>NW_027472581.1:9320689-10627689 GCF_030347505.1 Rhynchophorus ferrugineus | reverse complement strand
AAAGTCGCACTTTATCCCATGCCTTCTCCTCAACTTTATATGTGGGAGATATATGTGTGTGTATGAGCTTTTAGTCTATGCTCAAAGCTCATATAGCCGCCCACAAATTATCAAGAAAAGAAGATAACTGGACAGACTTGCGAGGAATTCAATTATATCACTCTTTTAAAGGTTTTCTTCAAAATATAACATCCTCTTAAGACTTATACTAGTTTATAATATGATATTCAGCAACCCATTCCTAGATATTATTTTTCAATAGTTGGCATTATAAATTTAAGATCACTCTTATAAACACAAACAACAAATAGTTTGAAAAAATTATAATATAGGAAACCAGGAGGATCTGTTCAGTTTGATGTCTAGAAAGATTATTATATTTAGGATCTTAAAGTCATTAAAGTTAATGCATTAGATATAACAATATAATACTCAGACATTGTACTTAAGTTCTAAGGATCAGAAGCCGATAGAGACAATGAGAAACTTCGAAAGATCTTTGTTAAAGGCTGCAACATTTGATTAGAGCCCTATGGCCTAATAGTTATTAAAATACACGTTAAAGGGTTATAAAAAGATGATTGGATCCGTCGCGATAAGGTCGCCTGAAACAACTGGAACTTTATCTCTCGCGTAATAAACTCCACTTACCTCTGGTGTTACAAAATAGCTGGGGCTTTTCTCGATCGTAATCTGTCCATAATGAGAATGAGGCATTTGCATTTTATACCATTCGAGGCCCTTGTTATAATTTTCGTCCCTGTCGAAAAAGTGCACTTCACCCGACGCTTTCTGTACCATCGGATGGAGGTAGAGCATTTCGAGCAGTGCTCGCGTTCCACATTTCCTCACCCCCATTATTATGGCCTAAAACACAAAATAATACGTTAACAGTTTCGTACGGTTGAAGTTCACGCTATCGATCGCGGCTGAGCTCGCAAAACAGGACAATTTGCATTTCAAAATTATGCTAAAACACCTTTGTACCGTAAAGGGTATTTTGTTTAGAGTAACGGGCGGATATGTGGATTAATAAACACTGATAAAAAATCGCGTATGGAGTAATTAAATTTTCATATTTTGATGAAAATGGCGCACTTGATATTTGATCCGAAACGCTTGGATTAGAGGTCTTGTTTACCCTGCATTATTTAGCCTCGCTAATGAACCAAACAAATCGGATTTACCTTATATTTGTGATTTACTTATTACGAGGTTATCCAATAAGTTCGCAACGAACTGTCAACAAAACCTTTATAATTGTACATTTAATTTTTATAATGTTTTATTAGAATACTAGCGACCCACCAAGGCTTCGCACGGGTGCAATGCTGATACTAAATTAAATACACTACAGAAAAAATATGAACGTTGTATATAAAAACATAGCGGCCCGCTCCGACTTTGCACGGGCATAAAATATATATGCCTATGTCACTCAATGAAAACATGATTAAAATCGATCCAGTATTTTTGGTTCATTCATTACTGCCCTTGGCCTGCACGCATTAAATTTGGAGTAAAACAATTCCTCTTCCCCTATACTTACTATGAAGATTTCCTGCTATCTTTGGAATATCTAAATTCATACAATTTTTATTACATTACACATTTTTAAACGCAAATTTTAAATTTGTAATATCTCCGAAAATATTTG
Source organism: Rhynchophorus ferrugineus (assembly GCF_030347505.1). Classification (NCBI taxonomy): domain Eukaryota; kingdom Metazoa; phylum Arthropoda; class Insecta; order Coleoptera; family Curculionidae; genus Rhynchophorus; species Rhynchophorus ferrugineus. The sequence goes on along the minus strand of NW_027472581.1, from coordinate 10,626,032 downwards.
TTTAATTTACATGCTGTAAGGAACCATATTGATCTATATTAATTGCACACTGTATTTAAGGTACTTAATTCGATAAGGATTAATGCCGTATTGCTTAAAATAGCTTCGTAAATAGGCCATTTTCTCACGTAAAAAGTAAACAATAAAAATGGTTAATGTGGGTTATCCCTAAAAGATAAACATATACCATCGCGGACTTTTTTGTAGACCTTTTTATGGTGTACAATACTGTTGTACATTAATTTGATCTAACTCGTAGGGTTAGGCAGCGTTTTTGCTAATTGCTAAATAAGCCTAAAATAATAGGTTAATTTACGACATCACGTTAGAAACCTCTAAAATTAGCAATGTTGCCTTAGTATATTATGCATGTATTATACATAAAAACCTTTCTCTTGAATCACTCTATATATTGAAAAAAACCGCATCAAAATCCGTTGCGTAGTTTTAAAGATTTAAGCGCACATAGGGATATAGGGACAGAAAAGGCGACTTTGTTTTATACTATGTAGTGATAACCAACATTTTAAAATAATTCTTTCAGTGCAACGAAAATTTGGCAAACCTGAGACGTTGATTTCGGGTATGAGACGACGGTAAAATGACATTGGCGAGTACGCGGATTGACCAGAACTGCTCCTGTGCAAGTTAGATCAAAATTATGAGAACCAGCTCACAAAGGCTTTTATGTTCATGATATATTATAAAAAGAACATTCAAAGGAAAGGAAAGATAAAAAAACTGGAACTAACAGCGCACATGAAAGAAGAAATGAGAAAAATACAAAATTAAATTTATGTAGCTGACGAAAATTCACAAGAACTGATGAAGTTGAATTTTAAAAGTATTTGTATGTTTGTACTATTACTGCCGTATTTGTAAATAATAACCTTATGAGTATATTATTTTTACAGATATTAGTTATAAGATGAGGACAGAATATAATGTGGGCTAATATACGTTAATGCTACCTCAAGAGTTCTAAAGGAGAATTCTAGGGTAACAATTAAGAAACTATTAGATTCATTAGATGATTTGATTGATTTGAAAGAATGGAAAAGGATTTTGGAGATTGAACGACCAAATTCTAATAACTATCAAGATAGAATAATTATCAAAGCCCATAAAAATGCAAACTCACAAAAGATAAGCATACAATCTATAGAATGTTAAAGAGTTCACATTATTTAGGATCAATAGATCTGTGTTCCGTAGCAAATTACGAAATTAGTATTAGAAAATTATAACATTTTACAAATAATTCATAGCTTTTGTTCGTATTATATGCTGCTAATTTTCTTTATTAAATAATAGTATCGTAAGACGCCAAAACAACTAAACCGTTAAGGATATTAGGATACATTAAAAGTCATCGTGGCCCAGACATTCGGCTACTTTCGTAACTATTCGTATATTGGTCGGCACAATATTCTCGTCGCTGCTAAAGTCGAACTGCTAAAAGTCGAAGTTGCTAGTTGCTTTATAGATATAATTTATTTTAGAATAAATAATTTATTAAACAAGATTTTTCGAAATTGAATTTTATATTTTGTTTTGAAACCAAAAATAATAATAGAGTAGATACGTTTTTTAGTATTTAGTACACTATATAATTTTTGCCTTTATAGTTGGCAACACTGCAGGGTACTACAAGCTATGCATTTCCCAAAAGAAATGGCGATGAACGGTATTGCTCTGATTGAATGTTGAGCATTTATTTGTTTAACTATTAAAGCATTATTTTTCACATTCCTTTTTACATAAAAAGAAGGCCTTTTAATTTAACATTTCAGCATTTTAACAGGATTACAAATATGGGGAGTCAAAGGTAGGTTTAGTTTCAGTTACAAATAGGATAAATTAATTAAATGACTTAAACTTAGCAGTGAAAATAAATTAATATGTTTGTAATAAGACATACTGAGTAGCAAGAGCAAAAAACATATTTCACCATGACCTTCTTACAACTAAAGCCGATAACAACCTTCTATGTGTCTTCAATTTAATGATTTTAGTATCCATACATACTGAATTTCGCCAGCATCTTTGTAGAATCCATAACATAGATATTTTAACGATCTAATCTATATTTTAAGAATTTGGAAGGCTTTGTAAGTTGGAAACCATATGACGACGAAGGAAAAACAATTATTGCTTAAAGAATTTTTCAGAAAACAAGAAGTTAAGAAGTTTCGAGAATTCAAGAAGCTTATATACCACTCTATAAGGAGTAAAGGTCAAGGTAGTATTTTCCATAAAACTGTCGATATGATTATTATCTTGTGAATGAATTTTAAGTAGGGTACGATAAGACAAGAATAGTTACGGGGAAAAAATTAATTTCAGGCTGTCTATATATGTATTTATTTTAATTAAGAATGTTATAAGTCTCATTAATAATTAATCCTGAAAAGGTAGCTACTTATAAAGTATTGTACTTACTACAGCTGTATGATTGGCTGATAAGGAATAGTAATCTGCCAAAATATCATAGAAGAGAAAAGCAGATTTAAGAAGAAATAAAAGAAAATACTTGAAGGGTATATATACTAAAAAAAACAATATATTAACATCATTGGGTTTTTGGGTACTTGTGTATTTGATTTAGTGAATTATGGTGGTGGTTTTTTAGTGAGTAAGCCCGTTTTCCATGAAATATATTAAGATTGCCTTTATTTGGAAAAATGTTCTATAGCAACTTTTATTGTATTATAATTAATTAGTAATTAGTGTGAAAAGAATAAAGGAATGTATCTAGAAGGAAGGAAGGATCGAACTATCGATTCTTTAGTAAATGACTATTTTTTACTATCAACTGTTTCGTTCGCTAATTTTGGTCGGACGGATTTTGTTACTCTTTACTATTGACTGTTTTAGTCGTGTACTTTTAGTTACTGTTTTTGGTTCTACTTGCTTCATTCAACTGATTTATATATATATATATATATATATATATATATATATATATATATATATATATATATATATATATAGTTTTATATATATATATATATATATATAGATTGCTTGTAAATAACAATATATTGTATTATATTGTATATTAATATAGCAGAATTTTAAAACGATATTGTTCAATCAAAAGATTACATTTGTGAATAATAATTAGTGAAATACTTTTAACTGTTTTTATGGTAATAATAGGTATTATTTCGCTTACTTTCTCTATTTTCCGTTCAATAATAAATGAAGCAATTATTTTATTTAAAAAGCTCTAGCAGTTATTGTGTGATCATTTTAAATTACGCCATGGATCAGTTTTTTATGATTAGGTATATGTTTCATTTTTATTTAGTATATATGGTTATTGTACATCTTTAGTTTAAAATAGTAATTAACATATTAAAATACGATAAAACATTTGTGGGGTATTACTCCATTCCATAGGAAAATTCCATTGCTTTTTACAGATCCACAGAACATTCAAATATGAAAGTAATTCTACTTCGTTTAAAATGTAATTATTAATTGCATGTTGATAGTATTCAGTAATTATTTTTTTCCTTTTCTTTTTTAAAGTTAGTACATGAAGGAATATATACATCCTCCAATTAACTGGTCCAAGCAATTATCTTCGTCCTTTCCTCTGTCACAATTTTTACAGGAAAGGGTTCGTAAATCTTCGTCTGACATTACGAATTTCAAGAAAAACAGTCGAACGCTGCATTTGGCTGAAAATAATAAGTACTATTTTCGACTATTTTACGACTATCGACTGTTATTTGTTAACGACTGTTATTGGTATTATATCGACTATTGACGCTATTTATAATTAGAACGATTTATTTGAGGAAATCAAACTATTTGGGCAGGTTTTGAGTAAAAAGGCATCGTTCAATCAATCAGGTATGTCATGAATTCTTCTGATAGTTAATACACTTCGGTATTTCACCAAAATATGAGAGATTGACATTAGTGTCTTACACTTCAGACCCAGAGGTCTCTTAGGTCGATTCATTAAGAATGAAACACATGAAAAATACAACGAAAAATCAATAGCCTGTTTAATTTTACAAGAAAGTGCCGCTCAACTTATCTATATCCTAAGATCCTTATAATATAAATTCTTTACAAATTATTGACTACTCGCTATACTATATTTGGTGAGGTTATTAGCCAATTAATTGCTAGTAGTCTGCTTGTTGCTGGGGATCTAGACGATTATGATTTTTTCGTCGTGTTATAACCAGGCCGTACAATTCTACGATCTGCATCACGTGAGATGTGGAAACAATACATTATCGATAGCTTGAAGCTAGTTTCGTGAGTCAGAGCATATAAATTTATAATGTAGCAACCGCTACATCCCTTTATACCACCACTATTACATATACATTAACTTCAAAGGTTGGTAATGCTGGTGTATTGGTATCATATAGTTTCTAGATATAAAAGACCACCACGACGACGTCTCTGTCTCTTTTCTCTACCCCTTATAACAGTATCCGGTATCTCACTTATTATCCCGTCCATCATCCCGTCGACCATAAGTAGTATTTAAGATCGAAATAAACAAGTTTTCATTCAACCGGTATTTTCTATTCCCGTGCGAATTCTTTCCACAAAGATAGTAGTAAATGATTCGATAAACAATCGACAGCCGCACCTTCGGAGCGACAATACGAACATTCCTACAACATGTTTTAGTATGGCTATGAAGTGGTATGAGGTTTAGGGCTTCTTTTATTGGGAAAATTTCAGTTATAAGTATAGTATAAATAGAAGGCAGACTGGATAATCTATTTTAAGACATATGGTGTATTCAAACACCTACTCATATAAAAGATTTAGAACCATCCGTACAAACGACCTCACAATTCTAGTACTCTGACAAGATTAGGAGAAATATAATCTCTGAAATACTAACAAACTAAAATTTTCCTTATTGTAAGCCGCTAATGGCCAATCCAATACATACATACATAGTCCAAGGCGGCTCAGATGTGAAACGTACTGACTCCTGTTTGATAGAAGGTATATCAATTGTTTCTGATATCTCTGTGATGAAACATTTTCGTCATTTGGAGGCAGGGAGGCAGGGAACATACAAATGTCTCTGATTTCAGAGTTGTCACCATTCCGGACTATAATTGTTATATTTTCTTTCAGAACCACTCTCATACTTCGATATATAAGTATATCTGTGGAAGTAGGGTATTGTAGGCTAGTTATCGAACTAGATTTAAAAGCTTCCTCAAGGCAGCGTTTTGTAGTGATTATAATTTTAAAACCGTAGTAAATTAATATAAAACAAATAACTTATTGGTCTTTACTATATTGCTATAATAAATAATCAAAAAATTTTAGGTATATTACTTTGTTACATTTATCTTTTGGCATAATAGTATTTTGATATCAAGCAACTAGTTCTCACGGACAAGATATCAATTTACGTTATATAGTTGGAAGTAAAGAGCAGCCATGTGTTCTTATGGTTTCAAAAATGATATAAATCGTGCATTCTATGTTCCATGTCGAACCAATAAAGTAATATTTTTATTAAGTGAAGGCCTTATTTAAACCATTGTGGTCATGTAATATTAAATGCAAACGTAAACATATATATTTGTTTAAAGAAACATATATTTTAAAAAACTTACGCATATCCGCTTTCAGATAAATTTTCTCTTGAATAAAGACCGGATTCTAACGAATGCAGGAATAATAAAAGTTCGGAAGAGGAGCGGAATAACAATCGTGTTTTTGTTACCATATTTTGATATTCTAATGAAAATTGAAATTGAGTTTATTTGATATTCCGTTCCGGTGTATATGTTTTCTTTGAGATAATTTAATTCGATATTGAAATAGAAAATCAATTATTGCTTTTTAATTTCGGAAAGGGATAAATTATTTGAATGTATGCCATATGCCGAACACCACGAGTGGTTTTGTATTCAATTTTTTGCTGCTCTTGCAATATTTTACTATATTTTTCTATATTCTTCTAACTTTAGATTTTTTTAAATTCTTACATAATATCACTTACTTATGTATTGTTGTTTATTCGTAAAAACAAGTTACATACCAGGTGTATTGGAAAGTTATATAGCGACCTTGATGCATGTCGAATTTTACATCGTGGAATAGGGGTCTACAAAATACCGAGAAATATAATCCCAGATGTTGAACACGGGCGGGGTGCCCGCAGCGCCAACAAGAACCCGACAAGCTGGCGGCAACCCCGAGACTTTTATCTGGGATGTTATTGAAGGGTATTTCGGTCATTCAGTGCTCAACCCTCGTTTGGTTTGGACGTGCCACCATCGACTGCCCAAGCCTCGTCTTCAGGTAACTGCGCTGCCATCCTTTTTATCTTTGTATTTTTCTCATTTTTTATATTGCCAATAAATAACGGTCACATAATGTAAATACCACTGTTTCATTTCGTTTTACCTCCATTCACCGAGCCACATCATTTACCCTAAAGTTATTACCACATTTTTGGAAAAAAAACTACGTACTTTTCAAGAAAATGGAAAAATTTATTTATTGAAAGTATTGGTCATTTCATTCTATATATATTGTCCATCTTTGAGGCAATTTATGGAGGTCATTTAAAAAAAACTGTTTGTCCTTTGAGCAAAACCATCTAGTGAGTAATTTCTAACTTCTTCGAAATTGGCGAAATGCTACTCAGCAAGCGTCTATTCAATTGAAGCGAAAAGTTGATAGTTAGACGGAGCAAAGCCCGGAGAGTACTGCAGGTGTTATAGTATGTGATAGTATGACCCATCCAATACTACATGAGAAGGCCCGTTTATCGTGTTGTAAAATAACTTTGTCGTATCTTCGGTACCATTCTGGACGTTTTTCGATCAACACATGGTCCAAATTGATCATTATTAACATTGTTTTGCAACCAAATATTGCAAAATAATTCCATCTTTCATCACCCGTCGTTATTCGATGCAGAAATGACCCTCTTTCATACCTTAAAAGTAACATTTCATAGACTATTTTACGACTTTTCAATTGCCTATCATTCAATTAATGTGACACCCATCTTTCCATGCTTACGATTTTCTCCATTGCTCGAAATTAATTTGAAAGATTTTCCCGAATAAATATGTAATAGTTTTCGTGTAATAACTTCATATTTCGAAAAATAACGGCAGTTTATATACCCAATTTGACCTTGTGGTAAGTTGAATGTATTGCTAAACTGCCTAACAGTTCAATTGAAAAGTCCCCGACCTAGCGTAGTAAAACACATTTTTTACCACAATTAGTTTTTTATTTAACATAATTCCCTTGGAGTTTAATACACTGATTATAGCGACCCTCCAACTTTTTGAGACCATTTTTGTAGTGCGATTTGTCCTTTGCTTCAAAATAGGCCTCAGTTTAGGCGATCACCTCTTCATTCGATGAAAATTTCTTCCCAGCGAGCATACCTTTGAGATCTGAGAACAGGAAATAGTCACTGGGAGCCAGGTCTGGAAAATGCGGTGGATGAGGAAGCAACACGAACACCAATTCATGGATTTTTGACACGGTGCATTGTCTTGGTGAAGCAGCACTTTCTTTTTCTCCAAATGCGGCCGTTTCTTGGCGATTTCGTCCTTCAAACGGTCCAATAATGCTATGCAATAGTCGCTGTTAGTGGTCCTTTCTTTACCAAGGTAGCCAATGAAAATTATTCCATGCACATCCGAAAATACAGGCACCAAAACCTTATCACACGACTGTTGCGTTTTCCCACGCTTTCAAGCGGGTTCATCAGGGCGTGCAGTCCACTCGGATGACTGTCGATTGGACTTTGGAGTGAAATTATGGAGCCATATTTCATCCATTGTCACATATCGTTGCAAAAACTGGGGTTCATTACGCTTGATAATCTTCAAACACTGCTCCGAATCATCAACTCGTCGTAGTTATTGGTCAAACGTAAGCTTGCCCGGCACTCACTTTGCTCAGAGCTTTCTCATACCCAAATATTTGTGAATGATATGATGTTCACATTCAGTTGATATCTTTAGAGTGTCTACTATTTCATTCAGTTTCAATTTACGATCAGTCAAAATCATTTTGTGGATTTTTTAAATATTTTCATCGGTAACAGCCTCTTTTGGGCGTTCACCGACTTCGGTGCTCATTTCATCACATCTAAACTTAGCATACCAATCCTTGATGATTGATTTTCCTGGGGCAGTGTCCGGAAACTCGGCATCAAGCCAAATTTTTGCTTCAACTGTATTTTTGCCCTTCAAAAATCAATAGTTTATCATCACACGAAATTCCTTTTCATCCATGTTTTTCACAATAACAAAAGTTGATTCACTCAAAATGCTATAATTCATAAGCTAATGATGCGACAGCTGTCAAATATATAGGAGTATATTTTGAGGGTTATGGCTAACTAAAAACAAAACTAAAAACACAAAAATAAATTCAAGTAGCGCCATCTATGTGTCAGGTCGGGGATTTGTCAATTGACCCATAGTTTGAATCGTCCACAAATTGCGACTCAGTCACATTAAACTTTTCCTCTACCTGTTTTCGGATGTGTGTTGGGTCTTCATCCCATAACACCTGAAATTCCACATTTTTAAACGTTTTCGGCCTACCAGAACATTCATTGTCTTAAACGTTGAAGTATTTGAGAGATTTTATTCATCTTCCTATGTTTAGGATTTTCTCCATTGCTCGTAAACAAATTGGAGGATTTTCTCGAATGAATATGCAATATCTTTCATGTAAAAAACTTCAAATTTCAAAAAATAACGACGGTTTATATACTAAATTTGACCTTATGGTAGGTTGAATGATTTGTTAAACTACGTATTTAGCATACAAAAGGACATTAGCTATTTAAAAACAAGAAACCAGTAGGTTTTTAAAGAAACATTCGTGAGAAGTGTAACATTTAGGTTTATATTAAAATAATAACTCTGGAAAATTACTGATGATTTATGAAGCCAAATACTATACACATGCCATATTCTATCATTCCGCTTAGCAGAGCCTAACACACAAAATAATATATAACCATTTTCGTATTGTTGAGCATCTCATATCGATCGTGGAATTTACAAAATAGAACAATTTGCATTTCAAAATTATGCTAAAACCTCCCCGTGTTTTAAAGGGTACTTTTTGCGTGTTGTAGCTCGCAATTCCGCTAACAAACACAGAAAATATTTCCAAGGGAGAATTGAATAATAATCGTATTTTTATAAACATATTTTCATATCCGGATAAAATTTGTAATTGGTTTATTTGGCATCCAGCTCGGGCATATATAAATTCGCTTCGATTTTTCCGAAGGTATACGAACAAAGCGGTATACTCTTTTTTTGTCGAAAGTTGTTTAATATACAAAATTGTATAAAATATAACTAAGTACAGCTATATACAGTCAGTCCAAAATAACAGTAAATTGACATCAAAACTACGTCGATTTTTATTGCCAAATGCAGTTTAAAAATTTGTCATCATCCCGTCGACCACAAGTAGTATTTAAGATCGAAATAAACAAGTTTTCATTCAACCGGTATTTTCTATTCCCGTGCGAATTCTTTCCACAAAGATAATAGTGAATGATTCAATAAACAATCGACAATACGAACATTCCTACAACATGCTTTAGCATGGCTATTAAATGATATGAGGTTTAGGGCTTCTTTTATTGGGAATATTTCAGTTATAAGTATAGTTTAAATAGAAAGCAGACTGAATAATCTATTTTAAGGCATATGGTGTATTCCAACACCTACTCATATAAAAGATTTAGAACCATCCGTACAAACGACCTCACAATTCTAGTACTCTGACAAGATTAGGAGAAATATAATCTCGGAAATACTAACAAACTAAAATTTCCCTTATTGTAAGCCGCTAATGGCCAATCCAATACATACATACATAGTCCAAAGCGGCTCAGATGTGAAACGTACTGACTCCTGTTTGATAGAAGGTATATCAATTGTTTCTGATATCTTTGTGATGAAACATTTTCGTCCTTTGGAGGCAGGGAACATACAAATGTCTCTGACTTCAGAGCTGTCACCATTCCGGACTATGATTGTCATATTTTCTTTCAGAACTACTCTCATACTTCGATATATAAGTATATCTGTGGAAGTAGAGTATTGTAGGCTAGTTGTCGAACTAGATTTAAAAGCGGTATACTCTTTTTTTGTCGAAATATGTTCAATATACAAAACTGTATAAAATATAACTAAGTACAGCTATATATAGTCAGTCCAAAATAACAGTTAATTGACATCAAAACTACGTCGATTTTTATTGCCAATCGCAGTTTAAAAATTTGTTTTAAAATTATGCCGTATTTTTCCTTATAATTTTAAGCTAGTTAAAGAGAGATACAAAGCATCAAAGAGATCGAAAATACTTTTAGTTACACTTAATATTAGTATGGACACTGTGAGCAAAGTTTCCAAAAGGTGAGGAACGATATAATATTAGATCTTCGACACAGAAACCTTCCACATGCGAAGTAATAAAAGTAAGTCCTTTTTTCTATACTGTATTCTCGATATAGTTATGACTTAATAGGAATTATTCAGAAAACTCAGATATATGTAGCTCTTTGAGAGAGAATTATTTCAAATTGTTATTTCAACAGATCTGAAAGAAGATTATATAGACCGGGTGAATAAAGAATATGAATACATAGTACGCCTTACCCTTTTCTGCTATCATTGCATATTTAATCCTAACTAATTCATATGCTGTTAACAATGAATTATTATAATGGACCTATTGGTTGAACCTGATATAAAATAAAGAGCTGTTTGGATTTGTGACTTTCGTAAATTAAAGTTATTCAATGAAAAATTACTATTTCCATATAAATGACCAGTGGATTAATAAGTTGTTTTTGACAGTGTCTGTATGTATTTAGTGATCATTTAAATGGTTATCATGCTAGCCTATCATGCTAGCCTACATGATTTCGGAGTTCACTAATAAATTGGATAAAATCAAATACATTTTGAAGAATAAATATGTGTATATTTGGGTAATTTTTAGTGACTGGTCCTACAATTTAATGTCAGCTCCGAACCACGTTCCTCAGCATTAAGCTTACCAATTGTCGAGCGCTGAACTGAAAGAGCATCTCAAAAAGCATCTGATCCTACCGAGTCTGACTACTGGTATGATTGGATGGATTAATATCGTAATGAAGTAATTGCAATCATAAAGTTACAATCATGTTTCGCGGTATTCGAATCCATGTCTATCACAGCAGAGGAAGAATCGACCTATCGCCTTTTCTTAGTCAGCCAAAAAATATAGCAATGATTTTTAGTTCTAATATTAGAAAAGCATTAGGGTGAGCTCAATTTTATAGAAAATTACTAATCATTATGTCTTATTATTTTCAAATAAATCAAAATTCCTTGATATGTCGTCATTAAGAACTATATATTATAATTATAAGAAAAAATGTGATTTCGAAATATATTCAGATATATTCTAAAGTGAATATATTTGGAAATCAGGTTTTATATATATATATATATATATATATATATATATATATATATATATATATATATATATATATATATATATATATATATATACATATATATATATATATATATATATATATATATATATATATATATATATATATTAATATTTCGTATTCGTATAACATAATATTTTGCTAAATATTATGTTATGTTATACATGTTATACATTTCATTCTATACAATCTGTATAACTCTCAATTAGCTTGTGGATGCCATTCCAGAAAAATAATATTTCCCTCGTGTTAATACATTACTATAGCCAATGTTTAACATCTTCGAAACCGGCGAAGTGCTACTATGTATCGGGTGGAGTTAGGCCTGGAAAGTACGGCGGGTGCAACAAGACTTCTCATCGAAATTATTTCAACACTTCCTTGATTATGCTGTATAAGATGGCACGTTGTCATACTGCAATATTACCTTAATATGTCTTTGAGCGTTTTGTAGTCGTTTTTCTATCAATCCACAGTTCAAATTCTACCTGAATACAGCATACACAGAACATGGATTTGTGACCAAGGCGATTTGACCTTATAGTCGATGCCCCAGCTTCACTGGGTGATAACCATGATATTTCTCGCTTGGGATTTTCAAACTAAATTAATTTTTCATAGCTCGTTACTATTCTATTCAGAAACTACTTGCTTTCATACCTTTGTAGCAGAAATCCACTAACTGTTCTTTGATTTTCTAATTTCCGTACATTCAATTGATGTGCACATATTCTCAGAAGTTTTGAGTTTTTCCCATAGTTTGAAATCGTCCACAAATTGCAACTCAGCCCACATTAAACTTTTCCTCCATCTGTTTTTGGGTATGTGTTGGGTCTTCATCCCATAACTAATGATTTGTTAAAATTTATGGTAAATATTAATGGTATAAAATTAAGTTCAAAAATAAAGTTCTTCCCATAACTATAAAGAAAATCTTTTTTTTTTTAATTAGCGATGATGCCTAATCGCGAAGTCTAAAGGGTATATTTTTAACTAATTTTTGTTTATTCTTCTAACCAAACTAAAGATTTTATAATTCTGATATGTCTTTCGCAATTCAACAAGTTTTTAGTATTTAATAATTCTAGATAGAGACAGACATTATTATATTCGCATTTATTGGTAAGATTGCAGGTATAGCTGGATAGCTGGTAGTATTTATTAATAGAAAATATTGAAATTGGATTCCAGATATTCACAGCAATATTGAAAATATTCGTTTACACAAAGTGTAAAACTAACTGATACAGAGTTTCGCCTATTTTAATTACTAATTGCTCCCGCAAGTTGTATCTTAAAATTTAATGTAAAACTTTGATTTCAGTACTCAGGATTCCTAAATATACAAAGGCCAAACTTTCCGCAAAGACTTAATTGCTACACTTCTAAACCGAAACTATTACAGTAAAGGCTAACAGGAAATTAAACGCGGCTTGAAATGTAAATTTTATGGCGTTTCTTTGGCGCTGCACATTTTTCCACCGTAGTTCATCATTTCTGTGTTGATGAAGACGTATTTCGTACTACGACCAAGTTTAGAAGAAATATTTTGTTAATATCAAAAAGTACGTAATGAATGATGAGCATTACTATTAATTTTCAGTTTTTTAAATTCGAAATGAATAACAATTGATTTATAATGATTAATTAGATTGCAATTTATTTCAATTGTATTCATTTATACGATTTAAAGTTGTCGTTTAACCTTATAATGTGTATACATAAATTCATAAATTCGGAATACGTCGATTTATCAATAATGCATATAGAAATTAATATTAAACAAGCTTCAAATTGTGGTCTATTGATAAAAAAATAATACGTGACCAAAATATTTTTTATTATTTAGCTCCATTTGACGATCTGAATAATATATCGTAACATTTTAACAATTATATAACTTTGAGACCTTCGTTATTTCAGAATGTCCCAGATATGTAAAGCTGCAAAAAAAAACTAACTATAAGTTTTTGATATAAACTAGTGTTGGGAACTATCGACTGAAATTGAGTATCGACTGTTTAGTGACTCTTTCAGTCGCTATTTTTGGTTCGACTGATATTACTACTTTTTAATAGTACTGATTTTGTTACTATTTACTATCGACTGTACGTTAGTATTTTACTTACTCGTACTTTTAGTTAGTATTTTTGGTTCTACTTATTTTATTCGACTGATTTTTAACGTTCTGGCTTTGTCGCCCTATCCGCGACTTTGACAATTTTGTATCCAATTTATGCTTAGATAGATTTATATGTATATGTAATTTTGGTAGTTTGCTTGTAAACAACAATATATAGTTTATTAATATTATAGAATTTTGGTACGATATTTTTCAAGATTGTTAGTGTAATAGGGTAAAAAGATTAAAATTGGGAATGATAAATAATACAATGTTTTGATTGTTGTTGATGACAATAATTGGTAATATTTGGATTACCCTCTCGATTATTGTTAAAGACAATTCCGTTCAATAAAAAATAAAGCATTTATATCATTTCATTCAGATCATTTTTAATTTTGTCATGAATTATTTTTTTTTATATGATTAGGTATATGTTAAATTTGTATATAGTATTTACGGTTATTACACATCTTTAGTTTGTTTAACTTTTATTGTATTGTCTAGTTTTATTATAGTATATTGTATAGAAATAGCAATTACACCGTATAACATTTCATAGAAAAATTCCACTTCGTTTTACAGATCTACAGAACATTCAAATATAAAAGTAATACTATTTCGTTTAGAATTAAATTATAAATTGCATGTTATGTATTATTATTATTATAACAGTATTCAGTAATTTCTTTTTCGCTTTTTTAAAGTTAGTTCGAGAAGGAAGTTGTACATCTACTCTATAAGTTGTACTCTCGCTCGCTTATACTACCGTTGGAAAATATAACCACATATAAAGTTAACTGCCCCAAGCAATTATCAGTTGAGTTAAAAAAAAAACAGTCTAACTGTGCATCTGACTGAAAATAGTCAAATAGTCACTAGTTTTTTGACTATCGACTGTTTCGACTCTTTTGCGACTATCGAATGTTCGACTGTTTTCAGTCGATAGTTTCCTACGCTAATATGAAGTATCCAAATGACCTTACTATAACTGACTTTACTTATTACTGACCTTAATATAATAAGGAGAATGGTTAGAAGAAAAAAAGAAGATTGGTTTAATTGTGAACTAGCGTTAGATTAATTTGGTGGAAATTAACAGCTCAGTTATCGACATGACTAGTGGCTCGAAATGTGAGTAATTGAATCAATTGAATCTCCGGATTTAACAGCACCAGGCTTTTTCTTATGGGGTTTTTTAAAATTAAAAGCTTTAATTAATAAAACCGAACGATTCATCATCTTAAAGATAGTACTCATCACGAATTTGAAGAAATACAGCATAAGATGTTGCAGGATGTCTTAAAAAATGCCTTAAAATAGTCGAAAATTTCATATCGGTCACCATTTAGCTGATATAATTTTTCAATCATAACGAAAAAGAAATGTAAAGACCAAGTAAACTTTCTAAGAAAACCAAACTTACCTATCTCTTTTTTGAGCAAAGTTATAGACAATCAAAATGGTAGCGGGACTTTTGTCGCACGTTGTGTTTAACATGTATTGATAAACTAATTGATATTACTTTAAATCACTAGGCGTTTAGAAATAAACTCACCTGAGGTAACCTTCTGACTGCTGTAGGATACAGCTTCCTCGTCAGGAGAGACAAAGGCGGCCGACCGATCTCAACGTGATTGGATTTTTGCAAAGTACTAAGGGCGCTGTCGTAGATAAGGTGAAACGTCAGAAAAAGCGAGAGCAGTATAACGGTTAGTATCGCCAAGGCCATCTTCGGCCTTGACACTCCAACCACCAGTATACAATCTGATGGATCTCCTTCGACGGTTCGTATAGCTGCTCTGGGTAACCATCTGAAAACAACAAAAAACATTATATGAACAATCATCACGATATATTCACGCTTTCCTTCTAATATCCCTCATTATATTTTCAGTGATATAAAAAACAATATCCTATAACTGCTTCACCTTTATCGTATCGTCGACCTTGGCTTTAAAACAACGCTGGCCATTGAATGGTGAATATATATTCCCGGCTAGTGGAAGCAGTTCGGGTGTGTGTTCCTGTTTATTTAAATTTTAAAATCGAATTTCCATTCAAGTTGTGAGAATTAAATTTTAAATGAGCGTTTAATTTCGGTTACAAGTTTGTTTACGATGGACATATATTTGTCAGATCAATTTTGGATTTGAATATGGAAGAATATTGCTATATTCTGATAAATATAGTCGCGTTAATTCTTCACTAATTTATCTGATTATTAAAATTGAAGTAGAAGTTCGTTTTAGTGCCATGGTTTAACAAATTAATTTTTTTAATGCATTTTATTACTTAATATATTATTCCTACTTCGGAAGTTTTTTCGTAGCGTTCTCTTCAACGCCACTATTATCATATGCATTTTTTGAAATGTGATTATAACCAGAAGTTAATTAGATATGGCACATATTTGCCACTAGAGGTTGATAGGGTAGCAAAACCTAAATTAATTAATACACTAATTTTTCGTTTGGATTTATTAATTTTTTTAGCTTAATCACAATTTTCTGCTAATTTTTACATTTAGCTGCTCTAATATATTATAATAATACTCTTATACGTTTGATTTCTATAAAAAAATAAACGAATTCAATAATAACTGCAGTTTTCTTTAAACTTACCAATTTGTGGCCACTTTGCGTTTTTAAGTCATTTTGATACATCTTTTACATTAGTCTAGTTTCAAGTTTCTGAAATGTGAACTTATCAGTCTTATCACTTATTTAACAGAATATCTAATGAACAATCTTTAAGTTATGTTATTAGATGCTCGTATGCATTTTTTAGCGATTCCTATCGGTGATAATGAGAAGTATCAATATAAAAAACGTAACTTAACCATTAAATTCGATGGTTTATATATATTCATACACGAAATAACTGTCTTCCATTTAATATATTCAATCATTCAGTATTCATTACTTTTTTGCTTAATTTGAAGAAATATTTTACCGAAAACCATCAAACACTTTTAAAAACTTATGGTGATGCCGCTCGGCTCTATCACAATTGCTGATTCTGGTTTCAATGACTGGAAAGTGGTGATGACGATATCAATGACAAATAACCTCTTAGAACATCAAAAATCTAGTAAATAATGACTTGCAAAACCTATTGGACGACAACCTAGCTAAACTTTCAAAGAGCTTTCAGCTTGCTTGTAGTAGTTAAAACATCAAATGTTTCCGGATATTTATAGTCAGAATATTTTCAACTTTACAGTTTCATTGCATGCCTGGAAAAAAAAATAAAAACCGGTAAAAATGTGACGTTTATTTATAAAAGATATGTAAACAATATATAACTATATTATAAAACGTGACATCAATTTACGTGGTGATTATATAAAATTTTAAATAAACATTAGTAATACAATATTATAGGTAACAGGCAATTTACAATAACATATAGTATTATATTTGAAACTAACAATGTAATTAATTGAAATTAAATCAGAATTCAATGGTATGCAGTACTTCCTATATCCATTTTCTATATATTTTTTGCGTAAAATAGTTTAAAACATCTAAACTTTATTCGATAATGGTAAATAGAGACCGCCTTTAAAAAATGCACATCTTCAGTTTCAGCAATATAGTTACTCTATTATCTTAATATTACTGATTATTCTCAATAACCTTGACTCGTGACTCCTTGACTGAATAAGTCATGACTCATCAAAGTCATGAGTCTTATTTTTCTTCAATATTTATGGATTCGAGTCCCACTAAGTATAAATATATGTTTGTTATTATTTGGTAATGTCCATATGTAAAACTGTAACGTGTAGTAACCAAGCTGGTTAAAACAGGATATAAAACATTAGCCATTCCATAGACTTAACAATGAAGGCAGTGGTTGGAAGCCCACATTAAGAAGTACTGAATAAGAATTGAGTGTAAATAATTTTTGCATCGCAATAGATCCGTATTTGTAGTACTTTGGTTTTGCTGTACTAAATACTGACAAGGTATGAGTACCGAAATTGTTTTATAACAGGGAAAAGCTGTACAAGTGAAACAAGTGTTAGTGAAAATGTATAATTTTCATTTTATATTTAAATGTCATGTAGAGAACAGAACAATATTGTAGATGATTCCTACTTTTGCTTTATGAATATTGTCGGTATAAATGCAAAAAAATCATAGTACGAATATCCTAAAGAATCATCAGTGTTAAAGCCAGTTCTACGTATGGACAATGATCCATTGTCAATTTTCCAGGTGCAAGTTAAAATTGAAGTAGAAGTTCGTTTTAGTCTCATGGTTTAACAAATTAAATTTTTAAAAGCATTTTATTATTTAATATGGTACTTCTACTTGCAAAATAAGAGTTTCTCTTCAACGCCGCTATTATCATATGCATTTTTTGAGACCTGATGATATCAGATCACTTTTAATCCAGTGTCATATAAGTTGATGGGGTAACAAAACCTAAATTAATTAATACATTAATTTTTGGTTATGCTTTTTTGAACCCAATCACATGTTTCTACTAATTTTTGATAGATTATAATATTCTTATAAATTTGCTCCTAAAAAAAACGAACAGAAAATTTAACGAACAATCTTTAATTAATATTTTTAGATGCATGTATGCATTTTGTTTAGCAATTCCTATAGGTGAAAATAAAAAGTTTCAATGCAAAAACCCTAACCTAACCGATAAATTCGATGGATTTTATATGTTATATTTTACTTGATTTGAAGAAATCTTTTGCCGGAAACTATCAAACACTTATGGTGATGCTGCTCGACCCAATAGCTGAGTTTGGTTTCAATGGCCGGAAAGTTGTGGTATCGGTATCAATGACAAACAACGTCTTAGAAGATAAAAAAAATAGAAACGACTTGCAGAACGTATTGGGTGAAAACCCATCTAAAATTTTCAAAGAGCTTCCGGTCTACTTGCAGCAGCGAACACATCAAATGTTACTTTAAAAACAAAAGGTAAAAATAGGTAAAAATGTAACTTATTTATAAAAAAATTGTAAAAAATATATTTATTATAAAATATGACATACATTTACGTGATAACATTTTATTATATAAATTTTAGATAAACGTTAGTATATCTAGTATTATATTATATTTTAGTAGTATTTTATTTTAAACTAATAATGTAATCCATTTAAAAGAAATCAGAATTCTATGGTATTCAGCATTTTCATCAATTTTTTTATGTAAAAAAGCTCCATCTACCTAAAAAATCATTACTTAGTCACAAGTACATCTTATTTACCACATCCTGATTTATTCGATAATAATTATTAGAGCCTCCTTCAGAAAATTGCATATCTACGGTTTCTTTTCTGTATCATCTTAATATTGTTCTTTATTCTCAATAACTTTAAAATATCTGTAGTCATGAGTCATCGGGGTCATAATTCAGTCTTAATTTTGGTTCAATATCTGCGGGTTCGAATCCCACTAAGGTTACGGGGGTATTTTAATGTATGTTTCTTATTGTTTAGTAGTTTCCATAAGCAAGAACGTAACTTGCAGTAACCAAGTTGGTTAAAACAGGATATTTTCTGGGATATGTACGGCATTGGCCATTCCATAGCCTTAAAAATGAGGGCAGTGGTTGGAAGCCCATATTACAAAGTATCGAATAAGAATCGAGTGTAAATATTTATTGTATCGCAATAGTTACGTATTTGCAATACCTGGTTACATTTATATTTTTGCACATACTTGGTTTTGCTGTAGTATATAGCGACAAGGTATGAGTGCCGAAATTATTTTATAACGGGTACAGAGAAAAGCTGTAACAAGTGTTACTGAAAATATATAATTTTCATTTCATATGTAAAAATTATGTAGATAACAGAAAAATCATGTAGATGATTGCTAGTTTTGCTGGATGAATATCGTCCCTACAAATGCAAAAAAATCACAGTATAATGATTGTAAATTTGTCCAGGTGCAAGTGAAAGAATGCCCTAAGAACTTTGTCTTCATCACCGGTGAGCAATAAAAGCCACTTCGCGCTTGAAGAAAACATTTCATTTCACAAAGTGGACTGAGTGATTTGATTCGTGATTTGAACTTATCGAAACATAGAGCAGGGCTGCTTGCACCACGATTGCAGAAATGGAAACCTCTTGACCAAAAACGCAAACTACTATATACAGAAATAGAAACCACGCGACTTTACCATTCTTCCAAAATGACAGTGATATGTGTTTCTACAATAATGATACACCATTTGATCTAAATAAATGGCTTGGTTCATAGATTATTCTATGTATAGTGTTAAGGTGTCTCTATTCCATATTGGAAATAAAAAACTATTCATTCTTCATCGAACTTTCTCGGTAACCACAAATAACTGAAGTATAAGAACGTAATCGATAATTTCTTGTAATATTATCACGAGATGGGAGCTCGGTTGTCTCTCAAAATACATGTTCTGCATTCACATCATTTTTCCCACTAAACTTGGGCGACAAAACCGACCACTAAGAAGTAGCTATTCCAAAATATAGTGAAACTCGGCAGGCAATACCAAGGATTTTGATACGAAGATATGATGAGTGATTACTATTAAACTTTAATTTGTGAAATAGATTCCAAACAACCGGCTTGGTGGCGCAGTGGTAAAGGCGGTGGGACGGTTCTCCTACTGTTGCGATAGCCGTGGGTTCGAATCCTGCTGGGGCATGGTCGTAATTTATGTTTGTGATTGTTTAAAATGTGTGAATATTTTAGGCAAGAGTGAAAAATCCGACAAAGAAAATGATTCCAGTCACGCCAGTAACCAGGCTGGGTAAGAGCGGATGTCTTCTGGGATGATTTCTAAAGTTGGTCACTCGCCAGTCGGTAGGCATAATGCTGAGGACCGTGGTTCGGAGCCCACATTAAACGTTAGGCCCAGTCCAAATAAACCAATAGTTGGTAAAAGGAGACTAATATATAGCAGTATCGAGAGGCAATTAAAAAAAAGGCGGCTGATTTGGTTTCTCTGTCCAACACTGAGTATACTGCTGTAATCCCTAGTGGGAAACATGAGATTCTAAAGTGATAATAACGCTAAAAATATGTTATTGTAAGCGCAAGTACTAAAAGCAGATAGAAATAATAACATAGGAGCATTGTAGATAATAAAGCATATACAAAAAGCATATTTTTTATTATTATTATTTTTTTTTGAAAATTTTAATTATATTTTGCGCTAATATAACATCAAAATGAGGTAAAAGCTTGAACAGCGAAAACAAAACAATGTTAATTTATTTTTGAATAACCGTATATAGTATATAACATTTAAAAAAATCTACCTAAAAATGAATTTAGCAGTCTTTGTTATGGCTTGTTACGGCTTAGGAATATTATTTAATGATAAATAATTTTTTCGGTGTTTATACAAAATTTTCCCCGTATATCGTTACTGATATAAAAAAACATTTTTATAGCTTTAAATATATTTCTATGTAGCTCAATAAAACTTAATTATTCCTAGAAGTTTTGCTTCTATTTTAAAATCAAGACAGTAGTTTCGCTGAAATCAATTAATTATAGTTGAGAAAACTACCGGCGACAAATTGTTTCTTTAATGTAGGATTTAATTCCACACATTCTGCTACAAGCCTATTACAATACATTTTATATGATTAAATAGTATATAATACTATTTACACTTGTCTCAGATACTATAATATTGGCGTAGTAGAGTAATAGTAGAAGAGGTTGATAAGTCAAGGAATTTTTTTGACATGAAAAACACTTTATTTGTCAATAGTTTTCCTCAAAAAATAACAGGTTTTCACAAAGCTTTCAAAATAAGCCTTTGTTTCAGTGATTACGTTTTCAACTAACCCAAGTTTCGAACCATCCAGGTCCATTATTCAGGTTTGAACTTCAGGAACCAATAAATAGACAGTGCTGAATCTGGAAAATATGCTAGATCAGGTGGCAGTTAGTAGCCCAGTTTGTGGTCATTTAGGTCACTTAGGGATATATTTTGTACCATTGTGACTGCATAAATGTGCTCCGTTACGTTTTACTAATGGGACAACACTTTTTTTATCTTGTACAACTGTTCTATATCTCCTTTCTCGACCGTGTCGAAATAACAATATTGATTTAGCAGCGATCCAACCATCATCGTTTTTTCAACTACACCTTGTTCCATGAAAACTGTTATCTTTTTTTAGAGAAATATCCAAACCATCAAATTTAACAGATAAATTAGATTTTTTAACAATTGCTAGATGGGTACTTGGCATTTTTGGCTAATAGATGTCTGTGATCAAAATACATCCAAACACCTAATATAACAGTCATTGAAGCATTTAGGAAATATTTTGAAAATCCATTTATTTAGAGGCGTTATTTTATTATAATAGATCAGATAAAAATGTATTAATATTGTTTTGTATACCCCGTTTCCTAATTTCTATTTCCTATCAAACTATTTTTCGTTATTATTAGTTTCGGTCAAAAGTAGGTATAACATAATTACATAGGAACTTCATTTTTATTAAGTCTTCGAAAACAGAAGAAATAAAAATAATTTTAGGGCCGTAAATTATAGATTTGTAAGGGATTTATGATGGTTTTATTTAGAATTTAATCTAACTTTTAGTTGTTTTTGTTCTAACAGTATCACAATTAAATAAGCATCAGTAGAACATTTGTACGCTTGTAAGCGTACAAATAATTTATGATCCTAAAATTATTTTTATTTCTTCTGTTTTCATACACAACCCATGTTGATTTTGAACACGTTGGCGTAGTTCGACTACTTCCGCAAACACTCTTTATTAGAACAAAGTTTGACATGTTTAGTACTACAAATAAAAGTTGCTTCTATTCCAGATACTTACTAGATACTGAAATGCAAGTCTGCTTATGAGGGGTGGACTATTTATTAGCTTATTATTCCACTGTTAGCGAAACTATACCTGCCAATGATTTTAAAATATTGTTGTAGTTTTCAATCGATTATTTCTTTGTATAATTTATAAATATTTTGAGC
Source organism: Rhynchophorus ferrugineus (assembly GCF_030347505.1). Taxonomy (NCBI): domain Eukaryota; kingdom Metazoa; phylum Arthropoda; class Insecta; order Coleoptera; family Curculionidae; genus Rhynchophorus; species Rhynchophorus ferrugineus. The sequence continues at coordinate 10,603,407 of NW_027472581.1, read as the reverse complement.
GGTGGTATAACTAATTTACTTAATTAATTTTAAATATTAATTTACGATTCTTGCAGATAAATTTCACCATTTGTTCAATCATTATAGTATAATTATTTTAACTATATATATATATGTATATATATATATATATATATATATATGTAACACTGATCGCTAATATGTTTATATATAATTATTCTACCCATGTGCGTGTAATTGAGCTTTTTCTAAATGCTTGGACGTATATTGATGGTATTTTCTATATGTCATTATGTAGATTCGACATGGTTTGTAGTTACAATTACACCCGGTAGGTTGCAATGTTGATTTTTAAAAATATGTTTGATTTGAGTTATTGCTACAACAACGGTAACAATATTAAAGAAAAAGGCTGGGGAACTGAGGACAGGCTATTAAGAAAGGAATAAAATTAGCATGACTTCAAACATGATGAAAAACCAATAATGTTAACGTACAACTACAAAATGTATATTTGAAGGAATTAAATGCTCATGATCTATTAAAATATGTTTATTGATGAATAGGACAACACCGAAATAAAGTTATTTTAGTAAAGTGATGGAAAAATTATTTTATAGATATTATTAAGTTATCTTACAGTTAATTTTTTCCTCCTCGCTTAATATTTAGCTTATTTCACGGCTTTTTCATAAAAATCAATTTGTCGAGTTTGAAATGGGATTGGCCAGAAAGTATCAATTCATAGTTCAATCAATTTGTCACGAAATATATCATCTCTGGTACACCTGACCTCACTCTGCTGGAACCAAATTTTCTTTCTATAGCCTTGCTATTCTTAAAATTTAGGAATCTTGCAAATAAGTCGATATAGAGAACTGTATTTCTTCGAGCATAATCAGTACTACTAGAATAATACAAAGCCATACCAGTACTTTCCACTGTTCTTTTTACCAGCTTATAAATATTAAACAGCGACAGCTGCCTACTTCCAATTATGAAGTATAGACAAGGCCTTAAAAGTACCTGGTATTAGTCCTTATTTATCCTAAAATATACAAAGACGAATCAGTTATTTAAAAATTCATACATATCCGGTACGAGGGTAGATATAGAGATGTTTTTTTCTCTAGGTGCACACGCCATTAGTTCGTATGGTACATATCATTACATGCTTCCACAATTAGTCTCCAAGTTGGGGTTATCCCATTAATTGATTACCTTAAAATAAGCAGAACAATTCCAAGATAATAGTACTATAATATTATTGATCAGTCAGATGTCGAATTCGCAAGTATAAGGCTGTCTTTCACCAGAAAAACACAAAAGAGTATTGATAACTATCTACCGCCATCCTCCCTAGCTCCAGATCTGACATATTCTTACTTATGGTAGGGAATATTAATCTTTGAGAAACGCTGAACTAAGTGTGTCGACCGACTTGTATTCAGATACTGCTGGGTCTTGTTGGTATATTTCTCTTGATAATATTGACCTCATAATAACACATCTTTATTTCTAAATAATATAACATATTATAAACACTAGACATTTTCAGTTTTTAAAAATAATTTAAAATTAAATACCTTAAATAAATTGCGTCTCAAATTTTTCATACGCAATAGTAATCCATTGTTCCTTGTACCTCATTTCATTAATATTTTCAATGGAAATTAATAATGGATATACTCCCGATTTAATTCCCCCGAACATTTTCCTTGGGAAAGAACAAACATCGTAATGCAGCAATTTTTTTGCGGTTAAAAACTTTTCAGTTGGTGAACGAGTTAAGGTTTAATTGTGAGTTTGAGAAGTTTTTTTTTTAAATTTTATTTTAGCACCGGTACTTTTGAAATATTTTCTCTTCTTTTTGCAACTTAAAGGCTCTATTAAAATTGAATTACAAAGCATATTTTTTGCGGTTTTATAGGCAGTTCCCTTCTTTCCGAAGGCAAAGCTGCAAAAACTCAACGAATAAGAATGTAGATTTACATTTTACACGGCATTCTTTATTAATTAATTTTGGCGAGGTTGATGGCCTTTTATGATTAACAAAAAATATTGAGGCGTTGAATAATATCCCGCTGTTTTTTATTTACAAGGGCGTTGTTCAATAAGTCCGAGGAGATGGAACTAATATTTCGGAAAGTGTATTTTATTATTTTATAATTATTTAATTTTCGTCAACTATAATAGAGTTTATCCAACAATTGTAGATACAAGTATTAGTTATTTGGTTCATAAAAATAGTTTTTCATTTTCCTTGGAAAAGAACAAACATATTTTTAAAAATCAACGTTGCAACCTACGGGGTGTAATTGTAACTACAAACCATTCTCGAATCTACATAATGACATATAGAAAATACCATCAACATACGTCCAAGCATTTAGAAAAAGCTCAATTACACGCACATGGGTAGAATAATTATATATAAACATATTAGCGATCAGTGTTACATAAATATACTTTTCGGAAGATCAAGCTAAACTGAACTTAATTCCCATAACACTAATCAATCGCCACAATATTTTTTGTAAATCATAAAGTGCATTCAACCTCGCCAAAATTAATAATAAATAATGCCGTGTAAAATGTAAATCTACATTCTTATTCGTTGAGTTTTTGCAGCTTTGCCTTCGGAAAGGGAACTGCCTATAAAACCGCAAAAAATATGCTTTGTAATTCAATTTTAATAGAGCCTTTAAGTTGCAAAAAGAAGAGAAAATATTTCAAAAGTACCGGTGCTAAAATAAAATTAAAAAAATTTCTCAAACTCACAATTAAACCTTAACTCGTTCACCAACTGAAAAGTCTTTAACCGCAAAAAAATTGCTGCATTACGGTTTTTGTTCTTTTCCAAGGAAAATGTTCGGGAGTATGTTCGGGAGAATTAAATCGAGAGAATGTACATTATTAATTCTCATTGAAATTAATAATGAAATAAGGTACAAGGAACAATGGATTGCTATTGTGTATGAAAAATTTGAGACAAAATTTATTTAAGGTATTTAATTTTAAATGATTTTTAATAACTGAAAATGTCTAGTGTTTATAATAGGTTATGTTATTTAGAAATAAAGATGTCTTATTATGAGGTCAATATTATCAAGAGAAATATACCAACAAGACCCAGCAGTATCTGAATACAAGTCGGTTGACACACTTAGTGCAGCGTTTCTCAAAGATTAATATTCCCTACCATAACATGTCAGATCTGGAGCTAGGAAGGATGATGGTAGAAAGTTACCAAAGCACTTTTGTGTTTTCCTGGTGGAAGACAGCCTTCTTCTTGCGAATTCGACATCTGACTGATCAATAATATTGTAGTACTATTACCTTGGAATTGTTGTGCTTATTTTAAGGTAACCAATTAATGGGACAACCCCAACTTGGAGACTGATTGTGGAAGCATGTAATGATATATACCATACGAACTAATGGCGTGTGCACCTAGAGAAAAAAACATATCTATATCTACCCTCGTACCGGATATGTATGTTTCTTGAAATAAATGATTCGTCTTTGCATATTTTAGGATAAATAAGGACTAATACCAGATACTTTTAAGGCCTTGTCTATACTTCATAATTCAAAGTAGGCAACTGTCGCTGTTTAATATTTATAAGCTGAAAAAAAAGAACAGTGGAAAGTACTGGAATAGCTTTGTATTATTCTAGTAGTACTGATTACGCTCGAAGAAATATAGTTCCCTGTATCGACTTATTTGTAAGACTCCTAAATTTTAAGAATAGCAAGACTATAGAAAGAAAATTTGGTTCCAGCAGAATGGGGTCAGGTGTACCAGAGGTGATATATCTCGTGACAAACTGATTGCACGATGAATTGATACATTCTGGCCCTTGCGAGATCCCATTTCAAACCCGACAAATTGATTTTTATGAAGACTCCTTGAAAATACGCTATACTCCAACAATGTTATACCTACTGAAGTTAAATATTAAGTGAGGAAGAAAAAATTAACTGTAAGAGAACTTAATATTTACTAAAATTTTTTTTGGCATTCTGGAGCCCAATTTTAACGCATTTTGATTGCTTAATATTATAATTATTATAATATTTTTAAAATAATTTTTCCATCACTTGTCGTATTCATCAATAAACATATTTTAATAGATCATGAGCATTTAATTCCTTTAAATATACATTTTGCAGTTGTACGTTAACATTATTGGTTTTTCATCAGGTTTCAAGTCATGCTAATTTTATTCCTTTCTTAATAGCCTGTCCTCAGTTCCCCAGCCTTTTTCTTTAATATTGTTACCGTTGTTGTAGCAATAACGGTAATAATAATTCAGTGAAAATTGTAGTACTCGTAAATTGTAGAGGCCGTAAATTGTAATTGTTAGATTCTGGGGATCACTACTTAGGCTTTCGAAACTGATTTTCAAAGAAACTTATAACTTGAAATATTAGAAAAATAATTATCATTTAATAAATGTATTTATAATCCTCAAATTGCAGTGGGCTAACCAAAGACAGTACTCAATCTACAAGAGAAATATAATACTTGTATATTTTATTTTATTATATTTTACCATACGAAAGCTACATTATTCAAAATTAATTGAAGATATGGTATCGATTTGTTAGCTTTACTTCATGAAACGGCAGACGAACTGCAATTGTCTCTAACTCCGATTTTCATAATAAGCCTATATTTATTTATTGATTTAACCAAAAAAGTTTCTTTGTGTGGATCTCTTCGAAAGAGCGAGAAATACCAGTTATAACATTTGTTGCCTTTACAGACTAAATCACATTTTATCACAATTTTCCAAGAAGAGCATCGCATTATCAACGTAAAAATCCTATATTGGTCATTAAAATATTGCATAAAAGCTTGGAAGGACTCGATGCACTGATCGTATCCGAACTTCCGAGAATCTACAAGCCATCTCAATCATCGAGTTTAATGTGGTCAAAGACAGAGAAAGAGTTTGGCCGAACTACCACCGGAAATATAAATGACGAGTTTCATTAATGAAAACTGATGTAATGATCCCAGGGCCGATCTTCATATATCAAAATCAATCACCAATACTATTCTAAAAAGAAATATTATAAATCTTGGATAAGGAAAAAGGCGTACTGTAGTAACTAATTCTCATAACACCTTAATTAGGTCTACTATATTAGTAGATTATACTGATTCCTAGATAATACCACCCGTAAACTAACACGCAATATAACATACTGTTGGATAAAATAAGAACTGTCAAGTCTGTGAAGAACTGTGAAAGTTAAGTGTAAGTTAAGTATCTTGACTGTTATAAGTCATTTTTAATTAAATATCTTATGCATACATTTTATTATGCTATTTTCAAAGCATATTAATCTAAAATCGAACTATTTAACAGGCATTCTTTTCCAAACTCCATGAACAGCATTCAATATTGACCGTTGGGCTTTTTGCGATACTCAAGGCCTACATTACAGTAGAATTTTTCAAGGAATGGCTAATCCTTACCGGTTATCGAAATGGCCTCGAATGTTTCTGAAAATTCAACCGTTCCCTGGTCACCGACTCACTGTAAATTATCCGTGCCTTCTATCAAAATGGCTATAAAGTAACTTTAGTGTGGATACCATCTCACGTTGGAATACTGGGAAGTGAGCCCGCGGATAGTGCGGCAAAATCGGCAGCCTCCTCTCCACTCCCCATCACCAATGTTTATACTGACCTTATCCCATTCATTAAGTGCTTCACCAAAAACGAGGTACAGCGTTGTTCGGCCTAGGATGGCTATCATAACAAGCTCTTTGACATTAAAACAGAATATTACTACTCTTTTCGCGTTACTTTCCTTCGTCACCATGCCGTAGCTCTGAATCGACTGAGATTGGGTCACTATCGTTTCTCGAACAATTACTTTATGACTTCGAGAACGCCTGTTCACTGTGAGTTTTATCACCTTGTCTTTACTTGAGCGTAACACATACTATACGACTGTCCACAACTTACCCAGATTAGAGCTATGTACTGGCTGCAGAACCTTAGGAATTCGTTATCAAGAGAAAAAACACAGAGAGAAAAAACCTAATACCCACACCAGTTATTAAAAACCATTCAACAATTAACCAGATCCACAGAATAACAGTTGTTATAAAAATAACATACGAAAGTAAAAAATTATGCTCAGCTATACTCTTAGATGAAGAATAAGCCTTCGATAAGGTATGGCATGAAGGCCTTGTTTATAAACTACAAAAAATGCTAAAAAAACAACATACCGATTTATTAAGTAAAAAAGATAGATAAGAAGAAAAGAAAAGATTAGATAAAGTATGTTTAGAGTCAAACAAGAAGAAGCTTATTCTACAATGAACGAAGCTAAACAGATTTACCACAAGGAAGTGTACAGGGACCAATGCTTATCTGCTCTGCACTTGTGATATACCATAAATGGAGAATATTACGATGGCTACATTTGCTGATGATACTGCGATTATAGCTGTCAGAGTCAATAGTGAAGAACCCTCACGAAAATTAAAACAGGCAAATGAAAATATAAACAATTCAAAAATAAGAATTAATGAAAGTAAATCTGTACATGTGCAGTTTATCAATAAACAGACCGTATAAGCACCACTAACATTAAATAATACCATCATTCCATATAGCAACAATGCTGAATGCTGAACAAATGCTGATGCAAATCTTCGCTGGAAGGAACATATAAAGGAGAAAAGAAAAGAACTGGAATTAAAATATAGAAAAATGTTCTGGTTAATTGGAAGAAATTCACAATTATCAGTAGATAATAAATTGCTATTATATAAGCAAATACTGAAACCTATGTGGACATACGGAGTTCAATTATGGAGATGTTCTGTAAAGAGTAACATAAATAAAATACAAAATTTTCAGAAAAAGGTACTGAGAGGTATTGTGAATTAATTTTAATTTAATATTAATTTATTATTTCATATATACACTTTATGTCTGTTCCCGCCCCCCTCATATCAACACTGTACTACTGTTTAGTCGCAAAATGACGACATCCGTCAAAGCGAACTACTTAATAAGTCTGTATATTATCCATGGCTAACAAGACTTAATTATCGAGTAATACTTACAGTATGTCGAAATGTGGTGGTCGCACGCATCCTCTCCTTTTCTCTGACTTCTGCGGACTCATTTTAGCATCCAGTTATTATCGACCCTCATGTCATATTTTTATCTGGAATGAAAAAAACATTAAATCATTAATATTTAACAAAGGATATCGTATCAGTTTCAACTATTCCGCTTAATAATAAAGTTACCGGAAATCGTTGTTGGGAAATTAATTGATATTCCACATGTTAAGGCGTCAATTTGACCTTTTCTTGATGACGTATCGATATAAGCAGAAGGAATGGTCTCAGAGGACTCCGTAAGATTGACATTATTTCTAATTTTATAAATATGACTTGCTGAAAAAAAGTTCAGCCTGAGTTATTTCCGATAAAGTTTTAAACGATTCTGGTACGTGGACATTTTACGAATCATAAATATAAAAACATTACAAAAGAACGAAACTTCTATTCTTCCGTCAATATTATAATATAATAATATAATTTATATCATATTTATAATGATATAATATAATATAGAGTTGGGCAAAAGTCCAGCTATCATATTGATTAAGCGCCATCTTGGTTATATGATGTTTAGCTCACTTTCACTTTAACCGTTATATTGTGCAGACGTCCAAATTTTTTTGAGGATAAATTATGTTTAGAAATTCCACTAATCGCCATCGAATAATACGAAGCGCATTTAAAATAGAAAACATCATTTTAAAATTAAAAGTATACGAAAAAAATTTAGTATACCAGGAAATTTACTCAGGGGACAGTATAGAATACCATTTACATTGAAATACTCCAAATTATTTCACCAACTATACATTACAAAACAAAAATTTTACAAAACTATACATTCAATAAAATTTAAAACAATACACCACTTTCTATTAGCAAAACTAAATTAATTAAAGGACGCGATGTAGTTATAAGCTACGAAAGAATAATAAATAATGTTAATAAATAAATCACTATAACTCAAAAACGAAGTGTCTCGAGTACTAACAAAAAGTATGTTCAGAAATTCCACTCACTCGAATAATCCGATGTGCACAAACAATAGCAAACATCATTTTATAATTGAAAGTTAACGGAAAAATCTAGCGCATTGTGAAGTTTTACGCAGCAGAAAATAAAAACTACAATTTGTATTGAAATCTCCTCAAGTTATTCCACATTTCCACTCCATCACTCAACAAATAATACACATAAATTAATAATATCTGTAATAACAATATAAAAACTACACATTCAGGCTACACAATTATCGCCGTCGAGTAATCCGAAGAGCACCAACAAAAAAAATCTTTGAATTGACAGTTGACGGAAATATCTAGAAAACCATGAAATTTAAGCGGACGACTATAAAGACTACCATTTACATTAAGCATTTTCCAAGTTAATTCAGAAACCTTAGAAAAATAATTTCATCGAGTACATTCTAAAAGTTATATACATAAATTAATAATACCAATATAAAAATATAAAATATATTCAGCAAAATTAAAAATAATCCAACACATTCTGTTAACAAAATTGAATTAATTAAAAGACTAATTAATTAGAAGACCCAGAAACGAAGGGGGAATCGCACAAGGACAAATGATGTTCAGATATTCCATTCACTCTTAGAATAACCCAAAGCGCACTAACAATAGGAAACATCATTTTTTAATTGTAATTATACGGAAAATCTAGCATGCCACGAAACTTATGGAGCGAGCAATATGGACTATAATTTATATTCAAATAGCCCCAAATGAATTCACACACCATATAAAATAATTTTGTGCAATACACACGAATAAGTTATACACAAAAATTATAATAATTAAAATAATAATCACTACAAACCAAAAACGAAGAGGGCCTCGAACACCGACAAATTATGTTCAGAAATTCCACTCACTCGAATAATCCGATGTGCACAAACAATAGCAAACATCATTTTATAATTGAAAGTTAACGGAAAAATCTAGCGCATTGTGAAGTTTTACGCAGCAGAAAATAAAAACTACAATTTGTATTGAAATCTCCTCAAGTTATTCCACATTTCCACTCCATCACTCAACAAATAATACACATAAATTAATAATATCAATAATAACAACATAAAAACTACACATTCAGGCTACACAATTATCGCCGTTGAGTAATCCGAAGAGCACCAACAAAAAAAAATTTTGAATTGACAGTTGACGAAAATATCTAGAAAACCATGAAATTTAAGCAGACGACTATAAAGACTACCATTTACATTAAGCATTTTCCAAGTTAATTCAGAAACCTCAGAAAAATAATTTCATCGAGTACATTCTAAAAGTTATATACATAAATTAATAATACCAATATAAAAATATAAAATATATTCAGCAAAATTAAAAATAATCCAACACATTATGTTAACAAAATTGAATTAATTAAAAGACTAATTAATTAGAAGACCCAGAAACGAAGTGGGAATCGCACAAGGGCAAATGATGTTCAGATATTCCATTCACTCATAGATTAACCCAAAGCGCACTAACAATAGGAAACATCATTTTTTAATTGTAATTATACGGAAAATCTAGCATGCCACGAAACTTATGGAGCGAGCAATATGGACTATAATTTATATGAAATAGCCCCAAATGAATTCACACACCATATAAAAATAATTTTGTGCAATACACACGAATAAGTTATACACAAAAATTATAATAATTAAAATAATAGTATAAAAACTATACAATCAATAAAATTTAAAATAATCCAATATTTTTTATTAAAAAACTGAATTAATTAAAAGAAGCTATGAAGTTATAAGGTACGAAACAATAATTAATAATTTATCACTACAAACCAAAAACGAAGAGGGCCTCGAACACCGACAAATTATGTTCAGAAACTCCACTCACCGCCATCGAATAATCCGAAGCGCACTAAAAATAGGAAACGTCATTCTCGAATTGAAAGTATACGGAAAAATCTTTTTGTTTTTATTATTATTTTTTTAAAGCCACAAAATTTACAATCAAATCCCCCAAATTATTTCAGAAACGATTGAAAAATAATTTCGTTAAATACACACGAACAATTTATATACATAAAATTACAATAATAATAATAATAATAATAATAATAATTGCAATATAAAAACAAACAAATATAAATTTAAAACAATCCAATATTTTGTTTTACCAAAACTGAATTAAATAAAATACGCGATACAGGTATAACGTACGAAACCGCAATAAAGAATTTATCACTACAGACCAAAAACGAAGTGTGAATCGAGCACTGACAAATTATGTTCAGAAAATTCACTTATCGTCATTGAATAATCCAAAGTGCACTAACAATAAGAAACATCATTTTTGAATTGGATATATACGGAGAAATCTAACACATCATGAAATTTAAGCAGGTGACAATAAATACTATTATTTATATTGAAAATTCCGTAAATTATTGCAGATACCAGAGAGAAATAATTTCATCAATTACACCTTAACAAGATATAGACATAAATTAATACTACTACTAATAGCAATATAAAAACTGTATATTCAACAAAATTTAAAATAATCCATCACTTTCTAATAACAAAACTGAGTTAATTAAATGACGCGACGCTGTTATAATGTACGCAATAATTATAAATAATTTATGACTACAGCCAAGAGACGAACTGTGAATCGAGCACTGACAAATTATGTTCAGAAATTCCATTCACACATCGAATAATCCAAAGAGCATTAACAACAAGAAACATCATTTTTTAATTGAAAGTATACGGGAAAATCTAGCATGCCACGAAATTTACGGAGCGAGCAATATAGACTATAATTTATATTCAAATAATCCCAAATTAATAGACACACCATATAAAAATATTTTCGTCCAATACACACAAACAAGTTATACACATAACATTATAATAATTATAATAACAGTATAAAACATATACAATCAATAAAATTTAAAGAAATCCAATATTTTCTATAAAAAGAATTAATTAAAAGACGCGATGCAGTTATAACCTACGAAACAATAATAAATAATTTATCACTATAATCCAAAAACGAAGTGGGCCTCGAACACCGACAAATTATGTTCAGAAATTCCACTCACCGCCATCGAATAATCCGAAGCGCACTAACAATAGGAAACATCACATTCGAATTGAAAGTATTCGGAAAAATCTAGCGCGCCACGGAATTTGCGCAGCGGACGTCTTCACTGCATACGAGACGAGAACGAAATGATGCAGCGACGGAGTTCCGTCGTAGTGGTAGTCGTGGTGGTCGTCGCCGCTTGAATGGAAGGGCTCGTAGCGTGGGCGGACCGAAAGGTCACAGGGATTTGTTGCTTCAACGTGTTTTCACTCATTAACATAAACGTTTTTCTTTGCTCCACTCTAGGTTTTTACACTGTTATGAATGAAACCTACGCAAATATCGAGGGCTATGGATTTTATAATGTAATTTACGTTCGTATTCGAATAAGGTAGATTTTTCGACGGGTTAACGTTATGTTTGCGGTAAATATTTAAATGAGCTCTTGAAACTGTGTCAATACACATATGGTTTCGCGTCAAATAATTATATAAAAACTTTCTTGTTTTTATAACTTTTTTGTTTTGTGTTACTGGGTATAAAATATCTGCTTTTATAACTCGTCATTATACTAGATTCCAGTTTTACTCCCTGGGTGGTTTTTCAAAAAAAATGTCTTACTGTTTAATTTACTTGTTTTTATTGAGAAAAAATATAATTCAATATAATTTTTCTCTGCATCTAAACATTTTTTTCCATAATTTTTTACGATATCTACCATCTTTCAAAGCGTTATATGCGATGAATACTCTGGAAAAGGTAGAAATTCCCATTCGAGCTGCAAATGTTTGCAATATATGGTCGAATATTTTCATGAATTTGTGTGAGTAATTTTGTGTCTGTTACACGCTGTTGCTGCGCTTTTTTTGCAATTCATAAATTTTTTTAACTGACATCTATATATAGTTATCTCTTGATTCACTCGTCCATTCAATTTAGTAGCTTGTAGTAGAGTATACTTTGCCGGCCTCAGCATATGTATAGTTAGGCGTTTTCTAAACCAACCTACACCTTTTTACTCTAAGGATTGACATACTAAATAGATTCTTCATTACCAGCTCCAATACGCTACAGAAAAATGAATCCGAAATGATTAAACTGTTCTAAATGGTGTACTTTGTGGTAATGAATTTCCCTCCTTCCGGATCTTTCTAATTGGATATAAAAGTTTGGAAATAATTGATTCATGAAATAATAAGCTGTTTTTGACACTTTGAGTTAGATTGGCATCCAATATGTCTTCAAATCTAGGCAATTAATTTGTTGTGCTCGATAATTTTTGATCCTCCAGGTCATTGCCTCATCAAAATTGCAACTCTTGTTGTGGAAACAAAACTAATAATTTAGATGGGGCGAATAAATTTTCCTGTAAATTTATATATACACTGGATACACTAAAAAACTCAATAATACTAAGTGTAAAACTTCTTTTATGTAGAGAAATATCAAAATTATGGAATTATGCTTCAGTTAGGCTGTGTAATAAATGTTTAACATTGATACTTGGTATTCATCATATTAGAAACATTACGTCGGACAAAAGTCGAATAGGTCACGCTCAAAATTAAACAACTGCACTGATTAGTGAAATTGGTTTGTCAGTTAATTTGGACTTCTAGGGTGGAAGTGTGGAATTATACTAGACCTCATACCTTATACTAGAGAAATCTCCAGACTAATGATTAACGCTGCTTAAACAAATCTCTTCGTCTAAGTACCAACACTCATACATACCTAAATTAATACAAAATCAAAAGTTCTACGTTATCCAAAATTTTACTACCATTTCAGAACAGCAATGTGTAAGCAACAATACTTGGCATTTCATAGGAAGGAAACCAAATCATATGAACTTATATAAAGTTTTAAGTTTGCTTAAATTATTTTTAAATTGGGAATACATATTGTTATTTTTAATTCTAACTCATCTAGCTTGTGCACTCATCTAAGTACAAAAAAAGTAATAATATATTTAGATGTTAGGCCATCGCATATTTCTTTGATGGACTAACGTTTTTATCTCTCAAACTAAAACAAAAACTTGCAAACATGGCGTAACCTTATCCTTTTGCGATAAAATAATAATTAATTTATACATCCAGTAAAGATTATCGTAGATCAAAACTGATCACAATAAAATTCTTATATTAATAATAGGTAACAAATATTCGGACAGAAAAAACGAAATATAGAAAAAACGTAAGTATTGATTTTTGATCTATCAGGAAACGAAAATGTTAAAACTATTACTCCATTAATACTATATAATAATTCTTGGACTTAAAGATTTAAACATATAAACTAATGTTAAGTAAATAATAAAGGAGTTGCATTTTTTTTAAGAGATATAAAGAAGATGCTTGTATTGAAGTTGGGGCTTTTGGTAATATATTTTGTATATAAAACCGACTTAAGATAACAATATGTATTTGATTAAAATATCTTGGGTTTCGCAAAATTTACTTGATCATATATAGGCTAAATTCATTTCTGCTATTCGTCGATTATGTATATGACACTTCCATAAGCAGTCAGTTGTATATAAAATTATCGCAATAATATATATATATATATATATATATATATATATATATATATAACATAATAATGGTCGTAGAAAATTTTTTAGCGTACCAAGTCTGGGTACACTAAAAAACTCAATAATACTAAGTGTAAAACTTCTTTTATGTAGAGAAATATCAAAATTATGAAATTATGCTTCAGTTAGGCTGTGTAATAAATGTTTAACATTGATACTTGGTATTCATCATATTAGAAACATTACGTCAGACAAAAGTCGAATAGGTCACGCTCAAAATTAAACAACTGCACTGATTAGTGAAATTGGTTTGTCAGTTAATTTGGACTTCTAGGGTGGAAGTGTGGAATTATACTAGACCTCATACCTTATACTAGAGAAATCTCCAGACTAATGATTAACGCTGCTTAAACAAATCTCTTCGTCTAAGTACCAACACTCATACATACCTAAATTAACACAAAATCAAAAGTTCTACGTTATCCAAAATTTTACTACCATTTCAGAACAGCAATGTGTAAGCAACACTACTTGGTACTTCATAGGAAGGAAACTGTTAAAGGAAAATGTTAAAACTGGATTGGAAGCTTCGTGGACTTAAACATTTAAATATATAAACTAATGTTAAGTAAATAATAAAGGAGTTGCATTTTTTTAAGAAATAGAAAGAAGATGCTTGTATTGAAGTTGGGGCTTTGGTAATATATTTTGTATATAAAACTAAAATGTGTTGGGGCCGACTTAAGATAACAGTATGTATTTGATTAAAATATCTTGGGTTTCGCAAAATCTACTTGGTCATATATAGGCTAAATTAATTTCGGCTATTCGTCGACTATGTATATGACACTTCCATAAGCAGTCAGCTGTATATAAAATTATCGCAATTGAAAGAGTACATAAAATATATCATTTATATTCGCGAAATAAAAATGAGGGGGCCGATACTTAATACGCGCGTATACAGTTACCGAACGAATGGAAACAAATAAATTCAACCGTAACTATACTAGTTGATCTTTTGTGTATTTAGTATACATGGTGTCCAACTATAACATCTACACTTTGTCCAGTTTCTAAACCAGAACTATGCCGATTTTGGTTAAGTCGTAGCTTAACAAAAGTAATAAATAATTAGTCAGAATCACATTACGTCTCCCAATAACAACTTCGACTAGGAGCCAGGTAATGGGGGCCCCTTCTTACCAGTGAAATTTATTTGTGTTGCAAGTATCGATACTATATTTTTACAAAAAAAAAAATTGAACCGATTTCCAAAAATAAATAAGGAAAAAGAATCAAACTTAGCCTTTTAACACACAAAAAAATATTTTAAAATAAAATATGTACGTAATAAGCATTGTAATAACTAAATAAAGATCAGTTTGGTGTCGGTACTATGACCAAACAGTTATATTAAAATAGATTAATTTCGTTCCTTTTTAATTTAGAGATTATCACATCAAATTATATTATTATTTTTGTATTGTTGAGGCACCGACTTTAAACTCAGTTTTGATCACCCCGGAAGAGCACTCTTTTAGTGATGCCATGTATGATCACTGTCAGGAATCATACGATTTAAGTAGTGTAAAAATAACACATAAAAAGGTCTAACAGAACATTGAGACATCACATCTCAAATTATATAGTTTTTATATAATATATATATATATATATATATATATATATATATATATATATATATATATATACTATATATATATATATATATATATATATATATATATATATACTATATATATATATATATATATATATATATATATATATATATATATATATATAGTATAAAATAAAGTATAATAAAACTAGAACAGATTTGTTATTTCAAATTGCGTATAGACATATATATTTGAGGATCAAATATTAGGCCATCCCTTACAATACCCTTATAAAAAGAATATTAAGACAACAAACATGAAAAGATGAATCATAAATAATTGCTCTGGTTTGAAAATCGCCTGTTAAATAACTAGGAGAAACCACTATTTATTACTATGGACAGTGTACCATACCACAAATCCCTACGTGTGGTTCCCCAAAAGCTGTAATTATATATTTGAAGAAACCATGTCGCAGTATTTAAAGTTATTACTTGGTAAATGCGAATAAAATGTTTAATTGCGTTTAACGTAACTTACTTTTTACTAGCACAATATGGTCACAAAATGTTAGTTTTTCTCCCTATCACTATATTTTTTATAAAATCGAATTGTGATGGGGTATGACAAATAATTACTATAATAGACCTCTAGGTCGAAAAAAATATGCAAGAAAGAACTGCTTGAATATATAGAAACAAGGATGGTTCACAGTAACACCCTTTAGTTTGAATTAAGTCCATCATACACACAAAAGAAGAAAATGATAAATCGTGGAATTTTGAATTAGTGTTAAGTTGCCAGTTAACAGCTTAGTTATTGACTCAGAATGTTATGGTGATTTATTTAATATTTCTGGATGTAGGATTATGATTTAATGCTGATGATTACCAAAACAGGGTGATGAAAGTGGAAAGAGCTAAAAGTGAATATATAATGATATATAAATACGATTGCTGTAGAAAATCCTATAATATCCTATAAAATCCTAAAATATATGAAGACATAATTACTACTAATTGTTTTGCAGATATTTCAAATCAGTTAGAGAGAATTCAGTGATTAAATCTAATTTAATAAAAATAATTTTACAGAAGTATTAACAGAAGAAATTAAGGATAAATATAGTGATATCAATATGACTAGACAAGGAAATACAGAATAGAAGGACACAGGAACTAAACATAAAAAGGCATATATGCTTTCTCATAAAAGTGAGTTCATTTCTTGAATATACTATTGTTAATTAGGTGGATTAGGACCTCAGGGGCTACCATAGGTAGTTTATATAAGACTGCAAATATAATAAAGCAACTGTAACCTACAAACTATTGTGAGTGTAAATTTCACTGTACGTAGATGTACCATAATGTTATGATAAATTATATTTAGTAATATTATTTTTGTTTCCTCATTTTATTTTATTAGAATATAATTACACATCAAAGCCAATATAAACTAAAATTTTAAGTTAAATGCGGCAACTTTGCAATGTTTTAACGTCTAGATGTAAATATATTACCAAGAAGACGAGATAGGAGCTTCATCTATAAAACACGATACACCCACCATGAACATCAAGATCTACTCAGAACAGAGAGTGATAAGAATATATAGTTGGAACGGCAAGCGGAAATCAAGAACAAAAAACACTCAGAACATTCAAGTGTCAAGAGTGTGAAGTAAAGAATTTTATTTCTTAAATAGTCAAGTCGGAGGAATCACGTGTATAATACATAAATCGGATCACGTTATATATGTATATATATATATATATATATATACATATATATATATATATATATATATATATATATATACATATATATATTTATATATATATATATATATATATATATATATACATATATTTATATATATATATATATATATATATATATATATGTATATATATATACATATATATATTTACATATATATATGCATATATACATATACATATATATACATATACATATATATATTTATATATATATATATATATATATACATATATATATATATATATATATATATATATATATATATAAAATAGATCAAAAGTAAAACCATAGTAAAACAAATTTTATGGCAAAATTAGTTTTTTGTTATTCAACAAAATTCCCTTTAAGGGTGATACACTGATTATAGCGACCCTTCAACTTTTCGATACTATTTTTGTAGTACGATTTGTTCTTTGCTTCAAAATAGGCCTAAGTTTCGGCGATCATTTCTTCCTTCCACGAAAATTTCTTCCCAGTGAGCATTCTTTTGAGATCAGAAAAGAGGAAATAGTCGCTGGGGCCAGATCTGGAGAATACGAAGGATGAGAAAGCAATTGGAAGCCCAATTCATGGATTTTTGACAGGGTGCATTGTATCAATTGTGCAGCCCATGAATATTATTCCATGCGTATCCCAAAATACAGACGCCATAACTTTACTAGCCGATTGTTGCGTTTTTTTAAGCTTTGGACCTGGTTTATCGTGTGCAGTCCACTCGGATGGCTGTCGATTGGACTTCGGAGTGAAACGATGGAGCCATGTTTCATCCATTGTCACATATCGATGCAAAAACTCGGGTTTGTTAAGCTTGATTATCTTCACTGCTCCTTCATTATACTGCTCCGAATCATCAACTCGTCATTGTTTTTGGTCAAAAGTGAGCTCGCGCGGCACCAACTTTTGACAGAGCTTTCTCATACACAACTATTCGTGAATAATATGATGTATATACTCAGTTGGTATTTTTAGAATGTCTGCTAATTCATTCAGTTTCAATTTATCGCCATTCAATATTATTTTGTGGATTTTTTAAATGTTTTCGTCAGTAATAACCTCTTTTGAGCGTCCACTGCGTTCACCGTCTTCGGTGCTCATTGCGCCACATCTAAACTTAGAATACCAATTCTTGATGGTTGATTTTCCTGGGGCAGTATCCGAAAACTCGGCATTAAGCCAAGTTTCTGCTTCAACTGTATTTTGTCCTTTCAAAAAGCAATATTTTATCAACACGCAAAATTCCTTTTATCCATTTTTTTCTTGATAACAAAAGTTGCTTCACTGAAAAGGCTTTAATTCACAAACTCATTAGCTTCCAAATTTATACACGCATCTTTTGAAGGTATTTAGGAAGAGTTTTATTATATAGATACGGATAGAAGAATAATATACATAAAAATACTTACCCTAATCATCAATTAATTTTTAATTTGGGAAAACTTTGATAGGATATAGAGAGCGGACCAAAACATCACCGCCCGTTTAAACGTAAGGTACGTCACAACGACACGCGTGTCCAAACCGATATGGTGCAACGATTCGACTGTTTTCCGATGAATGGAGCAACCAACCCGTATAGCGTGTGGGCGTATTAAAAAGGTCAAAGTTGTTGCTCTAACGGCTCGTTTGTCCAGCATATACAAAGGTGTTGCGTTATGTTATCCGGGTTATGCACAAACGTGAATGAAATATAACGATACCGTTTCATTGTATTTATAAAATGGTAACGTTTCCACGGCGTTTTCCTTTCAGATAAAGGAATTCCGCAAAACGGCGAGAGTCACGTTAAATTTTCGCTAAAACGATGGGGAACTTATGATAATTATGCCTCCGGATCGAATCGTTTTTCTTCCTCTCGTTTCTGTTTTTTATGCTGTTATGAATACCGCCTACGCAATTATTGCGGGGCGTTGATCCAATAATAAAATTTATGTTCGTGTGAGAATATAGACAGCTCATATAACTAGGCTTTATGTCTTTGTGGGTGGAAAAATTTGCCTTGACAATAAAAACGAAATAAATGTGAATATTTGATTTATCATCTTCATTCCAAAACTGGTAGTTGGAGAGGGTTTTTAGGCTTTTTCAACAAATTGCTAATGCGTTATTTCTTATACTTCACTGTTAATATTTTTAAATAAGTTTGTACATAAAACAATCCATTGGTTCAACAAGTCTTGTGTTCTTAAGAAATGGTACAGTTAAGAAATAATAACGACAACAACAAGGATCATTGGAATATCCACATAAAGCTGTTTTACCATCGCTGCATGTAATGAGTCCTCAAAAAAAGGGGGTGGATTTCTTTAAGGATATCGTGGAGACGTTTTTAGGTAGTCATAAAGACCCTAATTATACATAAATCGCCAAAATACTGCTAAACGTATTTCAAGTTTTAGCTCGCCCAGGTAAGTTAGTCTGAAAGTAGATTTTCTTCAGACCTAGGCCGACTACTGTTTGAAAATTTTGGGGGAAGGAAAAAGCAAGAACTATATAACCAGGATGTTAGAAAGATGTGGAAGAGATTCCAAGGAAAATGGAGTATCTAAATGTCTCAAGGTGACTATTGTTGGACGCTTCATGGAGACCTTCCATATTTAACCTATAAGCGACAGTCTGCAATATGAGCAATAGGAGCCTTATTGAGAAGAAATAAAGTCTAGTAGACACTAGTGTATGTATATTAATATATATGTATCGTTAATAATTTGTAAATATAATAATTTTTTTCACTTGTTTAAAATAGTTTCCAAATAATAAACAAACGTTTCATACTATCACAAAAAGTATATTCAAAACACACATTCAAAAATATAAAGACTTCACTAACAGATTTTAGATTTTTTTGTGTTGTGTGTTGCATTTGTTAAATGTTGAATAGGTTATAATCATCACAGTCATACGATTTAAGTGTTGTAGATATAAACTTCTATCAATAATATAATTTCAGGGAGACATGTCAGTGAAGTATGAATATGAATTGTTCATAAAAAGTTCAGCTGTTAGCCTCTCTCATACTGTTAAGTATATTTTGTACAAGCTTGATCAACAGTTGGCTATCCAACCACCGAAATTTCTTTCTTACCTGAGTGTACATGTCAGTAGTTTGTCCATTCTATTCTCTTAAGTAGTTCTTACACTTTATGTTTTTGAGTTTTTTTCGGTAAAAAGCACAAACTTAAACATCATTCGTAAAAGGTCGTGAAATTTTTACTTTTGGACAAAATAACCCTTAAGGTTATTCATTCAATGAAAATCTATATGCTCTCTTGGCTTTTCTATGATAACTATTAGAAAGTGGACTGAATTAAAGTGTGACAGCATGTTCCTTGAGCGTGATGCATATGAAGGTTGGCCAAAAGCCACAAATATACCGGAAACCTATTGTAAAAGTGGTGTTGATTCTGTGCCGAGATAGGAAGAAGAAAGGGACTTATAAAAAGGGTTTGGGATGTGAAAACTATACTAAATATGGATGTTATATTTGCTGAAATCCGATGAAAAACGAACGCAAAAGTTTTCCACAGCAATGCTTGGGCCTCTTCAATAGACATGAAATGCAAGAATACGCATGCAATGACTGAGGCATGTCTTCACCAATACATACCAGAAATGAAATAGGAGTCGAAGTAGCAGATGGAGATCAAGGAAAACAAATTCTATATCGTTTACCGGAACATAATGGTCAGTCACAAAAGGCAAATTAGTTCTTCTTTTAGTTATCCAAATTGACCAGCTAGAACGATAGGTCTGAGAAGCGAAACGGATAGGTCTTTCACTGATTTCGGTTCGGGTACAGGATGATTGGAGTTGCGGCCTCCGCAATACGAGCGAGCGCGAGCGATGAATGGGTAGGGTTTTGATCAGTTGATCTTCGTGTTGCAAGGTTCCAAGCGAGAACCTCCCACCGAGCATCTTCGCGAATCTTTTCAAGAACGGGATGGTTAATTCGAAGTAAGGATTCGAGTTTCTCACAAGCCATGGGGCATTGAGAAACGGGCGAACTTTTCTCTATTGGAACACTTCGGAGGTGTACTTGTTCCATAGCTGTGCTCTATAGAGGCAGATTGATCGGACCAGCATTTTATACAGTGTTGCTTTCTGGAGGATAGCAAGTTTACTTTTCCTGTAAAAGAGTGGGTATATCGGGATAGATTTTGGCTGACCATTGGAAAATGCGGTTCAATTAAAGACCGAGGTATGATACTTTCTGGGGAGCCAGGGGATAAGAACTTTGTCGATTTGGAGTCGATGGGCATGGAACTTCTTCCGATGATGGAACATTATAGCCTGAGTTTCGCTCCGGTTAATATTTAGTCATCAGAACTTGTACCATGCTATCGCTATCGCTCTAACAGCATCGGGATTGTATCCGGTGGTGAAGAAAGCTGTGTCGCCTGAATAAAATCCTGTGTTTGAAAGCTTTGGGACTGGAAATCGGCCATATATAAATTTAATAGGGCCGGAGCTAATGGAAAACGTTGTAGAACTAGCACGGGGATTTGCTTCCGGGGGCGACTGCCTCACCGATCTTTACTTAAAAAGATCTATCGTTCAAACTAGTTCAACGAGGTAAACCTAGTTTTTTGACTTTGGAGATTAAGCCGCTGTGCCACACTTGGTCGAAAGCTTTGAATACACAGAAAGATCGCTCCAGTCTTGAGACCTTTTCGAAAGGAAAAATTGTTACTGTCGATTACATTAACCTTCTAAACTTACTGGGCGCGAAAATTAGCAAGATGAGGCCTGAGTAGCAGAAGCAAAAAATATTCTTTGACCTGGGAAAACTGCCTATATGCTAGGGTGTGTTGACGATGGGAAAAATGCAAATTAGGGCATTGCCGCGACTCTCCTAATTTTAATATCTTTAGAAACTTGGTTCTAGTAAGCGGTTGTTATATAACGTAGATGACAGAGAAGCAGACGAGTGTTCTATATATCACAACATTCCAAACCCTCACTTTCGGCTTTGAGTACTGACTTCCAAGGAATTATGGATTAAGTATGTTGAAATTAAGTCTTACTCTTTAATTGTCAGGTCGAGAACTTTTCACCCTGTCGTCGTAATACCAATAAACATAAACCGACAGAAATATGAACCGAGTATGTAACTCAATAAAAACAACACATTGCTTTTTATCAATAATAAATTTATTGTTTTATTCTAGAGAACGAAATGTGTTTACTATATCCCGAACATTTTAGAAATTGGATGGATAATAACAATTTTCCTTCTAATATATGTTGTTTTAAAGAACTTCACCATTTTCTATTCACTTTAAATATCAGCTTTCGTAAATCCCAGTATGTGGGTCATTCACTTTTTGTATATTTTTAGTGTTTCCACTTTATATAGAGTTTTTGTAACCAATCTTGTAGCTTCTGGAACATAAACCTATTCTTAGTTTTTACTGTCATTTTCGCTCTACTTTGTTCCTATACATTATATATTCCACGGTTAGAAGGAGTTTTTGTTTCGACGTCAAAAAGTTTATTTTACAATCCTTTTTTGCAAACTTAGACACTGTAGAAAATATTGGAAAACTTTATCGTGTCCTATATAATCCACATTTCTTGCGATCAATGAATTCTTCTAAAAACTGTTCAAATGGTACAGTCTGGGATGATAAATATAAAATTTTCTAATATAATTAATGTTACCTTTAACATGTATTATATTAGATATTAAACACTAACATCAGTTAATTATTTTCCTTCAGATGAAATATTTAATGAAATTAACCTTAATTAAATATTTAAAATATAGTCGTTTTTTTCAAGAACTGCTATTAATTTTTTCATAATCAGTACTTTGTTGAATTACTTTATTTTTCGTTGACTTTCTGTCGAAAAAAAGTATCAGAACTAATAAGATTGCTAATCTAAGTTACTCGTACAAGTTTGGGCAAAATAAGACTCAAATGCAATAGATAATGCTATTGTGTAATGACAAGAGAGCGAATATATATTCAGTGATCAATAAAACAAAAGACAAGGTTAGGAATATAATGCATATTGTTCTAGAAGAAAAGGTATAGAAAGCTTTTGAGGAGCGCTTATGATAAAAAAGAAATTTTTTCTTCTTTTTTTGTTTTTCCAATTCGCATGTTTAATTGCCCGATTTGTGTTTAGGATTGCCATTATACGAGCGTTATTAGTAGGTTTTTGGGAGATGGTTTTAACGTAATGAAAAATTTTGTTTTATTTGTGTATTTATTGAGAAAATTTGATACAATATATAATACTCAAAATATTTTTAAATATTCTCTATATCCATAATATCTATAATAACTCTTATATAATAACTCTTGCAATATATGGTGGTATGTTGTCATGCAATAGCATTAATTTGCATCTGTTACTCACTGTTTCTGGTCCTTTTGTAACAGTAAATTAGTTTTCAATTTGTAAATTTGTTTAGTTAACATCATCAGAAAACTACTGTAACAGCTTTATTTAGTATTAGCAGCTCTTTATATGATACACCTTCCTAATTTCACCATGAACGCAGCAAAATTTTATGAATATGATTATTCCGCTTCGGCATTGATGTAAATGGCTCTTCTGGCCTATTGCATGACCTCTTGTATATGGACTATCGTAGTGGACCTACTTTACCACTCAAGTCTCAACAGGACAGAACAGAAAATTTTATGTGCTTTACTTGGAAAAAAATAAAATAAAACAATTCGGGATTTGGACCTTTTAGTCAGGAGGCCGTAAAGTTTTACATTATCTTTAAGTTTTTGGTCCTCAATGTCATTCTTTCTCATAAAAATTACTAGTTTCTAATTGTTCACTATCATTTTCCAACCACTATAAGTTTCTAAAAACATCTGGTTGATTTCGGAAGCACCAGTTTAGTGAAATCAAGCAACAATCGTAATGAATTTTGAAAAAGTAATTTGAATCAGTGTCGCTCCTATGCACTGAAATATCAAAACCATTTAATTTGGGATTTAGGTTCGCTAATAGCTCTTCATATAGATAATTTACATTTTCATGACTAGAGAGCGTTGAACCAAGTATCTAATAAGTAAGATTTTAGTAATGTTTTTAATAAATATATAAATGACTACTGTAAATATAATATTGAGTTTTTTTGACGAAATGTGGTTAAAGTCGTATATCTATATAAAATAAACGTAACTTGAGACATCTATAGCAAGTGACTACTTGTGCTCTTGTGGTTCTTTTGTTGCGTCTACGTATAATTGCGAATGATACTTGATACTATACAAAGAAACTTACAAAATTGGGGGTTTTGGAAGGAACGGGATTAAAAAAATTAAGGTGTGTAATATGTGGTATGTAGTTGACAAGGTTGTTCCTTGGAATTAATTGATAATTGATATAGAATAGAACCAGTAGCTGAAGAGTACTTTACGTTGTTGTGGCACCAATTGAGAGAAACAATCTTTAAAAAGTTCATCATGTAGAAGAAAAACATTATTTTCTCTAAAATTAATATATAATGCGCATTGTTACACAAACAAAATTATATAATAGAAGTTCCACTTATTACAACAAAAACTCTGTTTTCAAGCATTTCAATTCTAAATTATACGACGAGCTTAGCAACACTTCTTTTTTAATGTAATGATATTTATATCGTCCAAAATAAATTATTAAATGGGTGATGATATTTTGTATAATTTGTGAACACACTTTTAAAAGTTTCATTCTCTGCCCAAAGGTTAAATTGTCATAAAGAAAACATGGAAGCCCTCTACTGTAAATTCTATATGACGGGATGTTCCTATCGTAAATTACTGAAAGTCTGAATTACTGAAATTATTGCCAATACCACGTCCTCACAAATGACTTTTTCCTTTAACAAATTCATTCACTTTCTACGCAACAAAATAAGTACTTGTTTGTGTTTAGAACAAACACTGAATAAAATGAAAGTGAGAAGTTATTTGTATGCCTCTGTCAAATACAAACATTGCCAAATCTAATAGATATTGCTAATTATAGAGAATAAAGTATATAGAATAGTATATAAAAAGAATAGTATTAGAAGAAAATTTATTCCATATATAGTTATAGCCACATATAGTTCCTATTTAATATTGGTTGGGCTAAAAAGTAAAAAAAAAACGCAGATGTAAAATTATAATAAATGTACTTTATGTTGAATATAATTTCAAAAGAAGGCCTATCTCAGAAAAAAAGTTGGTCATATGCGAAATTATTGTAACATAAGCAATTATTGTTACATATTTTAAATCTATAGTATTGACAAGAAATGAGTTAATTAAATAAAATTTTTATATATGAAGAATCAATTTTAGTTAACTAGGAATTATTTTTAAGCGAAAATGTATTATTAAGGTCTTGAAATATTTAGTCGTCCGGTACTTTGAGAAGAAAGGTGTATCAAATTATCGCTAATTCAGTTCAAGGTATATATTTAAAAGGTCAGCTATTTTAATTATTTTTTGCAGTATATAAATGTTGAGTTCCTCAACTAATGTAACATATTTCGGATGATTTTCAAGTAATATGGACAATATATATTAAATCTATTTGAGTTTTCTGTAACTATAAATTATTAACTAAATTAATTCTTCATTTAAATATATATACAGCATTTTACCAAAAGTTATATATATTCAAGTATAGGCTCGTAGTTGTACTTTTTATAATATATATATATATATATATATATATATATATATATATATATATATATATGTATATATATATATATATATTTATTATATATATATATACATATATATGTATATATATATATATATATATATATATATATATATATATATATACAATAAAATTTGGACGTCTATACAACACAATGATTAAAGCGAAACTGAGCTAAACGTCTCATAACCAAGATGGCGCGCAATGAAAATGATTAGGACTTTTGCCCCACCTTATTACTAATCCAATTCTCCATTGTAATCTAATTTAAATTTTTAATATACAGGAAAAGCTTATGCAAAGCTATATCAAGAAAGCATGTGTGATAACTTTTGGCATCAGTTCTGCAATGAAAAATTCAGTCCGAAAAATATGAGTTACAGTATTAACATTACTGATATTTTCTTTCATTATTTGTCAGCCACCAGCCTCAGACTTCTTTGAATGTTTTACTTTAATATATGGATGTTTAGCTATAATAATATTATAATAATTTTTGTTAGTTTAAATAATATAATTAACAGCAACCAGATATATCAAAATTCTGAACTAAAAAACGATTTACCAGTTAAAAATTTACCAGTTCCTTTTCCGTGGCTACAAAGAGACAGATACTTCGGACTAGAATTATATAGCCACCTAAACTGGTAAAATGAAATCCATAAAACCACTGCAAGAGATTATAATGTATCGATAGCATTCCTGTGTATATCAAGAAAATTATCAGCTGTCATAAAAATTCTTGTACATCGTACAATTGAGCGTTCTAGTTCTCTATATGGGCCCAATTTAAAAATTGGAAATGTACGAAAGAAGATCTTGAGGATGAGTTAACAATCAAAATCACCGAAAACTTCATATATCCACATCACTGACCACATTACTGCAAATAAGTAGCTCAATATCCTCTTTGATAAAGTACATACTATGACATCGAGATGGTAATGCGCCCATACACCCGGCCAAAAATGTTTAGTCTTGGTTTGAGGGGCATCGGAACATCATCAAAGATCGTCCCTAGTCAGCATAATTGCTAGACCTCAACATTATTGAACAGTTCTGGGGAGTGTTAGAACAGAGAATGAAGAGTAATCGTCCATCTTCAACAACATTTTAACATTGAAGCAACTGGCGGATGTCTTGGTACGAGAATTGGACAATATTTATTTGTAACTTATTCAGATGCATTACTAATCTATTTAGCGAAGAATTTCAGCTGTTTTTAAAGCAAATGGTAACCAACATCTTATAAGTAAATTAATATTGCTTATGTGTCATCTGTTGATATTAATTTATCCTTTTATAATTATTTTTTGATTTCCTTACCATAATCACAATTCTAACCGATAGATTCCATATTGCAAAGCCCAACAAGGCCCACACACAAACACCCTTTCATTTTCAATAAATACCAGCTAGAACACCAGGTACTAGTATTCATAATTTTTTTTTATTAAAAAACTTAACTTAACAAAACACGAAAATATGCCTATTAAATTTAGCCAGATAATAATAAATTCATAATAATTAGTTTCAACACACATTTAGTTACCATTATTCCCCTAATTCTTGCCATGGCCTTACCCTATAATTTATACAAAGAAGCGAAACAAGTGGTATTTAGTTTTTTAAACGATTTTGCGGAAAAATTAAACCCTTTAATAGGTTAATTATTACGCGTAACATTTTTTTAATTCTTGGAAATGTATTAAGAGTATTACGTACTAAATATAGCGGTAGGTTGGGCTCTATTAAAGAAGGTATTAATAGCATTTTAACGTTTCTCAGAAAACGTGACCATTAAATGAACTGTATATTTTTTACTGAGTAATTTGATTTCATGGCATACGTAACTATTTTTCATTCGCAATACATTGTAAAAAATGTCACCGAAGTAGGCCAGTTATTTATTTTATATTAAGGCCATTTACTCTCTTGATTCTTTTCTCTAATTTGCCACAAAAGTTTTGATCGGCAATTATAGCACTGTTAAAATGTTACAAAATTTTGTACAATGAAAACTATTATAAAGTTTAACCTATTTTATACATAACAGATAACCTGATAATAAATATGTAAAGATAATTGTTTTTCTTTCAATACTCGAAAAATAGCAAATTGTTAAGTATGTATGAGAAGATGAGAAAATGTGATTAAATATTTTTCTTGTCTCTTGTTATAATATGATATAATGTGATATGATATTATAACTATATCGAGATACTGATACTGGCTGCTTTTCCGAAAGAAGAGGGCTATGTGTTTAAGTGAAACTGAAAGGAATGATGAGTGACATGTCCAGGCATAGAGCTTTTGGTTTATATTGAGTCGCCATTTCTTCTAGTAAAATAGATTTAAAGTTTTTTGTTTAACAACATAATACATTTTATAATTAGCGCAGTTGGTAGAACTCCGAAGAAATCATAAAGTTGTTCTCTCTTGAATTCGTTCAGATAAATGGAATCTATACTTAGCAAGAAAATAATGTAGGATGACGTTGATTGGCAATCCTTCTGCAGTTACTCGAAGTATATTTTTTGGTAGTTAAATAAAATTTGAGCAAAATTATCGTAACTAAAGCTGTAAGGCTACCAATAACAAACTGAAGTTGCTTTTATTTAACATTATCTGGTGGGAATGCATATCTAGATGGCTTGCAGTTAGTACATAGGGAATCAAAAGTGGACTTTCATTTGGAGTCACAAAAACTTGAAAAATAATGCCATATAAGGTATGGCATGGATATTTGAATAAAAACAATGCTATAAGATCATCAAAGGAAAACTGGCGGACGCTTTCCGGCTGTATTGCCTTGCTTCGCCATTTAAAAACTTATTTATGTAAAATAATACAGTTTTAGAGTAACATTTAAAAAACACTTATAACTTTTATAGAGAGAAATATAAATATCATATAAATTTGATATAGGAAATGCTGTAATAGAATAATTTCTATAAAACATCTTAGAATTATGCTTACACAACGAGAGGTAAAAGCAAATATACCGCATTTTTGCAAAATATGACCTTTGTTATTTCGAGAAGCATATGTAGATGAAAACTGGGAGGAAAGGAGGGATCCTTATTTACTAAAAGGTCCTCAAAATATTTGTATATTAGATGTCTTTTCGATCTTTTCTGTTTCTTCTTCCTTTATGCTTCCTTTTTTATTTTTTGCTAGATAGATTGGAAATTAAGAAGAAGTTTCCAGGTGTGAGGTTGAATATTTTGCCGATAGTTACAGTGCCGAGACAGGATGATGAAAGTATATACAACTAAATATAAATATAGTATTAATATAAGATCTGTATATGATAGCTCTGTGCATAGATATAAGCTTAAATGTTTAGAATATATATGAGCATTGGTTAGAAAATAGGAGGAGCGAAAGAATACTAACCGATTTGCAGAACTGGAATATGCATTAGGGAGAATGCAGCGACTAAATCTAATTTTATCAAGAAATGTGCACACAGGTAGTAAAATAATAAACTAAGGAGAAATACAGCGAAATTAATATGACTTGATCAGGAGCAAAGGAAACAAGAACTAAATATAAAGGTTAAATATACTCTGCATTGAATCTAAAATACATTACTTGACTACAAAGTTGTTAATTAGTTAAAGGCCTCCAGTGGATACCATTACATAAATCGGGTCTGGAACTCTACCTCATAAATGCCATGGAAAGGAGTTAATTTCAAATATGATAAAACACAAATCTAACCTACAAACTATTGTGAATGTATAACTAACTATAGTTTAAGCATTTTGATAATATATGCATTAGATTTGCTATAATGTAAAAATAAATTATCATTATATTTGGTTCATTATTTTATTTAGATTAAAATGTAATAGTCAAAATAGACTAAAACTCAAAGTTGATGTGGAGCTATTGTCACGATTTGACGTCCCAAATTTAAATGCAAGTGCGAATGGTTGCTTGATACCATTTTAATAAATGAATATTAAACTTTCGGGTGTTCATATTGTTTTATCCATCCACTGTATATTGTATTATTTTCCGGCCATTCTTGTTTTCCTACTAATTCCTTATTATGTTCTTAATTATATAACATATGGGCTGAAAAGTTCCAAGCCTAACAAATAGATGGCGCTAGTTTTATTGCATTCACAATTTCTTTAGCTGATAGGGCGTAAATCTATATTATCATTAGATAACAAGGTCTTGCTGTATATGTCAATACTTTTGACCCATTTTGACCTATCGTATTGAACTATGGGGTACAATTGGCAAATGTAACATAGCTATCCTCCAGAGATTCCAGAATAAAGTGTTGCAAGTCATCGTTGATGCCGATATTACGTGTCCAGCAAACTGATTCAGCACGATATCACCTTAAAACCCATAACGAGTGCGATTCGAAGTGTTAGTGCGAAGTATTCTGCAAGACTATTAGTGCAATCCAATGCACTCGCTAGACAGTTGAATATGCGCGATTACAGTGTAGTCCACACTTCGAACGTGAGTTAGCTAACATCGTAAAGATATCAAAAGAACATGCTGGTTTTACATTGCATGAGAGTTTCACTATGAGAAAGGATTGTTCAGTGCGGGTTCCGCTTTGTTCACTGTTGACCAAAAACAAGAATGTGTTGATGATTATGAGTAGTGTTGGCTATGTCTAAACATAACAACCCGGAATTTTTGTGTTGATATGTGACAATAGATAAGACATGGATCCATCACTTCACTCCGAAATCCGAGCGATTGTTATCTGAGTGGACAGCAACTGGTGCCAGGCCTATTTTGTGGCAAAAGATAAATCGTTGTACAAAACTGGTATTGAAATACTACAGCGGCGTTGGAAATATTGAGGGACTCTTGATGGATATTACGCTGATAAATAAGGCCAATTTTAAAAGGAAAATGCGTTAACTTCGTTACGCTTGTGACTTTTATGTTATTTAGTAAAATATTGAATAGCGTCTTTCACCCACAAGCAAAACATAATTAATTTTACTATTTTCATTTATTAATTAATCAGCAATTTTATTTTTTACTGTATCTAACATAATTAACATATTATACCTCAAGTAAATGCTCCAGTAAACTAAACTGAATGACACCCACACATAATCGTAGTACGACGGAAAAGCGTGGGCGCCCACCATTCCTCGTAAGCGTAGTAATTGAAAACTAATGACGTGTACGTAGCTGTTGGAATTAAAGGCTCGTTTGCCAGACGAAATATTTCATACAAACATACCCACCCGAAGAAATTCGCGCGGAATATCCGGAGAGGCCAATCCCCACCATCGAAAATAGATTTGGATCGATATAACGGTTTTATTGAATCGATCGTTCATTAATAATTAAAGTGCACCCCGCCATACAAAGCATGTAAAAGCCCTTAATGGATACACATATTTAATAATGCTAATCGATATAGGTTTCGGCTTATTACATAAGCGACGGGATTTTGTTCGATGGGGGTTGGTTCCCTCAAAGGGCAACTACATCGTTTTCAAATATTCGAAAATAACAAGAGGATATTTTGTTTTGCTTTTGGTGTATGCCGGAAAGAAATCAAAATAGTTAGTAGTGCTTTGAACTATTATCGAATATAGGGAGATTTTATTTTGTCTTAAACATCGTATTTCGATAAATTAAAAGCTGACAAAACAATTTATAAGTTAAAAAAATAAGTTTAGTGAAAAAGTAGAATTTCTCAGTTCATATGGCCCAATAGATTCAGGCTTTTGGGTCATTTCCATGTTCTCCAAGCGAATATCTTGTCTAACTTCTTCTTGTCTAACTCTCAACAATTCTGCATATACTTCTTACATTTAGTTGAGTAATTCCTTTAAATATTCATCAAAATCACCACTTTTAAAACACTGAAACCAGCATTGATATGTCAAATTCCATCTAACCTATGGCATGGCTTCCATAAGATTCACACAGCATAGGAATGCGAAAAAATATTGATATATTCCTCAGTTCATATGGCTCAATATATTCAAGTTTTTGGGTCATTTCCATGTTCTTCAAGCGATTATGCTGTTAGTTAGACAAGAAACCATTTGGTTTTATGTCTAACCCTCAACTATTCTGCATATACTTCTTACATTTCGTCGAGTAATGCCTTTAAATCTTCATCAAAATGACCATTTTTAAAACACCGAAATCAGTATTGATATGTCAAATTCCATCTAATCCATGGCATGGCTTCCATAAACTTCACACAGGACAGGAATGCGGAAAAACATCGATATATTCCTCAGTTCATATGGCTTAATATATTCAAGCTTTTGGGCCATTTCCATGTTCTTCAAGCGATTATGCTCTTAGTTAGACAAGAAACCATTTGGTTTCATGTCTAATTCTCAACAATTCTGCATATTCTTCTTACATTTCGTCGAGTAATGTTTTTAAATCTTCATCAAAATCACCACTTTTAAAACACCAGTATTGATATGTCAAATTCCATGTAATTCATGGCATGGCTTCCGTAAGCTTCACACAGCATAGGAATGCGGAAAATTATCGATATATAGGTATATTGATGTTTTCTTTCACAAAATATCGATATTTTTGTTAAAAAGAATTACATATATTTTCTAAGCATCATAAATAATATAACAATTAACATTTAAAATTATTACTTAATTTTGAAGTTTTATTAAAAATATCACTACTATTTAAAAATTTGAAGAATATAGAATACTTGCTGCTCATCTCCTAAAATATCAAGTTTGACTTCTATATCTTTTCTTAAGTTAAATAAACGTAAAGCGATGTACACTCATCTACTGTGAGTGCTTTTGGTATTTTATTTAGCGTTAGGAATTATTGACTGAAAACAGTCGAAACAGTCGATAGTCAAAAAAAAAGTATTTACTATTTTCAGTCATATGCGTGGTTCGACTGTTTGGAGTAGTTAATTTGTTTGTTTATTATTAACATTAATTATGTTTATGTTTTCCAAGGGTAGTATAACCCAGACATATATATATATATATATATATATATATATATATATATATATATATATATATATATATATATATATATATATGTATATATATATATATATATATATATATGTATATATATGTATATATATATATATATATATATATATATTCATTCACGTGCCAATTATAAAAAAGAAAAGGAAAAAACTAATTGATTTCTATTAACATGTAATAAATAATATAAATTTAAAGGAACTAGGATTAATTTTATACTGAATGTTCTGTGGATGTGTAAAAAGGAATGGAATAATAACACCACAAATGTTTTATCATGTTTTAATATATTGATTGCTATTTTCAAATAACAGTATAATAAATATAAATTGTACAGTATGACTTCAACAAAACCTAAAAACTAAAGATGTTCAATAACTATAAATACTAAATAAAATGTAAACCTATACCTAATTGAAAAATCTAATCCATGACAAACCTTTTTAAATAAAAGTTTTATTTACTTTTGAAAGGAAATATGTTTAAATTACTATTCAGAAATATTATCAGAGTAAATTTTCTCCCGTGAATCGATTTCTTCGATCGTTAATTATTTGCCCAGATTTTGGAAAAACTTGTTCCGAGGGGACAGATGTTGCGGCCATAGAGGAATATTTTACGTGTAATTGATATAATTCATATAGTGTCATCTTATAGGCTTGTGAAAAATGCAATGGGTTTTCTAAACGCCCAATATATGGAATTTCCAAATACTGCTTAATCTGTAATGTTTCTGCAGTACATGGAGTAATTACTTCTTTCATCCCATCCATTTTTTTGTCAAAATAACTTCAGATGTCAATACATTTATGGTCAATAGCTGTGTTTTGAATTTCGAGTTGTGGAACTATATTTGTATTTTTTCGAGTTAGAATGGCAGATACCTCTTTTGTGATAACTTTTTGTATCTTAGCATTATTTGCAATATCAAATCTTGCTTTTTTAAATCTAGTATCTAAAAATGTGTATTTTCCCCATATCTGTCTATTTCTAAAATTGCCAGTCTTTTATTGATGACATTCTAATAGACAATTTTTTTTCCATTCACTTGTTAAAATGCTGGATTTGAGAGAATGCTGCAGTTCTCTTTTCTCTTATTAACGGTATAATTAAAGACATCGTGGGATGTCTTTCACCAAGTGGTCATTATTTCAAGTGGCTAAAAAATATTGAACACATTCTGTTAAGATAGTCCATTCGTCAACAAATAAAAACTATGGTGCTCTTCTTAGTAGCCATCAAAATAAACAGTCGTTTAATATTAAAGTAGAGTTTTCCTATCAGAAAATGTATTTATTACAAATATTTAATATACTTTATTCACTTCTTCACCGTTAATATTTTCCAAAAACTTCTTCAAATCTTTTGGAATCCATGCAATTTCTGAATCCTTTGGAACCTAATTTTAGTTTTCAAAATTTTGGAAAGAAAGTTTGACAAACACAAGACTTGGACAAAAATCGTGAAAGTTTATTAAAAAAGTATCTTACTATATATTACTTACAATTTTTTTTGCACTCGAAAACTAGCTTTCTAAAATGCTGCTATATTAATTTACAATATATAGTAATTCACAAGCAAACAAGAAAAAAAAAACTTAAAACCACATATATTACATATTAATCTATATAAACATAAATTTGCACGTTGTTAAAAATCAGTCGATATTAAAAAGTAGTCAATTACTAAACGGTCGATAGTCGATTTCAGTCGATTGTTGCCAATACTAATTTTATTATTTTAAATAGCATGTATCCTTATTTCTCAATAGGATTTTTTTAATAACTAAGACTTTTCTATCTTTCTATCTTTTTATTTAGAATTGTTATTATGTTAAATGATCACGATCACAATGATCATGATTTATTTACGTTTATTTGTATGTGAGGTATATCACATATGTAGAATAGAAAAAAAATACATTGCGATATGTTATATCACTTATTTTAGTTTTTTTTTAAATACTTTTTAGCTGAAATGCAATATTATATTAGTTCAGCACATTGTTGTAGTAATATTTTCTAATAATTAATGTGTGAGTCACTCTTGTTAAGTTTTTTAAGTCTCCGGATCATAATTGCTTTATCTAACTTAAATTATGCTTAATGAAATATGCTTTGGTTGTAATGCATTTGGTTGATTGCATAAATAAAAATGAATTTTTCCGTTCTTAGTAGAGCTTTCCACACTTTACCAACTTCAAGTAATTCAGGAGGGTTATTTCATTGGATTGAAGTAAGTTATTGTAAGCTTGGTGTCCTTTTGTTATAAATAATAGATCACTCCCGCTGATGATCGAAATCTATAAGTAACACATTACATTCGAACGGAAAAAGAAAGTAAAAATAAATTTTAAACCAACAGTTTTAATATCTTAATTTAAAAACATTTTAACGCTGCTTCGGTAACTAATTTGATTGTATTTCAGTAAATACTATTAATTGGAATTCATGTATTTGATTTAGAGTTTTTTAAAATTTGTACTTAATTTTGGATATTTTACAATTTTATAACATATGTATTTGTTGTAGTTAATTTTCAGAGTCTTTAATCTGTTATAATTCATAAGAGTATGCCTTTGTTAATGATATTTTATAAGAATAAATATTTTAATCTTAAACCTATTAGTTTTCTCTTCAATAAATATTATAGTATAACATCACGCTTTACGCGCCCACGAAACTACATTTGCGCTTCAATTATGTTATGCAAAGAACATCATATTGTTCATCTGGCAGATAATAATATCTCTAATTCCATTTCGAAAATTAACTTATCTCGGAACTGTTTCTTGGCGGCCGGAGATAAACTTTAAGTGGAAATATTATTTTAACTGTCGCTGTTCGAGAACTTCTGTTGTTCTTATTATTATTATTAGGATTATAATTATTATTATTGATAATAAAAATGATATCGCTATATTATTATATAGTTAATTTTATTGACATATTTCTATTATATAGTTGAAGGTTGAATTTTGTTGTATATTTTATTTTAAACAGTAGTAAAGACATAGCACTGTTAAACACATATAAAACAAAACAAACAAAATTTCTATATTTTTGTCTTTGTTAGAATAAGTAGCATAGATTGAATCTGACATCTTAGGAATAAAAACCTTTTAATATTTATCAAGAAGTTAGTTCTTGTTTCAGCGAAATTATAAATATTAGAAACTAGAAACTGACTATGTGAAATTTGTGTATAGTAATACACGTGAATTATTCAAGCGCTAGTCATGGAACATACAAAAATGTATTTTCTAAAATCATTACATTTTTATTTGATGTGAAGAAACTAGCTACCTAATCACATCAAACGAATTATTGTGATGTTGCTTCTAAAATATTAATTTTACCATTTAAATGTGATCAAAAAAAGATCAAAAGTTCGAAGTCAATGAATTCATGCAAGATTCTGATAATTTCGGAGACAATAGAAAAGTTTTCTAATTCTAACGGCAAGAAGCACACGAAAACGGCCTTCGGAAACAACAAAGGGGGGTCGACAATAATCCGGGACGTTTTCAGTTCTTATCAGGTAGATTGTGCATATAGTTATTTAATATTATTTTGATTGAAAATATATAATAAATTATTTTAAGCTCTTGCCAAAACTGTAACACGATAGATTATTCGCCGTTTCTGTTTTCCACGACTTTTAATACATAAAATATATTGTACCAATTTTTCAGTAAATGCCTTTTCCATGTTAAAAATTATTAATGAAATACAAATATATCCACACATATTTCGTTCGAGAATCACAAAGGCTCTTAAGAAAATAAAGCACTTAAAACCATACCAGCTTAATATTTAATGATGATGAAGTCTAAATTTAGGTCAGGTTGAATATTTTTCTGTTAGCAGGTAAGCTAATTTTTTTCCATTAGCAGTAAAAAAGCAAAACCAATTCCAATCAAATTAAAATTATCAACATAATTTGTATTGATCGAATACATACATATTTTCACGCACTAATAAATATTAAGATGTTTAATGCTTAATGCTATAAGATATGCGATTAAATAACATTTTATTACTTGAATTTTGTATCAGTTTTATTTTGTTTATCCTCTTTATGGACCTAAGTTTTGAAAATGTTGTAATTGCATTCATTTATAATATATTTGTAAATTTTGAAGTATAAATTAGTTGTTTTCCTTATTATTTTAATATTTATGCCAAAGTTGAATATCAATTTCAATATTTTAATATAGAAACATGTACATTACTTCATTTATTGTTTATTATTTATATTATATAATTTTATAATATTTTAATATATAATTTTTAATTTTATAGAGAAATCAAATTTTAGTAACATATTATTTTTGAAATATTCCCTTTATTCTGTTATAAGAGAAATATGATTAACTTTATAAGTTGTCGTCGAATTTCGACCAAACGGCGTTGACTAGTAAGAGCCAGTTCCCTTAAAACCACTACAATTTAAAATTTAATTCCAATGAAGTAGATTTAGGTTAGACTGGATATTTTTCTATTACTATGCTAGATAATTTGTTTTCCATTGGTGATAAAAACACAAATACAATTCCAATCAAATTAAAATTATCAATATAATTTGCATTGATCGAATACATACATATTTTAAAGCACTAATAAATGTTCAGATGTTTAATGCTTAATACTATAAAATATGGGGATTATATATGGGATTAAATGACATTTTATTGCATAAACTTTAAATCAGTTTTATTTTGTTTATCCTCTTTATGGACCTAAGTTTTCAATACGTCATAGTTAATATAATTACTGTAATTACATTCAATTAGAATATATTTCTAAATTTTAAAATATAAATTACCTAGTTGTTTTAGTTATTGTTTTGATATGCAGGTTAAAGTTAAATATCAATTTCAATTTTGTTCATATATTCTCTGTTTCAATATACAAAGATATATTTATTGTTTATTATTAATTTTATATTAATTTATAATATATTAATATATAATTTTTAAATGCATAGGGATTTATTAATTTAATTAGTATCATATATCCCAATTCATGGATTTTTGTCATCATTTCCACTGACTTGTTACACGGTGCTTTGTCTTGGTGAAGGAGCACTTTCTTTTTCTCCATATGCGGCCGTTTTTCGGCGATTTCATCCTTCAAGCAATCCAATAGCACTATGTAGTAGTCGCTTTCATGGTCCTTCCTATTTCAAGGTAGTCAATGAAAATTGTTCCATGCGCATCCCAAAATACAGACGCCATAATCTTGCCAGTCGACTGTTGCGTTATCCCAAGCCTTGGAACGTGTTCATCATGTGCAGTCTACTCGGATGACTCTCGATTGGACTTCGGAGTGAATTCATGGAGCCATGTTTCATCCATTGTCACATATCGATGCAAAAACTCGGGTAAATTAAGCTCGATATCTTCAAACACTGCACCGTATCACCAACTCGTCGTTGTTTTTGGTCAAAAGTGAGCTCGCGCGGCACCCACTTTACATAGAGTTGATAACTTTAGTGTCTGCTATTTAATTCAATTTACGGTTATTCAAAATATTTTTGTGTTTTTTTAAAATGTTTTCCTCGGTAACAACCTCTTTTGGACGTCCACTGCGTTCACCGTATTCGGTGCTCACTTCACCACGTTTAAACTTAGCATACCAATACTTGATGGTTGATTTTCCTGGGGCAGTGTCTGGAAACTCGGGACCAAGCCAAGTTCTTGTTCCAACAATATTTTTTCGCTTCAAGAAGCAATATTTTATCAATACGCGAAATTTTTTAAATCCATTTCTTTCACAACAACAGAAATTGCTTCACTCAAAATACTATAGTTGACAAACTAATGATCCGACAGCTATCAAATTGATACACGCATCTTTTAAGGGTCATGGCTAACTAAAAATATATGAATTTAATTCTAGTAAATTTTAATAAACAAAAATCGCCGAAAAAACTGTATCGATACCAGATGTCGATTTAAAATTTTTTTGATGCCTGACGTGGAGCAAAATTTAGCACATGCTGTCTATACAATCACTTCAAGCATATAGATAACCAATGGGTCCAGTTATTCAAGGCCGTTTCGAGTAGATTACAAAAGGATAACTGTCATAAATTCTTCATAGTTGCCATCAGGCTCCCTTCTCTTTATTTCTTTTTTCTCTACATTTGCCTCTGTTTTTTAAATACGTCCTCAATATAACTGGACTAAACTATAAATATTGGACTTGATATTTTTCTGTTATTATGTAAGCTAACTTCTTTTCCATTTGTGGTAAAAAAAACCAGAAATAATCAGAAATAGTCGAAGGCTAGAAACTTATTAAGAGGTTTCGTAATTGTGTTTACGTTTAATTCCGTCTATTCCGGGGAATAAACAACAATTTTCCGAAAACGGTATCAATACCGGGACCATTTGATCTTGCGATTAACTAATAGGGGATCGCGCCCTTCCCGGATTTATATTTAAGTAAATTCAGTTAATAGCTTTAGGAACTGAATTAACTTCACTTCAAATTGGCGATGTTATCGGCAGTTCAGCTGCTTTAATATTTTATGCGGACTAATCCAACCGTTAATCGAACAGGATGTATTTTTGATGTCTACGGTTTTACAATAAAATTGGTACATTCTATATTAGGTCGGTAATTAGTTGGAAGTTGCTTGAGTCTAAAATTTAACGTTATATTTAGGTATGAAATAAAACTGTTCATCTTAATATAAAGTTTATTCAAAGTTTTTTGTATATTACGTCATCAAGATGTTTAATGTATTGCCTGTCGCAATTTGTAAATTCGTTTCTGAATCAGACAATATTTTCTTTCACATTTTATTCTAGTTAAAAGGAGCCTGTCATCGAGTAAAGTCGTCTGGTTATCAAGCGTATCCAAAATTATTTAAAATATTATAATTACGAGTTAAAAACCGGCAAACGTTGTTCTAAGGCTTTGTCTTAATAAATTTAAAATCGTCGAGGTCTTAATTAAAAACATTTTTAACGTGTTGCAGCTGAATATTAGTACGGACACGGTCTCCAAGACATCTCAAAAAATAATAAGCATTATAACCATTTACCAAAAAGAAACCGCCTTTATCCGAAACGGGTGATGAATCAAGATCAGGTTGATGTTGGCTGTATCAAAGTTCAAATGTCCAAAATGTATAAAAATAGTAAGTAGTTTTTTCAATCTAAACATAATTTAATACAATTATATTAGCGAAAATTGTTAGTCTTGAAAGTATTCATAAAAAGCTGAATGATATGCAGCTATATGAGAGATATTGAACATCCCTTAATACAGTGTTGGTTTATATCGGATTTCAGTGATGTAAAGATAGCCAACCAAGATGTTTAATGGAACTTCCAGACATTGCTTTTAATAGAATATAATTTTTAATAATGTACAACAAAATCAAGGAAGAATTATTATATCAATTTATAAATATTTGTATTAGACATAGGTATTTCAGAATCGTACATTGGCTCACTCATGGCAATATGATAATAAATATATCAGCTAACGTTCAAAAATAAAGGCAACAAAAGTTGATGGAAGAAGGTAAACGTGGAAATAACTATCGATTAGGTTTTGTTAGTTATAACATTTATTAAGTTAATAATTCGTTGTAGACATAAATATATGTCATGAAGAACTTCATGCTGGAAATAGGAGTATATAGATAATATAATAGATCCAAAAACCATTCCAAACTCTTCTGGTTAAGTAGCTTTAATCCAATATATTTACTAGGATAATTATACTTTTTCTTCTTTAATTAAATAAACCCTCAAGGATGTTATTATATTGCTGACACTTTTACAAATTTCTTTTTAATTTGACAATAAATTTTACACCAAAATTCCTCGTGTATTGAATTTTGGTCAGTCTGTTTCTCTGTGGTAGCGATAAGGTCTCAGGAAGGTTTTTTTTAGAATGGCATTTTGGTAATACCCGCATCGATACTGGCGATTGCTATATGCAATATAAAGTATATACTATATTATATAGATGTATTATTTGTTGTTGATTTAATTCCCATAACACTAATGTATTCATTCGCAGATTTTTGCTGCCTTTTCGTGTGTGTTACATTATACAGTATTTTTTAATTTACAATAATATATTGAATAATTAAAATAACACCACCAACAGATGGTAATATCATGAAATATCACTATTATCAGTTTTATTCCCACTATCATATATTATATCAATTCTTGAAACGAAATCCTTTAGATCATCAAAAATCGTTCAGAATGGGGAGGGCCGTAATTTTGATTCGACGTCAAGATTCGTGATCAATTCACGTACCATCAAATTGGTTATTATTTGATGCGCAACGAGGAGCAAAATTTAACACATGTCGTCTATACATTCACTTCAAGCATATAGACAAGAAAGAAACTGTGTCAACTTTGGAGACGTTTATGCAAAATTATAACCAATTGGTCTAGTTATTCATTGCCTCTGTTCTTTAAACACATCCTCATTAATATGCATTATTTCTCTCAGCATAACCTGCGGTACTAATACCAGCATTGTTTGAGAACTAAACATGATCACTGTGTAAATTCAGCTCATAATTAGGATTGATCAAGAATTTACACTCCTAATCCATAAATCTCTTAAAATGTAAACACTTTTGAAGTCCAGTTGGTAACTATTATTAATGTAACTAAAAACTTGATTTTCTAATTGGTCACCAATTTGTATTAAGAAGTATTTAAAATAATATAGTACAAAACTAGTGGCACTAGATATTCAAAACCGGACGATTATAATGATGACTAAGGTTTTAAGATATTTTGAATATAATGGGAATGTTCATTTATCGTAGAAGTATTATTTTTATTGTTCTAAATTAAATAGCTTCAAATAAACTTTACTCGAACTTAAAATAAGGCATTATATTTATTTATACCAAACTGATTCAGTGTTTCTATTAAAAGGTTAGTATGGTGACCGTACTGAACGCCATTCACATATATACGTATTACTCTGAAAGCGTGGGTGTATTGTAGTAGTCTACGTAGTAAATAGAAATTAACTAGACCTATAGATCTTAGTGGATTCACAGTAACAGTTTGCGATATTACGAACATTCATTCCTGCAAATAGTTAATCAGTCAGAGTAGTTATTTTAATTTAGCCGTAGTACAAATATTTGGTCGAAATGCCTGAAAAATATATAAATTAATTAAACAAAAAGGTATTACAGAAACTAAGCAAAAGGTATTCTAAATAACAATTTAGTATTTAATTATAATATAATAATATAATATTTTATAATATAATATTTTTTAGTATTTAATATAACAATATCGTAAATTAAAACTAATAAGCTATTTGTTTTATCCTAATTTTCTACAGTTTTATAATTACGAAATATTTATTCTAATTTAGACACTGAACTGAACTTCTAGGTCACTGTTCTTAATGTGTACTTTTTATTTATAGCTTCACTGAACTGGATCAAATAGATCAATTTATTCTCTTTGATCTTCTGACTAAGCCATCCTTATCCAAGTGCTGGAGAACCTCAATACTGATATGCTGATGGAGCCTCTGTTCTTGTCTTTAAGCATAGCTCTTGATAACGACAATTTCTAGGCTTTTATGCAGAGTCGTTACGAATATAACATGGGGAATTAACAATATTATCAGCAGTTCCTTTTCTGCAATATTTGTTTGATATTTCTATATCTATGGCTGGTACAACCGGTTAGCGTTGGACTGGTTTTTTGTTTCTTGAAAACCCACTGAAAATATGTTTTTTTTCAATATAATTCAATAACCTATATAAAGCAAACAAATATATATTTCCATTTCATATTTCCTGAATGTTTCATATGTGGAATACACATATATATTTATTTTCTTGAACATATGTGGCCTAAGACGCTGCAGCGAATGATTCATATATCCATTTGCGAGTGGCCTAGCTAAGTATCGTTTAGTGACAAGTTGTGACCTTTGCTCTCAATTTCAAGAACTCGAAATGTATGTTTGGTGCTAACGAAGTGTTCTGTAGTCTATATTAGAAGCTTTGTAAGAAGTAGATCTGAGTTTGTGTCACTTTTGAAGGATCGAACACCCGTTGTAAGTATATCGTATTTTAATATTCTACTGTGATTTTCATATTTTATTTTATTATTATTTCTTTGCTCTATTTTCTAAAAGAAAATACTAACAATTGAGGAAATTATAACTGTTCTTGGGAAATTAAATACAGAAGAAGCCATTGATGCAGTCATCATCGCTCCCGAATTAGACGAACTTACTGATGAAGAAGAAATAGAATGGATGTGTGATTTTTAAGGACAGTGGTGATGAATTACCAGTAGATGTGGTGGGCACATTTGAAATTCATGATACTATAGATGAGTGTGCTCGAAATTATACTGAGACTTCTAGAAAACAGTGAAGACAAATGTGTGCAAGAGATAAAGAATAAGTTTTGGAATTTGATACCAATACAAATATTTGAACTTTTCTTACACAAACCAATTCTGTATGAAATGTAAGAGTTTTCACTCAAATATGCCAAACAACCACACATTTGTTATGTCACGTACTGAAAAAATTTATTAATATCCTTATATTCTCTGGGTATCACTCTCTTCCTCAAACAAAATTATACTGGAGTTTGGATGTAGATAAAGGAATGCCTTGCATATGCAAAATAATGTAACGGAGTAGATGGAGTAGATTCATTCATTTTTCTGGTAATGATAATTTGGACAAATCTGATAAATTTTCCAAGCTAAGACTGTTTTCAATGTAGTTCCTATAAGATATCGATTGAAGAAGAGATAGTGCAGTAACAATATTTAAGACGTCATTCTGCTAAGAAGTTCATACGAGGGAAACCTTAAAAAAAAGAATTTAGATTGAAATTGTGCAGTATAGCCTCAGCTGGAGGATATATGTATCAGTTTTATACGGTGGAGCTTCACAGAAGACCAATAAAAACCTGGGTTTAAATGAAAGGGCTGTAACAAATTTATTGAAAGCAGTGCACGATTCTGAAAGTCATATCATATTTTTCCAC
Source organism: Rhynchophorus ferrugineus (assembly GCF_030347505.1). Classification (NCBI taxonomy): domain Eukaryota; kingdom Metazoa; phylum Arthropoda; class Insecta; order Coleoptera; family Curculionidae; genus Rhynchophorus; species Rhynchophorus ferrugineus. The sequence goes on along the minus strand of NW_027472581.1, from coordinate 10,559,610 downwards.
AACTTCTTCACAAGCCGTTACGTACCAATATGTTGCCTAAAATTAAATTCTTTGGAGCTGGTAGAGTGAGAGAAAACCGAGTAGCTTCCTATCTACATCAAACAACAAAAGCGTTATCGAAACAACCGAAGGGGAACTTGATGAGATACAAAAGGAAAGAAAAGAAGCACAATTAAGTTCCCCAAACAAATGTTATCTGCTAGTACAACCAAGGCATAGGAGGTGTAGGTTTGCATGTCATTGCAAATTATGGAAACAGAATAAGGGGCAAAAAATGGTGGTAACCATTGTTCTCCTATAGAATTCACAGTGTCATTAACATTACCTGGAAAATATAACTGGCAACAGGTTCTACTATTAGTCAAATCGATTTCAGATCCCAAATTGCATTAAGTCTATTGAAAACTGAAGAAGAATCGAAACTGGGAGAAACCACTAACTTTAGAGAATAAACACCAACATTGGGCGCCACAGCAGAAACAGATTGTCAGGAGCAGTTAGGGAGGATAGTATTGATCATATTATAATCCGAAATGAAGAATATGCAAGGAAGAGATGCAGGATATACAAATGCCAGACGATCAGGAAATATGCGGGAAATGTCGGGTTCAACTTCACGCACAGTGTGTTTCTTACACACTCATTCACAACACATTCTTAGTTTTTAATAATTAAAATGTTATTTCAATTATTTTTAATTTTGAATTATTTTTGGGAGAAATAAGGTTTAACATAGTAAAAATGGTTATAGTAAAAAATCAAAAGATATTGCCTGAAAATAAAAATGTCAAGGTACTACGACAATTCGACAATAGTTTGTCTACCCGGAAGTTGAAGAGGCCAACACCCCTTGATTAGAATAGTTTCGTCATGTCTAAAAACTAAGACTTAATTTAAATTTATAGTATGTAGAACTGTATGTAGTATGCCTACCATAGCAAAACACATTTTTTTAGCAAAACTATTTTTTTTATTCAACATTTCAACTGATTATAGCGACCCTCCAGCTTTTCTAGACCATTTTTGTAGTACGATTTGTCCTTTGCTTCAAATTAGACCTCAGTGTCGACGATCACCTCTTCTCTCGACGAAAATTTCTTCCCAGAGAGCATTTTTTTGAGATATGAGAACATGAAATAGTCGCTGCGGACCAGATCTAGAGAATACGGTGTATCGGGATGTAATCCGAAACCCAATTCATGGATTCTTGCCATCGTTTTCACTGACTTGTGACACGGTGCATTGTATTAGTGAGGCACCATTTTCTTTTTCTTAGAATGCGGCCGTTTTTCGGCGATTTTGTAACACTATGTAATAGTAATAGTCTGTTTATGATCATATCTTTTTCAAGGTAGTCAATGAAATTGATTCAATGCATAGCCCAAATTACAGACAATGTGATTTATATACAGACGCCATAACCTTGCCAACCTTTTGCGTTTTCCCACGCTTTGTATAGGGTTCATCGTACGCAGTCCACTCGGATGACTATCGATTGGCCTTCGTAGTGAAATGATGGAACCATTTATAATTTATAGTATGTAGAATTGGACGCACTAATGGGACACATCTGTCACAAGCTCTATCTAGACTTTAAGATCAATACTTATAAAACATTACTGGATAGTGAATCACTAGTTGTTGCATGCCTGGTAATAAAAATTAGTTGATCTCTTAGAGTAAAATGTATAGCTGAAAAACTATAAAAATAAATCTAGTTAGCAACATTTAGAGACAACGTTATATTTGAAGAGGAACTTATATTTTATATTCTACTTAGACATAAAAACAAAATCACGCGAATATAATCCTTTTTCTGTACGTTAAAACCGAAACAGAACACTCCCGTTTATTAATCGCCGACGCAATATTTTATTCGGGCTATTTATTGGGTAAAAGCTATTTTGAATTACGACCAATCCGGGCGGGAAACATAAAAGATACCCCGGATTTTCAGATCAATGAGGGTTCCCTAAATAAATCACATTCAAATAACCTTGGTTATAAAGCATGAATTGCGTGTTTACGTTAGACCTACAAACATTTTATGAAGCTCTTTGTGAATACTAAGAAGTAAGGTTAATTAGACGATATTTGGAGCTTCGGCTTTGAAATAGCAAATTGCAGCGACGTCGTTGATGTATTTTTGAACCGATTGTATTTCGAAAACAGGTTCTAGAAAAATAACATAGGTTGCTATTTTCATTTATAGGCATATATAAAATAAATCAATTTTTTACGTTATTCTGATGTTCACAAATCAGTTTAAAAGTAAGACTTAAAACTATAGATGATCTTGAGCAACAAACCAAACATGTAACTGAACAAATTCGCAAGAGCAAGAGAGAAATCAGAATAAGAAGTAATTTATCCAATCGAAATTAGAGAAATGATATAAGAAAGACGAAAAGCTAGAAGAATATGGCACAGATTGCTTTTAATAGAATTAGTAAACAGACGAATCAAAAGACCAAATAATATAAACAGAATTACTCTCAAAAGTATGTAAGTGAATTAAGCCCACAAGCAGACAAAGACTATTCGCTATGGAAAGCAACTCGAAGATTTAAAAGACCAATTATTCGAGTACCGCCAATTAAAAATGATGAAAATGATTGGGTTCGACGCAACGATGAAAAAGCTGAATTGTTCGCACAATACTTAGCTAACATATCTCAACCTAATGATATAGGATCTACCACGGATACATCTTCTGTTTATCAACCCAATGTAGATCTAAATCTAATTTCTAGACTGGAAGTTGCCACTGAAATTGATAACCTCAATCCTACAAAGGACCTGGTATAGATGACATATCACCTGGATTATTGAAAGAACTGTCACGAAAAGCAATCATCATGTTGACATATATATTTAATGCCTGTTTAAGGCTGAAGCATGTCCCAGAATGCTTTAAAGTGGCACAAATATTTATGCTCAAAAAACCTGACAAACCTGCAGTACAAGTCGAATCTTAGAGGCCTATTTCGCTACCTCCTGCAATATCAAAGCTATTTGAGAAACTGATATTTAAACGTGTTAAACATTTGGTAACAATACCAGATTTCCAGATTTCCAGTTTAGTTTTCGAAATCACCATTCAACAATCAACCAAGTGCACAGAGTAACTGCGGCTATAGAAAGAACGTTTGTGGAAAAGAAATACTGCCCTGCAATATTCCTGGATGTCTCACAAGCTTTTGATCGGGTTTGACATTTGGGATTAATCTGTAAAATGAGCAAATTGTTACTGCGTAACTATTGTCAATTGCTGGAGTCATATTTATTCGGAATAAAATTTAGAGTATCGCACGAAATGGCTTTCTCGACATTTAAAAATATCTCGGCTGGAGCTCCATAAGGTAGCCTCTTAGGACCTCTCCTGTATCTGCTCTACACTGCTGAAATTCCAACACCAAAAGTAATACTTCTTGGAACCTTTGCTGACGATACAATTATTATGGCAAAAGATATATCTCTGCCTAGGGCAATAGAAAAATTGCAAGTGGCAGTCAACAACATCTACAAATGGACGAAAGTTTGGAAAATTCAACTTAATAGCTCCAAATCTGTCCACGTTAATTCTGCATTGAGACGAAATAATAAAAACTTAATTATATCACTCAATAGATGTCCGATTCCTCAAACAGAGTCAGCTAAATACCTTGGATTCCATCTTGACGGTAGATTAAATTGGAAGCATCACGTTAGACAAAAAGCAAAACACATTAGAACCAAAATAAAACAACTATAGTGGTTAGTCGGAAGATACTTATAATACAATTATAAAGCCAATTTGGACCTATGGGATGCAAATATGGAGTTGCACTAAAAATTCTAATCAACTAGTCATACAACGCTGTCAAAACAAGATTCCTCGATTGATTACCAATGCCTATCGGTATGTAACCAAGAAAGAACTGCACGATGACCTGGAAATCAAATGGATTTGCGAAGTTATCTAGGATTTCGCCTTGAAACACAAAAGAAAAAATCATACTAACGTGGAAGCAATGCAACTGCTGGACAGCGCGCAGGATGTCAGGAGATTGAAGCGAACAAAACCCTACGCACTTATATAAAGGGTATACATTTAGTGTAAACTATAGCTATAAGTTAATAATTAATAAATAATTATAATTTTATAATTGAGGAATACATACTGATGTATTTTTGTCGCACTCGTCTTGCTTGTTAATTAATCCAAGTACATAGGAAAAGTAGTAATACATTAATTGTATATCAAGATTGTACTAAGCGTATCTAATAAAGATGTTATAAAAAAAGTCTGATGTTCTCAATGTTTTGCTGCAATTGACATTTCAGGGTATCAGTTATAAATCAATCAACTAAAGTTACAATATATGAAAGGGTTTAAAACAAAAAATCTATTAATTTAATTTAAAAACTGTTTTATTTGTGGATAAGGAAACAGGACTGGTTGGACGACGATAATAAAGCGACACTGAGGATCTAATAGAAATGATACTGTAAACTGAAGGTAATTTCAGTTTAGCACATGCGCATTTTCACTTATTTGAATTAATAGTCTGAGTGAACAAGCGCTCTCCTGGCCAGCTTTACGCAAGCGCATAAACTTTGTTTTCTAACTTGTGTTTAAAATTTCACTGTACTATATTTTTCTTTGTATAACAGATAAATTGAAAATTCCCCGGCCTACCATAGTAAAACACATTTTTTTAGCAAAACTATTTTTTTTATTCAACATTTCAACTGATTATAGCGACCCTCCAGCTTTTCTAGACCATTTTTGTAGTACGATTTGTCCTTTGCTTCAAATTAGACCTCAGTGTCGACGATCACCTCTTCACTCGACGAAAATTCCCAGAGAGCATTTTTTTGAGATATGAGAACAGGAAATAGTCGCTGCGGACCAGATCTAGAGAATACGGTGTATCGGGAAGTAATTCGAAACCCAATTCATGGATTCTTGCCATCGTTTTCACTGACCTGTGACACGGTGCATTGTATTGGTGAAGCACCATTTTCTTTTTCTTAGAATGCGGCGGTTTTTCGACGATTTCGTACTTCAAAGTCCAATAACACTATGTAATAGTAATAGTCTGTTTATGATCCTTTCTTTTTCAAGGTAGTCAATGAAAATTATTCAATGCATAGCCCAAAATACAGACAATGTGATTTATATACAAACGCCATAACCTCAAATGTTGCGTTTTCCCACTATCCATTGGCCTTCGTAGTGATTGGCCTTCGGAGTGATGGAACCATTTTTCATCCATTGTCACATATCGACTCCAAAACTCGGTTTTATTACGCTTGATCATGTTCGAACACTGCTCCGAATCATCAACTCGTCGTTGTTTTTGGTCAAAAGTGAGCTCGCGCGGCACCCACTATGCACAGAGCTTTTTCATACCCAAATATTCGTTAATTATATAATGTATATGTTCAGTTAACATTTCTAGTATGTCTGCTATTTCATTCAGTTTCAATTTACGGTCATTCAAAATAATTGTGTGGATTTTTTTAATGTTTTCGTCGGTCCTCTTTTGGGCATCCACTGAGCTCACCGTCTTCGATGTTCATTTCAGCACGTCTAAACTTGCATACTTCCTTACATAATTCATGATATAATATACATAATCCTTGATGGAAACCTTGATGAACCGGAAAACATAATCTAGGAAACAAAGTTGAAGAAAAGAAAGACCAGAGGGTGGTTTTAAAAGAACCTGCGATGAATGTATCAGCGATATACTACAAATGAGATACTGCATAATACACCTGCTAAGTGATGCAATACTGGTTTTCATGATATATTTGTAATATTATTCACAATTATTATATTAGTCATATATTACAGACATTTCTAACATTAATTATTTTTCTGAAACTCGAATATAAAAATAACATTCATTTAACTATATTTACTTCTTATAACTAACATAACAACGAAAATATATATAGTACTATCGATTTTTCCACGTGTTTGCTTAATAATATTTTTTCCCCTAAATCACTAAGCAATTTATTGCTTGTCATTGATTATACCACTTCTAATTAATCACAAAATAATAAAAACTGTTTCATGATTAGAGGGTTATATCTACAAACACATCTAGAGAGTATTTGTCCATTGTACTAAACGACATCCCTTGATTGATGGACGTACAGTTATGACGATAGTGAACATGGCAAACGAGAATTAATGGAACACATATGTCTTGTCACATTCACATAATTGTTTACGGCTTTTTATTGAAACGGAGTTTGTTTACGGTAAATTTACAGGTATTCTTACCGAAGAGTAGTTCTTTTTTTCATTTTGACATGTCACTATCGGGTTTTAATAATAACTTCGTTTAGTAAATTTTTTTTTGGTTGATATTAAAAATTATAAATAGAGTTGCAAACTTGACTAACACGATAAGCGTTATGAATATTAACTGTACTAAAAGCAAAATGCTCTTTTCTTTGACATGATTTGAAAAATGTTTACAGACTAAATGATAATTTCTAAGGCTTCAAATGAAGCAAATGAATGTAAAACAACTATTATTGTTAATAATAGAAATTCTTATACCTGCATAATTGTTTCAAGATAGACATTTCACTATAAAACAAGACGATGAAGTCTGACACAGTATCTCCTATATACAGCCGGTCCCTAGAAAAAATAACTACTGTGGCAAAGTATGTACTACTACGACAAAGCATCTCACGAATATCCCGCAACAGTATCAAAGAACCTTCAAACGCACCTAAAAAATAGAACTAAAGCTGATGACATGATATATTAAAGCAAATAAAACAAAATCTAGCCATGTAACATTGAGTAAAAGAATATGCCTACCAGTAAATATCATAATTGTTATCTTTTTCAAACTGAGTATTCTAAATAACATACACATACTTGCTAAACGAAAATAACTTGGATATCAAATGTGTTGGCTTATTGAGCGCAAATCCAATTGCTATACGAATCAGTACTCAAGACTATATGGTCATACGAAATCCAACTATAAGGTACTCCTAGCATCTTGGATTTAAACTACATTAAGTATATTAGCTTACCGGTGGTAAATGCAAGTTATCTTTTAGATTTGTTGTATTGCTACCTGAATAAATATCTAATTGATCATATGGCATTCCAGACTGTCACAAAACAAAGTATTGTGTGCCATTGTCGATGCTCTCTACTATGTCTCTTATGAAGTGATGATGAAGCGATATCCTTCTAAAGGCCAGATCACTTAATGAAGTGATTTTCTACATGCGTGTAATACAATCACAATAAATAAGAGTAAGCACTAAGAGTAATATACGCAGCTGTTACACCGAAAAAAGAAACTTGTTTTCTTTCAACTATTGTAGTTTATATTAACATGTTTATTTGAATATTATACACGAAAGGTTGGCAGTTTTCAGATAATAATTTGTTGAAATTAAAAACAAGAAGTAGCATATATTTAAACAATCTAGTAATCTTAAAGTTAATACAATGTTATATATAATGTATGGGATGGATATTTTTCTTTAATTCAATGAAAAGCGTTGTGAAAATACTCTCCAAGTCTTACTGAAGTCTTACTGTGAAAATGCACCGTCAGTGTAAAGACAAAAGTATTAGTATTGGCATCTTAAAAGTGTTATTTTAAATATCTGGTGCTTGTATGCATATCGAACTGCGAACTAAATAACTTGTTAAATTCGATGATATTAATATTCGTGTACATAAAAGAACTGTTTTCTATTTAGTATTACCTAGCTTATTGAGTGTATAACGACCCTAGTCATTTTCAACACTCACTATTTTTGTTATTTGACTTCAGCAAATCTGCTGCCGAAGCCCATCGATTATTTTTAGTGATTTATGATGATGCTGCTCCTTCATATATGGATTATTTATTTTGGTTTCAACTATTTGATTCCACTAGGTAATTTCTATGGAAATGAAGGAAAATGGCCGGGACAACTAAAAATGTTTGAAGACAATGATTTGCAGAACTTATTGAAAGAAATTACTGATTGGACACTTATCTCAAAGGCAAATGGTTAAAGAGAGCTGTTCACATCGCCGCAGAAACTGGATTTTCATGACTTAAAGTCTATAAGGCCATAAAACTGGCTAAAAGGTATTATCAGCAATGTGTATTACGAGCATATTGCGTTTATTGATACAAAAAAAACAGAAATAGCGAACAGCAGACACTAAGTCATCCTATTACATGACAACGCTTGGCTACACTCGATCAAAAGTTGTAAAGGGTTCAGTTATTGATAAAAAATTTTACCTGAAGGTAGGTGCAGCTTAACTTAGCTGCCATACGGTTTCGAAAATATGAAGAAATGCGAAACTGGATCGATGATTGGATGTTGCAATGTTGGCAAAAAGGTGAGAAAAAGTTGTAGGAAATGTATAATTTTTTTCTATAAATGCCTATTTAAAGTGAAAAATGATCAGAATATATTGATATACTGAATAATGTATAAAAATGAAATTCGAATAGAGGGAAAGTAACTAAAGACACACTATTTCTAGCATACATTGTAAAATTATGCAGAACTAAATATATTCAGATAAAAAGGGTCAAGGGTGTGTAGTTAACCGTAAATATAAATACGTATTTCCTCAGTTTATTTCCGCTCTGAAACAAATAGTTGCAAAGTCAGTTAGAAAGGATGACATTTCATAAAATATCACCTTTCTAATTACGAAAGTGGCCCTCTTTGCATAAGGTTATTGAAGCTGATTTAGGTCAAATGTTAATAAGAAAATATAGCACTGTGAAAATGTAATTTGTATTACAGGGTTATTTTAAGTGTGTCAAGATAATAAAACTGTACGTCTAACTACTAGCTTTTAGACCCTTTTTTTGTTCTGCAATTGTTATTATATTTATTAACTATTAACATCTGTTAACTGAAAAACTGATGATACTCGGAAAGAGTCATAGTCAGTGAATATGTCGAAGTCTAGTAGATGTGGTAGTAAATCCCACCATATTTCGTATTATATATCCACAATTTTATTGGATTCACTTATAAGTAAAAGGCATTTAAGCAGGAACTAATCTGTTTCCAGATATTTCTGTGCCAATGCCGATTGACTCATTTTGGCTGTGTTTTGGAATTAATATTAGATTTATAGTACTAGATCATAATAGATGTATAGTAGTAGTAATGTATATTTATAGATTCATTAGTAGTAATTGATAAATAATTGTTTACCAAATATATCGATAGTATCACCAAATTGTGTCTTGAAATAGTATTTTTTATTTCAGTTCTGCATAAAAAAATTAATTTTCTCCACATATATGTAGCACGCATTAGGAATAAACGAGTTGGATTGATTATGTGGAGACTGCCTCTGGGCTACTTACTAAACCCCACCCTATCAGCTACTCCAATGACTATATCTGATACTTCTTACTGTTGGTAATGAGGTTGCCCATAACTGTTAACACCTTTAAGAGGAAGACACACCATGGAGCTGGAAGTACTTGAGTTAATGGCTCGACGGAAAATGTCGAGACAATTAGAAGTAAAAGCGCGATGGGGTAGTGTCGACTGCGATCGAATAAAGCCAGGAAAAGCCGGATAAGTAATTGGCCTAAAATATCGACCAGGTAGGTAATACATCTATACATTATCTGAGAGATGAGTAGTGCAGAAATATCTCGAGTAGAGCTCCGATATAATATCGTGAACTTGGGGGACGTCTTTTTCTCTATGAATTTGATTATTCCTGACAAACCAGAAGACATTTAAGACTCGAATAGGTGCTAAATGCTTCTTGTGGAAAAATATCGTCTGTGTTTTCTGTGGGTTGACTTGCAGGGGCAACCTGCAGAAATGTAACCACTAGACCGTCTCATCTAGTTGTTTCTGGAATCTGCCTTGTATATGCGGCGCTACTCCTGAAATAGCAAAGTAAGCAGTGTCTTCTGCGTAAAAATCAGCTCCAACTTGTCTTCTAGGGACATCTGAAAGGAATGTATTAAATAAAGCGGGTGTGAGGGGTTAACCCTGTGGAACTCCTGCGTCGATGGTTTTTCGACTAGAGAGAATGTCTTTAATCTTCAACTGCAACGATCGTCCTGACAGAAATGATTTCATAAGAGCGGTTAAGTCATCGAGTAGACCTAACCAAATACATTTCGCCACTAAGCCTTCGTGCCAAACCTTGTCAAAGGATTTGGTTAGGTCCAAGAAGATCGCTCCAAGTCTTTCACTATTGTAAAATAGTTAAAAGCATAGAGAGTTGCCTTTTTAGCAAGCTTGGAGATAGAACTTAATAGGCTGATAGGCCTGTAGTCTGAAAGCGATGATTTAGCTCCTCTTTTGGGGATAACTGAATATTATCGAAACCCGGGACCTTCTTGTTCCGAATCTTGGAGATCATTTACGTGAGTATTTTAGTAGTAGCTAAATGGTCTAACAGATAACTTAGAGCCATTTGTGAGTGAACGGAGTTAGCCTTCCGGATGATTTCGTCATTCTCAGCAACGTTTTTATTTGAAGCAGGCGGGAGACGTTCCATCTGGGCCTCATAGGTTTTAGCGAGGAGCCTTTCGTGGTCGGTGACTTAAAAAGTTCCAGTCTCCGCTGACTTCAGAGGACGCTTTGTTTTTCAGCCTTTGGTTCGCTATAAATGAGTCCCATTTCAAATTGTCAGACTTTAATGGTATCAAACAAAAGCCGCTGGTAGTCCTTGTTTGCTGGTAAAGAAGTTATAAAGAAGAAAAATGTGAGTCGAGTCGCAATCTCTGAACGATTACAGATGAACTGAAATTAAAGTTATGAAAGGAATTAATTTTTGCATCGAATAGGAATAAGCTATGAAAAATTGATTTATATCAAAACAAAGCGAGAAATTCTTGGCTGACGAAGCTGATCCATAGGCTCAGTGGCCGATCGTTTTGACTGCAAGATAATGCCCTACGCCTGGTATTCACTTATAAGTAAAGGGCATTTAAGCAGGAACTAATCTGTTTCCAGATATTTCTGTGCCAATGCCGATTGACTCATTTTGGCTGTGTTTTGGAATTAATATTAGATTTATAGTACTAGATCATAATAGATGTATAGTAGTAGTAATGTATATTTATAGATTCATTAGTAGTAATTGATAAATAATTGTTTACCAAATATATCGATAGTATCATCAAATTGTGTCTTGAAATAGTATTTTTTATTTCAGTTCTGCATAAAAAAATTAATTTTCTACACATATATGTAGCATGCATTAGGAATAAACGAGTTGGATTGATTATGTGGAGACTGCCTCTGGGCTACTTACTAAACCCCACCCTATCAGCTGATCCAATGACTATAACTGATACTTCTTACTGTTGGTAATGAGGTTGCCCATAACTGTTAATACCTTTAAGAGGCACGAGAGTCTGGCAAGGATATGGCGTCGTCTTCACACCATGGAGCTTGAAGTACTTGAGTTAATGGCTCGACAGAATATGTCGAGACAATTAGAAGTAAAAGCGCGATGGGGTAGTGTCGACTGCGATCGAATAAAGCCAGGAAAAGCCGGATAAGTAATTGGCCTAAAATATCGACCAGGTAGGTAATACATCTATACATTATCTGAGAGATGAGTAGTGCAGAAATATCTCGAGTAGAGCTCCGATATAATATCGTGAACTTGGGGGACGTCTTTTTCTCTATGAATTTGATTATTTCGTGGTCGGTGACTTAAAAAGTTCCAGTCTCCGCTGACTTCAGAGGGGGAATAACGCTTTGTTTTTCAGCCTTTGGTTCGCTATAAATGAGTCCCATTTCAAATTGTCAGACTTTAATGGTGTCAAACAAAAGCCGCTGGTAGTCCTTGTTTGCTGGTAAAGAAGTTATAAAGAAGAAAAATGTGAGTCGAGTCGCAATCTCTGAACGATTACAGATGAACTGAAATTAAAGTTATGAAAGGAATTAATTTTTGCATCGAATAGGAATAAGCTATGAAAAATTGATTTATATCAAAACAAAGCGAGAAATTCTTGGCTGACGAAGCTGATCCATAGGCTCAGTGGCCGATCGTTTTGATTGCAAGATAATACCCTACGCCTGGTGAAACAACCATCGTGGTGTCGTATATTATGGAATGTTGAAACCTGAAGAAATTGTTAATACTAATCGATATGGATAACAAATTATATTAATTTATATATCCATTGTAATTAACGTATTAGTGTTAATGAAAAAAGCGAGAAGAAATACAAAATGAATTATGTCTTATAACAAGAAAGATTAGGGCACTGTACATTATTCGACTGCATTGGATCGCATTTTGAATCAGACATTAATATTTCCCGGTTATTTGCAGCTTCTGGCACCACATCTTGATTTAGTTAATGTAGTAAATTCCGCGCCGTGCCCTAAGCTGTCTATTTACATAATCTCGTTCCATTTAGACTATCAAATAAATTTACAGTGAGCAATTCCAACGGCAGAATGGGAATATCAGTTTGACATAAGATAACCACCCAACTCCCGGCATAATTTAATGTTTGGATAGCGTCGTGGATTCGGTACAGCTTGTTTATCATTCGTGCGGTGTCATTTCCTGGTGAAGCTACTGCGTTTAAACGGGACGACAGATACGGCAAATCCAGTAGATTACTAGACAATGTCGATGCGTGTAGAAAGTTCTATATAATTCTATTGTAGTAAATATATATAGTCAAGTCAAATCAGTAATGACATACGTGACCAATATGTGTCTGTCAAAAGTTGTAAATTCGTTTTACAGTCAGACAATATATTAGTTCTCATTTTATTCTATTTAAAAAGAGATAGAGCACTGTTAGAGAATCTCGAGCATGTAACCGAAAGAGTCTGCAAAAGTTTTCCGTTTGTCAAACATCTGCAAAATTCTTCAAAATATTATAATTACGAATTATAAAACGGCAAACGCTGTTTTAACGCTTTATTTTAATAAATTTGAAATCGCGACGGTTTTTATTGAAAATATTTTTTGCGCGTTGCTTCTGCACTGAATATTAGTACGGAAACAGTCCCTAAAAAATGTCTCAGAAAATAAAACACGATATAAACTTAAATTCACCAAAAAGAAACTTTTAAATGATTCCTTTTATAAGAATACAATTTTTAAAAAGATATAACAAAATCAAAGAACAATTATTATATCAATTTATATATTTAAATGAGACATGAATATTTCAGAAATGTATACTGGGTCGCTCATGGCAAGATGATAATAAATATAGTGTAGACAACAAAAGTTGATGGAAAAAGGTTGGTTGCAGACATATTGTTCTTCGTACTGGAAACAGGAATACTTTTATTCCTAGTGCAAAATTAATCTTTTCCTCTAAGTCCAAGGGTGACTATAATGGAGAAATAAACCATAATTTGTCTTTGCAGTAGTTTGAAAATCAACTTTTAAAGAACTTGGAGGAACCATCAGTTTTTGTTATATACAATGCACCATATCTACCATATATATAGTACACTGGTAGAGAAAATCCCAACAAGTGCATAAACAAAGGCTGCAATTAGGAATGGCATAAAGTACATAAAATAAGTTTCGAGGAAACCATGTTAAAGAAATAACTATTCCAAACTGTTAATCGGTAAATATAAATGAGATATTTAATTGCATTTTACGTAATTTACTTTTTTAAAAATAAGCCTGAGAAAAGATACATGGTAGATCAGATTACTGAATGTTAGGGCCACAGAGTATTACGTCTTCATATAACTACATTTTCAATCCAATTGAGTTGATATGGGGTATTGCAAAAAATTATTACAATAGATATTCAGGTCGAGGAGGATATTCAAAACATAACTGTCTGAATTTATGGAAAGAGGAATTGTCGAAAATAACATCTTAAATTTGTGTGATCTCGATCAGACATATTAAATAAGAAATTGACAAATGGCATAATCGTGAGCAAGTTTTTTATAGATTCGAAATAAATAGCATAGCTTTTTACTTACTTTTTATTTTTTTATTAAATTGATTGGTGTATCTGAAAGTGACAGTGATTGAAAAAAACTTTATGAATGTTGGGTTTTGATTCAAAGCTAACGATTGCCAAGACAGGGTGATGAAAGAGGAAACAAGTAAAGGTCAGTATACAATTACTATACTTTAATTGCAGGAAATTTTATTATAGTGTATGATAGCTTTATCAGCCTGTGTGTTATTGTTCAGAATTACGTTGTCAATTACGGTTTTCATTTTTCTCTACATAAAATAGTAATTATTATTTTGTATTATTAAGTTACCCAGTGTACACTGAACGCTTAATTATCGACAAACGTGCATTTTGTTGTTTAATTTGATGAAATCTAGTGTCGATTAGTTCAAACTCTCAAGGAATGTTTTAATAGTGTAATAATTAATGAACCAACTCTTTCAATCAACCAGATATTTATATACAATGGGAAATATTCAATAATACCAATAATATATTGAAACTATACGAATTGGCTGGAAATATAAATTCGAAAATTGGTATATGGTAGTAGAACATTGGTGGCTCATTGCAAAAAAAGTTCTCTCTTTCGGTATGTGAATAATGGATATATTACCAGTAGCTAAATTTTCTGTGACAACATTACTTAATAATTACAATTTAAACTAATCAATATAACGTGACAGAGATTATACATGTCGCAGAGAAAATAACAGAGAGATTTAACATTATAGGTAATTTTGGAGAAATGTCTCGCGATATCCCATCTTATTACTTATTTGAATCACTATGCTGTGAAGGTATTTGATTCGTTCTTTTCATTTCTATGGTTCGTCTGTTTTTCTTTTAACCGCCATTTTCTGAGCGTGCGAAGAACAGCAGTTTTAATGCTTTTCTACGTTTTCGTAATTATATTATAATCAAAATTATATCGTTATAATACATATTCTTTTTAAGAAGTACAATAGGGTGTACAGATGTCAAAATAGAGATCATTTTCCTTCTAAGAAGCCAGAGTCTTATTTAAAAAATAGATATAGTCATGTAAAATAACCTAAATAATCTGTATTAAACATGCGTTTTTTTTTGGCAGATATGTATACAATTATATACATAGGGCTTCTCTATTTATATGTTAATATATATAGAATATGATTATGTTTCTGTTTAAAGCACAGTTTTATTAGAAAATTAATCTATTTCATTATCGACAAATTGGCAATAGTTGTAAAAATACTGGCTAGAGTATAAATCCAAGATGTGTTCAAATAGAACAATGGAAACAATATGAAGGTAAATATGATTACAGTACAAAATGATTTGTATAGCAACGTCAATTAACATTTGAATAGTGTCAAATTGATTTGTATTTTAAATATATGGTTATTAACGTTAAGGATGCCGAAATAATATCGATTCTTAGCCGATATTTTTGCCCGATATATCGATATAACGATATACTTGTTAGCTATGTTTATTAGCTTTCTTAGATAATAATAAAATTAAGTAAATTTTTAAAATATCGATATTTCGAAATATCGATATTTTTCTCGCTGGCCTACACTTAATTGAAATATCATTAATTTTAAAAAGGCAAATTTATTTAAAGTAATATGTTTTGGCAAATTACTCAAATCAATTATAAATAGCATAAGCCTATTTAACCAAGACGTTATGAACTACATCCATGGACTGCATCGATTAAGGCTTACACAAACATGGGACACTTTATTTCTCGTTGTTTGATATAACAACTGATCATTATAATTGTATTATCTGTTGGATCTGGATGAAATTAATTAAACTATCACTTATAAGGGAATGTTAATCTAATTTTTCATAAACCGGTAGTTTGTTATAATATACCAATTATCTCATTACAAACGGGAGTTCTCGTGGTGGTGTCTTGACAATTTACATCGGAAGTCATAATAAATCAATAAGGCAACCAAAAGGGACGAAAAATGTTATAAGATGATCTAGAAGTCCCCTATTCATCACTATCTTCAATCTACAACTAATGAAGTATTTCTATTCGCGCAATATGAAATTTTGTTTACAAATATCTCGCTATTTTTTTATTGATGCATAAAAACAATATACTTATGATTACAATTAGATTCCCGCCAAACAAAGGAAAAATAAACCGATTAGGTTTTTCTCCAACGCAATATCAATAACCAATTGTGATATAATTCAATAGCAAAATTGTCTACCGCGACAAAGGGAAACCCGAGCGAAAACACGACGGTTTCCAATGTCTTTGTTTAATTTTCCCGAGCCGCGCTTGTCCCGGACGCGAATTTCTCAATTCAAATCTCTCGCGTACCCGGTTCAAAAGAATCACCGCGCAAAATAAATAAGAAAGGAGGGAATCGTCGACGGGATCTTGAGGGAACCGCGGCACCGAGAAAGAAATTGAAATAAATAATACGTCAGTTCCCGAAATAAATCGAAATAGGTTTTCAAGTTACCGGTTTTGGGGAAATTAGAGAGCGATACAAAAACGAGCGCTATTGGTTTATGTTTTGTGTCGAGCTTGGCGTTGTCTAGAAATTGTGGCGTATTTATTGTATTTTATAGAGCAATTCATGGGTATTTACGGACTCAGTCATATTCAGTATATATAAGTTAAAACATATGAAGGAGTATTACACAAAAAAACTATTATTTTACTTAAAAATTGATTTATTCAAGAAAACCTGTTGAACGGTGATAGAACCCATCTCACTCACTCACCATTCAGGTAGTCAAAAAAAATCTATAGCCGGCTAGTCTGGGCCGTATTATACAAAACCCTCTTAAAGAAACGGCCATAGTTATGTACGTTGTCGTTTCTCCGTCCGGATAGCCTAGAGTTATTATAAAAATTACTGTAGAGCGTCGATTGTACCTTTGTCAACCAGTTTGCTTTTGAAGATATTCGAAATGGTACAGTTTCTCTCAAATTACCTCTGTGGAATGGTTTCCTAGCTTTGGTCACTCCAGATTTCAATAAACTACAATTAAGAAACTAATCTACTGCTATCCGCATTTAGTAGTCATTCACACTGAATTGCAAGCTTCCGTTAAAATTCTACTATACTGTGTAACTTACAGCAGCTAGAATCCGCCTTACACCTTGAACTGTGATAAATTTACCAGGTATCCCGGACTAGAGCATTTTTTCTTGCTTGAATGTTTCCTACTTGGAATAGTTTACGGCTAGGTGTCGTTGAGTACTTTTAGTTCCTCTTTTGGGACCGTGCTGCTTCAGCTACGATAGTTTTTCCTGAACTCCACTTAACTACATCAAGTCTTTTTAATCGCACAATGAAGATATCGGCTGCCGCGTGTCGTGAGTCTTCATCCAGATTAGTGATTTGTGTAGTATCTGGAGCTCACAATTTCCTACTGAATTTGTTTTAATTAGTTCTTTTTAAATGTTTTTATTCTAAGTAAACTGAGCAAAAGCAAAAAAAGAAAATAATATTTTTTTGGAATGTGAAAATCAAATTTATATTTGTTTGTGTATATAACTAATTATATACCATACATATCGAACTAATAAACTATATATATATAAACAAAAAAGATACTACTCGATGATAATATTTAGTCATGTGCGAAATGCTATTTCAATGGCAAAATAGGATAGTTTTTTTTTGTATAGTGTCGTTACTAGAGATGAAAAGTAGATCCACTACGACAATTCAAAGTGAGAAAAATCGTGATATCACCTGCTCATGCATCAGTGAAAAACCAAATACATATGGCTCCAAGTTAATGCTTCATATTCGATAGGATCACCACATGCACGCTCAACCACATATTGTAGAACCGGTGAAGACATAACTTGGAAACATAAAAATGGGAAGTGTTACACCAACTGTAATATTTTCCAGACCTTGATCCTTCTGATTACTATTTGTTTCGGCATATGACTCATGTCGTGTCTGAGCATCACTTCGCTATTTATGAAGGGGCCAAAAATGGACCTATTCGCAGATAACCTCAAAAGATAGATCATTATATCTGGATGGAATAATGGGACGAACGGCTTAAAAGATAGGAAAAAATAGCTGCTATCGACTAACCATACTTTGAATAAAATTCATTATAACAAATTTTAATAAAAAAGCATCAATTTTGAAGTAATCCTCTAAAACGAATATATAGATCAATAGCATTATACTATCTACAACTATCCGCTATAGGTATGAAAATAATTTAACACCGTTGTTGTGTAATACTGTAATTTGAAATATATAAGTCGAATCAAAATATCTAGCTCTGCTCTACTAGATTACACATTGAACATGTTGCTTCGTTTATATCATATTAAGAGACTCTAAAATATCAAGAGATTTTGAACGAAGTTCATGAAATGTAATATGAACTAAAATAAATAATGTGGAGTGAAGTATTCTGAATAAGAATTCTCTTGAAGAAGCTAACGAAAATGTTATATTCCAAATACTCCACATAATAAAACAACATTTTCCTCTAAATTACTATCAATTCATTTTCAACTTAATTCCTATTAATTAATTATTGCCATTCCCATTCCCTTTCTTACCTCCCATTAAGCGCAATTGTGAGGAACAACAGCTACCTAGAGCTACGTATGCTTCTTAAAAGAAATTAAACATTAAAATGAACACTTTAACTACAATTTAACATGACGTATTGAAAAGATATAACGATCAAGAATAAATATATGAAAGTAAGTCTTAGTATAGAAAAAAAGGCAATAATTTGATTAAATAAACTAATAGTGATTAAAATTATGTACCCATTTAAAAAACAATAAAAGCCCACTGTGAAAATAAACCAATATTTGCTTTAGCTTAGTTGCCTCACTCAATAGACGAAAACTACAAGTATAATGGCTAAATTGACTTTTCGTTTCGAGCAAACATATTAAAGTACTAACTGTTTTGACGCGAATTTATGGGTTTACCACTAAAACCTAATGTTCTTGATAGCCGCATTACGAACGTTTATTTTATGGGTAGTGGAAATACGCCATAAATTTTAAATTAAGCTTTTGTTCTTTTCTTTTTTTATCAAAATTAACAGTTATTATAAATAAAGGGGCATTATTGGAATGATATATTTTAAATTATAATAAGCAGAGAATTTAATAATAGATTTATTTAATGAATTATTGAACACAAACTAGAAAATGTTAAAGGTCAATATTCTGGTGAAAGAAAGTTTCTAAATTTTTATCATTACAAGATTTTCTGGGTTAAAATCATATACTCGATCTTAGTCGAGATATTTTCCACCAATTTCCACTTTTTCTCGTTCTTTCCGTGGATTTAATATGGCGATGTTGTGTCGAAAGAACGATGTTGGTTTAGAAAGTGATACCATACTAATTAATTTCCGTCATTCTTTAGAATTTCGACATTGTATGATAGCGAAACCATGCCGCATCGACCTGTACAAGTCGCAGTCAGAAGTCACCATATGTTGAGTATGCTGGGTGCGGCAGAACTTCCTATTAAAGCTGCAAAAGTATGCCTTTCGCAACTTTTACAAAGAGCGCTGTCTTGCTATAGGATGGCTTTGTGTATGTGATTATAGTCTCTCCAAAGTCATTTTGTACAGACGTCATCAAGATGTTTAATGTATTACCTGTCGCAATTTGTACATTCCCTTCCATTTTATTCTAGTTAAAAAAGACACAATGCTATCTGATAAGTACGAGTGTTTAACAGAAATGGCCTGCCAAAATGGTCCGGTTGTCAAATACATAAAATCGCTGCTTATCATTACTCAGATTGAAAATCCCGAAGCCAGACAGAACACATTGCGTCTCTAATTAGTTACTTTGAACAAGATAATGGAGGCCACTTATTGCCACCACAATACGTTAGAGAAATAAGAGTTTTTACTATTAAATTTTAGTTTGCTGCAATATTTATTGAAAATATTTTTAGCGTGTTGCAGCTGCACTGAATATTAGTATGGATATGGTCACCGAAACACTTCAAAAAATTAAAAATGCAATCAAAAAACAGCGAATAATTTTTCAATACAAACATAATGTAATACAATAATTTTAAATGAAACTGTTAGTCTGAAAATTATCGAAGAGGTCTAATGGAACTTCCGTACATTGCTTTTAAAAGAATACAATTTCTGAAATTATATAATAAAATGAAGGAATACTTATTATTTCAATTTATGTATTTAGATGAGACATGGATATTTCAGAATGGGACCAGTATACACAAAGGTCACTCATGGCAAGATGATAATAAAAATAATGTTAGGACAAAAAATGTTCATGGAAAGACATAAACGTTGGAATGGCAATTGATTAGGATTTATTAGTCATAACATTTATTAGTAATTCATTGCAGATATAATATACATCATGATGGAAACAGGATTGGTTCGTGACACTTTTGGTTTAAATGAATCAGATCAGACACATTGAAGAAATTGAAAATGATGGAATTGTGAACAAATATTAGATAGATTGGAAACTAACAGCTTTGTTATTCACTTGAATGAAAATTTCCAAATATGACATGATTCAAGTCTGCCAATTTCTGAGAGAAGGTGATGAGAGTGGAAACAAGTAATGGTGACTATATAACTAATATGTGATAACTGTAGGAAATGTTATTGTAAATAAAGATTATGTGTTTATTTATTCAGAATATACATGAGCATAGGGTTAAAATATGTCAGAAGAGAAGGAATGGTAACTCTTTTGCAGATATGGCAAATGCATTAAGGAGAATGCAGTGAATAAGTGCCGAAGTAAATAAGAACTTAGTGTAAAAGTGTAATGATAGTAAAATATGTTACTTGGATATACAATTGTTAATTAGGTGGATTAGGCCTCCAGGGGACACAACCATAAACGCGCCTACAACTCTAAATCATATGTGATATGGAAAAGATTTCAATGTAAATATAGACTGTAAACTATGAATTTAATTGTAGTTTTAAGTCCTTCGACAATATATGCATTAGATTTACTGTAATATCAAAATAAATTATCTTTGAGAACAGTATTTTTATTCTATATCAAAGCCAAACTGAACTAAAATAGTTAATACGGCAATATTGCGACTTTGGTTGGACTGTAGCTGATACTGGTCTTGTTGGCAAAAAATAGGCTTAAAATTTTCGTAGTATATACATAATTCATCGCCAGTTCACATAAGCCATAGAAAATGTTTCTTTTTGGCAAATTATATAGCATTGTCATTCTATATCAAAGTCTGGAAACAATTTAGTTATTAGCAGCTAAGTTTTTAAATTTATTTAATATATTGTTACAATACAATAAGGTGAATACAATAACTTAAATTTAGGCATATATCTAGGAGGACCCATCACCCCCTTCTTATAAGAATGCTTATGTATTAATACTGCTGTTTTTCTACTAAATACACCTTACAAAATCACATACCATTAAGTAATTTGAATCTATTTAGACTATATACTGTTCTGCTGTTATCCAAGAGTTGTATTACTTCGACATTGACATGAGAATTAAGTTTCTTCTCATGTCTCATTGCGATACTCTTGATTTCCTAAGTGGCATTCGGTATCTGAAGGTTTCGATGTAAGTAAACTGTCCTGTAGAATATGGATCCACCTACAATACTTTGCAGGACTTTATTAATTGTTATTGGTAATTATGTGGCCTGATTATACGTGAACTGCATCTGCACATATTTAGTTTGGGTAATTTTTATTTTCCAAGTTTATGTCCAATTTTTATATTAATTACTTGTTGTAATTTTTATGTGACATATTCGCCATTATCTGCTAGTATAGGAGCACAAAATTGCAACGAATATATGATCTTAAATTATGTAAATTAAGTTCACTCCTAAAAAATGCAAAAAAGTGATATCTTTTTAGGAGTTTAAAACGAACTATTTTCCTTATTAATCTCTATATAGGTAAAATATTACAAATAAACTATTATTGTAACATTTCATATCAACAAGATATTGTGGTATTTACGCAATCTGGTATATAATTTTGCATGGAAATTGCAATTGTATGTTTTCTTATAATAAACTCGTAGAAAGGTCTGTCACCCCTTATTCAAACAATATATTAAGTGTATAAATATAATTCACCCTTTTGGTAAATATGAAATATTTGTTTGCTTATATAATATAATGAAACATACATTTATTAAAAGCCAACCGATCTAAAATGAGCCTTGTCTTGTTATGTGTTGATACATCCTTCTTTCAGTGAAATATATTTTGTCACCTAAAGGCAAGTAAACAGTGAACCGTTTTTCTAATCTGAAAATGCAATTTCCAACTGTAGGTTAAATATAATTTTCTACTATTGCTATTTTAAGCATATAATTTTGTTTAGTTATAAAATCAAGCTACTTCATTTGCTTATCTTTTCAGGAGTTTTGCTGTGCCTGTAACCAGGTAGGATAAGATCTGATGCCAAGAACCGCGGTTTGGGCCTACGTTGAGAAGTAATTAAGACACATCCTAGAGTAATGGTTAAGAAAAAAGTTTACCAAAATATTTTCACAAGAAAATAAGCATCTTTTGAGCAAGAACTTTTTAATATATATCGATAATATATATATTGATATTTTTGTATTGATAACATATATTGATAATATATATTGATTACTGTAATCTTATATATAAAAATGAATCGCAAAATGTGTTGGTAAGCGCATAACTCAACAACGCCTGGACCAATTTGGCCAAAACTTTTTTTAAAATGTTCGTTGAAGTTCAAGGATGGTTTTTACGGCGAGAAAAATTAGAATTATTGCTGGAAAAACCCTGAAAATAGCCCTTTTCTTTTTCCCATACAAATGATTTGTAACTAAAACGTAGTCAATTTGAGCTTTATTGCTATGGTATAAAGTTCATATTAAATTACAAGCACTCACTGTTGTCTAAGCAATGTAGGTGTGTTCCTAACGTCAAAGATCATATCTATCAAAACAATGTGCGTGTGTGCGTTGGAGCACAGAATACATAGTTGGAGGAGTTTAATGTCGCGTTCCGAAACTCGCGTTTCTTTTGTATTAGTTTCGGCACGCGAGATAAAATGCATCAGTTTCCACGTCATTACATCAGTCAAACAAAAATCGCATTACCAACAGTGTTTTATTATTTTTAATATCCAAATTTTAAATAAATAAAACAATTCGTACGGCTTAAAAGGATTTGAGTTCAAGTCATATCAAATTTAAAAAAAAAAGTTGTCTGTTACAGATGACTTTTGACAGATGACAGATGAATTGTCAACTGATACACGAAACAAATTCGTATATCGTGTTTTGTGCAGAGTGTTTAGTTAGTTAGTGTTTGTTTAGTTCGTGATTAGTGAAAAAATAATTTATATTTGATATGCCTCCTATAAGACGAAGCAATTTAGGTAGAAGAACCAGAAATGCTATAAACCAAGCTAATTACCGATCTAATCGTACTGCACAATAACGTGACGACGGAAATGAACGTGAAAGAATTCGGATATCACAAACGCGTGAAGCGCGAGCGCGACATTCAACTAATATTTTTTTTATTTACAGATACAAGGGCAAATATATCACAGAGCAGGTTCACTGTTACCAGTGTCAGATAGCGACAACAAATTCCTGCAAATTTATTTTATGGGCAATTCACCACAAGAAATTGATCTGCGTTTTAGGCCTGACCGCGCCCAATCGTCCAATGCATGACGCTATTAACCAAGAGTTGCATCGAGAAAGACTATATGATCTCAACGCTTCGAAAGAATTAATTCAAACAAATCTTCCACTGTTAAATGAACAACATAAGTATGTATTTGAAACTCTTATGAAAGTAACAAATGATGAAACTGGAGGGATTTACTTCTTAGATGCACCTGGTGGTACAGGAAAAACGTTTTTGATTTCATTAATATTAGCAACAATTCGCTCACAAAATAAAATTGCACTTGCACTCGCTTCGTCGGGAATCGCAGCAACTTTGCTTGAAGGTGGTCGAACAGCCCATTCAGCACTAAAATTGCCATTAAATATGCAAAGCAATGAAACTCCAACCTGCAACGTTTCGAAGAACTCTGCAATGGCAAAGGTTTTGCAGCAATGTAAATTGATTGTTTGGGATGAATGCACGATGGCACATAAAAAATCTTTGGAGGCTTTAGACAGAACCTTAAAAGATCTACGTAGCAATAATAACCGATTTGGTGGTGCAATGATTTTATTAGCAGGAGATTTTCGTCAAACATTGCCAGTGATTCCACGATCAACGCCAGCTGATGAACTCAATGCATGTCTAAAGTCCTCCAATTTGTGGAAACATGTCAAAGTACTTCATTTAAGCAAGAATATGCGTGTCGAGTTGCAAAATGACCAATCTGGAAACATATTCTCTAAACAACTCATTGACATTGGTAATGGCAAATTTCCTATAGACATGTTGACTGGCTGCATTAACTTTCCTCAAAGTTTTTGTCAGTTAACTCGATCAAAAGATGAACTTATTCAGAAGGTGTTTCCAGATGTTTCTCAAAATTACAGAAACCATGATTGGTTGAGCGAACGAGCTATACTGGCTGCAAAAAACATAGATGTAAATGAATTAAATTTCAAAATTCAAGAACAAATTACAGGCGAATTGAGGATATATAAATCAGTTGATTCGGCTACTAATCAAGATGATGTAGTCAACTATCCACCGGAATTTTTAAACTCGCTGGATTTGCCAGGATTGCCACCTCACAATCTTCAATTAAAGGTTGGATCGGTGGTTATAATGTTGCGAAATATCAACCAACCGCGTCTTTGCAACGGTACACGGTTAGCGATAAAAAAATTACTAAACAATGTGATATATACTATACTCAAACAAGCAACTATACTCAAAGGAAAGTATAAAGGAGAAGATGTTCTCATACCGCGCATCCCAATGATTCCGACTGATGTGCCATTTGACTTTAAACGACTACAGTTTCCAGTGCGGCTTGCTTTTGCTATGACTATAAACAAGTCCCAGGGGCAATCATTAAGTGTTTGTGGTATTAATGAACCCATACTAGAAAACCCATGTTTCTCACATGGTCAATTGTATGTTGCCTGTTCCCGTGTTGGAAAACCATCAGATTTGTTTATTTATGCGCCAGGTAATCAAACAAAAAACATCGTATACCACAAAGCACTACAATGATAATAATAATAATAATTATGATTCACATGATTAACAATAAAGCGATTACTTACTTTTCAATCCTTATATATGTTTTATTTAATTATTTTTCATTCACAACGCCCTATCACCAGGGTGATGGTTCTGTTCAGGAGAATTTTTTAAAATACGTAGGCACAAAAACTGCCACATTACAAATCTTTTTGACAGGACGAAGTCTGTCGGATCAGCTAGTAGTTAATAATTGTATAAATATAATTTTGATTATCGCTTGTATCTTCGTCTACCAGTTTGTTCTAATGATTAACATCTTTGAAATTACACAGTTTTCACCCAAATTTGCCCAGATTTAGTGATTCTCAATTCAATTGCTCTACAGAGAAGAACCTGAAGTACTGTAGTCCGACCTTGGTGGCTGTTGATTTTAAACTGCAAGCTTTTCAGAAAACCTATAGTGGTCTTTTATCCTGAACTGTGATACTAATGTCAGGAATCTACGAGTTAGAGGTAATATACAAAGCTTTAACGTTTTTTAATTGAAATAGTTTATAGCGATGGACCCTTGAGTATTTTCAGTTCGCCTCTTGCAACTATATCTCCTTTCTTCTGAATATTTAATTTCATTCCAGTTATTTGAATTAATTCAATAGATAATACACTTATGATTCCCTTGGTTTAAATCACAATAACAATTATTTTACTTAAAACACTATATCAATATATGAAAAGAATGAGCAATTGGTTGAATGGCGATACTAAAAGACGCTGAGGGTTTTTATGTATTAGAAAACAGACCAAGCCCATCTCACTCATTGCAGTCTTGCGAACAGGAAGCAGGACCGGAAGGACACAGGAAGAACAGGAAACACAGGAAAATTTTCTAAAACATCTGGAGGAATTGTGTAAATCTTCACCCCCTGAGTACTTTTAATAAACTATGACAGACAAATTCTGATTTCGATTTTGCATACTGCTCCTACCCAGCAATGACGAATACACGTGTTTTGAATATAAAATTAGTAACGAAAAAATAAATGGAATGCATAAAATAAGAATTAAGGATATGGGGAGTTCATGGTAGTCTACTCTACTACTCATATACCAAAATAGTGTGAGTAAAGAAATAAATTATTGTATCACTAATTGTTTAGAAGCAATGTAACTTCTAAGAATTTCAAATATTTTTAAAATTTACCACTATTTTCAACCGACATGGAAAAAGGAGGGGGTCCTCTGTTCGGCTGCATATTATTTTCTAATATATGTTGCCGATTTCCCCGTCAATTTTGTATCTATATTTAATGTTTTTTTTATTCGAAAGAGGTGGTCCCTTTGGAGCCAAATTAGGGCAAAGAGCCAAATTTCAAAGGCACGTACAAAGTTTTTACATATTTTTATAACTATAGCATATAAGATCTTATAAAAATATTGTAGACAACTGGTGTAATAGTTAAACCGTTTAGCCCTCAAACGGACGTCACGTGTTCGATATCCGGTGGTGACAATAACGTTTTCTTGTTGTTTAGTTAGAATATTTGTCAAATAACCTAGGCTAGCTAGCAGACCCCTGGGACTGAAGCGCTCCTTATATTCAATCACTGTTTCTTTATTCCTATTTTTCCTCATACGGGCTGCACCTTTACTTGGCCTACCCATTGTGTTGAATAAAATTTGAAAATAGTTCGTAGTCTAAGCCCCATTTAAAAAATTGAAACATGTAATTTAAAAAGGCAATGTTCTGCAACTAAGAAAAATAGATATAATTGTTATTATAGGAACATTTCCTAAAACGTCTGTAGAAATTGAGTAAATCTTCGTCCCCTAAGTACTATTAATAAATTATTACAGAAAAAATCCGATTTTTCATACTGCTATAAGTGAAAGGCATAAAATAAGAATCAGAGATATGGAGAGTTCATGTTAGTCTACTCTACTACTCGTTGATCAAATAATAATCAGATATTTCTTAATAATGAAATAAATAATGTATAATATTAGATAACTTACCAATTTTAAGGAACTCCCATTTAACAGAACCTGAAAATAAAACAAAATAACATCATAATCAGAATAAAACATATTTGGATTAAATATATTCATATAAAACACCGTATTTCTGAAATAAAGGAAACATACTGCCTCGCTCAGGTAGAAGTGGGAATAATAAAGTAAATCTCTGATTTTTTGAACGTGATTCTATCGGCCAGGCCGTGACCTACATCCCGGCATCCTTGGAATTTAAATGGTAGGAAATTTACAAAACGCGAATCATCACGTACATTTGCGGTATCTCTACTACATTACCTCGCTTTTGCGAAATGGGGGCTAATACTCGTATCGAAGTAGATCAGCGTGAAGAATGGCATGTTAGGTTTTCCGACGATTTCAATTTTGTAGGCCACGTAACCAAAAATCCGTTCGGATTCTTATTGTTTCGGGAAAATCGAATTTGTATCTGGCACAAATTTTATCGAAATTTATATTTACCGATATTTTAATTGCCAAATTATGAGAAAATATTATTTTTTTATCACTACATAGTATAAAACAAAGTCGCCTTTTCTGTCCCTATATCCCTATGTGCGCTTAAATCTTTAAAACTACGCAACGGATTTTGATGCGGTTTTTTTCAGTAGATAGAGTGATTCAAGAGGAAGGCTTGTATGTATAATACATGCATAATATACTAAGGCAACATTGCTAATTTTAGAGGTTTCTAACGTGATGTCGTAAATTAACCTATTTTTTTAGGCTTATTTAGCAATTAGCAAAAACGCTGCCTAACCCTACGAGTTAGATCAAATTAATGTACTACAGTATTGTACACCATAAAAAGGTCTACAAAAAAGTGCGCGATGGTATATGTTTATCTTTTAGGGATAACCCACATTAACCATTTTTATTGTTTACTTTTTACGTGAGAAAATGGCTTATTTACGAAGCTATTTTAAGCAATACGGCATTAATCCTTATCGAATTATGTACCTTAAATACAGTGTGCAATTAATATAGATCAATATGGTTCCTTACAGCATGTAAATTAAACAAGTATTTTCGGAGATATTACAAATTTAAAATTTGCGTTTAAAAATGTGTAATGTAATTAAAATTGTATGAATTTAGATATTCCAGAGATAGCAGGAAGTCTTCATAGTAAGTATAGGGGAAGAGGAATTGTTTTATTCCAAATTTAATGCGTGCAGGCCAAGGGCAGTAATGAATGAACCAAAAATACTGGATCGATTTTAATCATGTTTTCATTGAGTGACATAGGCATATATATTTTATGCCCGTGCAAAGTCGGAGCGGGCCGCTATGTTTTTATATACAACGTTCATATTTTTTCTGTAGTGTATTTAATTTAGTATCAGCATTGCACCCGTGCGAAGCCGGGGCGGGTCGCTAGTAATTAATACTCTACACTTCAATATATTTACTACAATTTTTTAATCCTTTCACTATAATATTTTTCTCGAAAACCTGGAAAATGCCCATCCGACTTCCAGCTCATTTAAATACAATGATATTATTTGATTGCTTGTTATTCATTATTGGATAAAAATCGTTAGCTATAGAAAACACATTTTAAGGTGTGAGAAGAGTCAGAAGTCAAAGGTAACTAAATTTGGCAATTAAGCTTGTTAACTCGTATTTATTGTTTCAGTCTCATAATGGTAATATCAAGTCTCATGATAATTAACATATACAGCTATATTACAAATTCTACACACTATATACATATTACAAATAAAACACACTAAACTATTGAAATGGACTTGTTTTCATATGCTTCCTATATTTAATTTATTTTTATTACTCATGTAGGCTAGAATTTCAATTTCGCAATCAAAACTGCTGAAATATTACGACAGAGAAGTTATATATAATTTTCTGAATAGAAATGTAGTCATATTGTAACTTAATATATAATAATTTAATAAGTCATATTGCACTCTCTATCTGAAAAATTTAACAGATGATCAAGGAACTGATTCATGTCTACACAGTCTAGCTATAAGAGATCTATGTGGGAATTGGGCACATAACAATCACCAAAAAGCAGATGTGTTTGCTGAATATCTAAAAAAAACTTTCGGACCAAACAAAACTAATATTGAATATAATTTGCCGGACATAGAAGCTGAAAATTCGATGATAGAATTAGTCACGCCGAAAGTGCTAACCAAAAGTATTAAAACTGACATTAACCTCAGGAAATCACCAGGCTACGATTTAATAACAGGAGAATTACCAGCAAAGGGAATTATAAAACTCACCAACTTGATCAATGATAATGATCCCAAAACCTTGGAAGACACCAAACGAAATAAAAGGCTATAGACCTATATCACTGCTGCCAGTAATATCTAAGGTTTTTGAAAAACTCCTGCTGAAAAGAATAAAACCGATCATAGAGAGAATAAACCTAATACTAACACGCCAGTGTGGATTTATTAACAAGCATTCAAGAATTGACCAGGTTCACAGAATAACAGATTATTTAAAAAGCCCAAAAGTAAAAAAGTATGCTCAGCTATGGCTACATTTGCTGATGATACTGCGAGTATAGCTGTCGGAGACAATAGTGAATAAGCCTCAGGAAAATTACAACAGGCAAGTGACAATATAAATAATTGGACACAATCTTGGAAAATAAGAATTAATTAAAGCAGATCTATACATGAGCAGTTCAAATATAAACAGACTCTAAAAACACCTATAACGTTAAAAAATACTATCATTTCATATAACAACGATTCTAAATATCTCCGAATGAATCTTGATGCGAAACATAGCTGGAAGGAACATATAAAGAAGAAAAGAAAAAAACTGGAATTAAAATATAAGAAAATGTACTGCCTAATTGGACGAAAACCGCAATTATCAGTACACAATAAATTGATATTATATAAGCAAATACTAAAAGCTATAAGGA
Source organism: Rhynchophorus ferrugineus (assembly GCF_030347505.1). Lineage (NCBI taxonomy): Eukaryota > Metazoa > Arthropoda > Insecta > Coleoptera > Curculionidae > Rhynchophorus > Rhynchophorus ferrugineus. The sequence goes on along the minus strand of NW_027472581.1, from coordinate 10,529,590 downwards.
CATACGGAGTTCAATTATGGGGATGTTCTGCAAAGAGTAACATAAATAAAATACAAATTTTTCTGAACAAAGTCCTGAGAGGTATTATGGGTGCACCCAAATATTATAGGACTGGTTACCTACATCGAGACATTCGGATACCCACAGTCAGTCAAGAAATCAAGAGAATTGCAAGGGGGCTTGACGAAAGACTTCATTCTCATGAGAATATTCAAGTATTGGAGCTTTTAGATACCACCAGAATAGGACACAGACTCAAAAGAATCATACCATCTGATCTTGTGTGTGTGTTATATAGTGAGATGCATATAATAAAAAATACAACAGTGGCATGTATAAACATTATTTCACCAGAGACTGAGATATGGCCGATGGGTCCTTCAAGTTACATACCTAGGTTTAAGTTATCATAAAGACAAATTGTAGGTTAGACGGAAACGGCTACTAACAATGTAATAATTAAATAATATAAAAATATTACACTTTAACTAACATAAAAAATTTATTTTAATATATGTTATTGACATTTTGGGGGTAATACTGGAAATACGTATCTTAATATTGATTAATATTAATGGCTTAGACGCTCTACCATTTTCGGAGGAAATCAACACACACGAAGAAATATTAAAGAAAACCAACGCTAAATACCTTCCATCAGTTATGTATTCCACGTAATTCCAAAATGATAAGTTAGAGCCAATCAACAGTTATTGTTTAGAATTTAGAACTCACACAACCAATATCTAGAGCAACAAATATACAATTAAATAAATTGAAAAAACTGTGTGTATATAAAAGTCATCGTATGTTAAAGTCCAGCTTAAATCATATTCTGAAATAAAATTGATTTCTCTGAGAAAATGAAGCTAATTTGACGGATTTTGTTGCCAAAACGCATTCCTCAATGAATCAGATAAACCTGGACTTATTTATTGAATTTAAAAAATATCTGCATTTCACCAAAGCATGGAAGGCTAACATTGGTTACTCACAACTAGTCTTTCAATTCGATACATTAGGAGAGAATGGGCAAGTTGGCAGTGACCAATCAGCAGCCTATTGAATTGTATTTGCAAAACTCCTTTCTCTAAAGAGGTAACGGTGGAAAAGAAGTCCTTGGAGCAAATCTTCTTTACCTGATCCAGAAGGTGTCACTCCAAATGGGGAAATCACTACATAGTATAAAACAAAGACGCCTTTTCTGTCCCTATATCCCTATGTGCGCTTAATTCTTTAAAACTACGCAACGGATTTTGATGCGGTTTTTTTCAATAGATAGAGTGATTCAAGAGGAAGGCTTGTATGTATAATACATGCATAATATACTAAGGCAACATTGCTAATTTTAGAGGTTTCTAACGTGATGTCGTAAATTAACCTATTTTTGTAGGCTTATTTAGCAATTAGCAAAAACGCTGCCTAAGCCTACGAGTTAGATCAAATTAATGTACTACAGTATTGTACACCATAAAAAGGTCTACAAAAAAGTCCGCGATGGTATATGTTTATCTTTTAGGGATAACCCACATTAACCATTTTTATTGTTTACTTTTTACGTGAGAAAATGGCTTATTTGCGAAGCTATTTTAAGCAATACGGCATTAATCCTTATCGAATTATGTACCTTAAATACAGTGTGCAATTAATATAGATCAATATGGTTCCTTACAGCATGTAAATTAAACAAGTATTTTCGGAGATATTACAAATTTAAAATTTGCGTTTAAAAATGTGTAATGTAATAAAAATTGTATGAATTTAGATATTCCAAAGATAGCAAGAAATCTTCATAGTAAGTATAGGGGAAGAGGAATTGTTTTACTCCAAATTTAATGCGTGCAGGCCAAGGGCAGTAATGAATGAACCAAAAATACTGGATCGATTTTAATCATGTTTTCATTGAGTGACATAGGCATATATATTTTATGCCCGTGCAAAGTCGGAGCGGGCCGCTATGTTTTTATATACAACGTTCATATTTTTTCTGTAGTGTATTTAATTTAGTATCAGCATTGCACCCGTGCGAAGCCGGGGCGGGTCGCTAGTTCCATAATAAAAATTCAAATTATTTCATTAAATGTTTCAACTATATCTTAGCGACACTTTGGCGATACTAACGCCATCTGCGGATAAATAATGCAAAATAATCCTTAACTTATTTCTAATTTGTTAGCCCGAGTATTACATATTTGTTTCACTATGCTGCACAAAATATATTTTAAAAATAAATATTAATATAAAAGAAAACAGAATAAATCAATTTTTATTATTCGTTGTCTTACCAACTGTTTTCAAAAATGAAATAATTAGATAATTAACATCATTAGGGCGCCAGCTATATTTATTTCTTTATGGATTTCTACTGAGCAGAGCTTTTAAGGTGCATGGAACAGTTCTTGATTAGGCCTAATGGAAATTCTTCGTCAATTATTCAAAAGATAATGATCTGATGGAGGGCATTTTAGATCTAAAAAAAGAATAAAACGGAACCTGTTTTCAAAATAGCCGTATTGGTTTTAATTACCTTATAAAAATTATTATTTCCTTTTATCACTATCGTGTTTAATATTATCTTAAAATACCTAATTTTGTTTGGCGAGATTCTATTATTTAGTTGGAAATATTTGGTATGTAAGGTTATTGCTAACTATTAGCTAATATTAGCACGTGATAAAACAAAAGGAAGTTTTAAGGATTGAATGATTAAGTAATTTATAAAATATTCAATCGTAATCATTAATTAATATGGTATAGTATCAATATTATGGTAAATATAACATTGAATGATTAAGTAATTTATAAGATATTCAATTGTAACCATTAATTTTTATGGTATATTATCAATATTATGGTTAAAATAAGTACTCATTAATAAATTCATGTGTTAAAAAGTATTATGATGGTTTGTTATTCAGAATTTTAAATAACAATATTGTAGTTAATTGATTTAAAAATAAATTAAAGTATAGAATAAAAATATAAATATTAGGAAAACAATGTTAATGTATCCAGAACTAATGGAATATAAGCAATAAAATATGTTATTGTGTGATTAAATGTTGAGAACAAATGTAATTTTCAAATATTTAAATAATTTTTAAAAGTTTACCATTATTTTAAGTATTACTTTATACCTAAAAAATTTCTTAATAATGCAATATATTGGTACTTAAGCTATTCAATTTATCTAATTTATAATTAACCTAATAATTGATTTTACATCGTTTTACTTCAATATGCTACGCAGGTAAATTGAATAAAATAAATGTATTTTTAACAAGATTAAAGCTAGATGGTCATTATAAGATTGATCCATTTTTCTTAAAATCCCAAAATTATATTTATGTTATATATAAGATTTAAAGAGATTAGTTTACGATAGGAACTTTTACGGTAGCAGAACTATTACTATAGGGGGTTTAAATTAGAAGCTATAGATATAGTTTGCATGATATAAGATCGAAGCAACTAGAACATTAAAACTTTTATATTATTTGTTTCCTTCTAGAGCTTTTATATTGAAAAATAAAATTTGGTTTAAAGAAATAAACAAAATCTAAGCTTAGTTAAAAGTAAAACTTAAGTTAAAAATAAGTTATTCTTCATAATACATTAAATGGTTATTCTAGAAGAGCTTACCCCTCTAAGAATATATTTTTTAAGAGAATTTTTCATATATTAAATTATTTTTGAGACATAGATGTTTTAGTGTTTAGTATCGAAACTTTAAGGGCGTTTTAATCCTAGCTACTTTATTCCAAACGGTTGACATGTTTTCTCAAGCGTTAATGAATCGATATGTGTGAAATTTTGTAAAAATTCTCTATAAATTCTTCTATCGTATGAATGTGAAACTATGGATCGAATTTTAATATTTAAAACAAAATGTTAATAAAAGTGCTAAAAAAATATAATATGAATTTATATATTGAAATATATACATAATATGTATAACAAATTGTAGAATTGGCAGCCAATTCTTCCTTTTGTACATACGGTAGATTCATTATTTTGGTCATATTCAATTAGTCCACAGAGAGTTCATAAAAGTATTTTACATATTTAGTACCAACATTAAAATTTGGGGTGATCATAATAAGTAAACGTAATGAATAAATAAAGATCTAATAATTAATTGGTACTTTTTGCTATATAATAACGTCAATATACCTATAATGGTTATTACTCCGTAAAAAGTAAACACTATTAATTTATATTACTAGATTACCATCGAATTTCGATCACTATGCGATCACTAATTCTAATTAATCTCGCAGTTCATCACTGAAATGCAGGCTGAAATTAGAATGTCTTTTCTATCGATGGACATTGTTTTTTGCACACTAATTTTGTAAAAATTATATCTAGCTAATATGGTGGAAATTCGAATATTATCTTATCTTAATTAAAATCACTAATTAGTAACATTTTTAAATTAAACTTTAATTTTACATTTTCTCTGTGTTATTATTTCACAAATCTTCAAAAAACATTTTATGTTTTCTTTAATTGACTGTATCTTTCTTGAAGGAATTTGTAAGATAAATTGTTGGTTTATCTCTAAAATCTGTATTTTCTCGTTATTGGAAACATTACCCTTTATGGTTACAGACTGTACATTCGAAGGAATTATATTTTTCTCGTCACAAAATTACATGTTTCGATGAAACTTACTTTTAACTTTTGATGTAGATTTGAACAAATCGTTGTTGGATGTTGGATTCAAACATAGCTAAAAATATATCTATCTGAAAGTCTACTTTGATTTAAATATCAATTGTTTATCTACATTACTATGATTAAAATATAACAAGATGTGTAATTAGTGATATTTATTTTGAATTATACGATATATATTTTATTATCTAATATGCGCTTCTCAGCACACAATAACCCTTTACTTTTCCCTCCTGATTACTATTTGTTACGACATATGAATCGTAACCTATCTGGGCATCCTTTCACTACTTATGAAGCACCAAAGGATAGCTTCAAAATAAATAATTCTCTGGAGATCTCCATAAATTGCCAGAAAGATGGGAAAAATTAGCTGCTATCGATGAAGATAATTTTTGGATAAAAAACATTGTACCAATTTTTCACAATAATGCTTCAAATCCCTTTAAACGTTCAATCGTTCAAGACTATTATATTTAATCAATTTTTTAATAATTTTCAACACATTCTTAACCATTTTAGTAAAATGTCTAATTAAAATTTAATCAAACACAAACATGGATTTAGTATCGAAATTTTCGCGAGTAATTTGAACGCAAATTAACACTTCGAATAATAAGTCATATCAAATATTGCACGTCATATTAAATTGAAATCGCCGAACAAATTGCAACGAGCGCTAAGAAGGAAAAGGCAATTTCGGTGCAATTAAGGGCGTGGATCGAGTGTGTATGCGGCTCAACACCCTATCGCCATTAATATTCACTAAAATTCCAGTTTAAACAGGCCTAATTTAAAACCGAAATAAAAAAAAATGCGGTTATCGTGTAATCTGACCAGAGCAGTTTAAAAATAGTTAGTGAGGTCAATGTTTTGCTGAAATAAGGTTATTGTTCTGTACATTTATGTTACCTCAGAAGTTAATTAACTAGAGTTCATTTTATGTTTCCATAAACTGATAAAATTCCATATCTTTGCAGTTGAACTATAATTTGACTTTATAATGGCTTAGAATTAGACATTGTCCTAGATATCAAGGATATTGTGATAGGGGCACAAAGGAATTAAATAAATGTTATTACACAAATATTCAAGATTCAATGGTTTGACCCTTATTATTAACATGGGGAAGAATTGATTCCTCTTATTGTGAATTTCTTCTATATTTGTTAAAACTATCTTAGGAGTCTTGGATTATCTTACTCACATACTTGGTGGACCTTCTTAATAAAGTTCTATGCCCTAATTTATTGTTGAAAGTTTGTTCATAATTATCAAATTAATTTGTAGAGATTAAGTTTTTCTTTAAGTATATGAATGTTTTAAGTTCGAAAGGAGATGAATAACCAGAGATAAACCTTTTGTTACCACAGTTGTCGAGAGTTTTACGCCCCATTATAATACATATTCATTCATTAATCATTCAAAAGAGGACACAATTATGTCACCATAAAAGTCGAAGGATCAGTTCCCTCACTAATATGATTTTATTAATGATTACCTTTAGTGGTTCAACAATCTGTCCAGGGAGCAATCAGTATTTCTTATGATAACTATTGTATACATAGCATACCGAAAAGCACTTTGTAAAAAAATTATAAATTCTACTATATATGTCCATTAATTAGGTAATATAACGTTTAGCCTTTTAGTCTACGCACTTCACTATCAATTCACACATTTAACTGATTAGCAAGCATATTGGGGTGTATTAGCTGTTCTAGTTGTTTTCGTTTTGCAAATAGGTGTTTCTTCCAAGTCGGAGCTCGGTCTAAATGCATGCGAACATATTTCTCATCCTCTATACAGAAGAATTTACAAATATTGATATTCTCTAGTAGGAATGTTCCTCTACACAAGATAAAATTTACATGGTTATATTTTATTTGATTTGCTTTGATTTGCCCTGTTTTAGACCACAGTTATGAAATTATATTGAAAAGGAAATATATATAGAATAAATGAGATTTGGCAGATTCTAGTGAAGTAAACTACTGAAATAAAAATTAAAACACGGATTTCAAAATTAGTTAAGAAGAAATTAAGAGCATAATAATAGTAAAGTACACTAAAGTTCTATTGATTTTAGTCACGTCAACCTCTTGAAATATCTCCTCATTAATCCTCATAATTAATATCATAATTAATATCCTCATTAAAAAATCAATGACTGGAGCTACAGCTTAACGTGTGCTCTGAACCGCGGTCCTCGGCATTAAGTTTACGAACTGGCGAGTGACCAACTTTAGAAATCATCCCAGAAGACATCTGGTCTTACCTAGCCTGGTTACTGGCGTGATTGCGATCATTTTCCTTTTCTTGAAAGAATTATCAACTCTTGTCTAGAACAATCACTAATAATAATCAATCACAAATATAAATTTTACAAACATGCCCCCAGCAGGCAACAGTAGGAGGAGGGCCGTTCTGTCGCCTTTACCACTGAGCTACCAAGCCGACTTAATATTCATATAGGTTTATAAACATTTTCTAAAATTTCAAAGGTCAGTTGGGTTTAAAATGAATATTTTTTTTGAAAATCGTGTAAATATAGTAGCATAAAATATTCAGCATAATTTAGAGAAGTTTTAAATTTAATAAATAATAAGAGTCTCATAAGCAAAGTGCCTGCACATAATCTTAAATTATCTAAAATTTTTCTAAAACTGTCAACTTTGAAGTCATTCATTGAAGTCAATCATTACTTTTTTCTCTCACGTACTGTTTAGCTACGAGAACTAAAAATTATTAGTTAAAAAATAAACGCCCTGTACAAATATTACTTCATTTAATTATTAATAGTTCGAGTAAAACCATATTACTAACATATATGTACATTTTAAATGTAAGAAGAAACCAAACAATTTAATTTGTAAATTTGACACTGAAATTTTACCTCTAGGAGAAGCGTACTGATTCTTTGACCACTGGCCTTTCAAGTCAGCTTCTTCAAAAGCTTTTTTGTTATATTTTAGAATCTCGTTTTAATCAACTAGGGTTTTACCTAGGCTGGGCTTGCGGCTGGATTCCGAACTAGAGTCCTCAGTCTTAAGCTTAGCGACTGGCGAGTGACCAACTTAAAGATCATCAGTGAAGACATACGGTATTATCCATCCTGGTTACCGACATGACTGGAATCATCTTCCTTGTCGAAATGTACACTCTTACCTTTAGGACAATCATAGTTATAAACCATTTCAAACATACATTTTCGATCATAACCCATCAGAATTCTAACCCACGAGTATCGTAACAGTAGGATGACCATCCTATCGCCATGATCATAGCACCAACCAAGCCGGCTTACTCAATAATTTATTTTATTTTATATTACTTTTTTAATTTATTGATTAAAACTAGTATACAACTAACTATTAATTTTAATCTGACACAACCCACTAACAAACAACTACAGTTAAGAAATTTTCCGCTATAACACTTCGCAAGATCAGAAGATTTTTCCGTTTGAGACATGTAATGACAATATATACATTTGGAAGTCTGGACGGTTCCGTGTCGACGTGGTTCTGGAGTCTTTCTTGATGAGAATTTGCAAATCACCAAGGCGCATTTACAACAAATTTCAGCACCTTATCTTGGAACCTCTCATCAACCATCACTTGAACATTGAAGTCACTAGCGCAGTACCATAGCTGAATTCCACACTGATCTCAGTATCTATTGATATATAGGCTGGGGCAAAAGTCCTGATACTATTATGTTTGCGCGTCATCTTGGTTATATGACGTTTACCTCAGTTTCGCTTTAACCATTGTATTGTGTGGAGATCCAAATATTATAATGTATAAATATACGCCACAAGCACGAGCAGAAATTGTGACAATATATATTGAAAATAATCGTTCCATTATTGCCACAGAGCGGAAATTGCATAAAAAATATCCTAATCGTCCAGTGCCTTACAAAGCCAAAATGTATTTACTTGCGTTACTAGAATTTTCGTCTTAATTGATAATGAGCGATGCGTCCTTCTCAGTGGCCACGTAACTAAACAGAACAGTCGGTTTTGGGGAACACAGCATCCTCAATTAATTCATCAAACATAATTGCATACACAAAAAACAACGGCATGGTGTGGTATTTATTCTGGAAACGTTATTGCTCCCTATTTTTTTTTTTTGAAAATGACCAAGGTGTTGCAGTTGCTATTACTGCTGAACAGTATCAAAATATTATTCGAAATATTCTTGTGCCTGAAATGGAAGAGCAAGGACTAGAGGACATGTGGTTTCAGCAAGATGGGGCCACAGCACACACAGCTCGTTCAACAATTCAATTATTGACCACGTTTTTCCACGAAGACCAATTTCCCGAAGTGACGATTTAGCATGGCCAGTCAGATCTCCAGATTTAACATCACCAGACTTTTCTTATGGATTTTTTAAATTTGAAAGTTTATGTGGTTAAGCCCAAACCATTCAACATCTTCAAGACACTATTAGTCACGAACTTGAAGAAATTAAGCCTCAGAAGTTGCAGGATGTCATGAAAATTGTTTCAAAAGAGCCGAAAGTTGCATAAAAAAATGTAAAGGCGTAAAAAAAAAGTTATAGGCAATCAAAATGGTAGCGGACTTTTTCCACACGTTGTACAATACACTTGTTATAAGTTGATAGCTCAGAGTTTCTCTCAAGTAATTTTACTGAATATGATCGCATTTACTTTTTATATTCTGCTACCAACTGAACTTGGCATTCAGTGCAATACCAAGGTATTTTACTGCAGCATATGGAGGTTGCATGTTGTCAATAAAGAGGCATTGTGGCGTGATCCTCTTTTTCGTGAATTCAATGTGTGTGTATATTTTTTTCACTTAATTTGACTCGGTATCTTTTAGTCATAATAATTTTATTTTATTTAAATACATGCTTATTTTATTAAAACTGGTTTCGTATTTCAAATTCTAAAGAGATTTAGTACCACTCCAAGACATTAATTATGATTAAATATTTATAGTGCACTAAGCTAGTGAACTTACGAAAGTTTCTTAACCGACACGAAGTATATCATACCGCCCGAAAATATCTAAATTTAAGACTTAATATTCAAATTCCGTAGATTTATTATCTTTTACTTGTCAGTCGAAAATCCGCTTGCAACAGCTGCAGATACAAAAGACAATTTAACATTATATCCCTGGAAAAGTATATTAAAAACTTCCCGAAAACTTTTAAATTTACTTTTATATCTTTGGCATTAATGTTAAACAAGTTTGCTGGAACAGGACTTATATTCATAATTTTGTTGAGAGCTCTGTTTATGTTTTACGCCCTACGTGCAGAAAAAACAGAATAATAAAAAAGCTGCAAATCGCATTGTGTTACGGATTGTTATTGTATTTTATTTGTAATGTTTTTCGATTTCACGTATAAATTAATTAAAATGTAAGGGTCTGTAAGGTTATGGATATTCATGTTTGTTATCTATACGCAAAACTGTAAATACTGACGAAGGTAGTGACGTTTGTAGTCACGGTACTAACCAGGCTATATAAGCAGCGTTACCAACTTGTTGGCATTACAGTAATTTTTACATCCCATCGTAAATTTGATACTGATGATATGAGTTATGTTGGAAGACTTCAGTAACTCCAATTTCTTAAAAATTACTACGCTTAGTAGTTCAATAATCTGCCCATTGGGCAATAAGCATTTCGAATGATTATATTATACACATGACAGATAGAAAATCGCTTAATTAAGTGATCTCCTCTATAAAATATTATCTTAATTAGTTCTATTCCAAATTTGATTCTAAAGTCTATATATGTCCTATAACCAAATCGGATAACGTTAAAGCTTTTCGTCTAAGCGCTTTACTTCACGTCGCACATTTAAATAATTAGCGAGCACATTGGGAAGCACTAACACTCTTTCAAAGTACTTGACACAACCGTTTTGAATTATAATAGTTATGGCTTCTAGAAGGATATGGATTTGCAGATATGGTACACTCTATTTTAGAACCGTTGTATGAGGGCTATATTAAGCATGCTAGAAGGACCCCATAGTTGGATCCCATATGATGAAATAAGCATTGATTGATATAGCTATACCTTATTACTTAATGATAAGTTTTATTTTGCGCCCGATAGACCAGTGTATTTGATACAGTTAAAGTCCAAGTTATTTCTGTTTAGCAACTATACGATTTTTCTAGGTTAGGTATGGTTCCATTGCTTACAATAAGCGAGCATATTGGGAAGCACTAACACTCTTTCAAAGTATTTGACACAACCATTTTGAATTATAATCGTTATATACATTGGTGGTCATACTCTACAGAGAGTGAATGTTATATGGGTAGATTTTATTTCAATTACTTTCCTTTGTATGATGTTAATATTAGACTTGCTAGCAGTACCCAATAATTGGCTTCTATATGAACAAATAGGTTTCACTATCGATTCATATGGCAATAACTTGAAATTGCGGCCTATAAACCAATATATTTGATATAGTTCTCGAAGTCGAAGTTGGTTTCATTTAGCAAGTATGTGCTTCTTTCGGGTTAGGCGTCGGTCTAGATACACACCGAGATATTTAGCATCTTCTGTTTGTGGCAGTTAATAACTATTAATATTTACTGGTGGCCATGTTCTTCATTGCAGATAATGTTATATTAATAGAATATATAATAGAGAATTGTTTAATTTGTGTTTATACAGTTGTATTAATATATATATATATATATATATATATATATATATATATATATATATATATATATATATATATATATAAAGATAAATCAAAGTGTATTTATACCAAGGTTTTACAATGCTGTTATTGGAACCTTGTGGTATATTAAGATGTTTTCACATGTTGCCAGAGTAGTGAATTTTGATGTCGGTAGATCAGTTGTATATAGGAGATACAATATCGGACCCAGGACCCTGAAACGCTTCTGCTTTATAGTGAAATCTGTATCTGCGAAGTAAGGTTATAGTTACAGAAAACCTGAAAACCTGTGTGTCATACTCTCTCAGAAACCTAATACATATCCAGGAATGAAGTCAAAAAATATATTTTGTCTCTTAAGTATATAAAGGGAGTCCCACAAAAACTGCACGAACGTTTAATTTATCCTAACACGAAAGTGTTGTACCGTAGTTTCGACTCTATGTTAACTTATTTTGTCGTGATTTTAGGATGTCAGACAAATCAACTCAATGCCACAATAGCTGACAAGGTTAAGAGAGACATATAAATAATATTAAAGCAAAAAAGGCTCCTGGTTTTGGCCTTACTATCTTGGAAATGTTAAAGGAACTTCCAAGAAAATCACTAATTAAAGTCATCAAACGAATAAGTTCTTTATTCAGAGTTCAAGATGTACTAAAACTGTTGAAGATAACTGATGTAATTTTGATTTTAACTTGATGAAACCGCGTCATATCGGCCGTAATATAACTATTGGTAACAATGACAAAATTATTTCCAAATTTTTATTCAAAATGATAAAACCAATCATTGAAGAAAAACATCTTATTACCGATCATCAATTTCGGTTTCAGGAAATAAAAATCAACGTTTGATCAGATTCACACAATCGCCAATATTATAGAAAAGTCAGTATAAGAAAATATAACTTGTTCTGCAATAGTTTTAAATGTTGCACAGCTTTTTATAAAGTTTGCCATAAGAGTCTAAACCATAAGATTAAAATGCTTCTCTCTAACCAATATTCAAAAACATTGGAGTCATAGACAACTTACCGATACTTCAGAGGCAAACAAGAAAATGCCTATTGTGACTTGAGGAAAATAAAAGAAGGTGTGCCACAGAGAAAGTCACAGAGTCACAGTTTGTGAGTTGTTATATTCAATGAAAATGTTTTTGCTAGATTTGTAGATGATACTGTAATCCTAGCCATTGGAGATTTTGGAATATTGGATCTACCGAAAGCTACAAGCAGCTGTTGCCGCAACACTATGTTGGACAAAAGAACGTCGCATCAAAATGAATTTAAAAAAATCAGTGCATTTTGATATCATCAAGAAAAAAATCAAGCACAAGCCAGTATATATGTAAATCCGTAAGCAGTCCTGTATAGAATGGTTGTTGGGTAGATATTCAACATAGTCAGTGTATAATAAGCTTTTGCTTTGATTTTATTCGGCACCCCTTATACCGAAATTAAAATGGACGCATCGGTTACACAAAAAATCGACATTAATATTGACATCAAACAGGTAATATAATATTCTAAGTAATACTAATAACAAAAATCATTTAAATTTAAATTAAAATACCACACCTAATACTATTGAAGATATTGTGTTTTCAGGAATTGTTACTACTAACGAAAACATCAACCATGAATGTCCTAAAAAAATAAGACACGACAAGTCGTTAAGATGTCATTTTCTAACGTAAAATGACCCAAGTTCGCTTAACAAATGACTAAAAACGTATTAACGAGTATGGTTTACTACAAGACACTAAAGTTCTGAATATCTAATGGTCTGATTAGGTGCTAAACACGCACCCGATGACTAATGGCGAAGAAATGACATTCGACGGACCGAATAAATATAAATAAAGATTCCTATATTACCAACCTATTGCATTTATGGTTGGGATCGATTTTTTCACCACGGTGAATTATTAACTGTGACCTACATCTTTGGATAAATTAAATTAGGTAGTCAGTAGGGAGGCAAATACTTAATAATGTATAAATCCCCTGCCGTTATAACCATTATAAGTTCATCATAAAAAAAATGGAACACAAATAAAGTTATGTCACAGGGAAAATTTGGATAAGACGATCAGTAGAAGTTAACAGTCCGATTGAAAAGTCCCCGGCCTAACATGTAACATGCCCTGTTTTGGCAATATTAGTTTTTTTCTTTCAACATAATTTTCTTCAAGGGTGACACTGATTATAGCTACCCTCCAACTTTTTGATACCATTTTTGTGGTACGATTTGCCCTTTGCTTCAAAATAGGTCTCAGATTCGGCGATCACTATTTCATTCGGTGAATATTTCTTCCCAGCGAGCATTCTTTTGAGATCTAAGGAGAGAAAATAATCGCTGGTGGTCAGATCTGGAGAATACGGGGGATGAGGAAGCAATTCGAAGCCCAATTTATAGATTTTTGACACGGTGCATTGTCTTGGTGAAGCAGCACTCTCTTTTTCTTCAAATGCGACTGTTTTTCGGCGATCTCGTCCTTCAAATGATTCAATAACGCTATGTAATAGTTGCTGTTGATGGTCCTTCCTTTGCCAAGGTAGACACTATTCCATGCGCATCCCAAAATACAGACGCCATAAACTTGCCAGCCGACTGTTGCGTTTTCCCATGCTTTGGAGCGGGTTAATCGTGTACAGTCCACTCGGATGACTGTCGATTGAACTTTGGAGTGAAATGATGGAGCCATGTTTCATCCATTGTCATATATCGAGGCAATAACTCGGGTTTGTTACGCTTGATCAAACACTGCCCCGAATCGTCAATTCGTCGTTGTTTTTGGTCAAAAGCGAGCTCGCGCGGCGCCTACTTTGCACTGAGCTATCTTATACGCAAATATTCCTGAATGATGTACACTTCAAAAATCAATATTTCATCAACACGCGAAATTCGTTTTTATCCATTTTGTCACAATAACAAAAGTAGCTTCACTAAAAATGCTATAATTCACAAACTAATGATCCGACAGCTCTCAAATTTATACACGTATCTTTTGATGGTTACGGATAACTAAAAAATATATGGATCTACTTCTAGTAGCATCATCTATGTATCAGGCCAAGGACATTTCACTTGAACTGTTATAGAATATTTATATTTTATATACAGCGGTCTGTACTGGTAATCCAATCAAATCTAATAGATGCAGCCAAATGGCATACTCATCGCCTTCCTGCTAAGACCATGCAATACAGATCTAAAATTGTATTATAGGTATTAAGTTAGCACTCTTTGAACTGGAACGTCTGTCGAGTTTTCTAGTATTCTATCTATTTCAGATTCATTTTTTGCTGAAGCTTGCCATCAAGTAAACAACAAAGATTACAGGATAAGACGTGGGATATATTACCTTTCCGATATTTTGCTCAGATTAAAAATTCTAACGGTGTTCGTCATTCTTTATATTGACTTAATCTTGCCGATGTAATGGCAGAAATCCGTCTCCAAACAGAAAAAATGATATTATCAAGGCACGGAGTATTTCTGCCGTATCTCCCCTCTGATATTTCAATCGAGGAATGGTCTTGTCGATTTCGAATTCTATAAATAAACTCGGGCCTGATATCGGTAACGACACAAAATCAATTTTGCATTTTAAAGTCGCTTCTATTTATTAATGCCGGTCGTAGACTGAAACGGTACGGGTTACGTTGTTGCCTTGTCGGGCATTATAATGCTTTGGCATGGACAGTAATGTAAAGATCGTGTCCTAACCGAAATAAGTCTCACATAATTGAGAATTATGAAATTACCGTCTAACATTTTAATCGAAGTCAGTTGAAATTTGCCAAAATTTAAATATTATCAGGTTAAAGTAAATGAATCTTGTAATTGTAATTTGGTTTAAATTAATTCTTTGTTACAACTGGTCTCCTATGTCAACCATAAGTTTATTCTTAACATTTATGAGTTTCCATACATTACACGACTCTACGAAAAAAGTTTCGTTCTTGGTCCTAAAGTTTATTTTATGATTTTCCGCTTAGGTATCAACATATAAAATTTGTTAGAATGTTATAGAACCTGTTATATTTGCCTGAGTAATTACTGCCATGTATGAGCTGTATGAGTCTATACTCAAGCCCATTTGGTCATATGGAATCCAACTATGGGGTACCGCTAGCAAATCTAATATATCCATCATTCAACGGTTCCAAAATAAGGTGTTGCGTGCCATTGTTGATGCTCCGTACTATATTTCAAATAAAGTGATACAACGTGATATTCCTCTAGAACCTATAACGAGTGTAATCCAACGTGTTTGTGTGAAGTACTTCGAAAGAGTGTCAGTGCATCCCAATGTACTCGCTAATCAGCTAAATATGCGACGTGATAGTGAAGTGCGTAGACTAAAACGTTTAACACCACCTGATCTGATTACTAGACATATGTAGAATAAAACTAATTAATTAAGATAATATTTTATACAGAAGATTGCCTAATGAAGTGATTTTCTACATGCCATGTATATTTAATATAGACATAAGAAATACTTATTGCCAATAGGGCAGATTGTGGAATCACGAAGAGTAAGAAAAAAAAAGTAAGTATATCCATAACTGTAATATTGTTTTAAATATGTAATTTGGACAAGAACGTTTAGATAATTAAGAGTTTCGTTCGCGTGAATATCAACTAATTCATTATCAAATTACATCAAAATTTAGTTATTTTTAATAAATCGCGATCAGAATGAGGAGAATGGGGTTTAAACATTCACACAGCGCTGATAGATGGCACTAGAGTGATCAGGTGTTTTGAACAAATCTAGAATACGTCAAAATGTCGTAGCGAAGTGTAAATATGATGCTGAATGCATTTTGTTATATATATGGCAATTTATTAAAGTTCGAGACGTAAAATACGAATTTAATATATCTCACGTCCTCTGTAAAGCCTACGAAGCATATTTTAACTGTCCTGTTCGGAATCAAGACAAGACATGAGCTCCACATGTTGCTTATAATAATTGTAAAAGATGTTTGGCAATCAGAAAATTTTAATTAAATGGTGAATTAAATATAATGGACATATTAAATTCTAGTTCTATATTTTAGGTTGGTATTTTTTTGCGAAATTTTGTTGAAATTTTTTCTGAAACTATCAGAAGCAAAAGTTAATGCAGGGGTTTTCGTTGGTCTGCAAATCGGACAGATTTTCGCCGATGAAAAATTTCCAACACTGCCGAATCGTACTCAAAAAGCGAGTTGGAACAATTTCAAAGCAGTTGTTTCTTGAATTTTTGGGAATTAACAAAGCGGAAAACTACAAAATCTAGTTGAAAATATGCTAAAAAATTTTAAGGCCTTGGGTTGCAAGATGTCATTAAAGTCAAAAACCAACATGGGAGCGTATTCAGAGGAGCAAGGAGAACGTTCTCACCAGGACATTATGAGCTTCGAACAACGTTATCAAGGCCAATACAATGAAAACATGATCGGACTTTTAAATTATTTTCTACTTTTTTCTAAGTTATTTGATAGCAAGACTTATTAAAAATAATTAAAATGTTCATTTAAATGGTTTCATTTTCATATATTAAAAATTAACATCATAGATTTTGTAGAATATCGTTCAAGCGGTTTCCTAAATAAAAAATAATATATATATATATATATATATATATATATATATATATATATATATATATATTCATCTAATTACGGCCTAAAAGATTGGAATTTAATGCTTTAAAGTCAAAGTCAAATTTTGTGGTAATCCGTGTTATAGTTCATCCAAAGATAAACTCTAATTCTCTTATTTCACTTTACAACAGTTAATCTCGCGTACTGTTAGATAATTTCCTAGGGTTTAGTGCTCGTTAGTATGTATACCATGTGTTCATTTAATAGGTGCAGTGTTGTTTCATCTTCTTCATTGCGCTCATACCAAGGTGTGTTAAGTGTCAAGTTCACCTTCAAGTAACACCTTCTTCTATAAAAAATTTAATTTAATTTTCCTTATTTGGTGCAATGTCAAAATTGTATACCATACCGCCATATTGCTTTTAGTATTTGATTATGAATATTATGCACTAGCCTTTTGATTTTTCTTTTAAAGAGCTATATAGCTCTTTATATTTTACTTTTATCTCAGCTACTTTAATTTTAATGTACTCCTTCCGTCTTAATTCGACGTCTAATGTCATACCTAAATATGTGGTTCAATTGGTTTTGTTTACTATCTATATGAGTTCTTAATATCTTTGCTAACATCATGAAGTGTACATGAGGTCAGCATATAGTTATGCAAATCAAGGACCAATTTCTTCTCTACTTTTGCATTCTCCTTATAAAATTATTATCATAAAATACAAAAGGTATTTCGGTTAATACTGGATAGGATTTATCTTCCCATATACACTGGATAGTTAAAGGAGACGAAACATTTAACATCTAATGTACGTAATTTTAAATTTTTTAAAAGTCCTTTCAAATACATTTCCATCTGCATTTTAAAATTACCACAATAAAACTCCTTGGATAGTATGTTTATTCACATATTCATTTCCTGCTTAATGTTTTACAGATTTTTTCGTTATCTTTCAACAGTGTTGGAAGCACAAAGCCATTTTTATAACTATAAAATATAAGATTAGTAACACAAATAAATATTTTAGAGGAATAAAAGCCGACTTCGTTAGTGTGGTCAAAGCAACTGAACGGTCCCCTACTGATATGATAGTCGAGGGTTCGAATCCTGCTGGGGCATAAATAAACTTTATACTTGAGATTGTATTTGTAAATGTATTTATCGGCAACAGTGAAACATCTGACAAGAAATGACCTGCCCAGTTACGTCAGTAACCAAGCTGGATAGGACTGGATATCTTCTGGGATGTTCTCTAAGTTGGTCACTGACCAGTTGGTAGGCTTAATGCCGAGGACAATGGTTCGGAGCACACGTTAAAGTGTAAGTCGTGTCCAGATAAACGTTGGTAAAAAAAGACTTTAAAATGTTTTTAAAAAACACGAACAATAATTATAAAATGCAAAAATGATGATAAAGAATCGTCAAGTGATATTAATGTTTCGTAAAGCTTCTGATCAACATTTGACTTAATGTAACAAATATTTAAATATCATGATACGTTTCTACCAAAATCTTAAAAATCACATTTTTGATGTAAAAAGAAATAGTTTATTTGGAATATTTCTATTCTAAATTATTGTAATTATAATTTTGTGATCAGCTATTGCTGTCATGGACATCGTTTACAAACTTATGAACAAGAATGCTTGATTTATTCTTAATTATCTACAAATGTGCAATAATGTCACTGCGAATAGTCCCAATAGAGATTTCAGTCCAACAATAAACATAAGTGTTACACTAAGCTAAAGCTCGGTAAAATCAAACTATAATTATAAGAGATTTCTAGCGTTGTTAATTATAACCAATTAGATTTGGATCAAAACTCCGATAGATTAAAAAAATAAATAATATTATTTTTGGAGGTACTAAACAACTTCCAGTCAATTAATAATTTATTTGATGCTACAGACTTCATGAGGTGATCTTCAGGGTCAGCTCCCACCAGATAAATTCCATTACAATGACAGATTTCGGAATTGTCGCCTGCATATGTTAGTTTTTAACAAATCATATTAAATGTGTATCAAACTAACCAGTTGTCCTCGAAACATCATTTCATTTCCACATCGTAATTATTTTTCTGTCACAACAATATAAACTTATGATTATAAACAAAAAAGTATTATATTATTTTGAGTAGTGTCAAAATTAATAAACATCCAGACGATATTCTCGGAAACCATTTGAATAGCAAGAATGTAAAATATCCGGAAATATAATAAAACCGATTTTTCACATTCTCATTAGTCACAAGACTAGACCTTTAAAAGCATGCCGCTTTCAAAATGATTTTTCATAATTTAAATTATTTTCGAAGGTATAACCGTTTTAGTGACTCTTGACTTCTAGTCAATGTAGAAAACTGTTAAATGCGATGTTATTGAAATTTATGTATATAAAATTATTTGTTTCCTTTTAATATTATTATTAACGCTCAAAATTGTATTTTCGAGATTTGTTCTATTTTTTGGCTTATAGAAAATTTTATTTTTAGAATAATTTTTAATTGAAATTAAGATTAAGATTGAGATTTTAGATTCATGTGATGTGTCACTAACCCGGAACTATCTTCATGGTCAAAATAGTATGACGATTGACCGGACAAGAACCCAACTGAAATTACCAAAGGCTCTCAGCTTAGTAGTTGCCATATCAACTATTTCCTGAGGTTAACATGAGCTGAAAAGGATCCAGAAGGATAGGAATTGGCTACCATACGAATTGAGTGAAAATTCCAGTTCGAAACTTTTCAACATTGCGTTTGTTTAATTGTTTAACTGGCAAATTTTTTTTTGTATGGCACTGGTAGCTTTTTGTGACTGGTGAAAAGAATCTACAACGACAATGTTAAGCCAAAAAATTCATGGATTAGTACAGGTTAATAAATTTGAATGATGTATTGTTGTAAAAATGACTTGCAATAGCAAAAAAGAAACATAAATGCTCTTCTATGTCAATGCTCGGCCTGACTTTGGAAGAGATGTAAGAGAAACAATGGTGCAACTTGAAATGGAAGTTCTACTACATGCAGCGTAGCAACCAGAAGTATATTCTGAGTACTCCATGTTATGGACTTGGCTAGAACACAGATCGATGATAAACCCCAACAAACTCCATATTGTTATGGTTATAGAAAAGTTATAGAAAATAGTACAACATACCTAATTACTATATATTTTCTGTTCTTTCAAATCAACATCCTCACTCATTTTATGCAGTTGTTACCTATAGCATTCTATAGTCACTGTCTGACCATAAAGCACTACTCTAGGTCCATGAGATATATAAGATAGTATTCTTTAATGAAATCTTCAGTTTTGGCGCACCTTAGGATGAGTCTAGAAGTTCTTACATTTAAGACGTTGACGAAAAATGCACTTTTTACCCAGTTAAAGACACACGTCCTTTCGCTGGCCTATGTTGTGTTCAATCGACACATATGGGATGGATCACTTCCAAAATCTTTCATTTATTTCAAGGATTTCCAAAATGTGACTACTCCATGACGATTGAAGTAACTACTTCTAGAACGTTTGTTTGTACGTAACTAACGTTGTGATACCTAGAATATAATAAATTAATTTATTTTAAGTATTTTTGACAATACTTTGTTATTCTAAGGAGTTATGTGATTAACTTAGACTTTATAATCCACCAAGAAAACTGCAAAAAGATTGAAAATGCATGTCAAAATAATCATGCCCTGACATAGAAATAATCTGGTTTCATTATTATTCTATTTTAGACAGTTATAACCAGAACGAATACACCAATATATGTACACTCATGCAACGCCTAACTGTACAAACAATTTATCATTGTATATTTATTTAGAATAACATTATTATGATGTCGAATACGCCACCATGTATGATAAAATACCGACTGGAAGCGAAATTTATTACTGCCACAATTCGAAAGGTCAAAAGTCGCTCTCTGCAAATATAACACGGGGCTTTAATGGGAAAACTAATTGCAAATAAACAAATAATTAATAAATATGTATACCGTACCGTGCGAAGTTTAATCAAAATAAAACAATCTGGATTCCCAAGGATATGTTTAGCCAGCTACCGCAATATTAAATTTTGAACCTAAATACCCTCGATGTAACAGTTCGGTTGAAAATATCAAGACTGGTCTGCGGATGGCGTCTCTATTAAAAAAATCCATGTTATATAAGGATAGTGTCAATTATTTAGAAATGATATGAAAGATTCTAGATTCTTTGGAAGATTTTTTTCTATGTTTTTCTATTTTCAGTTTTTGCTTTCCAAGTTATCTTTTATTTTTTGGGCTTGGTTATTAAAGCTTTGCTGTTGTTTTGCTTTGTTTACTCTATCTTCCGTTTTTTCCTGTTACTTTTGGGTAATTTCTCCCTCTTATCTTCTCTCTATTGTTTTCTCTATCATTTGCTTAAATTTTCTTCTTTTTATGTCCCTATAATTCTTCTGATATCTATTCCTTTCCATTAGTGATTACTTTTTGAACTTATACTTTTGTTTCTATGAAACAAGGTTAAAGCGTTTTTCTGAGCTCCCTAGGTTCATGGTAGTCAATTTTAAAATGATTATTTTATCCTTTTGTTTTGGTTTCCATTCTTTTTACCATTCATGTTTCATTTTTTGATATGTGTCTTTCCATTAATTTTATAAAATCTATGATTTTTTCTATTACTGCTTCTACATTTTTTATATTTAATTCGCTTTATTCAGTTATTATTAAGGTTGTCCGCCTGATTATTGTTTTTTTTTTCATTTCCTATCTACTTTCGTCTTGTATTTTGAAGGTAATAGATGGTTTACCAAAAGCTTTATTTACAATATTGAAATCCAATATCCAAGATAAAGAAACTTATTTCTACTACAAAAACAAGAATAAGCTAATAAAACTTTCTGGCCGGGTTAGCCAGATTTATCTAGTAATATTTTACTACATTAGAATGTATTAAAAAAGCATTGAATCGATGAGAAGGTATTTTGTTTGGAAAACCAAAACTTTAAAATAACTAAAAAAACATCCTAGGAAGGCGTTACACTTTATTTTCAATATAATCTCGAAATTTACAATCAAGGATTGCGCAAAGGTTTGCGCTAGAAAATTAATAAAAGTACTTAGAACAATATACAAACATAAATACTGTTGTAAAAATATGATACCGTTAAATAAAATATTTTCAACTGTATTTATTATGATTTTTTGTTTACATATTGAGTTATGAAGACTGATAATCCATACTGTTGGTTTCACAATCACGTAATCATGAGTCCCAGAATATTAGAGAAGACACTTCGATCTTCGATTGACAATTGTATAATAGAGGCCCAAAAAAGCTTACTTTAAGATGAACTTAAGATAAAACTAAATAATTAGTATTTTAATCAATATTAACTTAAATCTTCAAAATAGGGCACTGGATATCGTCGTAGTGCCTCTTTAACCAACTAGTTTAAGGCAATATTCCCCTAAAGGATGTAAAATGCATGTGAAATCCATAATGGGTGCAATCCAAAGTGGTAATGTAAAATATTCTAAAAGAGTAACAGAGACAACGTTGCAAAGTCGATTCAAAGTGTTTTTGCTAGGTTCGTGAACGTTATATGCTCAGTAAATGTGAGAAATCAGGAAAAATTAACTACAAATGTGTGTATTTGCAGTACTTTCGTTTTACTGTAGTAAACACTCTATGGACACCGAAATTGTTTAGTAACGTGCAGAACAATTCTGTAAAATCGACAATTTGTGTGCAAGTGCAAAAAGTGTTTTAAGAACTTCGCCTTAAACGTCAGCGATTCACTGGTCGCCGATTTTTGCGACCTCGAAGGATTTCTTTTTGGACCTGATGTTAAAGATGGAGGAATAAATGAGTATAATTGTTAATTATGTTTATAAAATTGTAATAGTGATTTTCCAAATCACTGCTTTTATAATTTCTGCATATTTATCTCTTCGGCATACTGTCAGTATTTCATTATGTTTGTGACCGCTAACTGGGTTCTGGCGTATTCGGTACTTGAAAAATATTTATGATTGACAATTGGCTAGAAAATAAGGTGATTGGTAAATGCAGTATACTTTGGGAGTAGACGTGATATACATTTAACCTCAAATAGCTCGAACGGAGGTGTTCTAATCTCTTTCAATTTTAGTCTTTCGATTAATTTCGTTAAACTGACTATTCGCGATAATTCGTGAGGTCTGGGTCTAGAAGTCTAGGTAGAAAGACTCATATGAAAGATCGCCTTGGTTCACTTAAATTGTAATTAGCGCAAATATATTAAGTAGTGTAACGTAAAGTGTTTCATTAATTTGCAAGAAAGTCTAGCTGAAATTTTCATCTGTAAGCAACTAGGGCGCAAAGTGCATTAGCAACTGGAGCACTAAAGGTGGTTTCTAAGAGAGCTCTCGAAGAGGAGGCCAACGAAAAGGACTAGTTAGATAGTTAGTTGGTTGAATTAGTCCAGAATCCAGGATGAATCCGAGAAAGGCCAGGAAATACAATCGAGGCGAATTAAATTCTGTTTCAAACAAATACACGGCTGAAGAATCTTGAATCTATGCATATGATTCTCAAGTAAAACAATAATCTGCTACATAGGTTATCCAAGACCATCTAAATCCGATAAAAGATATACTGAACGTGGAATTTATTTACCAGAAGTGTTTCCTAAAACACGAAAAGAAGGAGCGATAACGGAGAATCATTATTCATCATGCTAATGTAAGGTTTCAATTTCTAATGGAGGTCAAATTGATAAGCGTTTGTACAAAATTGATATAACACCAAATGGCTCTTTTGTATTGCCGGATATCACACATCACCGGAGTAAAAGTATTGGTGGCAAAATTACCACAAAATTGGAGTTCGAACGTCTATGAAGATACATTTTCAGTATTCACATCTCGATTTTTTCCCACAAAATTTGAGCTACGCGAGTGATGAGTACCGTATATACTTGTGATTATTATTTTTCATTTATATATTACTTGATAATTCTATATTATAAAGTTTTTAGTTCATATCAAACCGAGGCACTATTATATAATAAAAAACCTAAATAAATTTTCGAACGAGTAGCTTTAATCTTAGTCGGACAACTAAAACAAAACGAACAACGCATTCAACGTATGTTTGACGGGACAAAAACGCCGTTCTCTGGATTTTCCGTTATTTTCTGCAATTTCAGTGGAAATAACTCATTCGAAAGAATCCAGTACGGCGTGAAAATAAGCTGGTATTATTCATTTGCGAGCGTTTGTATCGCCGCTCTAATTGTGTCGATTACAAAAGGAGAAATTGTTAACATATCGAAAGCAGCGACCAGGAAATTTATGGTCATGCGAACTTTTGCCTTTTCGGAGAGGTAGGGCTAGACTATCTGGTGGTTTGTTTTTAATTTGCGTATCATATCGACGTTTCTAATATCACAATGTGTGATGTGATACAACAAAATAACATCAAAAACTACTCCAACTGAAAATGATTTCATAAAAGAATACTTGTCTAGTTCTTGTATCTCTTCTTCGTCCTAGAATGAGCCACTGTACTTTTCAGCTTCTTATTTGCTTGGTTTTATTTATTATTATGAAAGAGCCATCATTGTTTGGTGTAGTTAAAATCTCTCTATAAGAATCTGTCGCTAAGACTGGGGTTGTTACATCTCTTTAGCCTCATGTGCTCATTTTTCTCTACTTCATTTCGCTGGCTCATTGTGTGCTGTGTAAATATTTTCTGATATCCTTGGACTTTGCTGGCTTATGTGTTGATTTCCTTTTTGCATATTAAGGTCTGGGAAATAGTGAATATGTTTCATAAAGCTCTAAAGTAGCTTTAAAATATTGATGTTTCCTGTGTACTCATAGCTGAATGTGATATGCACTGATTGCCTTACTGATGGTCATAGTACTATCATTATTTTAGTGGGCGAGGCGACCTGTTAACGAATGCAAACTGTGGAGTTTGTTCTCAGATTGTTTACGTTTGGTCCAAATGTGCTTCTGCCAAATTAATCTGCTATCGAAGTAAAGACCCAAGTGTTTAGGATGTTTATGCGCTTATGGGATATCTTTGTTGTATGATTTTACTGGCAGGCAGGTTTCTTTTCTGAGTGTGTAAGTTACATGAATGAACTTGATTTGGTTTGACTATTTTTCCATTTATATATTCATTAAACCAGGTGTGGCAAAAATCCCGATACCAGTTTTATTGCGCGCCATCTTGGTTATATGATGTTTAGCTCAGTTTTGTTTTAACCATTGTGTTGTGTAGACGTCCAAATTTTATTATGGATAAATATACGCCACAAGAATGAGCAGCTATAGTGACAATATTTATTGAAAATAATTGTTCCATTAATGTCATTCAGTAGAAATTGCGTCAAAAATGTCCTAATTGTCTAATGCCTCACAAAACCACAATTTATCGTTTACATGCGAATTTTCCACAGTACTTTAGGACAGCAGATAGGCCTCATTTTGGAAGATAGCGGACGTCTCGTAACTCTGAAAATTCGGCTTTGGTGCGCGATAGTATTGCGGAATTTCCAGAAACGTCAATTCGGAGACGTCGTTTTCAGGTTCATACATTTCTGCACGCAGTTTAAGGCGAATTTTAAAAATTCAGTTGAAAATGTTCCTGTATAAAATTCAATTTGTCCAAAAATTGCTATCGAGGGATTCTGATCAACGAGTTGAGTACAATAATGCTACACTAAGGCTGTCCGGTGCAATGAAAATTTAGCGTGTAAATTGTTAATGAGCAATTAAGCCCATTTTCTTTTCAGTGGCCACGTCAATAAACAGAACAGTAAGTCAAAAATAGGTTTTGGGGAACACAGAATCCTCAACTAATTCACGAAATATCATTGCATCCACTAAAAGCAACCGTATGGTGTCGTATTCATGCTGGAAACATAATTGGTCTCAATTTATTTGAAAATGACCAAGGTGTTGCAGTTATTGCTACTGTTGAACGGTACCATGACATGATTCGAAACTTTCTTGTGCCTGAAACGGAAGAGCAAGGACTAGAAGACAAGTGGTCTCAGCAAGATGGGGCCACAGCACACACAGCTTGTTCAACAATTGAATTAATGAATAACGTTTTTCCACGACGACTAATTTCGCGAAGTGGCGATTTAACATGGTCAGCCAGATCTCTGGATTTAACAGCACCAGACGTTTTCTTATGGGTTTTTTTTAATCAAAAGTTTATTTGAATAAGCCCCAAAAGGGTTAACATCTTAAAGACAATATTCGTCACGAAATTCAAGAAATTCAGCCTCAGATGTCGCAGGATGTCATGAAAAATGCCTTAAAAAGAGCCGAAAGTTACATAGCGAATCGCGGCCACCATTTAGCCTGTACAATTTTGCAATCATAAGAAAAAAAAACTGAAAGACCAAATAAACTTTTTATGAAAATTAAACTTACTTATCATTTCTTTGTGCAAAGTAATAGAAAATCAAAATTATAGCGGGTCTTTTGCCCTACGTTATATATTTAAACCACTGCTCAATTTCATTTAGATGGTATTGAAGAGGTTTTTCGGCAAGTATATTGACACGACAACAGTGTCATCGCCATGGTTCCCAGAGATTATGTCCTTATTAGTTGGAAGGTTTGAAGTACAAATCAAATATGAAGCTAATGCCATATTGCTGCCTGGAGAGACACCTAAGCGTATTTCGTGCAGAGCGTATTTAAATTTTGAGTATGCTTGTCTATCATGCCAGACTTTGTCCTGTCCTCTCTATTTTATAGATTTATTATTTTCTTATTTTTTCATCGATATGAAAATTTCAATCATTTCATATATATATATATATATATATATATATATATATATATGTATATATATATATATATATATATATATATATAGAATATAGAATAAATGATTCGATTGGAAGCATGTTTTGTTTTTCGTAAGCTGAACCCACGATCCCAAGCAGGTGAGTTATAGTGTTGTGATTTCTGACTATGAATGAAGAGTCTCTTGAGTCAGAAATAAGCTCGCTTATGTTTTCTTCATTACAAAGTTGAAAATAACTTATAGATTCTGTGTCTGATTAATTTCCGTCATTCAATAGATTACAAATTATTACAAATATCATTTTCATTAAGATTTCGCGCCATTATTTCAATAAAATGGATGAAAGAATATTAAATAAAATAAAACGGGGCCTACGTGCACCAACTCCATGAAGACCATGAAAGGTAAACTGGTCAACCAACGTACCGGAATCACATATTATTTTACAATAACTGTAAGCTGTCAGGAGGAACAAAGAGCACATACCCTCAGTTTCCTCAACAGTTATATAGCTTGACTAACAGGGTCGTGCATATTTTAATACATCGGTGTCATATCTAGTGGTGTGACGTATTAACATTATAAATGTATCTATTACGAGAATTGTACTGAGCAAAAATAAGTATTGTAAGGCTCCGTCTGACGTTTCTAATTGGAAATTTGACCTTTATAGCCATATTCCTTTTCAGAACGTTTGATCATTTGAGCTCAGCGTTTGTTTTTTACAGTGGGTTAAATATGTTGTCTGCTGTTGTTGAAATGGAGCTAACTTCTGATGATTCTACTTAACTGATTTTTTACAACATTCTTGTTATTCGTGGAACTGACCTTTACTTTACTCAAGATACTCCCCACAGTGACTATAGTTGTAAAGGTCATCTAAGATCAGTTGTGCCTGAAAATCACAGGAATCACATCAAGGACTCAAAATGTTATTTATACATCACCATGTGACTTACGTGAGATCGAGTTATCTTGGACTTCTAATACGACGAAATGATATGAGTATGATTTACGTTGGATCCCATATAACTTGTCAATGGTATAAAGAAATGGCCAAGATATGCAATCATGGTCAATCAAAATCTGGTGTCTAATATATACACAGGTGAAGAAACTTGAATATATGCATATGAATCTCAAACTAAACAACAATCCACTGCATAGGTTGTCGACCAAAATCCGGCAAACGTTATACTGAACGTGGAATTTATTTACCAGAAGTGTTTCGAAAAATGCGAAAAAAAGTGGGGCAACGGACAATCATTATTCTTCATGACAATGCAAGATTTCATACATAGGCTATATCAACTACCTATTCGACTGGCCAACAGGTTAAATTGATGGATGTCCGTACAGCACTGATATGACACCAATTAACTTTTTTGTATTTCCAGATATCCAAAATAAATTACGTAGGCAACGTTTTTCGGTGCCTTACGAATCACCCACAGTAGAAAAAATTTTACGAAGATTAGTTTGAGCGCATTCAAAAGTATATAGATCATCATAGACAATACTTATATATACACAGAGAAAAAGAGCCCGTTTCTATTTTAATAAATTACTATTTTTTCATTATTAGGATCAAAATATAATATTAATCTTAATTTTTAAAACGTATTCTTCACATAACCCGATTTCAGATGTATATTAATCTAATTATTTATAAAACTTGACGTGTGCTCAGTGGTATTTACTAATAGAAACAAAACAATATTTTAGAAAAGTATAGATGTAGATTAAATAGTTTCGAATCATGTAGGTTGTGCGTGACGACAAAAATAAGGTGAGATTTAATAAACCGATAGGCCAACAAACACTAAACCGAATAGGAAACTAACCTTAACTAATATTAAAGTTATGATCATTCGACGAAAAAATTAAATAACCAGAATAATCAAAAATGCGATAGTGGATTGAGTAAACATGCACACTTTCCTGCTTGAAATAGAATTAATTCTTGTTAGAATCTTTAAAACTGTTAGTTGTTAGTGTTAACATATTGTTTTGGCAAAATTATATTTTTTGTATTCAGTATAAATCCCTTCAGAGGTGATACACTGATTATAGCGACCCTCCAATTTTTCGATACCATTTTTGTAGTACGATTTGTCCTTTACTTCAAAATCGGTCTCAGTTTCGACGATCACCCCTTCATTCGACGAAATTTTCTTCCCCTTTTGAGATCTGAGAACAAGTCGCTGGGGGGCAGAGAATAAGGTGGATGGGTAAATAATTCGAAGCAAAATTCAGGAATATTTGCCATCGTTTTTACTGACTTGTGACACGGCATTGTTTTGGTGAAGCAGCACATGTAATACGCTATGTAATAGTCGGTGTTGATGGTCCTTCATTTTCGAAGGTAGTCAATGAAAACTATTCCATGCCCATCAAAAAATACAGACACCAAAACCTTGTCAATCAACTGTTGCGCTTTCCGACGCTTTGGAGCGGATTCATCGTGTGCAGTCAACTCGGATGACTGTCGATTGGACTTCGGAGTGAAATGATGGAGCCATGTTTCATCCATTGTCATATATCGACGCAATAACTCGGGTTCATTACGCTTGATCAAACACTGCTCCGAATCATCAATTCGTCGTTGTTTTTGGTCAAAAGTGAGCTCGCGCGGCACCCACTTTGCACTGAGCTTTCTTATACGCAAATATTCGTGAATGATATGATATACTCGTTCAAAACGCAATATTTTATCAACACGCGAAATACCTTTTTATAAATTTTTTTCTCAATAACAAAAGTTGCCTCACTCAAAATGCTATAATTCACAAACTAATGATCCGACAGCTGTCGAGGTTTAGGACTAACTAAAAAGCATATGGATTTAATTCTAGTAGCGCCATATATGTGTCACGCCGTTTTTCAATTGACCTGTTAATATGCGTACACTCTATTATATATCTTTGGTTATATAAGTTGGTTACTCGCCAGTCGGTACCGAGAATCGTGGTTCGGAGCCCACGTTAAATAATACGTCCAGTTCAAACGAACCTTATTTAGTAACAATGAGAAACTAAAATTAACAAAAAAACATTATCATACAATTTTATTTGTAAATATTAGTAATATTTAATTAAAATTAAAACTAAAGCTTGATTTTCAACTTACTTTAAAGATATTATTGCATAAATCTATACTCAAGCCTATTTGGTCATCCTGAAATCCAACTATGGGTACTCATTAGCAAGTTTAATATATCCATCATACAACGGCTCGAAAATAAAGTGTTGCATGCGACTGGAGCTGCTCCGTGAAACTCCGAGTTGTTCAAGTGAAGTGATACAACGCGAATTTCCTCTGGAATCAATAACGACTGTAATTCAACGAGTTTGTGTGAACTGCTCCGAAAGAGTGTCAGTGCATCCCAATGTACTCGTCAATCAGTTAGATATGCGAAGTGACAGTGAAATGCGTAGTCTAAAACGTCTAGCACCATCTGATGGGATTAATGGACATATATAGACTTTAAAATAGGATTAATTTATTAAAATAATATTTAGTATAGTAGATCACTTAATGAAGTGATTTTCTACATGCCATGTATAACATACATAATATAAACATAACAAAGACTTATTGCCTTTTAGGCAGATTATGGTACTACTGAAAGTAATAATTAAAAAAAAACATTTTACTTTTATTTAAGTGAACAGTAAAATAGCGTTTGAATTATTCTTTATATAAAATAAACTAACTCAGTCATAAAATAATCAATGTAAAACACTAGTTATAGTGATTTATTACCTGAACAATTTATGTGGGGTACTTATTTTACATTAATGATTATATCAGAATGATGGCAAGCATGATGCATGGTTTGATAAACTGTTTGTTGGGTAGATTATTCAAGACCGGGCTACATTTCTAAAGGTTAAAAGTTATGATGCAAATATAGCATGACGTATTGGTCGTGCTATTAATATAGAATACACAAATAATTAATAAAAAAAATCGATGCGGCCATTGATATGTAATCAATATAAGCCACGCGGGTTGATGGAGAGGTGTAATTATGGTAGTGATGCATTATGGAATTGGTTAACATTTGAAGACATCAGTATGATAGTTTATTTTCATAAAAAGCTTTTCAATAAGTTTGCGACAATAAATTATTTTGTGTATATATGTTATATAAGCTATATATTCGGATGTAGGCACTCAAATAGATCAAAGAATTAATTTAATACCACTGTGTTAAATACCACTGTGAAATTTTTTTTTTAAATAAAACTTCCAATTCAATAATCCCTTTTGATCTTCTTTCCAAGGCTGGAATTGGCTTTTTGCATCCCCTCCTTATCCAGTACCCCAATTATCCCCCTTGGATCTTCACTACCACCTTTATAAACATATCTTTATGTCAATTTTATAAAAAAGAACATTATCCTTACCTTATTCGCTAGAAGTTCTGTGAACTTGTCCACTATTTCCCTGGCCATACCTTTTGCAGCGAGCTTGGCAGTGCATTTGTGGTTGACAAACGGACATTCCGTTTCAAGCTCTCTGAACTGGGATCAGTATTGACAGCTGAACTCTTCACGATATTCAGAGCTTTATCTTACGTCACAGCGCAATCCTTCAATGAATGACTAATCATGACCGACTACCGAAATGCTCTCGAATATTTCCTAGAAGAGAAGTTTAAAAGACCCTCTAGTCACCGAATCACTGTCAATTATCCCTACCCTCTATCTGAATGGGATCAGGACAACTTTACTCTGGATCAGTTCTCACGTTGGTATACCGGGAAATGAGCGCGCGGATGGTGGGGCTAAATCGGCATCCTCCTCATCCCTTTTCATCAC
Organism: Rhynchophorus ferrugineus; assembly: GCF_030347505.1. Classification (NCBI taxonomy): domain Eukaryota; kingdom Metazoa; phylum Arthropoda; class Insecta; order Coleoptera; family Curculionidae; genus Rhynchophorus; species Rhynchophorus ferrugineus. Next base: position 10,497,954 of record NW_027472581.1, on the reverse strand, counting down.
GGATATTTGTGTCCATACTGACCTTATCTAGCCTATAGAATCTAGCCTATGCTAAGAAAAGTGTCGCTGACCAAATAACCATTACCACTTCGGTATGGGTGCTGATGTGTGCTTTCTGGAGAGGACTTCTACCTCTACCTGGATGGATCTCTATGGATGTGTTTGTAGTCCTGTATTTGTGTTCATTTTGTAAATTCTGTAAATTGTGTATACAGAATTTATACTTCTAGCTTCCCTGTTAGTGTTATTAATTGTATATATTTATTAATTTATTATTTTATATATACACTTTTAGTCCATCACCGTCCCCTCTATATCAACATCGTAATATTGTATAGTCGCGAAATGACGATACCCGCCAAAGCGACAAACCAAAAAAAATCTTTCTTCTACGCAATATATTTATCTATCATAATTTAATCAATCTACGAAATGGACGATGAATCTTTTGATCGGTCTTTAGGACATACTTGGATTCAGTTTTGATCACTCAAATCAATTTACTCATGGCGACGTCCTCAATATTGTAGTCAAGCGGTCTTTTAAGAAGATGGTTTAGATCAGGCGAATAGGCTGTTTACAGAATGACGTGAATTGATTTTTAGTAAAAAGGAATATGAAAAACATATTATCATGAACAAGCAACAAATTGGCTCACAGCTCCTGCCTTTTGAAAGACAAACTGTTATATAATAGAAGAAATTCATAATGAACAACATCACTTTTTTAGTTATATTTCCATTATAGTAGCATATCACCGCGATGTCATGCTATTTAATACTCTATTTCCCTTCTATTTTTAAGGCTCCATTTGCTTTAGGAACTGTTCGATGATATTCATTGAATATAACAAAGTATCATGGAAGTTAAATTTAGAAAACAATCTTAACGAGGTTATGTGAAATTTAGTGATTTAATGTCTTGTTTCATCTAGGGAACATCATGTTAGACAAAAAGCAGAGTAGATCTGACTCACAATCAAAGAATTCTACTAGCTGATCAAAAGATACTTCCAACTTGATGTAAGATTGAGGTGATTGGTGTACCAATCAAGTGTAAAGCCTCTTTGGAAATTTGGAGATGCACTAATTCACCAATCCTACTAGTAAAGCAGCTATAACAAAGTTCTTCGATAAATTACCTATGCATAGCTACGTAATTCTTCCTTAAATATTCCGGGATGGTCTTGATATCAAATAGAATTTAAATGTTTTCTAAGATTTCATCTTAAAACATGAAATAAATTACTAAATCACAGCAATAGAGTAGCCATAGAGCAACTGGACAATGCGCTGGATATTAGAATATTGAGATGAATGAAACCATACCAACTTGTTCAGTATATAAGTGTTACTTTTAACTTCAGTTTTAAGATGGGAAATATATACTAATGTCTTTATATCGCACTAGCATCTCTTGTGTCAATGGAAGTAAAACAGAACAATAGCAAAACTTTAATTAGCATAATAGGATTTTACAGAAAAAACATCTAGATCTAGAAAAAATTTTGAATACTGAATTGAAAAAATAATGATACAACAATTGCAATTATTCCCTATTTATCCCAACCTCCATTTATTTGCCAAAGAAACAATAACGCTAACGAACAAATCGTTGTAAATAAAAACGTATTAAATCTCTTTATTCGTTATGATATAGAATAGCCGTTGAAATGACCATTGTGCGATTCGGCTTATGATTTTGCTCTACATATTCCGCTTTATTTGCATCAGTTTTAATTGATATTAATCGATGAAAAGTATAAAACGAGCAACAAACGCACGACACCATAAAAGCTATAATGTGATTTATCACAGTCAATTACGGCATAAAAGATAGCAAATTTCGACGGATTATTAATCTGCATGAAAAATGAAAATAAATTCTGGCCTTTTTGCACTGGCAAATAACAAATCATATATGAAATTGCCTCTAAAATATAAAATGTTTCTCTATATTGATTCAGATAAATGAATAAATAAATTCTATTTTTGGAAAATTTTCAATAATTACCTGATCTCTAGAAAACTGCTTCTTAGTCTCTAGAACCAATATTGTTTTTGTATAATATAGATAATGTGCATCAACATACGTGATAATAATTAGAAATTATAAACTGACAAACGTTGTTTTGGCGCTTTTCTTGATTTGATAAATTTCAAATCGCGGCCTGATTACTCTGACTGACAGCTCCAAAGCCCATAAAAAATAAGATCCAAAAACGGATTGCGTCTCTAGTCAGTTACTTCGAACAAGAAGGAGATAATAGTATCTCTTATTGTCTGTAGAACGCGTTAAAAAGAAAAGTATTTTCCATATTAAATATAGAGTCGCTGGTGATTTTTACTGCAAGTAGTTTAGTATGTGTTCTGTGACTAATACCTCTCGAGAAGTGAATAATACAATGTTGTATTCGCCAAGGAGAAACCATTCACATGTGAAGAGGGTCACCAATGAAGATCACCTTACTGTTGGCTCTATTCCGAATCACATATATGAAATGTTTGAATTAAGTTTTTCGATATTGTGTTGTTGAAAAAATCATAATTTAATATAAAAGTGAATCGCAAAATGTGTTGGTAAGCGCATAACTCAACAACGCCTGGACCAATTTGGCCAAATTTTTTTTTAAATGTTCGTTGAAGTTCAAGGATGGTTTTTACGGCGAGAAAAATTAGAATTATTGCTGGAAAAACCCTAAAAATAGCCCTTTTCTTTTTCCCATACAAATGATTTGTAACTAAAACGTAGTCAATTTGAGCTTTATTGCTATGGTATAAAGTTCATATTAAATTACAAGCACTCACTGTTGTCTAAGCAATGTAGGTGTGTTCCTAACGCCAAAGATCATATCTATCAAAACAATGTGCGTGTGTGCGTTGGAGCACAGAATACATAGTTGGAGGAGTTTAATGTCGCGTTCCGAAACTCGCGTTTCTTTTGTATTAGTTTCGGCACGCGAGATAAAATGCATCAGTTTCCACGTCATTACATCAGTCAAACAAAAATCGCGTTACCAACAGTGTTTTATTATTTTTAATATCCAAATTTTAAATAAATAAAACAATTCGTACGGCTTAAAAGGATTTGAGTTCAAGTCATATCAAATTTAAAAAAAAAAAGTTGTCTGCTACAGATGACTTTTGACAGATGACAGATGAATTGTCAACTGATACACGAAACAAATTCGTATATCGTGTTTTGTGCAGAGTGTTTAGTTAGTTAGTGTTTGTTTAGTTCGTGATTAGTGAAAAAATAATTTATATTTGATATGCCTCCTATAAGACGAAGCAATTTAGGTAGAAGAACCAGAAATGCTATAAACCAAGCTAATTACCGATCTAATCGTACTGCACAAGAACGTGACGACGGAAATGAATGTGAAAGAATTCGGATATCACAAACGCGTGAAGCGCGAGCGCGACATTCAACTAATAATCGCGCAAGTTTGAATCGAGCTGCTTTCAGTTACGATGTGTCAATTGACTACAGTAACTACCAATGTGTTGTTATTGGTTCTATGAACTTGGTTTGCTCGCTGTAAGGCATTAAAAAAACGAAGCCAATGGATTGTGTTGCGCAAATGGTAAAGTGAAATTGATACCATTGGATCCACCACCAGAACCATTGTACTCATTGGTTTCAGGAATAGGAACAGATTCTATACACTTTTTGACACATATCCAACAATATAACAATTGCTTTCAAATGACTTCATTTGGGGTAACAAATGCAGTTCGGGAAAATTTTATGCCAACTTTCAAGGTATGTATTATAGCAGTTACTCATAATTATTTTAGCGAACAAAATTTTCTGTCACCAAAGTTAAGATGTGTTACTAATCTTCAATTTCTTAATCATTACGAAATATATCACTTAGTCATCATATTATATGGTGATTCAGTTTCAGTGACACTTTTATTATATTTTATATTATAGATATTAGTTAAAACTAAATATATACTTTTTAAGATCAAATATTATTTAAGTTTGATCACTGACAATCCATTAATTTATACCACACCATAATATTTTTTTTATTTACAGATACAAGGGCAAATATATCACAGAGCAGGTTCACTGTTACCAGTGTCAGATAGCGACAACAAATTCCTGCAAATTTATTTTATGGGCAATTCACCACAAGAAATTGATCTGCGTTGTGCACATAACAATTTAGTAAAGAGGTCTATTGTAGAACAATTACAAACTTTATTTCATCAACACAATCAATTGATTATATTGTTTAAAACTGCCCTGGATCTGATGCCATCCGATAATCACAAAATTGTAATCAGAGCTGATAAAACACCTGCAGGTCAACATACAAGACGTTTTAATGCACCAACTATTGATGAAGTTGCTATCGTTGTAGTTGGAGAAAATTTGGAATCCCGTGATATTGTTTTACATCGTCGGAATGATCAATTACAACGTATAAAGGAAACACACCGCTCATATGATGCACTGCAATATCCCATTATATTTTGGCAAGGTGAAGATGGCTACGATTTATCAATAAAAATGATAAATACCATTACAGGTAACTAAAATATTAGTTTAGCTATGGCGATAATATCTCAGTCACTATATTATGTATTTGAATGTTATTAAAACAAAATCTGTTTACAGGTTCTGAAACCAACAAAAAAGTCAGTTCAATGAACTATTATTCATACCGCCTAATGATTGGGGAAAATGAAGATAATCACATATTGAAATGTCGGCGATTATATCACAAATATGTTGTTGACATGTATGTTAAAATTGAAACGGAGAGATTAACATTCATCAGGTTGAATCAAACCAAACTCCGATCTGAAGAGTATATTCACCTTCAAGATGCCATGTCGTATGTTCGTCATTATGGTACAGCAGATTTGTTCATCACATTTACATGCAATCCGCAATGGATAGAAATTAAGCAGGAGTTATTCCCTGGGCAATCACCCATTGATCGTCATGATATTACAGCCAGAGTCTTTAGACAAAAGTTAAAATCTTTAATGAATTTCATCGTAAAACATAATGTGTTTGGTGAGACACGCTGCTGGATGTATTCTGTGGAGTGGCAGAAACGAGGATTGCCACATGCACACATTTTGATTTGGTTGGTTGAAAAGATAAGGCCAAATGAAGTTGATGCAGTGATATCAGCTGAAATCCCTAATGTACAAGTAGATCCTGGATTGCATGAGGTAGTTATCAAAAACATGATACATGGTCCCTGTGGAACTCTTAATCAAAATTCACCGTGTATGATGGATGGTAAATGTTCAAAACGATATCCACGGACATTAATATCGGAAACAATTACTGGTAATGACGGTTATCCATTGTATCGTCGCAGATCGACAGCAGACAATGGAAAATCAACAATTGTCAAATTAAATCAACAAGATATTGAAATAGATAATCGTTGGATTGTTCCATATTCACCCATTTTATCAAAGACATTCAAAGCACACATCAACGTTGAATCTTGCCATTCAGTGAAATCGATTAAATACATTTGTAAATATGTAACCAAAGGGAGTGATATGGCTGTGATTGGAATTGGTGCAGAGAATTCTAATGATGAAGTTACCCAATACCAAATGGGCCGCTATGTCAGTAGTAATGAAGCAGTTTGGCGAATATTTTCTTTTCCTATTCATGAGAGACACCCTTCTGTTGTTCACTTAGCTGTGCATTTAGAAAATGGACAAAGAGTGTTTTTACAGCACAGAACGCAGTACAAAGAGCTGCTCAGCCACCATCTACTACATTAACCAGTTTTTTTGAGACATGCCAAAACGATGATTTCGCACAAACATTGCTATATTCTGAAGTGCCAAAATATTATACCGGGAATCAATCCTCAAGGAGATTTATACGACGGAAACAAGGAAAACCAGTTCCAGGATATACAGATGTATATTCCACCGATGCAATTGGCCGGATTTATTCAGTACATCCAAGCAATGATGAATGTTTTTATTTACGACTGCTATTAGTCAATGTACGTGGCCCAAAATCATTCCAACAGTTACGAACTGTTGATGGTGAATTGTGTGGATCCTACAGAGAAGCCTGTCAACGTTTGCAATTGCTTGAAAATGACCCTCATTGGGATCAAACTCTCAATGATGCTGTAATGTCATCACATGCTCATCAAATATGAACATTGTTTTCTATAATCATATCTACATGCTTCCCATCAAACCCAATTGATTTGTGGATGAAGTACAAAGATTATATGTGTGATGATATTTTGTATCAAATACGGAATAGAATTGGAAATCCGAATATACAAACCAGTGAAGAAATTTACAATGAAGCATTGATTTCAATTGAGGACATGTGCTTGATAATGTCAAACAAACTATTAATTCAATTAGGCCTGACCGCGCCCAATCGTCCAATGTATGACGCTTTTAACCAAGAGTTGCATCGAGAAAGACTGTATGATCTCAACGCTTTGAAAGAATTAATTCAAACAAATCTTCCACTGTTAAATGAACAACAGAAGTATGTATTTGAAACTCTTATGAAAGTAACAAATGATGAAACTGGAGGGATTTACTTCTTAGATGCACCTGATGGTACAGGAAAAACTTTTTTGATTTCATTAATATTAGCAACAATTCGCTCACAAAATAAAATTGCACTTGCACTCGCTTCGTCGGGAATCGCAGCAACTTTGCTTGAAGGTGGTCGAACAGCCCATTCAGCACTAAAATTGCCATTAAATATGCAAAGCAATGAAACTCCAACCTGCAACGTTTCGAAGAACTCTGCAATGGCAAAGGTTTTGCAGCAATGTAAATTGATTGTTTGGGATGAATGCACGATGGCACATAAAAAATCTTTGGACGCTTTAGACAGAACCTTAAAAGATCTACGTAGCAATAATAACCGATTTGGTGGTGCAATGATTTTATTAGCAGGAGATTTTCGTCAAACATTGCCAGTGATTCCACGATCAACGCCAGCTGATGAACTCAATGCATGTCTAAAGTCCTCCAATTTGTGGAAACATGTTAAAGTACTTCATTTAAGCAAGAATATGCGTGTCGAGTTGCAAAATGACCAATCTGGAAACATATTCTCTAAACAACTCATTGACATTGGTAATGGCAAATTTCCTATAGACATGTTGACTGGCTGTATTAACTTTCCTCAAAGTTTTTGTCAGTTAACTCGATCAAAAGATGAACTTATTCAGAAGGTGTTTCCAGATGTTTCTCAAAATTACAGAAACCATGATTGGTTGAGCGAACGAGCTATACTGGCTGCAAAAAACATAGATGTAAATGAATTAAATTTCAAAATTCAAGAACAAATTACAGGCGAATTGAGGATATATAAATCAGTTGATTCGGCTACTAATCAAGATGATGTAGTCAACTATCCACCGGAATTTTTAAACTCGCTGGATTTGCCAGGATTGCTACCTCACAATCTTCAATTAAAGGTTGGATCGGTGGTTATAATGTTGCGAAATATCAACCAACCGCGTCTTTGCAACGGTACACGGTTAGCGATAAAAAAATTACTAAACAATGTGATAGAAGCAACTATACTCAAAGGAAAGTATAAAGAGGAAGATGTTCTCATACCGCGCATCCCAATGATTCCGACTGATGTGCCATTTGAGTTTAAACGACTACAGTTTCCAGTGCGGCTTGCTTTTGCTATGACTATAAACAAGTCCCAGGGGCAATCATTAAGTGTTTGTGGTATTAATCTAGAAAACCCATGTTTCTCACATGGTCAATTGTATGTTGCCTGTTCCCGTGTTGGAAAACCATCAGATTTGTTTATCTATGCGCCAGGTAATCAAACAAAAAGCATCGTATACCACAAAGCACTACAATGATAATAATAATAATAATTATGATTCACATGATTAACAATAAAGCGATTACTTACTTTTCAATCCTTATATATGTTTTATTTAATTATTTTTTATTCACAACGCCCTATCACCAGGGTGATGGTTCTGTTCAGGAGAATTTTTTAAAATACGTAGGCACAAAAACTGGCACATTACAAATCTTTTTGACAGGACGAAGTCTGTCGGGTCAGCTAGTTTAATATAAAAATGCTGGAAAATTAAAAATAACAAAGTCTGAGAATTATCTTGAGAAAACTCAGGAATATACAGCTCTTTGAGGGGGTACTATTTCAAATTGTCACTCGGTAAATATAATTTAAATATTTGCGTTTAGATAGTTCACTTTTTTAAAATAATTTAAAAAATTTAGATAAAAACTGTAGATAAGAAGACAGAAAAACATGGTCGCATTGCTACACTTTCCTCTCTATCATTGTATATTCAACCCTATCGAATTGACATGGGTATGGCAAAGAATTATTATAATGAACATAATGGCCGAGAAAGATATCCAATGGAGAACCGTTTAGACTTTTGGAATGAAAAATTGTTTACAATAACATCGTTGATAATGATAAGCTCCTTTAAAAACACAAAAGGGTAAATTGTAACAATGTGAGCTTATGGTCCATTACTGATGATTAACAAGAGATAAAATCAGAAAAAACTAAAAATGTGTATATTATTAATGTAGGATAATTGCTAGGGGGAATGGAATAATTAAATAAAAAGACATAGAGAAAATAATATCAGTATTATGACTGTTTAATTAACTGTACTTACCCTAATGGGCTATAATTAAATTAATATTTTAAAAAAATTATATTTGGCAACATAGTTTTATTATTTTATTTACATTTAAATTTGGATTTCATTTCGAGCATTGCGACTTTGCGACATTATAAATCTTGATGACGTAAGTTTACTGTTAACTTAGAAGTATTTTACAATGTATTAAACAAATTATTGTCCTGTGGCTTCCAACTTTCAAAGCCTTACAAATTCTTAAAATATAGATCAGATTGTCTAACATCTATATTATGGATCCGACAAAGATGCTGCCGAAATTCAGTATGTGTGGATACTAAAATCATTAAATTGGAGACACAGAGAAGGCAGATGATCCTTTTTGTCATCAGCTTTAGTTGTGCAGCAAGCTCATGGGGAAATCTTTCTTTCTCTTGCTACTAAGTATGTCATATCAAAAACAATGTACAAGTTATATATACAAACTTGACATATTTATATTAAACTAAACTAATATTATATTAAAGTAATATATTTAATATCGTAACTATGAATCCCCATCTATGCAAAGTCTTTCTGCTTGTAAAATATCCCTCAGTAGCAGCCGTTACCATTTTGCTTTGTTGAAAACGATTTTCCACATAATAACTATTGAAATGTGAAATTATGTAATGAATAAGAAAACTTGGTATAATATTTTACATCTTATGAATAGCTGATATTTATAAGCTAAGTAAATGAATTATTTGCTAATTAAAGTGAGACCTTGTGATTTTCCAGAACACATTTTTTATTGAAGTGTGAATTTCTACCTTTTAAAAGAATATTTCATTTCCTCTTTTAACCATTGCGTTGTGTCGCTTCGAAAACATTTATAGCATCAATTAAATATGACATAGATCATTTTTTGTTTATTTTAATTTATTAAAAAAATTACAATCTTATGACTGGTCGAAGTTCCTTTTCCTTGGTCTTTTAGGTTATTAGTTATATGTCTCGGTGAATAAAGGTAAAACGAAATGAAACCGCGGTGTTTACATTACGTGACCGTTAATTATTGACTATGTAAAATATTAAGAAAAAACAAATAAATGAAAGGTATCGGAGCTGGGTTTACGTTTTGACGAGGCTTGATCAGTCCACGGTAGAACGCCTGAATCCAACGCTGGTCGTTTACTGAATGATTGAAAATACCCTTCAATAACATCCCAGATAAACGTGTCTGGGTGGCCAGATAATCGTTATCATTTCATAGTTGATGCTGCTAGCACCTCGCCCGTGTTCAACATCTGGGATTATATTTTTGGGTATTTTGTAGACCGTTATTCCACCATGTAAAATTCGACATGCCTCAAGGTCGCTACAGTCTCAATAATTTTACACGTCATTGCGTCATTGAGCAATTCTTGCCGCCTCAGAGTTTGTCAGGCCTGATATCGTATTCCCACCTGCCTAATTCCTGAAAATATTTCTAGCGAAATCTTCCTCCTCAGAATATATACAAGTATTCTTACTGCATGCAAGGGACACATTCTTCGTTCTTTCATTTGCTATATCTATACAGATTCTAATTGACGTACCTCTATGAACATGTAGGAGCTTAGCCATAAGGAACCTCCTTTTTATCGCCTTGTACGTTGCTGGGTCTGCGAAGAGGAGTTGAAAATAAATTAAAGTTGATAGCAGAAGAGGATTCTTTGCTTTCAGACCTCCAAAGTTTGGAATTAAACAAAATATGGCTGCCGATTCTATCGCTTCAGTAGTTTTCGCTATGAAGACTATGATACTCATATTTATATATGTAAATATCGTTTATATTTTTATATACTATATTTTATATATTAGTTTATATTGTATTAATTTCAATATTATAGTTAATTTTACATTATTGTATTAAATATTATTATTTTTTTAGTTAACAACATATTTGGAAATGCAGCTTGATATATAATACAATCTGATATACAATAAGATACCTATCTAATACATGAACGAAGACCAAAAAGAATATGTTGTTCAATAATATTGTTATGCCTTTTGGTAATCGTTGATAACACCCTGCCAGTTGTTTTTGATATTTCAATGCACCCTACTTAATTATATTTCGAAACGAAAACTTTTTAATTAATAAAACGTTGAAAATATTGTTTAATATTCAGTAAAAGTATACAGTAAACAAACAAATGAAACGCAAAGTTGCTTTCTGTAATAAAGGACATTGTACTGGAATTAGAATCATCTATAGCTACTTTAATAACAGTGTCGGGAAAGTAAACAGTAAGGTTTAGTGTCACAGACGTTCATTATACTTTGGTAACATAAACATGTTTATAGAGTCCATAAATGCACTGGAAAATGGATGTATGAAATAAAGCAAATCCACTATGCTAGTATATTATAATATATAACATAATATGAATTTTATTAAAGACTTTGTAACACTATCATAAAATATATCAATATCTTTATGATACTTGATATAAATTATATTTTGTTTTATAAGATATATTGATATTAGCTTATTCTACACTATATATAATTTGTGTAGGTGTAATCTCATATATCCAATAATTCACATTTGTATTATTAGTAGCAAGTTCCATAAACTAAGTTATTTACAGCATTCAAAAAGTTTTCTAACATTAATAAATCTATTTTTAGTTAAACCTGAGTTCAATGAAATTGATATTTTATTAAACATTGAACGATATATTGTGCTTCATTAATTATTATCAAGTAATACGAGACGAAGTAATAAATAATATGTGAGCTTAAAATACATAACCGAATATACGTTTTTCATTTGAAGCGATAAAAAACTAGGTATTATAATTCCTGTAGGGAAAAACTTCTCCAAGATAAGTATTGATATCGCCATATGATACATTTAATTTAGTAAAAGTAATATTTTTTTTATTACATCTCACATAATAAATGGCCAGTATCAATCTAAATTTTTAAATATAATATATAACTATTGTTCTGTTGTACTTGCATCAATACATCAGCAAGACGAGTGAGTGATAAATACTTCGGTATATATTTCCTATGTTAAAATGAAGCTTGACTACTTAAACTAGTTATTTAGAAATACATATTTATCTACTATACGAATTTGGTTTTGGCTCACTTCAATGTTCTAATTTCTTTGGCGTAGTAGAATGGTATATTTTACCACAAGAGGCGAAGCCGAGGGAATCATCATGACGAGCAGGTATGGTGTATACGAGTTTTTTTCATAGCCGGTCGAAAGTACGTTAATTACAACATTCAAAACAACATTGATGATTATTTTTAAGGTTAGAGGTAGCAACGTTAATGACAGCGGTAAACAATTTGTCGTAGCGACAGAATAAATAGTCCTCCCACCATTATAGAGGGCGCGGGTGTATTTCTCACAGGGAGTAAATGTTTAACTTTCTTCCCTGTTATTAGGGACGAAAGTACGTACTTTCCACCGAGGTATGAAAATAAAATTGTTTCAACGTTGCATTGATTTAGTAAATTTATTTAATTTTTTAAGGCGAAATTCTGGATTACTTCTTATATCAATTTAATTCCAAGATCATCGTATAGTTTTTCTTTGGTTGCGTAACGACAAGTTTTGAGTATTAATCGAAGAACTTTGGTTTGAGAGCATTCGATTATCAATTGGTTTGATGTTTCAGTGCAACCTATATGTCCAAATATGCTTTACAACTAACTGATAATCGAAGCTATTTGATTTTAGGCCAAATTGGAAGTATCTTACTGCTAACTGGTACAGTTCTTTGATTTCGAGCCTATTTTCTTAATGACATCTTTATTTTCGTTTTATACATTTAAATTATACATTTAAAATTATTGAGTTAAATTCAATTAAATCCCTTTGAAAAACATGAGAAAGCCCGAAATTATTTTTATTATCAAAATGTATTTAACGATGTGGTGTATTTCTTAGATGTTTTGTTCTCGATATAATAATGGTTTTTATTCAATTATTTCATAAGTTTTATATAGAATAGAAATTAACAATTTAGTAATCGACTTAAACAGTGATTCTGATATTGAAAGTCACCGTAACGGTAAGATTTATGCATCTATATGAGCATTTGATTGTAATGTATACTGAGGGAATGGATACTAAGTCTTTTACAGATGATATGGCAAATGCAGTAAGGGGAATACAGTGAGTAAACTAGCAGATTGAGACGAAATCAATAGAATATAGTAAGAAAGATGTGCACAGATAGTAACAGAAAAAAATTAGGAAAAACCCATACGTGTCAAAATAATGTGACAAGAAAACCTGAGATAGAAACACATCAACGAAGAAAACAAGAATTAAGCGTAAAAAGGGTAATGCTCTACAATTAATATAAAATAAATTTTTGTTGTAAATGTATGTGTAACGAAGTGGTGTATTTTTTTCGATGTTTGTTCTCGATATAATAATGACTTTTATTCAATTATTTCATAAGTTTTTTATAGAATAGAAATTAAAAATTTAGTAATTGACTTAAACAGTGATTTTGATATTGAAAGTCACAGTAACGGAAAGATTTATGTGTCTCTATGAGCATTTAATTACAATGTAGACAGAGGGAATGGACACTAACTCTTTTACAGATGATATGGCAAATGCATTAAGGGGAATACAGTGATTAAATTAGCAGATTGAGACGAAATCAATAGAATATAGCAAGAAAGATGTACACAGATAGTAGCAGAAAAAAATTAGGAAAAACACATACGTGTAAAAATAATATGACAAGAAAACCTGAGATAGAAACACATCAACGAAGAAAACAAGAACTAAGCGTAAAAAGGGTAAATATACTCTACAATTAAAATAAAATACATTTTTTGAATATAGAATTGCTAATTAGGTGGACTAGGCCCTATTTTTGAAAGGTGGCATGGAAAAAAGTTAAGTGTAAATATAATAAAAGAACTCTAAGCCATAAACTATTGTAGCTATATAATTAACTGCATTTTCAGACCCTCGATAATATATGTATTAAATCAAAATTAATTAATTAAAAGTTAAATTAAATAACGTTATAATGATAATTGATAACATTGTTTTTGTTCCATTATTATTCTTACTTTCATAATATGTTTTTTACGTAATATGTCAACAGTCCACTGTAATTTTGACAATGGAATCTGGTTTTTAAAATTATCTGTTCCAAGAAACATCCTGATTCTATAGGAAAATTGACGAAAAATATATCGGAATGACTATATAAATTTAAATGTAAAGCCTTGTGAAATGATTCTAGACGACAATGGTTTAGATCCCTTTTATTCGTCGAAGGCCGGTTTCAATTTACAGCTACAAATAGCAAATGGAATTCTGATCAGACCTGGAACAATACCTCCTGCAACTCCATTGTGCCGGAGTTGAGAATTTACAACTGGCCAAGACATACACGAACGGACTAACTAGAGATTTAACCTAAAGGATAAATTATATTGTACTGAAATTAGGATCAACCAGTTATTCGAGAAGAGTCATTTTAACAATGTGGGTTGGAAACTAAACTTTGGCGGTTAATTTCAAGAGCGACATGTAGCCTTAGTTTCCGACATAATAAACTTGTTTGCGGTTCCCATAGAAACAACGCCAGAAAGTTTAAACAAACAAAAGAGCAAAAAAATGCGCCGCGCTTGGTTTTAGTTTTTGTCTCGGCAGTTTTTAATTAATGTTATAAACACTATAAATTTTAGATTGTAACATTTTAATTAATGTTATAAACACCATAAATTTTAGATTGTAACAAAAACCAACCCTGTTAGTTGTTTTGGTTGTCTAACTGCACTGATAATAATACTAATGAAAACTAGTGATCATCCTGTGGTCGAATTTCCATTGGATTTTATTGGTCATTATATTTATTAATAGTTAATTGTAGATATATTGTTGGTTGAGAAGGATATTCCATCAAAACCTATTTGAATATGTGGAAGGAAGCATTGTCAACGATAACACATTCGGTTTGGATGAACTCGATAAGACATACAAAGGAGGTAATTAATAAATGGTGCAATCGTGAACATATGATGACAGAGTGATGAGAGTGGAAACAACTAAAGTATGGACATAATTAACTGAATATAACTATAAAAAATGGTATTATAGGGCGCGAGAGATTTGTGTACACAGATATAATTGTAAATGTTCAAAATTAAACGTAAGCATTAATTTAGAACGTATGAGGAGAGAATGAATACTAACTGTTTTGTAGAAATGATAAATGCATTAGAGAGAACTCAGTGATTAATTTTATCAAGAATGTTATACACAGGTAGTAGCAGAAGAAATAAAAATACAGTGATGCGAAGATGACTTGCCAAGTAAACACATCATCGAAGGAAACAAGAACGAAACGTAAAAGGTACATATGCTCTCGAATGAAAGCAAAATACGTTTCTCAGATATACAATTGTTAATTAGGTGGATTAGGCCTCCAGGGGGATAACACTACATAAAAAATGCACCTAGAAACTCTTCCTGTTATACCTGTGTTCTTAATTGTAGTTTTAATTCCTTCGATAATATATGTATTAGATGTACTATAATGTTAAAATAAATTATATTTGATAAAATTTTTGATCAATTGTCTTATTTATATTAGAATTTTTGTGTATGTTAAAGAAAAACTGAATTAAAACTCAAAGTTGATGCGGTAACATTGTAATGTTTCGTCGTCACAAATATCCACGACGCATTACTAAAAAAACTTTGAATATACTATAGTTAGTTTCAATTTATCTACATACATTTATTACTTCATTTAGATATTAATAGAAATTTTATCTTTTATACACATTTTTCATCTAAAATATATACAAAAAAAACATAAGTTTAATAAAAAATCAGTCTTTAGCTACATTTTTAAAGAAAATTGCATAGTTCTTTACTTATTTATTTGATTATTCGATCTTTAAAAGAGTAGCTGTCATATTTTTTCCTGTCAGTAACTTTGTTTATTTCAAAGTATCACTTCACGTAATATTTTTTATCATCGCAATTACGGATAGCTCATCTTCAAATATTCTACGACCCTCGTTAATCTACTGCTTTTTATTTGGCTTGTGTCCTACATGAGGACCAAAAACTCAACAACAAAAGAGAAATTAAAACGTTCCTGCAATTACCTGCGATATTTGGTTACGGCTTTGTTACGAAATACATTTACTAATGAAATCTCAAATGGATTATACGTTAATACTTAATCGGTATTATAGAAATATCTTAATACACTTTACAATTACCTTTAATACAATGATATGCTATGTCTCCAGAACATTATCAGTTACTACCAGTTCTTAAGCAAGGACAATTTTTCTTAGCTGTTCTGAGTTCATCACATATCAAGTTAACTGAAATTCTTGAAATGACAAATGGATTAATTGATGTGTACATTATGATATTGTTATGAAGATACATGCGAATATCTAAATAGCTTATAAACAGAATAGAAATTTTTCTTGTTATTCTGGAATTTTATTACTTTATATTAGGATGAAATTTTCGCATGTCATGTTCTTCTTTCACAGCTGAAGACCTCCTTATAAAACATATACATTAGTTTGTTATCCCTATAGATAATGTAAAATGTAACTTTATTATTATAATAGTTTTCTTAATCGCTAAATCGTAACTACCATAACTCTTTAACAGTTCCAACAATATGGCAATAACTGCAAGTAATACAAAGTCTTAAACAATAGTGCTTAAAATTAAATAGAAACTTTTTACGTTACAAAAAGTTACACTCACTATCCGTGTTAATATCTAAATGCTCTGTCGGCATTTTGTGGTACAGCGCTTCCAAATTTACGTCACAGACTGAAATTACATGTCTGTAGTCTATGTACGTACAAGATAAATGGTGAATCTGCTATATTAGAATAGCAGGTGGCAGCAGGAGGCACGTTGGGCAGGTCCAAAGAAAATAGAGCCTAAAATATTTCTATATGACACCGATCTGACGGTTATTCCCGGTTGCTTGATTAGGGCGTATTTCGTTTTGTTGAAATTTACTTATTTGTTGGGCACATTCAACAAAAAATTTAGGTCTTAAAAATCTACCTACGTATAAGCCTTAACCGCTTTCCTCAAATAGGGAGGAAAAATTTTCGCTAAGCAGAATAATTTTATATTTCATAAAATATGAAAAAGTGATTATGAAAACATTTGTTCAATAATTTGAAATAACTCCGGTTTCAGTTATTGCACTACCTCCAAAAATAATAACAAGGATTTACCCATTATTCCCTCATACTGTAACATTCCAGTATTTAAAATAAGTTTAAAGGTCATATTTTATTACATAATAATATATATAGTTTATTTCGTGTTTCTCAAATAGTTTATAAGAAAAAACCTATACTGCACATGATTGAAATAAACTTAAAATATGTCTTAATGCTCCTTTTTCAACAAACGAGATATAGAAAGTTTCTATTTTTCATATGTGAATGTAATAGTATAGTACCGAGCGGATCAACATTTGTTCAAAAAAAATACTGATTTCTAAAACTTACAACAAGTAAGAAAGAAAGTAGAACACAAGCTAAATTGACAGAAGGGATCTTTGTTAGGACTGATATACGTAAATATAGGTTCGAATCAAACTTTGAAGCTATAAGGATCAGAACTTATGGAGAAACGATATTGTGTCGATGGAATATTCTTAAACATGATGGTTGATTACAAGGTGTTTCGTCATCTCCAAGTGACATCTCTTATAAATAAATAATTTCCATTAATTATTGCCTTGATTGCTACAATTGAATATAAATAGGGGCTTGCGTTTTAAACATAGAGTAATAGAGATGCAACTCAATACACTGGGGCAAAGTTTTGCTTTACCCAGCATCCAGAGGTCGCATAATTGGCCATTCAAGTAATTTAATTGGTTAATTTAAATCTCCATTATAGGCACCTGTAAGAAAAATATTTTATTGTGGAGACATTTGATTGGCTCATTAGTAATGGCACGTAACAGCCTTGAGGTTATGTTTAGTTGACCAATGAAATTTAAATAAAAAACAATTTTGTACTGAAATAAATTTATTAAATAAAATTCAATTAATTAATTATAAATTAATTAATTATAAATATATGTAAAAGTAAATAAATATAAATATAATAGATAACAATAAATATATCTCTAAGACATAAGTATTATATATATATATATATATATATATATATATATATATATATATATAAACCATAAGCAAAAACTTTGGTGCTTTGCAAATCAAAATTATCTTTTCCGTCTTTTCCCTTTTTCATATTATTTTAGTGCCATCAATTTAATCTATTAGATATCTATTATGGGTTTACTCAAATGTATATAGCACATCTTATTATTTGTAATATTCTATATGGAAGATTGTGTGTACATTTTGTGTGTACATTTCGTGTGTACATTTCGTGTGTAGAATTAAAATAAAAGTTCTGAATTTACATGTTTTAAAGATATTTCACAAAAATATGTTATATTATCGACGTGGCAATATCGCCGGATAAAATAAGAGTTTAGAAATTAGAAATCAATCAAAAGAAGAGGTTAAAAGAGCCCTACTGACAGTATAATGAAACAATTTTCAGGGGCATAAGATATTGCCTTGGCTCGTCTATTCATATAGTAACATCTCGAATTTAAGTTATAGAATCATCATCCGCTATTATAATTATTTAAAGAGCCCTCATGTTCTCCCTCTTCACAATTTCCTAAAGGCCAACGAGATGAAAAAAAATTAACTTATTTTAAACGATTCAAATGACTTCTAAAACATACTAGCCGAGGATCATATATTTCTTTGATACTTAATTCATTCGGTTTCGGATTTTTAACATTATCAACCATTGTTTAATAACATACAAATACTTCTTCAAACGAAAACGATTCTGCATTTCTTTACTATCTGTGCATCCGGATACACAACATATTCTAGATCAATAATTCACTTTACTTTTTGTACCGACTTATATATAATGTACCGACTTATATATAATAATGAAATAATACGTTAATCTCTAAACGCACTATTCCTTACGATAACCATACTGAAAATGGCACTCAAAATAAATAAATAAAAAACGTATGATAGAAAGGAAGTAAGCCAATCAGACTCCGTCGCGGCTTAAGCAAGTAGCGATTAAAGCAAGTATTAAGTGAAAAGTAGCGACATCTACATGTTGGACGTCACGAAACATTTCTCTAAAATTTCCTATTAAGTTAAATCTCTATTTCTCTATGGTTTTAAACTAGGAAACATTCAAATTACATTTACGTGTCTTCACTTAGCCGCCATATTCACCAAACCTTGTCCTTCCCGATCATTACATACATATAATATATTAAACCTCTGAGTCTTCAAAAATCGCTCGAAATTTTTAATTTAGATTAAGCACTCTAATCAACAATAGATTCTATATAATATATAATTCGCTACAGACATATTAACTTAAATAGTTTTCAATAATAGTCATCAATACTTCACTTATTCTAAATACATTATTTTAACATTACTTCTACTATGCTAAAAATGCAACAATGCTTATACTATTTTGAGCAACGTGATATTTTAATAAGTTTCCACATTATATATACTTTAAATCATATCTATGTCGTAAAAGCCATTAGGTTACACCATTATATTTCCATCATACAAACTTTCTTAAACTAATCACTAATGTGAAGCTAAGTTTAATTTATAACTAAGACTTCATTTGCATCCTAATTACAGAAGCATTAATTAAACTCTTAGTGGTGCACTAATATTGGTGAATAATATCTCAGAAAATTATGTAACAAATATAATATTGAGATTTACTAATTGTTTTATTATTGCGTATTATTTTATTGATTCTAATATATGATTTATATAAGATAGCAATATTTAATTGGCCATTTTTCAATTTTTTTATGTTGTTTTTATTTATAGTTAATTATAATTCTCTACAGATTTTTAAATAGAGTAAATAACTTTTTTAATTCCACTAGTTAGAAAATATAGCATCACCAACGTTTAATATAATATTGCTAAATGTCTTCTACCTAAAAGTTAAATTATTTGTTTTTTTAACATATACTTTTATATCGTATAAGTTCTACTTCTATTCGAGTCGTACAAGCACTACTTCTGTTATTTCCAAAACAATGGAATATACACTGCTTCATTTATGAGAACAAATTCCGTTCAAGCGAAACAATGGCTTGAAAAGTGTGAATAAGGACCCCGCTCCATCATAAACAATAACTTCGTTTAGTTCGTTTGCGGACTTCAAACGTGGTCGTAGAGATACCGATGATGCAGAACGCAGCCGACGTCCAAATGAGGTGATAACACAAGAGAACTTGAAAGATCGAAAAGTGAAGTTGCGTTAGTTAGCTAACATCGTAAATATTTCAAGAGGACGTGTAGATTTTATATTATACGAGCATTTAACTATGAGAACGCTCATGCTCACTCTTGATTAAAAACCAGAACGTGTTGGTGATTCTGAGTGGTATTTGGCTATGTATAAACGTAACAAACTGGAATATTTGCATCGATATGTGACAATAGATGAAACACAAATCCATCAGTTCATTCTGGAATCAAAACGATCGTCCTTTGAGTAGAGCAACTGATTACAGGCCTCTTTTGAGGCAAAAGATAAACCATTCTAAAAAGGTGTTACTAAAATGTTAGAGCGCCACTGGAATAATTGTTTAGCTTTTAATACAGATTACAATTTTGAACAAAATGAAGCGCGGTTTCTTTGTTAGAACAAGGACGTTTCAACCCATATGTTAAACTTCCGGCGGAAAATAAGTCTAATTAATAACGAAGACATCATTATCATCGTAGTTGCAGAACTACTAATTAAACATTTAGCAGTGCAGTATTATTGGCGTATCATACTCTAGGAAATTGTGAAACTATATAACACTGATAGTAGACCGATTTTGCCTTGGAATATTTTCAATTTAAAATGTGCTTTATCTAAGAATCTAAAATATATTTTAGGAATGGATTTCAATGTTGAGTTTTGAGAAATATATAACTGAGAAGTAGTAACCGATCTTTAATCTGAAGAGTCTCCTTGAAATTAATCTCTGATTAAATTGCAGGATGTTATATTTGACTCCCCACGGGTGCAGCTGGGAGATGATGGAGTATCCCCAGGTGAGGTCATCAGCTTTGTTGATATCCAATGATACCATAACCGTATGTTTTTTTGATAAAAACCCTTTCGAAATAATGTTCTCCAAGCCTCTAAAAAGATCGATAGAAGAGTGACCACAGAAAAGTCCGTATTGATGTGGACACATTAGATTTAAGGAGTGTATGGGCCAATAAAGCCTGGTATTTACCATCTTCTCAAAGACCTTAAGGAGATAGGCTGCTAACCATACCGGTCTGTAGGTCGATAGCGGGGTCTATTTGAATTCTATATAAGAACAAGGCTGCTCATTCTCTATTAGAACGGGAAATAGTAAAATACCATAAATTGTTGTAGAATAACAGAAGGTACAAGCACGCAAATTCAAAGGTTGAATATGATCTGATAAGGCTTTATACTGGCCCTTAGATAACGCTCTCTGATGCTCCATTTGGCTGAAAGGCAGGTTGATAGGGAACTGGCTACATTAATTCAGGTGTAGTATGGTTTTAAAATAATATTTTAAATATATTTTTACTCATATGATATTTAATCATCATTTAATTCATACATGTGTTTATTTCATTCCAGTAATTAATTGAAAACAAGCGTCAAGCCCTCCTAGCCAAGCCAATCCAGAGTCCCGTTCAGTCTAGATAAACCCTATTTGTCACAAAACACACTGCAAAATAGAATTAAAAAAATATATTTTTAAAGTGATTTGAATAATTGTCCCATCCTATGCATTACGGGGATTCTACCAAAATTCCATCATGCAAATTTGAAACGATCGATTGGGTCGATTTTTACGCGAACCCAACAAATTAATTTAACATGACGGTTTTGATTTTCTTTCCGTGACGCAAATACTTTCGCCGGCGGCACATTTGCCTTGATTGATTTTCGAGAGGGAACTTAATGCCTCCCCCCCTTTCGACCACCCCCTCTAGCCCCCTAGTAAAAGTGACGCGAAAATTATGAACGCAATAATTTTCGTTTTCTTTTTTTCTGTGGCGTATTAGTAGAGGAAAATAGTTTTTTACGATGCTTTAAGTGGCGTGTTAAGTATTGGTTAAGGTTCCTTTATATCGGTCACGCGAACAGAAATCATCAGGGTTAATTGAGTTTTTTTTTCTCTCTTTGGAATGGAAGGAAACAAGAGCTTAAATAAACGGCGTTAGACATAATACTTATTCGGGTAGAACTCTAATATGTATTAGGCAACTAAGTTGCACAATATGATAGGTTTAAAACAAAAAAATACTACTTATTATATGAAAGCTTTCCTATATAGGCGGAGGAGATTACAATGCACAACATTTAATGTGGGGTTCAATAAAAATAACTTCAAAAGGTAGACAGCTGCTAAAAACGATGAAGACAGATAATTTACAACATATCTCCACTGGTGAACTAACATATTGGCCATCAGACCCGATAATATATATTTCTGTATTATAAAAAATATTGATACAAAAAAGTGTCTTGCAGAATCATGTCTCCATCTGTCTTCTGAGCATTCACCAATAATAGTAACAATTTTTTCAAAAACTACCATCTGGTCACTATTTGGAGAAAACTTAGACCGAAAAATATCTCTAAATTTACCGTTACAAAGTGAAATTGATATAGAAACAGTCATAATAAACATTTCAAAAAATATATAGGAGACAGCATATTCCGCGACTCCTACCAGTGAAATATTTCCAAGAAAAAGCACACATATGCCATGTACAATTTATAAAATTATAGCAGAAAAAAGAAAGTTACGACGGAATTGGCAACCGCTAAGAATTGAAGAGAATCAAAAAGAGATATCTTAGACTTTTGACAAAATATGGCATACGGGATTGCAGGTTAAATTGCAGAAACTTCTTCCTCATCCGGACGATCAGTTACTCAAATCGTATCTTACTGATAGACATTTTACTGTAAAATAGGGCGATGAACGTACCGAATTACATCCAATATATCCAAGATTTCCTCGATGTAGTGTACTGTGTCCAATTGTTTTTCTCTTTTTAGTGTTTTGTATTTGCTTATCAAACTACGCAATTATTTTATTTAATATTGCAATCGGTAGGCCAAATAAAGTTGTAGCCTCTATGAGAAAAATAGTAAAAAAGAAACAATGATTGAAAATAAAGAACACTTCAGGATCCAAGGTCCACTAACTAGGCTAAATGATTTGACAAATGTTATAACTAAACGGGAATCGGACCCGCGACGTCCATTAGAAAACTGAATGTTTTAACCATTACAGCATAGAAACAGTTTTTTATAATATTTCTTCGAGGTTTTATATGCTATGGTTAGTGCTCAAAAAGCAAACTAAACATCTTTAGCACTGAACGACTTCCAATTTTCCGCCACAATAGCTCAGCGATAAAATTATGGATAAATATCAGATTATTTGAGAAAAAAGTATGTGATAACTTTGCACGTGCCTTTGGAATTTCAAGGTTTCCTCCGATTTCCCCCCTTCTCCCCACTAGATCCTAACTTTGTTTTAACGGGACCATCTCGAAAGTGTGTTCTTGCGAATAAAAAGAATTTTGAAAATCAGTCAAAAATTGACGGAGAAATCGGCGAGCATACATTTTAAAAAATATGTATAGCCGCACATATAGTTAATTCAAAATAGCTGACTTTTAGTGGTTTCCTCTTTCATCACCCTGGTAATCGTCAGCATTGAATCATAAACCAACATTCATAAGGTTTTATTCAATCACTCTCACTTTTAGAAACACTAATCAAGTGAATAAATAAGCTGTTTATTTCCCATCTGTGAAAAATTTTCTCAAGATTCTACCATTTGTCATGTATATGATCGAGCTCACACAAACCAAAGATGCTATTTTCAACAATGCCTCTTTCCATAAATCCAGACAGTTCTGGTTTGAATATCTGTGTCCTAAACATTAAGTAATCTGATCTACTATGTATCTATTTTCAGGCTTATTTCTCAAAAAGTAAATTACATAAAATGCTATTAAATATTTCATTTATATTTACCAAGTAACAGCATTAAGAACTGTATGTCTGCAATGAATAAATGTTATGACTAACAAAACCTAATTGATAGTTATTCCAACATTTACATTTTTCCATCAGCTTTCGTTGTCTTTAAAATATTTATTATCATCTTGCTATGAGCAACCCAATGTACAATTCTGAAATATTAATGGCTCTTTTAAATATATAAATTGATATAATTCTTCCTTGATTTGGTTATATGTTTTTAAAAATTGTATTCTTTTAAAAGCAATCTCTGGCTCTTCCATTAAAGCCCTTCGTGGGTTATCTTTACACCACTTACATCCTATATTATCCAACAATGTATGAATGGATGTTATACATCTCTTAAATAGCTGTATATCTTTTGGATTTTTATGAATACTTCCCAGACAATACATTCCCAACAATTTTCTCTGAAACAATGGTATTAAATTATGTTTGGATTAAAAAAACTCCTTACTGTTTTATACATTTCGTATATTTGGTCTCTGAAACACCAAGCTGATCTTGATCCGTCACCTGTTTCGCATAAACACGGTTTGCTTTTGGCGAATTCGAGGTTATATTGTTTTTTATTTCTTCAGATATGTTAGTGACTCTGCCCGTACTAATATACAGTGCAGCTGCAAGGCGCAAAAAATATTTTCAATAAAAATCGCGGCGATTCTAAATTTTAATAAAACAAAGAGTTAAAACAACACGTGCCGGTTTATAACTAGTAATTATAGTATTTTTAAGAATTTTCAGACGATTGGCAAACGGACAAATCTTGCAGGCTTATTTCGTTGCATGTTCAAATTTTTCTAACAGCATTCTATCTCTTTTTAAATAGAATAAAATGACAAGGATAATATTGTCTGACTGTAAAACGCATTTACAACTTTAGACAGACACATATTGACACTCGTGTCAATGCTATACCTTATCATATAATAAATATTATTTGACTAATAAATTTTACTGTTAATCTTTTATTTATTATATAGCTAGCTCGCAATTATTTGGTTTAAATATAAATTTTATAAAAATCTATTAGGATCACAAATATTATTTTTATCTATAACCTGTCAGATGTTTTAAAATCTTTTAATAAAAAAACACGATCTCAGCCCGGATATTACTTAATGCACTCCAAACATTTTTTAAAATTCTAAAACGATTAAAGGCAAATGAAAACAAATTATCGACTAGGCAAACTAAAATATTGGCTTTTGTAAAGCTTTTAAAAGCAATCGATTAACCGTTATATAGACTTGCCCTTATTGATAATGTCGAGATATTTAACGCTAGACGCCTTTTAATAAGAAACTGCCAAGTAAACTTTACACAATAGACCCACTGTTGGCATTTCGGAATATTTTTAGTCCATAATAATTATAAACACGGTCTGCCTACCCGGATTCCATTATTTTCGGTAAACACAATTTAACAAAATTAAATACCCAACATTCGATTACAACTATTTAATTAATATGTTTATCCGAACGTTATTATTTTATATTCTGACGGAAATATTTGCTTTTCGTATTTCGTTTTGTTAAAATTGTAATATTGTGGTGACAGGAACGCGATGTGCGTAAACTAACAATGATAATGATCATTGATTATCAGAATTAAATTGTGAAACGTTCGTAAATAATCATTATTTTATAATATTAAATTTTAGAAATGTATTAAAATTTTGTTGCAAAAATTCAATATTTGTAATAGTAAAAATTATTAAATATTTATTTGTGGTATACTTTCAACTGTGAAAATATTCTTTATATTGTATAAAAAAATCTACATTGTGATGCACGTATTTTGATCACCGATCTTTAACGCGAAAATGCGTTTTAATGTAAATTACTGTAAAATAACTTGGCTTGATTGTTAAATTCGATGGTTTTAATATTTTTGTACACAAACAGCTTTCAGTTTAGTGCTGTAGACCAAAAGGGTTCGATTACGTTGAATTTGAAGACCTATTTTTTTTATTATTTAATTATTACATTGTTACTAGTCGTTTCTGTCTCACCTACAATTTGTCTTTATGATAACTTAAATACAGATATATATATTGGAGGACCCATCGGCCCTAACTCAGTCTCTGGTGAAATAATGTTTATACATCGTGGTATTATTTATTATCCAGGCACCTCACTACACAAGACTACACAAGATCAGATGGTTTGATAATTTTGAGTCTGTATCCTGTTCCGATGGTATACAAAAGCTTCAATATTTCAATATTCGCATGAGAATGGAATCTTTTCTCATGCCCTCTAGCAATTATCTTGATTCCTTGACTGACTGTGTGTATCTGAAGGTCTCGATGTTGGTAATCAGTCCTATAGTATTTTCAATCCCAGTTCTTTTCTTTTCTTATTTATATGTTGCTTCCAGCGAAGTTTTGCATCAATATTCATTCCGAAATATTTAGCGTTGTTGTTATATGGAATGATAGTATTATTTAATGTTATTGCTGCTTGTACGTTCTGTTTATAGGTGAACAGCACATGTACAGATTTACTTGCATTAATTCTTATTTTCCAAGCTTGTGTCTAATTATTTACATTGTCACTTGCCTGTTGTAATTTTCGTGAGGCTTCTTCACTATTGTTTCCAACAGCTATAATCGCAGTATCATCAGCAAATGTAGCCATCGTAATATTCTCCATTTGTGGTACATCATAAATATAGAGTATATAAAGCATTGGTCCCAGTACACTTCATCTTGGTACACCTGCTTTAGCTTATTTTATTGTAGAGTAAGTTTCTTCTTGTTTTACTCGAAGCGTTCTGGTTGTAAGGTATGATTTTAATAGTTGGGTGTGTTGTTTTGGTAGCATTTTCTGTAGTTTCAAGACTTATTGAGTGAAAACTATATCAAACTCCCAAGGAACTTTCAGAAAGCTCAGCAGTTGATGAACCTATTGTTTCCAGAAATCTACATACACTGCGAAAGTTCTATAAGAACGGAAAATCGTTTATATGCCGCGCTTTCGTTAGTTGCCAGGCAAAAAATACAGTTTTTTGTGATGTTTTGTGACTGGCGATGAAACGTGAATATTTTCCGATAATCTTGAGCGCTCAAACTTATGGATTAGTTCGCCAGATCCACCAACTTCAATAGCTAAGGCCATTTTTTATGATCACAATATCTTCTTTTAGGTAAGGTGGTGGTGGGATCAGCTAGTTGTACGGTGAACTACTCCTGGTATTTCAACACGTCATTTCCGTAGGTTTTCGCTACCTAGTCTAGCTGATTTGACAAATGATCTAACCAATCTAGAACAAAAAAAGGTGCTGCCCTGTTGGGAATCGTATCTGCGACCTCCGCGTGTGAACTTAACGTTTCAACCATCACACCATATATATTATGTGGGTTTTGCTTAAACACCAAACTTAATGGCTTTTACGGTGAACTACTCCCGATATTTCATCACGTCAGTTGAGTAATAACACTATACCCAAATATCTGATTATTTTAGTTAAAAAATAGGTGAAAACATTGTACGTGCCTTTGAAATTTGAGGGTTTCCCCCGATTTCTCTCCCTTTACCTCATCAAATTGTAACTTATCTCCAATAGGACCACCTCGGAAGTGCACTCTTTCGAAAAAAAAAAGAATTTCGAATATCGGCTAATAATTGATGGAGAAATCGGGGAATGTACATCCTCGGCGACGTCCTCTTATTTTTTTAATCGGTTAAAAATGTTGGCGAGTTCTAAATATTTTTGCCAAAAGTTTTGGACAGCATTGAATTGGAGCTTACAATATAGATAAAAAATTACAATTGTTTTAATGAATAATAAGGTTTGTTATTATCACCTCAAATCAGACAGACAGTCAGTATTAGTCAAAGTAACCAAATCCACCATGAAGCATGTGTATAATTTTGCTACAATCATTTGAGGGTATCTCTTTTTCACTTTTTGAGGGTATTTTATAACTTCAACTATATGTTTCGGAGACAAAGGCTTCCACCTCTCTAAGGTGTTTTTGTTTTTTGAATTTTTCCCTTTTGAAGGAAAAACAAAAACTTTGAAATTTATTTCAGTTGTTGTCTTCCAGATATTTCCTCACCGAAATTTGACACACTTCATATTAATATTATTCCTCAATCAGTGTTCACATTCAAAAATTAAAAAGGATGTTCATAGTAAGCTTCAACAAACAAGCAATGGCTTCCAGAAACGTTGCGTAGGTATTCAGCCAAAATTTATTTATAACAAATATATTTAACATCTATTTCTATATTACAACGTGCTATTTCTTCGCCAATATAACCAAGAAATATCAATATCTTTATAAAAACGATGTATATGTACAAAAAATGGTGGAAGACCTCGATCGAACAAAGCTATAAGCCGATATTACGTAGGAGGTACATTTAAAAAAAAATTAAACGAGGCGTCGATGTCTAAAACAGTATACTAATTATTTTCTACATTTGACGGCCTTTCAGAAATATTGATTGGACTCTTTTGCTTTTGAAGTTTATTTATATAATAATAGACGTTTTTACTGCCAGCAAAAAAAGAAAATGAGTGTCTAGGCCGGTAATGAGATCGCTGCGTATTTCGATTGAAAATAAAGTAAAGAGAAAAAATTAAGGAGGTATGAATTGATACTTTGATGAAACTTCAGATAGCAGTGGCATATCGCCTCTTAGATTTAGCATCAGATAGAAAGAATTTGCAACTTCTTTGTGGGGTTCTCCTATTGTTGCGATAGTCGCGGGTTCGAATCCTGCTAGAGCATGGATATTCTTTGTGTTTGTGATTGCGATTTAAATGTCCTTATAGGTAACGGTCGAAAATTCGACAAGGAATAACCATCCCAGTTACGACAGTAACCAGGCTGCGTAGGACCAAATGTCTTCTGTTCGTCTTTATGTTGGCCACTGGACAGTCGGTAGTCTTAATGCCGAGGACCGTCCATAATAATTCTATAATTTTACATTATTTATATTATTACGTGAGAAAAACGTCTTTTCCACGAAATTGTATGACCAGAACTGTTTTAAGTTTACATTCGTTAAAAGAAGAATTTCAATTGTAATGCTTTTATGCATTTTGATTTCTTTTTCATATTAAATTGTATGCATCATGAAAACCGTAAATGAATATTGCAAAATTATATTATATTTGGGTATCTTTTTAATAGTATATTTAGCATGTTCACGATTTAATTTAGACAATTTTTATTTTATTCAACGATTTAAAAGAGAAATAGAATGAATATACATTATTGGTTCAGCTTTATTGTTTTATTTATTGTTTTGAATTCATTGTCATAAAAATGGTAACGCATGCCTATATGAATGAATCCATTATAAATGATGATCAGAATTTTATAAATGTATCATTTAACAAACTCCAAAGTCTCTTTGGTTAATTTTTAGTGAATAAATTTTTTTTAGATAGAGTAAAACAAAAAGTTATTCTAAATAAGGATGTTTTGTGGTTGTAACATTTTTTTTAGTATAATAGATATATAGAAATTAGAAACACTTCACTTGTAATACATTATTATTTGACGTCCAGTGTGTTTTTAAACCTGTTATATCGTATATCGTATTTTGTACAGTATTCTATACCGTATTGTATATCGATATATGTTTCAGTATATGCTTATATAATAGCAATTTATTATGTACTGATAATTGTGATTTTCTTCCAACTAGCCAATGCATTTTCCTACATTTCAATTCCAGTTTTTTCCTTTTCTTCTTTATATGTTCCTTCCAGCGAAGTTTTTTATGCATCAAGATTTAATGCCGAGATGTTTATCGTTGTTGCTATATAGCAACAGGAATGATAATATTATTTAATGTTATTGGTGCTTGTACGGTCTGATTGTAGGTGAACTGCACATGCACATGCACAGATTTACTTTCATTGATTTTAATTTTCCAAGCTTGCGTCCAATTATTTATATTGGCACTTGCCTGTTGTAATTTTCGTGTGGCTTCTTTACTATTGTCAAATTTTCTTAACATGTTGAAACATGAACTGATTCTACAACACTGTTGAACACACAGTCAGACAAACCCTGACTGTGAAGGGCTATAGAGAAGTTCGCAAGGAATAATTTTGCTGAAAGAATTAATTACTATTGTTATGTTTATGTCGGCTACTGGTAATTTTGTTCCTCCATTGATGGGGTTGCCAAGAAAAAAAATGAAGACTGACTACTAGATGGAACACTGCTAGGTAATATTAGTGCCTGCCACCTGATTGGACAATCTAAAGTGAACCGTATACAAAATAGCTGAAACTTTTCATGTCCATGGTAAAACCACTTTAAAAAATCCTTTTGTGTTAGTATTAGTTAATCATTACAGTCATACAAGGAATATTATCAGCCTTCTGCCTCATTTAACTGATCATATGCAGCCTTTAGATGTCTCATTTATAGTTCTCTTAAAACACTTACACGACTGAGGGGCCTGGTTGTCGACAGATCCAGGATGTTACTGCTGTTACTCACTACTAACTTAAGTAAAAGCTTGTAAAATTGATAGTAAAGCGATTTCGGAAAATAAGTTTGAAAATAATTTCACATTCACATTCACTGCTTCAACACCTAAACTAGTAATTATTAATGTAGAATAAAAGCGGATTGATAAGGATAGTAGAAATAAAAAAGGAACAGAACTTTCAAAAAATTAAAGCAGCAGGAAAAGGAATGGATGGATGAATAAATTAGTGAAAATGATGACGCTGAATGCCCAGTTTGTTATAAATTCTCCTCCCAGGACAAAGAAAATGGATAGGATGCTTAAAATGTCTCCAACGATGGAAGATGATTGCCTAGGAAATCTAGGATCTAAAAGAAAATAGAATTATTTAATCCACACAAATGATTGAAAAATATATGATCAGATTATTATAGTATGATTATTAAGTTCTAATTATATTATTATTATGAATACAATTTAAGTTTACGTATTGATTGTTGTAATCTCAATATCATTAACAGGATGAAACTGGAACCCAATATACTTTTAGATTTTAGATTTTGTACATTGTTGTTAAAACTTTCTTTACAGAAGTTAGAAGTTAACAAGTTGTTGATAATTTTAAGAGTAATAAATAAAAGAGTAATATACCTAATGTTTGAAGTTTTCTTTATTAGTTTGCCTGTACCATATTTTATTCTAGAATAGTTTTACAAAATAACGACGATATTTGGCAACTGTACCAGGTTTAGCTACAAATGATTTGGTCACGGCAGCGTCCTAAGATCCCCAAAACTACAAGCAAATCAATTTTATTCAACAGCCCAAATCGCTCATTTAATAATAATTCGAAAATCTATTCCAGCGATGTTTTCTATCATTCTGTAAAACCGCATTTTCAATTAAGACCTGGTTAATTCCACCATCTCTGGGAATAAACGCGAGAGCGTTCAGGCCGTTCGATCTAAACCTAAGAAATATTTATGGAGCGGACATCGAATTAAAAGGAAAAAAGCTGTTTACGTCGTCGTCTCCTCTCGCTTTTTTCCCCGGCGATTTTTATTTAGCGTCTTTTGAAATTTGAGCAATAAATTTAATTTTATAATTTCGCGAAAGTCTATAAAGTTTGCGTCCTCTTTGAGAGGTTTTTCATTTATTCGCGCGCCCGGAGAGTGAGAGAGAAAAAATCTTTTACAAGAATCCGTTGTCGAGTGTGCCGGGGTACCTTGTGTAATTTTATTAAAAATTGCAAGGGTGTTTTCGCAAGGAAGCCGTACACAAAAGGCAGGGGTGATAATAAATCCACTGGGAAAAAGTTCAGCTTTATGTTCTTTAGTTTTCCAGGCTATTCTTTTAGGTGGTCGTTGAAACAAAAGTGGATTATACGGGACTTTGTTTGAAAATCGATATTTTCGCTTGTTTAAAATTCCATTTTATACCGGGTATTTTAATGTATGCTAATCGCATCATTTAACTTATTTCGTTATATTTACCGCCGTATATTTACCATAATATACGAGGGTGGTTCAAATATGATCAAAATAAATACTCTGACAGGTTTATTTATTGAAAACATTTACAAACATTTACAGTTTTTCTAGGTATTGCCCCTCACTAGTTACACATTTTGTCCATGATTTCATTTTCCAAGTTTTTTGATGCCGATATCGAAGAATTCCTTGGGCAACTCAGACAGCCAAGTGTGAACGAACTGCTCTACCTCGTCGTCAATATTGAATCGTTGACCTTCCAGAGCTTTTTTCTGTGGTCCAAATATGTGATCGTCGCAGGGTGATAAGTCCGGACTGTAGAATCGAATCTCAGATATCGAATCGAATCCATAATGATTTTGTATATCGTATTTTGTACAGTATTCCATACCGTATTGTATATCGATATTGTATCGCGCGGTATGAGGGAGATATAAACGATAAACAGTACGAGATATAAATAATAAACGTTATACTGGAGAAGAATTGCACTGGAATGTTCCCCCGTTTCACGTGTGTTTTTAGAAGGTTAGAGTAGTATGCAGAATTACTAGTACGTTGGGTGAATAGAAAATCGACGTACAGCACGCCAATCTAAGAACACCGTACAGAGAACCTTACCCGCGGACCTGGTTGTCTTCGCTTGACTGGAGCCCCTTCCTCCTTCTGAAATGTTACTTTCGGGAGTGTAATTGTGCTCATGTCTCGGCTGTAGTGAAGATTCGCGTTAAAAAACCGCTCCCCTCCGTCACGTAACGCGTCAGCAGGCAGCGACAAACTTTCAACCGCGTCAAGTTTTGCAGTTTTTGAATTTTTATGAACAGTTTAGGAACCCATCGCGCCTTCATTTTGCGATATTGAAAGTGTTCGTGGATGATAGACTCTACACCACCAATACTGATGCCGAGTTCAGCCGAAATGTCTCGAACATACATCCTACGTTTCTCTAAAATGATTTGTTCTACGCGGCGAATGTTATCTGGTGTGATGCTGGTTCGCGGTCGACGATAATGCGTCTCATTCTCGACGGTTTCGCGGCCTTTTTTGAATGCTTCGGCCTAATTAAAGACGGCAGTCCTTCTCAGGCACTCACTACTGAATCGATTTCGAAAACGCAAAAAAAATTTGAGCTCTCAAAAATGAGCTCCCGATGAAAATTATGCCGCACTGTTCGTAAGGGACCCAACTATCAGATACTCAAGCCACGACCTTCAAAACATACATGCGCGTCATCTACAGCGTTTGTCTCCATCATATTTGAACCACCCTCGTATATGTAATTATAAATTTCCCTTATGCTTTCTTCATTATCACTTACCTTTGTTACTGTATTTCACTATATTGCTGGGCTTTAAAATAAGCCCTTTGTTTAAACAATATTGCGGCATTATTGACCTATTTCTTTTTTACCAAATTGATATACTAGGATTTTATTAAAAAATAATTAAGAAATTATCGGACAATAGATACGGCAATAATCGGCCGGAAATATATCCGAAAAAAATATCCGGGTATATTTCGCGTTGTCTTATATATATAAGACAACGTGAAAGTTGATAATAATGACTGATAGACCAATTCATCTGCTGAAGTCTACGGATTAATATAAAGTCATAATATTCGGTTGCAAAAATTGGGTATTGTGACAACTTTGTTGGTGAAGCTTACAGAGTATTTAGAACACAAAATAGGTAAAGAGAATCTGGAAAATAAGGACGGAAAGGAGAGAACGATCTAAGATAAACTGCTATGAATGCATAGAAGATATTTCAGAAGAGAGAAAAGCCTCGGTCGAAGCAATACTAGAGCAGAAATAGAAAAAAATAACGAAATTTTTCAAGAGAGAATAGGCAGAACACAGAGATGTAAAAGATGAATTATTACTTCGATTATTCCCTTTTGGTCCTAATATTAATAGTTTCTAATCTTGGATTACCGTGTAGGTAGAAAATATTTAATAAGACTTTAAATACTATGCGTATGTATTGAATAATTGTATAATGCCTTTATTTGTGACAATTTCGAACTCAAGAGAAAACAGTAATGAATATCGAAACTATAGTTCTGAATCAATGTAAAGCCATAAATAAGGAGCCAGTAATATGATCTAATATATCACAAATATCTACAAAATTTAAACAACTACTCCTAAAGTATATCAATTGAAAATACACAGTTAAATCTAGATGAAATTTATATGATGTTGCATTCGATTAATTATTCGTAGCAGCATTAGCATTCGTGATGAAGTTTTCTGAAAAAAAAAACAACCGCAACTCCGTTGGTGAATAGCTACTGAAATAAAGCGAGTTTAAGTAATTTTTAAAACGAGATGAACAATAAAAAACGGAAAGGTATCAGGGTAATCAGAAAAGACTTCAGAAATCATTGCTTACCCCGCATTGACACCATGGAAGGTGATATTAAGGGTTTGTTAACATTGAAAAACATGATTACTTTACTCGAAATAAAAGTTATTTCTGTCAAAAAAAACATTCAAGTCAACATAAAAGGGAAATTTACGTTAGAATTAGTGTATAGTGTGCAATAAAACTATTCCATTAATAGTATTTTACGTATCATTTATTGTATCTAAAGTATAATCAACGCAGTATAGAGTTAAATAACACTATTAGTAACATTTGAGGATCGACCTCATTTGATATGTTTATTGCGTATATGAGACTCTAATCATTTCATTCTTTTTCCAATTACCACATAATATGTAATATTACATTTGATAAAATATGATAGGTTTCGTCATACAAGTTTGCTTAGAGTTAATATACATACCCACAAATTGGAACGCCAGACACAGACATAAGAAAATGGGTCTGTAATTGAACTCACTAAGCTACTAGCTACTGCTGAACGACCATATATTTAACTAGTATTAACCAAATCCTATCATGGTTAGATGACAAGAAGCCAATATGAAATATCTCTTTTCTTGTATATCAAATAGTTCGATTTATCGTTTTTATCGTTTTATCTGGGTGAGAGTGACTGACTTTATATTTAGAAACTTATTTTATCAGGTTCTCACAGCCTAGTAGATGATGCATGAACAAGTAAAATAAAGGATATTAACAGAGATCTGGCTTAAAGCTTTATAGAATGTAATATGCCAAAGCATGTCTAAAAAATATTGGACAATTAATAAAGTAGTCGAAATATTGCCGCTGCACTTGCTTACAAGTTTCTAAGCTATTATTAAAAGATATTTTAATATAATACCGGATACACTTTCTTGTTCCACAGAACTGCTAAAAGTTTAAGAAAGTCAAACATCCATCATCAAACAGGTCCGATTTAAGTCATTCTTGGGTTGTAGTTACTATCAACAATGTAAAATGAAGATTTTGGTACACAAGTTGGTTAGATGAGTAATCCAAATAAAGTTGACTAGCGCTAGATGGTTGAGAAATGATAAATGACATACAGCTTTGCAAAATAGACCAAAATATTTTTTCCCAATCCTTTATACTGAAATAATGATATATGCACAAATTTTAAGATAATAAAACAGTTTTATAGCATCGATCTTGTTATTTTATAGTTCTACCTCGTATAGCCCAGTACTTGTTGGGGTAAAATAAGGCTTTTAAACTAGATTAGGTATAATAAAATCTAGGAATAATCCATAAGAGAGAAGGCAACAATTTCTTGTAGGGAAGAGAACGTGTCATGGCTCCTGGGAAATTATGTGATAGAGTTCCTTGTTCAGTTGGAAACTCTTTTCAATCGAATAAAACCTCATTGAAGTTGTATTGAACTGTATGAAGTCAACTTCTGTTGAACACGTACTCTTGTCCGGTTTAATTTATAAAATGGCGAATAAAGGGTATGTTTTTCTATTATATCAAGAAGTTGCTAAACCAATAGAAAAATGAGCTAAATATATTTAGTTGCGTTACTAAATGTTACTTGATACAATTAAAAATTGTGAATAATTTAGTCTATATATAGCTTATAATTTGATAGCTATTTATATAAAATATTAGCTATGAAATATTAATAAAACCTTAAATTTTGTTTAAAAATATTGTGAAATCGAGTTGAAACTCAACAAACGATCAAGAGTGAATAGAAAGCTAAAAGTAAAAGTAATTTACTATAAAAAGTGAGGTTGAGTACCTAGTCTAGTTAATTAAAAGGATTTTGGGTATGATACTGACTGTATGGGTAAATAAAAGGCACATCATATTGCAATATTTGTACATTATGATTATTATATATATATATATATATATATATATATATATATATATATATATATATACACATATATATATATATATATGGCTGACCCGACAATCGTTGTTTTGTCATGTAAGTAACTTCTAAAGAATTTCATTGCAAATGCCAATCTAATAGGAAATTGAATACGCTTGAATGAATTGGCACATCTGTGGGTATAATAGGTATTCGTGGCATTAATATATTTTAACCTCGATACTTGCCATTTAAAATGGGGGCTTCGATAACGTTTTTCATTAATTTTTTAATGACTAATCGCGTACCGTTGCGGTTTCAAATTCCGGAACATAATAATTGGAGATACAACCTTCAATTGTAAGTTATTGCGGTGGCATGCCTGGCAAATCCAGTGAGTACAAAAACCTTGTTGGAAAATGTACAGCTTCAGTGGCATCGCGAACTGTATCAATAGATTTATATAATAACAAGACCCTTGGAAATAACTGTTGTATCTTAAGATTCAAATTCAAAATGTTAAGGCTCATGTTTTTGCCACTAAAATTACTCTTTCTGCAAGCTACTCGAGATTTATGTAATTCGTGTGTACATCGGGACATATTTATTCAATGAGAGTATCTTGCGATTCAGTGATTGCTGCAGAAATGAAATAATTAACTGATCGTGCGAATTACACTCAAAATTAATAATTTTATTAGTTATTTATAGTAAATTATATTCAATAATATTAGTTATTAATAAATAAATAATAAAGTTACTTGAGAATATATTTGACAGTTACACTGAGATAGCAAAAATGTTTAACTACTACGCTTGAAGCATAACCACGGATAATAGCCGAAAACTGTAGAGGGACCGAGAGAAGGCTTATTTGTAGCGACCGCTATGACCCTTTAGGCCACGACGCACTCACCTACAGCAATTTCAAAGGTTGGCATCGCTGGTGGATTGGTACCATGCGGTTCCCGGCTATAAAAGACCACCACGACGACGTCTCGCTCCTTTCTCTACCCCCTTGTAACAGTACCACTTCCACAGCGCTACCGTACTTCCTCTACCTAACCTAATATCCTGTCCATTCTCCCGTCAACCACATGTATCAATTATAATCGAAATAAACAAGTATTTCTTCAAACAGTGTTTTTAGTTCTCGTGAAAATTCCTTCCAAAAATAGTAGTGGGTGTTCGGACAAACAATCGCATCGACAGGCACACATTTCGAACGACCGACCAGATGAACATTCTTCTATTCATTCATCATATATTCATAACATTCATCTATATATTGTTTGAGAGAAATAGTAGACCATCTTCGTCATCATCTCTACTCCGTGTTATTTACTGGCCGAGAAGTGACATCGGTGGACAGATGGAGGGGATAACTTACCATGTAATAATAACTGATGTTATCGAGAGGGATAAAAAATGATAAAATTTTTAAATGAATATTAAAAAGCAAGGGTTGGTGATAGAAAAGTGAAAATGTAGGGTTATATGTATTTTTTAATGCCACATAATAAAAAAATTTTATACCCCTTATCACTAGAGGTTTGAAAAATAGTTAGTAGCTGATTCTCAGACCTACTGAATATGCATAAAAAATTCGTAAGAATGGGTCAAGCCCTTTCAGAGTACTATGGGAACGAACATTATGACATGAGGATTTTACATATAAGATATCCATTATTTAATTATACTTAGTGGCTAAGTGGTCTGTTCAGTGGGCAATAAGTATTTCATGAGATGACTGTTTCATGATATACATTAGGTGTAAAAAAACTTAACGTAAATAATAAAAGAAAAACTGTAATAAGTTATTTCCACTATAAGATATCTTGTTCTAAATCTTACCGTAGATTCTGTATCTGTTAAATATTTTGGGTCTTAGGTTTACTTCAACGTTATTATATACATTTGCGCAAGATAAAAATTAAATGGATATATTTTATTTCATTGACTTTAATATGTCTGTCATTAAGTTCACTACTTGTATATTATTAACAAAAGTCCTAGTCTACCCAAGAATGTAACTGAACAATATCTTTTCGCGCTTCAATCTTTATTTATCTGAATTATTAATGTATAATCTATATATCAATGATGGTGTTATTTATTGTTATTAGTTCTTATGCAGTCTCACTATAGGTGAATTACACATGAACAGATTTACTCTCGTTAGTTTTCATTTAATAAGTTTGGGTAAAATTATTTAAAAATTATTATATTGTCACTTGATTTGTTATTATTTTGTGTGACTTTTGCGCTATTGTGTTCAACAGCAATAATCGCAGTTTCATCAGTAAATGTAGACATCGTGATATTTTCCATTTGTAGTATATCACCTGTGTAGTGTTGGTAAAGAATTGAAACCAGTATACTTCTCTGTTGTATTGATACTTTAGTTCCTTTCATTCCTTGAAAGAAATAGAGCCTCAGCAATACTGGTATGTTTAACAAGATCGCAAAAATGAGTAGAACATATTTTTATTACAATATTTTTTTCTGTCTCTAATATTCGGCGCTGACTGAAATGTTCATACTAAATTTTTGTTGATCATAAAATATTGCTTATGTTTTTACTAACGACGATATATCGATTTTTTAGTTTTACAAACTTATTGACAGTTCATTCTTTATAGTAGAGAATTGTCATTATTTTCGGTTCATAACCTATCTCTCTGCTTCAATAAAATATACGTAGTATATCTGAATTCAGTTGGAAAAACTATAAAAATGCAGTTCGGTTCAGGAGAGGCGCAAAAACGTAACCGAACCGAAACTTAAGCGATCAGAGCGAGCAAAAACGTCCAGCATCAACCAAAATACGACCTACATATCCGCTATCAAGGCTAAAGTAAATCCATTCAACTGGAACGAGAACCGTCTGCGGATTGACTAGTATGCGGAGGCGGGGACGCCGAGCGGACAAGTCAATGTTATGTGACCTACATTTGTGACATTGGAGCGGAATTAGAAAAATGAAAAAAGAGCCATGAAGGTACAAGCTCTAACCGATGCTTTTGTTTTACCGTAACGTATTTTCATTTGTATTCAATTCTATTGACGTATAACCGGTTTCAGTTAATAGATTAGAAGAGAATTAAATTTACTATAAGATAATGCATTGCATATCTTAGTCAGACCTTGAAATATATGTTAAAATAGCAAAGAAGCAAATACATGTGGAGACCTTGTGGAGACCTATAAATGAACATACTTAATCAATGAATATCTTATTTTCTATATTGTATCTCTTCAAAAAGTGATTGATTAACTGATAGATTAGGAATAAATTAAATTTGCTGCATGATAAACCATCGCATATATTTGTCAGACTATATATTTTAACATAAATGTCAAAATAGCAAAGATATTATTAAATGTGGTGACCTAAAAATGAACAGACATAATCATTGGGTATATTATTTTCATTGAAACAAGAAAATGTTATTTGTTTGTTATGTTTTAGTCTCTACTAGAGTACAAGCTATAAGTTATTCTTTTATTTTACCGTATATCTGTTGGCGTCCAATTCTATTAACCAGTAACTGGTTTCAAGTGATATATTTGGAGATAATTAAATTTGCTTTATGATAATACATCGTATCTAACAGGCCAACTGAAAAGTCCCATAGCTTACCATAGTAAAACAAAAAAAAATTGGCAAAATTAGTTTTTTTCAATTAACATAATTCCCTTCAAGGGTGATACACTGATTATAACAACCCTTCAACTTTTCGACAGCATTTTTGTAGTATGATTTGTCCTTCAATTCAAAATAGGCCTCAGTTTCGGCAATAACCTGTTCATTCGACAAAAATTTCTTCCCAGCGATCACTCTATTGAGATCTGAGAACAGAAAATAAATAGTCGCTGGGGGGCAGATTTGGAGAATACGGTGGATGAGGAAGCAATTCGAAGACCAATTCATGGATTTTTGCCATCGTTTACACTGACTTGTGACACTGTGGATTGTCTTGGTGAAGCATCACTTTCTTTTCTTGCAAATGCGGATTTTCGGTGATTTCGTCCTTCAAACGGTCCAATAGCACTATATAATAGTCGCTGTTGATGGTGCTTCTTTCTTAAAAGTAGTCAATGAAAATTATTCCATACACATCCCAAAATACAGACGCCATAAACTTGCCAGCCGACTGTTTTCCAACGCTTTTGAGCGGGCCCGTCGTATGCAGTCCACTCAGATAACCGCCAATTGGACTTTGGAATGAAATAATGGAGCCATGTTTCATCTATTGTCACATATCGACGCAAAAACTCAGGTATATTACGCTTGATCATCTTCAAGCATTACTCCGAATCATCAACTCGTCGTTTTTTTTTGGTCAAAAGTGAGCTCGCGCGGCATCCACTTTGCACAAATCTTTCTCATACCCAAATATTCGTGAATGATATGATATGCATGTTCAGTTGATATCTTTAGAATGTCTCCTATTTCACTCAATTTCAATTTACAGTCAATTTCAATTAATTATTTAATTTTTAATTCAAAATTATTTTGTGGATTTTTTTAATGTTTTCATCGGAAACAATCCCTTTTGGGCATCCATTGAATTCACCGTCTTCGGTGCTCATTTCGCCATATCTAAAATTAGCATAGCAATCCTTGATGGTTGATTTTCCTGGGGCAGTGACCGGAAACACGGCATCAAGCCAAGCTTTTGCTTCAACTGTATTTTGTCCTTTCAAAAAGCAATATTTTATCAACACGCGAAATTATTTTTATCAATTTTTTTCACAATAACCAACGTTGCTTCATTCAAAATGCTATAATTCACAATCTAATGATCCGATAACTGTCAAATTTACACATGCATCTTTTGATGTTAGGGCTAACTAAAAAGCACATGGATTTAATTCTAGTAGCGCAATCTATGTGTCAGGTCGGGGACTTTTCATTTGAACTGTTATTAGACATACTTTATGTTTTGAAAGGGTTATAAAATTAGTAAAGATATAATTAAATTGGGGAACCTGGAAACAACCATACATAGTCCTGGAGAATGTTATTTTGCTTGTAACAAAAATGCATTGTTGCCTATACATTATGCTTTAGTCTGTATTAGGTGTGTATTAGGGTTCAACTGTACTGGACTAGACTTTTAGCCTAATATGGTCATTGGTTGGCATTAAAATGAATACTTCCGGATATGACTCAAACTAGTTATTGACATGATTGGGATTGTTTTTTATTATCAGAACTTAATAAAAATATATAATCACTGAGTATGTTATTTCACTCATTATAAAAAGGTATTGTTAGATTATTAGCCCCTTTTTCTACTAGCCTTTATTTAGACTTTTCTAAATATGGGTCTAGACGATAGCAAGAAAGTGAAAATACTCCATCCTATCAAAACTAGGTAACTGGGGTAGTTTTTTCTCGTCAAATTTTAAAGTCTCGCCCATAGGAAATAACAGTTACAAGGAATCACTCTAAATAACAATTTCTGAGTACTATTATGGCTTTGATATAACACAAAATAGTTAAATTATCAACGTGTCATAATTTGAATGAGATATATATTTCGTCCAAAATAACAGTGAACTCACGTCGTCACCACGACGGATTAATTATCAATTGCAGTTTGTAAATTTGTTTTAAAATCAAATCGATTATTTCCTTCTCATTCTATTCTAGTTAGCAGAAGATACAATGCTATCTGATGCATTTGGACATCTAACCGAATCAGCCTATAAAATTGCTTGGTTATCAAATGCTTACAAAATTCTTCAAAGCATTAATGACTGTAGCAGAATGAGGAGAATTGAAAAAGGGCCACTACGGTACACGCTCTAAGCGATTCTTTTGTATTGCCCTAACGTATTTCCGATAATATTCAATTTTTATTTTATATAAATTTCAAATAAAAAACAATTAAATAACCGGAAATTATGTATCAGCGTTAAAGTATCATATTAGTTAACATAGTTAATATGATAGACGGTTAGAGATAGTTATATATTTTCTGCCTTAGTTATTTCCTTCAGTTCCTTGATTCCTTCGGAACCGATACCATTATTGGGTCAGATATTGGATGGTAACAATATGAACTATTGTAATTAACAAGAGATGCTAAGTTAGATATGTTGTAGATACCGAAACTAACATATTTCCTTGATATCGGTCTTCTTGATCACACCTATAGAGAATTCTGTTCATATAAGCCAAGATTATCCTGCTTACGATTTGATCAACTAGAAATTTTTTTTTGCTGAAAACTGCCTCACGGTACTCAAATGCCGTTAATTCAGCATGCTATAACTGACAGAAACGATTTTAGTAACCCGAGATATACTCTAGCGAGTTGGCTCCACCATATATTTAAATATGTAATTTCATTGTGTATATAAATACGTAGTCAGAGTTTCTTCACGATATTTTTTGCTTAGAATTATTATAGTGGAGCCACTTTCTGTCTACAGTAATATGACAATTTAATTCATATGGCAACCATGTCCTTTGGCTTGTCAGCTGATCTCTAATAAGTGGTCAAGTTCTTACTCATTTTGGTAAAAATTTTCATCCAGCAGCTTCTTCAATGTTTCAATTTTTTTTTCATTTAATTTTTTTTCACAGTTCCGTTACGCACTTCAACAAAAAAATAATCCGATTTGAACCTTTAGAAACAATGAAGTCATATTTTTCACTAATGCCACGTACATCAACACCAGTTTTTTGCAATTATTCAAAACGAAAAAGCAACACCCACCGCAGATGGCGTTACTTAGTTAATTGTATATAACACCATGTTTAAATCGTAAGTGTCAGAAAGGTGAATTGTGGCCAAATGCCTTGTAATGACACATCAAATTTTCAATCCCCTTTTTTGGGCCCCTATTTTGCGATAACCATATCTTTTAAAAAGCGACAACTTTCAAATTGTATCCTTACTATATAAAATAAAGAATTACCGAATACGCCCCTATATTTATAATGTTTCCAAATGGTAAAACGATTCTCGATTCCAAATGAGCCAATCTCCGTAAAAAGAAATACCAAAAAGCTGTTGTCATCCATGAAACAGTGTCTTTCGTGCACATATTAACTATATTTTCATGGAACATTTTGTGAACAAAATATAATGATAAACACTGCTAGGTGAACCTGAAGATGCAATCTGCAACGATTGCAAAACGTTATTTTAGCTACTCCAATCCTCGATAATTCATCGTAATATATTTGTAAAGGAAACTTTTACAAATTATCAAGATATTCGTAAGACCTACTGTCTCCATATGAACCTACATAAGAATCGCAAATACACGCTGAAAAATAACGGCTTGATGTGAATTTCGGAACTTCTTAACGAAAACCGAAAGGGTCCGCTGGAACCTTTACTTTATTTCGTAAGTTTCGTATTATAAAAAATTAATTTGCCTGGGGAGAAGGAATAAAAGGGAGACGAAACACGGACGAAGAAAAGTACGAAACGTGAATTAATGTGATACGGTAACTTCTCGAAATCAAATAAACCCTATTTTTACTGTAGTCATTGTTTTGAAGTGGATGGTAATTGAGGTCCATTTCGTTCGTTCAAAGGTTCGTGACCTTTGTCGAATATATATACGATAATGGCAACTAAAAGAACAATAGCTCTGAAAAAGTATACGTAAAATTGGAGAAATTGATAGCAATAGTTATAGTATCTTTTAAATACGATTTTCCCTTCCAATTTTTGTTTAAATATTTTAAAGTTTTCTTTTACAAACGAGGGTTTAACTGGACCGGACCAGCAGTTTACCGTGGGCTTCGAACCATGGTCATTGGCATTAAGACTACCGACTGGCTAGTGACCAACTTAGAAATCATCCCAAAAGACATCCGGTCTTACCCAGCCTGGTCACTGGCGTAAATGGCATCACTTTCCTTTTCGGATTTTTTACTCTTGCCTAAGGATAATCACAAATGTTAAACAATCACAAACATAAATTTACGACCATGCCCCAGCAGGATTCGAACCCGCGACTAACGCAACAGTAGGAAAACTTTGAATTTTGTAATAACATATATCAATATATATCTTCATACCTTTCGGTAATTCTTATACAAATTCCGTAATTCTTAAAAATAATTAAATAAGATGTAATAGTTATATATTACATCTCCAAAACGCCTTCCGAATATTTCCTAACCCACCTTTAAACCTTGATGAATTCCAAAATAAATATTTCTTCGCTTTGTTGTTCTTAACACCGAGTTAGAAATTGCATACTGAAATAGAAGACATTATTGGATATTTAAAACGCAATTTTTACCTCTAGAACTAATAGGTTAATGGAAAAGTCGCCGGCCTGACTCATAGATGGCGCTACTAGAATTAAATCCATATGCTTTTTAATTAGCCCTAGCCCTCAACAGATGCGTGTACAAATTTGACAGCTGTCGGATCTTTAGTTTGTGAATTATTGCATTTTGAGCGAAGTAACGTTTGTTATTGTGAAAAAATTGATAAAAAGGATTTTCGTGTGTTGATAAAATATTGCTTTTAAAGGAAAAAATACAGTTGAAGCAAAAACTTGGCTTGATGCCGAGTTTCCGGACACTGCCCCAGGAAAATCAACCACCAAGGATTATGCTATAAGTCTATAGCTATTAGTTATAAGTCTACACGTGCTGAAATGAGCACCGAAGACGGTGAACGCAGTGGAGGCCCAAAAGAGGTTATTATTAACGAAAAACATTAAAA
This sequence comes from Rhynchophorus ferrugineus, assembly GCF_030347505.1. Taxonomy (NCBI): domain Eukaryota; kingdom Metazoa; phylum Arthropoda; class Insecta; order Coleoptera; family Curculionidae; genus Rhynchophorus; species Rhynchophorus ferrugineus. Next base: position 10,453,291 of record NW_027472581.1, on the reverse strand, counting down.
AATCCACAAAATGATTTTCAGTAACCGTAAATTGAAACTGAATGAAATAGCAGACACTCTAAAGATATTAGACTCTCTAAAGACTACCTTTAAAAAGCAAGAACCAACAACAGCGACTATTACATAGCGTTATTGGATCGTTTGAAGGACCAAATCGCCGAAAAACGGCCGCATTTGAAGAAAAAGAAAATTTTGCTTCACCAAGACAATACACCGTGTCACAAGTCAGTGAAAACGATGGCAAAAATATATGAATTGGGCTTCCAATTGCTTCCTCATCCACCGATTGCTCCACATCTGGCCCAAAGCGACAATTTCCTGTTCTCAGATCTCAAAAGAATGCTCCCTGGGAAGAGATTTTCGTTGAATGAAGAGGTGATCGCCGAACCTAAGATCTCTTTTGAAGCAAAAGACAAATCGTACTAAAAAATGGTATCGATTAGTTTGAGAGTCGTTATAATCAGCGTATCACCCCTGAATTCAATAAAAAAAGTAATTTTTCCTAAAAAAAATTGTTTTACTATGGTACGCCGGGGACTTTTTAGTTGACCTCTTACTAAATCAAAGTTGAAATAATAACCAGTTTTCATTAAAAGATTCGATTTTGCAGACGGTAATTCATCCCTTATGTGTCCAAAGAAAAGAAAATATTTTCAAAACACAATTATAATTAAGTAGCTGGATCAATATTTTACAATTTCTAAGTCGACTCCAAATACAATTTACTATGTTAATATCCAAAAAAATTCTTTAAGACCTCAATGATACATTAAATTATTGTTAGTAGAGTTGTTTGTTATTGCTACATTAGTTATAAAATACGAAAATGATTATTAATTTAGATAAATATGTATTATATTACGAAAAGCAGAGCGGCGATTCATAGTAAAACTGGTAGTAACAACAGGTAGAAATCATCCGAACCCTATTGACACCTTTTATAACAACTGGTCCCTCTGATCACGGAACAAAATTCGTAACCAATGCTTCAATAAAGCTTCAAATTATAACTTTCCAAAAATATCTCAATATATCTGTCGCCCGCCATATAAGTAAATCTAATATTCATTAAAAGTCATCGTGGTCCGGAGATTCGGTTACTTTCAGAACTATTCGTATATTCGTCGGCGGTATCTACACGCCGCAAGCCGAAATGCTAAAAGTCGACGTTGCCAAATTTACAGCTAGGCTATTTGTTTTATGGGTGTATATTATTTTAGAAAAATAACATATATTTAAGAAGTATTTATGACATTAACTTTTATATTTTCTTTTGGAAAAAAATAGAGTATATACGTTTTCTTAGTATTCAGTACAATATTAGTCTTGCCCTTAGATTTGGCAACACTGCATGGTATTGCAAGCCAAGCGTTTCTCAAAAGAATTGGCGATATTGCTTTAATTTAACGTTGGGCATTTATTTGTTTAACTATTAAAGCGTTTGATATGGCATTTTTAAAGTTATATTGTGTTGTTCCTTTTTACTCAAAAGGAAGGACTTTTAGTTTAACATCTCAGCGTTTTAACAAGATTACAAATATGCAGAGTCAAAGTAGGTTTAGTTTCAGTTGTTACAAATAGGATAAATTAATTAAATTACTTAAATTTTGCAGTGATAGTAAATTAATATGTCAAGTTTGTAATATGACATACTTAGTAACAAGAAAAAGAAAAATTTCACCATGAGCTTGCTGCACAAATAAAGCCGATAACAAGAAGGATCTGCCTTCTATGTGTCTGCAATTTAATGATTTTAGTATCCATATATACTAAATTTCGGCAGCATCTTTGTCGGATCCATAATATAGATGTTAAACAATCAAATCTATATTTTATGAATTTGTGAGGCTTTGAAAGTTGGAAGCCACAGGACGACAAACGAAAAAAAAATTGTTTAAAGAATCTCTTAGAAAACAAGAAGTCAACAAGCTTATATACCATCGTATAAGGAGTTATCATTAAGGTAGTATTTTCCATAACTATTGATACGATTTTTATCTTATGAATTAATTTCAGATAGGGTACGATAAGTTAAGAAGGGTTACAGGCAAAAAATTAATTTGAGTCTGTTTATATAAGTTTTTTTTGTTAAGAATGTTATAAGACTCAATATTGAAGCAAATACAAGTAGCCAATATGAATCCCAGAATAATATTCGACTATTGAATTTTGATAAGGTAATGGGGAATTATATATTATTCAATTAATCGTCTAGTTTATAGGCTTTGCAGAAGTGCAGGTGCAGTTATGATTTGTTAATAAAGAAAGGTAATCTGCAGAAGCAGAAATAAAAGAAAATAGTTGAATATATATATATATATATATATATATATATATATATATATATATATATATATATATATTATATATATATATATATATATATATATATATATATATATATATATATATATATATATATATTATATATATATATATATATATATATATATATATATATATATATATATATTATATATATATATATATATATATATATATATATATATATATATATATATATTGTTAAGAATGTTATAAGACTCAATATTGATGAAGCAAATACAAGTAGCCAATATGAATCCCAGAATAATATTCGACTATTGAATTTTGATAAGGTAATGGGGAATTATATATTATTCAATTAATCGTCTAGTTTATAGGCTTTGCAGAAGTGCAGGTGCAGTTATGATTTGTTAATAAAGAAAAGTAATCTGCAGAAGCAGAAATAAAAGAAAATAGTTGAATATATATATATATATATATATATATATATATATATATATATATATTGTTAAGAATGTTATAAGACTCAATATTGATGAAGCAAATACAAGTAGCCAATATGAATCCCAGAATAATATTCGACTATTGAATTTTGATAAGGTAATGGGGAATTATATATTATTCAATTAATCGTCTAGTTTATAGGCTTTGCAGAAGTGCAGGTGCAGTTATGATTTGTTAATAAAGAAAAGTAATCTGCAGAAGCAGAAATAAAAGAAAATAGTTGAATATATATATATATATATATATATATATATATATATATATACTAAAATAAAAAAATAAAACACAAAATATTAACAACATTGAGTTTTTAGGTCCTTGAGTCCTTGATTTCATTAATTATGCTGGTGTTTTTTTAAGAAGGTAAGCCTTTTTTACATGAAATATATTACTTTGACTTAATTGCCTTTATTTGGAAATTTTTTATTGCAACTTTTATTGTATTGTAATTAATTAGTAATTAGTGTGAGAAGTATACTATAACGACTGTATCTACAAGAAAGTTGTTATAAAATTTTATTTATATATAATGCATTTGTAGTATAGTACATTCAAGTATGTAGTAATTTAGTAAATAATTTATGGCATAGTTAAGTTTCATTGTTTTATGTCCTCTAATTTATAATTTAAAATTAATATTAAATTTTAAAATATATAAATGAATATAACATAAAAATTTAGTATTATGCTGTATTTTTCTTTTTACCTCCTCTAAAATGTTTCATAAATTAATGTCATGTTCTTACTGTTTTTTTATAAAGTAATTTTTACTATATATACCTATGTATGGTATATATATAGCTTAATATAAAACTTATGAACATTACACTTTATTTTAATAATTAATACAGAGTATATTTTACACGTAGAAGACTGGCACTATGCCAATATCAGATGTTTGGTTATATAAAAGACACAGCCCTACTTATGACATCCCAAGCAATACTGAGAATATTCAAATATTTCTAACACTGCGGATGCTCGCGTCAGCGCAGTATATTCAATCTATCGGACCACGATGATTTGTAATGTATCCTAGTGAATGTGCGATTGATTTTGAACGATTAATTTGGCTAAAGAAAAGAAAAAGCAAATACATCACGATGGTGTACTTAGGTGTTAGCCACTTTCTTTTATGTTTAATATTTCACAATAAATGTAGCATTCTTAATGTCTAGTTTGGTCGATAAGTGCATCTTACAGTGATGGGAATTAATATATCATGTATATTGACTTTATATGTTTATTGAAAGCCTCAGTACTATTTCACTGAAGGAATTTGAATCAGAACAGAAAGCACTCATTACAAATACCTAGCCATGTTATAGATGGACTTATGATTCCTAAATTTACCTGTTATTTCCGGCAGGACGAATCACAGTATCATCTACAAATGTAGGCCACTTTATCGAAGACTTGCACTATATCTAAGAATGTAGTTCAAGCTAATTTTTTTTCATATGCTTTTTCAATTATATCTATTATTCTATACAACAATTTTTGAATGCTTGCTAATAAATTCAACTGGTGTATAGGAATTAGTTATTTCTCACTATAAAATTTAAGGTTAACAATAATTTAACTAGCAAGAATAATTAAAAATGGAAGACATAAAAATATTACGAATAAATATTGAATTACACTTCATAAAAGAATAAACCGTAACACCAAAATTGTATCATTATGAACGAAAAACAGAAAAAAATATACCAAATATATTTCTCCGAGTACAATCCTGTTTAATCGGAATTAAACTGACAAATGCGACGTAAATCTCTTTGGCTCTTCAAGGACCTCAATGGAGGCGCCTTTGCGTATGCTCGGGACGAGGTCAGGTTTGTTCGTTTGACCTTGACTGATGGCGCTGGCGGACACGGTGGCTTTACGTCGCCACCTTTATATACCTTGAATGGTATCTTTTTTATTTGGTGCGTATTAAAATAAAGGGGATTCGCTCGTAGTTAAGCCGCCTGAAAGGATAAATAATATTTAGATGTAGAATTTCTGTTTATAATTTATCATGTGTGTGATATAAAATTAATGCTCTTGATAATTAGGTTCTTTAATAATAAATCATGGTTATTATTTGTAGATATACATGAATGTCAAATGATTCCTTCATCTTGCATATTTTATACACCTCAGTGAGTTGTGAAACAGAAAAAATCCTCGGAAATTATATTATGATGAAGAAAAACAAAAACAATAAAAGAATATAACTGCCTTAACTTAAACCAATTGTCCATTCAAAATTACAGTGGACTCATGTCATCACGACAACGAATAAATTGTATATTGCAGTTTTTAAATTAGTATTCAAATCAGACCGTATTTTTATCTTTTTATTCTAGTTAAAAAGAGATACAAAATTGTCTAACCTGTCCAACTAATCGAATCAGCCTATAAAATGTGTTTAGTTGTAAAGAGGTCTGCAAAATTCATTCATACGATAGTGGTATTTATTAATTTTTTTAATCAGGACCCCATCACCAACTTGGGCTTTTTAGTATCTATACATAATTCATAATGTCGTATTGCTGCTAAATGACTAGATCTTATTTATATGTATAGATAAGACATGGCGCATTAAAGCCAATGAATCAAAATCCACGCATATAACGTTTACCCTGCGTAGAAGAACATGTCCATCAGTGAATATCAATTATCGTCAACTCCCCCAAGTAGAGCATGTTAAATATCTTGGTATGCATTTAGATTGACGCCTAATCTGGAAGAAGCACATATTCTCTAAACGGAAACAACTGGGACTAAAATTATATCAAATGTATTGGCTCATTGGGCGCAAATCCAAGTTATCATTAGATAACAAGGTATTGCTGTATGAGCTATACTCAAGCCCATTTGGACATATGGAATTCAACTATGGGGTACCGCTAGCAAATCTAATATATCCATCATTCAACGGTTCCAAAATAAGGTGTTGCGTGCCATTGTTGATGCTCCGTACTATATTTCAAATAAAGTGATACAACGCGATATTCCTCTAGAACCTATAACGAGTGTAATTCAACGTGTTTGTGTGAAGTACTTCGAAAGAGTGGCAGTGCATCCCAATGTACTCGCTAATCAGCTAAATATGCGACGTGATAGTGAAGTGCGTAGACTAAAACGTTTAACACCACCTGATCTGATTACTGGACATATGTAGACTTTAGAATAAGCATTAGAATAAGACTAATTAATTAAGATAATATTTTATACAGAAGATTGCTTAATGAAGTGATTTTCTACATCATGCCATGTATATATAATATAGACACAAGAACTTATTGCCAATAGGGCAGATTGTGGACTCACGAAGAGTAATAAAAAAAATGTATAGATCTAAAATGTATTAATAGGTATCAAATACACGTTTTAATCTTCCCGCAAAAACAATTAAGAGGACGGCGCCAAGAGAAATGACTACGTGGGGCAGAATTTACATTGGTGATATCGGAAGGACACTTCGGGGTCCCCGTTTCATCGATTGTATTAACGGCTGAACTGTTTGCCATGTATGGGGCCCTGATCTCAGTACAAGATGTGCAAGACAAATGATTAGTTATGGTCTCCTATTCAATGAGCTCTTTAAAGAGTCTCCAATCATCCCTACGTCCACACCCACTAGTAGTTCTTATCTGTAAACTAATCTCTAAATTAAAAAGAAGCGGCAAAACCATCACCTTTACGGAGCTTCCTTCATACTCTGAGATTATTGAAAATGTAAAAGCGGATTACTTAGCCAAGAAAGGGCTATTTACTGAAAACTTTCTCTTCTGGAGTAGAGATATGAAGCACCACTCTACTAGAATCTTTAGACATCTAGACGGACTCGGATGCAATATAACAGAAAACAACAAGCTTCAGCAGGTGAAATAAGAGTATTATCAGGCTTTAACACCACTAATATAAGCAGACGTAATTTAAGCTTATTTTCGCGTCTCAGCTTAGGTCACTACAAAGTGACGCATGAGTTTCCCATTCATTAAGGGAAGAAGTCCACCACTGTGCATCCAATGTGTTTTCTCACTGTCGATTAAACACATACTAATTGAATGCCGACGATACAACTCGCAGAAACGGTTGGTCAACCTGGCAGAGACGATGGATTACACTGTCTTAGGCTCGAGAACCTGGGCATGCTGAGTAATTTTCTAACCGTAGCACGACTATTATTGGAAATATAATAGTGTACATCTATGTAATATCATGCATGTTTGTTTATATTCTTTGTATCTTGTATCCTTAGCACTATTATGGGTTGTGTGTCCATTGTACTGTAGCATTCATATATCCATGCACGTGTATACTTTTACATATTTTATTTGTCATCCTGCAATATGTACTCTTTATCCTACACATTTAATTCTAGATTTTATATTCCGACTACTTATTTATGTTGTACTTTCCATTCTATACTTGTAATAACATTATATATTTAACTGTGTATTTAACTTTATCTAAATGTGTTGTATATTGTATATCTGTAAATAGACCCTAACTATTCCAGGAGGCTAATGGGTCTATAATATTTAAATAAAGAAATAAATATAAAGTACGAGAATATACAAACTTAAATAAGACCTTGTGTAAGCAGATTTATACATAACCAATGTTATGGTTAGCATAAATAAGTGTAAAAATTATAAAATTAACATAAATGATTGTAGATACATAACAAACAAAATATATAATAAATGTAAAGTAAATGTAAATGAATACATTAAATTTTGTGGATTAATAAAAATAATACAGATAATATTAATTAACAAAGCAACAAAAACAATATAGTACATGTGGGTGAGTACAACAAATAAAGCTACAATTATCACAAAACCTAAAATAATAAATAAAGGATCAAATAAGTGACACAGAGTAATTTAAATCCTAGAATTTAGCCCTGCGATATAGAGAAAATCAGAGTGTGTACATTTTTCAAAGAAACGCAGTAGTGTAATGATTCTGGTTGTCTAACTATCTCGTAAAGCTTCTGATTGGTGCTGGACTACATATTTCGAATTTTTAAATTTCTAGCTTTTACTTCTACTGAAATATTAGTGATAACATTTTATAATAATATAGAAATAAATCTTTTTAAAATATCTATCATACATTATTCTATCATTTAATATGTTTGTGATTCTTTAACAATTTAACAGAGCGGCATTAACCAGAAATTTCCAAAAAATTTTGACGATCATTAACATTAATTTGATTTCTTCAAATCAAAAATTAATGAATATCAAAAATTCAATCTTGAACGTTCCATGATTAGCGTCTACATATTCTGAATAAATTAATAATACTAAAAGGAAAGGCTATTTTTGTGGAGAAAGTTCAATATCATTGAACTGAATTCCTAGATTACAGTTTTTTACATTGATAATTGGAATATTCATCAATAGTTATATTTGGTCAAATTACGTACCAGTACATAATATGTTATAAAAATTAAATGATACAAAATGAAGGTAATTCAATAATCAATATTTCCTTTCCTCCTTATCGCCTATATATATCGTTACTTCAATATATATAAAATATTTACCTTATAATAATAGCACCTACAACAGTTTTCTTAGGTTTGAAAGGCTTTTAATCGGGCGTTCAACCCTAAACCGACCTTTTTATTCTAACCTTGACCGGTGGTTACGTTCCGACACTAGCATGCCATCGCCCTTTATCTACGTTGATGGACTCTTTACGTGACCCTTATTAATCCTCGAAACTACAAGTGAAGGTATGGATAGAAGGAAGCAAACATACACATAAAGTTTACTATTGAATATGTATTTTGGTGGATTTATTATAATTGTTAAACATTATCAAGCTATGGTATTTTTGTTACCGTTCGAAGAAAGAATATAGGATTAAGTTATTAAAGATATAGTATAAAGTTGGTTGGTTTATTTTTAAATTCCTGTTATTTTGACCTTGGAAATTGTATCGCATTTCAAGTTAAAATATATGTTAATGCCAAACCTCCTGTAAGAAATCGTTACATAGGGCAATATACTACGAGGCTACGAGTTAAATATTGGAATCAGAAGTGGCTCAGCCCATATTAGAATCTTCAAATATGATTAGAAGTTCGGTTGTTTCATCCTAAATATTAAGTCATCGGTATATGACCAAAAATGTATTTTGATCAGCTATATTGTTAGCAATGTGAATTACTAACCGAAACACCTGTTAAACAACCTAACCTGAATATTAAATTCGATGCTTTTGACATTTCTCTCACACAGTAACATTTCTCTATTTAATATTATTGAGTTATTTCTGGTATAAAGACTGAATTTGAAAGTATCTACTCTCCAAGCCCATCAAGCACTTTTAGAAACTTTTGGTAATGCTGCCCCGTCACGTTCCGGCCGGTTTCAAAGACGTACAGAACATAGAACGGTCAAAAAGGTCAGAAGAGTTGCGAAAGATGTTGCAGCTCGATTGAAGAGCTTTGCCTAACTCAGCATACTCATCATATATAATGCCATCTGTGTGCTTAGGTGCTTAAGAAATTGAAAATAAGTCGATAATTGAATCCCTACCTAATCAATATCGTTTCTTCGCAACAGAATCATATTTCGAGAAAGACAGGATAAAGTTATAGAATATTTTTCTATTATTTAATTAATATATTGTTACTAGTCGTTTCCGTCTAACCTACAATTTGTCTTTATAATAACTTAAATCTAGGTATATAACTAGGAGGACCCATCGGCTCTATCTCAGTCTCTGGTGAAATAATATTTATTCGTGTCACTGCTGAATGTTCTTTGACCTTTATATAGTTGGATGTTATGTTTCCTACTATGAAGAAATCTAACAGGTATGGGGTTTTCTCTTGATCAGTCGGCCAATAAGTTAGTTTTCCAGTTGACCTGTAACTATATCTTAGTTCAGCAGCAGCTTTATGCAGTTATATCATTGCCTTTAGTTGACATTCTGGATCCCTTGTATTTTCCTCTCTCTTGTATTTTTTGCATTGAAATCACCTCCAATTATAATTTTTTTATTATATATTATAGTTATAGAAAATGATGCAAAACATTTTGATTAAAATATATTGTACCAATTTTTATCAATAATAGCTTGTATAAGTGAAAGTATGATCAATATACAAAAAAGCATCAAAAATTTATATTCGGTAAATAACATATAATCAAGCGAAGAACTATAAATAAATAACGAATTGTATTAAAAACTATAGATGCAACTTAAGCCCTACGGTAAATCAGCTACTTGAAAACTTTTAAACTATCCATCAAAAGGACGACGGAAAGTTAATCGAAATTGCCCCGGAAAAATCTCCGGGAATAATAATTCTGACGTAACATTTTGCCCGGAAAATTCCACTTTTTTCCCATACGAGTACTTTGTGCGTTCCATCAAAAATCACTTGACATTCCCTCGACCGCAAGGCTTTCAAGCAACCGTGATGGAAAAGAGGTTTAGAATAAGTGGGGCGAGGTCAGATCTGTTTGTTTACCCTTGACCGCTACCGGTAGATGAACGGCCAGTTTGTCATGGCAGGTTGATACAAAATCGCTCTTATCTGACCTTAAAGCACTTCACTGGAAGATTATGAGTTCAGAGAGGCGTCATTTATGTTATGATGAATAACAAAGTTTTAAAATATTCCCATTCATATTCTTTATTTAGATATTGTACTATTATTGAAACGTAATTAAACTATTGTACTTTTTCATAATAATTCATGTTTCTACACGTTATAAATTCACCTTTAATCCAAAATTAATATATTCTCTACTAGCTCTATTCGCCTGATTCAGCCCCATCCGACTATTCGCTAACATTGTAGATATATTGAAAATATTGTAAAAGTTATACTAATATAGCTATGATTTAAGTACAAAAGTCATTGTCGTCTCATCATTGACGAGATTAATTCAGAATCGCAATAGAAAACAGGAAAAATTAGAATAGATGTATTATTTCGAAAAAATTATACATTTGGAAATTCAAACGATCAATTCACGTCTTATTTTAACAGTCGTACTGTATTTAATCATAGTGGCATTAACAAGATCACTATGGGATAGAGGTTAGGCTACTTGGATTAGGTCGGATAGTTGGTTATAGATAGACTACCATCATTACATTTTGCTGTTTCCTGGAGTTAACAAAAAGGAAATATAAGACTAACAATTTGTTATTTACCTCCTTTGAATAAAATAATCTAAATTAGGAAAAATAAAATAAACAAAAGGTACAGAAATTAAAAAAACTGAAAAACAATTGAAAAACTATAAAGGTTAACATGTGACATTAAGAAGCAAAGAAATACAAAAGCAACAAGAACTAGAAAGATAAATCGATATAGATAATAAATAAGAAAGAAATTTAATATATATACGTAAACACTAGTATGAGAAAAAGTAGCGATGAATAATATTCGGTCAACTAATAGTCTCTTAATATGTGATAATTAGTAATTACCAAGTTTATACCAATTCGCAATAAAAAACCCTGATATGATCAAGACATGCAACATCTTATAACATTAAGGCAGTTCATGAAACATTTATTCAAAACCTGATATCTAAAAAAATAATATTATCTGACTAAACCACAGCCCTGATTAAAAATTAACAGCTTTATTATTCACTTTAATGAAATTTTCTAACTATGGGATTATGATTCAATGCTAGAAATTTCCAAGACAGATACGATAACAGGTGGAAATCTTTCTGTAGCTTTCGAAAGTTTCATGTGCACAGATATGTGTGTAACTTTTAAAAATATACATGAGCATTTGGTTAAAATGTGTGAGGAGAGAAATATTACCAACTATTTTGCAAATATGGCAAATGCATTAACTAGAATGCAGTGATTAAATTCAGTTTTATCAAGAAATATATGTGCAGGTAATAACAGAACAAACTAAGGAGAAATGCAATGATATCAAAATGACTTTACAAGAAGACGCTGTACAGAACAATCAATATTTGTCTGAAAATTGGAGTTACTGTTAATCCACCTTCTCCTTTCTCTCTGACAAGATATAATGTAAATAGAAATTTGGGAAAAATAATATAAGGCGAACTAAGAATCTCTTAATATGTGATATTTACTAGTTAGTAAGCTTACACCAATTCGCAAGGAAAAACCCTGCTTTCATCAAGCCATGGCAACATATTATATCCAAGGCAGTTAATGAAATATTTGTTCAAAACTTGCTATCTAAAAGATGTAATATTATCTTACTAAACCACTGCCCCTATTTGAAGCCAGTTTATTGCAAAGGAGGTAGATTTGAATTTAATTAGATACGTACGAATCAAGTACTTTACAGTGATATTTATCAGGTTATTATCAGAATTATCAGAATAATCCTGATGTTATATAACCTTAATGAATGAGAATTGTCTTTTAACATTTTAAATCAAGTTCTATTCTTTTCCTGATATGCTTCTTCCAACGAAATTTTGCGTCAATATACAGCCGAAGGTATTTTGCATTGTACTGTATGGTACTGTATTGTATATAAACAATCTGGTTGTAAGTGAATTATATCTGCACTAATTTACCCTCGTTGACTTTTATTCTTCAAAACTTTGTCCACTTATTTATATTATTATTTGCGTGTTGAAGTTTTCCGGTTGCTTCTTCGCTATCGCCACCGACAGCAAGTGTCATTAGTATTATGTCATCTGTAAATGTATTTACAACGTGCGTAGTAAGTAACGTGTATAGAGTACATATAAACCACATGATTCAAAACACTGTCTTCCAATACACCTGCATTTATTTATTTTATTGTGAATAAGCTTCTTTTTGTTTAACTCTAAACATCCTGGCTGAAATAGATGAGTCTAAGAGTTTAACGTATTGCTTCGGTAACATTTAATGGAGTTTATACATTATCGAAGGCTTACGCTATGTCCAAGACTATATCTGAGCATATGTTTTTTTATAGGGTTTTTTCAATACACGGCCAATTGTTGAATGGCTTTCATAAAACCAAATAGATATGCAGCTTTTCTCATCTATGATTGATTTTACCCTTACTAATAAGAGTTTTTAAAATATTTTGGATATTACTGGTAGCAGAATCGTAATAGTGGAATTGTATTGGGTTGTTGAATGTTATAAACATCTGTCCGGTTAATAAATCATAAACCGGTGCTTTAGTTGGATTGATTTTACTTTTTGTAAATATAGAGACTTTTTTTTTTGTAAAGTTGTTTTAATGTTTTGCTTAATTAACTTTTTGTTGATTGTTGTGCACTCAAAAATTAACACATTTTTGATGAAAGCAACCCTGTGAACTTTTGTTACTGCTCTATAAATATAGTACGATAAATAATAAATATTTCTACGAAAATTTCTTTTATCCTGTACATATTTTTCTAGTAACAATAGGTACGCCGTATCTCGCATTTCAAACGACCTCCTCAAAACTTATTCTTTTATTGCTAGGTATGCTCAGCCCAAGTTAGCTTTACTATCGATCATGAAATCCACGGCGTAAAGTTAACAGTCTCCTTCAGACAAAAATCTGCCATAAAAGAATAATAATTCCAACGTAACCTTTTGCTTGGAGCATTCCATCCTTTCGTACAGTCACTTTATATGCTCCATCTAAAATCACTTGACATTTTCTCGACTGAAAAGCCCTCCTATAAAGCCCTTAAAAGCACCGTAATCAAAACGGGAGAGTGCGTCTATCGAGGCCGAGGTCAGATCTATCCGTTTAACCTTGACTGATGGGAGAGACGAACAGACTGCAACATCTCTGTGACATAACGTCGGGTCGCCTTACGTGAGGAGTATTAACCTGTAGCTGATTTGACTAGATTATGAGCTCTATATGTGACTGCGTACTTTCTGCGGCTTTGCTATAAGGATTTTCATATTTTTGTCATATAAAAAGTACAAAAATTAAAGTTTGGAGCTTACAACGTTTCCATATTACTTCGGAACCTCTAAATTTGATTAAATTATATTTATACTTGATTCCTTTATAAAATATAGTTATTTTTTATTAAACGTTTATCACACGTTCTAAATTTCGAGTTTTATTTGTGAGTTCTTATGTGCTTTATATATGATGGTACATTTTTGGGTTTCATATATGTTCAGAGCATATAACGTTTTCATGTTAGTTCTGAACTTTTAAGTTTATTAGAACTCTACTTACATTTAATGACTTCATAAAATATAGTTATTTTTTATTAAGGCGTATCATGAATTTCTAGATTATAAGTTCTATATGCGAGTTCTTATGTGCTAGATATTTTTTTATAACATCTTTATTACGCTTAGATACGATTTGATACGCTTAGTACTTTATTACTACTTTTCCTATGTGCTAGACGAGTACGAGAAAATACATCAGTATGTATTCCTCAATTATAAAATTATATTTATGCTATAGTTTAAAGTTCGTATGGTTTTGATATCTACATTTTTGTGGTATATAAAGTTGTTTTATTTGTATACAACAACGAGACCCAGTTAGAACAAAAAAACAAAGTGGCGAAGTGTGAAAATGCTGAAATATTAAGGGAAAAAAGCTTTTGCTTCCCTAACATGCGTGTGGAAGAAAATATATGTTAAAATCAAAATCAAAATCTGCCTCGAACGCCCATCCTTCTGTATGGCCTCGAGACTTGTTGCAGTCTCGCATAAGAGCTTGAGGTCATTCAAATGACACCTTTAATGCAAATTGTACATGTTTCCTTTCGATGTTATATTAGAAGGGAAGCCATACAAATTACAATAGTTTAGATATGTATTTTTAACGAAAAGTGGACTAATTCCTCACTGACTACTGTGGTGAAATTGGTCTGTTATAATTGAAGGTGCAGCAAATAGTTCCGAAAAGGATGAAAATCATAGAAAGCGATCTAAAAAATAGCAGACTGACATTTCCACGGAGCCCGATGCAGGGGCTATGGACTGATTGGTTCCTTGGTTTTGGTTTAAACGATTTAAAAGTTGGAATTTCAATGCTATTTGTAAAGCTAGGTCCGGATGAACCAAAAAGTTACAAATCAATTAATTACAAGATCAAGGGCAACAATTATTGGCCGAAAACCAGTTCATATTTTCAGTGAGCTTTGCAGCTGAACTCATTATTTCTAGGTGTTTAAGATTAAACTGTCTAGGTCGGTTAAAGTAACGACGATTTATCTAGACTGGACCTAGAGTTTAACGTGGGCTCCGAGATGCGGTCGTCGGCATTACGCCTAACGACTGGCCAGTGACTAACCAGAAGACATCCGGTCTTACCTAGTCTGGAAACTGGCGTCACTGGGATGGTTATTCCTTGCCGGATTGTCCAGTTATGAATAAAGAAATTTACAATTGTAATCACATACATAAAGTACATTCATGCCTCCAGCAGCATTCGAACCCCCGACTTTCGCAACAAAAGGAGGACCATCCACTGCGCCAACGAAGCCGGCGTAGTAATTGTATTAAATGATGGAAAATATTATACTACCTTTATCCCTTTTATGTTCTGCACCATGACAATCGTGTCCAGAATAATAAGCCACTCTTATACTATTGATAGAGTATTGTACTAAACTATAATACCATATTATTGACATACTAATAATATATTATTACATCTATAATAATACATCTATTTGAATCATATCACAAGTATTTTGTGTCAAATTTAGTCTTATTTGAAAATACAATTTTTAGAGAAGAGATACAATAATTGCATTTATATTACTTTAACTATAATAGAACAGTTGAAAAGTCCCCGGCCTGACACATAGATGGCGCTAGTAGAAATAAATCCAAATGTTTTTTAGTTAGCCCTAAGCCTCAAAAGATGTGTGTATACATTTGAGAGCTGTCGGATCATTAATTTGTGAATTATAGCATTTTGAGTGAAGCAACTTTTGTTATTGTGAAAAACATGAATAAAAATGTATTTCGCCTGTTGATAAAATATTGGTGTCTGAAGGGAAATAATACAGTTGAAGCAAAAACTTTGCTTGATTCCAAGTTTCCAGACTCTGCCCCAGGAAAATCAACCATCAAGGATTGGTATGCTAAGTTTAGACTCGGTGAAATTAGCACCGAAGACGCAGTGAACGCCCAAAAGAGGTAGTTACCGACGAAAACATTAAAAAATCCACAAAATGATTTTGAATGACAGTAAATTCAAATTGAAAGAAATAACGGACACTCTAAAGATATCAACTGAAGTGTACATCTTATCATTCACGAATATTTCGGTATGAGAAATCTTTGTGCAAAATGGGTGCCGCGCGAGCTCACTTTTAACTAAAAACAACGACCAGTTGATGATTCAGAACAGTGTTTGAAGATGATCAAGCATAATAAACCCTAGTTTTTGCGTTGATATGTGACAATGTTCACTCCTAAGTCCAATCAAGAGTTATCCAAGTGGACAGCACACGATGAACACGCTCCAAAGCGTGAGAAAACGCAACAGTCGGCTGGCAAGGTTATGGCGTCTGTATTTTGGCATGCGCATGAAATAATTTTCATTGAATACCTTGAAGAAGGAAGGAAAATCAACAGCGACTGTTACAAAGCATTATTTGGTCGGTTGAAGGACGAAATCTCCGAAAGAATGCCGCATTTGTCGCCGTGTCACAAGTCAGTGAAAACGATGGAAAAAGTCCATAAATTAGGCTATGAATTGCTACCTTATACACCGTATTCTCCAGATCTGATCCCCAGCGATTATTTCCTTTTTTCAGATCTCAAAAAATTCTTGCTGGGAAGAAATTTTTGTCGAATGAATCTGAGGCCTATTTTGAAGCAACGGGCAAGTCGCACTATAAAAATGGTATCGAAAATTTGGAGGGTCGCTATAATCAGTGTATGGCCCCTTGACGGCAATTTTGTTGAATAAAAAAAACTAATTTTGCCAAAAAAATGTGTTTAATTATAGTAGGCCGGGGAATTTTCAATGGACCTCTTAAGGTAATCAGTTCCGTCAAATCATAATTACATGCATTATAAACTACTATCTCTATCGATTCTAAATACAAACCACCTTTAAATATAATTAAAGAAGTTACTGCCAGTAAAACTAATTAAAAAACTTTTACTAATGATTTTAAATAACGCGGCGGCCCCGTCCAGTATATGGAACAAACAGGAAAACGTGATTTAAATACATTTCATTTCGACATCATATAAATAAAACAAAGTGCAGCTCGCTGTATATTTTGTAACGAGAAACTTTCGACTAATTTAGGTTTCCGTTTGGGCCCATTTATTAAAACTCTTTCAAGTTTTAATAATTTAAACGAAATTTTCTATTTTCCAGCGCCGCCTATTATTGATTAAACCCTTTGCTTCGATAATTAATGCGTACAATTTGCGAATTTATAAATTATAGAACGGCGATTAATTAAACGACTTTAGTAAAAATATCGAGACAATTCGTTGTTCGAAAAACGTTAATATTATTTGCGTAATCTATATTGTTTTCCACAAATGACTGATATAAATAAAAAAAGTATCTACCGATTTATTGATTATTTACATAAACTCTATCCAAAATAGCAGTGAAGTTACGTCATCAAGATGTATAATGTATTGCCTAGTTTGCAAAGTTCATTTTAATGTCAGATAATATTTTGCTTCTAATTTTATTGTAGGTAAAAACAGATGCAATGCTCTCTGATACGTTCGAACATGTAACCACGTCAACCTGAAAAAGCCGTTCGATTCTCAAACCTGTCTGTTCAAAACATTAGTGATAATAAGAAATCCTAAACAGTCAAATGTTGTTAATGGCGCTATACTAATTTTGAAAATTTTAAAACCGCTGTTTATTGTTTATCATTACTGCAGTTGATGCCGGTGTCAATAAATAATCAGTCAGATACATAGTATGTCTCTAATCAATAAATTCGAACAGGAAGAAGGTCATGGGGCTCGTTCTTACCAGTGAAATTCATTAAAGAGGTAAGTATTAATATTACAAAATATTAATCTGCTGTGATTTTAAATAGAAACATTTTTATTGTATTGCAACTTAGATAATAAATAGTTGCAACCTAATAAACGATTAAGAATAAATTTATGATATGTATAAAAACGATGAGTAGTTTCTTAATATAAACATAATTAAATGTAAATACTTAACAAAGATAAATGTTAATATGGAAAGTACTCATACAAAACTAAGAGATATGCAACTTTGAGGGATATAAGTCATCAATTAAAACATTATTAGAAAGCATAGGATTTAAATAGTATAAAGATAACCGATGAAGAGGTCTCATTCAACTTCCACAGATTGTATATACAAGAATACAAATTAAAAGTAATAAATGAATAGATTACATAATTAAAAAAATTAAAATCACATAATAAAATTAAGAGAGACTAGCTATTAACTTTTGTACAGACATCGGTATTTTGTAAATGCAGCATTAAGCCACCTTTGGCAAGACATTAATATAAAAAAGGAAAAGACAACAAAAGTTGGTGGAAAAATTTAAAAGTTAGAATAAAATTTGATTAAGTTTCAATCAAATTATAATATTTTTTAGATATTCATTGCGGATATATTGTTTTTTATGCTAAAAACAAGAATTCAACAAAAAGATACCAACTAAAGTGGTTGGCAAAGGCTGTAATTAAGGAATGCCCTTTAAAATATAAATTCAATTTTGAAATTGCAATATTAAGGAGTAAAGTATTTCAACTTGTTACTTGCTAAATTGTTGCTTAATTGTGTTTTATATAATTTATATTTTCAGTAATAGGTCTGAAAAGAGATACATAGAATTCTGAACAATGTGGCTGTAACGTCTTCCTCCTTATCACTGCATATTCAATCAAATCGAAAGAGAATTAACATGGCAAATGCATTAGAACTAAAATGCATAAAAATTCAAAGTAAAACACGGCTACATTGCGACCTTATAACTTTTTAAATTGACTTGACCTGAGTTTACTGCTACTGTCAGAAAATATCACATGATTTAGAGTCGAGCGTTGAAATATTATGTTTTGAACAACTGTAGGCTTTGAAGGAGAGACAGATATGGAATTCATTCTGGGATAATTAATAGTATAAGTTAATCAACGAACAGCTACCCAAAAACGTAATACAAATTGCCGGTCAATTTTTGAGCAAGACAATACTGCTGTTCACTACCAAAATTCATTAAAAACAGACATATTTTTCAGATCACAATATTTAAATGTTTAAGCGATTCCCATCATGTAAATATTTTTGAAAATTATTGCAGTAATAAGTTAGCATATGCTGTGCATTCCAACGTTAAACAATTTGGCAATCTTGAACAACTAAAAGACTAAAATTTTTTCCGACGTGAGTGGAAAAAGTTATATATAGATTTTATGTTGTTGTATGTAAAAACCTGTATAAAACATTACAGAAAAGACTGACTGAAATAATGAAAAATATAGAAGGACTGAAATGAAAATTTAAAACAATGATCCGGTCTTTTATTTTTTTACCTAAGTGTGCCAGGGTTTTCTCGCGTTAGTCAAGAAACACGATTTTACATGGATTCTATAAATAAGCAATAAGTATCTCTTCGTAATATTTTCGTAATATTTACATGCATTATAAACATTTATTTTTATTTAGACTCGTAATGAAATATGCGTGATATGTTAAAGTTTTGTCGTGGGATATGAGAGTTATTCCCAATCTCAATCAAGAGAATAGATTACTGACAATTAATTTTCCTATCGACTTAACCAAAATTATTTTCCATGAATAATCGAAATCTATAGCATGTTAAATTAAGTAACAAAATTTAATTTTTTTGTAGGTATAGTTTCAAAAATATTACCATTATTAAGAACTTACCGAACCTATATTATTGAAATTATTCTTGCTAATAGTTTTGTCCATATTACGAGGTAACCGAACCATAACCAAATATTATTTTACGAATTACGGAAATATTCAATTTTACATTGGTAATGAATAAATTAAATGTAATTTGCTCTAATTATTTGAGGTCCATATTTCGGTCTATATCGCTTTACCAATTATAAACTAAATCGAACCATGTTTACCGGATATATTTGTGAATTAGAAAAGCAAATATTGTTAACTTTATGCACACAGTTGTTCTTTTTCTTCTATTTGAATATTTTTATTATGGCGAAATGTCATTACTTTTCGAACACTGTCGGGAAGTTATTCTCTTCAAGGTTGAATACACATAACTTTGAAGAAAATTATAATATTTTAAATTTAAATTTGAATTACCTTCTCATATATCCAATATAAGACACCACTCAGTCAGTCTCTGCTCTAATTAAAAGTAAAAGTTTTAACTGAATCATTCTCTAACTTTCGATTGCTTTTTAGTAGAACGCTTTGTAATTTATTTCAAAGTGTATATTAGAGTGGGTTATCAATTTTTCATTAGTGCAATTGTTTCCTTTGTAGCGTTTTTTAAGGACTAGGGTTAAATCTGGCAAGTAGAGTGGACGGAGGAGCAACTCGAAATGCACTTTAGTCAATTTTTCATCAACAGTAAATTTTCTTTTTATGTACATATGTTTATGGTACAATGCAGCTTCACTTTGTAATGTTTCTGAAAAAATTTTGCTACGATGGGAGTATCCAGTCGAATATATATATATATATATATATATATATTGTATATATATATATATATATATATATATATATATATATATATATATAATATGTATATATATATATATTTATATATATATATATATATATATATATAATATGTATATATATATATATATATACATATTATATAACATATATAATATGTATATATATATATATATATATATATATAATATGTATATATATATATATATATACATATTTACATATTATATATATATATATATATATATATATATATATATATATATACATATTATATATATATATATATTTATATATATATATATATATACATAGGCTTCCACAGCATTTTCCCTATTTAGAACAACAATTTATTAATACACGTAATTTTTATTGTTGTAAACTATCGAACATTTATATAATTTCAACTACCCGCTGAGATTTTTTCTTTTGACGAAATTTAAAATTGGCGTTATCAACTACGGATTTTGTTCAAAATCATGCACCAAGTGCTCACTAAATTTTATTAACTCTTAGAGTTATAGCCTAGCGTATATTTATATTATCGTTATATAGATATTTAAAAAAAGTCTAAGTAATACTAACACCATTTAAGTAAAACCAGCCTAATAGAAAATTAGTTGTACTGACATGAGATTTCAACTCATACCGTTTGTATTTCTTTATAAATCAGAAGCTAGGCTAACAGACATTGTACTAAGCTAAGAATATTCACTTCGGATTGGACTAAATAATTAAAAAACTTATTAAAAAAAACATAACATTTATCGCAATTCTTTCTGATTCACAACATTTTAGCAATAGTTGCAATTTTTATTTAAATTTTGCGCTAAATGATGTCATTTGAAAGGAAAAATATATACAATCTTACTCATTTTCTCAAATCTAAATGCCTTGCAATGTGTACACACAACGTTCATTGGTACAACAGCAACGATTTGCTGTGAAATCTGATCGAATGGCACGTTAAAATTAAATGCAGCTCGATTAGGGTTAAATACATCATTTCTAAGCCGTTGATTTCAGTTGCATCGATTCCGTTCAAATTCATTTTGTACTTCGCGTTAATCGTCAGTTTGAATGGCTAGTTTGTACTTGAAGACTTGAAGTATTGTGAGTTCTGTCAACTAAATAGGTACGTTTAATTGATTGCGTCTTGTAGAGCCAATTCAATGAAAATCACAATCAAATGAAAATAAAAAATTGACTCCCTTAGTGTTTCTGTAAAATCATGTGCAACAATTTAACTTTAAATATAAGGCATGATTACTGTAAACTAACTGAGATATCAAAAGTGAATAAACGTTCCAATCGAATGGACCCTACACTGAGAAATTATTTATTAAATGATTTTTTTAATCGACAAATGCTAAAAGCTATTGTCGTGTGAGCAGTCAAATGGGCGAAATTTAAAGTACATTAAGTTTCCTGAAATTATGCAATTTTCTTTTTTTATTTACGAAATAAAAATAATTTAATAAGACCTATACATATTATAAAAATAAAAATAAATAAATTACTAGGGATTTATTTACGTATATAGATAGATATATATATATATATATAGATATTGATCTGTTAACAATAATGCTATATGTTATGCTAAATACTGTGTAGGTTGTAAAATTACAAAATTATGTCTATGGAAGTATAATTATATCCGGTGGAAATATTTTAAATGTAAAATGACCTAAGGTAAATAATATAAAGTTGCTACACAATTTTCTCGATTTAGTAATTAGTTTCGACATTTATTTTAAACGAATCACATGAGTTATCGGAGAAATTTACCGATTCAGCATTGCTATGTAATTCGCTATAATTATTTCAAATATAAATTGCAGTTCGCATTGGCGGTCCAATAGTACAATACACGGGCAGCTATTTGCAAAATAAATTTGCCAATACGGCAGCGCTAATGAATAACAACAGGTTGGGAAAAATCCCGTAGCATTCCTTCATTTACCGGTACGAGCCAATCCATTGATTTGCTTTCATAATTTGCGTGAATATGATACTCCTTTTCTTATTAATAGAATAAATATTTTTTGCAAAACTTATGTAATATAAATCAATATCGCGCCTTAACAATATAATGTTTCTCATTAAAAATAATTAACTACAATTATAATTAATAACAAAAAAGTTACTAGATAATTTTACTTCCACTACGTTCTTGTAGATTAAGGATTTATTCTACTCCACAACTTTGAAACATTCGTTTCTTATCATATTTTCAAAGCAGAACAATTTAAGATTATGCCCTTGGCAGGATTTTCTAATATGTATATTAATTTCGAAGACATAGATATTTTAGTGATATGGCAGCTAAAACCGAAACTATAAACTCGAAGCTATTTCTTCGAGACGGATTACGTGATATCTCAAGTTCCACTGAACCGTTTTCTTCAAATTTAGTGGTATACTTCTCTATACAAATTTAACTGTTCTGTCTTGTTATGACAAAATAACTGTAATAAAATTCGGATTTTAAATATTTTCGAAAAAAATCGACAATATCACAATATTGTAAAAAAAATCTATTTTATTTTCGAGTAGTCGTAAAGAATAAGCTTTGAAAAAACGAAAAAAATAATAAATATTTCATATATAATAAATTATATTGTGTTTATTATTAAAATTATTATCTTAAAATTATGTTGTAGAATATTATTCATTAGCTGTTATACAAAATAATGGGCACTCTGCACAATGACTGTTCCACATCATGCATAACTTGCAACCTCTTTATGGCCTTTTGACATTTTAAAATAGGTAATATAATGTTGGTCTATTGTTGCACTTTCAAAATTACGGAATGATAATATTTAACATAGCTTACTACGTGAGGTACATGATTTTTATAAAGAAATATTTAGTATACTTTTTAAAATAATGCGTTGTTTAATATAACATTTACGTTTAATTACATTGCTCTGGTAATGTACTGGTTATTAGATAACATATTTTAATGAAATTTCGCTAGATTTTGTATTATCATAGAATCAACTATTATAATATCATGATTTATCTCATAATACAGTTATAGACTGATTTGACGAGTGACTGCCTTCTTCGAAAAATGCGTAACCTATATACTAACATTGGGAAGTATTGACTGGAAATAGTCAAAACAATCGATAGTCGCAAAATATTCGAACTATTCAATAGTCAAACTAGCTAGTGAAAATACTAATTATTATTTTAGTTAAAACATGCTTTAGCTGTTTCTGTATTCGTGATAACAGACCGAAATGTATGAAATCCTTCCCGTATAAATATGACGAAGATACGTACTCCTCCTCAAACTTTCATAGGGAAAGAAATGCATTCTGTTATATCCAAATGATGAGTTTAATTGTGAATTATTTCAAATTATTTGACTAGATTGATTCCTAAATATTTGTATCGTATTGTCTCAATCAATTTTATCATCTATCAACTACTGCGCCTTTTTTAAATAAAATAATTATTTTATGCATTATTAATCACAAACATCTTATATTACTATTCTTTGAAAGTTCAATGAAATAAGTTTAAACAATCCAAAGACTTGAACAAACATCTAGAGGTTTAATAAATCGAAAAAGGAATACATGCAGTTAAAATTATTTACCATTTAGCAATAAAAATATTGTTACTGCCGGCTTGGTGACGCAGTGGTAAACGAGACAGGATAGTCCTCCTACTGTTGCGACAACCGCGGGTTCGAGTCCTGCTGGGGCATGGTCGTAAATTTATATTTGTAATTGACCTAGGCAGGAGTGTAAAATCCGACAAGGTTTTTGATGACAATGATCCCAGTCACGCCAATAACCAGGCTGGGTAAGACCGGATGTCTTCTGGGATGATTTTTAAAGTTGGTCACTCGCTAGTCGGTAGGTTTAATTCCGAGGACCGTGGTTAGGAGCCCACGTTAAACTGTAGATCCAGTCCATATAAACCTTCTAAATGTTACTGTCATATCACAAACAAATGTAGGAAATATATTAATTAATTAAAAGATAATCACAATTGTCAGCACATAAAAAATTATTCAAATCCATATGGACATACCGAATTCCTTTGTGGGGATGTTCCACGAAAAGGAGAGGATATAAATACAATATAAGTTATGCCGACAAATATCGTAATAAGTATTGTAGGTGCATCCAGGTGCTATACATCGAGACCTCTTCTGATATTTACTATCACACACGAAACCAAGATAATTACAAGGACACATAAGGGCAGACTCTATTTTAATGTCAATATCGAAGTAATACAACAAAAGACAGACTCAGAACAGTGAAACCATTGTAGTGTTGATGTATACATTTTATTTCACCTGAGAGTAAGATGGGACTGATGAGACCTCCTAGATATATCAATATATTTAAGCTATTTTAAAGATATAAAGTATACGTTAGTCTGCAAAGACTAGCAACTATGTAACAAATTAAAAAATATAACAAACAAAATACAAAACCATATATTCACACAAAAGAATATAATCAGAACATCATTTTTTGGTTGCGATTAGGATGGCAAAACCAGAACACTAAAGAACAGTCGCAGGAAGTATCATAAAATAGTGACAGAGAGCAGTCCACTGAAACAGTCGATAGTAAAATTGGTCAATTACTAAACAGTCCATAGTTATTTTCAGTTGATAGTTCCCAATGCTAATATATACCGTTATATCGATTTAGAATCACGTAGTAATTTTTAGTTGTGCTTTAGGTCTTCATTTTTATTTAGTATTATATTATCAACTTTATCTGTTTACAGAACCATCATGGAGAATGTGCGCTTCATCCAAAAACCATCCAAATTGACCAAAGTTTTCTTACAATTAGCCAGTAAATAGGGTTGTACAGCAATGAAACGTTCTTTTCCAATGAAAAATATAATTCGTTTATCAAAGATATGATATTCATGTCCTATTGGAGAGCCCCGTATACATTTAAAATACTAACGGATTTAATAAAAATGTATGAAAGCTGATTCATTTTCGTTTCCATGATCCATTAATTTAGCATGTGGTAGCACTGAGCCTGGCAATTAATTAATTCGCCCTAAGTATGGCCGTTTTTCTTTCAAATTAACCATAAGGTATTTAAGTATATATACATGTTCCCTTTAAAAACGTACCTCTTGGCTTTCGGACCAGAAAAATAAATGCCGCTGCTTCGTAATTAATTAAACCTTCCCAGGGTGTTTATTTAAAAATATTTACAGCAGACACCACAAACCAAAAAAATTTTGGACTGGAATCGATTTAGTTCATTATTTATTTTTTCACACGGCATTTATTCTTTGAAAATCTCTGGGGTCTTACATCCAAAACGGACTGAAATGTTATTGATAATAAAGACAAATTATAAAATTTCTAAAATGTTATAATAAAACATTTTCAAATAAAATAATAAACATTTCGATATATACGAAATAACACATTTTTATATCAAAATATGTTGTAAAACACGGTAACATAATAAATAATATATTATATTTTATTTAATCGTATACTTTCACAACTTGATTAAGATAAAATTAGTTTATTACATTAAGCCAAAATAGTAATTAACATATAGTAAGTAAGTTAAAACAATAATGATCTATAATACTTTCATTGAAAGCAGATAAATAAAAGTCTAAAACATACCATGGTCGTTTTTATTAATTTTCATTTTTCTTTTTGCTGTATAAATAGTAAGTAGCATATAATAAGTAAGTTAATACAATAATGATCTGTAATACTCTCATTGAAAGCAGATAAATAAAAGTCTAAAACATGCCAGATCGTTTTTATTAATTTTCATTTTTCTTTTTGCTGTATAAATAGTAAGTAGCATATAATAAGTAAGTTAATACAATAATGATCTGTAATACTCTCATTGAAAGCAGATAAATAAAAGTCTAAAACATGCCAGGTCGTTTTTATTAATTTTCGTTTTTCTTTTGGCTGTATAAATAGTAAGTAGCATATAACAAGTAAGTTAATACAATAATGATCTGTAATACTCTCATTGAAAGCAGATAAATAAAAGTCTAAAACATGCAATGGTCGTTTTTATTAATTTTCGTTTTTCTTTTTGCTGTATAAATAGTAAGTAGCATATAACAAGTAAGTTAATACAATAATGATCTGTAATACTCTCATTGAAAGCAGATAAATAAAAGTCTAAAACATGCCAGGACGTTTTTATTAATTTTCGTTTTTCTTTTGGCTGTATAAATAGTAAGTATCATATAACAAGTAAGTTAATACAATAATGATCTGTAATACTCTCATTGAAAGCAGATAAATAAAAGTCTAAAACATGCCAGGTCGTTTTTATTAATTTTCGTTTTTCTTTTTGCTGTATAAATAGTAAGTAGCATATAATAAGTAAGTTAATACAATAATGATCTGTAATACTCTCATTGAAAGCAGATAAATAAAAGTTTAAAATATGCAATGGTCGTTTTTGTTGATTTCCGTTTTTATTTTGGCTGTATACTATGTCACTGCTTTTGAACAGCTTTAAAAGCTTAACATGTTCCCATAAACATTAAAAAAATTCTTCATATATCTTACATTATTTACAATATTACTTGAGGCACACATATGAATTGATTTATAGCGTTCAATTGAGATTGGATTTAGTGTAAGTTAAAGAGATGTCTCTCCATTGATTTTAAATAGTAATATTGTCTAGTATGGCGCTATTTTATGATGCAGGTTAGGAGATTTTTTCTTTTAATGAAATCTAAAATTGGCGTTATCAACTACGGATTTTGTTCAAAATCATGCATCAAGTGCTCATTAAATTGTATTATCTATTATAGTCTAGTATAGTTTGAGTTATAGCCTATCGTATATTTACATTATCGTTATATAGATCATTAAAAAAAGTCTAAGTAATACTAACACTCTTTAAGTAAAACCAGCCTAACAGAAAATTAGTTGAAGTGACATGAGATTTTAAGTCATACCGTTTGTATTTATAAATCAGAAGCTGGTCTAACAGATATTGGCCTAAGTTAATAATATTCACTTCGGATTGGACTAAATAATTAAAAAACTTATTAAAAAAAACATAATATTTATTGCAGTTCTTTCTGATTCACAACATTTTAGCAATAATAGTAAGAATATGTTGTTCCGCTAAATAACATCATTTGAAAGGAATTATTGTATCGATGGATGTGATTCAAAAAATGTATACAATCTTACTCATTTTCTCAAATTCGAATGCCTTGCAATGTGTACACACAACATTCATTGGTCCAACAGCAACGATTTGCTGTGAAATGTGATCGATTGGCACGTTAAAATTAAATGCAGCTCGATGAGAGTTAAATATATCATTTCTAAGCCGTTGATTTCGGTTGCATCGATTCCGTTCAATTTCATTTTGTACTTCGCGTTAATCGTCTGTTTGAATGGCTAGTTTGTACTTGAAGACTTGAAGTATTGTGAGTTCTGTCAACTAAATAGGTACGTATAATTGATTGCGTCTTGTAGAAACAAATTCAATGAAAATCACAATCAAATGAAAATAAAAAATGACTCCCTTAGTATTTCTGTAAAATCATGTGCAACAATTTAACTTTAAATATAAGCATGCTTACCGTAAACTTACTGAGATATCAAAAATGAATAAACGTTCCAATCGAATGGACTCTACACTGAGAAATTAATTAATAAATGATGTTTTTGATCGACAAATGCTAAAAGCTATTGTCGTGTGAGCAGTCAAATGTGCAAAATTTAAAGTACATTAAGTTTCCTGAAATTATGCAATTTTCTTTTTTTATTTACGTAAGACCTTCTATACATATTATAAAAATAGAAATAAATAAATAACTAGGGATTTATTTACATATATAGATAGATAGATATTGATCTACTAACAGTGATGCTTTCTATATGTTATGCTAAATACTGTCTAGGTTGTAATATTACAAAATTATGTCTATGGAAGTATAAATATATCCGGTGGAAAAGTTGTTAATGTAAAATGACCTAAGGTAAATAATATAAAGTTGCCACACAATTTTCTCGATTTAGTAATTAGTTTCGACATTTATTTTAAACGAATCACATGCATTATCGGAGAAATTTACCGATTCAGCATTGTTATGTAATTCGCTATAATTATTTCAAATATAAATTGCAGTTCGCATTGGCGGTCCAATAATACAATACACGGGCAGCTATTTGTAAAATGAATTTGCCAATACGGCAGCGCTAATAAGTAACAACAGGTTGGGAAAAATCCCGTAGCATTCCTTCATTTACCGGTGCGAGCCAATTCATTGATTTGCTTTCATAATTTGCGTGAATATGATTCTCTTTTCTTATTAATAGATTAAATATTTTTTGCAAAACTTATGTAATATTAATCAATATCGCGCCTTAACATTAAAAAATATAATGTTTCTCATTAAAACTAATTAACTACAATTATAATTAATTACAAAAAAGTTACTAGATATTTTTACTTCCACTACATTATTTACAATATTTCTTGAGGCACACATATAAATTGATTTATAGCGTTCAGTTGAGATTGAATTCAGTGTAAGTTAAAGAGATGTCTCTCCATTGATTTCAAATAGTAATATTGTCTAGTATGGCGCTATTTTATGATGCAGGTTAGGAGATTTTTTCTTTTGATGAAATCTAAAATTGGCGTTATCAACTACGGATTTTGTTCAAAATCATGCATCAAGTGCTCATTAAATTGTATTATCTATTATAGTCTAGTATAGTTTGAGTTATAGCCTATCGTATATTTACATTATCGTTATATAGATCATTAAAAAAAGTCTAAGTAATACTAACACTCTTTAAGTAAAACCAGCCTAACAGAAAATTAGTTGAAGTGACATGAGATTTTAAGTCATACCGTTTGTATTTATAAATCAGAAGCTGGTCTAACAGATATTGGCCTAAGTTAATAATATTCACTTCGGATTGGACTAAATAATTAAAAAACTTATTAAAAAAATGTTTATTGCAATTCTTTCTGATTCACAACATTTTAGCAATAATAACAAGAATATTTTGTTGCGCTAAATAACGTCATTTGAAAGGAATTATTGTATCGATGGATGTGATTCAAAAAATTTATACAATCTTACTCATTTTCTCAAATTCGAATGCCTTGCAATGTGTACACACAACATTCATTGGTCCAACAGCAACGATTTGCTGTGAAATGTGATCGATTGGCACGTTAAAATTAAATGCAGCTCGATGAGGGTTAAATACATCATTTCTAAGCCGTTGATTTCGGTTGCATCGATTCCGTTCAATTTCATTTTGTACTTCGCGTTAATCGTCTGTTTGAATGGCTAGTTTGTACTTGAAGACTTGAAGTATTGTGAGTTCTGTCAACTAAATAGGTACGTATAATTGATTGCGTCTTGTAGAAACAAATTCAATGAAAATCACTATCAAATGAAAATAAAAAAATGACTCCCTTAGTGTTTCTGTAAAATCATGTGCAACAATTTAACTTTTAATATAAGCATGCTTACCGTAAACTTACTGAGATATCAAAAGATGAATAAACGTTCCAATCGAATGGACTCTACACTGAGAAATTAATTAATAAATGATGTTTTTGATCGACAAATGCTAAAAGCTATTGTCGTGTGAGCAGTCAAATGTGCAAAATTTAAAGTACATTAAGTTTCCTGAAATTATGCAATTTTCTTTTTTTATTTACGTAAGACCTTCTATACATATTATAAAAATAGAAATAAATAAATAACTAGGGATTTATTTACATATATAGATAGATAGATATTGATCTACTAACAGTGATGCTTTCTATGTGTTATGCTAAATACTGTCTAGGTTGTAATATTACAAAATTATGTCTATGGAAGTATAAATATATCCGGTGGAAAAGTTGTTAATGTAAAATGACCTAAGGTAAATAATATAAAGTTGCCACACAATTTTCTCGATTTAGTAATTAGTTTCGACATTTATTTTAAACGAATCACATGCATTATCGGAGAAATTTACCGATTCAGCATTGTTATGTAATTCGCTATAATTATTTCAAATATAAATTGCAGTTCGCATTGGCGGTCCAATAATACAATACACGGGCAGCTATTTGCAAAATGAATTTGCCAATACGGCAGCGCTAATGAGTAACAACAGGTTGGGAAAAATCCCGTAGCATTCCTTCATTTACCGGTGCGAGCCAATTCATTGATTTGCTTTCATAATTTGCGTGAATATGATTCTCTTTTCTTATTAATAGATTAAATATTTTTTGCAAAACTTATGTAATATTAATCAATATCGCGCCCTAAAATTAAAAAATATAATGTTTCTCATTAAAACTAATTAACTACAATTATAATTAATTACAAAAAAGTTACTAGATATTTTTACTTCCACTACATTATTTACAATATTTCTTGAGGCACACATATAAATTGATTTATAGCGTTCAGTTGAGATTGAATTCAGTGTAAGTTAAAGAGATGTCTCTTCATTGATTTCAAATAGTAATATTGTCTAGTATGGCGCTGTTTTATGATGTGGGTTAGGAATCATTATTAGTTCAGTCGTCTTCCACACTTGATTTATACATTGTAGTCTGAATGAAGCATTTAACACTTTACTGATCTTAATTAGTGCATTTGCTGGAAACTGCTTTAATATTTTTATATTAACAAATTCAAAACCTATGAGAATATGTAAGTAAATGAGATGATGAGGGTGAAATTAGACGAACCTTAAAATGGGATTTACAAAATTTCAACCTCAATATTGCCAGAATGCAAAGAGGTTACAAACAGTAAAAGAGTCAGGTATAATTAGTAAAACGTTACTGATTCCTATACTTACACTGTCGAAAAAAAAGAAGATATAGGAAATGATTCTTTAATTACGCTTTTTTGTTGTAAATATATCTTTCGATAATGAACACATTAATTTGTTGAGCCTACAGATAATGCAAAATATAATTTCATATGATCATAATTTACTTAATCGTTAAATCATAACTACCATAACCCATTAATAGTTCCAGCAATGCGGGAATAACCACAGATAATACAAAATCTTAAACAAAACTACCAAAAATTAAATAAAATAATTAAAGAATATCTTAACTCACTAATTTTCCGTGTTAATATCATTTCAAATACAAAACGCAAGGACTTGTTTTTACTTGACCGATTTAAAAGCATAGAGAAATAGAGATTTAATTGAGTGGTTCATTTCAGTAAAGAATAAAAGTGTAATTACCCAAATACTTATAAGGCTACTTAACCAAAATATGGATTCAGGAATATACTTCCTCGGCTAGTATGTTTTAGAGATCATTTGAATAGCTCAACATAAGTTACAGTTTCTTCATTTCATTGGACTTTAGGAAATTGAGATGACTCTATAACTTCAATTCCAGATATTTCAATATGACTAAATGAGCAAGGCAATATCTTATGCCCCAGAAAGTTAATTTGTTATACTGTCAGTAGGTCTCTTTATTCTAAATTCTTTTATCTTATCCCGCGGTTTTGCTATGTTGATAATATAACATATTTTTGTCAAATATCTTTAAAAAATATAAATTTAAAACCTTTTAATTGTACACTGCATAATGATTGAGTGATAGAATATTACAAATAATAAGGTGCTATATAATTTTGTGTAAACCCACAATAGATATATAATAGATTAAATTGATAGCACTAAACAAAGAAAGAAAGGAGATGACCAAGACTTTATGATTTTATATAAAATATATTTATATTTTATAGATAAGTCGGCCAGGTCCAGTGAAAATAGAGCCTAAAATCTTTGTTTATATAATTTGTATCATCTATCTGACGGCTATGATAATCGTGCAACCGTGCACCCGTTTTCCTCAAAATGGAGGAAAAACTTTCGCTAAATTGATTAATAAAGAGATTTATAAAAATATCACTTTCCTAAAACTAAAATATCTATGTATACGGTGGGGCAAGAGATCGGCTACCATTACGCAATATCCGCTAAGTGGCAATAATGGAACGATTAAATTCAATAGATATTGTCACTCCAATTATTGTCTAGAATAAAATTTGGAAGGCTACACAACAAAATGCTTGAAAAAAAACTGTGCTAAACATCTCATAACCAAGATGGCGCGAAATCAAAATAGTAGCGGGACTTTTGCCCACCTAAGTCTCAAATCAAAATTGTACTGTAATAGAGTGGGACTTTTGTCCCACCCTATATATGCGAGTGTGAGCTAATTTTTAATAATTTATTGAAATTATCGTACCTGTTAAGTTGAAAATTATGTTTCGCTTTAAGCTTACAAAATTTGAATTTCCTGAAAATTACATTTATTGGCTATATTTTACTTAATACACTGGCTGATTGTTTCCAGACGTTGTCGTAACTACCTAGCCTGTGTTAGTTCAAATTTATTAAACCAGTCAATACATCAGAGTAACAATAACTTGTCGTGACCGACCTTTAACGTTAATCTCGCGAAAATCGTATTTTCGATCGACAATATAAGTATAGGCGATTGGTGGTTCTGAAACGTAGCGAAATAGGGTAAATAATATCTGCAATATCATGCAACACGCCACAGTAAAACTATATTTAATGATATTCGGTTATGTATATGGTTATCAACAAAAATCGACCAGGCCGAATGAATAAATAATGATATTTTTAGCGTAAACTCGTAATTTTTGGGATTTTTTTTTGCGTTCATGAACGGAAAAAGGTTAAATCGTTCCGATTAAAATATGAATAAACATCTCATGACCGGTTTATGGAAATGACGATATTTTCGTACAGTTTAATATCGTGGAGAAAAAAATGGCCGTATAAATTGATTCCAAATATAGATTTATATAATGTTAAATTAATTTCTCAAATAAATCTTAATATATCCTCATCTATTAACATAATAACAATAATGTATAACTATTGTTCTAATAAGAATGGGAATAAAATATTCAGATATACAGAGGATGGACAAAATAATGTGAATATCTGACGCATTCACACCTATTATAATTTTAACGCAGTTACAATTCTTCGCAAAATCGGTTCATAAAATGTTTGAATAGTTCTCGATGGAATATTGCCCTAAACTTGCGCCAAAATATCTACTATTTTCATCAATGATGTTGCAGATAGATCTACTCTTCGCTCTCTATTCTAAAACTCCGAATAACGGTTAAATTATGTTGATGACTAGGGATTGTGTTAGAAATAGAAATAGAAATGTTCTAGCCAAGGCTGAATATGTTTAATTGTGTGTATGGGTGCATTATCATCTTGGAATATGGCAATGTTTGCCAGCGATATGATAGTCACAGAAAGAACTTTCTGCAGAAACTAGCATTGCGGATGTCGAGGGGACCCGCAAAATACTACGATGTTAACACCAAAATAATAAAGGTTCCAGGTTTTATGATCATTGCACCACTTCTTCATATAATATTTATATTTCCGCATATATTTTAGTAATTATATTATTTTACAGATTTGAAACTTACGCAGTGGTTCATATTGGCTCATCAGCAATTTTCTTTTAGATAGATATACCGATTATTGTCAAAAAAAAGTCAAGGTTTCACTATCTCTTAGAGAAGCTGTCTGAGTCTGATTCGACTATAGCTGATTAGTCGACATATTGTGACTCTACTTTATCCTGGTGATTTAATTCAGTTAGTTAACAGATGGAAAGGATAGTAGGTAAGGAAAAGTTAGTATTTAACTTTGTTAATATGCTTTAATTTTTATAACATTATTATGACATATCATTGATACATTTTTATCATCATTATATACTTATCACCCTCCTAATAACTCATATAGATACTTTCCCATACTCGCAGAAATAGTTGTATAACCCTGTTGCCTTCTGGATATCCCTTTTTGATAAAGGAACAACATACATATTCATATATGCCAGTGCGTATCAAAGAAAATGGGGCAAAATCTACCCATGTGACATTCACCCTTTGTAGAAGAACATGTCCTTCAGTTAAAGTTAATAATCATGAACTTCCGCAAGCAGACAACGTTAAATATCTGGGAATGCATTTTGACCGACGTTTGACATGGAAAAACTTATACTAGCAAAAGGCAAACAGCTTGGGCTTAAACTAAACCAAATGCATTGGCTGATAGGGCGTAAATCTAAACTATCATAAGTTAACAAGGTTTTCCTGTATAGGTCAATACTTAGTCCCATTTGGTCCTACGGTATTGAACTGTGGGGTGCTACTAGCAAATCTAACATAGATATCCTCCAGAAGTTCCAGAAAAAATGTTGAGAGCCATCGATGCCCCATATTACATGTAAAACAAACTGATTTAGCGCGATATCACCTTAAAACCCATAAAGAGAATTGGAATACACTAATACTCTGAAATACTATTAGTGCATCCCAATGCACTCGTTAAACAGTTAAATGTGCGCGATGACAGTGAAGTGCGTAGGCTCAAACGGCAACTACCATACGAACTGATTAATAGGTACATAGAGTGAGATTTAATAATCTCTAGAATAAGCTAGAATAGTTTTTAGAATAAGTTCGGATAGACTTTAAAATAAGTTAGAATAGTATCTAGAATAAGATTTAGATTATGAGCTGTACCGCAGATCACTTACTGAAGTGATCGACATATCAGAATAGTTAGTAGATATTATGTAACGGAAATCATATAATAATACTTATTGCCCACGGGCAGACTGTTGACGTTCTAAGAGATTATAGAGATCGATGTAAGAAGTAGTTCGTATTATATTTTATTGCTAACTGATAGATATTCTTAGGTACATACTTTAAGCTGTAGCTATTTTAGAAAAGAAACATATTTGATATCATCTGTTAACATCTGATGTAATTACAATGTGGTAAAATAATAAATTATAAACAATAACATAAATGTATTTGCATTTCTGATATATTAACTATATTTATTTATTATTAGTACTGGTTAAGACTCTTTTAGGCAATAAAACAATCTCAAAGCTCTAAATGTGCTCTAAATGACTCGACCATGTGCAATAAATGGCTATTTATTCAGCATTAATTTCTTTCAGCCTCATTTTCAGAAAAGAAGGTTAGAAATTAAGTCACTAAAAACTCTTTCTTATTTAACTGAGAGCAAGATTACAGTTATAGTACATCATTTTCAATCACCAATTAATGAACTAATTTCCTGTAATTTTTAATATAGACAGAGATTCCTGTCAGAAGAAATATTCAATGAATATTTTACTTGGTACTGTATGAAATGATAAATAATGATATCATGAATTTATTATTAGTGATACGTCAATACAAATTTTTTACTATAATATGTTTCTGTTTGCAAACAAGGAAATAAAAAAATCAATGGTAATTCGCTTGTTGGTATTTGGAATAACATCTAATATTTTTAATTGTTATATATTTGATATTTAATTCAAAAGAAACTTTATTTCTTAATAATCCGTATCTATCTAGCATAGTGTCTACCTTATTTAAAGCTTCATTTCAAAATTTCAGTTTGTTTCTTACAGGTGGGGAAATCGCAGTATAAAAATTTTTACAAACGAATTGTGTAATGTAATTATTGTACTGGAATTTTCTTAATTAACATAGGCCTATTTCTAATATTCTCCGTGTTGTAAGATTTAACCATTTTAGATATTTTATTAGTATATGCTAATTTAAATATTTTCTAACATTTAACACTATTTTAGCTTTTTACACCAGATGTTTTAAGTTTTAATAGTTTATTATAATTCCGTTTTATATGCCCTAACAAAGGAGACGGAAGTACTATGCAAGGCACACAAGTATGACTTCCCTACTGACTTTTGTATAATTTATACATGAAACCTATAATTTAAGAAAAAGATGTGTTTTATATTAAAACGTTGAAATAGCGATTCTATCAAATAAAACCTATATCGTCCAACAGAAAGTAAAAGTTACTGACTACGCCAAAACTAATAAAAACAAACGAAAGAATGAACATATATGAATGATGCGTTAGTTCAGTTATTCCGAACAATAATATTTTATAGATACCCTTCGGTTTCACACTCCGAAACATTTCTCATTCTTCTAAAGTCGAATGAACTTCAGACATCGGAATCAGCAAGTTTTTTTTCCTCTCATTTTTGATGCCGTCTGAAGGGAAAGTCCTCAGTATTTGTTAGAAAACTACTATTCAAGGGCATAAATTATATAAAGTAATAAAACTTATGTGATAAACTACGGTCCTTGTCCTTTATATAAGGCATTATTAGGACTTTTATAGACCGTAGTAAAAAACTTGTCTGATTATGGCGGTTAATCACAATAAATTTCTTTTTTCTTTTGCTACGTTATTATGAACATTAACTTTATTTACAGTAAACTACGTTGGTATTAAAGAAAATAAGAGAAAATGTCTCTGTAGGATTTGATTATTTATAGGAATATAAAGCAGAATTAAACTTTTTATGTGATCTTATGTCAAAATAGTTTATACTTGAAAATGGATACATTTCTAAAACACAACACAAATACATGTTTAAATAATACTGTAAAACGGCAATATTAAGCTACTTGTTCTACCAAGCATTGCCCATTATTAGTGTTGGGAACTATCGACCTAATTCGACTATCGACTTTTTGGTAATTAACTAGTTTTTACTATCGAATGTTTCAGTCGCTAATTTCGGCCCGACTAATTTTGGTACTATTTACTATCGACTGTTTCGTATACTTTTAGATACTATTTGTGATTCTACTAGTTTCATTAGACTTATTTTTAACGCTCTGGCTCTGTCGTTCTAGCCACGACCTTGACAAAAATTTACCCAATTTATGCTTACATGGATTCATGTGTAGTTCTCTAGTATTTATTGTGCGATCTATTTTAATTATGTCCTATATTTATTATAGTATATTATTTTAAAATAGCAATTAACATATTAAAATACAATAAAATATTTGTGTGGTATTATTCCATTCCATCGAAAAATTCCATTCCTTTTTACAGATCCATAGAATCCATTTAAATATAAAAGTAATTCTACTTCGTCTAAAATGAAATTATTCATTGCATGCTAATAGTATTCAGTATTTTTTTTCCTTTTCCTTTTTTAAAGTTAGTACGTGAAGTAATATGTACCTCTCCGTCCCGCTTATACTACCGTTGGAAAATATCAGCACAACTAAAATTAACTGTTCCAAGCAATTATATTCGTCCTTTCCTTTATCACAATTTATACAGCAAATGGTTAATACATCTTCGCCTGGCATCACGAAAAACAGTCGAGCATATGACTGAAAATTGTCATTACACTGTTTCGACTGTTTTCAGTCGATATCTCCCAATGTTACCCATTATCATATGAATAAATAACAACTATTTCTGTTAAGAAAGAATCCTTGCTGGTTTTGCAGCATATCTTGGCGTGGGGATGCCGAAAAAATATTGATATTTTTAGCCGATATTTTTTGACCGATATATCGATGCATTGATATTTTTCGATATTAAAAAAATTTATATTTCTTAAACATTTTAATTTTTATTAATAAACCTTATAGTTTAGTATTATTCTACTTTACTGCTTGCTTCCACTTTATTATATTTTGGTACTTAATTTTAATATTAATATTAATCTTAATTAAATTAAATAAGTAATATTATAAATAATTAAGGAATAATTAAAATAATCAACATAAATTACAAGAAAATATCGATATATTTTTAAAACTATCGTTTTCGATATATCGATATTTTTTACTCCTGGATATAGAAATATCGATGTTTTTCTCGGTGGCCGACACCCCTATCTTGGTGTACTTGATAGTGTTGAAGGCCTTCTAGGATAGTTTCTAAGGTGGCAACTTGCTAATTGATGTTGAACACCGTGTTTCTAAGATCCCATTGAGCGGTCTCTTATGCAATCTAAATACACTTTTTTATTATTTATTATAGCAATCTAGTAAATTAACACTAATAAGCTATACGTTTTATCCTAATTTGCTACGGTTTTAAATTTACCAATTCCTTATTCTAGTACAGACACTTTGGGCTGAAGATATATAGTATTGTTCTTACTGTGCATTGAGATTTACTTATAACTTCACAGAACTAGACTATATGGTTTTATTCTCCTTAATCTTCTGAGAAAACCTTCATTATCTAGGAACTGGAGAACCTCAACATTGATATGGCGATGGAGCCTCTGATCGCGTTTTTGGGTACATCTTTATCCTTGCTAACATTATCATCAGTTTTTACCTTAAGGTCCTTATGCAGATATGGACGAATGTACCATAGAGCATTAACAATATCTCACAGTACTTTGTTTTGTAATCTTTGTATGATATTTCTATTGCTTTGACTGGTACAACGCCACAGTTGAACATCATAAGTCCACACTGGTTTTAAGGCTGAATATTTACCCAACTAATATACTTCAGCTTGGGTTCGTAAAATTTTTTCTTAACATGTGACTTTCACCCGAGTCTAACTTCACGAGTCATGCAAAGATATTTGGCTGTATTTCCATATGGTACTATTTGCTGATTTATATATTCTGGTTTGTCCTTGATTATTTTTTTGCTCAAATCAATATGCACTGATTTATATTGATTAATTCCAAAAAGCCATTTCTCATGCCATGACTAACATTATCATCACACTGAGCAAGATCTAAAAATATTACGGAACAAATTTTATTTTCTTCAAGTGATTTTCTCAAGGCATTGGTGTTTCTGTAAACCTCTGTAACGTGGAATGTTGTTTCCTGAAACTAAATTGATGATCTGATGTAAGATGATTTTCCTCAATGATTATTTTAAATTAAGCAATTTGGATAATGTCGGCAATAGTAATATGGGCCGGCATGACTGTGTATCATAAGGTGGATTTTCTGGTTAAGAAATCATAATTAATTCAAACACCCTCCATAGTTGCGGTACATATTCCAGTGTTAATGAAGAATTTCCTAGGTTGATGATCTTGATTAGTGTTTTTCTTCGAAACTCATTTAATATTTTCCCGGTATTAAGATCATCCAGACATATTTGACATTAAAAAATGGTATTGAGGTAATCTGAACCCATCTATTAAAATCTGTTTTGATTTCACACGCTGTGTTCTTGTTCATGTAAGAAATTACATTCTCTTGGTCTAAAATTATCCCAATTAACTTAACATGACAACTGAAATTTATCATGTAACTTAACAGTTTGTTCATAACAGTAATCAAAATATATGCAATCATTCAATAAATTAACTAACGCAACATATGAGGAATAATTGAATACCCAATATGTACGACAATAGATTATTTTATGATCATATAAAAATGTATGTAAAATATTATACATGTCGGTACTAAAACGAAAAGTTAGGTCGATAAATTGAGTTTTGTTATATTCATCCATTCATTCGGATATCGATTGAGCAAAGTTTGATCCCAGAAAGGACGAATATTCGACATTTATTGTTATTACTTATTTTACTACCTATATCGTTTCAAACATATTTTTCAACATTTCGAACAAGAACATTTTAAATTCAAAGGCAAATGCGATGTTTTATTCCCTCGCCCACGAGATCTTCAGAATAATATTTAAATAATATTTTATTTGTGTTAGTCATGCAGAATGTAATGCAACGATCCGTGATACAAGATAATATTTTTTTCGCAATAAATAATAAAATATTCTCTAAAAATAACCATTGATATGCAATATGTAAACGCTATACTTTTATATATATATCTCTTTTATATATTAATTGGCTTACCGAAAATTTTCTTTCCCCTTTTTAAAGAAAACGGAGGCACTTGGAGGCATAAAATATGGCACTGTTAAATATTACTTCGGGCAAGAAATTTAGGCCTAAAATTTTCCTCTGATATGCTCTACAAACAAGTAAATTATAGTAAAACGAAATACATACAAATCAAGTAAGCAGGAATAGCCGTCAGATCGGTACACAATATATAACAGGTCAATTAAAAAGTCCCCGGCCTACCATAGTAAAACACTTTTTTTGGCAAAACTATTTTTTTTTATTCAACATAATTCCTATTAAGGGCGACATTCTAATTATAGCGACCCTCCGACTTTTCGATACCATTTTTGTCCTTTGCTTCAAAATAGGCCTCAGTTTCGTCGATCACCTCTTCATTCGACGAAAATTTCTTCCCAGCGAGCATACTTTTGAGATCTAAGAACAGGAAATACTCGCTGGGGCCAGATCTGGAGAATAGGTTGGATAAGAAAGCAATTGGAAACCCAGTTCATGAATTTTTGACACGGTGCACTGTCTTGGTGAAGCAGCACTTTCTTGTTCTTCAATTGCGGTCGTTTTTCGGCGATTTCGTCTATTTAACGGTCCAACAACGCTATGCAATAGTCGCTGTTAATGGTCCTTCCTTTTTTAAGGTTGTCAATGAAAATTATTCCAAGCGCATCCCAAAATATAGACGCTATAACCTTACCATCTGACTGTTGCGTTTTCCCACGCTTTGGAGCGAGTTCATCGTTTACAGTCCACTCGAATGTCTGTCGATTGGACTTCGGGGTGAAACGATGGAGCCATGTTTCATCCATTGTCAGATATTGTCGCAAAAACTCGGGTTTATTACACTTGATTATCTTCAAATACTGCCCCGAATCATCAAATCGTCGTCGTTTTTGGTCAAAAATGAGCTCAAGCGGCACCCACTTGGCACAGAGCTTTCTCATACCCAAATATTCATGAATTATTTGATGTAGACGTTCATTTGATATCTCTAGAGTGTCTGCTATTTCATTCAGTTTCAATTTACGGCCATTCAATATCATTTTGTGTATTTTTTAAATGTTTTCGTCGCTAACAACCTCTTTTGAGCGTCCACTGCATTCACCGTCTTCGGTGTTCATTTCACTACGTCATTCGTTAGCATACCAATCCTTGATAGTTGATTTTCCTGGGGCAGTGTCCGGACATTTGGCAACAACCAAGTTTTTGCTTCAACTGTATTTTTTCCCTTCAAAAAGCAATATTTGATCAATAAGGGAAGTTCCTTTTCATCCATTTTTTGTCAAGTTGCTTCACTCAAAATGTTATAATTCACAAATTAATGATCCGACAGCTGTCGAATTTATACGCGCATCTTTTGAGGGTTTGGGCTAACTAAAAAAAAATGGATTTAATCAGTTGACCTATTATAAAATTTGGCAACGTTGCACCGCAAAATGCCGGAAGAGCACTTTCAATTAGAAGACAAGTCTTCGATAGTTTATGCTAAGTGACTTATTTCCTGCCTTACAGTTCGCATACACACAGTCTATACAGATGAGTAGTGACTCACGTTATCAATATATGCCTGCCGAAAGTTGTAAATTCGTTTAACAGTCAGACAATATTTTCCTTCTCATTTTATTCTATGGTTATAGCCAACATAAGTGGTCTTCTACCAAGTCTAATTTCTTACGCGCTTCGTCTAGCCCCGGTACCTGAACCCCCATTATCCGGAGCACTCAACAACGAACTGATGAGACATCCATTTTGCTAACCAGGTGTTTTCTGTTTGCTCGGTGCCTTTCTTATATTGGCTTGGCTTCACCAGATACTTAATACAATGCGATTCTTTATATTGTTTCAAGTCCTAATTATTTTCCCAGTGTTACAAATATTACAAAAAAAAGCAGGTAAAATTTATAATAAATTAGAGCACTAAATTATACGAAAATAAAAATATTTGAATTTTCGTAAACTTTAAATTAAACAATTTTCTTAT
Source organism: Rhynchophorus ferrugineus (assembly GCF_030347505.1). Lineage (NCBI taxonomy): Eukaryota > Metazoa > Arthropoda > Insecta > Coleoptera > Curculionidae > Rhynchophorus > Rhynchophorus ferrugineus. The sequence goes on along the minus strand of NW_027472581.1, from coordinate 10,411,141 downwards.
ATATAAATATCTGTAATTATGTCGCAGCAGTTAATTTTCGACTTCATTCAACACAATCCGCAAATGGTTATGTTGCGTACTCCAAAACATACTATTGAGTCATATTTGTGCATATAATATGAGCATTTGACAGATATTACATAATATGTCTCTGAAAGCGTTTATGTAGTGTTAAAGCTTCGAAGTTACACCGCGACAGACGAAAACTTATTTAGTCATGAATATTAACGTAACGGAATTTCAGCGTTGCATAAGACGCGGGACTTAGACACACATAAAAAAATCCTCCAGACCACTAACATGCAGCCAATTTATTTGTACCATCAACTCGTCAAGTACACGCTAGAGAGAGAAAAAATTGAAAACCGTAAAGAGAAATTTTAATATAAATTGGCTTGTCGCGAATACGTCAAACGTTTCGGCTGCTTTCGTGTGGACGGATGGTAAGGCGAATCGACTTATTGGGGAAGAGCGAAATTTAAATGTCAAACGTTCACGCTTTAACCGAATGGAAGCCCCATCTCGGTGAGTGCTTCGTGGTATATCGAAATCGACTGTTCAAATGTATTTGATTTTATGCTTTTATTTCACTAATTTTATAAAAGTTTCTTGCACATGGGTTTTACTTAATATATTCTGATATAAATATAATCAAAGTCATAAGAAGAGTGCAACTGCATATCAAAAATATTTGGTTTCAACAAAGTTATAGCGATTTAACAATTTTTGATTTTCGCGCCCAATCAATGTCGGTCTTTGTGAGCTCACGCTATCGCCAAAGACGTAAGGGGGCGGCGAGTAGGGTTTCGAGCATCGCCAATATATGTACAATAGTCTTTATTTGCGTATTACAGAGGCATAATGCATTTTACATATTTTTCACCAGTTTGTAGACAAGAAGTCGAGGAAACGAGTTTGTAAACTAAGAGAAAAAAGGTACTATTTAAGCACAAATTTAAGGATTTTCGAAAGCTATCAACCTTGCTTCTATCTACCTGTGTCAAAAAATGGGGTCCACATGTATCATGTAACTCTTGCAGATATTTTATGGCGGATTAGTTTATTTTCTTTCCTTTCTTTATTACATGGAATTATTGATTAAGTTGCGTCTTATTGTTGGCTGATACAGAGGTGAAAATCTTATGGTGGGATACAGAATCCTAGCCATGTTCCAGAATTCTGGCTGGAAGTCGGCTTTGCTCTAATATATTATGAGATATCTTAAGTTATATTATTTTATTATATAAGTATGTAAAACAAATAGTGATACTGTATATTAAATAGCATTAAGTATATTTTTAACCAACTGTCTTCAAGCATCAATGATCGGCTTCACCATTCAGAATGTGTCATTTCGTCGAAGGGTAAACAAAACATATTTAGTGCGTTAGAAATATCTAAATTTAAACCGAGTAAATAAAAAAAGAATTAAAACAACAATTTTATTTTAATTTCAGTCATATCAGATTGTTATTTTTGTATTGTTGTAAATCCGCTTAAAGGTTAAAACTGAAATGAAAAAGGTTAAATATCTTAACCTGATAAATTGAGATCCGCTCCAATAGTCCATACAGAAAAACTACTCTCTCAAAGTAACTATCCATCATGAAGTTCACCTGTATCCGTACATGCCGAATTTTGTATTGAATGGGAACAAGAAATACCACATCTCGTCAACTCTAAAGATCTCAATAACTTAAAAACAGACTTAAATATTCCAAAAGCTAAAGCAGAGTTATTAGTATCGCGGATAAAGCAATGTACATAAATGAATTGAAATGACTAACGTATATTGGTTCCCAGAACCTTTACCTTAACATATCAAAAATAAAAGAGAATTAGAGCTACAATTTTATTTTAAAGCAATGTAAATTGAAAGGTTTGAAAAAGAATATGTGTCTCCAATTCCAGTCAGCTATAAAACAGGTAGTGCACAATCAAGCAGAACAAGAACTAAATGTAATGTAGTAATATTGCAATCAAGAATTGTTACACATATTACAGTAAATAGCTCTTGATACACTTATATATTATTTCCATATCTCCTTGTCATAATGTTATTATGTGATGTTATCTAAATATTATTTGACGAGGCATGGGTTCTATTTTAATTCATTAGATGCAATACTTTGATATCATATTTAATCACCAAAACATATGTATACTGTCTAATTTAGCTGAAATTCTTATATATTATGTCAGAAAATGTCAATATTTTTAAATATAATTAATTTTCTACGGCATTATCAATAGAAAATTGGAAAAATAAAAATAAAAAGTGTTTGTTTTGGTGTATGAGGTTTTAAAAAGGTTTGTTTAAAAGGTGTATAAAAGGTTTTAGTTAACAATAATATTACATAAATAAAGTATTTTAGAACACAGAAACTTAATTATAACTTAAAACAAAAATGAACATGTCCTGTATATTCTTGTCGAAAATAAATTATAAACTATAAATGTAAATGTAAATATAATTTAAATGTGACAAACACCAAGAAAGTTACATGTTTTGATCTTTTACCTTAGGCAGAGCCCTCAGAAATATACTACATAAACATGTATATTGAAGAAAGAAAAGTTAAACAGCACACCTTTCTGAGTTAGAAAGCTAAATAATTTGGAAAAAACACGAAATTCCCTTCGCTCTAATGCATTCGATCCTCATTAAATATTGTGAGTAGCAAGAGAATTGTAACACGGGCTAAGGGATAAAAATACTTGGAAACTAGATGTTGAGTAATGCAGTAGACGCACTGTGGTATATGCGAATTACTGGCTTATATAATGACATAGGGATCCCTAAAATCACACAGATAACACATCAAAAACAATTAACTTGTGCCACACAAGACTAAGCTACACCTTCATGAAAACATAAGAACCTTCCAGTCACTATATGTACGATATGTCGCTTGCAGTTTCATAAAAATCAAATATGGGAAACTTACGTAAAGTTAGGTCAGTTCAGTGAAAAGAGAATTGCATTAAACTTTTTTACTTGTTACACTATAGTGATAGGGTTGATCCTAAATTGACATAAATAATTTGATGGTATGTCAGTAGACCAATTTAATATGATAAAACATAAAAATCCTTCATCTACTAGATGTATAACATATTATAAGCAGTTTCAAAATATTTTGGAAAATATGCAAAGTCAATATTTGAGTGGAAATAGAACTTCACTATTTGTATCATTGGTATACTAAGATATAGTGATAGGGTTCACCCTAAATTGATAAAAGTTAATTTATTCTAGGTTCGTAAGGCGAATATAAAACAAAATTTAAATCAATATCATAACGCAACGCCATTTTAGAATAAGAAACAATTAATAATAGCCGATATTATTCCCGAAACAACTTCATATTTAAAAATACAAAATATAAAACTTACCTCAATTAATTTTCATCAAAGTACAAGCACTGCACCTGAAACCAAGTTATATAATCAAAATATGATTTAAAAAAAATAATAATTTAAAGATGTACTCCAGAAAATTCTCAAAAATATCCGAAAGTCGCGCATTATATAATCTTTGCGAAAACAAATAACAGTACTGGCAAAACAATAACAGTGGCAAGTTCGTTGGGAGCCTTGAATATAAATGAGGCCTAACTAAGGTAACTCCAGTTTCGAAACAAGGCCGAAAACTAACTAAGACTATGCGTTATCCCTTATATATTAATTTGAGAGGCTTACGGCTCGCGATTTTATATATGCTATATTTAAACCGTTAATTATTAATATATGCTAAAAACTATTACACATCCGCAGACTGCTCTTATTACTTCGGATATCTTGGGAGTTAAAATCCGGAATTAAAATTAGAATATGTTAATAGGATCCATATTAACTACGGTTTATAAACGAGGTTTTAATTACCCAGAACACATTAGATTAATTGTGATGTCTGATACTATGAAATATAATTGTTAATTGAACAAATTCAGCCTCAAATGTTGCAGGATGTCATGAAAAATGTCTTAAAAAGAGTCGAAAATTACATAGCGAATCGCGGTCACCTTTTAGCGGATATAATTTCTCAATCATAGCGAAAAAAATGTAAAAACCAACTAAACTTTTCATTAAAACTAAACTTACCTATCTTTTATTTGGGCAAAGTTATAGGTAATCAAAATAGTAGCTGGACTTTTGCCCCACTTAGTATTAGATTTAAAAAATATATCGTATTAATGGTTTCGAAATAATATGACATTTTTCACGTCTATTCTCTTTATTTTATTGAAATACCTTGATTAACATTGTTACCCAAATTGTCAAGAAAAACGGAAGTAAGTTTTTTAATCAACACATCCAAAAATTAAAAGATTATTTCACAAAACCTAAACAGCTAAACGTTTTTCAGGCCTATGTTATTACTTTTTTGTAAAATAAATTATTAACTTGGATTGCGATATTCAGTATTTATTTATGTTAATTATTAATATATGCTAAAAACTATTAAACATCCGCAGAATGCTCTTATTACTTCGGATATCTTGAAAGTTAAAATGCGGAATTAAAATTAGAATATGCTAATAGGATCCATATTAACTACGGTTTATAAACGAGGTTTTAATTACCCAGAACACATTAGATTAATTGTGTGATGTCTGATACTATGAAATATAATTTTGGTCATATTTAAATTTTAGTCATACAATAATGCCCTAATAAATTATAGTATTTTTACATAAAGATTATTTACTTTAAAAATGTATAAGTTAGTAAAACACTGCGTTGTTTTCTCAAATAATTTATTGCCTCAATGTTTTTTCTATCAGGCCATTGTATGTATTTTTATCAACGATATCAATTGACGAATATCCTTAGTATATATGTAAACCACTGCTCTTGTCAGTTCTTGTTACATGTTGTTACTTTTAAAAAGTTTGCTGAAGCTCACCAAACTTAAAAAGTATTTTAAAAAATATATTTAAAGATTTAAAGTACAATTCCGAACCGTCTCCACATCGCGGCATCATTGCTTTCCACGCAAGAAAAGGAGCTTTCCGTAGCAAATTGTGACTGACAATAAAAACTGGATCTATTACGACAATCTCAATGGCAAAAAGTCATAGGCCCAGGAGAACCATTCAGGTCTAGGATCGACAAGATGTAATTTATTACGAACTGCTAAAGTTGAAGCAAACCGAATTTATGCAGAGAAGTCATCAATTGAAGAAAATGAACTATGGGTTATTAAAAGCAGAGCTTCGCAGACAGATGCAAAATTATCTTCTTATATGACGCTGCAAGAGCAATGCACGTTGCAAGATTTCTGAAAGATGTTAACAGTTAATAGTTGACATTAGTAACAGTGTCAACGTCACAAAGCCTATCAGACAAGAACTGGGCACTTAAATAGGAAGTTCTACTCACTTTTATAGTTATGCTAGATTTCCGGATTTAACAGCACCAAAAATGTTTATAGGGTTTTTTAAAATCCAACGTTTATGCGAATAAGCCCCAAACGATTCAACATGGTAAAGACAATATTCGTCTCGAAATTGAACAAATTCAGCTTCAAATGTTTCAGGATGTCATGAAAAATGTCTTAAAAGGGTCGAAAATTGCATAGCGAATCACGGTCACATTTTAGCCGATATAATTTATATATAGTTATATATATATATATATATATATATATATATATATATATATATATATATATATGTATAGTATATATTATATATATTTATAGTCTATAACTAGTTATATATATGTTATATGTGATATAGTTTATAACTAAACTTTTCATTAAAACTAAACTTACCTATCTTTTATTTGGGCAAAGTTATAGGCAATCAAAATGGTAGCGGGACTTTGGCACTACGTAGTATTAGATTTAAAATATATATCCTATTAATGGTTTGGAAACAATATGACATTTTCCACGTTTATTCCTTTTATTTTAATGTAATAACTTGTTTAACATTGTTACCCAAATTGTCAAGAAAAACTGAAGTAAGTTTTTTAATCAACACATCCAAAAATTAAAAAGATATTTCACAAAACCTAAACAGCTAAAAGTTTTTTTCAGGCCTGTGTTATTACTTTTTTGTAAAATAAATTATTAACTTGGATTGCGATATTCAGTATTTATTTATGATATTACACACAACGCCAATTTCTTAATACATTTTAAGACATATGGATTACTTAATAAAAATATCTAATAAACAAAACCATACGAATCCGGAAATTTCTCAGTCGAATCTGATTGGAAGTAGTCCTGGCATGCAACAGAATATTTTGGCAAGTCTGGACTTCCGGATTACGCCCAAACCGTTTCGGTAAAGATATGAGCCGTTTTATTAAATTTAAAATTGCCAATTTGCGTGCCACTCCACAGGAAAACAGGCGAAGACAATGGCCTCGACGAGAGCCGGCCTTGAAACGTCGTTTTAACGAAATATGAATGATACATTAGGTTCGGTTTTTCGTCGGGCGTTGCATGGCCTACTGTTATAACTTCATACTTACATGATACCTTTATTATAACTTATAGTCGCCTGTATAAGTATTCCATGAAATCACCCTGATGAAACGTATTTAAATACTGTACCTTGTCCAAAAGTGAAGTTACATAATGTATTTTAAGGACGGTGTTATTTTCGAACAAGCCAGTATTTTAGGTTTAGTTAACTGTATGTTTTTGAAGAAATATTACGGGAGTTTTATATTTTATATTGCGTGTAAAATGCACCATGTTTTACTTTGTGCTAATATAATAACACACTTTAAATTTTGTGAATGTTGTTGTTACAAAATATTAATATATAGTTTATTCAAATTAATAGTGACTCGAGAAAAGAGAAGAGAAGAGTAGTTTGAAAGTTCGAACATGTAACCGAAAGAGCCTGCAAAAGTTTTCCGTTTTGTCAAACGTCTGCAAAATTCTATAAAATATTATAATTACGGATTATAAACCGGCAAACGTTGTTTTAAGGCTTGGTTTTAATAAATTTGAAATCGCTCTGGTTTTTATTGAAAATATATTTTGGGCGATGCAACAGCACTGTATATTAGTACTGGCACGGTCACTAAATTATCTCAAAAAATAAAAACAGTATAACCTTAAATTCACCAAAAAAAAATCGTGTTAATGCGAAACGCGACGCGATGATAGCTGTATCTGAGAGCAAATACAACTATTTGAGGGATGTAGAACATCCCTTCATACACTGTTGGGTAAAATAGGATTTAAGTGGTGTAAAGAGAACCTACGAAGAGGTTTAATGGAACTTCCAGAGATTTGTTTTAAAAAATTACAATTTTTAGAAATATATAACAAAATCAAGGACACGGGATTAGGACTAAAAATCCAGAAAACCGTTTGATCTTGTGTAGTTGTGTAGTGAACTGTATTAAATGAGGGGTAATACCTTTTATTTTATTAGAGACTAGGTAAAAGCCCACAGGTCTTCCTAGAGAACTATCTAGTTTTTAGTGACTATATAGACAAATTGTAAGTTAATTGGAAATGATTAGTAATAGTATATTAATAAATTTAAAATATACTATTACTAATTACTAATCAATAATTACTAATTAATAAATATCACTTAGTAATATTTCAAAATACCTAATTCATATTTAAAAGATAATAGTCAATAGATAAAACAATCAATTGACAAAAGTGGATAAAACAATCAATTGACAAAAGTGGAACTCAAAAATGAATCAATATTATCTCTCAAATAATTAATGGAATGTTTCCTTAAATAGTGTTTTGTATACAGAATTTTATAATTATTACACAATTCTATGAAGTATGATAACCAGTTTTTAACAGCAAGTTCGTTAGTTATTCAGGAAATTTGAATCAAACAATAAATACTAATGGTGCTTTACATAGTTCTAAATTTCTTCAATACCTTTCTAATAGAGGAAAATGTAAAAATAAATTTTTTCCAATTTGTACACTTCCTGTTATGCTGCATTTTCGATAAAAATATTAAGAACAGCGATGGCAACGAAAATATATGAGATGAAAATAAAAATGTTGCGACGTAAATGGTGCAATGACAGCCGTGCTGCAACCTGGTGCAAATACGTTTGTTTTAAGAGCATCCGTCGCCCGATTCCCCGCCTATCCCTCACCCCCGCGCAACGGCAATAAGAAATTTTGACGAAATTCTACCTCTGTTAAGAGAGTCTGGCGAAACTTGATAAATTATTCCGAAACTTATTCCATATGGCGCTCTAAAAGCATTACATCCCGGTGGGTGTTAATGCCTAAGACTTGTAACATCGCAGCTACTTCACGCCACCGCTGTTACAGATTTGAATACAATTTGTGTCTAGTCTGGTTTTTGACTGGAAACAATAAGCGCGAATTTTATGAGTGACAGTTCCTGTTTGGGGCGGTAATTTATATTCCTGGCTGGAGCATTCAGCGCTTCGTAATTCCATTATTTATTATTTTCTTTTGTGTCTGAATAATTCTCAAGTAGTATTACGATTTCAGAAGGTTACGCTCGGATAATTTATACTATTTCTCATGATTTATATGTGTACTAGTGTGATCCGAAAAGATTATGGACCTGAAAAATTTAGGTTTTTCCGGACGATGTTTTCAGATAAACTCATACATGAACTAATGATGTATAATCCATCATCTCGAGGTCTAATGTACTGCCAGTTGTAGTTTCAAAATCGATTTAAAATCAGTGCATATTTGTCCTTCACATATTATTTTACTTATGAAGATTAATGTCCAAATATACAAACAAGTCATTCAATAAAATTCATCTGGTTGTCAAATTTCATCAGTCGCAGTGGCCTCTATTCTTCAAAACATTAGTAGAAATAATTTGATGTTATAAACCGCTAAAAATTGTTTTGGCGTTTTTCTTGTTTTAATTAATTTCAAACCGATGCTTAATATTTGCGATTAGTCTGATTGAGAATACCAAAGCCAATAAACAGGAACGAGATAATGGAGATACCCTCTAGACAGCAAAATGTGTTAGAGAAGTATGTATCATAGAGTAAATATGTCTTAGTGTGTTACAGATGCACTCAATGTTACTATGGGTACTGTGACTGAAATGTATCTAAATGTGAAGGAAATTATCATACCGAAGCCAATTAATAGTCAGACTTTGAAATAGATTGAATCTCCAGTCAGTTACTTTGAACTGGAACGAGATAACGGAGATACCCTCTAGTCAGTAAAATGTGTTAGAAAATTATGTATTATAGAGTAAATATGTTTTAGTTATAGTTGCACTCAGTATTAATATGGGTACTGTGACCAAAAATCTCCCTAAAATGAAGGACAATATCATAACAAAGCCAATTAATAGTCAGACTCTGAAACAGATTGAATCTTTTGTCAATTACTTCGAAATGGAATGAGATAACGGAGATACAGCCAGTATCTAGCCAGTAAAATTCGTTAGGTAACTATGTATTATAGAGTAAATATATCTTAGTTTGTTACAGATGCACTCAGTGTTAACCATATTAGCTGTGACTAAAATGTATATAAAAGTGAAGCATAATATCATACCAAAACCAATAAATAAGAAGACTCTGAAGCAGACTGAATCTATAGTCAGTTACTTCGAACTAGAACGAGATAATGGAGACACCCTCTATCCAGTAAAATGCGTTAGAGAAGTATGTATTATAGAGTAAATAGGTGTTAGTTTGTTACAGATGCACTCAGTGTTAACATAAAAGTGAAGGACAATATCATACTAAAGCCAATTAATAGTCAGACTCTGAAACAGATTTTATCTCTAGTCAGTTACTTCGAAATTGAACGAGATAATGGAAATATCCTCTAGCCAGTAAAGTGCGTTAGAGAAGTATGTATTATGAGGTAAATATATTTTAGTTATAGTTGCAATCAGTATTAATATGGGTACTGTGACTAAAATGTATCTAAAAGTGAAGGACAATATCATACAAAAGCCAATAAATAATCAGAAACCCAAACAAACTTAATTTTTAGTCAGTTACTTCAAGCTGGAACGAGATAATGCAGATACGATCTAGTCAGTTAAATGCGTTAGAGAATTAGGTATTATAGAGTAAATATGTTTTAGTTATGGTTGCACTCAGTATTAATATGGGTACTGTGACTAAAATTTATCTAAAAGTGACGGACAATATCATACCAAGGCAAATTAATAGTCAGATTCTGAAAAAGATTGAATATCTAGCCAGTTCCTTCGAAATAGAGCGATATAATTAAATAAACCCTCTAGTCAGTAAAATGCGTTAGAGAAATATATATTATGGAGTAAATATGCTTTAGTTTGTTATAGTTGCAATCAGTATTAATATGGGTACTGTGACTAAAATATACCTAAAAGTGAAGGACAATATCATACCAAAGCCAATATATAATTAGACTCCCAAACAAACTGAATCTCTAGTCAGTTACTTCGAAATGGAACGAGATAATGTAGATTCGATCTAGTCAGTTAAATGCGTTAGAGAATTAGTATATTATTCTTATATGACGCTGCAAGAGCAATGCACGTTGCAAGATTTCTTAAAGATGTTAACAGTTAATAGTTGACATTAGTAACAGTGTCAACGTCACAAAGCCTATCAGACAAGAAGACATAGGAAGTTCTACTCACTTTTATAGTTATGCCAGATCTCCGGATTTAACAGCACCAAAAAAATTTCATAGGGTTTTTTAAAATCCAACGTTTATGCGAATAAGTCCCAAAGAATTCAACATGGTAAAGACAATATTCGTCTCGAAATTGAACAAATTCAGCTTCAAATGTTTCAGGATGTCATGAAAAATGTCTTAAAAGGGTCGAAAATTGCATAGCGAATCACGGTCACATTTTAGCCGATATAATTTATATATAGTTATATATAAATATATATATATATATATATATATATATATATATATATATATATATATATATATATATATATATATGTATAGTATATATTATATATATGTATAGTATATATTATATATATTTATAGTCTATATACAGTTATATATATGTTATATATGATATAGTTCATAACTAAACTTTTCATTAAAACTAAACTTACCTATGTTTTATTTGGGCAAAGTTATAGGCAAACAAAATGGTAGCGGGACTTTTACCCCACGTAGTATTAGATTTAAAAAAATATCATATTAATGGTTTGGAAAGAATATGACGTTTTTCACGTTTATTCCTTTTATTTTAATGTAATAACTTGTTTAACATTGTTACCCAAATTGTCAAGAAAAACTGAAGTAAGTTTTTTAATCAACACATCCAAAAATTAAAAAGATATTTCACAAAACCTAAACAGCTAAAAGTTTTTTTCAGGCCTGTGTTATTACTTTTTTGTAAAATAAATTATTAACTTGGATTGCGATATTCAGTATTTATTTATGATATTACACACAACGCCAATTTCTCAATACATTTTAAGACATATGGATTACTTAATAAAAATATCTAATAAACAAAACCATACGAATCCGGAAATTTCTCAGTCGAATCTGATTGGAAGTAGTCCTGGCATGCAACAGAATATTTTGGCAAGTCTGGACTTCCGGATTACGCCCAAACCGTTTCGGGAAAGATATGAGCCGTTTTATTAAATTTAAAATTGCCAATTTGCGTGCCACTCCACAGGAAAACAGGCGAAGACAATGGCCTCGACGAGAGCCGGCCTTGAAACGTCGTTTTAACGAAATATGAATGATACATTAGGTTCGGTTTTTCGTCGGGCGTTGCATGGCCTACTGTTATAACTTCATACTTACATGATACCTTTATTATAACTTATAGTCGCCTGTATAAGTATTCCATGAAATCACCCTGATGAAACGTATTTAAATACTGTACCTTGTCCAAAAGTGAAGTTACATAATGTGTTTTAAGGACGGTGTTATTTTCGAACAAGCCAGTATTTTAGGTTTAGTTAACTGTATGTTTTTGAAGAAATATTACGGGAGTTTTATATTTTATATTGCGTGTAAAATGCACCATGTTTTACTTTGTGCTAATATAATAACACACTTTAAATTTTGTGAATGTTGTTGTTACAAAAAATGAAATATAGTTTATTCAAATTAATATTGACTCGAGAAAAGAGAAGAGAAGAGTAGTTTGAAAGTTCGAACATGTAACCGAAAGAGCCTGCAAAAGTTTTCCGTTTTGTCAAACGTCTGCAAAATTCTATAAAATATTATAATTACGGATTATAAACCGGCAAACGTTGTTTTAAGGCTTGGTTTTAATAAATTTGAAATCGCTCTGGTTTTTATTGAAAATATATTTTGGGCGATGCAACAGCACTGTATATTAGTACTGGCACGGTCACTAAATCATCTCAAAAAATAAAAACAGTATAACCTTAAATTCGCCAAAAAAAAATCGTGTTAATGCGAAACGCGACGCGATGATAGCTGTATCTGAGAGCAAATACAACTATTTGAGGGATGTAGAACATCCCTTCATACACTGTTGGGTAAAATAGTATTTAAGTGGTGTAAAGAGAACCTACGAAGAGGTTTAATGGAACTTCCAGAGATTTGTTTTAAAAAATTACAATTTTTAGAAATATATAACAAAATCAAGGACACGGGATTAGGACTAAAAATCCAGAAAACCGTTTGATCTTGTGTAGTTGTGTAGTGAACTGTATTAAATGAGGGGTAATACCTTTTATTTTATTAGAGACTAGGTAAAAGCCCACAGGTCTTCCTAGAGAACTATCTAGTTTTTAGTGACTATATAGACAAATTGTAAGTTAATTGGAAATGATTAGTAATAGTATATTAATAAATTTAAAATATACTATTACTAATTACTAATCAATAATTACTAATTAATAAATATCACTTAGTAATATTTCAAAATACCTAATTCATATTTAAAAGATAATAGTCAATAGATAAAACAATCAATTGACAAAAGTGGAACTCAAAAATGAATCAATATTATCTCTCAAATAATTAATGGAATGTTTCCTTAAATAGTGTTTTGTATACAGAATTTTATAATTATTACACAATTCTATGAAGTATGATAACCAGTTTTTAACAGCAAGTTCGTTAGTTATTCAGGAAATTTGAATCAAACAATAAATACTAATGGTGCTTTACATAGTTCTAAATTTCTTCAATACCTTTCTAATAGAGGAAAATGTAAAAATAAATTTATTCCAATTTGTACACTTCCTGTTATGCTGCATTTTCGATAAAAATATTAAGAACAGCGATGGCAACGAAAATATATGAGATGCAAATAAAAATGTTGCGACGTAAATGGTGCAACGACAGCCGTGCTGCAACCTGGTGCAAATACGTTTGTTTTAAGAGCATCCGTCGCCCGATTCCCCGCCTATCCCTCACCCCCGCGCAACGGCAATAAGAAATTTTGACGAAATTCTACCTCTGTTAAGAGAGTCTGGCGAAACTTGATAAATTATTCCGAAACTTATTCCATATGGCGCTCTAAAAGCATTACATCCCGGTGGGTGTTAATGCCTAAGACTTGTAACATCGCAGCTACTTCACGCCACCGCTGTTACAGATTTGAATACAATTTGTGTCTAGTCTGGTTTTTGACTGGAAACAATAAGCGCGAATTTTATGAGTGACAGTTCCTGTTTGGGGCGGTAATTTATATTCCTGGCTGGAGCATTCAGCGCTTCGTAATTCCATTATTTATTATTTTCTTTTGTGTCTGAATAATTCTCAAGTAGTATTACGATTTCAGAAGGTTACGCTCGGATAATTTATACTATTTCTCATGATTTATATGTGTACTAGTGTGATCCGAAAAGATTATGGACCTGAAAAATTTAGGTTTTTCCGGACGATGTTTTCAGATAAACTCATACATGAACTAATGATGTATAATCCATCATCTCGAGGTCTAATGTACTGCCAGTTGTAGTTTCAAAATCGATTTAAAATCAGTGCATATTTGTCCTTCACATATTATTTTACTTATGAAGATTAATGTCCAAATATACAAACAAGTCATTCAATAAAATTCATCTGGTTGTCAAATTTCATCAGTCGCAGTGGCCTCTATTCTTCAAAACATTAGTAGAAATAATTTGATGTTATAAACCGCTAAAAATTGTTTTGGCGTTTTTCTTGTTTTAATTAATTTCAAACCGATGCTTAATATTTGCGATTAGTCTGATTGAGAATACCAAAGCCAATAAACAGGAACGAGATAATGGAGATACCCTCTAGACAGCAAAATGTGTTAGAGAAGTATGTATCATAGAGTAAATATGTCTTAGTGTGTTACAGATGCACTCAATGTTACTATGGGTACTGTGACTGAAATGTATCTAAATGTGAAGGAAATTATCATACCGAAGCCAATTAATAGTCAGACTTTGAAATAGATTGAATCTCCAGTCAGTTACTTTGAACTGGAACGAGATAACGGAGATACCCTCTAGTCAGTAAAATGTGTTAGAAAATTATGTATTATAGAGTAAATATGTTTTAGTTATAGTTGCACTCAGTATTAATATGGGTACTGTGACCAAAAATCTCCCTAAAATGAAGGACAATATCATAACAAAGCCAATTAATAGTCAGACTCTGAAACAGATTGAATCTTTTGTCAATTACTTCGAAATGGAATGAGATAACGGAGATACAGCCAGTATCTAGCCAGTAAAATTCGTTAGGTAACTATGTATTATAGAGTAAATATATCTTAGTTTGTTACAGATGCACTCAGTGTTAACCATATTAGCTGTGACTAAAATGTATATAAAAGTGAAGCATAATATCATACCAAAGCCAATAAATAAGAAGACTCTGAAGCAGACTGAATCTATAGTCAGTTACTTCGAACTAGAACGAGATAATGGAGATACTCTCTATCCAGTAAAATGCGTTAAAGAAGTATGTATTATAGAGTAAATAGGTGTTAGTTTGATACAGATGCACTCAGTGTTAACATAAAAGTGAAGGACAATATCATACTAAAGCCAGTTAATAGTCAGACTCTGAAACAGATTTTATCTCTAGTCAGTTACTTCGAAATTGAACGAGATAATGGAAATATCCTCTAGCCAGTAAAGTGCGTTAGAGAAGTATGTATTATGAGGTAAATATATTTTAGTTATAGTTGCAATCAGTATTAATATGGGTACTGTGACTAAAATGTATCTAAAAGTGAAGGACAATATCATACAAAAGCCAATAAATAATCAGAAACCCAAACAAACTTAATTTTTAGTCAGTTACTTCAAGCTGGAACGAGATAATGTAGATTCGATCTAGTCAGTTAAATGCGTTAGAGAATTAGGTATTATAGAGTAAATATGTTTTGGTTATAGTTGCACTCAGTATTAATATGGGTACTGTGACTAAAATTTATCTAAAAGTGACGGACAATATCATACCAAGGCAAATTAATAGTCAGATTCTGAAAAAGATTGAATATCTAGCCAGTTCCTTCGAAATAGAGCGATATAATTAAATAAACCCTCTAGTCAGTAAAATGCGTTAGAGAAATATATATTATGGAGTAAATATGCTTTAGTTTGTTATAGTTGCAATCAGTATTAATATGGGTACTGTGACTAAAATTTATCTGAAAGTGAGGGACAATATCTTACCAAGGCCAATTAATAGTCAGATTCTGAAACAGATTGAATCTTTAGTCAGTTAATTCGAAATAGAGCGATATAATTAAATAAATCCTCTAGTCAGTAAAATGCGTGAGAGAAATATCTTTAATAGAGTAAATATGTTTAGTTTGTTACAGAAGCACTCAGTATTAATATGGGTACTGTGCTAATGTTATATTTATCAAAGAGAAAGCGCCCACATGCGAACCTTGTGACGAATCAATATCACATGCAATGCATGGTTTGCTCAATAGAGTAGTTTTATTCGATATATTGCTGTCGATATAATCATAACTTAATACAATTCAATCTATTAATTTAATGCAATTACTTCAGAGGAAACTGTAAATCTTGGAAATATTCTAAAAATACTATTGGTGTATCCTAATGCACGCGCCAAACAGTTAAATGTGCGCGATGACAGTGAAGTGCGTAGGCTCTAACGCAAACTACCATATGAACTGGTTAAAAGACACAGTGAAATTTAATAATTAGTAGAATAAGTTAGAATAATCATTAGAAAAAGTTAGGATAGACTTTAAAATAAGTTAGGATAGTTTCTAGAATAGGATTTAGATTATAAATTGTATAGCAGATCACTTACTGAAGTGATCTTATACATGTTAGGATGGTTATATTGTATAACGGAAATCAAACAATAATACTTATTGCACACGGGTAGATTGTTGACGTTCCAAGAGATTAATAAAAAAAAAGGAAGGAGACTCAGTGTATGGGGATACTTACTTTGTATGGGGAAAATAGAAAATAATTATGATTAGGAGAAATGTATCAGAAGAGAAGAAAAATCGCGGGTGAAACGAGAAGACTAAATAGAGAGATAAAAAAGGACAACATTTACAGAAATAAGTTGGTGGTGGTCTTTTTATCATACTAGTAAAATTTACCAAAGAATCTACAAAAATTAAGTCATATATCCTCCATATTTGAGTTTTAACATGCAAAAGCAGAGCATGTTAAAAAATTTAAGTAGAATAAGTATCACTATTACACATCTCAATTATCGAACAAGATTATATTTCTTCCCAGAGTGTCTTTCCATCAACGTTTTTCCTCTTCTTTTTTCTCTTACATTAGTTAAATGACCAGAATGGAAAAAACTAAACGAATTTACACTTGATCGGTTATTTCAATTTGCCGGTATGTAACTTCATTTCAATCTGGAATTGTGCTGTCAAGTCTAGAAACGCGCATTTATCTTCATTTTCGCTATATTTATTTGGGATTACCTAGGTTTTTCGTATGCTTTTTTTCTAGGTCCAATTTATCCAGTCATTTATAATTTTTAGGCAACTAAATAAATGATCAATCACCGATTTTCACTTATATTGTTATATACTGTTACTGTTATATTTTATTAATCTTCATTGTTTATATTTAATATATATTGTTACACTACTTACGTTTTTATTAGTATTGGGAACTTTCGACAGAAATTGACTATCGACTGTTTAGTATGTAAATTAACTACTTTTTATCATCGAATTTTTCAGTCGTTATTTTTGGTTCGACTGATTTTACTACTTTTTACTATTGACTGTTTCAGTGGACTGTTTTCAGTCGCTATTTTCGGTCCGGCTGATTTTTTTACTATTTACTATCAACTGTTTCTATTAACTATTTTTGATTCTACTAATTTCATTCGACTGATTTTGGAATGATTCAATTCATTGAATTTTTCAAGATTGTTAATTTAAAATGGAAAAAACATTAAAATTGGGAATGATAAATAGTAAAATAATTTTGACTCTTTTTATGGCAATATTAGGTAATATTTTCTGATTTGGACTCTATTTGGTCTAACTCTCTCGATTTTTATTAAAAATTCTTCCTCTCTATAATAAATAATTTTTTTTATTTAAAATAGCTCTAGTAGTTACTATGCGATCAATTTTGTTAAGGATTAGTTTTTTTATGAACAGGTATATGTTTAACTTTTATTTAGTATTTATGGTTATTGTACCTCTTTACTATTTCGTTTTTCTTTAAGTTCTATTATATAGTCTATATTTAGTATAGTATGTTATTTAATAATAGCAATTAGCATATTAAAATGCGATAAAACATTTGTGGTGTATTAATCCATTCCACAGGAAAATTCCATTCCTTTTTATAGATCCTCAGAACATTCAAATATAAAAATAATTCTACTTCCCTTAAAATGAAATTATTAATTGCGTGTCAATAGTATTCAATAATTGTTTGTTTCCTTTTCTTTTTTAAAGTTAGCACATGAAGGAATATTTACATCCCCGCCCAATCAATTATCTCCGTCCTCCTCTCTCACAATTTATACAGCAAAAAAAATTGTACATCTTCATCTAACATCACGAATTGGGAAAAATAGACAAACCGTGCATTTGATTGAAAATAGTAATTACTAGTATCGACTGTTTCGACTATTTTCAGTCAATACTTCCCAGTGCTAATTATTATATTATAAATCAAAACATGCAATTCATGCTTGATTAAGATTGGTATTGGTATACTTAAAAAATAATAATCTAACTGATAAATTAGATGGTTTTCCCGACTTTTTTTTTTAGTTTTTATTGTGTGATTGGTTGCATAGAGCGCCCTGTAATTAATTTTCAACATGTATTACTTTTGCTGTTTAGTTAGAAGAAATCTACTGCCGAAGGCCATTATAGCTTGAGAAACTTGTAGTAATGCTGAATCCCAACTTTAACCAATAATGCTTCGAATGATTTAAAAGTTTTCATTTCAATGTAAATTACATAGAATGGCCTGAAAGACGGAAAGAAAAATTTTGAAAAAAATTATGGAAAATATCTTGAATAACACATATCATACTCATTATTCTTAAAAAAATACTTTTGAGAATTGACCAGACCAAATGCAAGCACTTAATAAGTAAAATGATATTAGTATAGACAATAAAGGCAAGAGAGAGAATGAGGAAACGTATAGATAAAGTTAGCAAGAAGAGAATAGTAAATCGAAGGAACATACGGAAGATTTGAGAAAAAATAGGACGAAATTTTTCTTCGTATATTATGCGAATATGTAAAGCCACAATAATCAAGCAGAAGTATGTTGATTAGGGGACACTGGATATAATATAATAAAGATAAAGGTGTTTCGCTGATTACTATTCACTCTAACGATCAAATCGTATTTGATTTTTGGCGCTGTTTATTACTTACAAATTTTATAATCGGAATATAAAATATTTAGTAAATGTACTTTTCGTTAAGAGTTTTACCTTCTCATAGGGCCTACCCCTTTCATTAATCTTTCCGTTCACATTGATCCCAATATATTTTTGTATACTACCTTAATCCAATAAGTAATTTGTCTTAAAATTAAAAATTATATTATTTGTATAATGAGTACTCACTTTGGTTATACAAACTTGGTTATACAAACATTACGTGATAGACACTTTAGGCTTTCAATGTTTTAGAATTGAAGTAGATGAAATAGTTTTCCTCAATTTAATCTTCTGACTAAGCTATCATTATCTAGGAATTGGAAAACCTAAACACTGATATTTTGATGGAACCTCCGTTCATATTTTTGGGACAATTGTCAGTGCGAATGTACCCTACAGCAGCAACAATAACCCGTTTTATTTCGCAGTGTATGACATTTTTATTGCTTAGGCTGGTGCAACCCCAGATTTAAACATTGCAACTTTACAATGGTTTCAAGACAATAAAATAGTTATGGAGTTTTTAATTAATAGCTGCTATTATTTTTTCATCACATTCCTTCATCGCAATAGCTGTGAAAAGTTGTATATCATTTGTTGTAACAAAAAGAGGTTAGCAGCCCATTACGTACAGACTTTGAAACATCATAATAGTATTACAATTCATAACAATAGTATTACCCTTTCACTCGGATGGGACATATTCAGTTAAGGTAATCAGCTCAAAAAAAAAACGTTAATTATCTTAGTAACAGCCACTTTGTAAACAATTAAATAATAGATAACTGCATTATATCTAATTTAAATTGACTTAACATTAAAGTAAATCTATCACTTGAAAGATATCGACTGTAAGTAATCAATTCTAACCTCTCATATCACTTTCATACACTACTCGGTGTTTTTGAATTACTTTTTAACATACTTTTTAACATCTTGTATTCCCTATAATACGTTTTTCAAAATTAATTAGTTCTCCCCAAACAAACATCTGAATATATATATTAATATCAATGAAATTTCTAATAAATTTAAAAACTTATAAAAACTACCAACAAGTAATAAAAAAAAACTCACTAATTGGCAATAATAACAGTTTTAATTTTTCGCAAAAACGAGCTTTTAGATCGAGGTCCTGTGGAACTTCAAATATTTAATACTGTCCCAGTACAGCAATAGACATGCGATATTTCCGTCAGCTTTGATTTTGACGCAATGATTGCCAACCAGTACAACAAAGGTCACAAATAATTATTCAGAAATAATGCCAAACTATGTGGTTTGGGATGAAAACTGAATGTAATTTCGCCGGAGCCTTTGTCAAGAGATATTAGGCTTATATTTGTCATTTAATTGTACAAATTAATCTCTAGAAACCTTTCACTGCAAGGCTTTTCATTAGAAATTCAATGCATTGATTGAAATCCGCAAATTTATTTTTCATTTTATATTTTTTTTTGTTTGAAACATCGGTGTATTTTCACAAAGTATTTATCCAGCTAACTCCAGAGAACTTGTCAATGACACACCTGAAAATTGTTGTCAATTTGCCTTAAATTTTAACATTTTCTATCGAAGAATTTTTGATATCTAAACATTGTTTAATAAACTAAAATATAATCATAGTTAGAATACAAAATAGTATATAATATAAATAAGAATCATCTATATGTTATTTTAGGTTAATTTCATTTTTTGTTTTTGGTCAAGTCACTTCTGACAACCCTGAAAACAACATATTTGGTTGCCTTAATATAGACCCATTGTTGAAAGCTATATATATCCATGTTAGTTTTTCTTTTAAAAAGTTTGAGACATTAACAGAAACATCTAAATATAAACTATCTCTAAAAACAATATACAAGCAAAAATTTAACTATCTAAAAATTAAAAAGAGCCATCAAAATCGCACGCTTCAAAAAATTTATGAATTATGCAAACTAATGTCAGTAATTTGTCTTTTCTAGAAGAGGTACGTTTACACATATGGTTTAGACAGTACTGATATAAGTTTAATGCTCTATCAGTTTGGAGGAACCAAAATCCGATCATATCCCATAAAACTTGGCTAGCTTGTCTGCACTAATATTGTGCATAATATTGTTTTAGTAATATTTACCAACGTATTTCAATATGCTTATCCCATTATTCGCAAAAAATCGAAAACTAAGACAATAAAATAAATGAAGACATATTTTTTCCTTTTCTCTCTTTTTCATTAAAAAACTATCCACACACAATTTCAGCTCTATGAAGAATAATTCTAAAAACATAACATTCGACAGAGCTGTAAGTCTCCGCAATCTCAGATATGACCTACCTCAAAACAAACAAAAAGGTGAAAAAGATTCTCCAGGTGATGAATAAAATCCTAGTGCTCACATATATTTGGAACGCCACACAATTTTACTTATTGCTAAATTGTACCTCTTTATTCGTAATTAAATCTATACATAGCTTACAACATCTATTCCTGTGAAATTTGTGGATGTTTAGTTTCGTTTATAAATAATGATGTTAAGGTGTATTGAGAATGAAAACTAAAAGTCAGTGTTCTATGTTATATAGACTTAAGAAATTCAGAAGATGTTCTTGAATGTAACATAAAATAGTAAATAGCTCAAATTACCTACCTTTACTAAGTAAGTCAAACTATTCATATAATAAGTAAATAGTGACTAATTTTGTACAATTTCTAGCGTCTAATCCATTCAGTAATCCTAATTTAAATCATGTGGTGTTATCATAGTGGTGTTTTAAGGATTAATTTGCGCAAAGAACAAGACCTACTATAAAATTGAGAATAGGAGAAGATGAAATACAAAAAAAGTTATATCAGCGTTTATATTCCTATTTCCTTGGGAAACAGAACCCACTAGAAGGGTACTATAGAAATGTAACATAAATGTGATAAACAAGCTACACAGGAGGATGTCTCAGACATCCTCTCACACATCCTCTCACACAAAATATAAAAACTAACAACTAAAAATAACAGGTTTACTATGACTTTAGCAAAGTGTAATCGGGATGATAAGTAAATGGATCAAAAATATCAATGATAGTGCAAATTCATCTAGTTACATTTAGTTAAATATTAGAATAATAAGATTATACAGGGCAAAACGTTAAGTTCAATCAAATCGATATTTTAGCCATTTTGTAAGGTTCTTCTGAGCAAAAATTTCTAGAGGGTTTTGAGTTACATTAGCCGAAACAACAGCAAGAGCCAAACGTCAAAATAATCACAACAAAAACAATAGACTACCCCCCTCCGACATAATAGCAAAGGAAAAATTTAATTGTTCAGCGAACCATGAAAAAGTGGGGTTCTTATCAGTTGATGTAATCTCAACTGGTGTATCAGAATTTCCACTCTAAAGGTGAACGAAAAATATGAACGACCTAATCTTATTGAAGGCCGAACTCATACAGCAATATATTATTTAAAAGTGAATAATTGTAATCTGAAAATTTCTTACTATTCCTAAAATATCAGTACTCCATACAGCACTCCCTGAAAATGTCCTTTTAATTATTTACGCTCGCAAATTGACTTGTTTATAATACAGATTAAGCCCATTAAATACTAGAGTAACGTTTCCCCGCAGCAAGACCAAAAAGGAAAACTAATTCCAACTCTTTCTCTCCCCTTCACTTTGATATCTTTAGCCGGCACTCAATTAGTTAACTCGCTTTAAAACTTGCAACGTTTCATCAGGACTCTTAAGTTAAATAGCGGAAACGCCAAACGTTATTTCGTCTTTTTTGCTACCGCTGGCGCAAA
The DNA here is from genome assembly GCF_030347505.1 of Rhynchophorus ferrugineus. Lineage (NCBI taxonomy): Eukaryota > Metazoa > Arthropoda > Insecta > Coleoptera > Curculionidae > Rhynchophorus > Rhynchophorus ferrugineus. Next base: position 10,388,555 of record NW_027472581.1, on the reverse strand, counting down.
GTGAAAAACCTAATTTTCGGTATTTACCTTGAATTTTTTAGAGGCCACCTTGATTTAAACCCGGCAATTTCCGCTTATAATCGGCTACTCCCGACCAAATTACGACTGTTTATTTTTATTTTAATCGGTTTATACTAATAAAATAAACCACAAGAATGAATTGTCATTAATGTAGGCGTAGCGGTAGTGTTTAATTAACAAGCCCATTTAGATTTTATTTTAACAACACTACGACTGCTTAGGTACTTATTTAGGTAAATAATTATATAGTCTATGCAAAACAACAGCGAACTCACGTCATCAATGTGGGACTCTCGAAATTGTAAATTCATTTTAGAGTTCGACGATATTTTCCTTCTCATTTTATTCCAGTTAATAAGAGATAGGGTTCTGCTTAATGTTTCTCTGGTTGAAAATGCCGAAGTCGTTATACAGCCGGAGTCAAAAACTGATCTGAGCGCCTGAAATCATTTATTTCGAGCATTAACGAGATAATGGAAACCCCCTCTTGCCAGTAAAATTCGTTAAAGAGGTACATATTTTTACTGTTAAACATTAATTTGCAGCGATTTTTAATGAATATATTTTTAGAGTGTTGCAGCTGCACTGAATATTAGTAAGGCCTATTAATACGGTGACTAAAATATCTCAAAAGATAAAACAACATAACCTTAAATTCACCAAAAAAAATGTCTTGAGAAACGGGTGGCGAATCATTATCAGCTTGATGTTAGTTGTATCGTAGATCAAATATATGAAATGTATAAAAACAGTAACTAGCTCTTTCCAGTCACGTCAGTAACCAGGCTGGGTAAGACTGGGTGTCTTCTGGGATGGTCTCTAAGTCTCTAACTCAATGATTGTAGTTCGGAGTCCACGTCAAACAGTAGGTCCAGTCAAAAAATTATTAACAACAATGTATCACCATTTCCGTCATCTAGTAGTCACGTCGTCTATGTGTATTACGTTATTTTCTTGACTATTATAAGTCATATTATATTAGATAAATAATAGATTATTCAATTCTCTTGCCTCATTATTCAAACTTAAGTTAATGGTCTTATTTTCTATTTGATTACTACCTAGTTTGTCAACGAACTTTGTGACGATGGCAATCTACAAATACTTTATTAATAATTAACACTTCTCTTATTCAATTTTCCACATCTGTTATACTTACAAGACATTGGTTCATTCAATTACTACTTATTTTAATTAGCAGAAAAGAATGTGTTGGAAGTATAATAGGGAATAGTATTATATATAAATAATACTGCAGAAAATAATATAGGCATGTAACAGTATACTACAAACCAATTCAATAAATTGTCATATACCTAGGAGGGACAAAATAATATGAACAGCTAACGTATACACAATATTTATTTATTAATAATATGTTGAGTTACCATTTGCTATTAAAATAGCTAAAAGTCTTGACGGAATATATTAGTAGAATGTCTAAATAGTTTCCAATGGCATGCTATCCCACTCACCAAACCATTCGTCAATTGCTTCAATGATATTGGTACTCTATTCTATTGGTATTGGATTGGATTTGCATATTGGTATTGGATCGTAATCTACTCCCTGATCTAAAGTACACATAATGGTTTATGTTGAGGTCAGGCTATTATTCTGGTGAAGAAAGATGTTTTATAATGTTCTGAAGCCCTTCAAATCAAGAATCTGAATATTTTTGTAATATGGCAGTATTTAGCAGCAATACACCTAGTCATAGTAAGTTATTTATAGTTGAGGATGTCGAAATATCCATTCGCAGTAATCCTGCCAGTTAGGATCATAACGGAAACTGACCCCTTGTACCTTGAATATAGGAAGAAGGCAGTCCGGATCATAGGCTTCTTTTGGGGTTCTCCTTACATAAACCCGGCCACTTGTAGATAACAATTTGAATGATGATTCATAGAACCACTCCACGTTTTTACAATTATGAAATGGCCAGGTTTTACGATCGTTACACCAATTGCTTCGCAGCTTACTCTTGGCTTCCTAAATATTCCCAAACGTCCTGGTTATTAATTCCCAAATTCCAAACATACTTGTTATACAATTCAGCTGAGACGACAGATTTCATCGATCGCTTGATTTATCTGTCCCAAAACAAAGAGTATAATACATTGAAATATAATCTAGAAAACTTGGCAAATAAACTGAGCAAAACATTTTGTTTGTGTTATTTACAGGTAGACAGTATGCTCTATAGTACATGGTGTTCATATTACATTGTCTGCATCCCCTGTAAATAGACCAAACAGGTTGACTTTTCTTAAATTTTAATACTTACAATAAGCCTTAAGCGGAACAACATCTTGACAGACATTTTAATCATCCTCAACAGAACAGGTTAAAATTTCCTGTACCATTTATACCTTCAACACATTCAAGATATTTAAAAGAAAAATTAAAACTTTTAAAGTCTCAAACAAACCGCTTCGGATTTAAAAACGCCTTTCATCTTTTCGCCTTTTCCAACAAAATCTTGACTTGGCCATAAATCAAAATGTAAATTAGACAGGAATCATTAGGAATAAAAATTACTCGGCTGTTTCGTCATCCATTCGTTCGTAAAGCCTCTCGACAATGCTTCTTTGATATTCATTATTTCGCGAGATCGCGGAACATTTTAAATAAGTTTCGTAGAAAATGGGGGAAAAAAGATAAATCGTAAGAACTAACGCATTGTTTTATAATTACTACAATTATTTAATCTATTGCAACTATGTCAACTGTTTTTAATCAGTCAAGTGTTTTAAAAGTATCATTAAAGGAAGATAATTTCGAAGCTGTAGCTATTCTAAATATGTATCGTTTATTATTAATAATAGCTTCTTTCTTGAAAAATTTCTCTATGGTATCTTAAACTTAACTACTAATCGCCCTGAGTAGAAATTCGACCCCAAATCATTTTGCTAATCATGCTTCTCTCAAAACAGAGCAAAATGTTCCAGAATATCTTCAGATTGCTGAAATAATTATGTTTAAAAACCTAACAAAAGAGCAAAACAAGTTGGATCTTATATGCCTATTTCGTTGGTACCTGCGACATTAAATTAGTATAGCAACCACTGTTAAAATGCAATAAACTATTTATAGAAATACAAAACCTCCTGCATGGATTACTAAATCTCCACTCAACAGTTGACCAAAGTAGCGTAAAACAGTCGATAGTCAAAAAACTAATAATTACTATTTTCAGTCAAATAAACGGTCCGAATGTTTTGTTCAATTGGTGATGTCAGACGTGATATATAAATATATATATATATATATATATATATATATATATATATATATATATATATATATATATATATATATATATATATAAATATTGTCAAGGTCGCGGCTAGGACGACAGAACGAGAACGTTAAACATCAGTCGGACCGAAAATAGCGACTGAAACAGACACTGGAAAAAAAGTGGTAAACCAAAGTTCAAATAATTCATACGATCTCAGTCAAACCGAAGCTGCAGTATTTTTGTCCAATTTGCAATTCCAAATATTCATTGCTTTTTGAAACACGACAGAGTTGATGAGAAAAACCGAGTCCTCTGAAACCTCAAAAGGAAACAGTCCCTCATAAAAAAAGAGTCCATTTTAGAAATGTTTAAGTATTTCAATTTTTTTTTTCACTTCAAAGAAAAACTGGAATCCCCCATAAGAAAAAATGTAAATTATTCAGAAACATTACGAATAAAAATTATGGAATTTCTTTACCATCTCCGCCAAATTCATATGTCACTTGAATTTTCCTTCCATACAATCTTAATAGATTTTTTTCCAAAGTTCTAATTGTGGTATATATAAATTAAAAATTTTATAACATATGGTGTTAGTATGTATTAAATACGATCAAAATTTGTAATCAATTTCATGTCTAGTCATGTGGAACCCTAGGTATTTCGTTAATTCTGCTTGATAAATTGGGCATCCTCTAAATTAAAAAAAAAACAATGTAAAACTGATTTATAGTCCAATAAATACATTAAGTGCCAACAAACAGGTCGAGATTTATTTAGCTTCAGAAAATACAAATATTCGGATAACACTTCCAAATGAAATTATGTCTCTGCAGTGTCAGTCCGCTCACCTTTTGCTCTTGAAAATCTCATTTGCATAAAGTAAGGAGATAATTTAATTTCTAACCAGTCACTCCGTGGAAAGTGCCTTCTTGTGTAATGGATATGCACCGCGAAAGAAGAAAATGAAATTTTACGTTTATTATCGTAATTTGGATTGACTGACGTAATTCGTTTTCCTCGCCCTAAAATAAATAATCAAATTATATTTTGCATATACGTTTGTGAAACTTTATTTGATAGATATGATACCGAATATAGGATTTTAGATACGAAATTTGGGCTTATACTAAATGAAATGTATTGGCTGATAGGGCGTAAATCTATATTATAATTAGATAATAGGATTTTGCTGTAAAACTGAATACTTGAGCCCATTTGGACCTATGCTATTGAACTGTGGGGTACTACTAGCAAATATAACATAGATATCCTCTAGAGGTTCCAGAATAAAGTGTTGCGAGACATCGTCGATGCCCCACATTACGTGCTCATTAAACTGATTCAGCGTGATATCCCCATAGAACCCAAAACGAGTGTGATGAGCATTAGTGCGAAGTATTCTAAAAGACTATTAATCGTTCATCCCAATGCACTCGCCAAACAGTTAAATGTGCGCGATGACAGTGAAGTGCGTAGGCTCAAACGCAAACTGCCATACGAACTGATTAATAGACACATAAAGTGAGATTTAATAATCTAGGATAAACTTTAAAATAAGTAGAATAGTATCTAGAATAAGATTTAGATTATAAGTTGTACAGTAGATCACTTACTCAAGTGATCTACTACATGTCAGGGTAGTTATATAACATAACTGAATTCATATAATAATACACTGGTTGCCCGCGAGCAGATTGTTGACGTTCTAGGAAATTAATAAAAAAAAGTTCTGTTAATTCCTTTCAGTTAATTTTCTCTTCGTTACTTACGTAACCATAAGCATTAGTAATTATTTGAATAACTCTGTTTTTGTACCATTTATTCAACAGCCGGTTTGATATCTTAGTACAACCTCTTTATTTATACCACAAAAATCCAAATAAATCTAATAATCGACCGATAAACCGACCTCTTTCATCTTAGGTCCATACCAGTATAGTTTTTAAGAATATTCTGATTAGTTTTTGATGATGTTTCCAATTTAACCTAGCGTGAAGATGGATGCCGCGGTATTTCGCTAATTCGGCTTGATAAATTGGGCATCCATTACGTATTATATTTCGGTTTTTGTCATTTCGCAACTACGCCAATTTTCCATGGTAAGGTCCTCCAACTTTAATATATTTTTTTCAATAATTCGTCTGAATTTATGGATGATCGGCTTTAGCATTTTTTGGCGTAAACTGTTTTTCATGGGAAACTTTTCTGTTTTTAGGAAGTTTAGGAAGTGAACAGGCAGGGGTAATTGATCTCCATGAATAAGCTGATTATTGAAATAGTTCGTACTTTTATTCACCTATATTTAGTTTTCTCATCCTATTTTCAGGGTAATTTCTCTCATTTTTAATATACACTTATTCCAACAATTCTTCTAAATATATATATTTCATCACTGTAGTTCTTGCTTTGATGGGATTTGTTTTTCACCATTTTTTTTCACAAAGTGAATAAAGTTTGAAATAAAAGTGATAAAATTTGTTCAGTCATCCCTGACATAACATTCGGAAGAGAGAGTATGATGATAACATGGTCTTTTTTTAATTAATTATATCTATTTTAATAGTAATTTTATAAATAAATAATAAAATTAATCTATGACAATTATTCTGAGTGTGGGATAAATACAACATTATGCTACTTAAGCTAAAATTGAGATTAAACACTATACGTGTTTATATCGTTAGGTTCGCTTCAATGTTTTGATTTCCTGCATATTGTCCAGTAGCTGTACTGCTTCTACGTTGCAGCTCTTTACTAACATTGTTTCATGTTTTAAGACAAACTCTTAGAAATTATTTTAAACCCATTTGATAGAGCTTGTTATATAGGTATTTGTTGGTTAGCGATAAGCATTTGTAACTAAACAAAGAGCTTTTGGTATTTAATAATTTTAGGTTTGTTTGAGTTTAGTTTCTTCCGACTAACCAGTCACCTCCTTAATTGTGAGTCTCAAGTAATGAGCTGATGATATTTCGTGATGATTACCAATGGGTTGTCGTATTTTGAATGGAGTAGCTTCCACTTGCAACACAACTCTATCTTTGGGTAAAACAAGCTTATATTCATTCTGTCTGTCAGTAATACAATTACGGTTGATTCTGTCAACGTCTCTATTATATAGTCTTACGAAGTGTTTTCCTCAAATTAGGAATCCTCAAATACTCTTTTTATAGAACGTATGAAAATGTGCAATTTTCATCTTTACAAATGTCTCCAGTTTATAAATAATATAATTCCTTTACTAACCTCTTGCCGCGTGTATTAGTTTGCATGCATCGTTATATTCCCTATAAAATGTAAATTTTAGTATACAGTTATGGCTTTATATAAGAATTATTATTTTCCCAGAAATAAAACTCCTTGTACGACATTATTCTGAAATGGTCACAAATTGAAAATTATCAAAATATATATGCAAAGTATCCGTTCAAGATTGCCATCACGTAACAAATTATTATACCTCCACAATGTTGTATTACGATACATCCGTTTCCCCAAACACGCATTACTGATACGCTAATAATATCATTGTAGTTTTACTTTATTGCCTCGGTAAAAATTCCTTCTCGCAAAGATAACTGCAGTTGAGGATGCATTAAGCTCTTCACGTGCGAAATATACCATAATTTCATTCTACGCTATTTGAATTTATCGTTCCAATTATGCTGCAAAAAGGCTGCTTCGGTCTCTGCACTATCTCTGACCTTTCACTTTATAAACGTTCATTTTCGTACTTGGTCTTTGGGGAAGAATGTGTTCTTTTGCTATAATGTGAACTAATTGTTGAATTGTATTAAAATTTATTCTGACAAGGGAAATTTGTCGCGCAGTAATAAGAGACCTGCTATAAAGATAATAATTTTCAAGAGCAATGTATTAATTTAACGTATGTTTGTCCTGCAGGTTTCATATCTATATATTAATTGGCTTAGCGAAAATGTTGCCTCCCATCTTGAGATAAACGAGGGCACCTGGAAGTGTTAAATTTGGCACAGTTAAAGCTTATATCGAGAAAGAATTCTTAGTCCTGAAATTTTTCTCTGATATGGGCTACAAATAATTAAATTACAATGAAACAAATTACGCCGTAATTCGGCAATCAGGAATAGCCATTGGATCGGTGACACAAGATATATAAACAAATATTTTAGGCTCTATTTTCATTGGACCTGTCCGCCGTGGTACCAGCTACAACTCTTATACGGTAATTTATTTATTGTTTGTTTTATATGCAAATCAACCACGGTTGACTAATTTTTATGGTGATATTATAACGGAAAGAGACTGCGTTAATCCATTATTAAATGAAGTTAATAAGAAATGAATGAAATAAAATGAAGTTAATTAGAAGCAATTTTATTTTATATTAATTTCGATAATTGCCGTTCAAACTTTTAAATAACTATAGCAAGATAAAAAATGGTTAAGTGTAGTATGATCATGTAGTTACATTTTAAATTTTTTGTAGAGGAAATAAATTAATGCGTCTGTTTTATCGGAAGATATATACAGATGTTAAGTAAAAATCCGATATAAGCGAACATTTCATCCTACTATAGGTTAACAAAGTTAGAGAGCTACAGTTAACAAAGTTAGTTAACAAAGTTAGAAACGTCTTTGAAGAATCTCTTTATTTACAAGGTATTTAGATCATTTAGAAAGACTGACGTAATATATAATTGTACTAGAGGCAATACTAAAGGTTATTAAGATGTTTCTTCAAATTTTAATGGTATTAACTTCTAATTCATTTCAGGTTTCATTAGCAAATGCATTCTGTAGCAACGCGCTAACCAAATATTAATGAATGCAGCAAAGAATACGGATAATTACAAAATAGCTGATACAATATTTTAGAGGAAATTGTAGCATCCATAGAATGCTTAGAGGTATACAGTCCTTTGAAGGATCTAAAACATCGTTTTATATACTGTCGGGTAATATACAATTCATATGGTGTAAAGATAACACGCGAAGACTAAAATCAAAGAAAACTTATTATTTGTATTCGTGTATTTAGAGGAGACATGAATATGTCATAAAATTACCTATATACCCAATCACTTATGGCAAGATGATAATAAAGATAGTGTTAAGAATCTAATAGTTGGTGGGAAGAAGTAAGAAGTCTTGGCCCATACCGCATTGACTTTGAAATCATTTCGCTCCCGAACACAGTTAATATGAGGGCCACTATTTATATTTCGAGGATTGGAAAATTATATATAGTTAAGCTGCGAATATATTTTAATTGCTTTTGAAAGTACTCGCCAGGATGATCGATACGCTTTTGCTTATGCTTAAACCAATTTTCAAAGCATTTATTCCATTCTGAATGAGGTATCTTCAAAACATGATTTTTGAACGCTTCACTAGCTCCTTCGGGCTATGAAAATCGTTAACCACGAAGTTTATTCTTCACGGATGAGAACAAGAAGAAACCAAATCAGGGCTGTACGGCAGATGACCCATCAATTCGATGTTTTGGGTGCTCAAATAATCTCTTGTCTGAGCCGATGTGTGAGAGCTCGTATTGTTAAGATGAAGAACAATCCGGCATCTCTTGTTTGTTTTTCTTATTTTACCGAAGACTTCTGGCAATCAAATGTTTGTGTGCCAATCAGAATTTATTGTTATACGATCCTCTGGAGGCACTGTTGCAATATGACTAGTCTTCCCGAAGAAACAGGCCACCATTTTCTTTGAACTGCTTCGCGCGAACAACTTTTGTTGGATTTGGTTCATCTTGGAACACCCATACAGTCGACTACTGGTTACTTTCGGGCTCATACGAATATATCCTTGATTTGTCACTTGTCACGATTTTATAAACGTTTTTTGAAGAAACGCGATTGAATTTCTTAAGCATTTCTTTGTACCAATCGTCACTAGCTTTTTTGAGCGATTATCAAATTGTGTGGGTCCCAACGCAAACATTACTTTCGCACAGCTAAGTGTTCATGTAAATTCGCATATATCCTGGTGGAACTAATGCTTAGGGATGCCTCAATCTCACAATAGGTGACATGACGATCTTGTTTAATCATTTCGCACATAGCATCGATGCTTTCAGGGACAACAGCCGATTTTGGACGACCTTCACTATACTCGTCGGAAACCAGCAATAAACGGTGATTTCTGATGGAGCTTCATCACTAAAAGTCAAATTAAATTGATTGATGCACTCTTGTTGTGATAATACGTGTCGAAAATCGTAAAAAATCATCGCACGAAAATGTCCACGATTCAGTTCAATTTTTTACCGAGACGAAAGTTAATACGAAACTAAATATAAAATAAACAAATAGCGTCCATGCGACAAAATATTCTGAGTACGTATATCGTCGAAAATGTCAAACTTTACGATGGAACCATCAGATGGACTCATATGAAAACCGTGTTGCCAATTCCCGAAATATAAATACTGACCCTAGTAGAACCAATTTTTAATAAACTTTAGGGGAACATGGAGGCAGTAATCAACTTTGACTCTCAACCAGCTGTTTTATATATAGAAGTTATTATTCCTTTCTTCTATGCTAGCGCTATCTCTCTATGCTAACGGTATATTTGATAAAGTTTTATAAAAAATCAGTTCAATCAGATTTTTATCATCCAAAATCAGTATCATTTGACCCATATAATCAATAACACATTATTCGGTAATAAAATATTTCAAGAAGATTTATATTCCTTATTCCAAATATTCTGTTGTTCAGATATTCGAAATTCTTCTACGACAGTTTAGAGCTTCCGGACGGTCCCTCATGTATTGTTAAAAATTGTCGGGAAATTTATTAGAAAGATTTTCCTAAATTCTGCATTGCCGATAACTTTGTCTCTCGCTAAACTTTCCGATCGTTTCAAAGTTCGCCGTTCAGAATGCATTTCGACAAGTCTCGGCTTTAAATTTCCCATAAAAATGGCGAGGGTCTCCGCTTCGGACCCTTAAAATATTTAGTACTTTACGTTGCGAAACCACTAGCGTCAATACTGTAGTTTTATTTCAACTATAAATCAGACAGATAAGTTAAATCGTTCTAAAAAAAAACAGATATTCATGCATATGATGGCACTGGAATATGTTATGTGAGTTGCGGAGTAACAAGAGGCACAAAACATTTCACGTATTTTTGAATTCAAAAATATTTATTAAAGATTTCAACAAGGCTTGAAAACCACTAATAATATTTAATCGCAAATATTAATATGTAGCTTATTATTAATCTGCAAATGCAAATGTACTTACTCATACTCTGTAAAAATAAAAATATTTTATTTAGACACAACAGAAAGTATGTATGGTTTTCTAGAATGTGAAGGTTCAAATAAAATTAATTATTTTTAGGAAATTGTTCTCTAGCGCAGAAAGAGCTTTTTAAAGTAAACAATGATTAACTAGGAAATACGGAATCTCTTATGAACCTCTACATCAAGATCAACATTGGAAACGGCAGCTGATCAGCCCACATTGTTTATAATGAATTAAAAGAGCTAATATAATATTATTTTCAAAAGAACTAAATTCAGAGGTTTAAAAACTGAAAATTATAACATATGTTTCTCTGCAAATATTTACGAATATTTGATGAAACAGACCAAAATGAGTCAAGCAAGCAGTAGCTTACTCTACAATAAACGAAGCTAAAGCAGGTGTACCCCAAGGAAGCGTACTGTTACCAATGCTTTATCTACTCTGCATTTGTGATATAACACAAACGGAGAATATGACGATGGCTGCATTTGTTGATGATACTGCTATTATAGCTGTATGAGACAATAGTGAAGAAGCCTCACGAAAATTACAACAGGCAAGTGACAATATAAATAATTGGACATGTGCAGTTCACCTATAAACAGACAGTACAAGCACCAATAACGTTAAATAATAATATCATTCCATATAGCAACAACGCTAAATATCACGGAATGAATCTCGATGCAAAACTTTGCTAGAAGGAACATATAAAGAAGAAAAGAAAAGAACTGGAATTGAAATATAGGCAAATGTACTGGCTAATTGGAAGAAAATCGCAATTATCAGTGCATAATAAATTGCTATTATATAAGCAAATATTGAAACCTATATGTACTTACGGAGTTCAATTATGGGGATGTTCTGCAAAGAGTAACATAAATCAAATACAAATTTTTCAGAACAAAGTCCTGAGAGGTATTGTGGGTGCACCCAAATACTATAGAACTGATTACCTATATCGAAACCTTCAGATACCCACAGTCAGTCAAGAAATCAAGAGAATTGCAACGGGGCATGAGGAAAGATTCCATTGTCATACTAATATTGAAATATTGCAACTTTTGGATACCACCAGAATAGGACAGACTCAAAAGAAACAAACCATCTAATCTTGTGTAGTGTTGTGTAGTGAGGCGCATATATTAAAAAATTCAGCAGAGACATGTATAAACATTATTTCACCAGAGACTAAGTTAGGGCCGATGGGTTCTCCTAGTTATATACCTAGATTTAAGTTAGCATAAAGACAAATTGTAGATTAGACGGAAATGACTAGTAACAATGTATTAGTTAAATAATAAAAAAAGACGAATCTGCGCCTTCAACTTCGTGCAGATAGGGACCAGGCAATACAATACCGAAATGACTAAGAACTAAGTGTACATGTGGTAATATTGCAAGCAAGAATGATAACATATCCTTTTATTACTCTGACCATTTAATTATGATATTGATATTTAGAGATACAAGAAACCTATTTTAGTTTGTTTGTGTATGAATCTATTTCTAGACTATTTTATTTATTGCCAAATTAAAGTATGAAAATTATCATTCACTAAAAGGCAGAAGTTTTTAAAATAATTAATTGGGTACAAGATCCTGTGCAAGATAACATAATAAGAAAAATAATATTTATGTATTTCTTGCTAGATGAAAGCAACAAAAGGATATCAAATGGTAAAAAGGAAAATTTTTGCTAAATGGTGACCGCGGTTCGCTATTCAACCTTCTGCTCTCAACTTTTTTCATGACATCCAACAATATCTGAGGCTGAATTTCTTCAATTTCATGACGAATATTGTCTTTAAGATGTTGAATCTTTTGGGGCTTATTCACGTTAAATTTTGATTTTAAAAAACCCATAAAAAAAATCTGGCGCTGTTAAATCCGGAGCTCTCCATGCTAAATCACCACTTCGCGAAATTAGTCCAACAAGAGAAATTTCGAATAATGTCTTAGTACCGTTCAGCTCTAAGAGTAGCTGCAGACATCTTGGTTATTTTCAAAAAATAGAGACCAATGATGTTTCCAGCATAAATACCACGCCACAGAGTTATTTTAGTGGCCGCAATGATGTTTCATGAGTTAATTAAGGATTCCGTGCGATTTTATCGCGCACCTGAGTCACATTTTCAGCGTCACGAGACATCTGTTGTCTTCCAGAATGAAGCCTATCCGCTGTCGTACCGTACAAAATTCGTATGTAAACCAAAAATTGTTATTTTGTGAGGCACTGGACGAGGATATTTTGGACAGTATTCCCGCTAAATGGCAATAATGAAACGATTATTTTCAATAAACATTATCACTATTTCTGCTCGTTCTTGTGGCGTATATTTATCCATAATAAAGTTTGGACATCTACAATAGAATGGTTAGAGCGAAACTGAGTCGAAGGTCACATAACCAAGATGGCCTGCAATCAAAATGGTAGCGAAATCAAAATGGCTTTTGCACCACCTGTTATTTAAAACTGCAAGGTTTAGAAAGCAAAATTCATCTACGTAATTCATTTCATATTCACCTTCAAATATTGGCGCCAAACAAATATAAAATATTCAAAAAATTTAAAACCTTTTTTGGACTATTTATTTTCTGAAATGCGATCAGTATCTTCTATCTAATATACAGTGGTTTAAACTGGAATATATAATAATTATTAAATGAAATTCAGAGCAGCTACTTTTGGTAATAAATAGGTAAACAACTAAGTTATAACTGCACCTAGTTTTGTCAATACAGTTTTCGCGGAGATATATTTCCTAACACCATAGACCCATCTATTGACTACAGTAATAATTATGATGAACATAAAGATGAATTATTAATAGCGTTCTTAGCTAATGTTTCAGTTCTCTTCAGTACTCATTTTAATACGTATTTCAATATTATGTATTATAGAAAACTTGTTAAAATGTTGACGTTTCAATAATTTTTAATCGGTTTTTTCACCGTTAATGAACTTAAATCATCATTTTATCTACAGCTTGTCATCGTTAAAAAGAAAAAGCATCATTACTGGTGCCAAAAATTCCACCATATTTATTTCATTAATACTTCCATTCATGGATCCCATCATATTAGTGATTTTTATCAAGGCCTTCCATATATGTTTGATGAAAATCATTTTAATATTTTAAATGTGATAAAATCACAAAGCCAGAAATAACTAAATCTATATTCAATCAATGTCGAAATATTTAAACAGTTGGTACTTTAATTCGCAATACTAGCATTTTTTTCCCTATAATTTAGCTCCTTTAAATAGAATACAAAAGAATGCCGATACTTAACGACAAATAATTTTTAATCATTTTTAAAGCCTTTGTCGATTGTTAGCTAATATGCACTTAACTTGGTGTATCATATTTTTTCAAAATAAGTGTAAATTTAATCCTGGAGCTATGTTCTTGGATCTGCGTTATTTTTTTGAAAATTTACAAATTTATTATTTCTGTTGGTACTACTTACTGCTTACTAAAAGTTATCGTTATAGTCATTTAATTGTCTAACAAAATGAAGAAATATAAATAAAGAATTAAATATTAGACTTCATGTTTCAACATTTTCTGTTTCTTTGATATCCAGAGTCCTTTGTCGATAGTTTAGAGATTCCAAGCTATCCCACAAGGGCTGCAAAATTTATCAGGGACACAGCTACGGTTGCGGATCGACATAAAGAATTTCCCAACGCCGATAGCTTTGTCTCTCGCCGAGTTATTGGATTATAAACCATCTCGTTGGAAATCCGGCTTTAAACTTGCCACAAAAACAACAATGTCTTGCTTTCAGATAATAAGATATGAAAATTTTTCATCAAACTAATGCTTAAAATCAATTTCAATTAGATGGGCCATTATCATTGAAGTTCAATTCAAATGCAAACCAAAAATTTAAACAGTTTTTTTACAGAGTTGCAATAACTTTTTTCATATTGTTTCCTGTTAGGATAAAAATAGTAAAAATAAGGTTTGATTTCTTTATTTTACTTGAAAAGGTACATAAAAAGCATAAATGTACACTAGAATATCATGATAATCTATAGAGAACCATTCCAAAGGGCATTCAATCTAATCCAGCTTTCTTACAAGCGAGTTAGTTTATTCTCTCCGATTTTCTAAATTATTTCTATAGACAGTGACAAGAAGCATCATGATTAGGAAGCCTTATTATGGCTTCCTTAAGCAGAAGGAGAGTTTAATTATATTATAAGGGATGGGAAATGATAAGAGATTTTTTATCCATTTTTGTCGCAAATATATTCATAAATATTTTAGAGGTGAATGAAAAAATTGTAATAAGGAAAGAGAACGTAAAGACTAATATTAATGAAAATAATTCGCATATATTTAAAGTGATTTATTATAGCAATCTAGTAAAATAACACTAAAAAGTTATTTATTTTTTTGTTATTATTTTAGGCTACTTATTTATTTTATACGGTTTTAATATTAAAAATTACTTAATTTACGATAGACCTTTTAACTTTGTTATTTTTGTGGCTTTAAACTTGCCACAAAAACAACAATGTCTTGCTTTCAGGTAATAAGATATGAAACATTTGATGCTTAAAATCAATTTCATTTAGGTGGGTCATTATCATTGAAGTTCAATTCAAATGCAAACCATAAATTTTAGTAGTTTTTTTTTATTAATTAAAAGGATTTATCTGTACCGGCCCTACCATTGTGAACTAAATTATTTCTATAGACAGTGAGAAGAAGCATCATGATTAGAAAGCCTTATTATGGCTTCCTTAAGCAGAAGGAGAGTTTAATTATATTATAAGGGATGGGAAATGATAAGAGATTTTTTATCCATTTTTGTCGCAAATATATTCATAAATATTTTAGAGGTGAATGAAAAAATTGTAATAAGGAAAGAGAACGTAAAGACTAATATTAATGAAAATAATTCGCATATATTTAAAGTGATTTATTATAGCAATCTAGTAAAATAACACTAAAAAGTTATTTATTTTTTTGTTATTATTTTAGGCTACTTATTTATTTTATACGGTTTTAATATTAAAAATTACTTAATTTACGATAGACCTTTTAACTTTGTTATTTTTGTGGCTTTAAGCCAACTCTTTACCGGCCCTACCATTGTGAACTACTTGAAATTTGGTGGAAGCCTTCTGTATAACTTCTTATATTGTATCAACGTAGTAAAAATATAACATAACTTGGATATCTACTATTTCTATGACAATGGTAAATAAAAAATGGTGAAAAAAAACACCTGAATTTTGTCAAGCCTTTATCATTCTGTAACTCTTTGGATGTAAATTTTTCATATTGTCTCCTGTTATGATACAAATTCTAGAACTATCGTTTGCTTCTCTTTATTTTACTTTATTTTACTATCTCTCTGATTTTCTAAATTATTTCTATAGACAGTCGCAAGAAGCACCATGATTAGGAAGCCTAATTATAGCTTCCTTAAACAGAAGGAGAGTTTAATTATATTATAAGGAATAAGAAATGATCGGTGATTTTTTATCCATTTTTGTCGCAAATATATTCATAAATATTTTGGAAGTGAATGTAAAAATTGTAATAAGGAAAGAGAACGTAAAGACAAATATTAATGAAAATAATTCGCATATATTTAAAGTGATTTATTATAGCAATCCAGTAAAATAACACCAAAATAATAATAATTTATACGGTTTTAATATTAAAATTTACTTAATTTACGATAGATATTTTGGGTTTAGTATCTATGTCATTGTCTTTAATGTGCACTGAATTATTCTAATAACATCACCGAGTTGGATAAATTGGTTTAATCTATTTAATCTTCTGACTAATCCATTATTATGTAGGAGCTAAAGTATACCAACATTGATATACTGATCTCCTTGGGCAGAATCCTTGATAATGGTATTGATAGTTCCTACCTTGAGGACCTTGTGCAGATTTTCGATACGAATGTACCATGAAACTTCAACAATGCCTCGCAGTACATTGCTTTGGAATCCTTGAAAGATATTTCTATTGCTTTACCTAATACAGCCGCCTAGTGGAACACTAACATTCAGCCCACATTTGAAGATTCCGCTGAATATCTACCTAACAACCAATACATTTTCTTGTACTTCAGCTTAAGTTCTTTGCCTGTTTACATCGGAAATTGGGGTTTAACATAATTAAATATAAATAGATTGTACAATGTGGACCATTTTGATTGCTTATAACTTTGCTCAACGAATAGACAAGTAAATTTAGTTTTCATAAAAAGTTTTATTTGGTCTTTATATTTTTTCCTGTTATATTTCAAAAATATATCGGCTAAATGCTGACAGCGATTTGCTATGAAATTTTCGACTATTTTTAACATCCTGCAACATTTGAGACTAAATTTCTACAAATTCGTGACGAATATTGTCATTAAAATGTTCAATTATTTGGAGCTCATTCTCATAAACTTTTGATTTTTAAAAACCCGTAAGAAAAAGTCTGGTGCTGTTAAATACGGAGGTGTGGCTGGTCATGCTTTCTGGCCACTTTGTAAAATTAGTCTTCGTGGAATAACGTAGATCAATAATTGAATTGTTGAAAGAGCTGCATGTGTTGTGGCCCCATTATGCTGAAACCACATGTTTTCTAGTACTTGCGCTTCAGCAAGCATTCAGCAGTAACAGTAGCTGCAACATCTTGAAGATTTAATGGGACCAATAATGTTTCCAGCATGAATACCACACCATAGAGTCATTTTCAATGTTCAGTGTTCCCCAAAACCGCTCGTTATCAACTTAGGCGAAAAATCTTTAATATCACCAGAGAGCCTTAGTATGGCATTACTGTACTCAACTCGTTGATTAGGATCTCCCGGTAGCAATTTTTGGACTAATTGAATTTAGTACGGGAAAATTTTCAAATCAGTTATCAAAGTTCCCCTTAAACTGCATCCAGAAATGTGTAACTGGGAACCAAGTCTCTGAATTGATGTTTCTGGCGACTCTGTATCACTATCGCGCACCAGAGCCACATTTTTAGCGTTACGAGACATCCGTTATCTTCCAGAACGGGGTATGTCTGCTGTGATATCATACTGTCAAAAATTCGCATGTAAACGATAAATCGTGGTTTGGTGAGGTACTGGACGACTAGGATATTTTTGACGCAACTGGCAATAATGGAACGATCATTTTCAATAAATATTGTCACTATTTCTGTTCGTTCTTGTGGCGTATATTTATCCATAATAAAATTTGGACATCCGCACCACATAATGGTTAATGCAAAACTGGGTTAAACGTCACATAACCAAGATGGCGCGCAATCAAAACGGTATTCTCTTCAATTATACTCTAGATATTTAACTACTTTTAAGAGCTTATAATAAATAATGAAATAAGTTTGAATATATGTGTCAAAAATATATAAATTGTTAAAAATAACATAGCACGTATCTCTTTAAAATTAAATGTGATCTAAAACAAAGACTATTTCTCTTCTAATTTTGATATATTTTGCGCTCTGTAATGCCTCGTTGGTTCTCTAGAGATTCCCTCTTGTCCCACAAGAACTGGAAAATTTATCAGATACGCAGTATTGTTAAGGAAGGGATCGATAGGAACATTTTTTTAGATTTAGAAAACTCTTCTTTAGCACGTCGAACATTCGTATGGTACAATTTTCGTTTCAGTTTTCTAAATCCCGCACATAACTACTAAATTAATTTATATCATAATTATGCTGGATTTTTTTTATCCATGTTATCAATATTTATCAATATTTTAGAAGACATCAATATATTTTTTAAAAACACTTGAATAAAATTCATAGGTGAATATTAGGGAGATTATGTAATAATAAGTATGTTTTAATTATATTCAAAAAAATTGAATTGTGCTTAATGCATCGTTATAAACCTATTAAAAATTAGAATCTTAAGAAAACTACTTTTAAACATAAAATGATTGAGTTGATGAATATTAGTTGCAACCTTACAGAAATAAATTTATCTTAATATATTACAAATCATTGTCTCTATAGAATTCTGTCTGAATGATATATTATTAAAATTTTAGTTATCAAAATATACGAAACAATATATATTTTTTAAAGTATGGAACTACAATCTGAACTATACCCTCTTAAACTCCTTTTAGACGGTATATGGAAAGGATAATCATGTATTGATTTATCATTTAATTGCAAACCCATCATTTCACCTATTCATATAACAAAATAATCTGCTGAAAAAAGTTCATATGGAATATCTGGAGCTAGTTTTTATTAGTGTTTTGTGAAGGATCAATGTTTAACAATCCTCAATATGTAAAAAATATTCATAGACCTTTTCATCAACTGACTGTCAATGATGAGATCAACGTTAAACCTTCATAACCGTAAATTCCACAAAATGTATAATTAACTAACGCATTTTTTCCTTTCTCCATTCCCAAAAAAGCAAGGATATCGAAACTATAATAATAATAAAAACGAAAAAATAACTTTTATATCATCAAGTAGATGGTGTTACATCTAGAATATTCTGGACTATCTATATGTCTTTCATAGAGTAACATATAGATACACATGTAGAGTCTTAATATATATATACATATATATATATATATATATATATATATATATATATATATATATATATTAAGACACAAAAATACTAATCGTACTTTATGTCAGACGCATAAAAATGACGTCATAACTGATGCAAACAATCGGGTTATAGAAATGAGCCGATCAAATGGCTTTGTAGGCCAGTTCAAATGAACTAATCAAAAAAGTGGTCTCAGAGACAGCATTGTCGGACCACGCAAAACTTTTCCTCGGTTTATTATTTAAGTAAAACGTCTATCTACACTCTATGATGTCTTTGGCCTTTCGGGCATGTTACAGACTGGCTTCATTGGTTACAATTACCGTATATATGCGACATTAAAGCCTTACTTACTGAAAAGTCCTACTTTTCCTAAAAATTATATATAGCTGATTTTTTGTCGATTGTATATATTATGCAATATCTATTAGTAAAAATGAAATGCGTCAAGATAAAAAACTGTTAATCAATCCAATCGAACTGTTAAGATCGATAATTTTACATTTCTCTATATAAAATATCAGTTTTCCATGATTTAAAACGAAGCGAACAACCTAGGTGTTACCTCAGATGTCTACTGAAGTCAATTCAACAAAATAAATAATATATTCATGGCATGTTCTTTCATGCGTAGGTTCCACCACCTGTAGGAATGATTGAGAAGCATGCACTGATGCATAAGATGTGGAATAGTTCTGCCTTATGCAGCGTTCTCTGCCACATAGCTTGGCATTTATTTAACACATACTGTATCAATTGCTATTAATATATTATTATTAGTTGCGGACGAATATTATTATTTATTTTCATTTTATCCCTACATTGACTTACAACTGGGTATCTAGGAAGACAGATTCGACCTTACTTAGTCTCTAATAAAAGAAGAGTAAATAGAAATATTCATCGTTTTTCCACATAATATTGGAAATTTTTTAATTTTATCCATGACTTCTTCGTGTCCTATAGTATCCGGATTCATCCAAAACTACTACCACTTCTCGCAGAACATCTCCATAACATAATCCAACAGGACCATATGGAGTTTAGGTTTTCCTTGTAGAGCTTGTAACCATGAACGGATAATTTAGGATTTCCTCCAAATCATTAGAACAATTTTTGTATTTTAATTCAAGTTCTTTCCTTTTTTTATGAACCTTCTTTGATCTTTGATATGACCTTTCCAACAAAGTTTTGTATTAAGATTCATCGCAAGTTTAATAAGTATTGTTACTGTATGACACGTATGTTTGGTTGTAGGTGAATTTAACATGCGTCCATTGCTCCATTGCGTGTTGCAATTTTCTTCTTGCTTGTTACTTATTATATCTAATAAACAATATATAATTATATATAATTGTTATATGTCATATGTATAGAGTAGATAAAGAACCAGAGATAATGACTGCCTGTAGTAAACCTGCTGTAGCTTCTTTCATTGTTGAATAAACTTCTTCTTGTTTAACTTTATTGTATTCCTGAGATGCAGGTGTTTAAAAGATCAACGTACTGCAACTTTATATAGGGTTTATACATTATATGTTCCTGGTCAAATATTGAATGTTTTCTATATCTATGATTGATTTTAATATTTTTTTATTAATAAATGCTTATTGTCGCTGAAATATATGATCAAAATACATGCATACACCTAATAAATTAAATCCCTTTACTACTATACCTTTCAACCTTTTACCTCTTAGCCCCCACTAATTTAAAATTAACCAATAACAAAAAAATTCCCATCCTCACAGAAAAAATACATTAATAAAATAGCAATACTTCACCATTTAAAGGGTTATTAATTAAAAGTTTATACTTTCCAGCGGCCTATAATGCGAGCACGTAATCCGGCTCTTCTTTTTTCGCAGGGAGAATTAATAAAAATTTAGATTACATCTAGTAACAAGGAGTGAGTAATTATTTTATCAGTTTAAAGCAGCGTGAAGGTTTGAAAAGAAACAACCTTGAACTTTATAGCGCACGAGGGTTTGTAACTTTACGGCTTTTAAGGCAGCCGTTTTCCTGTGTAAAGGTAAAATACTTTTTCTAATTAACTCTTTATCACATCGTAAAGATGCGCTTTATTTAACTTTTGGAAACGAGGGAGATAGCATTGTAGCATGTGTTAGTTTACCGTAATGTTGTTTATAATTCTTAAAGAAAAGGTAGAAACAACTGAAATATTGTGTTAGTTCTGCTAACTTTTACCTAATCTTATGTTAAATGTGTTCCTCAATATATTAATAGGATTAACAAATATCTTGAGTTCCTTTTTAAGGAAAGCGAGGAAGAATATTTAGGACTCATTTTTTTGTGTGATATTTGCTACAATTATTTTTTTTTAATTATCATTTAATTATTACATTGTTACTAGTCGTTTTACCGTCTAACCTACAGTTTGTCTTTATGATAAATTAAGTCTAGGTATATAACTAGGAGGACCCATTGGCCCTATCTCAGTCTTTGGTAAAATAATGTTTATACATGTCACTGCTGTATTTTTTATTATATGCACCTCACTACACAACACTAGACAGTTTGATTCTTTGGAGTGGGTGTCCTGTTCTGGTGGTATCTAAGAGCAGCAATATTTTAATATTATCATGAGAACGGAGTCTTTCCTGATGCCCCCTTGCAATTCTCTTAATTTCTTGACTAACTGTGGGTATCTGAAGGTCTCAATGTAGGTAATCAGTCCTTTAGTATTTGGGTGCGTCCACAATACCTCTCAGAACTTTGTTCTGAATAATGTGTATTTTATTTATGTTACATTTTGCAGAATACCCCATAATTAAACGCCGTAAGTCCATGTAAGTTTCAGTAGTAAATAATATAACAGCAATTTATTGCATACTCATAATTGCGATTTTCTTCCAATTAATCAATACATTTTCCTGTATTTCAATTCCAGTTCTTTTCTTTTCTACTTTTTATGTTCCTTCCAGCGAAGTTTTGCATCGAGATTCATTCCAAGATATTTAGCATTGTGGCTATATGGAATGATAGTATTATTTAATATTATTAGTTCTTCTACGGTCTGTTTATAGATAGGTAAACTGCACATGTACAGATTTACTTTCATTAATTCTTATTTTCCAAGCTTGTGTCCAATTGTTTATGTTGTCACTTGCCTGTTGTAATTTTCGTGAGGGTTCTTCAATATTGTCTCTTTCTTCAATATATGTTCTTTTATATGTTTATTTATTTTATGTTATGTATATTT
Source organism: Rhynchophorus ferrugineus (assembly GCF_030347505.1). Lineage (NCBI taxonomy): Eukaryota > Metazoa > Arthropoda > Insecta > Coleoptera > Curculionidae > Rhynchophorus > Rhynchophorus ferrugineus. The sequence continues at coordinate 10,366,232 of NW_027472581.1, read as the reverse complement.
ATCTATGCTTTTGTATGTTTGAAATAATATTTCAAGATATCTCCAGAGAAGTAATCATTTAATAGGAACGACCGACTATTAGAGAGAACCGAAAAATAAGAGCAAGTCTAATGAATACAGCAAGTCTGGTAAAAGCCAAAGAAGAACTTAGTAAGAGAAAAATTAAATGATTCAAACATTTCAAATTCCTGCGAACATATTTTATTATCGATTTTTGATTCGATAGCCTAGAATTTAAACCAGAAAGGAAAAAGTATGTGTTATGAAAAGATATGTTATAGCATGAGTAATAGATGACTAGAGATATCAATCATCTGTAAATATTTTATAAGTAACTGTGTGTTTTTGAATCTAGAATATTTTTTGGAACCTTAGCTCAACTATATATGCTGAAAAGTTGATTAGTCTTCAACACAAAAACCGAAGTTTTTGTTTTATTATTATTAGCCGGCAAGAAACTAAACAAAGAGAAGTGTTTACCGTATCTCATCGTACATCGTACGATACTTTCTATTTTAATTTCCTCGCTTTTGTTTTCCTGCGAAATGTTTTGTTAAGAATCTGTTGAAAATAGTAAAATAAAACAAATGAGAAGCACTGCGAAATGGTGCGGAACACTTCCATTAGAACGGTGAATATCTAACCGAAGAAAAATAAATATGATCGTGGAACCTCGGTAAGAGTTTGTGTTAAATCAAATCATAATAAACTAACATGTTATGGCTAACTTTTATATTATAATTATTTAAATATCATTAATGTATTTTGAAGATATTGTTAATATATAGGCTTACGTAGTGTGTGGTTTGTTTACAAAAATAATAAATAATCCATGTCAAGATATTAAAAGCCACCTTTCTTAATTGTTTACCGACTTTAAAATAAACCATTTTAATTAAAATAAATACCATTTTCATTAGTACTATGAACTCCTTAGAAATAGTCAAAAATATTGGTGATTTCGATATCAATTTAGGTGCTTTTATAATGACTTTTTGTTACTATAAATAGAAAATCTCTTGATATTTGCCCAAAACGAATGCAACTTTTGTTATTTAAAAAAAAATTATAAAAAGGAATTTACTTACGGAAAGTTCTGCTTCAGCAAGAAAATGCATCGTGTCACAAATCAGTGAAAACGATGGCAAAAATCCATGCATTGGCCTTAGAATTACTTATTCATCCACCGAATTCTTCAGATCTGACCTACAGCGACTATTTCCTGTTCTCAGATCTCAAAATAATGCCCGCTGGGAAGAAATTTTCGTCGAATGAAGAGGTGATCGCCGAAACTGAAGCCTATTTTGAAGCAAAGGACAAATCGTACTACAATAATAGTATCGAAAATTTGGAGGGTCGCTATAATTAATGTATCACCCTTGAAGGGAATTATGTTGAATGAAAAAACTAAATTTGTGAAAAAAAATGTGTTTTGCTATGGTAGCCCGAGCACTTTTCAACTGACCTACTATACTCCTATTTTGAATCCTATGTTCAATTTTCTCAAAGCCACAGTAACAAGGTTTGATCCAAATATGATTTGATAAAAGTAACATATTCAATTGAAGTAAAATATATACATTTAGGATTTATTTCAGTTAAGTAAACAATGAGCGATACAAAGTAGGCAAGGGAGCTCAATTACTATGTTGCTATCAAGATTTGTTCCTACCTAATAGGTAAGTATGTTTGCAAAGAAAATTGTTATCAACATTACATAATAATAAGGTAACATATCCATTAAAAACTACAACTATCTCTTATTCATTCAACACTAAACAATATAATCAATAGAAATAAAAATTAATCAAAATCTAATTTGATAATTCTGCAGATTATACATATATCCACAAAATAGTCAAAACAGGAGGAATATATTTCAATCAAAACAGAAAAGTGTTCCTGAACCGACCTAAAATGAAGATGTTACTGTTAGTATTTTGGATTGACAAATTTAATATGTAATAATTTTCCAGATTGTTCTCCACGTGATATCAAATTTAGCATTTTCATGTTCAAGTTATTTTTGATTAGAAAAATGTTATAACTTCAAATCATATGTCAAAGAGGCATTTTGAATCCAACGCCTATTTTTTTATATTTTAAAGTTTCCTTTTACCAACTAGGATTTATCTGAACTAGACCTACAGTTTAACGTCGGCTTCCCACCACGGTCTTCGGCATTAAGCCTCATTCATTTCTGAAGACATTTTTGTTTTACCCAGCCTGGTTACTGACGTGACTGGGATCATTTCCGTGTCGGATTTTGCACTCTTGCCTAAAGACAATCACAAATGTTAAATAATTAAGTAGTAAATTCAGCTATTGATTTTATGACAACAACTACTTTTTAAACAAAAAAACCGTTATATTGAAACACCAAAATAACTATAACTTTTTTTAAAAAAGTCTCTTTGAAGGACAAAAACTGTAGTAGTAATAATATCCGAAAATTCACTGAAGGAGAGACAAGAAAAACTCTCAATCATTTTTGATTTATAATACGAATGATATCTAATATGTGCTTTGAAATGGTAAATGTATTGTCTTGAAACAATTATAAAATACAATAAGATTGGTTCGTTCGATATTCATTCAGATTCATTATACTTTATATTATATTGTTATATTTTACTTTTTGCGGCGTGACTTTTTGCTTAAATAAAAAAAACACCATTTGACATCAATAATATTCATATTTCATTCAAAGACAGACAGAAGACATCGATTACTGCTAGAGTTGGTAGAATAAAGGAAATTTTGATACATAACTAACATTTTTGTTTTACCCAGCCTGGTTACTGACGTGACTGGGATCATTTCCTTGTCGGATTTTGCACTCTTACCTAAAGACAATCACAAATGTTAAACAATCACAAACATAAATTTACAAACATGCCGAAATATGCATTCGAAACCGCGGCTATCGCAACAGTAGGAGGACCGTCCTGTCGCATTTACCACTGCGCATTCAACCAAGCCAGCATTCTAAGTTTCATTAAATATAGCATATATCTATATATATATATATATATATATATATATATATATATATATAGATATATATATATATATATATATATATATATATATATATATATAGATATATATATATATATATATATATATATATATATATATATATATATATATATATACGATAGGCTGCAATTGATTTATGCAATTTTAGACCAACAATAGGTTGGCAAATAGTTCAACCTATATCAGTCAGGTCAAGAGACATACTATATATATATTACATTATTAATATATTTCTCTAAATGTCGTTGATATTAATTTCTAATCAATTTGAAATTTCATTAGTAAATGGATTTCGTAACGGAGGATTAACAGAATATTGCAAGTAATACATATATTAATTGTGTATAAAGAATTAAAATGAATGTTGTAAAGCGCATCTGATGGTGAGTAGTTAGTTCTCATATTATACATAAAACGAAAGAACACAGCACATAACATGAAGCAGTGGATTAAAGAAAGACAAAAAAAACAAAAATAGAAAACAAATTAAAAATGTACTATAAGGTTACTTCTAAGGGTGAAAATTCAGAATTTTACATAAAATAATAGCCTGAATTAAATGTTTCTTATATATTATACTAAAATATTACAGCTGTTGCATTAGAAGTGGAGAAGTAGAATAAATAAGAGTGGTAACTAAGTAAAGATTATCTGTTTACATGAATGCAGTAATGAAAATATACAGGAGAAAAATGAAACTAATTAGAAATTATAGGACAATTTATGAATTATTCACAGCAATTTAATAATTTTTTATAAGCGGTTGATAAATGTTTAATAATTTACCTATAGTAGTTTTATAGACCTAAGTTTTGAAAAGTCGCAAGTTCGTTTAACGATTTTAAATAGAGACCTTTAGTACATTGTGTATTTGCAAAATTTTGTTAATTCATATACTAATATGTATGCTAATAAGTCAAGCAATAATTTCAAAATTGTTTTATTCCTATATTCTCTATAAATAATCCATTCTACTTTTTTAATATCTTATTAATTGCTCTCAATTAATGACTTAGTAGATAATTTATTAGTTACAAATCCCATTCCTTTAATAAATCGTTATAAGCTCTAAAAATATGCCCATCTTTCTCATTATTTTAATATGTTAATAAATTTTAAACTACAAACATATTAATATAATTAATATTCTATATCCGATATATATATGAACAATGAAAAATTAGGATTATTGAAGTCGTACATTAGAACCAGAATGTTTAGAGTCAAACGAGCTTACCTTACCTTAGTCTACAACAAATGGAGTCAAACTAGGTGTACCACAAGGAAGTGTACTGGGACCAATGCTTTATCCAGTCTACTCTTGTTATATACCACAAATGGAGAATATTACGATGGCTACATTTGCTGATGATACTGCGATTATACCTGTCGGAGACAATAGTGAAGAAGCCTCACGAATATTACAATAGCCAAGTAACAATATAAATAATTAGACACAAGCTTGGAAAATAAGAAATAATGAAAGTAAATCTGTACATGTGCAGTTCACCTATAAACAGATCGTACAAGTACCAATAACATTAAATAATACTATCATTCCATATAACATTCCATATAGCTAAATGTCTCGGAATGAATCTTGATGCAAAACTTCGTTGGAAGGAACATATAAAGATCAAAAAAAGAACTGGAATAGAATTATAGGAAAATGTACTGGCTAATTGGAAGAAAATCACAATTATTAGTAGATAATAAATTGCTATTATATAAGCAAATACTGAAATCTTTATAGACATACGGAGTTCAATTATGGGGATGTTCTGCCAAGAATAACATAAATAAAATACACGTTTTTCAGAACAAGATCCTGAGAGGTATTGTGGGCGCACCCAAATACTATAGGACTGATTACCTACATCGAGAAATTCAGATACCCACAGTTAGTCAAGAAATCAAGATAATTGCAAGGGGGCATGAGAAAAGACTCCATTTTCATGAGACTATTAAAGTATTGCAGCTTTTCGATACCACCAGAACAGGACATAAACTCAAAAGAATCAAACCATCTGATCTTGTATAGTGTTGTGTAGTGAGGTACATATAATAAAAAATACAACAGTGACATGTATAAACATTATTTCAACATATACTGAGATAGTGTCGATGGGTCCTCCTAATTATATACCTAGATTTCAGTTATCACAAAAACAAATTGCAGGTTAGACGGAAACGACTAGTAAAAATGTAATAAATAAATAATAAAGAAAAATGACAATTTTGTCAAAACAAATTTAACATAACATATCATTATGTAACTATATAACGTATCATTTTCAATGCCTCATCTTTTCTCAATTACAAGAGAAAAGAACTTTTACTATTGGGCAATAGTAGTTATAAATACTTGCAATATTATTTCTAGATTACATCATATTAAATTGGATTAAGATGTATTATTATTATGGTCGCCATGTTTTTATTGAACATCTAAAGTCAAATATAGTTTTGCACACGATAAGTTTATAAGCTAATAATATTATAAATCCTTTTTTTTTAATTATATACATTATTTTGCACATCCTAATATAGTGGGAGATTTGTAGTACAAGCTGCATACTTGCAATAATGACCGAAACAATTAAAGTGATAAAGGAAGCGAGAATGTAGAAAATCTAACCGAAAGAGTCCGTTTGCGTTTAAGCAGTGAAACGTAATTGTTGCATTTTCGTTAAATAAGCCAGTGCTGTTCCCCTGTCGACAATTGTACATATGCAAATTCATTTTCCAGTTTAGTTTGATGTAAATTACTATTTCCCGGCGTGAAATTAAACAGGGAACGTTTTAGATTCGGAGTATTCGAATGTAAAATATTATCTTAATACAGCAAAAAGGGAATTACAGAATCATTGGCCTATTCGTGATCGATCATGATTATAACCAAAACCTGTTCAGTCCAAGTAATATTTTAGATAATATTGGAATATATTATTATTATTGAACTACATGAAGTTAAGTTATACTGAATTTACATTCTTCTGATAATTGTCTTCGAGCTAATTCTAGAATAAGTTATACCTAAAATTTTAACCTATATTTTTGCTCACTTACATTTTCAATTAAGTAGTAAATTAAGCTATTGATTTTATGACAACAACAACTTTTTAAACAAATAAATCGTTATATTGAAGCAGCAAAAAACTAAATCTTTTTTTAAAAAAGTCTCTTTGAAGGACAAAAATTGTAGTAATAATAATATCCGAAAATTCACTGAAGGAGACACAAGAAAAACTCTCAATCATTTTTGATTTCTAATACGAATGATATCTAATATATTCTTTGAAATGGTAAATATATTGTCATGAAACAATTACAAAATACTATAAGATTGGTTCGTTCGATATTCATACAGATTTATTATATTTTATATTATATTGTTATATTTTGCTTTTTGCGGCGTGACTTTTTGCTTAAATGAAAAAAAAAACACTATTTGACATCAATAATATTCATATATCATTCAAAGACAGATAGAAGACATCGATCACTGCTAGAGTTGGTAGAATAAAGGAAATTTTGATACATCACTAGGCTATACGTTGCAAAGCTTCTGAAAAACTGAATGAAATTAGTTAAATGGAAATTAGAAACTCTAACTTACCCTCTGTATCAGACTTAGATACAATATATTATCTATCTCAGCAGCATAGTTTATACGAAGATGTCCGAAAATGTATTAGTTGTTGGCTAGCTTCAAAAAATATATTCTTCTTCTTTTTTTTTAATAGTAACTTAATGAACAAATATTTCGTTTAATTTGAAAATCTAATCACAACTAGTTTTCACTATCTAATAATTTTTCATTATTGAATTCCTTTCATTACTTCATTTTTCTTCTTCAAATTCAAGCTTCTAAGGTTTCAGACCCAAAGTAAATAATATTTGATGGATGTACTTTCACTGGTGTACTGGTTATAAGTTTAGCTTTCAGTTTAATTATACCAGCTTACTAGCTTAACTACAACAATATAAGAGTTGATTTTACCACATTGATACTTCTGGTATATTCCAAGAATATAGGATATAGGACACGTGGGGAAAAGTCCAGAATCTATTTTGATTACGCGCCATCTATGTTATGTGATGCTTAGCTCAGTTTCGCTTTAACCATTATGTTGTGTAGACATTCAAATTTTATTATGAATAAGTATACGTCACATGAACAAGCAGGAATACTTGTACTACTTGTACAATTGTAACAATACAACTTGTAATACTCCAAGTGTTCCAGTCCAAAAAGAACTCGCGTGTTACTCAATGCCCCATGGTTTATGAAGAACGTTAACACTCACCTCGAATTAGGCATTCCGTTCCTGAAGAGTTTCAAGAACATACTCAATGTAAAGTTTTCCCTAGGTGCCAAAGAACTCCCGGTAAATACCCACCTACGGCAATCCCAGTCGTAAACCATGGTCTCCCTTGCCCGCAATACTCTTCTCTATACCGAACCCGAAGCCACATCAGCAACCGACCATTTAGTTACCGCTGGTTAATCTTAAATAAGAAATAAAAAACTGTATTTGTTGTATTTATTTTCTTCACTGATCCTAGGTATACCCAGGAACATATTGATATTGGAATTATTTGTTGAATCCCATTGTTGCTCACATAGGTCCACCTTGGGTTCAAAATTAGTTTGTACAATAACAATATCTTGTGAAACAATAACAACAATACTTTTTATCTGGATCAACCTGTTTACAAATATTAATTGCAATATTTATGCAGACTAGAATACCTTTAAACCACAGAACGGTCCACTTGGATAACGGAATACGTCGAAATAATATACTCTTTCCAAATATATTTATTTTCAATTTTTATGCCACAACAATACATTCTGTTATACACCTTAAAAATAACATTAATAAAGCTGCATACTTAAAACGTACAAAGTCGATCTAATCTAAGTAAACGCCCACCTCTATCTGGAAATGTCATTTACTAGATTATATAGAACGCAAAAGCCGTTATCAGACATACACATTTTGCGGCGTAAATGAGAACACTTTGCTACGCCATTAACCTCAAAATTGCTTAACGAATAATGGCGTCGAGGCAACGTACAGAAAACCAGACATACACTAAATTTAAAGTTAATAAAGCGCTCCTTAAAATAATTACCTCCAATTTATTATCGCACTTATTCTGTGCTACTCAATATGTTCTTTATATATTTAGTAATTTTACATATTTGTATACATCGCTAAAAATTCTATTAGAATATAAAATGCTTGTTCCAATAATTATCGGAAATAGAAACAAAATGTATTTTATTTTTGATTTTGTGATTATTTTATTGGATCAGTTTTAGTTTTCAAAATTGCCCGTTCAGCATTTTTTTCTGTCAATTTTCTATGTTCCTAGAAGATAGACAGGGTTTCCCAACAAAATCTTATGAAAGTTTCATAAAAGTCGGTTCATCGAATAACCAAAAAGAAGCTCAAAGTCAAGGCGTAGAAGCCCGAAAATGTTCAGCTTCTCACAAACGAGAGCAGGTCGCCAACTCAAGCATCGGACCGCTGCTCAGCGATGGGGGCGTCTTCTGTTCACGGACGAGAAGCTATTCACCGTTGAGCAAGAGCGTAATGAACAAAATTACAGGAGCTGGTTCGTTGAGGCTCCTGGTATGTCGGCGATGGTTGAACACCCCGAAAATCCACAGGCCGTCATGGCCTATGGCGAATTTCGCACCAGCAGCAAAACCCCCTTGTTCTTGTTGACCAAGGAGTCTAAATTAATCAAGAAATGTATCGTCGCGATAGCTTAGCAGCACTTCGGCGATGTGAACTGAATGTTCCAATGAGACTACACTCCGAACCATGTGGCAAAAGCGATGAAACACTGGTGCCGAGCCCATTTTGCGAACTTCATCACCTCGACAGAATAGCCTCCCTACTCGCTGGATCTCAGTACAGTATCTGGTCCAATTTAAAGGCCAAGGCCTGTACTATACGCCACAATTTTGAGTCGCTGGAGCAATCGAACCGATTGTCGCCAGAAGACTGCTGCCCATTACCGAAAATTTCAGGGTTAAAGCTATATATAGTCGCGCGAAAAGACCATTTCGAAACCGGAGACTGAGTATATTATTAGTCAAGGTACATGTTATTGTTGTTCATGTTGTTCATTGTTGTTTTGCTGATTTTATCTGAATTAATAAAATTGTCACTTAAAATATTTCGTGCAGTTTTACGGGCCACGTTGTATATACAAAATCGTTTTGCTGTAATTTGATGATCAACAAAATCGAGAGAATCGACAGATTGAAACACATTTTTACTGATCTTAAATAATTCATTTGTAATATAATTATTGGATATTCATGCAAATGGCAATAACAACTTTCAAGAAAATAATTTATTCTTTCCTTTGTTCATTTTGTTATAGGCAGATAATATGAATAACCATTTATGAATCTATTTCCTTCGTGATTTTATTATCAGAAAATATTTTAGTAGTTAAAATACATCTCTCGGTAGGTATTGGCTTTCCAAAGGTTAAAAAAAGGTTTTAAAAGGTTAAGTCAAATTCTATCATTGATGAAACTGTTGCTCGTAAACTATAGATAAACATCTAAATCCGTAGGAAATATTTCAGAATGAGACATTAATATGTTAAGATATTTTTTAATGTTAGGGGTTCTTGAGTATTCTTATAAATTTCCCCTCATAAGGGGTTTTATAGAGTTTTGAGGTTTTACATTATATATTGATCAAAATATTTCTAATCATTTTCTATTTTTTTAATTGGAACATATGGTAATCAGAAGGTGCCCTATCTGATGTGTACATTACCTACGACAGAAATAATGGTAATGCAAAGTTATAAGGTCTGGCACTCTATCATTCACAACCCTTACAACTTGTTCCCATGCAAGAAGGTAACCTTGCTTCTATTACCTGCTATTACTGATCAATTTTGCAACAACGCGCAATTAATTTTGCTTAATTATCATCGGCAGACACCTAGAGAAACAATTTTGTTCGTCCTTGGCGGCTCGTTATACACCGCATTTTGCTCATCCGAACCTTTACAGGAGGAATATTTGTTCATGAATAATCTTCGTCGGTGTAGATATCGATGGTTCTTTTTAAAAAATCCATGAGTTTTTGTCACAATATACATAAAAATAATGTTTGAAGAGTAATACCGAAAAATGAAACTGTGATGTTGAAATTATTCGAAATGTTATTCTCCGTCAATTCGTGCGGTAAACGTGGAAGCAAAATAAACAATTAGAACATGATCCAGCAATATCATCATAACTTTATAAAAATGTATTTTATAGAATTCAGCAGCAGGTTTCTTAAGACTAAATAAGAGAATTAATGAGTATCAAGAATTAATATATTTATAGTGATCGATATTTCTAAAAACACTGAATGCCTCAATAATGCTAAATGGAAAATAATTATTTTATGTCGAAAAATATTAAAACAAACATCATCAAACAGTTCAAAAAATATCTACACTAAAGAGGTTTTCATGATAAAAGACACAACAAAACAATTTTCTTGTTAACTCTTTGACTAGAAATTGTTTTATTAAATAGTTAACAATATATTTATACAATAATATTATATACAGTATATTAAAGGCTATAGTATTATTATATAAATAACAGTCAATTGAAAAGTCACATAGATGGCGCTACTAGAATTAAATCCATATGTTTCTTAGTTAGCCCTAACCCTCAAAAGAGCAACTTTGGTTATTGTGGAAAATACGGATAAAAAGGAAATTCGCGTGTTGATAAAATAGTGCTTTTTGAATGGAAAAAATACAGTTATAGTAAAAACTTGCCTTGATGCCGAGTTTCCGGACACTGTCGGACAAGTTTAGACGTGGTTAAATGGGCACCCAGGAAAATCAACTATCAACGATTGGTATGCTAAGTTTAGACGTGGTTAAATGAGCACCGAAGACCCTAACTTAGCAGTGTTTGAAGATGATCAAGCGTAATAAACCCGAGTTTTAGCATCGATATGTGACAATGGGTGAAACATGGCTCCACCATTTCACTCCGAAGTTCAATCGACAGTCATTCGAGTGGACGGCATAAGATCAACCCGCTCCAAAGTGTGAGAAAACGCAACAGTCGGCTGGCAAGGTTATGGCGTCTATATTTTGGAATGCGCATGGAATAATTTTTACTGACAACCTGGAAAAACGGCCGCACAATAGACAATGAACCGTGTTAAAAGTCAGTGAAAACGATAGCAAAAATCCATGAATTGGGCTTCGAATTGCGTCCTATTTCCTGTTCTCAGATCTCAAAAGAATGTTCGCTGGAAAGAAATGTTCGTCCAATGAAGAGGTGATCGCCGAAACTGAGGGCTATTTTGAAACAAAGGGCAAATTGTACTACAAAAATGGCATCGAAGAGTTGGAGGGTAGCTATAATCAGTTGAATAAAAAAAACTTATTTTGCCAAAAAAAAAATGTTTTACTATGATAGGCCGGGGCTTTTCAAATGACTTGTTAAAACGTTGAAAATGAATAAAAGGTTAGCTGTTACCAAGGTTACTTTTAATTGTCTATTACACAACGTAATAAATTTAGAGACATTACTAAAATTTCGTGTAAAATAAAAAATATTAAATTTAAATACCATACGTACATCAATATTATAAAATATCCATATTAAATAGACCCATTAAATGCTGAGCTTTTACGTAATTAATGAAAATTTTTGAAGATATTTAAATTTGGGAAAAAAAACTCTAAAATTATTGTAAATATCAAACATAAGGAGAGGTAAAGAAAATGAGCTCTTTCAAAATAAAATTAATGTAGATTAAAGAGATCATATCAAAAACTTGGAAAGAGTTGGAGGCACATTTAAATAATTAGTATTCGTTTTGAGGAAATTTCCACATGAAATGATAATTTTCATTTAATCAATTAACTCAAGAAATTTTGTTAAAGGACGGTATTGCAGAGCGAACTTTGAAAACAGATATTCCGTGTTTAAATTTTATCTGTTTATTCTAATTATTAAGGTACGTTAGTTAATTAATATTTCATCGTGTTAATATTCATGTATATGTAGGTTTGCAAAATTGTTGCACTTTGTTGAAAAAATTCACATTTCCATCTTTAATTTTCTGAAGAATCTGACAAAATATATCACTACTACTACTAATTTATTGAGCATGACAAGTAGAATAAATACATTACTAAATATTGCCCCAACTAACATTGAATTAACCACGTAAGGTAAAGTTAAGTTTAAAGACTTATAAACTAAACAAATTCATATTGTTTGTTCACTTCAATACTCTGATTTTCTGTGTATTGACCCACATCAGTATTGCTTCTATATTGCTGTAATTTAGTAATCTTAAGTACGTAAATTACAAGTCGGATTGACGCTTTAATGTAACCCCATATTTGAATACTATCGGTGAAATTATTCTCTTTAACATAGTGATGGACTGGAATTTGGAAGACTCTCTATGTTAAATGAGAGATATGTGAACTCTTCAATAAAAAAAGAAGATAAGCGCTCCCACACGAGACATATTCACCAGATTTGACACCATCTGACTACCGCTTATTGTTATACATGATCATTACAGAAAGTAGTGCATAGAAGGTTCGAAACCAGTTAAAATATTTGAATTGATACACTTGATGACTAACCTGAAAGATATTTAATTTTGAGCTTCATCTGCTACTTTTTTGCCTGAGGTAATGTTTCTAATATAGTCTACGATCGAAATAGATGAAATGAATTAGGCGAATTAGCAGGTTTCTGTTTGTTCGGCACAACTCAAATTTGACGTGTACAGATCTCGACTTACTAAGCGGTATTGCCCAGTCCCCAGTATACCTCTCCAAGATTAATTATATTTTCTATAAATCTATGTATCTTATTAAATAATCGTTAATGATTTACAACAGATAATATTACTGTGTGTTAAATCGCATCGAGTATATTTGTAAAGAACTTGATGTTGAAATCTCATTAATGGATTTGACTTTTCAGTATGTGTTATTTCATCGTTCGTTTATTAAGTGTGATTAATAAACCAAACAACAAAACCAGTTTTTGACCAGCAAAAAAATAATGAGGAAGATTTGAAGGCATTACTCGATGATGATCCGTGTAAAATACAAGAAAAATATGCAGAATAGTTAATACAAGAAACCATTTTTAATTTCAGTTTGCGAAATATGGGAATCCTAAAGTTTGGATATTTTGAGCTATATGAATTGAAATCACAAAGGGCCATGTGTAAAATACAGCTTCAACAGCAAAATCAGAGAGATTTTTGGGTATCGTATTGTTACTTGTGATAAAATGATCCCATGGCTTCAAGCTAATGCTGTGCATATGGTGGGATCAGATTGCTATGGTAAAAATGAGCTGCTAAAACCTAATGAAACTATCAATGGATATCGTCTCTTGTCTCAAGTTGATACGTTTGAGCCGAGAACTGCGCGAAAAAACGGATGGAATACGAGAAAATTCACAACAAATGTTATTCTTCGATATGACAACGCTCCACCACATGTTGTAAAACCCATGATAACATACCTGAAACCATTACTGACTGACTTTTACTGACATATGAGCTGTGACCCATCTTAGCTGCGCGTCTCTTCTAATGATACCATAGTCGTTCTATTGAGATGAAATTGCTAAATTGTCTGAAAGATGGGAAAAAGTAGCGGCTATCAATAGAAAATACAATGCATAGACTTTTCACAATAAATTTTCAAGTATAAAAAATATGTTGAAACTAATTTACAGTCAAATATATGAATGAAATTTACCGAACCCAAAATTTAGCTTAATACCTACCTAGACATAATTATCTAATTACAATATTATTAAACTACTACCAACTGCTATATTTCAGTTCAATTTTTTTGTTAAAAATATTTTATTTTTTTAGTGTTAGATATTCTCTCAATAAATTACACAGTTATTTTATTAAGTATTACAATGGGTAGCCAAGTAAAGGTGCAGTATGAGGAAAAATTGGAATAAAGAAACAACGATTGAAAATAAGAAACGCTTCAGGCTCCTGGGTCGGCTACCTAACCTATGTGATTTGGCAAATGTTCTAACCAAACTAGAACAACAACAAAAATTCGTTGTCCATGGCGAAAATCGAATCCGCATCCTCCGCGTGTGAGCTGATGCTCTAACCACTACACTATAGAAGAAGTTGCCTGCAATATTTCTATGGCCTCTCATACGATATGGTTAGTATTTAAAAAGCAAACTGAATGGCTTTTGCACTGAACGACATCCGGTTGTCCTTCACATCAGTTCAGTATTAACATTATTCCCAAATATCTGATTATATTAGATAAAAAAAAATATGTGAAAACTTTGTACGTGCCTTTAAAAGAACGAGACCTCTCCGGAAGTATACTTTTTGGAATAAAAAAATAATTTTGAAAATCGGTCCATAATTGACGGAGAAAAAATATAGAGTCTTACTCCTCCTTTTTTGAAGTCGATTGATAAATATAAAGTCGATTCTCTAATATTATGTGAATGATCAGTTAAAAGGCAAACAGACAGTGTGATTTCCAACGGCCTCAATCCCATCTTTTATTATTTCATTAATGTTTCCCATCTTTACGACGATTTTCCCGTTGCCGCAAAGTTGTTTTTCACGAAAGTCAATCAGTCCGCCGGAATTGAAGGTTCGTTACACCTCCGCCCGCAATAAATCCGAACGGCCGGTCCCTGCGGGCACCGCTCTTATTTACTGGAAATCTGGCGATATCAAAAAGCGGCATAGTTGTTTAGAAACTTTAGTTTTTACGTGAGCGGATACAGAGAAACCGATCAATTTAGTTAATTGATTTCCGGCGTTCCTATTAAAAACCGGAAAGTATGCCGCCTCGAGATCATATCGACTTTAATCCCCTTGACGTTTCTAATCGAACGGCAAACACTAAAATAGTAGAGTTGGGAAAAAGGTTCGAAATCAATAAATCTCGCGAGACGAGTGGCGCATTCACCATTTTACTTAACAGGATATTTTGGTATGGAATTTTGAAAAAAAAAATGTATCTTTTCCACATTTTCAAAGCTTCATACATTAAGAATATGATTCTAAGAGGATTTTTTAAAATACAAGTTATTTTTGGAGATATAACTGTCTCAGTGACGTGAAACTTGGTCTGAGTCTTGCCTTCTGTATTCAATCATCTATCGCATTAAAGTACGAAACAGTTAATTTAATATTTGTTTTGCCAAATTACGGCTATTCAAAAAAAAGAAATATTTTTTACCAATTTTCGATATCTCCAATCTTTGGTCTCTCTTATCTTCATATTTCTAGATTAGAATACACACTAAATACATTATTTTTATCAGAACCAAGAATATATTTTTTTAATAATTACATCGTACCTTCTATATGCTCAGTACAATCTTAATTCACAAATTAATTTATTACTACTGTTCTGTTGCACCTGCATTATAATATAATCAAGGCGTGTATTGAATTAATACATCAGTACAGATTTCTCAAATTAGAAAAAAACTAATATATTTAAGCTAAAATTAAGATACACTTATACGCTAAACCAGTTCGTGCGGCTTGATTCGTTTCAATATTCTGATTCTTGTGTCTTCTCCAGTAGCTGTGAGTTAGCAACCTTGTTTCATGTTTTAAGGCGAAATCTTGGAGTACTTCGTGTATCCATTTGATTCCGAGATCATAGTGCAGTTTTTCGTAGGTTGCGTATAAACAAGCATTAGTAACTAACCATAAAACGTTGTTTTGGGTGCATTTGATTACTAGTTGGTTTGATGTTTTAGTGCAACCCCATATTTGCACCCCATAGGTCCAAATAGGCTTTATGATTGAGTGATGAACCAATCTCTTTGGTTTCAGATCAAGTTGAGAGCATCTTCCGACTAACCAGTACAGTTGCTTGACTTTGGGTCTAATTTGCTCTGCTTATTGCCTCACATGATGTTTCCAGTTTAACCTACCATCGAGATATATTCCCAAGTATTTAGCTGATTCTGCTCAAGGAATCGGGCATCCGTCATGTGATATAAAAAAATTATTGTCAATTCGCCGCAACGCAATTAAATGCCATTGAATAGAAATTTATCGAGAAAGTTTGACTTAAGTGTTAAATACTCTTTATCACTTAATAGAACTTTATTGTTTATTTCTGCCAACAGAATCACATTCACGTTCATCAATCACAAAAACACGCAATATTTTTCAATTGTTGAATGCTCAAGTACTACTGGTTTGCGAGTTTCTTTCGTATTTAGAATGAGTTTATGCCATGTGTGTATAACTCATTGTTTTCGGATCCTTGTACTCTGTCGACCCACTAGTCGTTTTGATACCAATATATGTATCAATATAATTATTTTTATAATATTGAGGTGAATATTTATCGTACGATGTGTGATGAAACCTCAACGCTCTAACCCTGCACAGGTCTAATTTTCAATGAAACTTTCATTCAGTCACTGTCGCTTTCTGAGCCCCTAAAATAGTAGAGTTGGGAAAAAGGTTCGAAATCAATAAATCTCGCGAGACCAGTGGCGCATTCACCATTTTACTTAAGAGGATATTTTGGTATGGAATTTTGAAAAAAAATGTATCTTTTCCACACTTTCAAAGCTTCATACATTAAGAATATGCTTCTAAGAGGATTTTTTAAAATACAAGTTATTTTTGGAGATATAACTGTCTCAGTGACGTGAAACTTGGTCTGAGTCTTGCCTTCTGTATTCAATCATCTATCGCATTAAAGTACGAAACAGTTAATTTAATATTTGTTTTGCCAAATTACGGCTATTCAAAAGAAAGAAATATTTATACCAATTTTCGATATCTCCAATCTTTGGTCTCTCTTATCTTCATATTTCTAGATTAGAATACACACTAAATACATTATTTTTATCAGAACCAAGAATATATTTTCTTTATTAATTATATCGTACCTTCTATATGCTCAGTACAATCTTAATTCACAAATTAATTTATTACTACTGTTCTGTTGCACCTGCATTATAATATAATCAAGGCGTGTATGGAATTAATACATCAGTACAGATTTCTCAAATTTGAATTTGAATAAGACTAATATATTTAAGCTAAAATTAAGATTACACTTATCCCTTAACCAGTTCGTGCGGCTTGGTTCGTTTCAATATTCTGATTCTTGTGTCTTATCCAGTAGCTGTATGGCTTAAACGTTGCTGTGATTTAGCAACCTTGTTTCATGTTTTAAGGCGAAATCTTGAATTACTTCGTGCATCCATTTGATTCCGAGATCATAGTGCAGATTTTCGTAGATTGCGTATAAACAAGCATTGGTAACTAATCATAGAACTTTGTTTAGGGTGCGTTGGATTACTAGTTGGTTTGATGTTTTAGTGCAACCCCATATTTGCACCCCATAGGTCCAAATAGGCTTTATGATTGAGTGATGAACCAATCTCTTTGGTTTCAGATCAAGTTGAGAGCATCTTCCGACTAACCAGTACAGTTGCTTGACTGTGGGTCTAATTTGCTCTGCTTATTGCCTCACATGATGTTTCCAGTTTAACCTACCATCGAGATATATTCCCAAGTATTTAGCTGATTCTGCTCAAGGAATCGGGCATCCGTCATGTGATATAAAAAAATTATTGTCAATTCGCCGCAACGCAATTAAATGCCATTGAATAGAAATTTATCGAGAAAGTTTGACTTAAGTGTTAAATACTCTTTATCACTTAATAGAACTTTATTGTTTATTTCTGCCAACAGAATCATATCAACTAGATAAAACCGCTCAAATAAACACGCAATATTTTTCAATTGTTGAATGCTCAAGTACTACTGGTTTGCGAGTTTCTTTCGTATTTAGAATGAGTTTATGCCATGTGTGTATAACTCATTGTTTTCGGATCCTTGTACTCTGTCGACCCACTAGTCGTTTTGATACCAATATATGTATCAATATAATTATTTTTATAATATTGAGGTGAATATTAGTCGTACGATGTATGATAAAACCTCAACGCTCTAACCCTGCACAGATGTAATTTTCAATGAAAATTTCATTCAGTCACTGTCGCTTTCTGAGTCCCTATTCAACTAAATAACAAAGCTGTTAATTTTCAATATATCGTTAGGGTTTGTATATGTTGACTCGGTGAATGGAGGTAAAACTAAATGAAACAGAGGTGTTTACATGTTGTGACCGTTATTTATTGTTGTAATATAAGATGGGGAAATACAAATAGAAAAAAGGGATCGGTGCTAGGTTTGCCTGTAGACGAGGCTTGGGCGGTCGATGGTGGCACGTCTGAACTGGACGATAATCAAACACTGATATGAATGAAATTACCCTTCCATAATTTCCCAGATAAATGTCTCGGGGTTGCCAGATACTCGTTATCGTGTATAAGTTGACGTTGCTGACACCTTGAAAGTTTTCAACATCTCGGATTATATCTGTGGGTATTTTTGTAGATCGTTATTACACGATGTAAAATTCGACATGCCTCATATCTAACACTTGTTGCCATGTAACAGGTAACTTCAGTATATCTGAGAGAATTCATCCAAAACAAGTGTTATTTTAGACTATGCTTCTTTCTTTCTGACCTGCATGTTTATCGTACGAGTAATAATTATTTCCCTTACGCCATATCAATACAACTGAATTAAATATGCAGTGATAGGGAGGGAGATATAATAATCTGGGGCGATATTGTTCTGTCATATGATATCATGTGTTTTTTTTTCAAGCTTATTTCTAAGAAACTAATTAAACATTTCTTTTATATTTAGCAAGTAACAATTCGAAATAATAAAAACAATGTTTACCTATATTTACCTTAAAACCATATTTAACAACGATGTATGAAGGGATGTTCTACATCCCTCAGAGAGCTACATATCTTTATATTTTCTATTGATACTTTCCAGACTAACAGTTTCCTCTGAAATAATTGTACTAAATTATATTTATATTGAAATATAATTTAGTACATTTTATAAATTTCATCTCTGATATAATTCATCTCTAACATCAAGATGATCTTGATTCATCACCTGCTTTCTATGAGGACGGTTGAATTTCGGTGAACCATAGATTTTTTTTTCAGATATTTTACTGTCACTGCCTACACTAATATTAAATTCAGCCGACAACATTTCCGATAAATCCGCAGAAGCTTAATAGTTAATACTATCGATAATTACCCCTCTAGCATATTTTACTAGCAAGAGGGGGCCACCACTAACTTGTGTCAGTTCAAATTAACCGGTTAGAGATGCAACTTTTTTCTGCAATTTAATATTTATTAAAACAAGCGATGCCTTGAATATTATTACAAACTTTTCACATTTTGTAGGCTCATCGGCTACGTATTCGAGAGTAACAGACAGCATTGTGCCTCTTTTTAACTAGAATAAAATGGGAAGGAAAATACTTTCTTGGTGATTTAAGTTCAGTGTTATTTTGACTATATATTGTATCACAAGCCCGTTAACCGTTAACGAACCCTCAATAAATTCCTGTTCTGGCGAGAATGACGAGATAAACAAATTTTTGGTGAATCCACAATTTGTCCTACGAAATATTGTTGAATTTCAAACTTTTACTAAATTACTACCGCTGTACTACGCTTTTGTACATTTGATAAAACTGAGTCTTAACAACAAATATAAATAGAAACATTTTTATTTTACATTAAGCGTAATATGATCATGTAGTATATAAAACATGAGAGTTCGTAAAATGTATAGCCCTAGACCAACAAGTCAATATTTTTACAAATGCTGTAAACCAAGGAACGAGCAAAAGCAAAACAAATGAGACGCTGTCCGCCTGAAAAGTTTAGTCGAGTGCCGACGTAAGATAACTCCTTATCCACACGGTAGATTGAGTATTTAGAAAAGCCGTTTCCCACTAGCCAGAAGAGGTTTTCCAACACCGGGTTGGAAAAATAAAGAATTGTTTGTACGTGTACCAACTGCGAACGTCTCGGTCGACTTGGTATTAATTTAAAAACGTGAAGAACTAAAACGAATTTCCGACCAGGAGTATGTTCCATTTATGGAAGGAATTACCGAAGATGTGCCGGCGCCAAAGAAACCGTTAAAAATTAAGTTATTTTACTGAATTTTTAAAGTTCTTCCGTCAGAAAGCTCTTTACTCTATATAATTAACTAAACCTATTTCGAGTGCATTATATCTAATAACTAATTATAAAAACCCAGTATTTATAATAATAATGCTACAGCAACTAAACATAATAAAGTATTGAAATTCTTATCAATAATTAGCCTCACGGTCTTATATCTAATATGTCTACCAAGGAAACCAATCTCACTCATTACATCATTCAGTCATAAAACAAATGGTGCCTACACATAACCTCGATTTCTTAAATACAGTCCGTAATTTGTAACACCTCCCTCCTAAAGAAATTACCACGGGGATGTTGATGATCGTTGTCCTGTTTGGACCGATTATACTTGTTCTTGTTGCTTATACTTCTTAAAACATATTTAAGTATCGCATATACCTTTGTCCGCCAGATATATTAATTTTTTTTGTTACTGATTATTCTGTTGTATGTCTGACTCTTAGACATATTTAATATTTTTGATTATTTAGAATAATAAAATATATAACATTACAGTTTAATTTTAACATGAAGTATTCAAATAAAATTTAATTCAGTTATATGTCACTTAATATATAGGCCTAATTAAGTGCTAATTTATTTGTTATTGCTTTATTTCATTGCATGTATATTATTTGAAAAGAGTGCTTTTAAACCAGTAAAAATACCATCAACTTTTTTAAGTTAAGAGATTAAATAAATAAAAACTTGTATTGTATTTATATTAGCTGTTCCGGGACAT
Source organism: Rhynchophorus ferrugineus (assembly GCF_030347505.1). NCBI lineage: Eukaryota > Metazoa > Arthropoda > Insecta > Coleoptera > Curculionidae > Rhynchophorus > Rhynchophorus ferrugineus. The sequence goes on along the minus strand of NW_027472581.1, from coordinate 10,345,299 downwards.
TTCTTTAAGTACATTTGGTATGTCCATATAGGTTTCAATACTTGTTTATATAACAGCAATTAATTATGTACCGGTAGTTGTGATTTTCTTCCAATTAACCAATATATATTTCTATATTCAACTGCAGTTCTTTTATTTTCTTTTTTACATGTTCCTTCCAGCGAAGTTTTGCATCAAAATTCATTCCGAGATACTCAGTGTGTTGTTTCCGTAACATTTTCTCTAACTTATAAACATTGACGTCAGATCATATCTTATACAACGTGGAACAAAAGTCCCGCTACCATATTGAGTGCCTATAACTTTGCTCAAAGAAAAGATAATTAAATTTGGTTTTCACAAAAATTTATTTGGTCTTTCGTTTGTTTTCGTTATGATTGAAAAATTATATCGACTAAATGGTGACCGCGATTCGCTATACAACGTTCGGCTATTTGTAAGTCATTTTTCATGATATCCTGCAAAATCTGAGGCTGAATTTCTTCAATTTCGAGACAAATATTGTCCTATAAGATGTTGAATCGTTTGGGGCTTATTCTCATAAATTTGGATTATATAAAACCCCATAAGAAAGAGTCTGGTGCAGTTAAATCCGAAGATCTGACTGGCCATGGTAAATTGCCACTTCGCAAAATTAGTGTTCGTAGAAAAACATCATTCAATAATAGGATTATTAACGAGCTGTATGTGCTGTGGCTTTCTAGCCTTTAGTCTTCCATTTTATACACAAGAAAATTTTCGAAGCACGTGTTGGTACCCTTCTGCAGTAACTGTAACTGCAACACCTTGGTCATTTTCAAAAAAATAGAGATCAATGATGTTTCCAGCATGAATATCATACTATAGAGTTATTTTTAGTGGATGCGATGATGTTTCAGGAATTAATTGAGAATTCCCAAAACCGACTATTATGTTTATTGAGATGGCCATTGAGAAGAAAATGGTACTCATCGTTCGATATCAATTTATACGAAAAATCGTCAATTTCACCAGACAGCCTTAGCATTATATAACTGTACTCAACTAGTTTAGAATTTTTGCTTTAATCTACGCGTAAAAATGTGTAATTGAGAACCACGCCTCCGAATTGATGTTTATAGAGAAAAGATCGCACACCAGAGCCCCATTATCAGCGTTATGAGACGTCCGTTGCCTTCCAGAACGAGGCCTGTCTGCTGTGTTGGCGTACTGTGGAAAATTTGCTTGTAAATGATAAATTGTGGTTTTATGAGGCACTGGACGATTTAGGATATTTTTGAAGCAATTTCTGCTGTGACAATGATGCAACGATTGGTTTCAATAATTGTCACTATTTCTTTTCGTTCTAACAAAAATCTTTAATATTTAATACATATATATATATATATATATATATATATATATATATATATATGAATTTTTAGCATCGTCCGATATATTGTCAATTAGTGTATCCAATGCACGTCATCAAAATGTATGACCATTATGCTACATCCAACTGAACTTCATTTAAGCACATATCGAATGTTATAGACTCATTCGGTTACATGTTCCGACGCATCAGTCAGAATTCTCTCCCTTTTTGGACTAGAGAAAGATGACAAGGAAAGAAGCCCTCCAAATCTAAGACGAATTTTATATTTTTACAAACAAATTGCATTTGACAGTAAATTCGACTTCATCTATGAGATGTCATGCGTGCTGTTTTACTACAATACTGAATAGTGAAAAAATGTAGACATAATCTAACTTGTGTATAGTTTCGTAACGCAATTTAAAAAAAAAACTGTTAAAATACTAATAATATTATAATATATTTTATAAAATATTTACACTTACTTCAACTTTCCTTCCCTTCACTTTAGATCTGAAACATAATAAAACGCAGCGTTATATTTCTATAAATAAATATAAAATATAAGCAATTATATTATATGACAGCTACAAATTAGCCAGGCTGCGTGCAATTCGTTAAAAAAATTACACAGTATACTTAACACGTAGCTATATTTCTCTAATTATATAAAGCAACTTTTTTGTTTACATTGTATATTCATTTAATGTGCTAATTTTATGTAAGTTATTTTTACTTTAAAATCTATATATAGTAAATAATATATACCTAACAGCTCATATAAATAAAACTACCCCTCTACTTTATAGATTACAGCTATAATAAATTGTCGCAACTAACATCCACGATATTTTGGAGAACTGTTCTTCAGCAAATTTTAATGCTATTTTTGTATTTTTCAATGTAGTAGGAAAGAAAGGAAATAATGATTAATAACAAAATAAACACATCAAATAGTATTTGGTTAAATAAATTTTTATTGCATAGCTGGTTTGTAAAAGTAGTATAGTCTCAAAAAAATAAACATAACAAACTTAATAAGAAATATACTGGTTACTCTAATATAAAAACAAGATAAAAACCTTAATATTTTAAACCTTAAGTTAATGGTCCGCCGTATTTAACAGTTACCAACGATTTGGTTCAAGGAGTGAAAGGTATCAGATTGAGTTAAGAAAACGTATCTTCACCGCAGGTATCAAAAATAAAGACTTATAGGTAATATTATGTTTGTAATGAATTTGTTCTTTGGTTATATTCATTTTTGATTTTTTTAAAGGCTTTCAGTCGCTTCCATTTAGTTCTAGTATTCTCAGTATGCTCAAAATTAACAAAAATGGCGTAGACAGTACTAAAAAGTCACTATTGAAAAAAAAGTAATATCTAAAAAAATAACCGGTCATTTCAGCCTTATATCAATAGCTTCCCCCAAAAACAATATTCCTGGTTTACTGTTGGACTTAACAGAAGAAATAGTGGAAATTGTAGTTGAATTGGTATTGGAAATGGTAGATGCGTGTGTGTGTGCTATAATAATTACTAATAATAATATATTTACTTTATAATAATATGTTATACAACTTACATGACGAAAAATTAATTCAAAACATATACTTTACACAGATACAATATATACATAACTCTAGAAATAATATCGGCGTGACTGGGATCATTTTCCTTATCCGGTTTTACACTATTGCCTAGAACATCCACAAATTCTAAACAATCACAAACATAAACACGACCATGCCCCAGCAGGATTCGAACCCGAGGCTATCGCAACAGTAGGAGGACCGTCCCATCACTACGCTACCAAGCCGGCCAAAGCATATTCTACTCAGATATATATAATATCTAATGTGTAATTGGATGCCAAATAAAATTCATATTGTATGAAATATGAATATTATATCATGATTATCTTCATATTAAATCATAGTGTATGAAAGTAAATATTGAGAAACTATTTAGTCTAGATTAATGAAATGACTAAATAATATACGTGGGCATAGAGTTTGTAGGTTAATTAGTACATGGCATAACATTAAATGTGAATACATTTAACCTCAGTCGCAGAATTGTAGGTTTTTTATTTAGTCTAATTTATTCCAACTTTATACTTCGTCCATCAGATCAATCAACTCTTAACAGTAGATATCAACATAAAAATGGCTGAATTTTGCATTACATTGTCGTGCAATAAATATCCAACTTCCTCTTCCTTCATCATCTTCAACTTCTTCGACTTTTCTCAAATTTCTCCGAGGATTTCTGGTAAACAAATGTTTATTATACTTTCAGAATATACTGTCCTACACTGCTCTTACACCAGTGTATTTTGTTGGATTTTGGCTAATCTCGAGACACAATACATCCTTGGAGCCCAAGTCATAATGTTTGAACTCATAAGAATATATCCACGTTTCACCTCTTATATAGATATTTTATATAGTTTTTTGTGTGCCTATAACGTATTATTTTAATATGAGTGCATCAAATGACACCCTTTCTGTGAGCATTTGTCAAATTATCTTAGATGATCCTAGGCGATTAAATATTTTTAATGCCAAATGATCGTGCAATATATTATTGATGCTTGTCATATTACTGCCCAAGTATGGCTCAACCTTATGATGTATCACATGACGATCTTGCTTTATTAAGCTACAAATAAATTAGGTATTTTAAGAGCTTTGATTGCTATACTAACAAAAGTAGAATAAGTCATTTTGTAACATGAACACTATTCTATCATCAATATGTCATCATGCATCATCATATATCAATATACCATAAATTAAGATATCAAGAGCCAGCTTAGTGTACCTCGTAGTGTAATATAAATATGAAGATTATCAAACTACGTAAAAAGCAACAAAAATAATAATTTAAAGGACAAAAAAACTTACGTTTAGATGAATTAAATGAAATAGATAGTTATTAACAATATTTATTTTAAAAGTAGCTTCAGATAAAGGAAAATTTAGAATTTAATTTGCTATCTTAACATGAAAGGAAAGACTCTATGTCTCTATCCAAGGAATCATAATTAGCTGCCGACCAAAATAATAATAAGGATGCTTCAGTATGGGGGTCTTATTCAGTTTCCGAATCGCATAGTTTAGTATATCCGAAAAAATAATAGATATGTTCGCTACATTTGATGATACTGCGATATTTTGCTTGGTTGACATATTCACAAAAATATCTTAAAATTTTCTGGATTATAAGATCAAGTAACTTTGTAAAAATATAATTTAAAAATCTTCAAATGCTTTTTATCCATATGAAATAAGTATGAAATTTTTCGGCCAATACCATTCCGGGAATCTTACTCCAAAATCTCCAATTACTTTTTGGATTTCTCCGACATATTTGTCGATATAATAATAAATATAATTATTGTTTGTAAGTTATCCACAATATTTGGAAAATGACTCAGATTATTTAGTTGCAGGTGTTCTATTCTTCCTGCAATCCTGAATTTATGACTTAAATTTTTTTTAAAGGTATATTATAGATAAACGTATTTTAAAGTGTCCTTTGACTTCCTCTCCACGGCCCTTATCATTAAACCTATCGACTAGAGAGTGACCAACTTGAAGATCAGACCAGAAGACATCCGGCCTAAGGACACTCTTGCCCAAGCACAATCACGAATGTTAAACAGTCACAAACATAAATTTACGACCATGACCCAATATGATTCGAAACCGCGGCTATCGCAACAGCACGAAGACCCTCCTATATGTTGGTGTCAATTGCCTTTTTGAAAATGTTGGTTTTACTTGTTTGATTTTATTCTTCGGAACATCATCTCAGAAATAGTGATGAAACTTACTTATCAAGACGGAACATTACTGTTTGCAATAAACCTCCGAATTTACACTTAATTAGATTAATGTTATTAGCAAAAAACATCATTTTACCTTAGTGCTTTTCAGGTTACATATTATAATATACAATATAATCATGAGATTCTTAAGGATTATTATTTTATTATTACCCTAAACCTATTAATTAACAAATTAACGCTTTATATCGACCATTCTCGAATCTCATGCTAATCCATAATAACCTTGTAGTCTGATAATTAATATTCGGGACACTAGTACAAACCGTGAGTCTCCGAAATTGAGCTACTCATATCAATTATGGAAAATACGTGCGTATAGAAATGACCATTAATTTGACAAGTTATTAGAGTATCCGTTCAGTCCATTTGGATAATTAAGATTTCCATTGCTGACATATTCGACGGACGAAGAAAAGGACAGCTGGTTAAATCAGAGTCGATATCGAAGCATAACATATCTGTCATACGTGGAAACGCAATCAATGGGCAGATAATTCTTCGCGTGCATGCCCTCTGTGGAATATTAGGAAAATAAATATCGGTTGTATTAACAGGGTAAAAATAACTCTGTTCGTCGCTTAATGAATGTGTAATCTAAAATAGTCTAAATATATTCTTGGAACTTTCATAATAAAATATATAAATCTATCGTTCTATATTTATAACTTATATCAAAGGCAATTATATAAAAATAAATTATCAGAGAATATTATTTAATCCAACTAAATCAAAAATAACACAAAAAAAATTATTATCGACATATGAATAATTCAATAAAACCGTTCTCTAAAATCTGTTAATATGACTCAAAATTTAATAAATATTCATTTTAATTTATATCTAACTTAAACATTTTAATTTTGAGTTGATTAAATAATTTTAACATTAACCTATTCAAAATTCATTGTGCAAGTTACTTTTACTTTCAAATATCAGCATGAAGCAGTTTTGCTGAAAATTTCAGTGAATATATAGTATGCCTGGTTGGTTGTAATATAACATAACTAACAACAAAATACTTATATTACGGTAGAATGAACTTTAGAGAAAAAGTGTATACTTTCTTAAAATGATTTATTCAAACTGTCTTTCAATGATATCAATATTTTGATAAAAATCTAATTAATATTATAAGCAAAACATAACACAATATGGATTAACATGTTTTCGACATTTTGGAAGTAATACAATAAAACTAGTTAAATGTTAAATAACTCAGAGCTAATGAGATTTATATAAAGACGTTTAAATGAGGGATTCCTTAGTATCTGTATTCACTGTATTCACTAGACACGGCTTGACCCAGTCGATGCCAAATAGCCAAGAGGACCAGCACATTTTATGAATACTCATGGAATGAATTGATACGAAAAAGAAAAAAGCAGCGATGGACGATATCGAAGAATAATTAATTTAAATAATTTAAAATTAAAACATAGTAATGACATAATCAGACTTTTACAATGGTAAACAACCAGAAAAACAATAATCTTGTATTCAACTAAATTCCTCATAATCTATTTAAAAAATGGATTAACGCTTTAATTCAGATTGATTCATCGCATATTTTCCAGACAATTCGATGAATATTACTATAGCTGGCTTGGTTGGCACAGTGGTAAAGACGACACGATGGTCCTTCTACTGTTGCGATAGTCGCAGGTTCAAATCATGTTGGAGCATTGTCGTTAATTTATGTTTGTTATTGTTTAACACTTGTGATTGTCCTTAGGCAAAAGTGCGAAATCCGACAAGGAAAATAATCCGAGTCACGCCAGCAACCAGGCTGGGTAAGCCCGGATGTCTTCTGGGATGATTTCTAAGTTGGTCACTCGCCAGTCGGTAGGCTTAATGCTGAGGACCGTGGATCGGAGCACACGTTAAACAGTAGGTCCAATCCAGATAAACCTTCATTGATAAAAAGGAGACTTTAACATAATTAAAGTAATATTACTACTTTTGGTTCTCCAGTTCTTGGATACAGCAATTGAAAAGGCTATTAACATTAACACGAAGATGTAGTTTTTCCTGATTATAGACAGAATATTGCTAATGAAATGATTTCGTCCAAATTTTCAAAAATGCTCTCTATGTTTTTCAACAGCCAGTTAGGTATATAAATCAAAATATTTGTTAAATATATGTCAGTATATTTTTAGTTGTGCGCATTGATTTTTTAACTCTCTGTACGTTAAACTCAACAGGCCACGTAGCGTGCTCGAGGAATAAGTATTTTTAAATTGATCGGCTTATTAGCAACTTGAAACTTTAATATAGCTCGACGGCATTTCTGACTAGGTACAAATTCCATCGCTTTTTATTAACGACTCATTATATTTATAATCGGTATAACTATAAGAACTGTTAGAACTGAAACCAACATTTGCCTGTTCGTCAACTAAAAACAGATGGTCACAAAATAATAAATTTTACATTTTTAAATTAATCAATACTCCTAATCGCTTTATATGAAAATTCTGTAACCTTTTTCAACCACCTTCAAAATCGTTTACATGGGCTAACATATTCCCACCTCTATCTACTATTTGCCCGACATAGTACATATTTACCATTTACGCTTAGCTTTGGTGCCCTTCGGAAGAGTGTAAAAACATTTTAACATCACTGTATTTCTCCTTTGTTTGTTCTGCTAATATCCGTATACATCTTTCTTGATAATACTAGATTTAATCACTGCATTACTATATGTTACTATTCTTTTTTCCTAGCAAATTTTAACCAAATGCTCCTGTATACTCTTAACAATTACATACAAATCTATGCATATAAATCTTTTACACTCTACAATAACATTTCCTACAGTTCTTATATATTAATTATATATTCACCTTTAGTTGTTTCTACTCTCATCACCCTGTCTTAGAAATTGGCAGTATTGAATCATATATTCAGAAAATTTTATTCAAGTCAATAACTAAACTGTTAATTTTCAATCTATCTAATTTGTTCACAATTCCATCATTAGTAAATTTCTTTTCCAATGTGTTTGATAGAGTTCATCAAATCTGAAGGTGTTATGAATCATTCCTGTTCCAACATCAAGTAAAATATATCTGCAGTGAATTATTAATAACTGTTATGACTAATAAAACCTAATCAATTATTATTCCAACGTTTATATTTTTCTTTTAACATTTCTGTCAACGTTTTCTGTCTAACTTGTCATAACACAATTTTTATTATCATCTTGCCATGAATAACATAATGGTCCCATTCTAAAATATTCACGTCTCATCTAAATACATAACTTGAAATAATTAGTCTTCCTTAAGTTTATTATATACTTTTAAAAATTGTATTCTTTTAAAAGGAATATCCAAAAGTTCCATGAAACCTCCTCTATACTTTTCATATTTACAGTTTTCCTTGTTTGTATTGAAAAACTACTCACTGTTTTTATATACTTTATATAATTAATCGCTGATAGAGCCAACATCAAGCTGATCTTGATTATATTTTTAATTTTTTGAGATATTTATGTTACCGTGTCCATACTAATATTTGGTGCAGCTGAAACGCGCTAATAATATTTTCAATAAAATTCGCAGCAAATTAATATTTAACTGTAAAAAGGCTCTATTATCTCGTTTCTGTTCAAAGTAACTCATTGGAGATGCAATCTGTTCCGTTTGACTGCGGAATTCGAATCAATCAATCAAAGTAATAATAAGCAACGATTTGAAATTTATCAAAACAAGCAAGGTATTAAAACAACGCTTGCCTCTTAAATAACCTCTTATCACTATTGTTTTGGCAGGCTAGTTCGGTTACACGTTCGAACTTATCAGATAGCATTGCGTCTCTTTTTAACTAACATAAAATACAAATAATATATAAAATAGTAAACGAGTTTACATAAAGTGGTAGGCAATACATTAAAGATCTTGATGACGTATGTACAAAATAACTTTGGATAGACTAAATATAACCGAATGCTTAAATTTTAATATTATGTTATGAAGATAATTTACGAAATGTTTTTGACAGTAACTAAGATTTCCAAATACGAATCGTACACGACTGGTATCTATAGCGCAAAGCTTTACATGCAACAAGAATTTTCCACAAATTATTCTAGTGAATCATTAATCCAGTTCCGTAGTAATTAATAACCAGATTCGATTTGAATTGTCGAAGAGCAACGCCATAAATCACAAATCGCCCAATAAAACTACATCGAGCAACATCGCATGAACTAAAATATAGCGCGGATGGAGTTAAACAAATATCTTCGATAATTCGATTTGTATGGAAATGCCACTGAAAGTTGGACGCGCTAATCCGGCTTTAGAGCCGTTTTGACATTCGGCCCAATGTACCGACTATCTGGAGCTTTGTCCAGGGATTAGCCATATTTTCATCAAATTTTAATTTGAATTTTGACGCATTGTTTACGGTTCGTCGCTCCAATTATTCCATTAATTGGAACATTCGAACTAGATCGAGTCGCAAACTAAGCTTAGCGGGACTAAGATTAACGAAATTTGCATGTATATTAGAGAAAATGTTCATAATGCGGGCGGAAACTTTTCAAAAACTGATGGTTCTGGCTATAATGATAAAACAACATGACCTACTTAAAATGTAATGTTCTTTATCAGATCAATATGTTCCAAATATATAGATTTTCATTTTAACAATGTAGTCTGATTTTAAATCATATTTTGTTAAAAGCTTACCAAATATAATATCAGAACTTAGGTGCCTATATGTATATTGGTCGATGCTGTCAATTGGCGAATAAAATAATAGTTTTTAATATAGTATTATTGAGTTATTCAGTATATATAGAGGCTTACTGTAGGATGCTCAAAATTATGTTTTTGACTTTCATTACCGAAGTTCGTTAAACACTCTTTGAGACTGATCGTGATGCTGCTACATCATATCCCAATTGCCAGTTTTGTCTTTAACGATTTAAAAGTTGTGATATTGATGTCACTCATAAAGAACATCCTGGAGAATCAAGAAAGTTCAAATACGGCGCAAGACTTACAGGACGAAAATTGAGTTTAAACTCTCAAGAAACTTTCAATACTCCTAAGCATTTTCCAGAAATTCAGCCATAACGAGAAACAGGTGCAATGTCATCTTCTTACATCTCATTACAAAAGTTGTAAAAGATGCACTATTGCAGCTCTATGGGATGTTTTGCCATACCCGGTTTACTTATCAGAAATTGCCACTTCTGCTTACGGTTTCGAAGTACTGAAGAATTTCAATAGTAGAGGACCAACAGCGATCTAGTTCACGACACCAACATATTGCAAGAAATATAGGCAAAAGTATTAAAATAATTGAGGAAAAATTTTTAATTAACATATATTGTATTAATTTTTCTCAATAAAAGCCATGTTAAAGTAAAAAATAATCACGGTACCTGAGAACTCCTAACAATAGCATCATCTATTGGTACTGATTTTAATATTACAAGACTTGCAATTATCTATATTACGATATTGAATTATTTTAACATTTGCCCACTGTAAACGCTCCATAAATACAGTGAAATAATTGAAATTTGGTTGATCACATACCAGTTGTTGGGTTTAATATCACCAATATAAAAGTAATTTTGACATAAACTCAGCACTTAAAAAACTTGTAGGCACAAAACTTGGTTCGTTAACAATAGGAATATATTGTTATGGTTTAGGGAATATACAAGGGTTATACTTATATACAAGGAAGTTATACAAGGAATATACAAAAGTTTCTGAACAATTATCATACTCACCTGACTAGGTACTACATAAACATCACAGAACAATTCAGCATAGTCTGATTTACACATGCTTGAAAACCAAAGAAATGCAATGCAGAGTAGATGAACCGATAAGGTAAAATAACAATATGGGAAATATTTACGCGAATGAAGTAGGTAATGGTGTAATTTTTATTAGTTAGTAAGTAAAAGAAAGTGTATGAAAACAGATAATCTTAAAAACTGGAAAATATGGAATGTTTTGAAAAATAATTGATTTTATTGTTGGCGGTTCTACTACGCAACTTTCGGAATTTCAGAATATGAGTTCTAGTTAGTGAAAAGGGAAGATATTGGAATGAATATGTTTAAAAATATTTAGCTCTCTTCTGTAATAGAAATGTCGCAATATATCCAAGGTATTACTTAAAATTTCTAAATAATAATAAAAATAACTAACTGAAATATAGATTCATAGTATAGATATTGGAAGTTTTACTGTAAGGGGTAGAGAAAAGTGAGAGAGGCGTCGTCGTGATGGTCTTTTGTAGCCCGAAATCGCATGGTACCAATTCATCAGTGTTGCCAACCTTTGAATTTAATATATATGTAATAGTGGTGGCCTAAAGCTTTGTAGCGGTCGCTACAGGATAAAACAAACTGCCCTCGTATATGTCCAAGTTAAAAATAGAACGGAAGCTTTAACATCAAAAACAACTATATATAAAAATAAGCTCTTAAAAAAATTCAATCGGCAAAAAAGTATCGTGTATCCGTTATGTTTAACGAACACCAAAAAATTAGCATTTGATTTATTATGATCGTTTGCCTATACCGACCGTTTAAATATCTATCGTCGAAATCGCATTTAATATTTCTCCAATAAGAAAAACGCAACAAAATATCCTTTCGGAATAGAGCGAGTGCTCGAAAAAAAGTCTCCCCTGCAAATTTTCTTCGAGCAATACAAATCACGCAAGGCAATAAACAGCGCTCTCGCTCACAAATCACTTTTCAAAACGCATAAAAGACAAAAATAACCGCTCCAGGGGATTTTACAGAAATAGAAACAGTCGTTCATCATGCATCCCTGAATTACGTAATTTATGATTTCGTAAGGATTTGAGTTTAAGGCACTCTAACTCCAGTGTATATCATTCAAGGATTGTACAAAATCATATATTATATTTTAATTTGTAATTTGTAACAATAAGACCTCCTATTGTCATAGAACTTATTTTAATATATACAGCAGATAATATCAATATTATGCTACATATATTTTATCCAAAGCAACAGTGAACTTACGTTATCAATATTTATAATATATTGCCTATTGCAGATTGTAAATGGGTTTTGATACTAGTCGATATTTTCCTTCTCATTTTATTCCAGTTTAAAAGAGATACAATGCTGCTTGACACGTTCAAACATGTAACTGAATCAGCCTGCAAATGTCGTCCGGTTTTCAAATCCTGCTGTGGCATGATCGTAAATTTATGTCTGTGATTGCTCTTAGGAAGAATTGTAAAATCCGACAAAAAAAATATCCCAGTCACGCCAGTAACCAGACAGGGTAAGACCGGATGTCTTCTGGGATGATTTCTAAGTTGGTCACTCTCCAATCTGTAGACTTAATGCTGACTACCCTAGTTCGAAACCCACGTTAACTGTAGGTCCAATCCAGATAAAATCTTGTTGGTAAAAAGAGCCGTTAGATTTTTATTTAAATATTATTTTTATAAAAACAACTTCGAACAGGAACGTAGGTAAGGTAAAATTTGTTGGAGAAGTAAGTATTAATACTACTAAATATGCCGGGGTTTTTTTTATTGGAAATATTTTTAGTATTAGCATGGGCACTTTGATTAAAATCTCTCAAAAAGATAAAAACCCTGTAATTTTGATATAAGCTATAACTTTAATAACTGCAAACATACCAGAAATGATCAATTATACTTTTGTCTAAATTGTTTGCAGATATGGCAAATGTTTTAGGGAGAATGTTGAGAGATTAAGTCCAATTTTATCAAGAAAAACGTATCCAGGTAGTAACAGAAGAAACAAATAAGAATTATAGACAGGAAATATGTACAGGATATATATGCGGCAAGCAAACACAGCAACGAAGGAAACAAGAACTAAACGCAAGAATATGTTCTCTAATGAATATAAAATACATCGATTAGGTCGATTAAGCCTTCAGGGGATACCGTAGGCGGTTTAGAAAAACGTTCAATGTAAATATAATGAAACAACTGAAACAAGTTATTATGGCAGTTTAATTAACTTCAGTTTAAGTCATTCGATAATATATGAATTAGATGTACTATGATGTTAAAATAAATTATATTTTATAAGATTTTTCTTTCATTTTTTTATTTATATTGGAATGATATATATCAAGGCTCTAATAACCTAAAAATCAAGAAATGTATTCAACAATTGGTGATATCAAAAATAACATTAATTAACATATTGGTTATATCAGAACACAAACCAAATATAATTGTATAGTTATTAGATACAAAGTTGTTTCTAACAGTTTTAATTCTATTTTCTTTACGGTTATCAGATAGTTTCCATCTTTTACAAGTAAAACAACTTAAATTATCTATACGAATAATGTTAATAAAGCAAAATATGCACGGAAAGATAAATTAGTGGACCAAATTAAATTATAAGAAACACATGGTATGTTTTATTCTATAATAGCATATATCATTATTATTTTCTGGACAAGCATATCATAAAAGTTAAAGGGAAATATAACACATCATTTAGAAATCGAATCTTCTGTTCGCCAAATAGATACGTTCAAACCATTTAACATATACCATGAAATATCCTTGGAAGTCTATCTTTCAAAGTCATTAAATATTAATATACTGCCTATTTGTTAATAGTTTGCCACAAGTTTCAAAAGTTGCGAAGGACACATTGTCACTGCTCAAATAGGAAGTTTTTCCTCACTCAGAGTACTCAGCAAACATGGGTCCTTTCGATTGTCACTTACCTAGATGGATCTAGGATGAAGCTAAAGAAGTGCGAAGATGCAGTAGTGATTAGATCACTGCCAAATCAACATCATCCTTTCGATATAGTATCAATATATTGCCATAAAGATTGGAAAAGTCAAGAAAGAAAGGAAAAATATTCTATATAAATGACTTTTTAAACTGAGGAAACATGGGAATTCATGTCCACACCTAACATTATAACCACCTAAAATGTAGACCGAGTCAGTTTTAGTTGCCTTAGAATACGTTGTTGATTAATAGATAATGATAAATTAAACAATTCTTCCGAAAATACAAAATTCGACCTGGGATCTACAACGTCAGTCAGTTCCGCTTCCATTTTATTGGCCTATAAATTTGCTCAAAGAAAAGATATGTAAGTTTGGTTTTCATAGAAAGTTTATTTAACTTTTACATTTTTTTATAGTTATGGTAGTGACCGCGATTCACTTGCAACTTTCGGCTTTTTTTAACGCGAAAGTTTTTATTTTTCACAACATCCTGTAACATCTGTGGCATCTTACATTTCTGGACGAATTTTGTCTTTAAGATCATTTGGGATCATTATCTTATTCACATAAACTTTTGATTATTCTATTCATTTTTATATGATAGTTATTCAGTAATTGTATTGTTGAACGAGCTGTGTGTGCTGTGGCCTCATCTTGCTGAAACCATATACTATATAGTCCTTGCTCTTCCATATCAGGCACAAGGAAATCATCATGTCCATTCATGTCTTGGTACTGTTCATAGTAACAGTACCTGTAACACTTTGGTCATTTTCAAAAAAATAGAGACCAATGATGTTTCCAGCATGAATGCCACATCATACAGTTGTTTTTAGTGGATGCAATAATGTTTCATGAATTAATTGAAGATTCTATGATCTCCAAAATCGGCTGTTCTGTATATTGACGTAGCCACTGAGAAAAAATGGGCTTCATCGCTCATTATATATACTTAAGCGAAAAATCTTCAATTTCACCACACAGCCTTAGGATTGCATTACTGTACTCAACCCGTTGATCAGGATCTCTCGGTAACAATTTTTAAACTAATTGAATTTTGTACGGAAACATTCTCAAATCAGTTTTCAAAATAACTTAAACTGCACGTAGAAATGTGTAACTGAGAATCACGTCCCCGAAATGATATTTCTGGAGACTCTGCAACACTATCGCGTACCAGAGCCACATTTTCAGCGTTACGAGACGTTCGTTTCGCTTTTAACGATAAATTATTGTTTTGTGAAGCACTGGCCAATTGGTGGCAATAATGGAACGGTTATTTTCAATAAATATTGTCACTATTTCTGTTTGTTGTTGTGGCGTACATTCATCCATGATAATATTTGGGCGTCTACACATCACAATAGCTAAAACGAGATTGAGCTAAATGTCACATAATGTCCAAGATGGCACGCAACCAAAATGGTGACTTTTGCATTTGAAAATAGTGATTTAAATTTTACTTTAATATTATATAAATTACGCTAGTTTGTTTCAGCGAAATATAGTGAAACATGTCATTAAAAATTAAATGGTTTGTTATGATTCAGCTGATCGTAAAGTCGTTTATTATCATTTGGATACGAAGGCAAACCGAGGGATATTTCGCAGACTTGTCTTGTTTTATTTCGTTTAAACTGGACTGTGTACTTGCTATGCAAATTTTCCAAATTAACAAGAAGAGATAAAACTGAAAAGGGGAATACATGAATTATATTCTCGTTCGAAAGCGGGAAAAGATTAAAAACGAGCGAGTTTGATGAAGAATTATGCTTTATCGGTGTTGGAGATTAGAAGCTAATTCGATATTAGTTCTATTGCAGAAAATATCAATAAATAATAAAGCAAATGCGAGTAGATAATAGATGGTGAACAGCTGTGGACTTTGCTACTATATTTTGGATAGCGGAAAAAATATACTTTGGAAATTAAAACATGTTAAACAACAAACTTGCTTTGCATAATTCACTTTGGTAGCTTATTCCCTTTAATAATTAACTGTTCATAGTTATTATTGTATGTTTAATAGAACTTACCGAAGTATTGAAAACACGGATTAGTGATCAAAAAGCAGATACTTTTCGACTAAAAGCAAACAAACAGAAATTTGAAGTTACCGAACATAGTAATGCTGATTCATGAGCTACTGAGCAGTTTTAAATATAAAATCGATCAAAATCCTCATATTAACAAAACCCAAAGTCTCACAAATGCGATATTCCAATGTAGGTACCAGTTTACCATTCGTGTTTCTAGAAGAGAATCCTACAACACCAAATAATGTCAAATATTAATTAGGAAGTTTACTCTTCAGAAAGCACCTGTCCCGGACGCTATAATCATTCGAAAATTTTAAAATATTTCTAACACAAATTCCATTTACTATATTTCCGTCTATCTACTCGTTAGTTGAAGCTATTTGATGTAATGCAAACCAATGGACTGGGTCCAATTATCCTTGAACTAGCCTCGAATTCATACAAATGTTTATTCATTCCATGGCAATCGGTGGATTCAGCACGCGGGTTTCAGTACTTACAATATTGCTACCTCGAAAACCCCGAGAAAAAACTAAATATAATAGCCCTCTGCCATGTTTGGAAGTTGCAAAGTATTTCACAAAAAATATTAAGCTGTAATTTGCCACCGGAAATGTTCTCTTACTGAATGTAATCTCTATTACTCTTACAAAATACGACCTATCTACTCAACATCTAACAGAAAGTCAAACGCACAATTCAAAGCTAATGATTTAAATTTTAATTTTATATAATAGAAATCACTGCAGGCTTGGTTGGCGCAGTGGTAAAGGCGACAGGACGATCCTCTTAGTGTTGGAATAGTCGCGGATTCGAATCCTGCTGGGGCACGAATGTACTTTATGTTTGTTATTGTAAATGTCTTTATAGGCAGCAATGAAAAATCCAACAAGGTATAACCATCCCAGTCGCGCCAGGAACCAGGCTGGGTAACATCGGATGTCTTCTGGGATGATTTCTAAGTTGGTCACTCGCTAGTCGATAGACTTAATGCCGAGGACCGTGGTTCGTAGCCCCCGTTAAATTGTAAGTCCAGTGCAGATAAACCCTCACTGGTAAAAAGGAGACATTAAAATATTTAAAAAAAAACATAGAAATTACTTTAGCTTGTTCTAGCGAAATATAGTGAAATATTTCATTAAAAATTAAAGGGTTTGTTATGATTCAGCTGATAGTAAAGTCGTTTATTATCATTTAGATACGAAGGCAAACCGTAGGTATTATTTCGCTGAGTTGTCTTGTTTTATTTCGTTTAAACTGGACTGTGTACTTGCTATGCAAATATTCCAAATTAACAAGAAGAGATAAAACCGAAAAGGGGAATACATGAATGATATTAGCTCGTTCGAAAGCGGGAAAAGATGAAAAACGAGCGAGTTTGATGAAGCATTATGCTTTATCGGTGTTGGAAGTTAGAAGCTGATTCGATATTAGTTCTATTGCAGAAAATATCAATAAATAATAAAGCAAATGCGAGTAGATAATAGATGGTGAACAGCTGTGGACTTTGCTACTATATTTTGGATAGCGGAAAAAATATACTTTGGAAATTAAAACATGTTAAACAACAAACTTGCTTTGCATAATTCACTTTGGTAGCTTATTCCCTTTAATAATTAACTGTTCATAGTTATTATTGTATGTTTAATAGAACTTACCGAAGTATTGAAAACACGGATTAGTGATCAAAAAGCAGATACTTTTCGACTAAAAGCAAACAAACAGAAATTTGAAGTTACCGACCATACTAGTGCTGATTCATAAGCTACTGAGCAGTCTTAAATATGAAATCGATTAAAATCCTGATATCAACAAAAACCAAAGTCTCACAAATGCGATACCCCAGTGTAGGTACCAGTTTACCATTCGTGTTTCTAGAAGAGAATCCTACAATACCAAATAATGTCAAAATATCTATTAGGAAGTTTACTCAGACAGACAGACATAGCGTCCGGAACAGAAAGCACCTGTTCCGGACGCTATAATCATTCGAAAATTTTAAAATATTTCCAACATAAATTTCATCTACCACATTTCCATCTATCTACTCGTTAGTTAAAGCTATTTGGTGTAATGCAAACGAATGGACTGGGTCCAATTATCCTTGAACTAGCCCCGAATTCATACAAATGATTATTCATTCTATGGTAAAATCGGTGGGTTCAGCACGCGGGTTTCAGTATTTACAATATTGCTACGTCTAAGACACCGAGAAAAACTAAATATAATAGTCCTCTGCCATGTTTGAAAGTTGCAAAGTATTTCACAAAAAATATTAAGCTATAATTTGCCACCGGAAATGTTCTCTTACTGAATGTAATCTCTATTACTCTTACAAAATACGACCTATCTACTCAACATCTAACAGAAAGTCAAACGCACAATTCAAAGCTAATGATTTAAATTTTAATTTTATATAATAGAAATCACTGCAGGCTTGGTTGGCGCAGTGGTAAAGGCGACAGGACGATCCTCTTAGTGTTGGAATAGTCGCGGATTCGAATCCTGCTGGGGCACGAATGTACTTTATGTTTGTTATTGTAAATGTCTTTATAGGCAGCAATGAAAAATCCAACAAGGTATAACCATCCCAGTCACGCCAGGAACCAGGCTGGGTAACATCGGATGTCTTCTGGGATGATTTCTAAGTTGGTCACTCGCTAGTCGATAGACTTAATGCCGAGGACCGTGGTTCGTAGCCCCCGTTAAATTGTAAGTCCAGTGCAGATAAACCCTCACTGGTAAAAAGGAGACATTAAAATATTTAAAAAAAAACATAGAAATTACTTTAGCTTGTTCTAGCGAAATAGAGTGAAATATTTCATTAAAAATTAAACGGTTTGTTATGATTCAGCTGATAGTATAGTCGTTTATTATCATTTAGATATGAAGGCAAACCGTAGGAAATTTCGCTGAGTTGTCTTGTTTTATTTCGTCTAAACTGGACTGTGTACTTGCTATGCAAATATTCCAAATTAACAAGAAGAGATAAAACCGAAAAGGGGAATACATGAATAATACTAGCTCGTTCGAAAGCGGGAAAAGATGAAAAACGAGCAAGTTTGATGAAGAATTATGCTTTATTGGTGTTGGAGATTAGGAGCTGATTCGATATTAGTTTGCCGATAACTAAATTTAATATCGGAATAATTATCGTTCTATTGCAGAAAATATCAATAAATAATAAAGCAAATACGAGTAGATAATGGATGGTGAACAGATGTGAACTTTACTACTATATTTTGGATAGCGGGAAAAATACACTTGGAAATTAAAACATGTTAAATAACAACCTCGCTTCGCATAACTGACTTTGATAGGTTGTTCCCTTTAATCATATTAGGATTAGATATATAAATCAATAATTCGATAATGAGGCATGTTTCCAATTATTTTATGTTCTATTGAACGTAACAAAGCATTGTAGAACCAGATTAGTGTCCGAAAACAGATATTCTTAGCAGACATTTGAAGTTACAGACAATAGTGCTGATTTATGAGCTACTGAGGAGTTTTAAATATCAAATCGATTAAAATCGTGATATAAACAAAACTAAAGTCGCCCAAATGCGATACCTCAATATAGATAACAGGTGGTCAATTCGGAGACGTGGTTCCCAGTTACATATTTCTGCGCGCTGCAAAATTACTACCCAGAGATCCTAATAAACAAGTTGAGTATAGTAATACAATCCTAAGGCTGTCAGGTGAAATCAAAGATGTTTCATATAAATTGATAACGAGCGATGAAACCCATTTTCTTTTCAGTGGCCACGTTAATAAACCGAACAGTGAGCTTTGGGGAACACGGAATCCTCAGTTAATACATGAGGCATCATTGCATCCACTAAAAACAAATGTATTCATACTTGAAATCTCATTGGTCCCCATTTTTGTTTGAAAATGACCAAAGTGTTGCGGTTACTGTTACTGCTGAACGACAACAAGACATGATTCGAAATTTTCTTCTACCTGAAATGCAAGACCAAAGACTAGACGACATGTGGTTTCAGCAAGATGGGGCCACAGCACACACAGTTCGTTCAACAATTCAATTATTGAATGATGTTTTTCTACTATCACTAATTTCGCGATGTGGCGATTTAGCATGACCAGCCAGATCTCCGAATTTAACAGCTTTTTCTTATGGGGTTCTTGAAATCAAAAGTTTATGTGAATAAGCCCCAGACGATTCAAGATCTTAACGACAATATTCGTTACGACATTGAAGAGATTCAACATCAGATGTTGAAAGATGTCATGATGTCAAGATGCCTTAAAATGTGCAGAAAGTTTCATAGCGAATCGCGGTCACCATTTAGCCGATATAATTTTTCAATCATAACGAAAAAAAAACGTAAAGACCATATAAAGTTTTATGAAAACCAAACGTATTTATCTTTTCTTTGAACAAAGTAATAGGCGATCAAATTGGTAGACGGACTTTTGCCCCACATCATACTCTTATGACTGTGTTCAGGTTTAGTGTTATCAAAAAGTTGCAGCCCTTCGGTGTTAACATGCGAAGTTCTTAATTTTCTTTATGACAGTTTAAATACGAGGTCTCAATGTAATTGTTGCTATAGTATCTGGGTACATCCCGAATAATTTTCAAAATTTTATTCCGATTTCTTGTTGAAATTACTTTTCACATAACATCCCTATAACTGAATGCCATAGTTTCATTTAGGTTTTAGTATTTGCTTGTACAGCTTTATGTACAAATAATTTAGATGTTCTCCGATATAACCAATAATTTGTTATGATTCTTGTTATATGATTCTTACAACAAAGTGTTACATCAAGAATCATCCCAAGCTACTTAGCGTTGTTCCTGTGTAGTATTACAGTATTATTAATATGTATAAGTATAAAAATGGTTTGGTTGTAAGTGTATTCAAAATCCACTGTTTTATTCTCGTTGATTTTTTTATCCATGCAGTTTTCTGTTAGTTCTTTCGCATTTTCTGAGATAACCAGTAAGACTCGTTCACAGCAAATGTACTTAGAGTAAAATTTCATATTTGTGGCATGTCATATATATATATATATATATATATATATATATATATATATATATATAGAGTGAGTAGGCAGGACTCAAATCACAGTCTTATGGTACACTTGCTTTTGTTCCTTTCATTGTTGATTATTCGTTTTTATGGAAGGTTTACGCTACATCCCAGAATATACTTGAGCAACCTTATTTGTCTTCGTAGGCTTTGAGTTTAATTTGTTGAGTGTCTGTTAATAAAACCAAACTAATATATAGGTTCTATATATAGGTATAATATATAGGTATCTACCAAACTAATATATAATATATCGTTTCTATCACTGATTGATTTTAACTATAACGACTTCTTTTGATATAACACGTTTTAGTTGGATAATTCTCTCACTAACTCAATTACTGACGAGAATCAAACATTATTAATGTCTTAATGAAATCCTTTCCAGCTACTATAATGCCATGTTTGGCGAATATACGAAAATTGTAAAAATAAGTATACTATGTGGTGATGTAGCTCATTAGAAACATAAAAATATTTCTATATGAAGGACACCAATGATCTTAATCTTTAAAAAGTCCTACAAACTGATTCAGGGCGATATCCCCTTAGAACCCATAACGAGTGTGATTCCAAGTGTTAGTGCGAAGTACTCTGAAAGACTATTAGTGCATCTCAACGCCCTCACGAAACAATCGAATATGATTAACATACACTTAGAGTGATATTTAGTTATCTCTGGAATAAGTTAGAATACTCGAATAAGATTTATATTATAAGTTGTACAGCAGATCACTTACGGAAGTGATATTCTACATGCCAAGTTGCTTATATTATTTAACGGAAATCATATTATAATACTTATTGTCCACGGGCAGATTGTTGACGGTCTAAGAGATTAATAAAAAAATGTTTAAATCTGCTCCGTTCTTATGCTCAATAGAAATTAAAACACCAAAACGAATATCGATGTAAACATGACAAGAAAATTATTAAATAAATACACAGAACAAAACAACGGTAAAGAAGATTTCGCGTACTAGCAGATCTCATTCCCGCAAATCCACTTAATTTTACCATCATCCATTGACGATGCTTCTTTAAATTACGCACGGCAACTGCAAGAAGAATTTAATTAAAAAATATATCCCGCCGGAGCTCTACCTAAACTAGCCGAATTAAAAATTTAACCATGGTCCACCACGGACATGCTTTGTAACCGATAGCAGTAACTTTAAACTGTCAGAACAATAGTCGTTAAATTTTTTAATAGACTAACGTTTCTTTGTGCCTTTTGTTAAGGATTTCGCCAATGTGCCCTTTAAAATGGAATGGAAGTTGAACGTAATAGAACTGAATTATGCATAAAAGGATTTCTTTTATTTCCTCTCAATCTCATCTATTATAACATACTTTTCGAGGTCTAATCAGTAGCGGCTTAGAACCGTTTTTTATTTCTATGTTGCTTAATAAGATTAAGCTTTCAATAAAAAAAATTAATCTTCATAAGATTATAACTTTAACATAATGCATTAACTTCTTGTATGCATTTTCACCAGCGATATATGTTGGTGGTAATGCGAAATATTAACGCAAAGAACTATTAAGCAACCTAACCTAACCATTAAATTTTATGGTTTTAACATTTTTTTACATAAAATAACAATTTCCCATATAGAATTACCGAGTTTTATTGTATAAATGCTAATCATGCAACGGTTTAAATGGAATTTTCGTTATTTGTACTGTTTGATTAGAAGAAATCTGTTACAAAAGGTGATGGTGATAATGTTCCATCATATCCTAATTGTTATTATTTCAACAATTTAAACGTAGTGATTATGTCTTTTAAATAAAATTATTATTAAACTACTCACGTATCGAGAAAAATATTGAAACTAAACTATTGAATGGAATTAGTAATAGCTATACTATTGAATATATCATTGAAATTGCGAAAAAAATGCACTAATTTTTTTTTAAACGCGTACAGATACAGATCGGAATAAGTTTCTTTATTTTTTAGTTCTTACATTGTTACTAGTCGTTTCCGATTAACCTACAATTTGTCTTTATGATAACTTAAATCTAGGTATATAACTAGGAGAACCCATCGGCCCTCTAGGTCCTATAGTCTCTGGTGAAATAATGTTCATAAATGTCACTGCTCTCTTTTTTATTATATGCACCTCACTACACAACACTACACAAGATCAGATGGTTTGATTATTTTGAGTCTGTGTCCTGCTCTGGTGGTATCCAAAAGTTTCAATACTTCAATATTCTTATAATAATAGAATCATTCATCATTCTCCCTTGCAATTCTCTTGATTTCTTGACCGACTGTGGGTATCTGAAGATCTCGACGTAGGTAGTCAGTCCTGTAGTATTTAGGTGCGCCCACAATACTTCTCAGGATTTTCTGTTTTTCAGGACATTGCTATAATTGAACTCCGTATGTCAATATAGGTTTCAATAATTTCTTATATAACAGCAATTTATTATGTGCTGATAGTTGCTATTTTCTTCCAATTAGCCAATAAGTTTTCCTATATTTCAACTCCAGTTCTTTTCTTTTCTTCTTTATATGTTCCTTCCAACGAATTTTTGCATCAAGATTCATTCTGAGATATTTGGCATTGTTGCTATATGGAACGATAGTATTATTTAATATTATTTTAGGTGAACTGTACATGCACAGATTTACTTCCGTTAATTTTTATTTTCCAAACTTGTGTCCAGTTATTTATGTTGTCACTTGCCTGTTGTAATTTTGTGTGGCTTCGTCACTATTGTCTCCGACGGCTGTAATCGCAGTATTATCAGCAAATGTAAATATCGCAATATTCTCCGTTTGTGGTATATCACAAGTGTAGAGTAGATAAAGCATTGGCCCCAGTACACTTCCTTGTAGTACACCTGCTTTTGCTTCTTCGGAATAACTGATGTTTGAAATAAGTGTGACCAACGAATATTTAAATTTATATAGCCATCTGTTATATCTTTAATTATTTAATAACCGTGCTTTCCTGTTCTCTGGTGTTCAATTACTGACCTACCATCTCAAGTAATAAATTATAACTTCTTACCCTTTACTTCTAATCGCCTCACCTTCAACTTCGACTGATCCCGGTTTTTTATCTGTATTAGTATCATAAGTCCAAGTCAATTTTTTTTGTGGTGGTCAATAGTATGTTCACTGTAAATTTCTATCGTGGCATGTAAAGTATTTATATGCTCCATTTGATAAAAAATAAAAATGTCTACAAATTGTGTTTTGCTTTATATAAAGTATATAGTGAACATGTTTCCATTTCTATAGTTATAGCTGCTAATCTACATCATAAATAATGCACCTAATCATTAGTTTTTTGCATATAGAGAACCAAGTTCTCTATTTATCTTTATAAATATTTAAAAATTATTAAGTTTTTATAGCTAAAATCTATAAAACACAAATGAAAACTAATTTATTGCTATTTAAACCTTAAACTGGCTGACAAATAAATATACATAATTTAGGGTAGAATAGTTTTTTAAGATAAAAAAGTTGTATTTCTAACTATTCCGCTTTATATGGATAAATAAATGAATATTTTTTCTACCTAAGTACTAAATTATAATCACGACATATATCGGTAAGATACATATTTCAGGTTTCACACAAAAGCATCCAGAATATTTTATGACGACAGAACAATACTTTCAGCATTTTTGGAAATGAGCACGAAGGACTTCATTCTTTGACAAGGATCGGCGCTCTTTAAGTAGATACCTTTCACCCAGTGAATAATACACATATATTTGAGATTGGGCTACTTTTAAATAATTTATTGAAATTAGGCAGTGAATCTCGCTATTAAATTAATTAATGAAATTATTAGATCAATGAATTAATAACAGCATTTGGCAAAAACGCCCTTTTGGGTGGAAGATACGGCGAATACCTCAAAAACACACATGAATCAAGTTCATAGAAAGTGCTCTGAAACATTGGACAATAATATTATTATTTAGGGCTAAAGTAGTTTCAATCGATCGTCAACTGGGGTTGGGATAGTGGTTAGTGGATTTAGTGAAAAATATTTTGAAGTCTTGCGGCATCAACAGAAGTATTATTAGCTGAAATGTAGACACTCTCCCCGAAAATCATTTGAAAATTAGGATCTGAAGGCATTACTTAATGATGATCTATGTAAGACTAAAGAAAAATGTTCATAATTGTTGGGAGTATTACAAGAAACCATTTTGAGTCGGTTGAAGGATACAGGAATGATCCAAAGGCCATATTTTGTGCCGAATAAATTAAAGCAAAGATAAATTGAGAGGCTTTGGTTATGTGAGAAGTGCTGCTTCAACGGTAAAATAGGGAAGGTTTTATCCATAACATTGCAACTGATGATAAAAAGTGTATCCATTACGAGAAAAAAACGAAAAAAATTATGGGGACCACCTGGTCATGCATCTCATCTGGCATCAATGGCCCATCAAGTTAATGCTCGGTATTTAACGGGATCAGCTTGGCATGATATACTATGAGCTGCTAAAATATAGTCAATAGAGAGCCATCGCTATCGACTACGATTAATGCGTTTGAACCAAGCACTGTGCGAAAATGGCCGGAATACGAGCAAAGCAAAAAACAAAAATATGATTTCTTAAAATAGGAAGTGCTACCCTACCCGCCGTGTTCTCCAAACCTCGCTTCCTCTGATTACTAATTGTTCCGATATATGAGTCGTGACCTACTTCAACAGCTCTTCATTTGTTATGAAGATACAAAAAGAATTGGAAGAACAACTCTAAATCTAAAAGTCCTTTTACATATATTTGATCAAAACAATTTTCAAAGAATGCACTATCGACTACGTCATCCATAATAAGAAAAAAAGTCCAAACCCTGGGAAATATATTTGAAAAAAAATACATGTCTGGAATAAAATTTTATTGCAGCAGGACGCTCAAAACAGGAAAGCCCATATGCGTGTTGGGGTTTTCGTTCCAATTTTCTTTTCATGCAGTATTTCCTTAAAGCATATAAAAGCTTTCCCAGTCGATCGGAAGAACGCCAAATACACGACAACAAAAGCGCTGTATATTTCCGTCTAAATATTCCCTTGTTCGCACGCATCAAATATAATACCGGCTCTTCTTCTACCTTTTTTTTATTGGTATGTTGAGAACAGGACCGTCGGAATCATGAAAACCAACAATACAAGATAAGCAATATCGTTTTACCATATACCGGCAGAAATGAAAATCAAAATTATGACTGACATTCGAACAAACTCGGATAAAGATCATGTCTGATAATATGATGCTAAATTGAAAAAATATATTTCAGGGAATATTTATAAAATATATTCCGAATTGTGTTACTCTGACTAGAATTTATGAGAAAATCCTCTAAAATGTAAAATTGTTAATGTTAATATCACCTAATTAATCATATTTCTCACATAATAAAATAAAGATTGTAATTTAAAAATGACATGTGACTAAATAACATAATACTAAAAAGTGTTTAACAATATTTTCAACATAACATCAGAAGTATATTTGATATAAATGTTAATTATGTCTAAAGAAATATATATCTGTATTTTACTATATCAAGAATTGACTGTCACTAACCTTTATTAAATTACATTTAATTTAGTCTAATTTCCATTAAGTTTTAATCATTTAATCAACAAAGTATTACTAAGTTTAAATTACTACATTTCTGAACATTGTAACAAAAATATTATAAGTAAAACAATTTTCAGAACTATAACATCTTTAGAGCATCAAATATAAGTATGTATGATCTTTCTTTCTTTTTATATTATAAACATAAATATAGAATAATATATAAAGCAATTCAAGTTTGTATATTGAAACCGGGAATATATGAATAAGACAATTTTGAAATTGATATTTGACTTTATATTATACTAAAACAATAATGAACACTTACGTAGTAATTAAATTAAGTATTAATTTTTTAAAACTTAGGTCTATAAATGAAATAATCAAAATAATTGATACAAAGTTCAAACAATAAACTGTTATATAGTCACATATCCTATTACATTTATTATTAAACACCTTAATTCTTATCAATGATTTAAAATGTTTACCAATTTACTTTAATAATTCATAATTTCTTCTATTTGTTCTGTGTGTTCCATCTATGTAAATAATGTAGTTAGATTTACTTTAACTGTTGCATATTTTCATTATCTCATTTAGGTGTGATCTTTATCTTTTATCATTATTTTATTAACAATGTTGTCACTACAATATGCTAATAGTAGTTCAGAAATTGTCGGGCTTTTATTAAGGGTAGGATAATTGATGGCCTGACTGTGACATACCAAACTTTGACAAAATATGATGGCAATAGAAATGCTATCTTATAAAATAATAAGCACTATTACAATTAAATAGTGTACAAAAAAACTCACGGGTTGATGTAATATCACAAAATGTTAAATAATTATCACATCACTTATCAAACAATATAAAAATTCACGCTTTATAGTACATTGGCTTTGAGCAGCAACCCTGTACGACCTGAGTTATCTGTAAAGGTTAACGCGACCACCGTATTGTTAGGAAAAGGTTAAGTTCTTGTTGAAAATCATAATATTAAATTGATATAAATGAGAATTGTCCATTTAGTATAGTATTAGAATTATATGTTTTATTATATTATATTATTAAGTCACTATAAATTAGTTTTATTGTATTTTTAGTTTATTACATTTTTATTACATACTATAATATAATAATTATATTCCCCACCAATAAATATCAATAATTCGCCCACAAATTCTAAATATTTAACAAATGTATGACAGTTTTCCTCTTCTATTCATATTCTCTATGATTTGTAACTATAAAATAATAGATGGTAGACAGGTTGTTAATAATAAAACTAGTTCTCTCGTCGTCTTTGGAGAAATTCTTGAAATGTTTTTGTTTCTTTATTATTGCTATTGATTCACTTTGCGCCCTAGTTGCTCACAGATGACGATTTCAACTAGATTTTCTTCAGAATTAATAAAGTACCTTACATTACCTAATTTATTTGCACTAATTACAATTAAGTGAACTAAGACGATTTTTAATATGTTTTTTATGTAGCAAAGCTAACCAACTAGATTCTTGTTTATATACCGCGAGTGATGAGCGGGTAGTGCTTTAATCAACTGATTGTCAGGTTGCAAGGTGCCAAGGAACCATGGGACAATGAGTAACGCGCTGACTTTTTGTATTGGAAGACTTGGAGTTGTTCAAGTTGTCTCTAAGAGACATATATGTATGACACTGGTGTTCCGAAAAGGGAGACTGATCGGACTCTGGCGAAAAACGCTGTGTCGTCTACATAAAACGCTGTATTTGATTGCTTAGGACGTGGGAAGTCGGTCATGTATAAATTGCACAAGGCCAGGGCAACTGGGAAACTTTCTGGAACTTCTGCGGATATTTGCTTACTAGAGGAAACTGAGTTAATGATTTTTACTTGAAAAGACCTATCTTCCAACTCTGAGTGGCTTTAAATATTAGCTGTTGTGCCACACTTGGTCGAAAGCTTTGGATACATCTAGAAATAATATAAAACATATAAATAATATTTATATAATCTATTTTAAGTGGCATTTATGCCACACCTACTCCTACTCTGTATATCCAATTACCTTCTCTTCTAACCTATGTTCGATAATAAATGATCTTCCATATTTTAAATAAGCCAAAGGCCAAGTAACGGCAACAAAATGTGATCAAACATTGACCGACAATTTCTCAGATAGGCCCAAAATACCGCCATAACGCTATAAAAATACAGATATTATATAAACGATATTTTGCGAAATAACTATTAGAGTTTTATAAACTTACTTAACAAATTTACTCATTTATCTCTCTGGCATCCTGGACACGGATATAACATTACAAAAACGAGAATGAGTATGACTTTCGGTTAGATTTATGATTAATTGAATTACTATGAGAATAAACGAATTAGTAAGTTATCTTTAAATTAAGCATGCTCCTTAAATAATTAATTTAATTCTAAATATTAAATAATAATTAAATATACATTTTTAAATAATTATAGTGATGATTGTTTGCTCATAGTATAAAACAAAGTCGCCTTTTCTGTCCCTATATCCCTATGTGCGCTTAAATCTTTAAAACTACGCAACAGATTTTGATAAAGTTTTTTTCAATAGATAGAGTGATTCAAGAGGAAGGTTTATATGTATAACACATGCATAATATACTAAGGCAACATTGCTAATTTTAGAGGTTTCTAACGTGATGTCGTAAATTAACCTATTTTTTTAGGCTTATTTAGCAATTAGCAAAAACGCTGCCTAACCCTACTAGTTAGATCAAATTAATGTACTACAGTATTGTACACCATAAAAAGGTCTACAAAAAAGTCCGCGATGGTATATGTTTATCTTTTAGGGATAACCCACATTAACCATTTTTATTGTTTACTTTTTACGTGAGAAAATGGCTTATTTACGAAGCTATTTTAAGCAATACGGCATTAATCCTTATCGAATTAAGTACCTTAAATACAGTGTGCAATTAATATAGATCAATATGGTTCCTTACAGCATGTAAATTAAACAAATATTTTCGGAGATATTACAAATTTAAAATTTGCGTATTCTTAAACAACAAGCATATTCTTAAATACGATTTATTTCTAATTTATTACTAATCGTTTTGTATAGAATAAGTATGTTATATTTCAAAGAATCACTTATTGTAAGATCTCCTTTAATAAGATTTTTCGAGAACAGTTTCTCTATAAAGCAGCTCAGTGATCTGCCACCACGTGATGATCCCATCTACTCTGAAAACTAAATCTTCTCAGGTAAGTGTAGGTAAAGTGTTTATATTTGAGCCTAAATTTTCGAAACCTTCCAACATCTTTATGGTGCTTTGTAATTAGAAAATATTCTACTATCAATACAAAACGCCTCCAAAATTTAATTTCAGTATTAATAATTCAGTTACATTTTAAAATACATAAATTAAATGACAGGGTTCGCATTAAGCGGGGACAAATTAAAAAATTCAAACTATATAGTAAAACGGCATTGAGCAGCAATTATCAGAGCAGCTATCTATAAAGAACCCTGCAGTTAACTTCTAATAACACTTGATCCTTTTTACCTCTTGTAATCTACTTCCCTCAAAAATGATTACGCTTTTATGGTAAAATAAATAATATTTCATTGGTTTAATATAGTGTAAAGTTTATATAATTTATTATACAATATCATTAAATTATTTATTGCTAGATTATATAAAATCAATTATTGTGTTTTCTGCAACACGTATATATTTTATAATTCATGTAAAAATAATGTTAATGTTATGAAAAACTATAACACAAAATAATTATACTTAAAATTTGTATTGCCAAATTTTTGTGTTTCTGAATATATAATTAAAAGTTATTATGAATTTTGGAAAGTGATAGATAACAATTTTTAATTTGTTTAAATCATATAACAATAATCAAACTTGTAATAACCAATTTAAATATAAAAAAACTTAAAAACATATACTGGTCTCTTTAATTATACTATTTATAATGGTTGTAACTATTGTGCTTTAATTTTATTTATACTTCTATAATTACACTTGTAACATTTTTATATTTCCAAATGATTTATATAAGATACTATCAAAAATCTTCTATTATATGGAAAGCTATATCAGTTCAGTGGCAAATTTTATGTGTCAAAATTTTCATAAATTCAGACTTCCTCGAAAAGAAAAAAAAGAAAATCGAAAAGTTTTTTAAGCACTTTGTTATCTTAAAATTATAGTAGATTTGCAGTCAACTGCTATCGTATTTTATATCAAAAATTTATATTAAATTGTATATCACTTCGCTAAAGAAAACCATATATTTTGCATTGAATGTTATTTTCAACAAGTAAAAACACAACATGTGGGAAAATTTACTTTTCTTGGTTAATTTACAACCTTTGGACAGGGTTTGTCACGCGGAACTCATTCGTAAACATTACAAAATTTTTTAAAAAAATACCAAAAGGTACCAAAAGGAAGCATGTTGCATGCATATAATCAAAATTTAAAATGAAAGGAAAGGAATGTTAATAGGAAGAAAATCCGGATTATCCTCGCATAATAACAACTTATCAATATTGAATACGCAAAATCTAAAGCCAATGTTGACATATAGAATCCAGTTATGAAGATCTTCGAGGAAAACTAATACAAGATACAACCTTTTCAGAACACAGTTCTAATAAGTAACGCAAATAAAAAAAAGTTCACCCTGATTTTTAGGTATCGACTGGGTGTCAGACCAGAAAATCAAAAATTCTTTAAGAATCATAAAGAGAGACTCCAAGTTATTGTTAAAATTAATTATGAGGAAACAATTAAAGCATTGTTATATTAATTTTTGGAAAAATATTGTTAAATATGTTCTTCTGAATCTTACAGAATGCTATTCGAAATTTATGGATAACATCACCAAAGAAAGAAAGCAATATAAATATCAAACAAGGATTCTAAAGTAAGGTACTGTAAGGTATTGTTGATGCTCCATGCTACATTATTAGTGACAATCTGAATAATAATAATAAGAAAGAATCTATCGACAACGTTATCAAAGAATATGCCCAAAGTCATAACGAGAAACTACTTCAGCGCATCACTGTTGAGGTTCCCCAGTTCCTTTTAGTCGGAAGACTAAAGAGAGTAAAACCCTTGGACCTAACTCAGTGAAGTAATAAGTAAACTTCAGTGCGTATTAAAAACAGTGACGTTGATGTTAAGCCCAAAATGTCTATTTTATAATAAGTACTTTGTAATTATAAAATCGCAGCAAATTACTATTGTTCTGTTCTACTTGCATTAATATACATGCAAGGGGAGTATGGGATTAACACATAAAAAAAAGTATGTGCTTCCAAATTAAAATATAACAAAATTGCTTAAGCTAACGTTAAAAATACATTTATGACTATACAAGTTTTTGTGGTTTGATTCGCCTCAATCTTATCATTTCCTCTGTGTTGTTTAGTAGCTGCATTGTGTCCACATTACTGTGAGTTATTAACCTTATTTCAAGTTTCAAGGCGAAATCTTGGATCACTTCGTATATCCATTTGATTTTGAGGTCACCATGAAGCTCTACGTTGGTTACTTAGCAATAAGCATTGGTAATAACAACGTTCTATGATTGGACGTTGTTAGGGCTGCGTTGGCATTACGTTTTAGCGCAACCCCTTATTTGCACCCCATAGGACCCCATTGGCTTTACAATTGACTCTATATCTGATTCTGACTAACCAGTACAGTTTCTTGACTTTGAGTCTAATCTGCTCTGCTTGTTCTCTAACATGATGTTTCCAATTTAGACTACTATCCAGATATATACTGACATATTTAGCTAAGTGCACTTGATATCCATCATGTGATATAACTAAATTTTTGCAAAGCAAAATTCATAACCAGATTTGGAGCTATTAAGCAGCATTTTCGTATTTCTAGACTATTTGTATACTTTACTTTTTACTACTTATTACTTTTTCTGCAGCTTTAGGCAGATCTTTTGCCACGATTACTGTGTCGTAGGCAAGTGTTCCAAATAGTGTTATTAGTATATAGAACAGATACAGGAGTGGTCTAGTTAAAATGCTTAAAATACCATTGGATCTGATATCGCCTGATCCAAAGTGTCGTCAAAACACGTCAGACTTGACAAAACACCTGCTGATGAGCACGCCAGGATGTCACGTGAGAAAATATTCAACATAGATGAAACTGATATGAAGTACACCAGGTCATCTAGTGCTTACTGAAACAGCGACATGATTAATATATCGAAAATAGACGAAGACACGATATCTCCATACATAACGAGTATAAAAATCGCATAGGTTGCGAACTGACGCTAAAGAAATTTTCATATTTCAAAAACAAGAGCTAATTTTCCGGTCACGTCGCGTCCGAAAATTCGCCACGGAAATTCCCCCGGGGCCGCCTTTTAATAAAACAACCCGTTGCTGTCATGAAAGAGGGATAAACCAGGTCAACTTCAAACTGCAAAGGCCTTAAATTTTTCAGGCCGATGTTAAAATCAACGCATACACGATGCCATACGGTACCGTAAGTATATCTTTTTTTAATATAAATGAACTGATATTTGACTACCTAATAATGCTTTTAGCCGGTAATAAATTGTAAATGTGAAGCTGTGTAAATTTGACGACCTCTCAACGAAAAAAAATCACTTGTATTAATTCAAATTGTAAATACAAGGTATACCGGAAAGCTACATAATTTTCAAGAGATTAGAAAAATGTATTTGTTCAAAGTATTGGTCATTTGATTCTATATCTTGCAAAAAAATCACTTTGTCCCAAAAAATTGGTTTATCCAAAACCGTCTCCCATTTATGTGAAAAGTCGATAGTCACACGAGACAAAGTCCGGAGAGTACGGCGGGTGCGATAATATGTCCCATCCATTTGATTTCAAGGCTTCCTTGACCGGTTTTGACATTTGAGACGGCGCGTTATCGTGTTTTAAAATCACTATACCCTGCCTTTGGGCCCATTCTGGACGTATTTCAATCAATATACTGGTAAAATTAATAATTTTCTGTCCGTGGCAGTCACTATTAACTATTTCACCAAACTTCAAGAGTTCATAACACACCACGACACTCTGGTCCTACCAAATACAGAGTATTATCTTGCGACCAAAATGATTTGGCTTTGGAATCGCTCGTCCAGGTGATAACCATGATATTTTGCATTTAGGGTTTTCAAAATGAATCTACTTTTTATTACCCGTACATATGGCATCCTTCTTTGCATCTTTTAGATTAGAATGGTTCTTGAGTTAGTGTTGGGTCTTCATCAAATTTAATTTCTTATTGATGTCGATTTGCCTTATTTCTATATAAATTTTATTTTTATAGAATTATTAAATAAAATTTCAGCTAATGTATTAAAAATTACCATTATCAATTTTTATTCATAACCTTAATATAATTTAAACACCATATAATGTCAATATACAAAGACACCTAAAATTTTTACTGAAAATATTCGATAACCTATCATATTTTCACATAATGCGGCAGCAATGTCAGTAAATTAAATTCTACTTTGAAAACTGGGGAACAAATATAAAGAAATATACTCGATAATCGATTAAATAACAATAATAGATCGATATACAACGTTGATAATAGTTTTAGATAGCCGACATGACACAAAGCCTACGTCATAATCGATACAATATTCCGTCTCACACCAACTCCTTTTCCGAAATATTCTTTACCCTTTTATCGGATTCTCACCCTAGAGACTTGTTTCGTGTCGAAGTAGGAGCAAAAACACGAATATAAGAAAAAATTGGGGATAATAGATGTTATAACAAAATTAATACATTATTAAAAGCATAGAACTTTTAAGAAGTATTACAAAATAGAGGGTAGAAAGGCTGTTAAATACAATAAAATAATTAAATGTAATGCCAATATTAATAGATATCTGAAAAATTAATCCATAGTTCTTAAAAATCCAATTAACAACAAGATACTGATCTACAATCAGGTGTTCAAACCAATTGGCAACATGGTATAACAGGTAAATTGAAAAGTCCACGGCCTAACATCTTAAAACACATTTTTCGGCAAATTTTTTTTTTTTATTCAACATAATTCCCTTTAAGGGTGATAAACTGATTATAGCGACCCTCCAACTTTTCGATACCATTTTTGTAGTACGATTTGTCCTTTACTTTAAAATAGGCCTCAGTTTCGGCGATCACCTCTTCATTCGACTAAAATTTCTTCCCAG
Organism: Rhynchophorus ferrugineus; assembly: GCF_030347505.1. NCBI lineage: Eukaryota > Metazoa > Arthropoda > Insecta > Coleoptera > Curculionidae > Rhynchophorus > Rhynchophorus ferrugineus. The sequence goes on along the minus strand of NW_027472581.1, from coordinate 10,310,439 downwards.
CGAGGATTCTTTTGAGATCTGAGAACAGGAAATAGTCGCTAGGGGCGAGATCTGGAGAATACGGTGGAAGAGGAAGCAATTCGAAGTTGGGCTTCATAGATTTTTGACATACTATATGAAGTATACGTTCAGCTGATATCTTTAGAGTGTTTATTATTTCATCCAATTTCAATTTACAGCAATTCAAAATAATTTTGTGGATTTTTTAAATGTTTTCGTCGGTAACAACCTCTTCTGATCGTCCACTGCCTTCACCGTCTTCGGTGCTCATTTCACCACGTCTAAACTTAGCATACCTATCCTTGATGGTTGATTTTACCGGGGCAGTGTCCAGAAACTCGGCCTCAAGCCAAGTTTTTACTTCAAGTGTATTTTTTCCCTTCAAAAAGCAGTATTTTATCAACACGCGAAGTTCCTTTCTTTGTCATTTTTTTAACAGTAACAAAAGTTGTTTCACTCAAAATACTATAATTCACAAACTAATGATCCGATAGCTGTCAAATTTATACACGCATCTTTTGAGGGTTAGGGCTAACTAAACAACATATGGATTTAATTCTAGTCGCGCTATCTATGTGTCAGGCCGGAGATATTTCAGTTGACCTTTTAGAGCTATTGGCTGTATCCGGGATATCAATTTGAATAAAATTTAAGTATTCCAGAATAAGGTATTGCATAACGTATTGGACGCACTTTGGTATATACACAATGAATATTTACATCGAGAAGTGGATATTCCTACAGTCACGAAAGAAATCAAAAGACTCCAAGCCAAGCCAGGCTACACTTTTATGAAAACACAGAGGCGCTTCAATTGCTGCATGGACAACCCTCTACACGCAGACTGATGAAGACTAAACCCTGGGAACTTTGTAATAGCAATGTAATAGTTTGTAAGTGTAGGGATGTAAGGTGTGAGAAAGGATCCACAAATTTCCTCTGTACGAGCTCTACTGTGTGGATTATAATGGTAATTGTTAACAGTACATTAATAGATAATCAGTTTTAATAATAAAAAAATTTAAAAAATTCTAAAAAAAAATTAAAATGTATCATTAATTAGTGGATATAAAATATCAAAAAATTTTCCAAAAAGAACAAAATAGTCTTATAATAGTGATGCATTAACTAATGCTTAGTGATCTTAGCGACATTACGTGACCGATCATTGACGGCAAATTTTATTGGCCAGTAATAAAATAATTTTAAGCTCTAGAACAATTTTTTTAATAAAATATTCCGTGAAGATGTTATTTTACCATTCCCACATCCAAAGAATTCAAAAAAATAATAAATTATATAACTATACAATAAACCATACAAGTTATATACAAAGAGAATCATCTTTTGAAAAATATACCGAAAGAAATATACCTAAATAAAACACCTGTCGAAATTGGTTATATATTTAGTATGGCTAAATTGTGGATAAAATTAAAATTATTTTGTTTTTATCATTTGGTAGTTTCCCAATTTCCTGGCAAGACGTCTTCCATTAAAGAAAACAGTAAATTGAGATAAACTGTATTTACAGAGCATTACACTACAATTTGATTCATCTTGTACTCCTGAAAATCTTCAGGTAGTACAGTATCTGGTTACCTTCAATATAATTTTGACGTTGTACTATTTGAAAGCATTTTGGGTTTATACTCTAGGTAACAATTTCACTAATATTTTGAGAAAGAGTTATATATGTATATATATATATATATATATATATATATATATATATATATATATTATGTAATTCACCTAATACTAAGGGTCTTTTTGGAGTAAGGAAAGTATAAGAATAATGGGGCAGTATTCGTGCCTATATTTATAACCTATAATTTTAGATAAAAAAATACTTTACAATTGTTAATATTTTTTGCAACATTCATTTTAACTCTTGATAAACAAACTAATGTATTTATTTACCTTAACTAACGTATATATTTTTTCTAATGAAACCCGAAATTAATCAACACTAAAATTTACAGAAAAGTTAAATGACCTTTAGGATTACTTCTAGTATAAGTATTTACTATGTCTATATATTTATTTATACTTTAATCCACCTAATAGTAAGGATCACTCAAGCTGGGAGATAATACTATAAGTTTACAAGTCTTTTTGGAGTAAGGAAAGAATAAGAATAATGCGGAGGTATTCGCGCCTATATTTATAACCTATAAGTTTAGATAAAAAAGCCTCATAATCAATAAACTGTCCATTAATCATTTTGAATAGCGTACTATTCGAACTTACTGTGCCACTTTGTGTGTTTATTAAAATTGTATAAAGCGCCTCATAGAGCAACTATATATAGATGACATGTTCGAATCGAACCGAACAAAATCGTAAATCATCAAAAATACATGTGATAATGGGGAAACTAGCGTTCATTTCCTCCTAACTTTTTAATTATAAAAGTGATTAATTATTTTGCTACACGTTTATGAAAAAAGTTGAAATTTCAAAAATATCATAACTACAGAGGTTATAGAAGCACGTAAGAGTAGAAAAGTACGATATACTAATCTATATTAATGTTAAAGGGAAAATGTTTTAGAAAGAAGTTTTTGCTGTTGAATTCGTATTATGAATTGTACTGAAAATATCGAATAAAATTCTACAGACACAAGAGAATTTAGAAATTCCAATCTGAATTCTGAGTTTATAGAAAGTCTAAAATAAATAAATAAAGGGGTATAATTCTATGATGAAATTACTTTCGTAATATACATGTGTGGCTTTGAAGCTTGATATCAATAGAATAAAATGATATATGTGTCAAATCATAATATTGCATCATAAAACTTATCAATTTCTCTTAGGAAATCCGGTAATGACTTTCCGGTACCACTGGTATAACCGACAGATTAACCACCCTGTCATCATTATCATTATTTATCTAATATCCCATCTATCAAGAAATTTAATTTCTTATTGATGTCGATTTGTCTTATTTCTATATAAATTTTATTTTTATAAAATTATTAAGTAAAATTTCAGCTAATGTATTAAAAATTACCATTATTATTTCTTATTCATAACCTTAATATAATTTAAACACCATATAATGTCTATATACAAAGACACCTAAAATTTTTACTGAAAATATTCGATAACCTATCATATTTTCACATAATGCGGCAGCAATGTCAGTAAATTAAATTCTACGTTGATAACTGGGGAACAAGAATAAAGAAATATACTCGATAATCGATTAAATAACAATAATAGATCGATATACAACTTTGATAGTAGTTTCAGATAGCCGACATGACACAAAGCCTACGTCATAATTTTTTTCAACTCCTTTTCCGAAATATTCTTTACCCTTTTATCGTATTCTCACCCTAGATACTTGCTTCATGTCGAAGTAGGAGCAAAAACACGAATATAAGAAAAAATTGGGTATAATAGATGTTATAACAAAATTTTTTAACATTTTGAATAGCGTACTACTGGAACTTACTGTGCCACTTTGTGTGTTTATTAAAATTGTATAAAGCGCCTCATATAGCAACTATATATAGATGACATGTTCGAATCGAACCGAACAAAATCGTAAATCATCAAAAATAAATGTGATAATGGGGAAACTAGCATTCATTTCCTCCTTTTTAATTATAAAAGTGATTAATTATTTTGCTACACGTTTATGAAAAAAGTTGAAATTTCAAAAATATCATAGCTACAGAGGTTATAGAAGCACGTAAGAGTAGAAAAGTACGATATACTAATCTATATTAATGTTAAAGGGAAAATGTTTTACAAAAAAGTTTTTGCTGTTGAATTCATATTATGAATTGTACTGAAAATATCGAATAAAATTCTACAGACACAAGAGAATTTAGAAATTCCAATCTGGATTCTGAGTTTATAGAAAGTCTAAAATAAATAAATAAAGGGGTATAATTCTATGATGAAATTACTTTCGTAATATACATGTGTGGCTTTCAAGCTTGATATCAATAGAATAAAATGATATATGTGTCAAATCATAATATTGCATCATAAAACCTATCAATTTCTCTTAGGAAATCCGGTATTGACTTTCCGGTACCACTAGTATAACCGACAGATTAACCACCCTGTCATCGTTATCATTATTTATCTAATATCCCATCTGTCAAGAAATTTAATTTCTTATTGATGTCGATTTGTCTTATTTCTATATAAATTTTATTTTTATAAAATTATTAAGTAAAATTTCAGCTAATGTATTAAAAATTACCATTATTATTTCTTATTCATAACCTTAATATAATTTAAACACCATATAATGTCTATATACAAAGACACCTAAAATTTTTACTGAAAATACTCGATAACCTATCATATTTTCACATAATGCGGCAGCAATGTCAGTAAATTAAATTCTACGTTGATAACTGGGGAACAAGAATAAAGAAATATACTCGATAATCGATTAAATAACAATAATAGATCGATATACAACTTTGATAGTAGTTTCAGATAGCCGACATGACACAAAGCCTACGTCATAATTTTTTTCAACTCCTTTTCCGAAATATTCTTTACCCTTTTATCGTATTCTCACCCTAGATACTTGCTTCATGTCGAAGTAGGAGCAAAAACACGAATATAAGAAAAAATTGGGTATAATAGATGTTATAACAAAATTTTTTAACATTTTGAATAGCGTACTACTGGAACTTACTGTGCCACTTTGTGTGTTTATTAAAATTGTATAAAGCGCCTCATGTAGCAACTATATATAAATGACATGTTCGAATCGAACCGAACAAAATCGTAAATCATCAAAAATACATGTGATAATGGGAAACTAGCGTTCATTTCCTCCTAACTTTTTAATTATAAAGGTGATTAATTATTTTGCTACACGTTTATGAAAAAAGTTGAAATTTCAAAAATATCTTAGCTACAGTGGTTATAGAAGCACGTAAGAGTAGAAAAGTACGATATATTAATCTCGATCAATGTTAAAGAGAAAATGTTTTAGAAATAAGTTTTTGCTGTTGAATTCGTATTATGAATTGTACTGAAAATATCGAAAAAAATTCTACAGACACAAGAGAATTTAGAAATTCTAATCTGAATTCTGAATTTATAGAAAGTCGAATATATATATATATATATATATATATATATATATATATATATATATATATATATATATATATATGCCTAAAGCAAAATTTTACTACAAATTGGTTTATTTATTATTATTAATTACAAATACAACATACAGTATTACTCACTTGTGTATTATTATTAAAATAATAAAATATTAAAAAAAAATTGTAATTTATAAGTTAAATTTAACGGAATTTCTTAATAATAAAACTGCATTTTAAAATTTTTAAAAAGAGTTTAAAGATTCAGCAAGAAAGTTATATTAAATATTGCTCTAAAACAGAGCTCTGTGAAGAAGAAACAGTGTTAATTTATATTTTGCAATGAATAGCAAATAATTGACAAAAAATACATATTGAACAAAATCAAAATAGAAGTATAGAGAACGATAAAAATGGACCACTTCTAACGTTAGGCTAGAAAAATGGGTGCTTAGTTGGTACTACGTATAAGGATAATAAAATATGTTAAAAGATCGAATGAGTAACGATGAATGATGAACAATATATGGAAAAAAGACAGCATACGCGGGGTTGCCATTTTCCTCGTATAGAAAAGAATGATTAAAGCTTGTACAATATATATATAAACAAATATTTAGGCTTCAGCCGACGCGCTGCTATCTTCAACTCTTATACGGTAGATTATTCGTCGTTTCGGTTGTACGTATACGCAGTATATCAACAGCAAGTTTGAATAGGAAAACAGATCCCTACATTTTACATTTGTAACGATATTGGAACGGAAAATGTATGTGTTAAAACTTCATTAAATGAAGTTCTTTAATTTTAAGCAGTATTATTTAAGATTTTATGTTATATTCAGTAAATACCGCATTGTTGGAAGTATTACAGAGTTATGACAAATTTGAATAAAGAAAAGATTAAGAATAGTAACACGTAAAATTATATTTTCTATTTCTATGGAGAGCAAATTAATTAATGTGTTTGCTTTATCGGAAGCTATATACAGCAGCTAAAGAAAAACTAGACATCTGCGAAAATTTCATCCCAGTATATATAAACAAAATTCGAGAATACCAAGAATCGTCTCTCTTCTATATTCACAAAATATTTAAGGATACCGAATCAGTTTTTGAATGAATTTGATGTCTGGTAGACGAAGAAAAACTGACAAATTGTTATTGCTTAAGGACTGATAGTAATTGATACTATTCTGGAGACATAATATATACTTATACTAGGAGTAATCCTAAAGGTCATTATAACTTTTCTGTAAATTTTAGTGTTGATTAATTTCAGGTTTCATTAGAAAAAATAAATGATTAACTAAATATTGCAGGTAATAAATACATTAATTTATTCATCAAGAGTTAAAATGAATATTGCAAAAATATTAACAATTGTAAAGTAGCTTCAAAAAATTTTATATAAATATCTCATTTGTTAGTCAGTTGTTAGTTCTCATGTGAGGCATAAGCCGAAGCAGAAAGCAATATGTAACCAAAAGCCATATAAAACAAATTAAAGATGAGTGACCTGGAAGGGCGAGATCAAAAAGTATAATAAATAAGCGTATTACTTCATTTATTTTAGCATATATATGTTTATAACATAATAGTAAAGTAGCTACAGTTCTGAAAACAATCTTACTTACGATACTTTATGATAATTTTCAGTAGTGTAGTAATTGAAACGGCAAAAATAGATAGCGGAAATGAAAATATACGCCCAAACACGAAGAGCGAAAAGGCGTCCGAAAACCTTAAAGCATAAATCAAAATCCTCACCGCCACCGTAACACAATTTATTAAATGTCAAAAAGAAGACATAGACATGAAGACTGTCGCTGCCACAGGAACCCAGACCCAGACAACAGCTAAACCAGCACAACAGTAGTACGAAACTGAAGACTCAGATGATGGTTTCACCTTAGCGGGAAAAAGGAAAACAGGGAACATCACTCGACCTCAGGAAAGCTAGCTGCCGAAGGCCGCCAACAAGGCAAAACAGGCAACTGCTTCGAAACCAGAGTGTTAGTCCTGGAGTCTGCATATATTTTAAGAGGTGTTGTATTTTAATTAATGTTGTATATCAAATACATTTCTGACCTTATATTGAAAAGACTGTAAACACAAGTTTTAGTAACATATTATTTTTAAATTATCCCCTTTACTGTGTTTTGAGAGAAATATTATTAACTTAATAAATTGTGGTCAAATTTCGACCACAGGCCATCACTAGTAATATTATATCCGGTAATACTAAGAATTATAAAAATAGCTTAATTTTTATATTTATCTATTTACAATATATATAGGATTTGGTCGGATTAGTATAATTTTGTTTATTAATCTCCTAGAGCGTCAACAATCTGCCCATGGGCAATAAGTATTGTTATATGATTTCAGTTATATAAAATAACTATCCTGACATTTGGAAGACCACTTCAGTAAGTGATTTCCTGCACAAATTACAATCTACATCTTATTCTAGATACTATTCCAACTTATTTTAATGTCTATCCTAACTTATTCTAAAAACTATTCTAGCCTAAATTAAGCTACTTTACTACATTATTAAATATCACTCTGTCTATTAATCAGTTCGTATGGTAGTCTGCGTTTGAGGCTGCGCACTTCACTGTGACCGCGCACAGGTAACATTTGTGGATTGCACATATTGTGTTTGTTGGAGACGTAATATGGGCCATTAACGATGACTCCCAACACTTTATTCTGGAACTTCTAGACGACTTAGGTCAGATTTGCTAGTAGTACCTCACACTTCAATACCATAAGTCCAAATGAGCTCAAGTATTAACTTATACAGCATAACCTAATTATCTAATGATAATTTTGATTTACATTTGGTTTAATTTAACCCCAAGCTATTTGCGTTTTGTCACTATATGTTTTTTCCATGTTAAACGTCGATCGAAATGCATTCCCAGATATTTAACGTTGTTTGTTTGCGGAAGTTCAGTCAGAAGTATTCGTTTCTGTTTAACAATAAAATGTCTGTTTGTGAGCTACAATTTCAGTAGTTGAAAGTACGTATGGGGCGAAATCTTTTTTTTTAGTTTTTTGGATAGCTTAGAGATCACAGGTAATAGGCTTATAGGACGATAGTAGGAGACGTCTTCTGATTTTTTCCAACGTTTAAGAATCATAATGATTTGAGCCACTTTCCAAGTGTAGGAAAATAATTAAGTCTTAGCATCTCATTAAATATGAATGTTATTAATTTGATGCACTTTCTTGACAGCTCCTTTAAGATTCTTCCAGTTATTAGGTCAAGTTCAAGAGCTTCTATAGAAATGATTTAAAGAAACAATAAGGATGTATTGTTTGGTTGACTTCCTTAACAGTAAATTTCTCATGTGACAGATCCATTTGAAACGGTCTGTTAAGAAAGTCAACTATGCTATTTTCTTCTGTTACGGATATTTGAGATGGGTATGTATTAAATACTGTTTTTAAAACGTTTAGAGAAAGCTTCCACTTTATCATTATCATTCCTAGTCCAGGTATTGTAGTCAATTTTAATGGGTGGATTATGTTGTTGAGGTTCTTTAATATTTTTTGTTACTTTCCAGAGAGAATATTCCGTTGCATCAGCTGGCGTTAAGTTTTCCAAGTAGTTCTCAATTTCTTGATTTTGTTCCTTATATAATAATAACCATGCAAAAATTAAAAATGTAATTAAAACTATATATTAAATACATAACAACAATAAAAAAATATTGCGGTTCTTTTATACTCTAACAGCGATCACTTGTTTACGTATAATCTTTTTTTAATTGAATTTAATAATTGTTTATCGATCGTATCCCATTTTATTTTTTGTCGCTACATCCTTTGTTCGCTGATCCGAATTTGTCTTCAAAAAGGACTCGGGATCAAAAGTCTGATGCGTAAAAAAAACACGACCACTCTTTTTTCACGAACCTGTGCTCGGCGTATCCCCTCGTCCCCCCGTATTCTTCCCACTCCACTCGACTTCACCTGGAGGCGTCTCAATTTTAACCTCGACATTTCCCGTTCTCGGACAAAGACCTTCGAAGTTTGAGAGTTTTTCATCGCTCGAGCGGCACCTCGCCCTTCCTGAATACGGAACGCTTGTTAGACGTGTCTCGTTAAAGAAAAAATATGGACGATTTCGGTTTTTAATATTCGATAGTGATGGAAAAATCATATGCCTTCGATGATCGGTTAAAGAAAATAGTTTCACTTCCTTTATTCTTATTTTGAGGCTATTTTAATGTTAATAAACTACTCGTCTTGCCTCTTGCCCTTGAAGCCCCTTTGTTTGTTTAGTAATCAGTTGATTCACTTTGCAGTTTGGTTGTTCACAGTAGGCGATTTCAGCCAAATTTTCTTGATAATTAACGAAACTCTTTACATTATTTTACTCAATTAATTTACTCTAATTAAAATTAAGCGAAGCAAGGCGAGCTTTACTTTGGGTCTTTCTATCTAGACTTCTCGAACCTGAATGTTTTACCCTCATGTTTTCAGACGACAGTAATATGACACTAGCGTGCCTGCGGATTGGCCAGCACTACTCGTTCGCATGTTTGATAACAGTTACATGACCCAAGCCACAAAGGCTTATATGTTCATGGTATGATATTCGAAAAGAATTCGAGGCAAAAGGAAAATATAAAATCTAGAACTAAGAACACAAATTAATGAAGAAATTACAAAAATTATTAATAAGACAGACTGAACAAAGTTTATGCAGCTGGTCGATATGGATAGGTATAGGACGCTCATTATAAAATTGTAAGAGCTGGCGAAGTTGAATTATTAAATTATTTGTAAGTATCTACTGCTACCACTGCATGAACCTTTGCTTTATTACTATATTTGTTGACATTCTAATTTGTATAAAAAATATGCTAACAACTAATATCTTAGTATCTGTATCAATTGTAATTACTACAGATACTAAGATATTACAGATTACATATACCCATACACATCATCAACTCCAGATCATCAATTGTAACAAAACTATAATGTAGGTATTTAAAATGTTTTGATAGACAAAAATGGGTAATCAAAAAGGGACAAAATAATATAAAGAAAATCTTATCAGGATATCAGTACCTCTTCTAGGTGATTCGTTAAAAAAAAACTAGCCTTTATACAGTCGCAAAAACGTTAAAATCATATTACAATAAAATAATAATCAGCTTGCTAACTTCCTTAAAATCTACTTAAATGGAAAGTCCTCCATGTTTTTGAGACAAATATCTTTCCCTGAATCCAATATATTTAGCAATTTTACAATTATAACAATATCAAAATATTTTCATCGGAAAACAAAGGCTTGGCATATGGTGCCTATATGTTGTTTGTTTGCCTCGAATGCTATTTTTTAAGATTAGCTACAAATAGTCAAAAGACTTGGTCATTACTCATTATGTAATTATCACACCGTAGTTATCAAATCGTCATCAACAAAAATCACCTCTTCACTTTCTTTTCAAGTACATGCTTTCCACTTTGACTAATAATTTCGTATAAAGCTTAAAAGAGAGCTCAAAACTCTATTATTATTAGTAAAAGTTTTGCAAATTGATCACTTTCGAAAACTCTACAAATTTTAAGATGATTTTTAGCCTAAAAAATCAAAAAGGAAACTCCAGAAACAGATACGTTTATATACAGAAAAAAAATTAAGTAAAACAAAAAAAAAGAAAAAAGCAAATAAAGCTAAAGAAAAAGAAAACAATATTTCCTTTCATGCTGGTACAGCTTCAACAACATTATAAAATAGGCCTCAGTTTCGTCGATCGCCTTTTCATTCGACGAAAATTTCTTCCCAGCGAGCATTCGATAACAGGAAAAAGTCATTGGGGTCAGATCTGGAAAATACGGTGGATGAAGAAGCAATTCGAAACACAATTCTTGAATTTTTGCCATGATTTCCACTGACTTGTGACACGGTGCATTGTTTTGGTGAAGCAGCACTTTTTCTTCAAACGTGGCCGTTTTTCGGAGATTTCATCCTTCAGACTGTCCAGTAACGCTATGTAATAGTCTGTGTTGATGGTCCTTTCTTTTTCAAGGGAGTCATTGAAAATTGTTCCATGCACATCCCAAAATACAGACGTCATAAATTTGCCAGCCGACTGTTGCGTTTTCCCACGCTTTGGAGCGGGTACATCTTGTGCAGTCCACTTGTAAAACTGTCGATTGGACTTCCGTGTGAAATGATGAAGCCACGTTTCATCCGTTATCACATATCGATGGTTGATTATCTTCAAACACAGCTCCGAATCATCAACTCGTCGTTGTTTTTGGTCAAAGGTTAACTCACGCGGCACCCACGTTGCACAGAACTTTCTCATACTTAAATATTCGTGAATGATATGATGTACACGTTCTGTTGATATCTTTAGAGTGTCTGCTATTTCATTCATTTTCAATTTACGGCAATTCAAAATCATATAGTGGATTTTTTTTTGTTTTTTTCGGTAACAACCTCTTTTTGGTGTCCACTGTTCATTTCACCACATCTAAACTTAGCATATCTATCAATGATGGATGATTTTTCTGGTGAAGTGTCCGGAGACTCGGCATCAAGTCAAGTTTTTACTTCAACTGTATTTTTCCCTTCAAAAAGCAGTATTTTATCAACACGCGAAATTCCTTTTTATTCATATTTTTTTCACAATAACAGAAGTGGCTGCACTCAAAATGCTATAATTTACAAACTAATGATCCGACAGCTCTCAAATTTATACACGCATCTTTTGAAGCTTAGGGCTAACTAAAAAACATATGTATTTAATTATAGTAGCGCCATCTATGTCTCAGGCCGGGGACATTTTAATTGACCTGTTACACAAAAATATCATAAGCACAAGGAAATGGGAGAGTTGATTTCGCCTTTAAATGGGTTAGTCTTCGTGAGCTTCAAATACATTTTGTTATGAGGAGCAAAATAATCAGTTAAGGCTTCTTCAATAAAGGATTTGATTCATTAATGGATTCATTAAACTCATCATTGAAAAAATCATTACAAATCGTATTCGAAATAAAGAAAGTGACTCTTCTTGAAACTATAATCAATTAGATGAGAACATGTAGAGTTATACAGCAATTATGCATAATAAGAAATGTAAATTATTACCGGAAGAGTTGTAAATATTTATATTGTGTTACCTGTTTTGAGACAAATCTTTACACATCACTTTGTATAGCTCTAGATATTTGTATTTGTTTCTATAATAATCTTTATTTTTCAAAGCACTGACTTAAATTACAATGACTTTACAATAATCATTATTATTAATATAAAGCAACAAATTGCGGTTTTATTTTCATTAAAATTATTTAAGAATTAAAATTACTTATTAATTAAGAATAATAATTCATAAGACCGGAAAGTTAATGATCAAATGATTATGTCTGCTCTGAAGACGTATTTTATCGAACATGTATTTACCATCTCTATTTAGCTACGAACTGTCGAACTTACTTTCGAGTGTTGAAACTGAAGGATTCAGATACCGCAGAAATTTCAAACACCCCCAATCCAATTTCCCTCCAGCGTGTTGTCTAACCTCTCCATCTTCAGTATTTGCTTTAATTATTCTGAAAGCATACTTTGCAGTCAAATGCACCTGAAATATATTTTAATTATAAAGACAATTAAGCAAAATGTTCCTGATCGTCCAAGTTTTTGTTATCAAATTATATAATTCTTGGATAAAAAAAAACATTATGATGGTATATTAATTTTTAATTATTGTTACAAAAATCTACAAACAATTATACCACTTGGGAAGAAATTGTTATCTCGCATTGTAAACAATAACCGAACCACTGTAATAATGATCCAATTTGTCGTAAATGATTTACGAAATTGTCAATGTAGTTTCATTAAACTCAGTTGGGTTAATTCATATTCATTAAACTTTTTGACGCTATTAAAAGTGAAGTAACAGGTTATTGTAAATAATTAATTAAATATTATAAATTAGCATTTTTGATTAATAATATTTTATTTAAACATAAAGTACACAAAGTTTCATAAATAATAAAATTATTGTTTTGCAACTTGGGAGAGTGTAATATTTAACAAAGAATAAATTATCTCGTCGTCATGTCAGCAACCATAGTGACAGTAGTCAGCACTCTTTCACGGGTCAATTTCCAACTCAGTGATATATAGTTCTTCTTAGAAGGGGGTGGACTCGGGGCACTCTATTTACGTTTAACATATTATAATGTTTATAAACATATACAAAATAATCCATACCATTGCACGAAAAATATGCTTGCAATAGTATATGAAAATTGGTCTTTTTGAAAGAAATCGCTGGTATTCAGTGTATATCATTCATGTCAAAGTCAAAATTATGAACTTTAAAAGCTTAAAAGGAGTGAAACAATATATTATTAGGTGTTATTATATATATTGTGATTATATATTTATGAACATAAATTTGATATATCAATTAGAATAATTTCAATTATTTTCTGCAAATTTATCCATATCTCTGGTACCATGGTGACACACTGTCGAAGTAATAGAGTTGATTTGGTAACCACCTATTTAACGGTCTAATTTCTACCATTTGCTATTTTTGCTCCTTTTTACAACAGTACGTTATAACAGGTCAATTGAAAAGTCCCCGGCCTGTCATAGTAAAACACATTTTTTTTGCCAATTTTTTTTTATTCAACGTAATTCCGTTCAAGGGTGATTTGAGAACAGGAAACAGTCGCTAGGGGCCAGATCTGGAAAATACAGTGGATAAGAAAAGAATTCAAAGCCCAATTCACTGACTTGCGACACGGTGCATTGTCTTGGTGAAACAACACATCCTTTTTCTTCAAATGCGGCCGTATTTCGGCGATTTCGTTCTTCAAACCGTCCAATAACGCTATGTAATAGTCGCTGTTGATGGTCCTTCCTTTTTCAAAGTAGTCAAAGAAAATTATTCCATGCGCATCCCCAAATATAGACGCCATAAACTTGCCACCCGACTGTTGCGTTTTCCCACGCTTTGGAGCGGGTTCGTCTTGTGCGGTCCACTCGGATGACTGTCGATTGGACTTCGGAGTGAAATGGTAGAGCCATATTTCATCTATTGTCACATATCGATGCAAAAATTCGGGTTTATTACGCTTGATCATCTTCAAACACTGTTTCGAATCATCAACTTGTCATTGTTTTTGATGAAAAATGAGCTCGCGCGGCACCCACTTTGCACAGAGCTTGCTTATACCCAAATATTTGTGAATGATATGATATGTACACGTGCATTTGATAACTTTAGAGTGTCTTCTTTTTCATTCAATTTCAATTTACGGTCATTTAAAATCATTTTGTGGATTTTTTAAATGTTTTAGTCGGTAACAACCTCTTTTGGGCTTTCGGTGTTTCTTCCCTTCAAAAAGCAATATATTATCAATACGCCAAATTCCTTTTTATCCATTTTTTTCACAATAGCAAAAGTTGCTTCACGCAAAATGCTATAATTTACAAACTAATGATCCGACAGCTGTCATTTATACACGCATCTTTTGAGGGTTCGGGATAACTAAAAAAATATGAATTTAATGCTAGTAGAGCCGCCTATGTGCCAGGCCGGGGACTTTTCAACTGAGCTTTCATATTTTTTAAAATGACATCGATACATATCTGTAGCAACAGTTTTATTAGACTCACTAGTCGTTGATTTGTGTTGATTTTTATAACTTTCTTTCAAATACAACTTTAAATTGCTTTTTTTACGTTTCCTTTGATAGTGGTTTTACATTTAACACAAACCGCTTGGTTATTACTATGGACGCCCTTTTATAAATGTGAAATACTTTCCTCCAGTTCAATTCACTTGATTCGTTCCATCGCTGACGTAAGTATGCTATACTTTGTTGATGCCACCATAACATGAATTTTTTATCATGACTATTCTGCATTAGTGCCAATGTGGATAGCTCTAATGGACTAACGTTTTGCACATGTAATCATTCAAATAGACGCATTTTTATCGCCAGTCAGAGAATGTATTTTATAAGCTTGAAAAGATTAGGTCGGCGACCAAACAATATTGATATCTATTTTTAACAATATCGACCTTTCTTCAACCCAACCCTACTTTCTCATACAAAATTGACTTCTTGACCAAGAGGACATATGTTAATACAAAAGTTCGATGCGCTATTTCAAAAACCCTAGATTTCTAATATTGATATTTTAATTTGCAACTCAAAGTCCGAAATAAATGATAATTTAAAAAAATATATATAGATACTTTTTCAGAATTCCAAAAATCCACGATTTTGCAGCACTTCAAAATAGATTTTCCTCTCCTTCTGTGTCTTTCCCATCAGATGCCTGGAAAGTTTTGGTGGGTTTTCATCCGATTTATTTTCTAATTCATTATCTCGGAACATTTTTGGCCCACTTGGTCGTTCTTTATCATTAACATCGCCATATTTATAGCGTTGAAGGCAAAATCAACTACATAAATAGGATGCGGGAGCATCACAATAAAAAACCACAACTATTTCAAATCAACTTTAGTTTTGGATATGAAGAATGAATGAATACTTTTACATGATTTATTTACATTACTTTTTTAGCTTATGCTCATTGTAATTAAACTATTTTAAATTTATAAATTAATGTTCAAGACTTAATAAAATATATAGTAACACGTAACTTATGATATCTAAAGGAAACTAAGAAAATTAAATTTACATTTATGAAATTTGGAAAATTACAGTAAATTTCAGCCGTTAACTTTAATGAAAATCGGTATTAGAAAAAGTAGTGTGAATAAACTAAATAATTCACTATAGAATTCACTCATTTTTTTGTGCTGCATAAGAAGGTGCGTTATTTTAATGGAAATATTTTTCTTCATCTTTTCATCAAGATCTGTTTTCACCAATATTTGTGTTAAATTTGGCAGTAAAACATACATGTATATATAATACAGAGGCGTAAACCTAATGGTAATAATTTTAAATAATTTAAATTAATAATTTTATATGAATTATGTATAAATAAATAATTTTTTTCTTCTTTTCTTGAATATTTTTTTATCACTTATTGTTACATACATCATGTTACAACATAAGTTTATTAATGTGACCAGGTGGCATTCGAATCAGCTTATTGACTGCTATGACTACGAAGCGAGCTGATCCGAAATATTGCAACAATGATTTAAGTATATTGTTTTAATAATATCTAGCTAAACCCTGAAGAGAATTACTCGTTCGATCAAAGATATAATGATTTTTTAACCTCGAATATTTTTGAATTTCTGAATATATAATTTATTCACACATACATAATTTTTAAAATATCTATCAATTTAAATTTAACACAATTTTCATAAATAAACCAAGAGATCATAGAGTCTATTTCATAATAAATATTTTGAATATTCGAAATGATAAAATCGACTACGTGACGTCCCGTATGAGTAAAGGCTCCAGTTCTAAGCTCGTCGATTATTGCCGGCCAATCCAATATAAACCAGCACAATGGATTTCTGGCATAAATATTTCATTACATACTATTAATTAAGATGCTCTAGTGAGCAATGAACAT
This sequence comes from Rhynchophorus ferrugineus, assembly GCF_030347505.1. Classification (NCBI taxonomy): domain Eukaryota; kingdom Metazoa; phylum Arthropoda; class Insecta; order Coleoptera; family Curculionidae; genus Rhynchophorus; species Rhynchophorus ferrugineus. The sequence goes on along the minus strand of NW_027472581.1, from coordinate 10,293,778 downwards.
CATATCTTCAAGTTGTATAGTTTTTATTATAAATTTCTAAAGCTTGGATTAAAAACATTTCATTAATTAAAGCTGTACATGAAGTAAGTAAATATAATTTTATGTTGTTTAGCCATTTGCAGTTTACAAAAATGTAAAATTTGTTGCAAGCTATGAAAAAAAAAACAAAAAAACCTAATCTTACTAACAAATTTACTATCTAGGACACGTTTAGACCAAACCTCAAACATAATTGAACAAATTTGGTCTGCTGCAAAGAAGCTACCCCAATATCAAGATAGTAATCAGAATATGAGTTAAATTATTCTTATTAGTTAGTTATAAGTTGAATTACTCTCAGAACATTTAGCTAACGTATTCCAACCGAATAATATCGAATCTACAATAGATGCAAATCCTGTTTATCAGATCGATGCAGCTATAATTCTGATATCTCCAATGGAACTTGCCACAGAAATTTACAATAACCTCAGCTCTCAAAAGACTCCTGAAATTAATGATTTTTCAACTGTGTTATTGAAAGAGTTACCACGAAAATCAATAATGATGTTGACATATACATTCAATGCCTGTTTATGACTGAAGCATGCTCCGGAATGTTTTAAGGTTGCTCGAATTTCTTTCATTTCTACTAACATTGTATAACATTGTAAATGTACTAACATTTATAGAAATATATTAGATTTCCAGTGCAGATTTCCAAATCACCACTCGACAGTCGACCAACACAGAGTAACAGCGTTCGTTAAAAAGGTATTCGAAGGTCAGTTAGTCATTTCGCCGCAACGCAAAATTACCATGGACAGATTTGGAGCTACTAAGCTGTATTTTCCAGTCTCTAGTCCGTTTTTAGATCTTGTTGGTCGCTATTTGTACTTTTTCTGCAGCCTTTGACTGATATACATCTTTTAAAATGATAACTATGTGTCGACAAAAGTTCCAAGTACTGTTTTTTTTATTGTTGGGATATCAGCAGTATAGAGCAGACACAAGACTGGTCTCAAGACAGTACCTTGTGGAACTATATGAAATTGTTACTCTGTAATATAAATGAAAAATTATCGGAAATCAGACATTGTACTCTAAGATAGAATACAATATTTACGACTTTGAAAAACAGTTATGATAAAAAAAAATAACAAAAGATTTCAATGAAATTTATTTTATTATATCATTTTCTGATAATTATTACAAAATATACAAATATATTTTCACTGATAAATAACATATTTCGCAGACTTATTATTCTATGTAACTGAAAACAAAAAATATCTAATACATATAATAATAAACTTTTTCGGAAACCATAACAATGTTGTGGATTATCCTAATGGTATTCAGTACACACACACGATCTCGATTTCAAAGTAGATTTGTTGGCGCCATTTCTTTTTGATGGACCCTTAAACGGAAAGTATATGTGACGCTGAAGTATCTGGTTACAACATACTGACAAAAATCGCTATATTTTATCGTTACGTATTAGTTTCAACTTTACTGCTACAACATATATTTGGGATCTTTCTTTTTATTGTTAAAAATTATTATGTAGTAAATGCGTCATGTTTTCTTAACTAGTTTCGTACAATAAAATTGTAAGTGTTATCTTCTGTGGTCCCCACAAATAAAACAGAGTCCCCAATATATTTATAAAAAATTATTATTATATAACAGTTCAAATGAAAAGTCGCTGACCTAGCATAATAAAGCACATTCTTTTGCCAAATTAGTTTTTTTTATTCAACATAATTCCCTTCAAGGGTGATACACTGTTTATAGTGACACTCCAACTTTTCAATACCATTTTTGTAGTATGATTTGTTTGAGGCCTCGGTTTCGGTCGGCTATCACCACTTCATTCGACGAAAATTTCTTCCCAGCGGGCATTCTTTTGAGATCTGAGGACAGGAAATAGTCGCTGGTGGACAGATCTGGAGAATACGGTGGATGAGGAAGCAATTCGAAGCCCAATTCATGAATGTTGCCATCGTTTTCACTGACGTGTGACATGGTACATTGTCTTGGTGAAGCAGTACTTTCTTTGTCTCAAATGAGGCCGTTTTTCAGCGATTTCGTCCTTCAAACGGTCCAATAACGCTATCTAATAATCGCTGTTGATGGTCCTTCCTTTTTCGAGGTACTCAATAAAAATTATTAAATGCGCATCCCAAAATACAGACGCCATAACCTTGCCAGCCGACTGTTGCGTTTTCCCACGCTTTGGAGTGGGTCCATCGTGTGCAGTCGACTCGGATGGCTGTCGATTAGACTTCGGAGTGAAATGATGGAGCCATGTTTCATCCATTGTCACATATAGACGCAAGAAGTCGGGTTTATTGCGCTTGGTCATCTTCATCATCTTAATCATTTTGATGTTCGAGTCATCAACTCGTCGTTGTTTTTGGTCAAAATTAAGCTCGCGCGGCACCCACTATGCACAGAGCTTTCTCAAATATTCGTGAAAGATATGATGTCCACATTCAGTCTTTAGAGGGTCTGCTATTTCATTCAATTTCAATTTACGGTTATTCAAAATCACTTTGTTGATTTTTTAAATATTTCGTCTGTAAAAACCTCTTTTGTGAGTCCACCGTCTTCGGTGCTCATTTCACCACGTCCAAACTTAGCAAACCAATCCTTGATGGTTAATTTTCCTAGGGCAGTGTCCGGAAACTCGGTATCAAGCCAAGTTTGTTCTTCAACTGTATGTTTCCCTTCAAAAAGCAATATTCTATCAACACGCAGAATTCCTTTTTATCCATTTTTTTTTCACAATAATAAAAGTTGCTTCACTCAAAATGCTATAATTCAGAACCTAATGATCCGACAGCGGTCAAATTTATGCACGCATCTTTTGAGAGTTAGGGAACTAAAAAAACATATGGATTTAATTCTAGAAGCGCCATCTATGTGTTAGGCCGAGGACTTTTCAGTTAACCTGTTAGTATTCATTCACATAAATTGTTAACGTATAGTTCTTCAAGTGGAATGACTTAATAATATTTTGATTGATAGCTTTTCACCTTCGTAATTGAGCTCTTAATAAAAATAAAGGTTTAGCTTTTGGATTATACGATTAAATACGCTTAGACATGGTATTCACATAAACGTTGCAAAAGACAACATTTGCTTACTTATTGGTTCCTCGTAAAATCGCGATGCTCGAATGCGACATATAAGCACACTATAGTCCAAAAAAACTAATTTTATTATTATTTTAGTAATGTGTAATGTACAGGTTTTTAGTGCAATCCTGATCTAACTGGCTCTATTCATATTGGATAAAATGTTTTAGTTATTCAACATTGTTATTTTATTTAAAACATTTGAGTGCAGACCATGCTTATTGACTGAGTCTCCAACAATTTTCAATAATGTAGAAACAAAGCCAAAGCTGGCTACTTTAAAATTTATATTATTAGAGTATTGTGTTCTTTTTTATTATTATTGAATTATTACATTGTTACTAGTCGTTTCCGTCTAACCTACAATTTGACTTTATGATAACTTAAATCTAGGTATATATCTAGGAGGACCCATCGGCCCTATCTCAGTCTCTGGTGAAATAATGTTTATACATGTCACTACTGTATATTTTATTATATGCACCTCACTACACAACACTACACAAGATCAGATGGTTAGATTTTTTTGAGTCTGAGTCCTATTCTAGTGGTATCCAAAAGCTGCAATACTTCATTATTCTCATGAGAATGGAGTCTTTCCTCATGCCCCCTTGTAATTCTCTTGATTCCTTGATTGACCTTATGTATCTGAAGGTCTCGGTGTAATTAATCAGTCCTATTGTATTTGGGTGCGCCCACAATACCTCTCAGGACTTTGTTCTGAAAAATTTGTATTTTATTTACGTTGCTCTTTGCAGAGCATCCCCATAATTGAACTCCCTATACCCATATAGGTTTCAGTATTTGCTTATATAATATTAATGTATTATGTACTGATAATTGTGATTTTCTTCCAATTAGCCAGTAAGATTTTCCTATACTTCAATTCCAGTTTTTTTCTTTTCTTCTTTATATGTTCCTTCCAGCGAAGTTTTGCATCAAGATTCATTCCGAGCCATTTAGCGTTGTTGTGTTGCTATATGGAATGATAGTTTTATTTAATGTTATTGGTGCTTGTACAGTCTGTTTATAGGTGAACTGCATATGTACAGATTTACTTTCATTAATTCTTATTTTCCAAACTTGATTCTTTTCAACAGGAGTTTTTTAAAAACCTTAGATATTACTGGCAGCAGTGATATAGGTTTATAGGCTTTTATTTCGTTTGGTGACTTCCCAGGTTTTGGGATCAATATAATTACCACCATCTTCCAAATGCCTGGACATATTTTAATCTAAATGCTGTATTGATCAAGTTTGTGTGTTTTATAATTCCCTTTCTTGGTAGTTTTTGCAGTAATTCTCCTGTTACTAAATCGTAGCCTGGCGATTTCCTGTGGTTAATGTCAGTTTTAATAACTTCGGTTAGCTCTTTCGTCGTGACTAATTCAATCATCGAATTTTCAGCTTCTATATCCGGCAAATTATATTCAATATTAGTTTCGTTTAGTTGTAAAGTTTTTTTATAGATATTCAGCAAAGTCTTTCCTTTTTGATGATTGTCACGTGTCCAATTCCCACATAGGTCTCTTATAGGTGGACTGTGTAGACATGAGCGCTTTAGATATTTTGTGGCTTTCCAGAGTGAATAATTAAACAGTTTCTTTATCATCTGTTAAGTTTCTCAGATAGTCATTTATGGTTTTGTTTTTCGTCCATCGATCGATGGACGAACCTTAGTATTTCCCTTTTCAGTCTTTGAGTTATATTATTTAAACTATTTTTATTTCCAGATGTTTTGTTTTGTGGCCATTTTTTGAAAATATTTCATGACGCCACTTTTAGTTTCATGAGATTTTTTTTGCAAATTGTAAGCGTCCTTTGTTCTATTTGTCACTTGAAGGTGGTATCTGTAAAACTTTCTTTCCTTCTTGAATGCCTAAGCATCATATAAGAAACGTTGCTAATATATAATTTGAAACAATTAATTATAATTAACTTTCCGGATCCATTCAAGGAAATTCTCAATGTAAAAGCTACACATTTTTTCTTATTAAGAGTTTTAATCAAAAATATGTAGTGTACTAAGGTTCTATCGCCGATTTTCATGCAAACTTGTTAACTTATTGTTGACAAATAAATTGTTGTGTGTGCATAGCAACAAGTAGATTTTTTTGAACACTAAATGCATCTAGTTCCTTTTTTAGATATATAATAAATATATTGCTAAATTTTCCTTTTATAAAGGATATGGAGGCACTTTTTGCTTTTTATATTGTATATTGCCCCATAGGCACTTTCAGTTGCTGAAATCATACCTCAGTGACAGACATTTTATTGTCAAACAGGGTGACGAATACACTGACCTACACCCAATATATTCGGGTGTTCTGCAGGGCAGTGTTCTTGGCTCATTGTTATATCTTATGTATACAGCTGACCTACCTCTAAAAACACTACTGTTGCAACATATGCTGACGATACAGCGATTTTATCATCACACGAGGATCCAATATCAGCCACAAGAAACCTCCAAACTCATCTTAACAAAGTGGAATTGAGGTTGAAAACGTGGCGTATCAATGCAAATGAGACAAAATTTACCCATGTCACATTCACGCTTTGTAGAAGAACATGACCCACAGTAAAATTGGATAATTATGAACTTTTACGCAAGCAGACAACGTTAAATATCTGGAAATGCATTTCGATCGACGTTTGATATGGAAAAAACATATAGTTACAAAACACAAACAGCTTGGGCTTAAACTAAACCAAATGTATTGGTTGATCTAGTACATGTCAGGATAGTTATATTATATAACTGAAATCATATAATAATACTTATTTCCCACGGGCTGATTTTTGTACAAGCAAGTATAAATAATTTAACGTCAATATTGCTAACAAATGGTACATCAATATTTAATTAAATTTGAACAAACTAGTATAACCTTAGATAAAAATAAACTGAAAATAAATGCGTAAAGAGTTCATGGTGATAAGAAGCATTAGGTTAGATCTATCTAGGGAAATCAGATGCCCTGGCAGGATGAGAAGGTAAATAAGAGCATCTACACAAAAATAACAAAACAATCATAGCCTCTCATTTTCATCTCATAATTCTAAAATATTTAAAATAAAATCACCTGAAAGTTTAATATATGAATGCTCAATTTTCATTTAGTAAAATGATCAATATGTTTAATAAATGACAAACGGCGAATACGATCGGCTTTCACAGTTTAGAGGACATATTCAAATGATATTTTATAAAGGACTAAATGTAATTAAATATTTGAGAAAAAGACTCAGTAAAAAAACAAAAGTTAGAGTACTGATAATATCGATATTTAACATACTCTCCTAATTTACCTTCCTATGACTTCTTCTCTTTCTTATAATTAAAGAAATAATTTGGCAGAAAACGTATTAAATTTATAATAATTTTCTACTGTTTCTCCTATATGCTTCTGACCTAACCAAACGAATACCAATAAGAGGTACTTCTAATAAATCTAACAAAACCATCGTTCAAGTGTTAGTGTTTCTTTAGTTAGTTTTCTATTAGTACTTCTAAAAACCGACAGTTCGCCTCAGTGGACTTGTCAACCAGCAAAATGTGAATGATAACATTGAACTGCGTAGACTAAAATGTTTACTACTATGTGATCTAATTATTTTTGTACTAATTACTACTGTTCTGTTGTAGTTGCATTAATACACAAGCAAAGCGAGTGCGGGATTAATACATCACTATGTATTTCACAAATTAAAATAAAACTAATCTAGTAAAACTATTTAAACTAAAATTAAAAAAATACACTTATAAACTATACAACATCATGTGGTTTGATTCGCTTAAATCTTCTGATTTCCTGCGTTTTGTCCAGCAGATGAATTGCCTCCACGTTGCTGTGATTTAGCAACCTTATTTCATGTTTTAAAATGAAATATTATATCCCTTAGTGTATCCATTTGATATAGAGGTCATCCTTCAACTCTTCGCTGGTTACGTAGCGCTAAAAATTGGTAATTAATCGTATAACTTTGTTTTGGGTGCGTTGGATTACTAGTTGATTTTATCTCTTAGTGTAACCCCATATTCGCAACCCATAGGTCCAAATTGGCTTTATGATTGACTGATAGACCAGTCTCTTTGATTTTAGGTCTAGTTGAGAGTATTTTCCTACTAACCAGTACAGTTACTTGACTTTGAGTCTAACCTGCTCTGATTTTTATTTAACGTAATATTTCCAGTTTAACCTACCGTCGAGATATACTCCGTAGTATAATTTAGTCATATAATTAAGCTTTTGTTAATACGCCGCAACTCAAAATTAACATGAACAGCTTTGGAGCTATTAAGCTGTATTCTGGCAGTCTCTAGTCCATTTGTAGATATTGTTATCAGCTACTTGTAATTTTATTGCAGCCTTATACAGAGATACATCTTTTGTCATGATAACTCTATCACCGGTAAATGTTCCAAATACTTTTTATTTTGTTGTTGGAATATCAGCAGTATAGAGCAGATATAGAAGTGGTCTCAAGACAAAATAGGTTTAAGTGTTGAGAATGCCCCTTCATGCAAGAATTTTCTTTGGAAAAGATATCATTCCAGGAGTAGACAGTAATTCCGCGGTAGCAATTTGATTATTTTTTATATTAATCCCAAATAACATACCCAGTCAAAAGCTTGTGAGATGTTCAGGAATATGTCAGAGTAATATTTCTTTTCTTCGAATGCCTTTTCAACAACCGCTGTTACTCTGTATACTTGGCTTATTCTCGAGTGATGATTACGAAATCCAAACTGGAAATCTGGTATTTCTATAAACGGTTTAATGCGTTGTAACAGATCCAACTTGTTTTGCCGGTTTGTCAGGCTTTTTAAGCATAATTATTCAAGCAACCTTAAGACATTCCGGAACATGGCTCTATCTCAAACAGGCATTGAATATGTATGTCAACTTGATTATTGCTTTTCGTGGGAGCTCTTTTGATAACCTAGGTGAAATATCCTCAATTCCAACAGCCTTTTTAGGATTGAGGTTGTTGTCAGTTTTTGTGGCAACTTCCATTGGAGAAATCATATATATATATATATATATATATATATATATAGATATATTTATTCATACATATATTTTTCGAAGCAACTTCATGAGAAATAGTTGTTGTCTATTCGGCCCAGTACGGAACTATTAAAGTTAATAAAATAATGCCTTTAATTACTATTTTTTATTAATCAAGAATATATTTACGTATTTTACAGAAAATATATAATGTAGTTACATAATTATAAGGACATAATGAATCAAAGGAGGAAACTTTATAAACAAACCCTTTGTGCTAAACTTGCAACATTTTACAAATATTCACTACAATTACCGGAATAATTAAAATAATTTACAGATGCATTTAAGTGCAAAATACGTTTTTGAAATAATTAGAGCAAATACCGGAGGTAGAGAGGTTAGACAACAAGCTCGAGAGAAATTAGATTTGCCATGGTCGAATTTTCTGCGGCATTCCGCTTTTCGTCCGCCTCTCGAAGCTTGCACTTAACTAGATCTGGAATGTGTATAATAGATTGCACTTGTGGAATTCTTTACGGAAACAACAGTAATAATAATTTAACTTAAGAACCTGGGATAATTGGATATATTTCAAAAGTATTGGTTATGGAATAAGTTTCTCTCTTGCCTTGCAAGAAAAGTTTTATGTTTTTGGTAAAATAAACCCAGTTCAACGTTTCTTCATTTTTTACTGTAAAACAATTTTTTGAACTTTTGGGTCCTGAATATATTTTCTTCGTATGCACAGTCGGTTTATATATAGGGTGGGGTAGGTCTATTGTAATATATATATATATATATATATATATATATATATAATATTAACATATATAATTTTAAGGAAGATTATTGTTATGGCTTAATTTTTATAACAAAACTTAAAAACAGTTGTTTAAATATAAATAATCGATACAAATATCTTTTGTTCTAGGAAAAAAATATTGAAATATAGTGATAAGATTAGTAATAACAACAATTAGTAATGTGTTCACTCCCTCATTTTTTTTCTAAACTTAACAAATAGGAAACTGTGGAATTAGATGTATTGGACCAAAGATTCAATATTGAAATCAGGGGGAATTGTTCATTTAACATTACATTCTAAAAAAATAGTAATTAGTACAAATACCATATCTTTTTCATAGGAAGTAATTTAAGAGACAAGTTGTCTTAAACTTCAGACAGTACAAAAGCAAGCGGACGAGGAATTAAGTGTGTATGCGGTAACATATTACTGCAAGCCAGAATTGTTACATATATTCCTATTATTCTGCTATTTTTGTATTGTTTAGAACCCGTTTTATTTCATCAGTGGATGATGCTATATGTCGATTTTTATATAACAACATAATACAGATAATTAGCAAAATTAGCAACAACATAAAATTTAGTTAAAATACTTATATATCATATTTGAAGTCAGAAAATGGCAGTATTACTTAATACAATTAGTTGTCTGAGGCATCCTTAACACTACATTTCAATAAGAAAAATGATCATTAATTGTTGTTTCTTTTTTTGGATGAGAAAAGACAATATAATTTCCAAAAGTAATTTTACAAAAGGCGCAAAATTTGAATACATCACAAATCACACTTAAATTATAAAATATTTTACCGGAATATACTTACCGGCGAGACTAGAATCATACGTATTTATCAACCCTTGTATCTATTTATATAAAATATCTTGTAAACAATATTTTATATAACATATCATACTAACTGCAGTATTAAATATTTTTAAAAAAAGCCCTGTTAATATGCGCTGAATACGATATTCCTTATTTAATATTTAATTGTATTATTACACATTCTGCTATTATAATATAGAATATTTGTAATTACTAAGAATAGTCTGAGCGAGATTTTATATGTTGTGTTAATATTGTTATTAATGGTATTGTATAAAGAGCGATTATTAGGGAATTAAGTTCACACAAAATATTTGACTACATGACGATCACCTGTTATGTAATCTGCACTTATCTAATGAGTAATACTGCAGTACCTTTTGCCAAAAAAAAGATTTTTACATAAAATCTCATTAATCTATTTGAATTTCAGACTTATATGGAGAACACTATTGCTGAAGAACCATTGAGCAATAACAGTACCCCTAATTTGATTATAAATCCAATCCCATATCTTATGTCTAGAGAGCTTAAGGAGTTAGTTACTCAGCATTATTATTGTATGCTGACAGGGTAGCATTTCTTTGAAATAGCCTTCTCTTTTCTCCTTCTTTACATGAGCCTTCCAGGGCTGCTTCGCATCCGGTGTCATTCCTGACCGTTTTGCTATGCCTGCATATGTCACTAGGATTTATTCATCTTGTGAGAGATATATTTATTACGGTTATATATAAAAGCAATGTGAAGAGATTTAGTCTCATTCAGACTGACCCTTCAATGATTGGCCCAGTTCTTGATTTTGTTTACTGACGTTTACAATTTGATTAATGTATTCTGCTGATTTTTACCTACATTAGTCATACCTACGTCATCAGAAAATGTAGCAAAAATTAAATATAAGTATCTTCTGAGATAATAAAGTATATTAAGTAATTACATAGTGTATAAGATCAACATTGAAAGGTGTATTATTACACATTCGGCTATTATCATCTAGAATATTTGTAATTGTTAAGAACAGACTGATCGAGATTTTATATGTTGTGTTAATATTATTATTAATGGTGCTGTATAAAGAGCGATTATTGGGGAATGAAGCTTATACAAAATATCTGATTACATGACGATCATCTGTTATTGTGAAAATTTTACTAAATGATGTGTGTATTGTATTTCAAAAAATTTCAATGTAATCTGTACTAATCCAATTAGTAATACATGCAGTACCTTTTGCCAAAAAAAAATTTTTACATTAAAATGCATATGTCACTTGGTTTGTTCATTTTGTGAGAGATATATTTATTACGGTATATATATAAAAGCAATGTGAAGAGATTTAATCTCATTTAGACTGATTCTTCAATGCTTGGCCTAGTTCTCGATTTCGTTTACTGACGTTTACAATTTCATTAATGTTTCCTGCTGATTTTTACCTGCATTAGTTATACCTACGTCATTTGAAAATGTAAACAAAATTAAATATAAGTATATTCTGAAATAATAAAGTATATTAAGTCAGTACATAGCGTGAAAGATCAACACTGAAAGATCAACGTATTCTTTATATTACGTCACCTCCATTTTGTATGAGAAACACATTTAAAGTTTTAGAAAGACCATTTGTCTAAAGATATTTATTCAATGAAAAACTTCGTTTCCTTCTTTCCTGTGTTTAACTTCGTAAAACATTTAAGTGCGTCATATAAAAGGCAACAACCTAATTCAATAGAATGCTGGTATGAAAAAACTCAGGTCAAACAATAAGAAAATAAGGTTTTATGTAAATTGATTTTTAACACAAGTTCATATGAACTTATCTATTATTAAAATTAAATTGTAGTAGTCGTTATTGGCTGATACGTTATATATTATCCAATTTAGCACCCTGAATATATATATATATATATATATATATATATATATATATATATTATGTTTGTAAAGTTAAATACACTGTAACTTTAATTAAGGTAACCAAATGTGTTATTACTAATCTAAAATAAATTTAAAATTAGAACCATTCAATTTATTATCTGAATTTTTTAATTAAATATTACAAACAACTTAATATTATATGGTTACTGTAGATACGATTCGAACTGTTTTATGGATTTTATTTATGATTTTATTAATGATATTCACTACACATCCAGTCTCTCGATTTCAAAGTAGATTCTGTAGGTGCCATTTCTTTTGATTGATCCCTAAATGGAAAATTATATGAAACTTTGTAGTATCTTGTTACAAAGTACTGACAAAAATTGCTCTGTTTTATAAATACGTTTTAACTTTAGTTTACAACAAATATTTCGCATATTGTATTGCTATTTAAAAATTATCGTGTAATCAGGATTTTTAACTAGTTTTCTCCAAAAAATGTGTTATTCCCTCTCATATCATCATCTTATCTAGCATGTATTAATTGAATTCCCACTCGCTCTTAAATTCCTTTAGTTAAATTTGCTTGAAAAATAGTGGATAAGGCATTACGTATTGTAAATTTTGAATAATACAAAGTTATGTAAAAGCTTAGACACCAGAATTCACTTTTTATATTCACATATTTATTAACAGCTTTACAGTCAGAATATTGAAAATTATCAATAAGTCCGACTTTAACAATACCACGAACTCTAACTGCATTTAACATCGTTGGGTCAATATTTAGGGTTCTTTCTCTGTTTGACTGACAGACTACTGATGAGAGGGAAATATAGGGGATACATATCAGTGATGTACAAGGGATACATTGTTATTTATTATACCTCTGCGGGTTTTACAGGTGGCGGTAGTACTTCAAGTAAGTTCAGCTCATATAGCGAGATGTACAATACCTTACAATACGTCGAAGATATATTCGTGAGTTCCACCTCGTACAGTTCACATCTTTCCTATAGCAATAATAGTTATCTTCATATTTACGTGTTTATTGCATTAGTCATTGCCTTACTTAATATATGTCATTGTTCTCATTTATAATGTCATTATTTAAAGATGTATTTCAAGGTATGTTTTCAACCCATTTGAGTATTTTCCTCGATTTTAAATGTTCAACTATTTTAACCAATTTGGCAAATAATATCGAGATGTGGGGTTAAACACAAAAGTCATAAGTGTGGCCCACTGGAATGACGCAAAATCGGTGATTGGGAAGAGTACGGTAGCTGTAAAAGGTAATAATAAGTTAAATATTGAATGAAGGTTATAATAAAAATCGTAAAATCTACGATCTTATAAACTAAACATCAAAGAGTTCGCCAAAATTTTTTTTATAATTATATAATTATTAAATTGTTCTAAATAAAAAATTAAATTGTTATAATTAAATTAAAAAAAAATTAATTATTAAAATGATATTGTGTAGTATTGTGCAGCGAGATGCAATTAATAAAAAATACAGTAGTGACATGTATAAATATTATTTCACCAGAGACTGAGATAGGGCCGATGGGTCCTTCTAGGTATATATACCTAGATGTAAGTTATCAAAAAAACAAATTGTAGGTTAGTCGGAAACGACTAGTAATAATGTTTTAATTAAATAATTTTAAAAAAATCATATTATTTCTGTATTGTGTTATATATAATGGTCCTCAGTTAACTGACTAACTTTGAAATCTGAGCATCTCCCTTAAAAATAATTTAGCTTCTTCAGGAATCTTCAGGAACATATTTGCCAAGGAAATTCGTCTCCACTTTTTTTTTATATAATAGTCAATGTATTTAAGTAAGTGTTTAAAATAGAAATATGAAGTTCAATTTGATACTACAAACCTTTTGACCTATCTGCTTTTCGCTGATGATCAGAAAGACATAAGAACACACTAAATTATTGATGATTGGTGAACCATCTGTTATTATAAATCCCAGCTGTCTTCAGTTGCAGCAGATATTTAAGGGCAGTAATAATCTGCCTGTAAACGCGCGTTGTCAATACTCCATGAATTATTAGATATGAGGACCTTCACAAAAAGCGCCCACTGTCAGCCAAGAAATTAAAAGCTTTGTGAAATGGAAAATATCGTTGGGTGAACGTAAAAACATAAAAATACTACAACTGCTCTATAGCAGTAGACCTACCCGGAGGTTGAAGATACAATTAGGCACACCTAAAAGTGAGTATATAATTAATATACGATAATTATAGGAAACTTTACTGTAGAGTCTATTTTACAGATATGTGCGAAATTGTTCAAAATGTATGAGGAGAGAAATAATACTAACTGTTTTGCACATTTAATTGTAGTTTTAAGTCCTTCGATAATATATGCATTAGATGTACTATATTGTTAAAATAAATTATATTTGATAATAGATTTTTGTTTTGTTATCTAGTTTTGTTGCTTTACCTGAAGCTTATCAAGCACTTTTAGAAACTCATAGTCATACGTCAAATCCTAGTTGGCGGTTTTTATCTCAACGACTTAAAAGTGGTAACTTTTATTTCAATGGCAAAAATGCCTAAACGACCGGAAAATTAGAAGTCGATAATTTACATTTGGTCCAATCCCAGCTCAATCTCTGAAAGAACCTACAGACAGCTTATCAGTTGATGCATTCAGTAAATGTTACAATCATTTATAAATACTATCGGAAAGATTCAAAACAAGAATATATTAAAACAAGACAGAAAGTATAATTAAAATAATTAATAATATACTACAAATTGAGATTAGAAGAATTAAGTAATGCCAAGCTGCGTCAACTATTTATCCAAGAATTCATTTCATAAACAATTAAAAATTATGTTATACCGATAGTAATAACAATCATTGAAATATTCCCATAGGTATCGTATATTAATTTATCAAAAATATGTTTGTAAATCATCCACACTGTATAATAATAACGTGATGATTGTTATATCACTAGCAGTATATAATAAACTTCAAGTTTTATTACAAAAAAGCAGTAAAATATATTGTTACAACGTAATTACATTTATCAAAGTTTTTATCTAATTTTAAGTTTAGAAAAATTATAATATTTCTTGTTTTCTATAGTTCAAAGGTCTAATTTATTTTTACATAACTGTTTTTGTAATATTTGTGACATGGAAAAAGAATTATGACTTGAGAAAATATACAATACTGTGATGTACTGAATGTTTGGTTAGGTCGTATCATCGTAGGAGGTACCCCAAAATAGGGAAATCACGTGGCTAACAAAAGGTATGTGGCATCCACTAATTGTAAAGTGCTTCTAATAATGCGGGTCCCTTAAATCTCTTATTGAGAACCATAAGCATAAAACCCCAAAAGGCACGAGATCGTGAAATACCCGAGCATTTGTTAAGAATATGTAGAGCATGTGTTCGATCAGCTTGAGAAGATGCAGCTGGAAAAGTCTAACCCGCCCCAATAACTTCTAAACGAATGGGGATACCGAAAAGGGTTTCTTGCACCAAACTTCTCAACTATCACCAAGAAACCAAGAAAGGAAGTTCCGCTATAAAACACGAAGCATCCAAATTGAACAACAATTTTCATCAAGAACAGTAAAGAAAGTCAAGATTTACCCAGAAGAAAGTGTGAGAAAGAGAACAGGGAAGAACCAAGAACAATTAATTGTCAATAATAGGAGGTATATAATCAAGAACAGTGAAGTCAGAGGATGAAGATCAGAGCGGTAGAATTCTTATATAGTGTGTATAACCATCAGCTGTGTTCGATATCGGAAACAGCAATAGCCAAACCAGTCAGACTCAATTATTATTTCTTTTCACCATTACGTATCAATTTTATATTCCATCAGTTTATATTTTTTGCATTATGCATTTATATAAACAAACTCGTCTTTGTGCATTAATTTACATAAAGAAGAGAGAACATTAATTGTATTTTATTTACATCTTTTAGTTTTCATCATGTCTTTGTTTTCAATCTCAAAATTACCACTTTTAAAACGGAAAAACCATTACTCACATATTGAAATAAATAGAACAAATGCAGGTATTTTCAATACCTTGAAAAAAATCTTCCTGCACGGTTAGACGAAATCACAGGAACTGGAAAGTAAAACCTATCAGTGAAGCTTCAAAAAGTGTACCCGATGCGATTTAATACACAGTCACACCACCAATGAATCCTTTAAAATTAGTGTATAGCCTGATAACTCCAAACGTACGTAGTTTTACACTTATTTGTTCTTAATAGGTATTCCGAAAAAGCGAACCAGCCTGATTAAAATGGAAATAACCACTGAAACAACTCGTGGCAGATTAACCTCCAACCCCGAAAAAAAAATCTACTATCAAACGATAAAATAATGCCTGGTAATGAAAATAAACCAGATAATTTATCCATCCATTTCGGTACCTTCAAAGTCAAATCTAATCTCGGTCCGAGCCCAATAAATTCGTGTGAAGTGGTGGAGGTGGCGGCGGTGGGGGATGGAATCGGCGCCGGAACGCGACCGAAAGATGGCCGATGCTGCACCGGATGGACCTTTTTCGGGATCGACTCGGGCCTCTCGTAACGCACTAAACTTTTTATACCCGTCGGGTTTTATGTGTGCGAACGTTTGCCGGGTGAGAATCATTTCCACTGCGACGGCATTTGCAATAAAATGAACGAATTTATCACGTAAACATTTTACAAGCGGTCTTATTTTACAGTTTTCTTTATATAGGATTTTGCTCTTTCCGAAAGTAAAATTCCACTCTCTCCGTTGGATGGTGTCGCTAAAATATAACTACTCCAAAAAAATATGCGAGAATCAGTGGCGGTCCTTGATGAAGTGAGTGAGATGAAGGCCGGTGAAGTTTGAAGGCGTTCTGTAATTTTTGCAAAAAAAACTTACCTCTTTGCACTGCAAGTCTAACCAACGTCATTTTCTGTTCGCAAATTTGATAATCACTTTGTCATTAAGATTTTCTATTTTGAACATAAACTGTTTTTCAATAGATAGCATGGAAACAGCTTTTAAACGATCTTCGGCAATTGAATTTCTGTCATTTTGATGCAGTTTATCTTCAGGAAATTTACCTCAATACCCTCCAAAATATTCTAGTTTGGTTACAACACTTAAAATAAAAGGGATTTTCAGATAATTTCGCAGATTCATAAACTATTGACATAATTAATTAACGAACTGAAATGACTTAGTGATTTCGAGCAACTCCAACATCGCGATTTCATTACATGCCTGACAAAATAGGGCAACAAGTCATTGGGTATTTCAATATCGGTATTCACAGTCATAATCCTAAATATATTTTACGAAATATTGTTTACTCTTTTGCGATACAGTAGAGACATTAAAAACTATTACGAAGTTTAACTACTATGAAACTACTTCTTCCACCCTTACACATAAAACTTGGTTTAATGAAAGGTGTTGTCAAAACCATGGATAACAATGATAAAAGATTTTTGTATTTTAAAACTACTTTCTCTAAGTGACGTCAAATTAAAATGAGGAAATTGATGAAAATCGTACCGCGAAAAAGCTAGCGGCTTTGTTATCTCTAAAGAAAATAATTTATGAATTTTTATCAAAATGTTAAAGCTGAAAATGCCCAATATTTAGTGACTGACTTGTTACAAAAATTTAGAACGGTAAGGTGCAGAATGTCTTTAGAAATATAAATCGTGGAGAATCGAAATTGGAATGAGTTTCCCTCCTAATCTGGAAACGGTGAGTGACGAACAAGGTGAACGCTTTCACCAGTATTTAGAAGAGCGTTATGAAGGCAGATGGAATACTAAACTGTTACCAGATTGCTGCTGGTTTGTAATTAAAGAGGATTCTACCGTTTACAACAGGAAAAGAATAAATGGCTCATTTTTCCTATTGACCACTTTAAACTCAGCTAATTTGATTGATTGACTATTTCTAAATATATATTACTATTTTTTTTACAAAATTAAGTTTATAAATAAATAAATATGATTTAGAATGTTTATATTGTCTATTTTTTGTAGTATGTTACTTCAATTTAACTTTAAAATGATACGTGTTACAAATATTCGATTAAGTTTTTTGTGTTCAGCAGGTACAATTTGACAAAAGATCCATTTTATTTAATGTTACAGAACAAAAATAATATATTATTAAAATAAAGTTATATTGGAAAGAATTCACCCAGATATGTTTTTAAAATCGGCAAATAAAGTCAGTAATTACTTAACACATTCTAATACTTCTCTACCTCAAATATTTTCTCATGAGAAACTAACAGGTCAATCGAAAGGTCTCCAGCCTACCGTAGTAAAACACATTTTTTTGCCAAAATTAGTTTTTTTTTATTCAACATAATTCCCAAGGGTGATACACTAATTATATCAACCCTCCAACTTTTCGTTACCATTTTTGTAGTACGATTTATCCTTTGCTTCAAAATACACATCAGTTGTGGCGATCACCTCTTCATTCGAACAAATCATTTCTTTCCAACGAGCATTCTTTTGAGATCTGAGAACAGAAAATAGTTACTGGGGACCATTCATGGATTTTTGCTATCGTTTTCAATGACTTGTGACATGGAGCATTGTCTTGGTGAAGCAGCACTTTTTTTCTTCAAATGCTGCCGTTTTTCGGCGATATCGTCCTTCACGCGGTCCAATAATGCTATGTAGTAGTCGCTGTTGATAGTCCTTCTTTTTTCAAGGTAGTCAGTGAAAATTATTCCATGCGCATCAAAAAATACAGACTCCATAACCTTGCCAGCCGACAGTTGTGTTTTCTCACGCTTTGGAGCGGGTTAATTGTGTGCAGTCCACTCGAATGACTGTCGGTTGGACTTCGGAATGAAATGGTGGAGCCATATTTCATCCATTGTCATATATCGATACTAAAACTCGGGTTTATTACGCTTGATCATCTTCACACACTGTTCCGAATCATCAACTCGTCGTTGTTTTTGGTCAAAAGTGAGCTCGCGCGGCACCCACTTTGCACGGAGCTTTCTCATACCCAAAAATGTGTGAGTGAATGTACATGTTCAGTTGATATCTTTAGAGTATCTGCTGTTTCATTCAATTTCAATTTACGGCATTCAAAATGAATTTGTGGATTTTTTTTGATGTTTTCGTCGGTAACAACCTCTTTCGGGCCTCCACTACGTTCACCGTCTTCGGTGCTCATCTCACCACATCTAAACTTAGCATACCTATCCTGGTTGATTTTCCTGGGGCAGTGTCTGGAAACTCGGCATCAAGCCAAGTTCTTGCTTGAGCTGTATTTTTTCCCTACAAAAAGCAATATTTTATCAACACACGAAAATACTTTTTATCTATTTTTTCAAATATACAATAACAAAAGTTACTTCACTCAAAATGTTATAATTCACAAATTAATGATCCGATAGCTGTCAAATTTATACACGCCTCTTTTGAAGATTAGGGCTAAATAAAAAAAAATTTGAATTTAATCTAGTAGCGCAAATATATATATATATATATATATATATATATATATATATATATATATATATATATATATATATATATATATGTAACATGCATATTTAAGTACAACAGAACAGTAGTAATAAATTAATATGTAAATGAAGATTTTACTAAGCATAACTAATTTAAGATGTAATTAATTGAAAATATTCTTCACAGTCTTAATTAGTACTTTGCGTAAGATATACAACTTCATAATTCGGATAGACAAGTAGCGAATAAAGGTACACAATTATCCGTCTGATGTCAAAAACCACATGGCATCCCTTAATGTCGTTCGCACACAACGAACTCCAATTACCAAAAGCGAATTTTCATTCCTGCCTCTACTCAGACCCCCCAGTTACATGTCATATATGATTTGTTGATTTTTAACGCCGAAAGACGTGATTTTTTGCATCTATTGTTTTCGGTCTACTCTTGCCGATGAGTTGCTTGGAAACCTCAACATTTAGATCGAAAATAGCGAAGCCATTAGATAGTCAGAGGCAAATACAGATTGCGTTTCCAATTGCTTACTTCGGAGTGGTACGAGATAATAGATATATTAGATATACATTATTTAGTTATTTATTTATTTGATATATGCTGATTAAAACGAGCATTTTATGCATTAATTATTACAATTTACGAGAATGTTACAAGAATATTTTTTAAATTGAGCTATAATTCAAAGATGAGGTGAAAATATTGCGACATTTTGACGCCATAAATTTAGATGACGTTATTTCTCTGATTTATTAAATGGGCTTTATATAAATCTCTTATTTAAAATATCAGGATAATGTCCCACGCTGACTTCTCCTCTAGATTACTACTAAGACAATCAATTTTTGATAGCTTCGATATCAAGAAACCTTAAGAGACCAATATCCGGTACATTAAACTAAAACAAACCTAGTATAGTAAACATAGATAAGAGAACAGAGTATAAGCTGATTTGGACCTAGGAGTGACAGTCCTTATAAGAATATATTATAATATACTTGCGAACAGGTACATTTGAAACATTCCTAGGAAAAAATTAAGGAGTCATACCTTGAAACCACAGTGGTATAATAACTGCTATCTAAAGCAAAATATAGCTAAGAGTCTCTTTTCTAAAATTGCTGTATTTGCGTATTTTAGCTCATAAATATGGTAGCTTTTTTGGAAAGAAGCTAATAAACGAATTGTTGAGTATATTGCGATTAATAGGCGGTTATTTTTATATGTCCATATCCCTTTCTTTCATCTCTTAATATTTGCATTATCTGATACGATATTGAGACAAAAACTCGACAACTAATCCGTATTGTTATTTATCTAGGCATTGTTGCGAGTCGAAAACGTCCACCCAAATAAACATAATATCTAATCTCGACTTCAAAAGCTGAACAGACAGTGGGGCGGACCGAAATTAGTTTATGTAAATCGATCGGGGGATAAATAACGGACTAACACCGCCATTTTCCATTGTTTCCAATTACGGGTCACGCCCCTTACGGGACTAATCCTCTGCGAAATTAGGGAAAATTATTTACTCTTTCCATTACATCCGATAAACGTTCTCAGTCTGGTCGGGAACCCTGCGGCAGTTTTAATTCCGAACGTGATTCGTGGATATATTTTCGAAACCAGTGGCCATCAACGAATATGTATCTGGCGAACCCCCTCAGCTAAAGGTCATCCGTCTCTCATATTCGAAACGACGAGAAAATCGTTTGAAAAACAAAGGTTGAATGAAAAAGCAATCAAATACGTTTGTTTGTACGTAACAAGGATGTATCAGGTACAATAAATATCATGGATATATCAGGAAATATTTGTTATATTTAAGCGAGCGAGCCAAATTGGCCATTTACATTACTCAGATAACACAACGATACTTAACACTGATATACAGCATTCTTGCTCATGGGACATGTGTACATAATTTTTTTTATATATATTTTAAAGTCTCTTTTTTACCAACTATGGGTTTATCTGGACTGGGCCTAAAGCTTAACGTGGGCTCAGAACCACGGTCCTCAGAATTAAGCCTACCGACTGACGAGTGAC
Source organism: Rhynchophorus ferrugineus (assembly GCF_030347505.1). Taxonomy (NCBI): domain Eukaryota; kingdom Metazoa; phylum Arthropoda; class Insecta; order Coleoptera; family Curculionidae; genus Rhynchophorus; species Rhynchophorus ferrugineus. The sequence goes on along the minus strand of NW_027472581.1, from coordinate 10,272,549 downwards.
CAACTTTAGAAATAATTCCAGAAGACATCCGGTCTTATCCAGCCTGGTTACTGGCATGATTGGGATCATTTTCCTTGTTGGATTTTACACTCTTGTCTAGAACATTCACAAATATTAAACAATTACAAACATAAATTTACGACTATGCCCCAGCAAGATTCCAACCTGCGGCTATCGCAGCAGTAGGAGGACCGTCCCATTGCCTTTACCACTGCGCCACCAAGCCGGCTCGTGTACCTAATTTAACTTTTTAACTACTATCAACTGACTACTTTGAAGTCGGCGCCGAGCCCAAATAGTTATATTACTTTTAATTAGATCTGTTGGTAATCTAATTTTTTGTATATGTCACAATATTATATTATTATTTTTGTATTGTTTGGGCTCGGCACCGACTTCAAAATGATCAGTTGGTAGTGGTTAAAATATTATTGTAAATAGATAAATAGTTTTATGTAGGTATTAAGCTAAATTGTGTGTATATAGTAGAATATAAAATACCTTTATTAGATAGGTTAAATAAGGTTTTTGATTATATTCGTTTAGTTATTACAACGATTATAGTGTAATTATTTTGTTTTAAAATGCTTTTTTTGTGTTAAAAATCAAAATTTGATTATTTTTTAATTTTTAGTTAGTTCCTTATTTATATTTTTATGTCTGTTCAATTTTTTTGTTAAAAATATGTTATTTTTCCCTTTTTAGTGTTAGATATTAACTCAATAAAATACTGTTACTTTATTTAATATTACAATGGGTAGGCCAACTAAAAATGCAGCCCGTGTGATGAAAAATAGAAGTAAAGAAACACTTATTGAAAATAAGGAGCGCTTTAGACCTCGGGGTCCTAGATGATTTGACAAGTGTTTAACAAGATCAAAGAGTTATTTCCCTCGCCGGGAATTGAACCTATGACTCCCATTTGGGAGTTAAACGCTTTAAGAATTACACATTACATAGTTAAAGTAAATTGAATAGTTTTTGCACTGAACGACTTCCGATTTTCCGTCACATAAGCTCAGCAATTACATTATACACAAATCTGATTATTTTTGATAAAAAAAAATATGTGGAAACCTTGTACGTGCCTTTAATATTTAAGTATTTCTCTCGATTTACCACCCTCCCCCCCAATGAACTCTGATTTGGTTCCAATGGGACCACCTCGGAAATGCACTCATTTGAATAAACAAAGAATTTTAAAAATCGGTCCACAATTGACATACATACATTAAAAAATGCAGCCAAACATAGAACCTCCTCCTTTTTCGAAGTCGGTTAAAAATGGCAAGGGTTCTAAATACAGAAAAACTACTTTAAATATATTTTTAATTTGCATTAAAAACTATTTTCATTGAAAGGGGAAGCGACTTGTTCAACGGCGATATAATCCGTCTCTCATATTCAAAACAACGAGACGTTTGAGAAACAAAGGCTGAATGGAAAAGGAATCAAATACGTTTGTTTGTACATACAAGGATGTATCTGGTACAATAAATATCATGGATACATCAGGAAATATAATGTAAATTGGCCATTTACATTACCCAGATAACACAACGATACCTAACACTGATATACAACATTCTTGCTCATGGGACCAAACCCAAATAGTTATATTACTTTTAATTAGATTTGTTGGTAATCTAATTTGTTGTATATGTCACAATATTTTATTATTATTTTTGTATTGTTTGGGTTCGGCACCGACTTCAAAATGATCATTTGGTAGTAGTTAAAATATTATTGTAAATAGATAAATAGTTTTGTGTAGGTATTAAGCTAAATTGTGTGTATGTAGTAGAATATGAAATAACTTTATTAGGTAGGTTAAATGAGGTTTCTGATTATATTTATTTAGTTATTACAACTATTATTGTGTAATTATTTTATTTTAAAAGGCTTTTTTTGGTGTTAAAAAACAAAGTTTTATTATTTTTTTAATTTTTATTGAGTTCCTTATTTATATTTTTATGTCTGTTGAATTTTTTTGTTAAAAATATGTTATTTTTCCCTTTTCAATGTTAGACATTTACTCAATAAAATACGCAGTTACTTAATTTAATATTACAACGGGTAGGAAAACTAAAGGTGCAGCCCGTGCGAAGAAAAATAGAAGTAAAGAAACAGTTATTGAAAATAAGGAGTGTTTCAGGCCTCGGGGTCCACTACCTAGCCTAGATGATTTGACAAATATATTTAACAAGATCAAAAAGTTATTTTCCTCGCCGGGAATTGAACCTACGGCCTCCGTTTGGGAGCTAAATGTTTTAACAATTACACTATAGAAGCAGTTGTCTACAATATTTATACGATGTGTCATTCAGTACAGTTAGTGTTTAAAAAGCAAATTGAATAGATAAAAAAATGTGGAAACCTTGTACGTGCCTTTAATATTTGAGCATTTCAGCTTCCGCTCAGAGGATCCTGATCCTGATCCAATGAGACCACATGGGAAGTGCACTCTTTGGAATAAACAAAGAATTTTAAAAAGTCGGCCCACAATTAACATACATACATTTATAAAAATACAGCCGAAAATAGAACTTTCTCCTTTTTGGAAATCGGGTAGAAATAGGAAAGGTTTTAGACACAGAAAAACTACTTTACAAATATTTTTAATTTACATTGAAAACTGTTTTATTCAATAAAAAAAAACGACTTGTTGAACGGCGATATAAAATTACACTAAGGGTTTGTCTATTATAAAACAGTTCGCCGATTTCAAGGTAGTAAGATAGTAGTAAAAATAGTGAAAATAACATTGTAAATAGATAAATAAGTATAGGTGTGTAAAAAGTGGAATATAAAGTACGTATAGCCATTAGATTATTTTTATTTGTTATTACAAGGATTACTATGTACATATTTTATTCAATAAATTTTTTATTGTGTTAAAAATCAGTTTGATTACTTTTTAATTCTTAGTGACTTTCTTATTTATATTTTAAAGTCGGATCATTTTTTTGTAAAAAATATTTTATATAATTTATACATGTTTTATATTAAACTACGTGTACTTACTTTTATATTATTCTATCATATGGATCACCGGTCTGAAAATAAAAAATATGTTATTAATCGATAGAGAAAGAGGAGATATAAATATTCTTCTATAATATTTCATGAATATTTAATTAATTAATAGAAATCAAACAAATATATTTAAAGCACTCCTGATAATCAGATTATAAATATTATTTTGAAAAACTTACTGCTGAGTATAAAATGTTTCTTTCTCTAATGTTGTATCCTAGAGTTCAGTTTAACGACTTTTAAAGCTTGCAAATATTATTGATAACAAAAGCTTTTTACGAACGGCAATAAGGCATTTCCTTGTACTTAAAATACAACAATTAAAATGAAAAACTGAAAATACTTGAAAATTATAAACTTGAATATATTTAAAATTCTGAATCTATAGATATTGATGAGAAAGAATGAACTATTTAAATTTCAAAAGCCGATAGTCGTATATTCATCATAATAATCCCAGACAGTTTGTGATAATAACTGACTGATGAATAATTTCGTAGCAATCATAATCATATTGTCTAGCGCCTGGTTAATCATTAAAATTATAAGATTCGAAAATATCATAGAAATCAAAATCAAATCAAGCAAGTTCAGGTGTATTTTTTCTCTTCTTTACCCAAATGAATTCTCAAAGAGATACTTAGTTAATAATTATAAATACTAACTACACTAGTAACTATTTAACACTAATAAGCTATTTGTTTTTATTCAAATTTGCTACGGTTTTATAATTACAAATTATTTATTTTACGATAGACACTTTGGGCTTAACTTTCATGTCACTGTTTTTAATGGGCACATAGTTTTACTTATAACTTCATAGGAGCTGAAGATCATCAGCATAAATGGGCTGATTAAGCCTTTGTTGATGTCTTTTAGCAAAGCCCTTGATAAATTTTTCGTTCTTGTCTTTGACCGTTTCTAAATTCAGGTGCTTCAGTATGAACAGTCTCCCAATACTTTATTTTGGAATCTTTGTATGATAATAAAATTATAAGTTATACAAGCCGTCTTGGTTGCATCGGTAAAGGCAACAGGGCGGTTCACCTACTGTTGCGATAATCGAGGGTTCTAATCCTGCTGGGGCATGGTCCTAAATTTATGTTTGTAATTGGGTAATATTTGCGATTGTCCTAGGCGAGAGTGTAAATTCCGGTAAGGAAAATGATCCCAGTCACGTCAGTAACCAGGCTGGGTAAGACCGGAAGTCTTTTAGGAAGTTGGTCATTCGCCAATCGGTAGTCTTAATACCAGGGACCGTGGCTCAGTGCCGACGTTAAAAGGTCCAGTGCAAATTAAACCTTCTTGGTAAAAAGAGAAAAAAAAATACAAATTACTATGTAGCATTTTGTTTAATTTTATGTCTTGTAAATGAACCTTTAGGCTATTTCTAGATCTTCGATTGCCATTTTGAAGAAAGAGAAAACGTCATTGCACCGTTAATTCAAACAAATAAAATCTCAAATAGAGTAATTCCATGTCAGTCCGTATAATTTTCTCTCAAAATTCTGAAAATACATCGCCTCCACCCTGGAGAAAACAAAATAAAGAAAGTGAAATGGCCGCCATCTCGGGTCCGGAATCGTCGAAGGACCAATATGTTTTCCGCCCGTCATTTACCTAATTTTTTTTTATTTTTACGCTCTCTTGGTGATACGTCCGATGCCAGATAATAAAAACGCTGGATACGGATCTAAGTTAATATCACGTATTTGTTTTCTTTTTTCCCTTCGTTATTATTCTATATTCTCCTTTGTGCGCTTTTTCTATCTCTACCCTATTACTTTTATATCATATGCTGTTTTTATACGGCGTGTTGATTAATCCATCTCGAAGAATTAGACGAACGGTTATTAGCTTTTATCGGTTGCCTAACTAAATAGTCTCGATAGAAATATTTAAACAATAGATGGTTATAGATGGCTCAACTTATAATAAATTGTTCAGAGGGCCAACCATTTTTGGTCAAGAGTACTGCTGCAACATAATAATACCTATATATGTTTAAGAAAGATGTTTAATTTTAAGTTTAAGAAAATTATAATGTTTTTTTTTGGTATAGTTTAGGAGTCTAATTTGCTAGATAAGTTTGCTATTTTTTTAAATATTTACGACACGGAAAAAAGAGTTGTAACATGATAAAATACAAAATATCGTATTGTATCGAATACCTGCTAAAGCTAAGTCAAAATAAGGAAAGCACCGAGAAAGAGAAATCAAAACAACAAATAATCTAGACTATTTAGAATTTGGAATGTATAAACATTAAATAATAGTTAAATTGTTGTGTTATTCTTGGTGTTGTAGCATATACTGGTTTTAAAAGTACCAATTTATATATCAAAACTATTTAAAAGGAACTATTGGTATATTCAGCATAAGTGGCGGTGTGAATGACCTTCTTGGACTAACGCATTACTTTTTGGACATGGAACTGTTCTACAAGATCCACCTTTCTTCGCCAGTAATACGCCACAGAAGACTATGTTCTGATTTAACGTTTCTCGTTATTTACGTTGTTGTTGTTTGTAATTGCTTTTATTGTAATGCTTGTAATCAGGTGATTTTATAGCGAAGCCAATACTAACAAATGATTAAATCCACGGCCCTTATAAAAACAAAGACTGTCTGTCTATGTTTTCAGAGCGCAAATCGTAATCATTGAGTTTTGATGACGATATTTACAGTCTGGTTTATTTGTGCCCAGTGTCAGTACAACTTTAAATACTTCTGCTTATTGACAAATAGCCTGGATCTTAAGACCTTAAATTTAATCGACCCCAATGTGAAAATATAATTATTATCTCCCAACAGAACCTCGTTTCTGCAACCAGAAGATCAGGGTGTAATATTAGCATTGCAACTATTATCCAACGGGTATGATTGCAAGAGAAAAACACGTCATGATAAAGTGAAATGCGTCAACTGTAATGGCGAGCGTCCTGCAAATCATAGGGAATGCCCAGTCCATAAAGCGATGGAACAAAAATTCCATCCAATACTGAGGGAAAAAAGAAACTTACAGACACCATGAGAGCATATAACATTTATATCATACGCACACGCAGTAACCAACACTTAACACAAATCTAATACGCAGACAATCACCAATGAAGCTATAAGTACTATTAGTAAATTAGAGGAAGTGATGGGTAAACTTATGATGATGAACAGTGATGAATTTTGCTCACCGTCGTCATTACCAAGCTAGCCTAATGACTGATAGCCATTAAAGCAAATACAAAATAGCCGTCTGGAATGCTAATGGACTGCAGCAATATGCCAGGGAACTGGCCATGATTTAGAGAGGACTTAGACAATTTAATATCTTAATTTACATCTTAAAACAGAAAAAAGTACAGAAATAGCAGCAAAAATATAACAAAATCTATACAAGAGGTCGAATGGTACGCAACACCTAGTAGCGCAACATATGAAAAGTTTAATTATATTTCATTTACAATTAAACAAAAAATCGGCGAAAAGAGAAAACTGCTAAAAACCTGGCACAAATGAGAACAGAAGAAAACAATGGAAAATTCAACAAATCCACAAAAGAGCTGAAAGAGCTAATAAATAAGGAACAAAATCAAGAAATTTAAAACTATTTAGAACACTTAACGCCAGCTGATGCAACAGGATATTATTCTCTCTGGAAGGTGCGAAAAAAGATCAAAAAACCTACCCGTCTGAAAAATCCGCAACAGAAGAAAATAACATAGTTGACTTTCTTAACACTCCGTTTCAAGTGGATCATATAATAATATGATCTGAAATCATATAATAATACTTATTGCCCACGGGCAGTTGTTGACGTTCTAAAAAACGTTAATAAAAAAATCTAAGGCGCAGTTTCAGTCGCATTAACCATTATTAAAGATGCAGTGAGTAACTTTAGGACCATCAATTATAAATGCATGCTCGTAAAACCTATGACCGGAAATTGTTATCGATCTCTCAGCATTGCCCGATAAATAAGGCCAAAATTTTAAAAGTTATACATGTAGAAGGTTTTGAGGATCTTCGGCTAACGACAATGAACGGACAGAAAGGGAACTAGTTGAAATTTCGGAAAGCAATTTAAATAATGAATGAAATAATGAAGATGATACATCTACAAAATTGGCTGGAAAAACAACTACGTCTTTAAGTTTATACAAAATAAATAAGATTTTATCAACTGTAAAGTTTAATAATGATCTAGATTGTTTACTACAACCGTATAAAGAAGCGCAGAAAGACGTTAAGAAAATAATGAAATAGCCAACAATACTTTAATTATAAAAAAAAATTGTACTGTTACATTTGTATTTTTAAGTGAATATAAGTTGGATTAATTATTTCACTAAATTTTAAGATAATAATATAGGGTGCCGCAAAAGTCCCGCTACCATTTGATTTACCACAACGTTTAGCTCAGTTTAGCTTTAACCATTGTATTGTGTAGACGTCCAAATTTTATTATGGATAAGTATGTTACATGCCACAAGAACTAGCAGAAATAAGTGACAATATTTATTGTAAATAATCGTTCTATTATTGTCACTCGGCGGAAATTGCGTCTGTGATAGCGGGGCTTTTGCCACACCCTATTTTTAAACAAATATATTCATATTCATTCTTACTATTCGACAACAGATGGCTCCACTCGTATCTACCGCACTTTAGACAACCGCATATACACCTACGCTGGATATTATAGCCACAGAATTAGTACCAATTGGATTGGTAGAGGCGGTACCGGGTAAAGACCATCCCCACTTCGTCTATAGCTTTTTCATTCGTTTCCTTAACAGTATTATCGTTAACCGTTCATCCACTAGTTGACCACGCGTTATCGCATAAATAAAGATATATATATCAGTGTTCCTGATTGCTATCGCGAAATAGTGAGTGTTCGGAGAAATAAACGAAGTAAATACACACAACAAACGGATATCCTTGTAAATTGTTCAAAGTGACAATAACTATTGTTGTCACAACCTAGTGACATTACCAATCAAAGATGTGAAGTTGTGTTCGTTAAAAAGTGTATCAAACTGACAGTAAACTGAAGGTAATTTCAGTTTACCACATGGACATTTCCATTTATTTAAATTAATAGTCTTATTGAACAAATATTCTTCTGCGCAAGCTCATACACTTTGTGTTGTAACAGATTGTTGAAAATTTTTGTCTAATATAATTTTCTTTGTATAACTATCCCAAGAAATTAAAAAACAATAATCAACTATATGTTACAATAGTAAAAGAAGTGCTGGGAACTCATTTAAAGACAGAAAAAATAGATACTAATAAAGATACTAAATAAACATTTTAATCATTAAATATGTTGTTTTTTTTATCGTGTAAATTATAATTGGGATATATTTGAAGATAAAAAGTCATATTCTATTAGAACATTTTAAGCATATCTTTAAAAAACGGAGTTAATATACGATCACGTACCATATTTATATAAAGACATCATATTGAAATAATTTTAGTGAAAGTCCATAAACTACGTTTCTATATGTCATTTACCTATCTCAAAACAAAATCTTCATCTTGCAGACTATCGTACTTTTCATCTGAAAGAAGTCTCCGGTCAATACATCATTAGTTTTATAAAACAACAATTTTTACATTTGCTCTTTCATAAAAATATATTCGTTTTTCCTTGTTTCTTTCACTACTCTACCTTCAGAGTAACAGTCATTAGATTATTAGTGTGTCATTGATGATTAATGTTATATGTAATGAATTCGGATGAACACTTATTAGTAGTATCGTCCCAAGCTAATCTTGAATCTGTAGCGACCTTGAAGATGTCGAATTTTACATCGTGGAATAACGGTCTACAAAATACCCAGAAATATAATCCCAGATGTTGAACACGGGCGGGGTGCCAACTGGAACCCGACAACGAATAGCTGGCGGCAACCCCGAGACGTTTATCTGGGATATTATTGAAGGGTATTTCGGTCATTCAGTGCTCAACCCTCGTTTGGTTAAGACGTGCCACCATCGACTGCCCAAGCCTCGTCTTCAGGTAACTCCGCTGCCATCCGTTTTATTATTTGTATTTTCACATTTTTTTATATTGCCAATAAATAACGGTCACATCATGTAAACACCACTGTTTTATTTCGATTTACCTCCATTCACCGAGCCACATCATTTACCCTAAAGTGGTGACCCCGACGTGATCTTTCGCAAAATTGGGTTTGGACTCGTGAATGGAGGGTACGTAGAAAATGGTGTATTTTACGTGGCCGTTATATTTTTTTTTTATTTCAAAATTTTAAATATTTTTAATTCGATTCCTTTTCAATTTTACCTTCAAGATTCATTTTCATTTTATTCCGATTAATTTCATTATTTCCAATTAATGTTTTAAAATTTTTTTTTGTCAAAATTTTTATTTCACAATCTTTTGGAATATTTTTACACCACTGCTTAGTCATCAGCGTCTCGGCTAAACATTTCTTTCGGCGCTATGTTTAAATCATGATGTCTTCCTTCGCTCGCCGTCTCCGTCATAATGGCAGATATTTTGATTTAAAAGGCTTTGGGCAGCTTCGGTCGGATACCGTCGTTATTTGTTTTTTCTGAATTAACCTAACGTATGTGACTACGGATTAGTCACAGAGCAGCTCCAGAAGCTAGGTACCGATTGCAGTCACCGTAGACTCGTTATGTCTTCGCCGAAGTACCAGAATTGCTAACGTCTCGTCGTCAAAGAAAATAAGCTACCACGTCGTCGAACAGTCGATCCTCCCACAGCGTCGATTACGGGAGCCCTGTCTGAAGAATAGCTTGTTTTCAACGTCGTCGATGGACCACATTCAAGTGCCAAAGCGACGATGATGCAACGGTATCTGTAGGACCGGAAGATATCAACAGCCGTACCAGATCGCAACCGTACCAACCACAACCGTTTCAAACTATCATATTTTTTCAAAGCCCATTTTACACAGCACATTTTGTTTGGTATATGTTTTTTTTTTGTATTTGATACTTTTTGCAAACATTTTTGTATTTTTGTTTAATTTGTAGTAATTTTATGTAAAATTCTAGCAGGGGAGTATTGTAGCGAATTGAGGCATGTCGAATTTTACATCGTGGAATAACGGTTTACAAAATACCCAGAAATATAATCCCAGATGTTGAACACGGGTGGGGTGCCAACTGTAACCCGACAACGAATAGCTGGCGGCAACCCCGAGACGTTTATCTGGGATATTATTGAAGGGTATTTCGGTCATTCAGTGCTCAACCCTCGTTTGGTTAAGACGTGCCACCATCGACTGCCCAAGCCTCGTCTTCAGGTAACTCCGCTGCCATACGTTTTATTTATTTGTATTTTCACAATTTTTATTTTGCCAATAAATAACGGTCACATTATGTAAACACCACTGTTTCATTTCGATTTACCTCCATTCACCGAGCCACATCATTTACCCTAAAAATCATAAAAGATCTTTTATTTTCATACGAGAGCTTTTGTTCAACAAGTTCCAGCAACACTCTACAAATAAAATAAAAATTAATTGTTATTAAAATATATCATGACTAACGTTCTAATTTTTATAAGTTATTGCAATTTTTGCTACTATATTTGATGGACAATCTCCTGTAATATATTCACTACTGAACTGACTAGCTTTTGGTTGACGTATTCTACATCTACTACCCTAAAAGGAATGGATGATTAACTACATCAAAATATGTATTAAATTTATAATAATTACCTTTAATATTATTTCTGGTACTATTACTTTTTCTTTCGTACCATTGGAACGTTTTTATTCTAACAAAAAGAATAATTTTTTCTTTGCTTCGAAAACGAACATTTGAAGGCATTAGCCGATGAGAATTCGTGTAAAACCCAAGAAGAAATTTCATAATTTTTGAGAGTAACACCGAAAAAATCATTGAAGAACATGGGTATGATCTAAGAGCTTGGATAATTTGTGCTGTAAAAATTGAAGCAAAGATATATTATGGTAAAGTTTCTTTCATCGTATTTTATTGGTAATGAAAATAAAATTCATTACAATAATCTAAAGCAAAAATTACAAGAATTACCTGGCTAATGCTCCGAATATTGTACCAGAGTAGAGGGGTTTACTATGACCTGTCTAGTTATCTAAGAGGATAGCTATCAACTGCAATTGACGCGTTTAAGTCGAGTACTGCACGAAAAATCGTCGGAATACGAGCGAAGACACAAATTTTGAATTCTTCAGCATGGAAAAGCACAGTCAAAGGCTAAAAACCCGGAGAAAAAATTATTGGAAATATTAAAGTGAAACTGCCGAAAGGCCCCAGCCGCCGCATTTTCCAGACATCGGAGAAACAGGGCCGAAGTAGCGACGATGGATGAAAAATACTTTCAATAAAATATATGGTACCGCATTTAACAATAAAATTTAAAATTAAAAAAAAATATTTAAAACTAATTTATAGGCCTGATAAATGTCCCTTATATTTATCAAATTGTACGAATTTATATAAATTTTAATATTACTAAAGATAGTCTATAAAACAATAAAACATCTTACGTATTTTAAATATCTTTACAAAATGTAGCAGAGAAAATATGAATAAAATATGATGCTGTAAAAATAATCATTAGAAAATTATAAACATTTTTTTGATTATTTTTATTATCAAAAAAAATCTGAGCCGAAAAAGTGAAAAATACCTCGATTTTTCAAATTAATATAGTTTATTATACCTTAGTATAGCAATAAACTTTATATAATATTTTTTTATCATATAATCTTTATTATAGCATATCTCTTATTTTATATTCGTATAAATTTCAACAATAAATAGACTATTCTAACTCTTTCGTCACGCTTTCTTATTTATAGTATCAATTCTACAAATCAAATATAGTTTTATTTTATTGCTTTATTATCTTCTTATCTTAAAGCACATGACGAGTGATTCCATGGCTTACCTGAGTTTGTTTAGTTTGAGAACTACAAAAATGTATATACAACTATCGCACTAGATAGACGTCTTCCCCATTGACTTCTCATTTGAATGGAAATATAGAAATACTGTAAAAACAAACGTAGTCATGCATATCATATTCAGACATAATATGTATTCTTATATTCTAATTGTCCTTTTTACTAACTATGTTTTGTCTAGACTGGACCTACCGCTTAATATGGGCTTCGAATCAGGGTCCCGGGTATTTATTCTACAGATTGGAGGGTCACCAACTTAAACTTGACTACTCTGTCAACTCTGCTGACTTAGTACGTAATGGTTAATGACTGACAATATATTTTGAACATTGTCTTGAGATATCCAAAAAAATATTCCTGTAGTCATAACTGAGCACAACACTCAAACCTCGGTTAAGCCCATCGGTTAAGGATTCCAAAGATTCCATTAGGTAATAAAATAAAATTCATGCTCGGTATTTTCTGGATTTTCAGCTTGGTTCATTATGAGCCGCTAAACCCCTATGAGCTATATTATGGGGATCGCTGTCAACTAGAATTGATAGGTTTACGTGGAGCACTGCACAAAAAACGGCAGGAATACAAGCGAGGACAGAAACTTTTTATTCCTTAGCATGACAACGCTCAATCACAGGTCGAGAAACCGATGAAAACGTACTTGGAAACATTAAAGTTAAATTGTGAAGCCCCAGTCGCCTTATTCAACAGACCTTGGAGAAAAAGGTTAAAAGTAGCTACTATCGATGGACAATAATTTGAATAAAATATATTGTACCGAGTTTCACAATAAGTCTTCAAATTAAGAGAAAATAGTATAAATTTAAAAGTGGAATATACCATGATTTTTCAACCTCATATCTTTTATTATATATTAATATAGTAATAACGTTTATATAATAACTTTATATTACATTATCTTGTATATATTAATATATCTTATTTTATATTTGCATAATTGCATCGTTATCTATATTACCTATATCTGTTCAAATATATCTAGATTTATTGCCTTTATTTTTCAACGTAATATCTTCTACTAAATCTTAATCTAGTAATAACGTTTATTTAATATCTTTATATTACATAACATATTCTATAGTAATGTCTATTATTTTATATTAATATAAACTTCAACAATAAATAGCTTATTTAATCTATAACCATTCCATTTATTAGTGTTAGTATATAACTATTAGTATAGTAATAACGTTTATATAATAACTTTATATTACATTATCTTGTGTATATTAATATCTCTTATTTTATATTTGCATAATTGCATCTTTATCTATATTACCTATATCTGTTCAAATATATCTAGTCGCGGTTTCTTATTTATTGCCTTTATTTTTCAACGTAATATCTTCTACTATATCTTAATCTAGTAATAACATTTATTTAATATCTTTATATTACATAACATATTGTATAGTAATGTCTATTATTTTATATTAATATAAACTTCAACAATAAATAGCTTATTTAATCTATAACTATTCCATTTATTAGTGTTAGTATATAACTATTAGTATAGTAATAACGTTTATATAATAACTTTATATTACATTATCTTGTGTATATTAATATCTCTTATTTTATATTCGCATAAACTTCAACAATAAATATCCTATTCTATCATATCTATATTATCTATGCCCGTTCATATATATCTCGTCGCGATTTCTAATTTAAATCCTTGATTTTTCAACGTAATATCTTCTACTATATCTTAGTATAATAATAACGTTTATATAATATCTTTATATTATATGATCTATGGTATAGTAATATATTTTATTTTGTATTCGTATGAACTTCAACAATAATTAACATATTCTATCTATAACTCCTATTATAGCAATACCTCCTATTATAACTTAATTTAGTAATAAAGTTTATATAATATATTTATATTATATAACCTGTTATATAGTATATAAACTTCAACAATAAATAGCCTATTTAATCTATAACTATTCTATCATATCTGTTTTGTCTATGTTTGTTCATATATATCTCGTATATCTTAGTCTAATAATAATGTTTATATAATATGTTTATATTATATAACCTGTACTATAGTAATATATTTTGCTTTATATTCGTACAAACTTCAACAATAAATAACCCATTCTATCTATAGTTATTCTCTCAAATCTATTCTATCTATATATCATTGCGGTTTATTTTTATAGTCTTGTTTATATTAGTCTAGTAGTAAAGTTTATATAGTATATTTATATTATATAACCTATTATAAAGTAATGTCTTTTGTTTTATATTAAGATAAATTTCAACAATAAATAGCCTTTTTAATCTATAACTATTCTATCATATATGTTTTATCTATGTCTGTTCATATATATCTCGTCGCGGTTTCTCATTGATATTCTTGATCTTTCCACATAATATCTTCTATTATGTCTTAGTTTAGTAATAACTGTGACTGTACTAATTCTCCATTTTGCTCTTTCCATTTAGACAATCACCATATGTGACCCATATGTGAACACTATATTTTTCCTGCTCAAGCGCACTCACACATTTCATCAAATTCGGTTCAGGGCTTTAGAAAGATTTCAGTGACGCCGTTAAGTAATAAAATAAAACAGATGAACAATTAAAAAGTTCTCATTGAAAATGTCGATCTATAAAATAATTTATTTGCTTGAAATTATGTAAATTTCATAATTATATTTGTCTTTCTGAATTTTAAAATATATTATGATATGGCAGGTGCAAAATAAGAACTAAATTAAATAGCTCTTAAAGTATTAGATACAATTACTAAATTAGTCCGACAGGTTAATTGTTTGGAAAGAGAAACTACAGTTATGTATAAAATAAAAATGGTTAATTATGGCATATACATAAAAAAACGATTTCTCCATATTTTTAAAGCTTGACCAATTAAAACTATCAGTCATGGCATCTAAACCAGCTCACAACTAGCTGAAAAATGCATTTTCGAGACATTTGATATGATATTTTACATTCTAATAAACCGATTTTATTGAAATGTGGTGGAAAAGCCTTCTCTATGTAATCCTCCCTCGTATCAAAGTTAAATTGTAACAAAATTTCGAATTTTCCTATATATTTTGTTAAATTGGAAATATCGAAATACTCAACAAAAATTATTTTTATTTTCAAAAAACGCTATTTATCAAAAAAATGTTATTGAAATTTTATACAATAGCAGCGTATAAACAAATAAAAGTACCTGAGCTGAAGGGTAACAGTACCCATATAAAAAAATATAAATTTTCGGCTTTGGCAATTTAATTAAAACCCTATATAAATTATCTTAATTTCATTACAATTTTTATTACACTAATTTTAACTCGGCGTGGCAAATAATTTGTATAGTATATTAATCAATATATAATTAACAAAAATATACTTTTAGATCATAAAGAACTAATACTAAATAACCCAATAAATGCTTTTTGATCAGTAGATATTAAAAATTCCGAACAATTTTTTAAGCGATATAACAAAGACTAATACGGTTAATATAAAATTGGGCTTAAATTTAGCTGAATTTAATGCAAACTCTCATTTGAACCGTTACTTTTACCTTGTGTAAATATAAACAAATGTAAGTAACCATCAAATTATTAAGGAAGAAATGCGTGATGGATACTTGTGAAATAATTGAACAAAAATATTACCAAATATTATTTATTTTAGTATTATAGTACATCTAATAGATATATTATTAAGTACAAGTAATAACACAAATATAATAGTTTATAGGTTAGATTTGTTTTCCTTATATTTAACTCCTTTTAGTTCTTGTTTCCTTCGATGGTGTGTTTACTTGGCAAGTCATCTTGGTATCACTTAATTTTTATTTCTTCTGTTACTACCTGTGTCCGCCCTTCTTGATAAAATTAATCACTGAATTATGTCTAATGCATTTTCCATATCTACAAAACAGTTAGTACTTTTTATCTTCTCATACGTTCTAACTTAATGCTTACGTCTAATTTAGAATAATTGGAATCATATCTGTGCACACAAATCTTTTGCGCCCTACAATACCCTTTTCTAATGTCATCACTATGTCTCAGGAATTTCCAGAATTGCACAGTATTATCACATATCCTGAAGTTTTCCTTCAGTCACATTCACTTTACGATTCACTCTCCAGTTCAATCAATAAACTTTCAATTTCTAATCTATCTAAAACATATTCACGATTCCACAATTTATTAATTACTTCCTTAGTATGTCTTGTCGAGTTCATCCAAACTGAAGGTCTTATGGTTGATCTATTGATCTCATGAGATTATTCTATTCCTTCCACATATCCAAGCAGTTTTTGATGGAATATCCTTCTCAGTCAACAATATGTCCGCAATTAACTATTAATAAATATAATTACCACCAAAACCCAATTGAATGCTATTGTAACTTTTACCTGTTTCCATCAATTTTTCTTGATTTTATACTTTTTTTGTTACTCTCTTTTCAAGAGTGCCACATTGAACCATTTTGAAATATTCAAATTTCTTATATTATTTTATTCCTCTAATAAAATTAAGGCATAAAATTTTAAGGTAATGTCTGGAGGTTCCATTAAATATCTCCGAGGGTTATCTTTACACCATTTGACCCTTTGTAAGAGTGTAAAGAATGTCTTATAGCCCTCAAAAATCTGCATGTCCCTAATTCTTTAATGTATACTTTCCAGAGAGCCAATTTTCTCTAAACTAATTTTTATTAAATTATGCTTATATCGATGAAACAGTTTATGTACTTACTGTTCTTATACATTTTGTATATTTGGTATCGAATACAGCCAATATCAATACGGTCAAGATTCGCCATCCACTTTGTATGTAGACGGGTTTTCTTGGGTGAATCTAAGATATTATTCTTCATTTTGTAAGTGATGTTATTCACAGTACCCACAGTTATATTTAGCACGACAGAAACCCTTTAAAAAACATTTTCAATAAAATTGTAGGTTTTATAAACTATATTTTATAGTTTAATAAAATTGTTATTTAATATCATCAATAATTACCTCTTCGCTATCTCGTTTCTTTTCGAAATAACCTATTAAGGTCAATAAATAATTTGTGATCCTGAATATCTATTGTTTTCGGTATTTTCACACAAAGTAATGTGATATATTACGGAGCGACATTAAATGTATCAAAATAAAGTGCTAAAATAATGTTTGCCCGTTTATAACCTGTAATAATTATAACTAATATTTTGAATAATTTAGCGTACATCTTGACAAATTCTTGAAAGCAATAGTGATAAGAGATGTTTAACTCTTACCTATAAATTATTGTGGCTGTATAATTAACTGTAGTATTTAGATATAGTAGAGTGTTAAAATAAATTATGTTGGGTAACATTTTTGTTCAATTATTTTATTTATATCAGAATTTTTTTATATGTCAAAGCCAATCTGAATTAAAACTCACAAATATCCACGACGCATTACTACAAAAACTTTGAATAGAATATATATATTAGGATACGGAACCATAGAAAAACACAAATCAAATTGTCTTACTTTTCTAATGGCGGTACATCCTCTTCGAGTCCATCGGTACAGTCGATCAAGTCAAAACAACTAAAAAATCTCAAAAAGCAAAAAATATTTAGATATTGTGTTAAATTAATAATTCTAGAGTAATAATAATTAAATTGTTGTATTGTTCTTGGTGGTATAACATACAATGGTTTTAAAATATGGAAGAACGAGGGTAAGTGCAGAATGTATGGTTATATTTGTAAATGTTATAAAATCCAAACAACATCTATTTTATTTATAGTAAGATGGTTAGCTGCCAAATTTATAACACATAATTTTCAGCGACATCGGATAGGTATCAACATATTCCAAAATATAATGATAATAAGAACACAGAAGAATGATTCTTGTTTGTATTCAAAGTAATCAAGTAATTAACGATGTTTTTTCATCAAGAATAGTAGCAAAAATTGTAATAACTGGTAATAATTAGACATTTATTTTAAGCAGAATATATTTTAGTAATGATTTATATTTTAATTTATAGGTAAGACGTAGCTAGAAATTGTTGAGTGTGAAAGTGAGATAATGGGAAATTCAGTGAAGAAGAAATTAGACATCATTCTGCTGCGATGTAAGAACAGTGACTATGATATAATTAAATTTATCAACTATCATATAACTATATATAAAACTATCAACGATACCTTAGTATAAGTAAATAAATGTTTGTTTAAAAAAATGGTAATCAATTTATTTTAAGCTGGTAAATATACAATCCGTTAATCGAAAGCTCGAGGTAGCCAACTCATTATGGGATTTGGGTACCAAGAATAGTAGGGGTCATAGTTGATAATATTTGGAGATTTTTAGGAGAATTTCACCACTTTAATACTTTACTTAATACGTTTAATAATTGGCCTATTTATCTATATACAATTTTATTTTAACTATTACGAAGTGATCACTTTGAAGTCGGTGCCTAGCCCAAACAATACAAAAATAATAATATAATTTTGTGACATAAAATAAAACTAAATTACCAAGAAAACAAATCTAAATTAATATAACTGTTTTTGTTTGGCACCAAAATCAAAGTAGTCACTTGGCTGTAGTTAAAATATTATCGTAAATAGTTGATTACATTTTTACTGAGTTCCTAATTAATTTTTTTGGAATCGGTTCAATTTTTATGTTAAAAAATATCTTAAATATAAAGCATAGTTAGATAACTATTAAGGAGACAATGGTCGGGAGGAATAATTGAAAATATATTTCTTCTGGAAAGGAAACAAATAATCTTATTTTACCATTTTTTTTATTGTCTATTTTTTCTGTTCCTCTTCTTTCGAATTACGATAGAAATGTATATTTTCTGCTCTTCTTTGTCAATAGGAGAGTAAAAGGATTCAGAGTTTGTTTCACTTGACTGTTTAATACTAATATTAACAGGTAACTTATTAGATCCATATCCTGAATGTACCATTTCTACATTATGAATAATTTCTTCGTCATACCCATATAAGTCTACATCCGTACTACTTCGAACTGATCCAGTATCTAATGTAATTTGGTTGGAGTAGTTCAAATGATCTCCTTGAATTTTTTCATGTTCTTCAGAGGAATCATCAGGACACATTTGCTTCATAAAATAGTTGTGCGGATATGAGCTAGCATTATTTTCACTTGACCTGGATGACTTTTGGTAACCATAATCCATTGAATCTTCCCTTTCCACAAAGTAATTATAAGAATATGCAGAATTTTCTTGTTGATCCTGTTGTTCTTGCTCTGTCTTATCCAATAAATAATAGTAGTCGATGTCTCTCAAGTCTACATTATAATGATGTAACAAAATTTCTTTGATAGTCTCACGTCGATATCTCTCAGAATATGAGGAATATCGCTTGGCTACTTCCTGATGTAGCATCATCAACACTTGTGAAATTTGTATCGAATACATCTTCTTCTACTGAACACTTGACTTACCTCAGCAAACTGAATAGCCTTGAGTCATCCCGTACATTTATATATTCAGTAAATGTAAAGGTCTAATAGCACTAGAATAACAAAACGCAATCCTCATCTAAGTAAATACCATAAATAATTTCAGGTACTGCAAAATTGCCCTGAATGGTAATGGCTCACAGAGTGCAACGGATTATGCTTAATGATATCTAATAAAAAAAAGGACTAAAACCCAATAAAACTTATAATTTTACAAAGTAGTATCATGAAGCTATTATTTTGAAAATAACTTCATTGGCACTACGCAGAACTTATACTGTAAAATCGTTTTTTATAATACACTGTTTTTAATTACTAATATAATTCTGTTTTTGTTAAAACTAGCCACTGTCTTTATTTTCGATAAATTTTTCAGATAATAGGCTCTACATTATATAATTGTTAATATTTCAAATTTAACCATTGCAGGCTTAGTGGCGCAGTTGTAAAGGCGATGGGACGGCCCTCCTACTGTCACGATAGCCGAGAGTTCGAATCCTGCTGGGGCTTGGTCGTAAATGTATGTTTACGATTGTTTAAAATTTGGGAATGTTCTAGGCGTAAGAGTGTAAAATGCGACAAGGAAAATGATCCCAGTCAGGCCAGTAACCAGGGAGGGTGGGTAAGACCGGATGTCTTCTGGGATGATTTCTAAAGTTGGTCAAAATAAATTAATGTCATATTCTTACTATTTTTTTAAATTCATTTTTACTATATATACATATGGTATGGTATATATAGCTTAATATAAAGCTTATGAACATTACCCTTTATTTTAATAACTAATACAGAGTATATTTTACGCCTCGAAGACTAACACTACGCCGATATCAGAAGTTTGATTATAGAAAAGACAGAGTCCTACTCATGACCTCCCAAGCAATACTGAGAATATGCAAATATTTCTAACACTGAGGACGCGCGCAGCACAGTATAATCAATCTACCAGACCACGATGATTTTTAATGAATCCTGTTAAAATTTTACTATTGAAATAGGGTTACGACATGGTTTCAAATTAACTTGACGATTACCAAATGCATAGATAAGGAAGTCATGGAAAGGAAGAAAACAGTATTGAATATTTTTGGATTTCGTTATTTTAGAAATATATTGTATGATATAAAATTAACAAATAAAAACAATGTTAAACCAATAACAAAAATTAAAAATTTATATATATATATATATATATATATATATATATATATATATAAATTTATAAATGTTTGTTATTATTAATCGATCTTAATATACAATGATACCCAAGAAAACAAGGAACATCCCCATATATTGCATCAGTCCTTGCAAGAGTATTGTGAATCTGAAGTGGTATTTTATGACATAAAAGTTGACCTAATTGCACAATGTGTATTGAAGCGATAGAATGTTGAAGTAGTCATAAAAATAAGTAAGGAAAGAAACGGTAACATTCTAGTTTCATACGCATATTTAATAGAATAATAGTTTATGGAAAAAGTTACCTCCGGTTACTTGCTTCCATCAACTTACATTATAGAATCTTATTTTATAATAACCCAGTTTCGACCACTCTTACATATATTACATTACACTCATACATTTATTGTTAAAATATTCTTCAGTTAATAGGTTTTGCATTATATAATTTTTAACATTTTAAATTTAACCATTCTCGAAGGAAAAAACATGCCTTATGGCCACAGTGCTGTCTTAAAAAATATGATCGATGTGTATTGAAATAATTAACCATGGAATAATCCTATATAGTTATTATAATAGTTGTAAGTTCTCTCATTGACTTATGATATATTGTTTAAATATGGAATAGACAAATAAAATAAATAATAATATTGAATAAATAAATAGCAACAACAATGTAGCGCAAGGAAATAGTGTGTAGTGTTTTAATGTGATTTATATATTCAAAACATTGAATAGCTGAAAGAAATGAATTTAAATAAAATATGAATAATTAATTAAATAATACATTATTCAGTAGTAATAATACGTGTAAATAATAGGTATATTGGTTTATTAAAGTAAATAATGTTTAAGTAAATTAAGTTTATTAAATTTCTTTAGAAGAGATATGGCTTTAGAAGTAATTTTACAGAAAAAGAGACTTCTATCTATTCGACTATCTATCTACTACAAGTATTTTATATTCTCCTATATACACGCTATTTAGAGTAACACTTGCATAAACATATTTCAACCATCCATTCATTTGGACCTCAAAATAAATTGGTATTGTCAATACCCTGTAAATATACCGCATAGTCTGCGCCAATATACCGAATTACCTAAAACATATATTATAGCAATAACTAAATATTGTAAAAAATATTTACTTGCTTAAATTAAACCGAAGACGGTGAACGCAGTGGACGCCCAAAAGAGGTTGTTACAGACGAAAAATTAAAAAAATCCACAAAATGATCTTGAATGACTGCACTAGATCAACACGCTTCAAAGCATGGGAGAACGCAACAGTCGGCTGGCAAGATTATGGCTTCTGTAATTTGGGATAAGCATGGAATAATTTTTATTAACTGCCTTGAAAAGGGAAGAATTATCAACAGTAACTATTACATAAGGTTATTGGACCATTTAAAGGACGAAATCGCCGAAAAACGGCGGCATTTGAAGAAAAAGAAAGTGCTGCATCACCAAGACAATGCACCGTTTCAAAAATCCATTAATTGGCTTCGAATTGCTTCTTCATCCACAGCGACTATTTCCTGTTATCATATCTCAAAAGTATGCTCGCTAGGAAGAAATTTCCGTCGAATGAAGAGGTAATCGACGAAAAGGAGGCCTATTTTGAAGCAAAGAACAAATCGTACAACAAAAATGGTATCAAAAAGTTGGAGGGTCGCTATAATCAGTGTATCACCCTTGAAGGGGATTATGTTGAATAAAAAGAAATAATTTTGCGAAAAAAATGTGTTTTACTATCGTAGGCCGGGGACTTTTCAATTGACCTGTTAGTCTCACAAAAGCGGATCTCACCTTGTATTACAAAGAGAGATTAATTAAATTAATTAAGAAATTATTACAAAGAAACATGGTTCCTCTATTCCAAACAATTGACACAAATATAATTATACTCTACAAAACTATATCAAATAGTACATAGAAATGGACTACAATACCACCGGGCCTATTTTCTATGAAATGATTGACATGAATGAATAAAATATTTATGTCTAAATTAAAAAAACTGAATAAAAATAGAAATTAAAGAAATGCGTATCATACTTCTGCTTATTGTGCATTAAAAATAAATCCTAGTAGAGTAATTAACTAAATTATATAGAATAGAAAGTAGACGATCCTAAAACTTTTTCATAAAACTTTTTGAACACAGTTTTTGTAAGAACAGAATAGTGGTATTATAACTATTTTATTGCAAAACATATTAACTGGTGTAGCATGTTTTATTTTATGACAAAATTTGGTAAAATAATAGGTTTTATTGATATATACCTCCTATATCTTATCATCTCCCTGCACTATAAAATAATATACTATAGTATTTACTTTTAATCATTATTTTATTAATAAATATCCTACTTTATTGGATGATTGTTTATTGCTTTATCACTTTAATATTTAATTAATCACTCTAATATAATATAATTATATTTAATATTATGCAAGTTATATAAACATAAGGACATCAAACTCATCAGTTCGTAGCAGTTAAAGTAATATTGTAAATAGATTAGTCACACACCTTGTATTACAAAGATTGTATTACGAAGATTGATGAAACGTGATTCCTCTGGTCTAACCAATGGATCCAAACATAAATATACTGTAGCAAACTATAACACATATTACATAGAAATTGAATACTATACCGCTGGAACTATTTTCTATGAAACAAATGGCATTCATTGGATGAAATTATATTATATATAAAATTTCGAAAAGTTGAACAATAATAAAAATCCTGTTAAATGTTCTTATTGGCGTTGAAAATAAAACTGAAAATAAAATCACAGCAAAGAAGTGGGGGTCTAAATTATATAGAATAGAAAGTACACTATCTTATATTTGTATGAAAATGATCTTCAGAAAACTATACACTTTTGATTTACAATTTTAAAATATAATTTAACAGTTGTAAATTATATTTTTTATTAAAACAATTTTTATTCAATTATCTCAACAATTTTTGTTTACCAACAGTACTGTTAAAACTATTTTATTGAAGACATTAACTAGTATTAACATGTTTGATTTTGTGACAGACCCTGATAAATTAATATGTTTTATCGATATATACCTTTACACTCCTCTACCTTATCATCTACCTTCACCATATAATAATATGCTATATTATATTCTTTTAATCTTTATATTTTATAAGATATCCTACTTTATTAGATTGTTGCTTATTGCTTTATCACTGTACAACTATTAAAATTTAATATTACACAATGTATATAAATATATCGAATTGTCTGAAAGTTATTTAATTTGTTGAGTACAATTAAAAGTTGAGTCAAATCAAGATGTATTCAACACAAATTTTACAAGTGTTGATGATATTGCATGAAGAAATAGCCGAGAGATATCCCTCATATTGTGAGAGAAATCGACGTGAAACTGTTAGAGCAATTTTGTTAAAATATTATAATGTAGACTTAACAGATATCGAGTACTATTATTTATTGGATAAGACAGAACAACAACAAGAAATCCCTGCATATTCTAATAACTACTTTGTGGAAATAGAAAGTCATTTAGTAGATTACATCTCTCCAAAGACATCATGGTTATCGGCAGGATCAAATGGAAATAGTATTAGTACATATCCGTACAACTATTTAATTATGCAAGGGGAATAGAAACATGGGAAATGAAACAAGACGCTGAAATTCAAAACATACTTTCCAATTAAATGGAGAATAATGCAATATAACCTGAGGTTTCTATTGAAAAAGATGAGAACGTATAAGAATAGAATTTTATGGACTACATCAAACAGTGGATCATTTCAACGCTACAGGAAATCTGACATATTATTATAGAATGAACATGAAACAATTAATCATACTGTAGCAGTAGTAAATTAAATTAAAATTAAAAGTAAATTAAATGGAGTATAATGCAATATAATCTGAGGTTTTTATTGAAAAAGATGAGAACGTATAAGTATAGAATTTTATGGACTACATCAAACACTGGATCAATTCGACGCTGCAGGAAATCTGACATATTATTACAGAATGAACATGAAACAATTAATCATGCTGTAGAAGTGGTAAATCCAGATTCAGGATATGGATCTAATGTTTACTGAGTTAATATTTAAACAGTCAGCTGATTATAATTGTGAATGTGAAAATAGTTTTGAACTAAAACGGGATCAAATTACACATTTCTCCCAGAATTTTAAAGAACAATCACATTATTATAAATAAAAGTAGGGATTAGCAATACCGTATAATAACTAATTATTTAAATTAATGTATATATTATTTATTATTTATTCAAAATTAACTTAGTATAAAAAAGGTAAAATATTATTATTTGTTTCATTTTCCAAAAAAAAATCCTTTGAAATATTCCTTCCGCCTGTTGTGTTTTTATTAGTTATATAATTTGACTTTATATAAAAACATATTGACAAATTACATTTGATGGTCTATGTGTCGGAACCCTTCATAAATAATCCAAAATCGTGCAAACGTTTTAATGTTTTATAACTTCTTTGCCCAGCTAAGTATATATTGTAATGACACCATAAATATTCCACTATTAATACCTAATTTTTGTGTTTTTATAAACTGCTGCTAAGTAGAATATTTAAGCGAGCAACAAAGCTAGCCAGATATGTTCTGTTCGTAATTTAATTATGTGTATATGTCACATAATTTTATTATTATTTTTGTATTGTTTGAGCTCGATACCGACTTTAAACTAATCAGTTGGTGGTAGATAAATAATATTGTTAATAGATAAATAGGTTTAGGTGGGTATTAAGCTAAATTGTGTGCATATTGTAGAATATAAAATATGTAGAGTAGATAGGTTAAATGAAATTTTGCCTATTTTTATATACTTACTACAACGATTAGTATGTACATATTTTATTTTAATACGTTTCTTTTTTGTATTAAAAATGTAAGTTTGATTAATTTTTACTTTTTAGTGATTTCCTTATCTATCTTTTGAAGTCGGTTTAATTTTCTTGTTAAATATATTCCATTTTTCTCTTTTTATTGTTAGATATGTACTCAATAAATTACACAAATATTTTATTAAGTATTACAATATACTGGATAGCCCAGGTAAAAGTAGGGCCAGCATATTGTAAATAGGTTTTATTGATATATACCTCCTCTACCTTATCATCTCCCTGCACTATAAAATCATATACTATAATATTTATTTACCTTTAATCATTATTTTATTAATAAATATCCTACTTTATTGGATGATTGTTTATTGCTTTATCACTTTAATATTTAATTAATCACTCTAATATAATATAATTATATTTAATAATATGCAAGTTATATAAACATAAGGACTTTAAACTGATCAGTTCGTTGCAGTTAAAATAATATTATAAATAGTTTAGTCACACACCTTGTATTACAAAAATTGTATTACGAAAATTGATGAAACGTGATTCCACTGGTCTAACCAATGGACTCAAAAATAACTTATCTATCTTTTGAAGTCGGTTCAATTTTCTTGTTAAAATTATTTAATTTTTCTCTATTTATTGTTAAATATTTACTCAATAAATTACACAAATATTTTATTAAGTATTACAATGGATAGCCCAGGTAAAAGTAGAGCCGGCATATTGAAAATAAGGAGCGTTTAAGGCCCACAGGTCCGCTACCAAGTTTGGGTGATTTGATAAATGTGCCAATCAAACTAGAACAAAAGAAGCTGCTGCGCTGTCAGGAATGAAAACTAATCGGAAAAATCGGTTTTTCCATATTGTTAATAAAGCTTGATCATTTAAATTCCTTTTTCATATATTCTTCTATTGTACCAAAGTAAAACTTTAACAAAACTAATCTTTTTTTAGTTAGAAATATCGAAAAACTTCTCGAGAAACTAATTTTATTTTCAAAAATTCCTATTTTAGGAAAAAAGGTTATTGTAATTTATACGGTAGCAGCACTCATAAAAAAATACCTGAGCTGAAGGTTAACAGAACCCGTATAAAAATCACCGCTTCTATAAAATTATCTTAATTTTATTATACGAGGGTCACTATTTATATTATGGTAATAGGGAAAAAACAAACAGGTAAGCTGCGAATATATTCCTATTGTTTTTCAAAGTACGATGATCGATACACTTTTGAATACGCTTAAACCAATTTTCAAAGTATTTGTTCTGTTCTGAATGAGTAATCTTCGAAACATGATTTTTGAACGCTTCAATAGCTTCTTCGAGCTAATCGTTGCCCACGTAGTTGTATGTATATATGTATATATATATATATATATATATATATATATATATATATATATATATATGTATATATATGTATATATATATATATATATATATATATATATATATATATGTATATGTATATATATATATATATATATATATATATTATATATATATCTTATATATAAAAATGAATCGCAAAATATGTTCCTAAGCGCATAACTCAACAACGCCTGGACCAATTTGGCCAAATCTTTTTTTAAAATGTTCGTTGAAGTTCAGGGATGGTTTTTACGGCGAGAAAAATTAGAATTATTGCTGGAAAAACCCTAAAAATAGCCCTTTTTGTTTGAATTTGTTTCGTGTATCAGTTGACAATTCATCTGTCATCTGTCAAAAGTCATCTGTAACAGACAACTTTTTTTTTTAAAATTTGATATGACTTGAACTCAAATCCTTTTAATCCGTACGAATTGTTTTATTTATTTAAAATTTTTTATTTGTTTAAAATTTAATTCAAATTTTAAATAAATAAAACAATTTGTACGGCTTAAAAGGATTTGAGTTCAAGTCATATCAAATTTAAAAAAAAAAGTTGTCTGTTACAGATGACTTTTGACAGATGACAGATGAATTGTCAAGTGATACACGAAACAAATTCGTATATCGTGTTTTGTGCAGAGTGTTTAGTTAATTAGTGTTTGTTTAGTTCGTGATTAGTGAAAAAATAATTTATATTTGATTCGCGTGAAGCGCGAGCGCGACATTCAACTAATAATCGCGCAAGTTTGAATCCAGCTGCTTTCAGTTACGATGTGTCAATTGACTACAGTAACTACCAATGTGTTGTTATTGGTTCTATGAACTTGGTTTGCTCACACTGTAAGGCATTAAAATACAAAAACGAAGCCAATGGATTGTGTTGCGCAAATGGTAAAGTGAAATTGATACAATTGGATCCACCACCAGAACCATTGTACTCATTGGTTTCAGGAATAGGAACAGATTCTATACACTTTTTGACACATATTCAACAATATAACAATTGCTTTCAAATGACTTCATTTGGGGCAACAAATGCAGTTCGGGAAAATTTTATGCCAACTTTCAAGGTATGTATTATAGCAGTTACTCATAATTATTTTAGCGAACAAAATTTTCTGTCACCAAAGTTAAGATGTGTTACTAATCTTCAATTTCTTAATCATTACGAAATATATCACTTAGTCATCATATTATATGGTGATTCAGTTTCAGTGACACTTTTATTATATTTTATATTTGATAGATATTAGTTAAAACTAAATATATACTTTTTAAGATCAAATATTATTTAAGTTTGATCATTGACAATCCATTAATTTATACCACACCATAATATTTTTTTATTTACAGATACAAGGGCAAATATATCACAGAGCAGGTTCACTGTTACCAGTGTCAGATAGCGACAACAAATTCCTGCAAATTTATTTTATGGGCAATTCACCACAAGAAATTGATCTGCGTTGTGCACATAACAATTTAGTAAAAAGGTCTATTGTAGAACAATTACAAACTTTATTTCATCAACACAATCAATTGATTATATTGTTTAAAACTGCCCTGGATCTGATGCCATCCGATAATCACAAAATTGTAATCAGAGCTGATAAAACACCTGCAGGTCAACATACAAGACGTTTTAATGCACCAACTATTGATGAAGTTGCTATCGTTGTAGTTGGAGAAAACTTGGAATCCCGTGATATTGTTTTACATCGTCGGAATTTTCAATTACAACCTATAAAGGAAACACACCGCTCATATGATGCACTGCAATATCCCATTATATTTTGGCAAGGTGAAGATGGCTACGATTTATCAATAAAAATGATAAATCCCATTACAGGTAACTAAAATATTAGTTTAGCTATGGCGATAATATCTCAGTCACTATATTATGTATTTTAATTGTATATTTGAATGTTATTAAAACAAAATCTGTTTACAGGTTCTGAAACCAACAAAAAAGTCAGTTCAATGAACTATTATTCATACCGCCTAATGATTCGGGAAAATGCAGATAATCGCATATTGAAATGTCGGCGATTATATCACAAATATGTTGATGACATGTATGTTAAAATTGAAACGGAGAGATTAACATTCATCAGGTTGAATCAAACCAAACTCCGATCTGAAGAGTATATTCACCTTCGAGATGCGATTAATACTGATGGAAATGCACAGAATGTCGGTCGGATGACTATTCTTCCAGCAACATACATCGGAAGCCCTCGGCATATGCACGAATATGCTCAAGATGCCATGTCGTATGTTCGTCATTATGGTACAGCAGATTTGTTCATCACATTTACATGCAATCCGCAATGGATAGAAATTAAGCAGGAGTTATTACCTGGGAAATCATCCATTGATCGTCATGATATTACAGCCAGAGTCTTTAGACAAAAGTTGAAATCTTTAATGAATTTCATCGTAAAACATAATGTGTTTGGTGAGACACGCTGCTGGATGTATTCTGTGGAGAGGCAGAAACGAGGATTGCCACATGCACACATTTTGATTTGGTTGGTTGAAAAGATAAGGCCAAATGAAGTTGATGCAGTGATATCAGCTGAAATCCCTAATGTACAAGTAGATCCTGGATTGCATGAGGTAGTTATCAAAAACATGATACATGGTCCCTGTGGAACTCTTAATCAAAATTCACCGTGTATGATGGATGGTAAATGTTCAAAACGATATCCACGGACATTAATATCGGAAACAATTACTGGTAATGACGGTTATCCATTGTATCGTCGCAGATCGACAGCAGACAATGGAAAATCAACAATTGTCAAATTAAATTAACAAGATATTGAAATAGATAATCGTTGGATTGTTCCATATTCACCCATTTTATCAAAGACATTCAAAGCACACATCAACGTTGAATCTTGCCATTCAGTGAAATCGATTAAATACATTTGCAAATATGTAACCAAAGGGAGTGATATGGCTGTGATTGGAATTGGTGCAGGGAATTCTAATGATGAAGTTACCCAATACCAAATGGGCCGCTATGTCAGTAGTAATGAAGCAGTTTGGCGAATATTTTCTTTTCCTATTCATGAGAGACACCCTTCTGTTGTTCACTTAGCTGTGCATTTAGAAAATGGACAAAGAGTGTATTTTACAGCACAGAACGCAGTACAAAGAGCTGCTCAGCCACCATCTACTACATTAACCAGTTTTTTTGAGACATGCCAAAACGATGATTTCGCACAAACATTGCTATATTCTGAAATGCCAAAATATTATACCTGGAATCAATCCTCAAGGAGATTTATACGACGGAAACAAGGAAAACCAGTTCCAGGATATACAGATGTATATTCCACCGATGCGATTGGCCGGATTTATTCAGTACATCCAAGCAATGATGAATGTTTTTATTTACGACTGCTATTAGTCAATGTACGTGGCCCAACATCATTCCAACAGTTACGAACTGTTGATGGTGAATTGTGTGGATCCTACAGAGAAGCCTGTCAACGTTTGCAATTGCTTGAAAATGACGCTCATTGGGATCAAACTCTCAATGATGCTGTAATATCATCACACACTCATCAAATACGAACATTGTTTTCTATAATCATATCTACATGCTTCCCATCAAACCCAATTGATTTGTGGATGAAGTACAAAGATTATATGTGTGATGATATTTTGTATCAAATACGGAATAGAA
This sequence comes from Rhynchophorus ferrugineus, assembly GCF_030347505.1. Classification (NCBI taxonomy): domain Eukaryota; kingdom Metazoa; phylum Arthropoda; class Insecta; order Coleoptera; family Curculionidae; genus Rhynchophorus; species Rhynchophorus ferrugineus. The sequence goes on along the minus strand of NW_027472581.1, from coordinate 10,241,882 downwards.
TGGGAAATCCAAATATACAAATCAGTGAAGAAATTTACAATGAAGCATTGATTTCAATTGAGGACATGTGCTTGATAATGTCAAACAAACTATTAATTCAATTAGGCCTGACCGCACCCAATCGTCCAATGCATGACGCTTTTAACCAAGAGTTGCATCGAGAAAGACTGTATGATCTCAACGCTTTGAAAGAATAAATTCAAACAAATCTTCCACTGTTAAATGAACAACAGAAGTATGTATTTGAAACTCTTATGAAAGTAACAAATGATGAAACTGGAGGGATTTATTTCTTAGATGCACCTGGTGGTACAGGAAAAACTTTTTTTATTTCATTAATATTAGCAACAATTCGCTCACAAAATAAAATTGCACTTGCACTCGCTTCGTCGGGAATCGCAGCAACTTTGCTTGAAGGTGGTCGAACAGCCCATTCAGCACTAAAATTGCCATTAAATATGCAAAGCAATGAAACTCCAACCTGCAACGTTTCGAAGAACTCTGCAATGGCAAAGGTTTTGCAGCAATGTAAATTGATTGTTTGGGATGAATGCACGATGGCACATAAAAAATCTTTGGAGGCTTTAGACAGAACCTTAAAAGATCTACGTAGCAATAATAACCGATTTGGTGGTGCAATGATTTTATTAGCTGGAGATTTTCGTCAAACATTGCCAGTGATTCCACGATCAACGCCAGCTGATGAACTCAATGCATATCTAAAGTCCTCCAATTTGTGGAAATATGTTAAAGTACTTCATTTAAGCAAGAATATGCGTGTCGAGTTGCAAAATGACCAATCTGGAAACATATTCTCTAAACAACTCATTGACATTGGTAATGGCAAATTTCCTATAGACATGTTGTCGGCTTGCTTTTGCTATGACTATAAACAAGTCCCAGGGGCAATCATTAAGTGTTTGTGGTATTAATCTAGAAAACCCATGTTTCTCACATGGTCAATTGTATGTTGCCTGTTCCCGTGTTGGAAAACCATCAGATTTGTTTATCTATGCGCCAGGTAATCAAACAAAAAACATCGTATACCACAAAGCAATATAATGATAATAATAATAATAATTATGATTCACATGATTAACAATAAAGCGATTACTTACTTTTCAATCCTTATATATGTTTTATTTAATTATTTTTTATTCACAACGCCCTATCACCAGGGTGATGGTTCTGTTCAGGAGAATTTTTTAAAATACGTAGGCACAAAAACTGCCACATTACAAATCTTTTTGACAGGACGAAGTCTGTCGGGTCAGCTAGTATATATATATATATATGTATATGTATATATATATATATATATATATATATATATATATATATGTATATGTATATATATATATATATATACATATATATATATATATATATATATATATATGTATATGTATATATATATATATATATAAATATATATATATATATATATATATATATATATATATATATATATATATATATATATATGTATATGTATATATATATATATATATATATATATATATATATATATATATGTATATGTATATATATTTATATATATATATTTAATATTTAATACACACAAATATTGATTTAATTAATATTCATAACAAATATATTTTGGATGTTGTTTCGAAAATATTCTTAAAATTTTTAACAGACTTTGAGAAACTTACTTTTTTAAACAATTTTAAAAAACTTTTATTAAAAAAATATTATGCTATCATTTTAAAAATATAACTAACTTTTTAAAATGATGAAAGTGATCCGAATCGATATTAAGTTTATATATTTTTATGGCTTTTATAACATCAATGAAGAAGACATGTAAATAAAAACAACCATTGAAATTTCTAATTTTATGCCGATATGCCGATATTTAATATATTTTTAATACCTTTATATATCCATCATAAAATACTTTAGAACTAGTTTAATAAAAGATGTTTCAGTTGAATCCCTTTTCATTTCTTGTTTTATTGTGAGTCGTTAAGTACTTTATTAGCAGGTAGAATTAAAAACCCCAAACCTTTTGCTATTTATATATAATATCACTGGCTGTATATTTAGTAAGTGCCATTCTAGCAGTAGCGTAGTACCAAAATGAATTCAAACCAACTGTTAGGCGAATTAATGAAAATTTATCGGCAGATAGTCAAGAAGGATCCATCGTTAAGTGAACGATATCGACGCGACTATATCAAAGAAGCGATTTTTCGGGAATATGGCGTGGAGTTATCAGATTTAGAATACGACAACTTTCTAGACGAGATGGACTTGCAAGAATCCGAAACACGTAGAAAAAGGAAGAAGCTAAAATTGTCCTCTGAAAGTCCTAAGAAAAATCAATTCAGGCATCACGAGAAATGGTTGAGTAAATCAGAAACAACAGAAATGCTTACGGATTCGTGTCAAAGGGAAACTGAAGTATTAGCAGAGAAATTAATCAAATATTTAGATATTGCAACTACTGAAGAAGCAGTAGAAACAAAACTAATTCACCTTGTCGACTACACTCCATCAGAATCACCAGCAGAATCAAGAAGATCTAGTTTTTCCTCAGATCTAGATGACTTTTTAAATGAGTATTATGGCTTAATATATACAGGGCCAGGACACGAATTTAATGTACCTGACATCAGCACTCCTGAAACTGGTTATTCGAGTGATAACAATCTCGTATGGGATCCTACTATAGGTTTATATCGACAGATTAAACAAGATATAACTATCAGCACAAATTATGAAGATGAACTAGTATATTTATTTAAAACTAAGTGTACGATTTCATCACCTAACCATCATTAACAAGATATCTAAAATTCAGACAATATATATTACACAAAGATGCTTGTATTTTTATTTTTGTTTTATATGTAATAGTATATATTTAATTACATTAAGTGTCCTTATATTATTTTTACGATACCTAACGGCATTAAGATTTTAGTAGATAACAAGTTTCGTATCGTAATTATAAATTAAAGAAATATCACTAATATAAGATGTTAATTTGTTAATTGACATAAAGTGTGTGTATTGTTATGTACGTATAATGGGAATAATTCTGTAAATATGTTATTTTTATCTTTATTTCGTTACATTAAAGCTATTTCTTATTATATCATTATAACTATATATAATTATTATTAACATCAGCATTCCTGAAACAGGCTATTCTAGTGATAATGATCTCGTATGGGATCCTACTATAGGTTTATATCGACCGATTAAACAAGACACAATACACTACAATAATACTATGAATATAACAAAGTTTAGAAAACTTATTCATACCTGCTACAGGTTTAATATTTATGTAATAAATACATAAAAATACTGAAAATATGCGTATAAATTTCGAGAAAACAAATAAAAAACATTTAAAATTTTCTATTCTTATAGAAATACACAAATAGGATATTTCTTGTTTTTCTTTTTAATTTCCTGATATGCTACTATTCCCAAGTATGATGAAAGTAATAAAAGATCCCAAATATATTGATTTATAATAATAATAAAAGATAAAGGATTATCGAAAATATTGTTTTTAAACTGCAATTATCATTATCAAGACCATAATAGAATATTTAAGAATTCATAGAAGAAAAAAAACCTACGAAATACTGACGTCTTCGACTTCATTTGAATTATTTATATTATATTTCATAGCAATTAAACCGGTTTTATTCCACAGTCTAAACGACAAACAAACATTATAACAGAATAGGATTTTACAAAGGCAAATAACTCAATTTAACCAGAATGTATTCCTAGTTTTTTTTTAAATAAATTACGTATATTATCAATACAAATATCGTTTAGTTTCGTTTAAAAAAAATGCCTCAATTTTGACGAAAATAGTGAAACTTGAAGTCATGAAATTTTTCGTTAAATTGTTATTATAATGAGAGAATATTAACAACTATAAAATAGCTTGTAATCGTTGGTAATTTTTTGGTTTTTGGTTTTTAGTTCAACGCTTTAAAAAATCAATAATAAATTTAATATAATTTTTAAAATATAAAAAACAATGTACTTAATTATATCCGTTATATATATATAGATAGATAGATAGATAGATAGATAGATAGATAGATAGATATAGATATAGATATTAATTAATACAGTAAAACATGTAATTTATAAAAATATCAATTTATTATTCTAACTTTTTATCATTAGGCGACCAATCAATAAGTTACCATATCCCTTAATTACTTTTGATTCTCGTGAAAAAATTGCATATGTTTTCGCTGTTTTAACATATCAATATATTTGAACATACAAACAAATATTGATCTAATTAGTATTCATAACAAATATATTTTGGGTGTTATTTCGAAAATATTCTCAAAATTTTTAACAGACGTTGAGAAACTTACTTTTTTTATTAAAATGATACAACAGTTATCTACAAATAAAAATAATCATTATTACACACTTTAAATATATTGGCATAATGGTATTGTAATATCAAACAATTTTAAAAAACTTCAATTAAAAAATTATAATGTTATCATTTAAAAAAAATAAGAACTAACATTTTAAAACGATGAAAGTGACCCGAATCGATATTAACTTTATATAGTTTTATGGCTTTTATAAGATCAATGAAGAACACACGTAAATAAAAACAACCATTGAAATTTCTACTTTAATGCCGATATTTAATATATTTTTAATACTTTTATATATCCATCATAAAATACTTTAGAACCAATTTAATATAAGACGTTTCAGTTGAATCCCTTTTCTTTTCTTGTTTTATTGTGAGTCGTTAAGTACTTCATTAACAGGTAGAATTAAAAACCCCAAACCTTTTTTCTATATATATATATATAATATCACTGGCTGTATATTTAGTTTGTGTTGTTCTAGCAGTAGCATAGTACCAAAATGAATTCAAACCAAGTGTTAGGCGAATTAATGAACATTTATCGGCAGATAGTCAAGAAGGATCCATCGTTGAGTGAACGATCTCGACGCGACTATATAAAAGAAGCGATTTTTCGGGATTATGGCGTGGAGTTATCAGACTTAGAATACGACTACTTTCTAGACGAGATGAACTTGCAAGAATCCGAAATACATAGAAGAAGAAAGAAGCCAAAATTGTCCTGTAAAAGTCCTAAGAAACATCAATCCAGTCATCAAGGGAAACGGTTGAGTAAATCACAAACACCCGAGAAGCATACGGATTCGTGTCAACGAGAAACTGAAGTATTAGCAGAGGAATTTGTCGAATATCTGGATATAACAACTACTGAAGAAGCAGTAGAAACAAGAGAAATTCACCTTGTCGGCTACACTCCATCAGAATCACCAGCAGTATCAAGAAGATCTAGTTTTTGGTCAGAACTAGATGACTTTTTAAATGAGTATGATAGCTTAATATATACAAGGTCAGAACATGAATTTAATGTACCTGACATCAGCACTCCTGAAACTGGTTATTCGAATGATAATGATCTCGTATGGGATCCTACTATAGATTTATATCGACAAATTCAACAGGACACAACCATCAGCGCTAATTATGAAGATGAACTAGTATATTTATTTAAAACTAAGTGTACGATTTCATCACCTAACGATCATCAACAAGATATCTAAAATTCAGACAATATACATTGCACAAAGATGCATGTATTTTTATTTTTGTTTTATATGTAATAGTATATATAATGATTATAAATCTGTAAACATGTTATTTTCACCTTTATTTAATTACATTAAGTGTCCTTATATTATTTTTACGATACCTAACGGCGTTTAGATTTTAGTAGATAACAAGTGTCGTTTCGTAATTATAAATTAAAGAAATATCACTAATATAAGATGTTAATTTGTTAACTGTCATAAAGTGTGTGTATTGTTATGTACGTATAATGGCAATAATTTTGTAAATATGTTATTTTTATCTTTATTTCGTTACATTAAAGCTATTTTTTATTATATCATTATAACTATATTTAATTATTATAAACATCAGCACTCCTGAAACTGGTTATTCTAGTGATAATGATCTCGTATGGGATCCTACTATAGGTTTATATCGACAGATTAAACAAAAAACAACACACTACAATAATACTATGAATGTAACAAAGTTAGAAAACTTATTCCTGCCTGCTACAGGTCTAACATCTAAGTAGTAAATACAAAAAATACTGAAAATATGCGTATAAATTTCATAAAAATGCCTCAATTTTGACTAAAATAGTGAAACTTGAAGTCATGAAATGTTTCCTTAAATTGTTATTATAATGAGAGTATATTAACAACTATAAAATAGCTTGTAATCGTTGGTAATTTTTTGATTTTTGGTTTTTAGTTCAACGCTTTAAAAAACAATAGTAAATTTAATATAATTTTTAAAATATAAAAAGCAATGTACTTAATTATGTTCGTTATTATTCGTTACTATTCTAACCTACATCCTGAGGTTAAAGAATAATTTCAAAACTGTTCTATTGAAATATTTCTTATTGTTAAGGAATTATCAGCATCATATATATATATATATATATATATATATATATATATATATATATATATATATATATATATTTACATACATATATATATATATATATATATATATATAGATATATATATAGATATAGATATAGATATAGATAATTAATACAGTAAAACATGTAATTTATATATGCCATTTTATTATTCTAACTTTTTATCATTAGGCGACCAATCAATAAGTTACCATATCACTTAATTACTTTTGATTCTCGTGAAAAAATTGCATATGTTTTCGCTGTTTTAACATATCAATATATTTGAACATACAAACAAATATTGATCTAATTAGTATTCATAACAAATATATTTTGGATGTTATTTCAAAAATATTCTTAAAATTTTAACAGACGTTGAGAAACTTACTTTTTTAATTAAGATGATACAACAGTTATATACAAATAAAAATAATCATTATTACACACTTTAAATATATTGGCATAATGGTATTGTAATATCAAACAATTTTAAAAAACTTCAATTAAAAAATTATAATGTTATCATTTTAAAAAAATAAGAACTAACATTTTAAAACGATGAAAGTGACCCGAATCGATATTAACTTTATATAGTTTTATGGCTTTTATAAGATCAATGAAGAACACACGTAAATAAAAACAACCATTGAAATTTCTACTTTTATGCCGATATGCCGATATTTAATATATTTTTAATACTTTTATATATCCATCATAAAATACTTTAGAACTAGTTTAATAAAAGATGCTTCAGTTGAATCCCTTTTCATTTCTTGTTTTATTGTGAGTCGTTAAGTACTTTATTAGCAGGTAGAATTAAAAACTCCAAACCTTTTGCTATATATATATATATATATATATATATATATATATATATATATATATATATATATATATATATATATAATATCACTGGCTGTATATTTAGTTTGTGTTGTTCTAGCAGTAGCATAGTACCAAAATGAATTCAAACCAAGTGTTAGGCGAATTAATGAACATTTATCGGCAGATAGTCAAGAAGGATCCATCGTTGAGTGAACGATCTCGACGCGACTATATAAAAGAAGCGATTTTTCGGGATTATGGCGTGGAGTTATCAGACTTAGAATACGACTACTTTCTAGACGAGATGAACTTGCAAGAATCCGAAATACATAGAAGAAGAAAGAAGCCAAAATTGTCCTGTAAAAGTCCTAAGAAACATCAATCCAGTCATCAAGGGAAACGGTTGAGTAAATCACAAACACCAGAGAAGCATACAGATTCGTGTCAACGAGACACTGAAGTATTAGCAGAGGAATTTGTCGAATGTCTAGATATAACAACCACTGAAGAAGCAGTAGAAACAAGAGAAATTCACCTTGTCGACTACACTCCATCAGAATCACCAGCAGTATCAAGAAGATCTAGTTTTTGGTCAGAACTAGATGACTTTTTAAATGAGTATGATAGCTTAATATATACAAGGTCAGAACATGAATTTAATGTACCTGACATCAGCACTCCTGAAACTGGTTATTCGAATGATAATGATCTCGTATGGGATCCTACTATAGATTTATATCGACAAATTCAACAGGACACAACTATCAGCGCTAATTATGAAGATGAACTAGTATATTTATTTAAAACTAAGTGTACGATTTCATCACCTAACGATCATTAACAAGATATCTAAAATTCAGACAATATACATTGCACAAAGATGCATGTATTTTTATTTTTGTTTTATATGTAATAGTATATATAATGATTATAAATCTGTAAACATGTTATTTTCACCTTTATTTAATTACATTAAGTGTCCTTATATTATTTTTACGATACCTAACGGCGTTTAGATTTTAGTAGATAACAAGTGTCGTTTCGTAATTATAAATTAAAGAAATATCACTAATATAAGATGTTAATTTGTTAACTGTCATAAAGTGTGTGTATTGTTATGTACGTATAATGGCAATAATTTTGTAAATATGTTATTTTTATCTTTATTTCGTTACATTAAAGCTATTTTTTATTATATCATTATAACTATATTTAATTATTATAAACATCAGCACTCCTGAAACTGGTTATTCTAGTGATAATGATCTCGTATGTGATCCTACTATAGGTTTATATCGACAGATTAAACAAAAAACAACACACAACAATAATACTATGAATGTAACAAAGTTAGAAAACTTATTCCTGCCTGCTACAGGTCTAACATCTAAGTAGTAAATACAAAAAATACTGAAAATATGCGTATAAATTTCATAAAAATGCCTCAATTTTGACTAAAATAGTGAAACTTGAAGTCATGAAATGTTTCCTTAAATTGTTATTATAATGAGAGTATATTAACAACTATAAAATAGCTTGTAATCGTTGGTAATTTTTTGATTTTTGGTTTTTAGTTCAACGCTTTAAAAAACAATAGTAAATTTAACATAATTTTTAAAATGTAAAAAGGAATGTACCTAATTATGTCCAATATTATTCGTTACTATTCTAACCTACATCCTGAGGTTAAAGAATAATTTCAAAATTGTTCTATTGAGATATTTCTTATCGTTAGGGAATTATCAGCATCATATATATCTATATATAGATATATATAGATATAGATATATATATATATATATATATATATATACATACATATATATATATATATATATATATATATATATATATATACATACATATATATATATATATATATATATCTATATATAGATATATATAGATATAGATATAGTTATAAATATAGATATAGATAATTAATACAGTAAAACATATAATTTATATATGCTATTTTATTATTCTAACTTTTTATCATTAGGCGACCAATCAATAAGTTACCATATCACTTAATTACTTTTGATTCTCGTGAAAAAATTGCATATGTTTTCGTTGTTTTAATATATCCATATATTTGAACATACAAACAAATATTGATCTAATTAGTATTCATAACAAATATATTTTAGATGTTATTTCGAAAATATTCTTAAAATTTTTAACGGACGTTGAGAAACTTACTTATTTTATTAAGATGATACAACAGTTATCTACAAATAAAAATAATCATTATTACGCACTTTAAATATATTATCATAATGGTATTGTAATATCAAACAATTTTAAAATACTTCAATTAAAAATTTATAATTTTATCATTTTAAAAAAATAAGAACTAACATTTTAAAACGATGGAAGTGACCCGAATCGATATTAACTTTATATAGTTTTATGGCTTTTATAAGATCAATGAAGAACACACGTAAATAAAAACAACCATTGAAATTCCTACTTTTATGCCGATATGCCAATATTTAACATATTTTTAATACTTTTATATATCCATCATAAAATGTTTTAGAATTAGTTTAATAAAAGAAGTTTCACTCTAATCCCTTTTCTTTTCTTGTTCTATTGTGAGTCGTTAAGTACTTTATTAGCAGGTAGAATTAAAAACCCCAAACCTTTTGCTATTTATATATAATATCACTGACTGCATATTTAGTTTGTGTCGTTCTAGCAGCAGCGTAGTACCAAAATGAATTCAAACCAACTGTTAGGTGAATTAATGGAAATTTATCGGCAAATAGTCAAGAAGGATCCATCGTTGAGTGAACGATCTCGACGCGACTTTATCAAAGAAGCGATTTTTCGGGATTATGGCGTGCAGTTATCAGACTTGGAATACGACTGTTTGCTAGAGGAGATAAACTTACAAGAATCCGAAACACGTAGAAGAAGGAAGAAGCTAAAATTGTCCTCTGAAAGTCCTAAGAAAAGTCAATTCAGGCATCAAGAGACATGGTTGAGTAAATCAGAAACAACAGAAATGCTTACGGATTCGTGTCAAAGAGAAACTGAAGTATTAGCAGACGAATTTGTCGAATATCTAGATATAACAACTACTGAAGAAGCAGTAGAAACAAGAGAAATTCACCTTGTCGGCTACACTCCATCTGAATCACCAGCAGAATCAAGAAGATCTAGTATTTCCTCAGATCTAGATGACTTTTTAAATGAATATTATGGCTTAATATATACAGGGCCAGGACACGAATTTAATGTACCTGACATCAGCACTCCTGAAACTGGTTATTCGAGTGATAACAATCTCGTATGGGATCCTACTATAGGTTTATATCGACAGATTAAACAAGATATAACTATCAGCACAAATTATGAAGATGAACTAGTATATTTATTTAAAACTAAGTGTACGATTTCATCACCTAACCATCATTAACAAGATATCTAAAATTCAGACAATATATATTACACAAAGATGCTTGTATTTTTATTTTTGTTTTATATGTAATAGTATATATTTAATTACATTAAGTGTCCTTATATTATTTTTACGATACCTAACGGCATTAAGATTTTAGTAGATAACAAGTTTCGTATCGTAATTATAAATTAAAGAAATATCACTAATATAAGATGTTAATTTGTTAATTGACATAAAGTGTGTGTATTGTTATGTACGTATAATGGGAATAATTCTGTAAATATGTTATTTTTATCTTTATTTCGTTACATTAAAGCTATTTCTTATTATAACATTATAACTATATATAATTATTATTAACATCAGCATTCCTGAAATTGGTTATTCTAGTGATAATGATCTCGTATGGGATCCTACTATAGGTTTATATCGACCGATTAAACAAGACACAATACACTACAATAATACTATGAATATAACAAAGTTTAGAAAACTTATTCATACCTGCTACAGGTTTAATATTTATGTAATAAATACATAAAAATACTGAAAATATGCGTATAAATTTCGAGAAAACCAATAAAAAACTTTTAAAATTTTCTATTCTGATAGAAGTACACTAACAGGATATTTCTTGTTTTTTTTTTAGAAAAATTTCCTGAAATGCTACCATTCCCAAGTATGTTGAAAGTAATAAATGATCCCAAATATATTGATTTATAATAATAATAAAAGATAAAGGATTATCGAAAATATTGTTTTTAAACTGCACTTATCATTATTAAGACCATAATAGAATATTTAAGAATTCATAGAAGAAAAAAAACCTACGAAATACTAACTTCTTCGACTTCATTTGAATAATTGATATTATTTTTCATTGCAATAAAACCGGTTTTATTCCACAGACTCAACGAACAAACAAACATTATAACAGAATAGCAATCTACAAAGGCAAAGAACGCAATTTAACCAGAATGGATTCCTAGTTTTTTTTAATAAATTACGTGTGTTATCTATACAAATATCGTGTAGTTTCATTTAAAAAAAATGCCTCATTTTTGACGAAAATAGTGAAACTTGAAGGCATGAAATTTTTCGTTAAATTGTTATTATAATGAGAGAATATTAACAACTATAAAATAGCTTGTAATCGTTGGTAATTTTTTGATTTTTGGTTTTTAGTTCAACGCTTTAAAAAACAATAGTAAATTTAACATAATTTTTAAATATAAAAAACAATGTGCCTAATTATGTTCAATATTATTCGTTACTATTCTAACCTACATCCTGAGGTTAAAGAATAATTTCAAAATTGTTCTATTGAGATATTTCTTATCGTTAGGGAATTATCAGCATCATATATATCTATATATAGATATATATAGATATAGATATATATATATATATATATATATATATATATATATATATATATATATATAATATAAGATCAATGAAGAACACGCGTAAATAAAAACAACCATTGAAATTTCTACTTTTATGCCGATATGCCGATATTTAATATATATTTAATACTTTTATATATCCATATATATATATATATATATATATATATATATATATATATATATATATATATATATATATCATAAAATACTTTAGAACCAGTTTAGTAAAAGATGTTTCAGTTGAATCCCTTTTCTTTTCTTGTTTTATTGTGAGTCGTTAAGTACTTAATTAACAGGTAGAATTAAAAACTCCAAACCTTTTGCTATATATATATATATATATAATATCACTGGCTGTATATTTAGTTTGTGTTGTTCTAGCAGTAGCATAGTACCAAAATGAATTCAAACCAACTGTTAGGCGAATTAATGAACATTTATCGGCAGATAGTCAAGAAGGATCCATCGTTGAGTGAACGATCTCGACGCGACTATATAAAAGAAACGATTTTTCGGGATTATGGCGTGGAGTTATCAGACTTAGAATACGACTACTTTCTAGACGAGATGAACTTGCAAGAATCCGAAATACATAGAAGAAGAAAGAAGCCAAAATTGTCCTGTGGAAGTCCTAAGAGACATCAATCCAGTCATCAAGGGAAACGGTTGAGTAAATCACAAACACCAGAGAAGCATACGGATTCGCATCAAAGAGAAACTGAAGTATTAGCAGACGAATTTGTCGAATATCTAGATATAACAACTACTGAAGAAGCAGTAGAAACAAGAGTAATTCACCTTGTCGACTACACTCCATCAGAATCGCCAGCAGTATCAAGAAGATCTAGTTTTTGGTCTGAACTAGATGACTTTTTAAATGAGTATGATAGCTTAATATATACAAGGCCAGAACATGAATTTAATGTACCTGACATCAGCACTCCTGAAACTGGTTATTCGAGTGATAATGATCTTGTATGGGATCCTACTCCAGGTTTATATCGACAAATTCAACAGGACACAATTATCAGCGCTAATTATGAAGATGAACTAGTATATTTATTTAAAACTAAGTGTACGACTTCATCACCTAACGATCATTAAAAAGATATCTAATATTCAGACAATATACATTACACAAAGATGCTTGTATTTTTATTTTTGTTTTATATGTAATAGTATATGTAATGATAATAATTCTGTAAAGATGTAATTTTTACCTTTATTTAATTACATTAAGTGTCCTTATATTATTTTTACGATATCTAACGGCGTTTAGATTTTAGTAGATAACAAGTGTCGTTTCGTAATTATAAATTAAAGGAATATCACTAATATAAGATGTTAATTTGTTAACTGTCATAAAGTGTGTGTATTGTTATGTACGTATAACGGGAATAATTCTGTAATTACGTTATTTTTATCTTTATTTCGTTACATTAAAGCTATTTTTTATTATATCATTATAACTATATATAATTATTATTAACATCAGCACTCCTGAAACTGGTTATTCTAGTGATAATGATCTCGTATGGGATCCTACTATAGGTTTATATCGACAGATTAAACAAAACACAACACACTACAATAATACTATGAATGTAACAAAGTTAGAAAACTTATTCCTACCTGCTACAGGTCTAACATCTAAGTAGTAAATACAAAAAATACTGAAAATATGCGTATAAATTTCGAGAAAACCAATAAAAAACTTTTAAAATTTTCTATTCTGATAGAAATACACAAATAGGATATTTCTTGTTTTTTTTTTAATTTCCTGATATGCTACTATTCCCAAGTATGATGAAAGTAATAAAAGATCCCAAAAATATTGATTTATAATAATAATAAAAGATAAAGGATTATCGAAAATATTTTTTTTAACTGCAATTATCATTATCAAGACCATAATAGAATATTTAAGAATTCATAGAAGAAAAAAAACCTACGAAATACTGACGTCTTCGACTTCATTTGAATTATTTATGTTATATTTCATAGCAATTAAACCGGTTTTATTCCACAGTCTCAACGACAAACAAACATTATAACAGAAAATGAATTTACAAAGGCAAATAACTCAATTTAACCAGAATGTATTCCTAGTTTTTTTTTAATAAATTACGTGTGTTATCTATACAAATATCGTATAGTTTCCTTTAAAAAAAATGCCTCATTTTTGACGAAAATAGTGAAACTTGAAGGCATGAAATTTTTCGTTAAATTGTTATTATAATGAGAGTATATTAACAACTATAAAATAGCTTGTAATCGTTGGTAATTTTTTGATTTTTGGTTTTTAGTTCAACGCTTTAAAAAACAATAGTAAATTTAACATAATTTTTAAAATGTAAAAAGGAATGTACCTAATTATGTCCAATATTATTCGTTACTATTCTAACCTACATCCTGAGGTTAAAGAATAATTTCAAAATTGTTCTATTGAAATATTTCTTATTGTTAAGGAATTATCAGCATCCTAGATATATATATATATATATATATATATATATATATATATATATATATATATATATATATACATAGATACGTAGATAGATATAGATATAGATATTAAACATACAAACAAATATTTATTTAATTAGTATTCATAACAAATATATTTTGGATGTTATTTCGAAAATATTCTTAAAATTTTTAACAGGCGTTGAGAAACTTACTTTTTTTATTAAGATGATACAACAGTTATCTACAAATAAAAATAATCATTATTACACACTTTAAATATATTGGCATAATGGTATTGTAATATCAAACAATTTTAAAAAACTTCTATTAAAAAATTATAATGTTATCATTTTAAAAAAATAAGAAATAACATTTTAAAACGATGAAAGTGATCCGAATCGATATTAACTTTATATAGTTTTATGGCTTTTATAAGATCAATGAAGAACACACGTAAATAAAGACAACCATTGAAATTTCTACTTTAATGCCGATATGCCGATATTTAATATATTTTTAATACTTTTTATATACCCACCATAAAATGCTTTAGAACTAGTTTAATAAAAGATGTTTCAGTCGAATCCCTTTTCATTTCTTGTTCTATTGTGAGTCGTTAAGTACTTTATTAGCAGGTAGAATTAAAAACCCCAAACCTTTTGCTATTTATATATAATATCACTGACTGCATATTTAGTTTGTGTCGTTCTAGCAGCAGCGTAGTACCAAAATGAATTCAAACCAACTGTTAGGTGAATTAATGGAAATTTATCGGCAAATAGTCAAGAAGGATCCATCGTTGAGTGAACGATCTCGACGCGACTATATAAAAGAAACGATTTTTCGGGATTATGGCGTGGAGTTATCAGACTTAGAATACGACTGCTTTCTAGACGAGATGAACTTGCAAGAATCCGAAATACATAGTAGAAGAAAGAAGCCAAAACTGTCCTGTGAAAGTCCTAAGAAACATCAATCCAGTCATCAAGGGAAACGGTTGAGTAAATCACAAACACCAGAGAAGCATACGGATTCGTCTCAAAGAGAAACTGAAGTATTAGCAGAGGAATTTGTTGAACATCTAGATATAACAACTACTGAAGGAGCAGTAGAAACAAGAGTAATTCACCTTGTCGACTACACTCCACCAGAATCGCCAGCAGTATCAAGAAGATCTAGTTTTTGGTCAGAACTAGATGACTTTTTAAATGAGTATGATAGCTTAATATATACAAGGCCAGAACATGAATTTAGTGTACCTGACATCAGCACTCCTGAAACTGGTTATTCGAGTGATAATGATCTCGTATGGAATCCTACTATAGGTTTATATCCACAGATTAAACAAGATATAACTATCAGCACAAATTATGAAGATGAACTAGTATATTTATTTAAAACTAAGTGTACGATTTCATCACCTAACCATCATTAACAAGATATCTAAAATTCAGACAATATATATTACACAAAGATGCTTGTATTTTTATTTTTGTTTTATATGTAATAGTATATATAATGATAATAAATCTGTAAACATGTTATTTTTAACTTTATTTAATTACATTAAATCAAAGAAATATCACTAATATAAGATGTTAATTTGTTAACTGTCATAAAGTGTGTGTACTGTTATGTACGTATAACGGGAATAATTCTGTAATTACGTTATTTTTAACTTTATTTCGTTACATTAAAGCTATATTTTATAATATCATTATAACTATATATAATTATTATTAACATCAGCACTCCTGAAACTGGTTATTCTAGTGATAATGATCTCGTATGGGATCCTGCTATAGGTTTATATCGACAGATTAAACAAAACACAACACAATACAATAATACTATGAATGTAACAAAGTTAGAAAACTTATTCCTACCTGGTACAGGTCTAACATCTAAGTAGTAAAAACAAAAAATACAGTAAAACCAATAAAAAACTTTTAAAATTTTCTATTCTGATAGAAATACACAAATAGGATATTTCTTGTTTTTTTTTTTCTTAATTTCCTGATATGCTACTATTCCCAAGTATGATGAAAGTAATAAAAGATCCCAAAAATATTGATTTATAATAATAATAAAAGATAAAGGATTATCGGAAATATTTTTTTAACTGCAATTATCATTATCAAGACCATAATAGAATATACGAAATACTGACGTCTTCGACTTCATTTGAATTATTTATGTTATATTTCATAGCAATTAAACCGGTTTTATTCCACAGTCTCAACGACAAACAAACATTTTAACAGAATAGGATTTTACAAAGGCAAATAACTCAATTTAACCAGAATGTATTTCTAGTTTTTTTTTAATAAATTACGTATATTATCAATACAAATATCGTTTAGTTTCGTTTAAAAAAAATGCCTCATTTTTGACGAAAATAGTGAAACTTGAAGGCATGAAATTTTTCGTTAAATTGCTATTATAATGAGAGAATATTAACAACTATAAAATAGCTTGTAATGGTTGGTAATTTTTTGGTTTTTGGTTTTTAGTTGAACGCTTTAAAGAATCAATACTAAATTTACTATAATTTTTATAATATAAAAAACAATGTACCTAATTATATTCGTTATTATTCGTTACTATTCTAACCTACATCCTGAGGTTAAAGAACATAGATACATAGATAGATATAGATATAGATATTAAACATACAAACAAATATTTATTTAATTAGTATTCATAACAAATATATTTTGGATGTTATTTCGAAAATATTCTTAAAATTTTTAACAGGCGTTGAGAAACTTACTTTTTTTATTAAGATGATACAACAGTTATCTACAAATAAAAATAATCATTATTACACACTTTAAATATATTGGCATAATGGTATTGTAATATCAAACAATTTTAAAAAACTTCAATTAAAAAATTATAATGTTATCATTTTAAAAAAATAAGAACTAACATTTTAAAACGATGAAGGTGACCCGAATCGATATTAACTTTATATAGTTTTATGGCTTTTATAAGATCAATGAAGAACACACGTAAATAAAAACAACCATTGAAATTTCTACTTTAATGCTGATATGCCGATATTTAATATATATTTAATAATTTTATATATATATATATATATATATATATATATATATATATATATATATATATATATATATATATATATCATAAAATGCTTTAGAACCAATTTAATATAAGACGTTTCAGTTGAATCCCTTTTCTTTTCTTGTTTTATTGTGAGTCGTTAAGTACTTCATTAACAGGTAGAATTAAAAACCCCAAACCTTTTGCTATATATATATAATATCACTGGCTGTATATTTAGTTTGTGTTGTTCTAGCAGTAGCATAGTACCAAAATGAATTCAAACCAACTGTTAGGCGAATTAATGAACATTTATCGGCAGATAGTCAAGAAGGATCCATCGTTGAGTGAACGATCTCGACGCGACTATATAAAAGAAAAGATTTTTCGGGATTATGGCGTGGAGTTATCAGACTTAGAATACGACTACTTTCTAGACGAGATGAACTTGCAAGAATCCGAAATACATAGAAGAAGAAAGAAGCCAAAATTGTCCTGTGGAAGTCCTAAGAGACATCAATCCAGTCATCAAGGGAAACGGTTGAGTAAATCACAAACACCAGAGAAGCATACGGATTCGCATCAAAGAGAAACTGAAGTATTAGCACAGGAATTTGTCGAATATCTAGATATAACAACTAGTGAAGAAGCAGTTGAAACAAGAGTAATTCACCTTGTCGACTACACTCCACCAGAATCGCCAGCAGTATCAAGAAGATCTAGTTTTTGGTCAGAACTAGATGACTTTTTAAATGAGTATGATAGCTTAATATATACAAGGTCAGAACATGAATTTAATGTACCTGACATGAGCACTCCTGAAACTGGTTATTCGAGTGATAATGATCTTGTATGGGATCCTACTCTAGGTTTATATCGACAAATTCAACAGGACACAACTATCAGCGCTAATTATGAAGATGAACTAGTATATTTATTTAAAACTAAGTGTACGATTTCATGACCTAACGATCATTAACAAGATATCTAAAATTCAGACAATATACATTGCACAAAGATGCATGTATTTTTATTTTTGTTTTATATGTAATAGTATATATAATGACTATAAATCTGTAAACATGTTATTTTTACCTTTATTTAATTACATTAAGTGTCCTTATATTATTTTTACGATACCTAACGGCGTTTAGATTTTAGTAGATAACAAGTGTCGTTTCGTAATTATAAATTAAAGAAATATCACTAATATAAGATGTTAATTTGTTAACTGTCATAAAGTGTGTGTAACGTTATGTACGTATAATGGCAATAATTTTGTAAATATGTTATTTTTATCTTTATTTCGTTACATTAAAGCTATTTTTTATTATATCATTATAACTATATTTAATTATTATTAACATCAGCACTCCTGAAACTGGTTATTCTAGTGATAATGATCTCGTATGGGATCCTACTATAGGTTTATATCGACAGATTAAACAAGACACAACACACTACAATAATACTATGAATGTAACAAAGTTTAGAAAACTTATTCATACATGCTACAGGTCTAATATTTATGTAATAAATACATAAAAATACTGAAAATATGCGTATAAATTTCGAGAAAACAAATAAAAAACATTTAAAATTTTCACAAGACACAACACACTACAATAATACTATGAATGTAACAAAGTTTAGAAAACTTATTCGTACATGCTACAGATCTAATATCTATGTAATAAATACATAAAAATACTGAAAATATGCGCATAAATTTCGAGAAAACTAATAAAAAACTTTTAAAATTTTCCATTCTGATAAAAATACACAAACAGGCTATTTCTTGTTTTTTTTTCTATATATTTTATTTACTATTCCCATGTATGATGAAAGTAATAAAAGTCCCAAAAATATTGATTTATAATAATAATAAAAGATATAAAAAGAAGGATTATAGAAAAGTTTGTTTTTAAAATGCAATTACCATTATTAGGATGATAATAGAATATTTAAGAATTCGTAGAAAAAACAAACCTACGAAATACTGACGTCTTCGACTTCGTTTGAATTATTTGTGTTATGTTTCATAGCAATAAAACCGGTTTTATTCCACAGACATAACGACAAACAAACAATATAACAGAATAGGAATTTACAAAGGCCAAGAACGCAATTTACCCAGAATGCATTCCTGGGTTTTTTAAAATAAATTACGTATATTATCTATATACAAATCGTTTAGTTTCGTTTAAAAAAATGCCTCATTTTTGACGAATATTGTGAAACTTGAAGGCATGAAATTTTTCGTTAAATTGTTATTATGAGAAAATATTAACAACTATAAAATAGCTTGTAATAGTTGGTATTTATTTTTTTGGTTTTTAGCCCAACGCTTTAAAAAATCAATAGTAAAGTTAATAATTTTAAATACAATAATTTATTATAATTTTAAAAATGTTGAAAACAATGTACCTAATTGTTTTCGTTACTATTCGTTACTAATCTAACCTACATTCTGAAGTTGAAGAATAATTTCAAAATTTAAATATTAAAATTTTTTTTATTCGAAACAGGGCAATCCTGATGTGGTCCCATTGGAACTCAGTTTTCAAACTCAAAATTCAAAAGCACCTACAAATTTTTCACATATTTTTTATCTAAAATAATCACATATTTGTGTATAATGTTATTGCTGAGCTGACGTGATGGAAAATCAGAATTTGTTCAGTGCAAAAGCTATTCTTAGCTTTTTAAGCACTAACTATAGCATATATAGTCTCGTAGAAATATTGCAGAAAATTTATTCTATGACGTAATTGTTAAAGCTTTTAGCTACCTTTCGGAGGTCGCGGGTTCGATTGCCAGCTTAGACAATAACTTTTTATCATTTTAACCCCGGAGCCAGAAGTGCTCTTTATTTTCAATAACTGTTTCTTTATACCTATTTTTCCCCACCTTTACCTAGCCTACACTTTTTAATATTAAATTAAATAACTACGTAATTTTTTAAGTAAATATCTAACACTAAAAACAAAAAAATAAAATATTTTTAACAAAAAAATTGAACCGACTTCACAAAATAAATATGGAACTAACTATTAATTAAAAAATAATCAAACTTAAATATTTAACACAAAAAAATCATCACTACATAGTATAAAACAAAGTCGCCTTTTCTGTCCCTATATCCCTATGTGCGCTTAAATCTTTAAAACTACGCAACGGATTTTGATGCGGTTTTTTTCATAGATAGAGTGATTCAAGAGGAAGGTTTATATGTATAATACATGCATAATATACTAAGGCAACATTGCTAATTTTAGAGGTTTCTAACGTGATGTCGTAAATTAACCTATTTTTTAGGCTTATTTAGCAATTAGCAAAAACGCTGCCTAACCCTACGAGTTAGATCAAATTAATGTACTACAATATTGTACACTATAAAAAGGTTTACGAAAAAGTCCGCGATGGTATATGTTTATCTTTTAGGGATAACCCACATTAACCATTTTTATTGTTTACTTTTTACGTGAGAAAATGGCTTATTTACGAAGCTATTTTAAGCAATACGGCATTAATGCTTATCGAATGAAGTACCTTTAATAGAGTGTGCAATTAATATAGATCAATATGGTTCTTCACAGCATGTAAATTAAACAAATATTTTCGGAGATATTACGAATTTAAAATTTGCGTTTAAAAATGTGTAATGTAATAAAAATTGTATGAATTTAGATATTCCAAAGATAGCAGGAAATCTTCATAGTAAGTATAGGGGAAGAGGAATTGTTTTACTCCAAATTTAATGCGTGCAGGCCAAGGGCAGTAATGAATGAACCAAAAATACTGGATCGATTTTAATCATGTTTTCATTGAGTGACATAGGCATATATATTTTATGCCCGTGCAAAGTCGGAGCGGGCCGCTATGTTTTTATATACAACGTTCATATTTTTTCTGTAGTGTATTTAATTTAGTATCAGCATTGCACCCGTGCGAAGCCGGGGCGGGTCGCTAGTTTTAAAATAAATTATGTACATAATAATCGTTGTATAAAATCATATCGATATTCTTATCCGATATATTGATATGTTTCAATATTTTTCCAAAATAAATTAAATAAAAAAATTATATACCTTCAAAATTGCTACTATTTAAAATTAAATGTTCCGAGAATTTTGATAGTTAATTTACAATGTCTATCAAAAATATCATTATACTTTAAAATACTTAGAAAAAGTATATATTTTAGACTAGGCTAACTTTGCAAAAGATATATCAACTTTTTTCTCTCTGATATATCGATAATTTTTAAATTATACCGAAAAAGATATATCGATGTTATTTAAAATATCGATATATAAAATATCGATATATTTTTAAATATACCGAAAACGATACATCGGTGTTATTTAAAATATCGATATATCAATATATTGATATTTTTTTAAAAATACTGAAAACGATATATCGATATTATTTAAAAGGTCCTTAATATTGTTTAAAAGGTCGAAAACAATATGTCGATGTTATTTAAAATATCGATATATTTTTAAAATACCGAAAACGATGTATCGATATTACTTAAAATATCGATATATCATAATATTGATATTTTTTCAAAAATTCCAAAAAAGGTTATATCGATGTTATTTAAAATATCATGATATCGATATTTTTTTAAAAATACCAAAAAGGATATATCGATATTATTTAAAATATCGATATATCGAAATATTGATATATTATTTTTAAATACCGAAAACGATATATCGTGTTATTTGAATTATCGATATTTTTTTAAATATACCGAAAAGGATATATCGATGTTACTTAAAATATCGATATATCTAAATATCGATATTTCTTTCGGTGACCAACACTCCTATTGTACTTCAAAATAATATCGTTGGTAATATATCGTATACATATATGTATATAAGGTCATCGGTACCAAGCAAAGAACAGATTGAGTCCAAAATTGTTATTATACCGAAGGACAAAAGAAAATGCAACAGTACCTGGTACGTCAACAATAAATTATATATCCTTGAATTTAACTACCTGGTTAGGGTTCAATTTACTATCACCGGTTTCTCATTGGTAGCTAATTGTTATGATGTCCTAACAGTACTTATTTAACAAATCACGCCTTTCCTGCCTTTCTGCTATATATACCGCATAGTTTCTTGAATCTTTAGTTAACTCACTTCAACCCTTTGAGCCGAAATGGATATGAATCAGTTCTTAAGAGCGTTGAAGAAGGTACACAAGAAAATTTCAAAGATCTATTCATCACTGTGTGAGAGGAAACAACGCAAGCTTGTTAGAAGAAATATGTTGAGGTTTTACGGCGTGGAAATATCAGATACAGAATATTATTATGTATTGGATATGATGGAACAATATCTCCCAACATCAGCAGAGGAAATCTCAGTGGATTCTGATGAAGAAATAGGGTTGCGTCAGTATGAGACTACATCAGACTGGCCAGACTATAGCAGATTTGCGAGTTCAGAAGAATCTGTACCTGAATACCGAGCGTTTTATGTTAACCAGAGTGTAAAAGAGATGCATATAAGTGAGGAATGTGATACGACACCAGTTTCTATTGACACTGATAACATAGGTAAAGGTGGTTTCATATGGGATCCAAAATTAGGTATATATCGACACCCGTCATATATTATACCTCCTTGTATAGAATAAGAAGACACGAACATTGTATATATTGTATATAATTTTATTAATAAATGTTTTTGTATCATATTAATAAATATGTTATTTCCTGATAATATAGAGTAATTTAAAATATTTGTAGTGTCGTGTTTACAATATCTTTTATTATATTATCTGTTATTATAAAATTGGATTTACAAGTTTGCATAAACAAGACCATCAATTTTTTTTACAAATGTATTATAACCAAGAACAGACTCTTAACAAATGACGGGCAAATATAATTCAGTAAATATTGAGTCAAAATATGATTACGTTAAATTTCAACCTCCGTTAAGTTTTCTATCTTCGTTAGAGCTTTGGCTTTTTACATGATTTTACATAATATGATGATTATTATTTACATGATACTTATTATTTATATAAGTTGTTTATTGGAATTAGCTATGGTGCATATACAAGTATGCCATACATTATTTAAAAAATTTAAATGATATGTAATGTTCATGATGACAGAAATAAAGAATCCCAAACATATTGATTTATAACAGTATTAAAGGATAGAGAAAATATTAACAAGACATTCTATTTTAAACTTTAAATAGGTGTAATTTCTAGGATTATAATAGAATATTTTAGGCGGTATGGAAGAAAGAAAAACCTTACGAAACACTGTCATCGTTAATATATGCCTGAACTTCTTGGCCGGATTTTATTTGGTTTATTTATCTTATATTTATATTTGATCATAACTTAGTTAAGATTAGTTAATAATAATTTTAAAACGAATAATATAACTATTAATAACATATTATTAATATCATTAATAATGGAAGAGAATAGATTAAACATACCAGAAAAACTGGTGATGATATGCGATAGAATATTTTTAATAAAATATTTTTAACAAAAAATTGAACCGACTTGAAAAAAAATAAATGAGGAACTCACTGGAAATTAAAAAATAATCAAACATAGATTTAGAACACAATTTTTTCAAAAATATGTACATAATAATCGTTGTAATAACTAAAGAAAATATGTACTGATGAAATTATGTACTGATACTTGTGATTTCCTTCAAATTAGCCAATATATTTTCCAAAATTTCAATTCCAGTTCTATTCTTTTCTTCTTTATATGTTCCTTCCATCGAAGTTTTGCATCAAGGTTCATTCCAAAATATTTAGCGTTGTTGCTATATGGAACTATAGTATTATTTAATATTATTGGTGCTTGTACGGTCTGATTTTAGGTGAACTGCACATATACAGATTACTTTCGTTAATGGTCACAATATTGTCATTTGCTTGTTGTAATTTTCGTGTTCCTTCGTGTGGCAAATTATATTCATTATTAATTTCGTTTGGTTGGAAAGTTTTTCTAGATATTCAGCAAATGCTTCTGCTTTTTGATAGAAAATAAATATAAAAATAATATATGGCAGCTACTGTTTCAAAGGTCGAAGAGCGGACCAAATAAGAATGTAATTTTATGTAAACATTTCGGTAAAAATATATTTAATTAACATATAAACCTGCTGCATTTACTGCCTTTCGATATTTATTTTAGTTAAGCAACATGAACTAAAAGATAAAGATTATATGAATATATTAGTAACGAAATTTTGAATTATTCACAGTAATTTGTTAAGCATTTTAATTCATTGACAAATTTTATTGAGATACTTAACAATTAATGTAATAACAGATCAATCGGAAAGTCCCTAGCCTGACACATAGATGGGGCTACTAAAAATAAATCCATTTGTTTTTTAGTTTGTTTTAGCTCCCAAAAGATACCTGTATAAATTTGACAGCTGTCGAATCATTAGTTTGTGAATTATAGCATTTTAAGTGCAGCAACTTTTGTTGTTGTGGAAAAATGGATAAAAAGGAATTTCGCTTTTTGAAGGGAAAAATACAGTTAAGCAAAAACTTGGCTTGATGCCGAGTGTCCGAATACTTCCCCAGGAAAATCAACCTAATGCTAATATCATATGCTAAGTTTAGACGTGGTAAAATGAGCAACGAAGATGGTGAACGCAGTGGACGCCCAAAAGAGTTTGTTACCGACGAAAATATTTAAAAATAAACAAAAAGATTTTGAATGACCCTAAATTGAAATTCAATGAAATAGCAGACACTCTAAAGATATCAAGTAAACGTGTACATCATATCATTCACAAATATTTGGGTAAGAGAAAGCTCTGTGCAAAGTGGGTGCCGCGCGAGCTCACTTTTAACCATATACAACGACGAGTTGATTATTTAAAACAATCTTTGAAGATGATCAAGCGCAATAAACCCGAGTTTCAGCGCCGATATATGAAAATGGATGAAATATGGATCCACCATTTCACTCCAAAGTCCAATCCATCAACAATTACTATTACATAACGTTAAACGGTCTAAGTTTGAAGGACGAAATCGCCGAAAAAAATGACCGCATTTGAAGAAAAAGAAAGTGATGCTTCACCAAGACAAGGCACCATCTCAAAAATCCTTGCATTAGGTTTCGAATTGCTTCCTCATACACCGTATTCTCCAGATCTCGCCGCCAACGACTATTTCCTATTCTCAGATCTCATAAGAATGTTCGCTGGGAACGAAGAGGTGATCGACGAAACAGACATTTCTAATCTGTAAGATAACATAATTTTATCATGTTATTATTTTTATCATATTTATGTCGTTATCATTCTAATATACATACTAAAATCCATGAATATATTCAAGTTTTATTCATATATTCCCTAAGAATAATTATATATAAGATATTTAATTATTATAAATTGATTATTTTAACACACAATTCTAAATTGTAAAATACAAAGTACCTAATTGTGTTCATTATTATACTGATATATATTCTAAAATCAAATAATAATTTCAAAATTGATTCTCAAAATTGTTGTTCAAAATTTTCTATGAATAGTTATATAGACGATGCCCCAATATAAGATATATGATTCATTGTTTTGATATGATTGATTTAATATGTTTGAACGTATACCCATAATATATATTTATTACCTTAATTAACATATTACATCACATATATTTTGGATATTCTTTTGAAAATATTCTCAATGTTTGTCTCTCTCGTGTTTTACCAACATATAATTTTTATTTTATTTTATTCTGTATATTCTACTATGATTACAATAATTATTATGATTGTACCGAAGAGCAAAGGAAAATATAGCAGTACTTGGAACATCACGAATAAATTACTTAGACCTCAATTCAACTACCTGCTTCGGATTTATCTTACTGTCCCTGTTTTCTATTTTGTTGTTGACGGTTTTATTGTCCTAACAGTATCTGAATATGAAATTACCCCTCCCCTGACCTTTGGTATAACCTGGTATTTATACCGCTTATTATCGCCTGATTTTTTAGTTAACCCAGATCAACTATTCGAGTCAAAATGGATATGAATCAACTGCTAAAAGCGTTGATGAAAGTTCATCAAAAAATTACAAGGAACTATCCATCACTTTGTGAGCAAAAACAGCGCAATCTTGTAAGAAGAGATATGATGAGGCGTTATGGCGTACAGATATCAGATACAGAATATTATTATGTATTGGATCTGATGGAGGAACAATATTTCCCAACACTTGCAGAGGATATCTCAATAGATTCTGATGAAGAAATAGAGTTGCGTCAGTATGAGCCTATATCACACTTACCAGACTACAGCGGACTTACGATTTCTGAAGACACTGTGCCTGAATACCAACCGTTTTATATTAATCAATGTGAAGAAGAAATACATCAATATACAAGTGATGAATCTGATATTGCAACAGTCTCTGTTGACACTGATAATACAAGTGATGGTAGTTTTATATGGAATCCAAAATTAGGTATATATCGACATATACCATATATTATACCTCCTCGTTGAGAATAAGAAGACAAGAACATTGTATAAACTGTGTATAATTTTGTTAATAAATGTTTTTATATTATATAAATAAACATATTATTTCCTGATACTCTTTATTAATTTAAACTATTCATGTTGTCTATTTTAACTTTATGCTTTCTACAACATTTTTTCGGCTATTTATCAATTTGGGTTTGCAAGTTTATATAAAGAAGAATATCGACATTTTTTATCAGTGAATTATAAATAAAAACTGACAGTCTAATCAATGACGCGTCTAGCATTTTTACGCCGTCCTGCAAAAGAATAAATTTTGATTCAAAAGTACGATTACGTTAAATTTTAAGTTAGTCTTTTGGCTTTTTGCATGTTTTGAATAAAAATTGTTTATAGCATATATTTTCTTGCAATAACAATGTTACTGTTATCTCAATAATTCTAAGCATTTTTATAGTTGATATATATGACTATAACTACGAAATTAGCCATATATTACTCTTGGAATAATAAGATAATTTGAAATTGAAAAAAAATCAAGAAAATTAACTAAAAACAATTAGCTTTGTTCCTACTGTAATAATTAAAATCAACACGCTATAAAATTTTAATGGTATTCCAAATGACCGATTAGATATATATTTTTTAAAGATCACAAAATCGCTAATTGGATGCCCTTTTAATAATTCAGTTATAAGAATTGTTAGCATAATTAATTATAGAATACTAGCGACCCGCCCCGGCTTCGCATGGGTGCAATGCTGATACTAAATTAAATACACTACAGAAAAAATATGAACGTTGCATGTAAAAACATAGCGGCCCGCTCCGACTTTGCACGGGCATAAAATATATATGCCTATGTCACTCAATGAAAACATGATTAAAATCGATCCAGTATTTTTGGTTCATTCATTACTGCCCTTGGCCTGCACGCATTAAATTTGGAGTAAAACAATTCCTCTTCCCCTATACTTACTATGAAGATTTCCTGCTATCTTTGGAATATCTAAATTCATACAATTTTTATTACATTACACATTTTTAAACGCAAATTTTAAATTTGTAATATCTCCGAAAATATTTGTTTAATTTACATGCTATAAGGAACCATATTGATCTATATTAATTGCACACTGTATTTAAGGTACTTAATTCGATAAGGATTAATGCCGTATTGCTTAAAATAGCTTCGTAAATAAGCCATTTTCTCACGTAAAAAGTAAACAATAAAAATGGTTAAAGTGGGTTATCCCTAAAAGATAAACATATACCATCACGGACTTTTTTGTAGACCTTTTTATGGTATACAATACTGTAGTACATTAATTTGATCTAACTCGTAGGGTTAGGCAGCGTTTTTGCTAATTGCTAAATAAGCCTAAAAAAATAGGTTAATTTAGGACATCACGTTAGAAACCTCTAAAATTAGCAATGTTGTCTTAGTATATAATGCATGTATTATACATATAAACCTTCTTCTTGAATCACTCTATCTACTGAAAAAAACCGCATCAAAATCCGTTGCGTAGTTTAAGATTTAAGCGCATATAGGGATATAGGGACAGAAAAGGCGACTTTGTTTTATACTATGTAGTGATAAATAGTTTACTGTCGCTGATATCATGATGATGGTCAGTCTAAAATACACGTCTTCTTGATTCATATTATTAGAATTCCATTTAACTCTCAAATTTTTTATTAAAAGGTCATAAAGAAGTAATTAAAATGTTGTGTAAGTAAAAGCTTAATAAAAATCTAGAGTCAAATTAATGAAATACAAATGAAATAATGAATTATAAAAACATATCAATAAAGGAAAATTATACATTTTTCTGTTTAATAAGGGGAAAACTGACAAAATAGCCTGGCTCATTAAATTCGTTAAAATATTTATTCAGCTTTAATATATTATTGAACATATTAAGATTCTGATGAAGCTATACAGTAACTCTAGTATCAAACTCTATAATGGATATAAGGATATGTAATATATCTTTGAATTCTGGACACTCTCTTGCTGAATACCGAGCGTTTTAATTAATTTAATATGAGTGTAGAATGTATAGATACAAGTGAGGAACCTGATATTATAACAGTCTCTATTCATACTGGAAATGCAATTGACAATGGGTTCATATGGGATCCAAAATTAACAGGTCAATTGAAAAGGTCCCGGCCTACCATAGTAAAACACATTTTTTGGCAAAATTTAGTTTTTTTATTCAACATAGTTCCATCATGGGTGCCAGATCCGGAGAATACGGTAGATGAGGAACAATTCGAAGCCCAATTCAGGGATTTTTGCCATCGTTTTCACTGACTTGTGACACGGTGCATTGTCTTGATGAAGCAGCACTTACTTTTCCTTCAAATTCGGCCGTTTTTGGCGATTTTATCCTTCAAACTATCCAATAACGCTATGTAATAGTCGCTGTTGATGGTCTTTCCTTTTTCAAAGTAGTTAATGAAAATTATTCCACGCGCATACCAAAATATAGACGCCATAACCTGGCCAGCCGACTGTTGCGTTTTCCCACGCTTTGGAGATGTTTGAAGTGAAATAATGAAGCCATGTCACATATCGATGCAAAAACTCGGGTTTACTAAGCTTAATCATCTTTAAACACTGCTCCGAGTCATCAACTCGTCGTAGCTTTTGGTCAAAAGTGAACTCGCGCCGCACCCACTTTACACAGAGCTTTTGTCATACGATATTCGTGAATAATTTGATGTAAACGTTCAGTTCATATCTTAGAGTGTCTGCCATTTCATATACGGTCATTTAAAATCATTTTGTAGATTGTTTAAATGTTTTCGTCGGTAATGACATCTTTTGGGCGTCCACTGCGTTCACCATATTCGGTGCTCATTTCACCATGTCTAAACTTAACATACTAATCTTTGATGGTTGTTTTTTCTAGAGCAGTGTTCGGATATTCTTAATCAAGCCAAGTTTTTGCTTCAACTATATCTTTTCCCTTCAAAAAGCAATATTTTATTTACACGCGAAATTCAGTTTTAACCATTTTTTTCACAATAACAAAAGTTGCTTCACTGAAAATGATCATTAATTGATATAAATTTATAAAATTGCCTCTCAGCTCTAGCTTCACAAATTGTTATAGTTAATATTATACGTAATGCAATAGTCTGAGAATGAGTGAGTTAAATTATTTAACATTAAGTGATTGAGTGTTTCTTCTGTAGAGAACGTTATATTTTTGTCGTAATTTTGCAGAAATTGTAATAATTTTAAAAGAATTCAACAATTTTAAAAGAATGTAATTTTTAAAAGCTTATAATAAAATGAAGGAAGACTTACAATTTCAATTTATGTATTTAGGCGAGACATGGATATCAAGATGATAATAAAAATAACGTTATGACAACAAAAGTTGATGGAAACAGGTAAAGGTCGGAATAAAAATTAATTAGTTTTAACTGGTCATAACATTTATTAATAACTTATTGCACATATAATGTTCTTCATGTGGGAATCAGTTAGGATCATTAACATTCTCGCTTCGGATAAATCGGATCACACACATTGATGAAGAAATTGACAGATGATGGAATTGTGAACAAATGTTAGATAGATTGGAAACTAACAGATTAATTATTCACCTGAATGAAACTTTCTGAATATCATATGATTCAATGCTGCAATTTTCTAAGACCTGGTGATGAGAGTTGAAACAAATAATGGTGAGTATATTGTAAATTTTATTATATACATGGGACATTGGAATAACAATGGATTAGGTTTTATTAGTCATAATATTTATTAATAAATCACTGCAGTTATATTATATTTCATGTTGGCAACAGAAATGGTTAATAACAGCTTCAGTTTGGATGAACTCAATCAGACACTTTGAAGGAGAAATTAACAAAATATGGAATTGTGAAAAAATGTTGAGTATATAATTAATATATTATAACTGTAGGAAATATTATTTTAGAGTGTAAAAGATTTATGTGCAGAGATATGTGTGTTAATTATTCAGAATATACATGAGCATTTGGTTAAAATGTGTCCGGAGACAAAGTATAGTAACTGCAGCTATGGCAAATGCATTAAGGAGAATACAGCGATTAACTCTAGTTATTACAAAAATGTATACAGGTATTAATAGAACAAACTATGGAGAGATACAGTGGTATGAAAATATCTTTACATGAATCACTGTACTGAATAATACAAGAACTAATCGTAAAATGTAAATATGCTCTATAATGAAATTTAAATATTTTACTTGGATATACAATTGTTTATTAGGTCGATAGGCCCCCATTGGATTGGTATGAAAAAGAGTTCAATGTAAATATAATCAAACATATCCCTAACCTACAAACTATAATAATTGTGTACTCAAATGCAGTTTTAAGTCCTTCGATAATATATTCATTAAATATACAATGTTAATATAAATTATATTTGGTAACAATGTTTTCGTATAATTATTTTATTTAAATTAGGATTGTATTGTACGTCAAAGCCAAACTGAACCAAAAATTAAAGTTGATACGGCAAAATTGCTACGTTTTGGCGTCACAAATTTAGATGACGTATGTTCAAAACTTCTTTTTAATAAACTATATAAATTTATAAGCAATATTTATAATAAATAGAGAGAGACCCACATATTTTTACTGCTATCGAAATCTTAATATTTTCGGAGGTCACCCTAAAATTCACCTAAGTGGAATCTTAGAGGCGTTATTGCATCAATTATACCTGATTGTCTGGTATCCGACAGAGAATTTGGCATTAAATTTGAAAGGTTACTTTTTAAATTAACAACCGATTGGTTGAGGTAGAGAAAAAATTATATAACTCGTGAACAATTGAAAAAAAATGTATACTGAACGTATTGGACTTTACAGCATCGTCTATAACAAGGTTCTAACTGTTTATGAAACTAAATGTTAAAGTACCTTCACCAACCACGAAAGCGTTTAAATAAACCCTTAATTTTTCCAACTAAAAGTTGAAAATTAGGCGGACGAATACAATTTTATAACCGCTCAGGTCGGTCACTATTGTTGAATGGCAAATACTGTTATCTAACAATACTATTGCTATTGTATACGTAAGATAACACGACTGAAATTATAAAACTTCACTACTCGGAAGTTTCACAAAATATTCCATGGCGTCTTTCACTATTTGATGTTGTTGTGGTCCGCACGTCCTTGTTCATATAGTGACTTCTCCTAAAACAGGAATTTCATTGAAATATCGTAAAAATTATCCTGTACACATATTTTTTCTTAAACTGATCCATATTGTTTATAAAACTTGAAGTATTATATACCTCTTGTAATCGTATCAATATTTTCGGGACCATTAATTACCATAAAAATTGTTTTGTTATTATATCATAAATAATACATCTCAGCTTCTCTATATACCATTAAGTTACTTCTACTGTTGAATGCTATTAAAACGTATACAAAGTTAACATTTATTTTCTTATATATATCGTTTATATAGAAACTTGAGGTTGACTTTAACTTTACGTTATCCTTTTTATAAAATGAAGTAACTTCAAAGGAAATAAATGATTTACATTAGTCAAACAGTATTAATCAAATGAATACTAATTTAAGAGTAAAACAATGGTAAAAATGTGAAGATATTTTAGTACAAATAAGAAAATCAAATATTTCTAGAATTTTTTTCGGATTATTAACTGAATGCGGTGATAGTATTAATAATATACAGAAGAGATACATACAAAATTGGTTTGTAAATCGAATATAACACTCTTCACTAACAAAATAGAATGACATTACGATAGAAATGAAACACTCCAAAATATTGATTTATAACTATGATAAAAGATAGAAAAATAATAAAAAAAACATTACTAGAATTATAATATCATATTTCAAAGGGCACAATAGAAAAGAAAAATTTTGATTTATTATTCTAGTATTCATATTTGCTCAAAAAGGTTTGGTTAATGCTAGTTAACAATAATTTTGAAAGGAATAATATATTTATTAATGGCATATTAATAATATCATTATTAATAGCACTGATAATGGAATAGTATAAACCAGACATTCAAGAAGTGTCAGTCCATGGAATATAATAGAATATTTTTAAAAAATGAATGAAATACAAGATAGTAGTAGAGAGACACTTGAAAAGCAAGCTAGTGAGTGTGGGCTTTAAAATGTATCCAGTGATGTGCAGTTGAAGACATAGACAGAGTATCCCATAATTTCTAAGACAAATCAAAACTGCATCGATGGCAAAACAATTTAAAAAGTTTATGATAAACATTTTAAGATGCGGATAATAATGCGATAAATGCCTTGAACAGGGATAACAAGAATTCAATTTTACATAAGCCCTAGTAACGAAAATATAAAAGGTTACATTTCATTTCCTTAAACTTCTAGCAGAGTTATGTAAAATCATTATGCCTAGTAAGGTATGATCCATTGAACCATTTGACGTGCAAGTAACCAAATAGTTAATAATATGAAGTGTTTGTAATATGACTAAGGTGGGACATCATTGACGCTTTTTGAAAGTCTATTATTTAGTATTGTTAAATGGCAGATACTGCAATCTAACAATCTATTGCTATTGTTATACTTCACTACTGGAGAGTTTCAAAAAATATTTCACGGTATCTTTCAACATTTGGGGCTGTTGTGGCTCGCACGATCCTGTTCAAATTGCGACTGCTCCTAAAGCAGGAATTTAATAGAAATATCACAAATATCCATATGGTTTACAAAACTTGAAGTATTGTATACTTCTTGTAATCTTATCAATATTTTCGTGACCATTTATAGCCATAAAATTGTTTTATTATTTTATCATGAATAAAAGGCCTCGGCTTTCCTATATACAGTGATATTATTTCTACTACTGAATGCTGAATGTTATTAAACTTTTTTGAAGAATATGAAAATGGTAACAATATAACGATATTTCAGTATAAATATATTAATCTAATATTTCTTGGAATTTTTCCGGCCTTTTAACCAAACGTAATGAAACCATTAATCAAATATAGAAGAGATACATCCAAATTCTGCTTGTAACTCGACTATAACACTTGCTACTAAATGATATCGAGAATATAACTAATATTGATGCAAAATCGGGAAATTATCGACATAAGTCATGCATTGGACCTTCTCATTCAAACTAACAAGAATTCATAGTTCAAAAGTACAATATAGCAATTATTAAAAATGTTTTATAATATATATTAGATAAATACATGTTGAATATACATGTTGATCGCTGAAACATAGTGTCTTTTCCTCTTAAAAATTTATTATATAATTCTGCATTATCCTACAATATTTTATGTCTATATGTAATTTTTATGTGTTACCTGTAATTTCAGGACACAAATTTTCGTTTTTATAAGACCGTAAGTAACAAATCTCGACTTCCTTATATAAAGTAAATTTACTTTTATTAACAAACACAAATTAAGTTCAAAAATAGTTTCAGGTACCTACTATGACAAACTGAAATTAAATTGTGGGGTTATTATTGTGGGATATTTGTTGGAACCCTAAGTAAGCGATAGTTTATAAAGAACAGCATAAAGTCTAAATAAAGGTTACAACAGTAACCAATTAAACCCTAATTGTTATTAGAAAATATATTATTTTAGCCTGTATACCCGTATTAAAAATGCTTGGATAAGACCTATTTATTTAAAAAAAACCAAATATATTTTTTAAACAAATCCCTGATATACCTTAAAAGCTATTCATATTAAATTAATTATTTTTGAATTATATATTATTTGTTAAATACAAATAAGCATTATATTTATGGTGTTTGTTATTAATTTTACCAAAGATATACCAAACTGGTATTTACAGTTCTAAAAATATATTTTATTATTTAATAGATGTTGATGTTATAAAATATTAAACACCATTTGTTTGAAAAAGTGCGGTAACTTAAATTTACATAAATGTTTAATTAAAAACATTAACGGTTAAGGAGTTAAATGATCAACATTTAATAAACAGATTCAATTCAAATACTGAACATATCACTAGTTTGAAGACCGTGGAAAATGGAAAAAATATTTCTATGAAATTAATGAAAACTTTGATCAAGCGTTATGCATTCTTGTTCGCACTAAGAAGATTCCAAGCTTTGAAAGTACACTACAGTAATTATGTATGTGACTTAAAATATATTTTATTACATATTTTATACAAGTATGTTATTTTCTGATAATATATATGTTTTATTCAAATTATGCATGTTATCCATTATAACTTATTGCCCTTTATACCATTTTTCAGTTTTCCGTAACTAAATTCCTAACTTGGGTTTTAGTAATTGCTGCAGATCGTTCTACTCAAACGGCCTTGAAGTTGACACACGACAGCCCTGAGTTTTTTTAGGTAGTTATGAATTTAGTTTTATGTCTCTTTGTATCCATGGCTACTACGAAAACGGAGGAGCAATAATACTTGATTGTCTGGTATCGGACAGAGAATTTGGCATTAAATTTGAAAAATTACTTTTCAAAATCAACAACCAATTGGTTGAGGTAGAGAAAAAATTATATAACTCGTGAACAATTGAAAAAATATGTATACTCAACGTATTGGACTTTACAGCATCGTCTATAACAAGGTTCTAACTGTTTATGAAACTAAATATTAATGAACCTTCACCAACCACGAAAGCGTTTAAATAAACCCTGAATTTTCCCAACTCAAACCTGAAAATTAAGCGAACGAATACAATTTTATAACCTCTCAGGTCGGTCACTATTGTTAGATGGCAAATACTGTTATCTAACAATAATATTGCTGTTGTATACTTAAGATAACTACACTGAAATTATAAAATTTCACTACTCGGAAGTTTCACAAATTGATCGATGGCGTATTTCACGATTTGATGCTGTTAAGCACGTCCTAGGTCATATAGTGACTTCTAATAAAACGGGAATTTCATTGAAATACCGTAAAAATTATCCTTTACACATACTTTTTCTTAAACTGATCCATATTGTTTATAAAACTTGAAGTATTATATACCTGTTGTAATCGTATCAATATTTTCGGGACCATTAATTACCATAAAAATTATTTTGTTATTATATGATAAATAATACGTCTTGCTTCTCTACAGTTAAGTTACTTCTACTGTTGAATGCTATTAAAACGTAGGCCAAATTAATATTTGTTTTCTTATATATATTGTTTAGATAGAAACTTGCGGTTGACTTTAACTTTACGTTATCCTTTTTATAAAAAGAAGTAACTTCAAAGAAAATAAATGATTAACATTAGTCAAACAGCATTTATCAAATTAGTGCTAATTTAAGAGTAAAAAGTTGTTGTTTTGTAAATCGAATATAACCCTCGTCACTAACAAAATAGAACGGCATGACACTAGAAATGAAAATTGCCAAATATATTGATTTATAACTATGATTAAGGATAGAAAAATATTAAAAAGACATTACTAGAATTATAATATGATATTTTAAAGGGCATAATAGAAAAGGAAAACTTTAATTTATTATTCTAGTATTCATATTTGGTTCTAAATGTTTGGTTAATGCTAGTTAACAATAATTTTCAAAGGAATAATAAATTTATTAATAGCATATTAATAATATCATTATTAATAGCACTGATAATGGAAGAAAATATACTAGACATTCGAGAAATGTTAGTACATGAAATGTAATAGAATATTTTTAAAAAATGAATGAAATACAAGATAGTGGCAGTAAGACACTTGAAAAGTAAGTTAGCAAGTGTAGGCTTTAAATTATACCCAGTGATGTGCAGTTGAAGACAGTATGAATAATATTATTGAGACAGAGTATCCCATAATTTCTAAGACAAATGAAATCTGTATCGATGGCAAAACTATTGAGAAATTTTATGATAAACATTTTAAAATGCGGATGTAAATGCCTTGGACAGGGATAACAAGAACTTCTAGCAGAGTTATGTAAAATCATTATCTCTAATAAGGTATGATCCATTGAACTATTTGACATGCAATTAACCAAATATTTAATAATATGAAGTTTTTGTAATATGATTAAGGTCATCATTGGCGCTTTTTGAAAGCCTATTATTTAGTATTGTTAGATGGCAGATACTGCAATCTAACAATCTATTGCTATTATTATACGTCCCTACTAGAGAGTTTCAAAAAGTGTTTCAAGGCACCTTCCACCATTTTGTGCTGTTGTGGCTCGCACGATCTTGTTCAAATTGTGACTGCTCCTAAAACAGGAATTTAATAGAAATATCACAAATATTATCCTATCATCACATATATTCTTAAACTGATCCATATGGTTTACAAAACTTGAAGCGTTATGTACCTCTTGTAATCTTCTCAATATTTTCGTGACCATTTATAGCCATAAAAATGTTTTATTATTATAACATGAATGATAAGTCTCAGCTTTCTTATATATTAAACTTGTTTGAAGAATATTAAAATGGTAACAATATAACGAAATTTTAGGATAAATACACAAACCTAATATTTCTTGGAATTTTTCAAGCCTTTTAACTAAACATAATGAAATCATTAATCAAATATAGAAGAGATACATCCAAATTCTGCTTGTAACTCGACTATAACACTCGCTACTAAACGATACCGAGAATACAACTAATATTGATGCAAAATCGGGAAATTATTGACATCGACAAGTCATACATTGTACCTTTTCATTCGAACAAAGGTGAATTCATAATTCAAAAGTACAATATAGCAATTATTAAAAATGTTTTATAATATATATTAGATAAATAAATGTTGAATATGCATGTTGTTTGCTGAAATATTGTGTATTTTATTCTTAAGCATTTATTATATAATTCTGCATTATCCAACAATATTTTATGTCTATATGTAATTTTTATGTGTTACGTGTAAATTCGGGGCACAAATTTTCGTTCTTGTAAGACCGCAAGTAACAAATCTCGACTTCCTTATATAAAGTAAATTTACTTTTATTAGCAAACACAAATTAAGTTCAAAAATAGTTTCAGGTACCTACTCTGATAAACTGAAATTAAATTGTGGGGTTATTATTGTGGGATACTTGTTGGAACCCTAAGTAAGGGATAGTCTATAAAGAACAGCATAAAGTCTAATATAAAGGTTACAACAGTAACCAATTAAACCCTAATTGCTATTAGAAAATATATTATTTTAACCTGTATACCCGTATTAAAACTGCTTGGATAAGACCTATTTATTAAAAAAAACCAAATATATTTTTTAAACAAATCCCTGATATACCTTAAAAGCTATTCATATTAAATTAATTATTTTTGAAATATATATTATTTGTTAAATACAAATAAGCATTATTTTTATGGTGTTTGTTATTAATTTTATCAAAGGTATACCAAACTAGTATCTACAGTTCTAAAAATATATTTTACTAGCTGACCCGACAGACTTCGTCCTGTCAAAATATTTGTAATGTGGTAGTTTTTGTGCCTACGTATTTTAAAAAATTCTCCTGAACAGAACCATCACCCTGGTGATAGGGCGTTGTGAATAAAAAATAATTAAATAAAACATATATAAGGATTGAAAAGTAAGTAATCGCTTTATTGTTAATCATGTGAATCATAATTATTATTATTATTATCATTGTAGTGCTTTGTGGTATACGATGTTTTTTGTTTGATTACCTGGCGCATAGATAAACAAATTTGATGGTTTTCCAACACGGGAACAGGCAACATACAATTGACCATGTGAGAAACATGGGTTTTCTAGATTAATACCACAAACACTTAATGATTGCCCCTGGGACTTGTTTATAGTGATAGCAAAAGCAAGCCGCACTGGAAACTGTAGTCGTTTAAACTCAAATGGCACATCAGTCGGAATCATTGGGATGCGCGGTATGAGAACATCTCCTTTATACTTTCCTTTGAGTATAGTTGCTTCTATCACATTGTTTAGTAATTTTTTATCGCTAACCGTGTACCGTTGCAAAGACGCGGTTGGTTGATATTTCGCAACATTATAACCACCGATCCAACCTTTAATTGAAGATTGTGAGGTGGCAATCCTGGCAAATCCAGCGAGTTTAAAATTTCCGGTGGATAGTTGACTACATCATCTTGATTAGTAGCCGAATCAACTGATTTATATATCCTCAATTCGCCTGTAATTTGTTCTTGAATTTTGAAATTTAATTCATTTACATCTATGTTTTTTGCAGCCAGTATAGCTCGTTCGCTCAACCAATCATGGTTTCTGTAATTTTGAGAAACATCTGGAAACACCTTCTGAATAAGTTCATCTTTTGATCGAGTTAACTGACAAAAACTTTGAGGAAAGTTAATGCAGCCAGTCAACATGTCTATAGGAAATTTGCCATTACCAATGTCAATGAGTTGTTTAGAGAATATGTTTCCAGATTGGTCATTTTGCAACTCGACACGCATATTCTTGCTTAAATGAAGTACTTTGACATGCTTCCACAAATTGGAGGAATTTAGAAATATGCATTGAGTTCATCAGCTGGCGTTGATCGTGTAATCACTGGCAATGTTTGACGAAAATCTCCTGCTAATAAAATCATTGCACCACCAAATCGGTTATTATTGCTATGTAGATCTTTTAAGGTTCTGCCTAAAGCCTCCAAAGATTTTTTATGTGCCATCGTGCATTCATCCCAAACAATCAATTTACATTGCTGCAAAACCTTTGCCATTGCAGAGTTCTTCGAAACGTTGCAGGTTGGAGTTTCATTGCTTTGCATATTTAATGGCAATTTTAGTGCTGAATGGGCTGTTCGACCACCTTCAAGCAAAGTTGCTGCGATTCCCGACGAAGCGAGTGCAAGTGCAATTTTATTTTGTGAGCGAATTGTTGCTAATATTAATGAAATCAAAAAAGTTTTTCCTGTACCACCAGGTGCATCTAAGGAGTAAATCCCTCCAGTTTCATTATTTGTTACTTTCATAAGAGTTTCAAATACATACTTCTGTTGTTCATTTAACAGTGGAAGATTTGTTTGAATTAATTCTTTCAAAGCGTTGAGATCATACAGTCTTTCTCGATGCAACTCTTGGTTAAAAGCGTCATGCATTGTATGATTGGGCGCGGTCAGGCCTAATTGAATTAATAGTTTGTTTGACATTATCAAGCACATGTCCTCAATTGAAATCAATGCTTCATTGTAAATTTCTTCACTGATTTGTATATTTGGATTTCCCATTCTATTCCGTATTTGATACAAAATATCATCACACATATAATCTTTGTACTTCATCCACAAATCAATTGGGTTTGATGGGAAGCATGTAGATATGATTATAGAAAACAATGTTCGTATTTGATGAGTGTGTGATGATATTACAGCATCATTGAGAGTTTGATCCCAATGAGCGTCATTTTCAAGCAATTGCAAACGTTGACAGGCTTCTCTGTAGGATCCACACAATTCACCATCAACAGTTCGTAACTGTTGGAATGATGTTGGGCCACGTACATTGACTAATACCAGTCGTAAATAAAAACATTCATCATTGCTTGGATGTACTGAATAAATCCGGCCAATCGCATCGGTGGAATATACATCTGTATATCCTGGAACTGGTTTTCCTTGTTTCCGTCGTATAAATCTCCTTGAGGATTGATTCCAGGTATAATATTTTGGCATTTCAGAATATAGCAATGTTTGTGCGAAATCATCGTTTTGGCATGTCCCAAAAAAACTGGTTAATGTAGTAGATGGTGGCTGAGCAGCTCTTTGTACTGCGTTCTGTGCTGTAAAATACACTCTTTGTCCATTTTCTAAATGCACAGCTAAGTGAACAACAGAAGGGTGTCTCTCATGAATAGGAAAAGAAAATATTCGCCAAACTGCTTCATTACTACTGACATAGCGGCCCATTTGGTATTGGGTAACTTCATCATCAGAATTCTCTGCACCAATTCCAATCACAGCCATATCAGTCCCTTTGGTTACATATTTGCAAATGTATTTAATCGATTTCACTGAATGGCAAGATTCAACGTTGATGTGTGCTTTGAATGTCTTTGATAAAATGGGTGAATATGGAACAATCCAACGATTATCTATTTTAATATCTTGTTGACTTAATTTGACAATTGTTGATTTTCCATTGTCTGCTGTCGATCTGCGA
Source organism: Rhynchophorus ferrugineus (assembly GCF_030347505.1). Taxonomy (NCBI): domain Eukaryota; kingdom Metazoa; phylum Arthropoda; class Insecta; order Coleoptera; family Curculionidae; genus Rhynchophorus; species Rhynchophorus ferrugineus. Next base: position 10,200,477 of record NW_027472581.1, on the reverse strand, counting down.
CGATACAATGGATAACCGTCATTACCAGTAGTTGTTTCCGATATTAATGTCCGTGGATATCGTTTTGAACATTTACCATCCATCATACACGGTGAATTTTGATTAAGAATTCCACAGGGACCATGTATCATGTTTTTGATAACTACCTCATGCAATCCAGGATCTACTTGTACATTAGGGATTTCAGCTGATATCACTGCATCAACTTCATTTGGCCTTATCTTTTCAACCAACCAAATCAAAATGTGTGCATGTGGCAATCCTCGTTTCTGCCACTCCACAGAATACATCCAGCAGCGTGTCTCACCAAACACATTATGTTTTACGATGAAATTCATTAAAGATTTCAACTTTTGTCTAAAGACTCTGGCTGTAATATCATGACGATCAATGGGTGATTGCCCAGGGAATAACTCCTGCTTAATTTCTATCCATTGCGGATTGCATGTAAATGTGATGAACAAATCTGCTGTACCATAATGACGAACATACGACATGGCATCTTGAGCATATTCGTGCATATGCCGAGGGCTTCCGATGTATGTTGCTGGAAGAATAGTCATCCGACCGACATTCTGTGCATTTCCATCAGTATTAATCGCATCTCGAAGGTGAATATACTCTTCAGATCGGAGTTTGGTTTGATTCAACCTGATGAATGTTAATCTCTCCGTTTCAATTTTAACATAAATGTCAACAACATATTTGTGATATAATCGCCGACATTTCAATATGTGATTATCTTCATTTTCCCGAATCATTAGGCGGTATGAATAATAGTTCATTGAACTGACTTTTTTGTTGGTTTCAGAACCTGTAAACAGATTTTGTTTTAATAACATTCAAATACATAATATAGTGACTGAGATATTATCGCCATAGCTAAACTAATATTTTAGTTACCTGTAATGGTTATTATGTTTCACGCGTTTGTGATATCCGAATTCTTTCACGTTCATTTCCGTCGTCACGTTCTTGTGCAGTACGAGTAGATCGGTAATTAGCTTGGTTTATGGCATTTCTGGTTCTTCTACCTAAATTGCTTCGTCTTATAGGAGGCATATCAAATATAAATAATTTTTTCACTAATCACGAACTAAACAAACACTAACTAACTAAACACTCTGCACAAAACAGGATATACGAATTTGTTTCGTGTATCAGTTGACAATTCATCTGTCATCTGTCAAAAGTCATCTGTAACAGACAACTTTTTTTTTTAAATTTGATATGACTTGAACTCAAATCCTTTTAAGCCGTACGAATTGTTTTATTTATTTAAAATTTGGATATTAAAAATAATAAAACACTGTTGGTAACGCGATTTTTGTTTGACTGATGTAATGACGTGGAAACTGATGCATTTTATCTCGCGTGCCGAAACTAATACAAAAGAAACGCGAGTTTCGGAACGCGACATTAAACTCCTCCAACTATGTATTCTGTGCTCCAACGCACACACGCACATTGTTTTGATAGATATGATCTTTGACGTTAGGAACACACCTACATTGCTTAGACAACAGTGAGTGCTTGTAATTTAATATGAACTTTATACCATAGCAATAAAGCTCAAATTGACTACGTTTTAGTTACAAATCATTTGTATGGGAAAAAGAAAAGGGCTATTTTTAGGGTTTTTCCAGCAATAATTCTAATTTTTCTCGCCGTAAAAACCATCCTTGAACTTCAACGAACATTTTAAAAAAAGATTTGGCCAAATAGGTCCAGGCGTTGTTGAGTTATGCGCTTACCAACACATTTTGCGATTCATTTTTATATATAAGATTATGGAATAGATGTTGATGTTATAAAATATTAAACACCATTTGTTTGAAAAAGTGCGGTAACTTAAATTTACATAAATGTTTAATTAAAAACATTAACGGTTAAGGAGTTAAATGATCAACATTTAATAAACAGATTCAATTCAAATACTGAACATATCACTAGTTTGAAGACCGTGGAAAATGGAAAAAATATTTCTATGAAATTAATGAAAACTTTGATCAAGCGTTATGCATTCTTGTTCGCACTAAGAAGATTCCAAGCTTTGAAAGTACACTACAGTAATTATGTATGTGACTTAAAATATATTTTATTACATATTTTATACAAGTATGTTATTTTCTGATAATATATATGTTTTATTCAAATTATGCATGTTATCCATTATAACTTATTGCCCTTTATACCATTTTTCAGTTTTCCGTAACTAAATTCCTAACTTGGGTTTTAGTAATTGCTGCAGATCGTTCTACTCAAACGGCCTTGAAGTTGACACACGACAGCCCTGAGTTTTTTTAGGTAGTTATGAATTTAGTTTTATGTCTCTTTGTATCCATGGCTACTACGAAAACGGAGGAGCAATAAACATTTATTGTTAACAAGTCGCAATTTAATGTGCCTTGCGATTTCAACTCAAATAAGCGATTCTATAATTGTTGTACCGTTTTTTATGATGTTTGTTTTTAGTTTTATCAAAAAATTACCAAATTAGTATTTATAATACTAAAAATATAATTATTCTATGAAATGAATACTTATATTATTAAATTTTAAATAAAGTTTGCTTGAAAAAGTGCCGTAACTTTAATTCTACATCATTTTTAATAAAAAAATTTGACGGAAAACACGATACATTATTATCATTGAAGAAAAAGTTGCAATAAAAACATAGCTTTTTTAACGATTATAGCGACAATAACAATTTTTTTATAAATGTAATATTTCTTGAAAATCTAGAGGGTTTTTATGTATATATAATGATTAATTAATTAAGAAGAGACAAATCCAAATTCTAATTATGAATCTGATATTATATTCATCCCTACAGATGCTGATCGCTATTATATGTTATACTGCGATTTTCCTAAATAGAAGTTCACAATTCAAAAGTACAATAGAGTAATTATTTAAATTATATAAAATATGCTATATGATATACGATATATAAATATATTATTTTCTAACAATATATATTTTAGTCAAAATATGCACGTTCTTCATTTTACCTTATTGCTTTACCTTTATATGAATGAATTATGAATTTGGAGTGTTTAGTTACACTATTGTGTACCGCTGGCTACGAAGTAATAACAAGAGCAATATATTTTTATTGTTTTAACCGTTTTGTGTGTTTTAACCAACCAAGAGCTAGTACAATCTCTTAATAGGTTTATTATACAAATATATTAAATAGTGTCCTATATATCAGAGTATGGTCTTAAACTGTTTCTGCATTCTTCAAGAATATTTTCAAGTCAAAATTTTTGTTTTTGTATCACACAGAATACAGCTATTAAATCTAGTTATTACAAAAACGTATACAGCTACTAATAGAACAAACTATAGAGAGTAACAGTGGTATCAAAATGTTTTTACATGAATCACTGTACTGAATAACACAAGAACTAATCGTAAAAGATAAATATGTTCTCTAATGCAACTAAAATATTTTACATGGATATACAATTGTTTATTAGGCCCCCATGGGATTGATATGGAAAAGAGTTTAATGTAAATATAATCAAACATATCTCTAACCTACAAACTATTATAACTGTGTACTCAAATGCAGTTTTAAATCCTTCGATAATATATTCATTAAATATACAATGTTAATATAAATTATATTTGATAACAATGTTTTCGTATAATTATTTTATTTAAATTAGGATTTGGATGTATGTCAAAACCAAACTGAACCAAAAATCAAAGTTGGTACGGCAATATTGCTACGTTTTGGCGTCACAAATTAAGATGACGTATGTTCAAAACTTCATTTGAATAGACTATATAAATTAATAAGCAATATTTATAATAAATAGAGAGAGACCCAAATATTTTTTCTGCTATCGAAATTTTAATATTTTCGGAGGTCACCCTAAAATTCACCTAAGTGGAATCTTAGAGGCGTTATTGCATCAATTATACTTGATTGTCTGGTATCGGACAGAGAATTTGGCATTAAATTTGAAAAATTACTTTTCAAAATCAACAACCAATTGGTTGAGGTAGAGAAAAAATTATATAACTCGTGAACAATTGAAAAAATATGTATACTCAACGTATTGGACTTTACAGCATCGTCTATAACAAGGCTCTAATAAAACGGTTTAAATAAACCCTGAATTTTCCCAACTCAAACCTGAAAATTAAGCGAACGAATACAATTTTATAACCTCTCAGGTCGGTCACTATTGTTAGATGGCAAATACTGTTATCTAACAATAATATTGCTGTTGTATACTTAAGATAACTACACTGAAATTATAAAATTTCACTACTCGGAAGTTTCACAAATTGTTCGATGGCGTATTTCACGATTTGATGCTGTTAAGCACGTCCTAGGTCATATAGTGACTTCTAATAAAACGGGAATTTCATTGAAATACCGTAAAAATTATCCTTTACACATACTTTTTCTTAAACTGATCCATATTGTATATAAAACTTGAAGTATTATATACCTGTTGTAATCGTATCAATATTTTCGGGACCATTAATTACCATAAAAATTATTTTGTTATTATATGATAAATAATACGTCTTGCTTCTCTACAGTTAAGTTACTTCTACTGTTGAATGCTATTAAAACGTAGGCCAAATTAATATTTGTTTTCTTATATATATTGTTTAGATAGAAACTTGCGGTTGACTTTAACTTTACGTTATCCTTTTTATAAAAAGAAGTAACTTCAAAGAAAATAAATGATTAACATTAGTCAAACAGCATTTATCAAATTAGTGCTAATTTAAGAGTAAAAAGTTGTTGTTTTGTAAATCGAATATAACCCTCGTCACTAACAAAATAGAACGGCATGACACTAGAAATGAAAATTGCCAAATATATTGATTTATAACTATGATTAAGGATAGAAAAATATTAAAAAGACATTACTAGAATTATAATATGATATTTTAAAGGGCATAATAGAAAAGGAAAACTTTAATTTATTATTCTAGTATTCATATTTGGTCAAAAAGGTTTGGTTAATGCTAGTTAACAACAATTTTCAAAGGAATAATATATTTACTAATGGCATATTAATAATATCATTATTAATAGCACTGATAATGGAAGAGAATAGACTAGACATTCAAGAAATGTTAGTCCATGAAATGTAATAAAATATTTTAAAAAATTTAATGAAATACAAGATAGTGGCAGAGAGACACTTGAAAAGCAAGCTAGTGAGTGTGGGCTTTAAAATGTACCCAGTGATGTCCAGTTGAAGACAGTATGAATAATATTATTGAGACAGAGTATCCTATAATTTCTAAGACAAATCAAAAGTGTATCGATGGCAAAACTATTGAAAAATTTTATGATAAACATTTTACCATAACAAGAATTCAATTTTACATATACCATAGTAACGAAAATATAGGTTACAGGAAAGGGAGTTAGGAAATAAGGTTACATTTCATTTTCTTAAACTTCTAGCAGAGTTATGTAAAATCATTATGTCTAGTAAGGTATGATCCATTGAACCATTTGACGTACAAGTAACCAAATATTTTATAATATGAAGTTTTTGTAATATGATTAAGGTGGGACATCATTAACGCTTTTTGAAAGTCTATTATTTAGTATTGTTAGATGGCAGATACTGCAATCAAACAATCTATTGTTATTGTTATACCTGACTACTGAAGAGTTTCAAAAAATGTTTCACGGTATCTTTCACCATTTGGTGCTGTTGGGGCTCGCACGATCTTGTACAAATTGCGACTGCTCCTAAAGCAGGAATTTAATAGAAATATCACAAATATTATCCTATCATCACATATTTCCTTAAAATCAATATAGTTTACAAAACTTCAAGTATTATATACCTCTTGTAATCTTATCAATATTTTCGTTACCATTTAGAGCCCTAAAATGGTTTTATTATTACAACATGAATAAAAGGTCTCAGCTTTCCTATATACAGTGATATTATTTCTACTGCTGAATGCTGAATGCTATTAAAATTCTTTGAAGAATATAAAAATGGTAACAATATAACGATATTTCAGTATAAATATATTTATCTAATATTACTTGGAATTTTTCAGGCCTTTTAACTAAACATAATGAAATAATTAATCAAATATAGAAGAGATACATCCAAATTCTGCTTGTAACTCGAATATAACACTCGCTACTAAATAATACCGAGAATACAACTAATATTGATGCAAAATCGGCAAATTATCCACATAAGTCATGTATTGTACCTTCTCATTCAATCTAAGAAGAATTCATAGTTCAAAAGTACAATATAGCAATTATTAAAAAGGTTTTATAATATATATTAGATGAGTAGATGTTGAATATGCATGTTGTTCGCTGAAACATAGTATCTTTTCCTCTTAAGCATTTGTTATATAATTCTGCATTATCCAACAATATTTTATGTCTATATGTAATTTTTATGTGTTACGTGTAAATTCGGGGCACAAATTTTCGTTCTTATAAGACCGTAAGTAACAAATCTCGACTTCCTTATATAAAGTAAATTTACTTTTATTAGCAAACACAAATTAAGTTCAAAAATAGTTTCAGGTACCTACTCTGACAAACTGAAATTAAATTGTGGATTATTATTGTGGGATATTTGTTGGAACCCTAAGAAAGAGTTGTTGAAAGTAAGCGATAGTCTATAAAGAACACCATAAAGTCTGATATAAAAAATTACAACAGTAACCAAGTAAACCCTAATTGCTCTTAGAAAATATATTATTTTAGCCAGCATACCCCTATTAAAAATGCTTGGATAAGCCCTATTTATTAAAAAAAAAACAAATACTTTTTTTACATACAAATCCTTGATATAGCTTAAAAGCTATTCTTATTATGTTCTAAATTAATTATTTTTGGAATATATAGTATTTGTTAAATACAAATAATGGGCTGTAACATTACTTTTATGGTGTTTGTTATTAATTTTATCAAAGATATACCAAACTAGTATTTACAGTTCTAAAAATATATTTTATTATGGAACGGATGCTAATATTATAAAATATTAAACACCGTTTGTTTGAAGAAGTGCGGTAACTTAAATTTACTTAAATTTTTAATTAAAAACATTAACGGTTAAGGAGTTAAATGATCAACATTTAATAAACAGATTCAATTCAAATACTCAACATATCACTAGTTTGAAGACCGTGAAAATGGTAGCAATATTTCTATGAAATTAATGAAAACTTTGATGAAGCGTTATGCATTCTTGTTCGCTTAAAGTAGATTCCACGCTTTAAAAGTACACTACAGTAATTATTTATGTGACTTAAAATATATTTTATTGTATATTTTATACAAGTATGTTAGTTTCTGATAATATGTATGTTTTATTCAAATTATGCATGTTACCCATTATAACTTATTGCCCTTTATACCATTTTTCAGTTTTCCGTAACTAAATCCCTAACTTGAGTTTTAGTAATTGCTTCAGACCGTTCTACTCGAACGGCCTTGAAGTTGGCACAAGACAGCAGAGTTTTTTCAGGTAGTTATGAATTTAGTTTTATATCTCTTTGTATCCATGGCTACTACGAATCCAGAGGAGCAATAAACATTTATTGTTAACTAGTCGCAATTTAATAAGTGAGCCTTGCGTTTGAAAACCAAACAAGCGATTCTATAATTATTGTACCGTTTTTTATGATGTTTGTTTTTAGTTTCATCAAAAATTTACCAAATTAGCATTTATAATACTAAAAATATGATAATTCCATCAAATAAATACTTACATTATTAAATTTTAAATAACGTTTATTTGAAGAAGTGCCGTACTTTAACTCTATATAATTTTTAATAAAAAAATTAACGGAAAACAAGATACATTATTATCATTGAAGAAGAAGCTTCAATAAAAACATGGCTTTTTTAACGATTATGGCGACAATAACAATTATAATTGTAATATTTCTTGAAATGTAAAGGATTTTTACGTGTATATAATGAATAATTAATTAATCAAATTATGGAAAGGACAAATCCACATTCTAATTATGAATCTCATAAAATATTCATCACTAATAATGCTAATAATGTAACTTATGATAATTCAAAATTATGTTACGTTATACTACGATTTTCCTAAGTAGAAGTTCACAGTTCAAAAGTACAATAGAGTAGTTATTTTAATTATATAAAATATGTTATATGATATACGTTATATAAATAAATTATTTTTATTTATTTTATCAATTTTCTTCGTAATAACAAAATTTGCTTCGCACAAAATGTTATAATTCACAAACTAATGATCATTAGTTTATGAATTATAGCATTTTGAATGAAGTAATCGTAACTTAATCGTAAATTATAATTTAAGATATATAGTACCCATAGCAACGTGAGATAGGGTCTGCTAGTTGCATAATATAAATTGAGTATACTTATTTTGAGCAAGAATCATGTACATTTAAGCTACCTGTTACCTCTCGCCGATACCCATTTCCCATAATAGATATTGACTAGTTTTTTCGGGACTAATGCCTACCTGAATTTTCATTGAAAAAATATTTAGTTACTACAGAATGATGAGCTGCGATAATGGACTATGAACATAATAGTTTTATGGCATATTTATTCCCTGATTTTGCAAAATTTTTGCACGCTTTCCCTGGTATTTAAACAACAGTACGCAGAAAATAAAACAAATTATTAAGGATAGTGCACAACCAAAGACATGAGACGCCAGTACATTGTAGAAGGGGCAATGTAACAAGACTGGACGAGACAAGACAAGCAAGTATTAAAAACTCGGTTACTACCGCAGATGGTTCCCTGACGATGACAGTTATCTTTTGATGCATTGTTCGGCACCATGTCACAAAGCCAGAAGGGGTTTTTGTGTGTTTGGCTGAAAAAATTCACTGTTTTGCCTTGACCACGGAATTCACCAGACACGAATCCCATAGAAAACACGTGGGAACTCACCAAATGGGCGGTTGCAAAAGAATTGATTATCACCAAGCAGCAGTTAATTGAAAATCTCATCAGGGAATATCATCGCAACTCCAAACTCCAGGAAGATGCGAAAACATGTAGGAGAGCATGCCTCGAGGCATAGAAGCTCTTACGCATTAAATCAAAGGGTGGCATCACTAAATATTAAAGTTAATTCTATTACACTATAATAATATTTAAATTACTAAAACGAAAATTATGAAAGTGTTTTGCAAATATTTTTAGAGTTTTTATGATCCGAATGTATTACAAATACAAATAATATATATATATATATATATATATATAAGAGACCCCCAACTAATCACTTGTTGCACCAATGAATGCTAATGAAAATAATTTTTGATTTTTTTGTCAACAAGCGTAGAAAAACATGAATCAGTCTAGAGATATACGAGGTATACTCAATTGTTTTCCAAACACATGTTGTCAGGTTTATTTATTTAATGTTATCCATATGCTTCTTTCTAAATATCAATAAATAATGTAAAGCAGCGTAAGATCTACGATTATCTTGAATGATCTACATTTTTGCGCTGTGTAAGTAAACCTTGATATTCATATAGGTGACAGTTGATATATTATATCCTCCATATTCCGCTGTCCATTTGGTGCTTTGTCTAATTGCATGATAACAAGGTAATTGCGGTTTTGTAATCTATTGAAAACAATGTTGAACAATTGGCTAAAATGTTGTTATCTGCTCGATGTGGTTGTATAGACAGCGTTTGCTAATTTCTCTCCACTTTGTCCATAAAGCAAAAATTCCAAAAATGTCGGATCGGCATCAGACAATGAAAGCAAAGAACGTTAGCTGTTAATTAAAAATTGCGACTAACATCATTCTGAAGTATTTTTATTGTTACACACTCCCAGTATTTGCTAAAGTCCTGTTGAAAGTGATAAAACCGATTACAGAGAGAAACCCTTATACTTACACATAAGTTTGAGTTTGTTAGAAAATATTTGATGATTAACCAAGTGCATAGCACAACAGATGTAATTAAAAAAAATTATGAAGGTCAAAATTGTGTTTAGCCATATTCCTAGATGTAGCACAAGCCTTTGATAAAGTATGACATGATGGTCTTGTTGATAAGCCAGAGAAAATGTTACAGAAACAACAAAATAATCTATTGAAATTTTACCGTACAGCCAGTATGTTTGGATTCAAACAAAAGTTAACCTACTCTACAAAAAATAAGCTGAAACAGGAGCACCACAAGGATGTATATTGGGTTTAATTCTCTACTTACTCTACATACTACAAATGAAAATTATCGCGATGGCTACATTAGCTGATGACACTGCGATTATTGGTGTCGTAGACAATAACGGAAAAGTCACACGAAAATTACAACAGGCAAGTGCTAATATAAATAATTGGATCCAAACTTGAACAACTTTAATTAACGAAAGTAAATCTGTGCATGTACAGTTCACATATAATCAGATCGCATAAGCGATAATAACAAGTAATCTTGATGCACAACTTCATTGGAAGGAACATGTAAAAAAGCAAAGGAAAGAACTGGAGTTCTTTCAGATATTGAAACCGATGTTCCGCAAAAACTAATATAAATAGAATAAGTTTTCCTGAACAAAATCCTGAGAGTTATTATAGATGCACCGAGGTATGATTACTTACACTGAGACCTTCAGATGCCGACTGGAACTCAGAAAATCAAGAGAATTGCAAAAAGACATGAGGACAGACTCCATGTCAATATCGAAATGATACAACTCTTGGATAACACCAGAGTAGGACACAGACTTAAAAGAAGCAAACCGTTAGATCTTGTCTAGTGTAGTGTAGTCTAGTGAGGTGCATTTAATAGATATCAAAAGATTAGCAGATAAACGTTATTGCGCTAGAAACTGAGACAGGTCCTCCCAGATATATACCTAGATTTAAGTTGTTCTAGGGTCAAACTGAATGTTAGTCGGCAACGACTAGTAAAAATGAAATGAATTTAAAAAGCATTACAAAATCACGCAAAAACAATTCAGATTGAAATGTGGCTCCAGGTAATAGTGTTTTCAATAATTCTGGTAGCATATTTAATAATAAGAGTGATTTGTTTCCTAATGCATAGTAACGACTGGATTTACCTCTGTATTTAGAAGAAAACATTTTTGCATTATTTTGATAATGATAATATTTCACAATATTACCATATGTAGGAAATGTTATTTTTACCATTCAATATATTACTGTAAGTTTACACACATCATATCTCATCAAAAGGCCACATTAGCAAATATCTTCAGGCGGGATGAATAAATTAGTGTTACGGGAATTAATTCCAGATTAGATTGACCTATCGAAGACAGCATGTCTTACATTTAAAATTTAAAAATGTCCACTTTGTTGGAGCAGTGGTAAAGGCGACAGGACGGTCCTCCTACTGTTGCGATAGTCGCGGGTCTGCTGGGGCAAGGTCGTATATTAATGTTTGTGATTGTTTAATATTTGTGATTCTCCTAGGTAAGAGTGCAAAAACCGACAAGGAAAAGAATCCCGGTCACGGCAGTGAACAGGCTAGGTAAGACCGGATATCTTCTGGGATGATTTCTAAGTTGGTCACTCGCCAGTCGTTAGGCTTAACCATCCGGTCAATGACCGGGCACCCGGGTAACCAATTCAATCCGCAGGTAAAATATATTAAATTCTCCTTAAATTTTTTTTATGGCCGTCTGGATCCCCAAAATTGAAGTAATTTGACACCCATTTTTCGTCAAAATTTTAACAATCAATTAATTAATAAAAGTTATTAACTATCAAACTTGATACCCCGCCCGTTCAGTATCCACGTATCCAGGTACCCACTAAGATTAATGTATATGAACGACGGGTTTATACACACTTAAGAGAATGCTTATTAAAGTATTTAGTTAATTTGACTTTTAATTTCTTTTAATTAATAGACAACATAGTTTGTAATTTTTTCTATTTAAATAATAATTAAACAATAATTCTTATTATAAACAATAACAAAAATAATAAGTAAGAAATACATAGCTCCGTTTTATTTAATTTTATTATAGTTTATCGTATTCTATTCTTTTGCCATATAAAAATGGAAGAACATTAAATTATTTCGTATATTTTTCACATGTCGTGGTTGTAATACAGTGTTCGTCACAAATAGGGTTCTCACATACCGAACATGTTTTTCTAGTTTTGCGACGTTTTTTTAAATTCACTTTGGAGACATTCATAGAATACACCAGTAATCTTCTTCCTTCCAGTTGAATTGAGCTGGGTCTTGGGTGTGAATGATACAGATGATGTTCGCTGATGTGCATTCGGATTGATAACTCGACCAAGAAGAGATTCAATCGCCACTTTTGTTGAGAAATGCCTCATAATTTGTGCATTATTCGAACGACTTTCAACGAACGGAGTACATAGCTCTGTGCCCAATTGCCGATAATATCATCGTCTTTCATACGATTTTTTAACAATCATTTTATTATTCTCATAATACAGAATACATCATGCAAGGCAGGCAAATCGAGAATATTGTAAAAAATGCTAAAGGCCACCTTTGTGTTGATCTTTTTGTAGTATATCTACCAAGCATTTGATCCATCGTATCTATTCCAGCTTTAGACCAGTTATAAAACTCAATACTCCAAGATAGTAAAAATTTTGCCAGTGGAAGAGTAGTGAAGAAATTATCTATTGTAATTTTTCTACCGGATCCTCTATACGGTGCCACCAAGTCTTTGACAGCTCTTTCACCAACGCTTTTCTCACGACCATCTTTCAATTTTCCAGTGTAAAGCTATCCAGTAAGTGGATATGAATTTGCAGCATCACATATCCACCATGCTTTAATTCCATGTTTAGCTGGCTTTGACGGAATATACTGAGTGAATCTAGTTCGACCTCGGTATCGATGAAGTTGGTCGTCAATTGTCAGGTATTCTGTTGGCTTATAATGTTTTGCTAAATTACTATTCAACATTATCCAGATGTCTCGTATTGGAACAGCTTTATCATTCTCCAAGCGCTGAGCTCGAGTATTGGCATCATCAAATAGTATAAAACGAATAATATTCCAGAAGTGATTGATACTCATTGCTGCACGATACAATGGATATAAATACGGCTGCCACATTTCCCTTGCATTGCCAGTATTGGAGTTATTAACGTAAGTTATAAAAATAGCCAAGAATGCATAAAATTCCTGCAGCTCGAGATTTTTCCACTCCAATTGTTTTTTCTCTGGATTTTTTTCATTATAATTTACATATGTTGAAATTGCTTTTTATCGATTGGCTTGGCATTCGGCTATTGTTATTTCTATGAGGACTAAAAACTGTATCCCTATTTCATATTCCACATAGCCAGTTTACACAGATTTTTTTTTATTCAGTACACTAATGACTTGCATATCTGCCACGCTATAAGTGGCTATACCCGGGTACCAGGTAATTGAACGTATGGTGAAAGTTTGGTCAACCGGAAAACATTAACCGGACGTTAATGCCGAGGACCGTAGTTCGGAACCCACGTTAAACTGTAGTTCCGGTAACAGATAAACCCTCGTTGGTAAAAAGCGACATTAAAATATTTAAAAAAGCATTTACAAATAATATGTCAACTAAATGTAATATTTGATGTATTATATATATAGTGACCGTCTTTATTAAGGCCACTACCATGAAAATGTCACTCTGGCTGATATATGCGCGTTGAAATCAAAAATATGTTTTGAAAAATCTTGAGACCTTATCGCAGCTTCACCTACCGGGTGCAAATGTGTCTATAAACCAATTTCGAATCAACATAAATACACACAAAGAATGTCGTCAAAATGTGTCCAAACGTTTAGGAGGAATTCCATTATATAGACATGGGAAGAACAATTATGTGTATAAAGATATTCAAGCAATATCGATCCTGAATTTTATTGGGTGTTTGTTATTTAATGGAGGCAAAACTTATCCACAAAATTCCTGTACCTGCCTCATAAATCTTAAGGAATTTATGTCGTAAGGTTTTGCTTTGGAGAAACTACCCAGGTAAATAATTTTAGTATAGACCCGATATTTGTTGAGGGATATGGTTATATTAAATTATAGTTAAATCTTACTATCCCAGGCATATCCGTCATGTAATCGATTCTATTTACAAACTGCTACTGTATTTAAAAGTTCATGTGGAAATTTGAATTAATTTAGATTTATGATATCGAAAGGCATATCACAAAATAATGTCGTCTGATTTAACTAATTCGGCACAAAATCCAAGATATCTATAGTGTATCCAAAGAAGTTTCGACATACGTTATCTAAATTTGTGACGTCAAAATCTCGTAATGTTGCCGTATCAACTATGAGTTTTAATTCAGTTTGGCTTCGACATACAACAAAATTCTAATATAAATATATTACCTAAACAAAAATATTGTTGTCAAATATAATTAATTTTATGATTATAATAGATCTAATGCATATGTTATCGAAGGACTTAAAACTACAATTCAGTACACAGTTATAACAGTTTGTAGGTTAGGGTTGTGTTTCATTATATTTACATTTAACTCTTTTGTATCCCTTGGAGCCTTAAAATAAAATCAAGGAAGACTTATTATTTCAATCTGTGCATTTAGATGAGACATGGATATTTCAGATTGGGAGATTGGGTCACTCATGACAAGGTGATACTAAAAATAGTGTAAAACCAACAAAAGTTGATGAAAAAAGTTAAGATTGAAATAATAATTGATTAGGTTTTGCTGGTCATGATATTTATTGCAAATATATTGTTCTTTATGCTGGAAATAGGAATAGAGAAAAGAGTCGTTATAATAGACATGCAGTTTTAGATGGATATACAAGCAAAAACTCTCTGTATTTGTGGAAAGAAACATTGTCTAATATAACATATTCAGTTTGGATGAACTCGATCAGTTACACTAAAGAAGAAATTGAGAAATGGTGGAATCGTGAACAAGTAGTAGATAGGTTGGAAATTAACATCTTTGTTATTCACTTGAAAAGTCGTTCTGAGAGAGACAGCGACCGAATAGATCTTTCTGGGTATAAGATCATGATATCATGAACAATACAAACAATACATGAGCATTTGGTTAAAATGTGTAAGGAGTGAAGGTATACTAACTATTTTACAAATATAGCAGAAAAAATACATAGAAATTAAAATATATTCCTACGGTATATATTTGCTTCATTAATTTATGTTGATTAGAATTTTGTTACATTCCAAATCCATAATGAGCTCATAGTTGATGCAGCAACATTGCGACATCTAAACGTCATCAATTTAGATGACGTGAGTTCACTGTTTTAATAAACAGGCTATCTATAAAAATGAATTTCTGTTTGAGACAGACAGACTAGGGTCAAAAAATTGGAAACAGCTGGACCGCTTTGTCTAGTTTTTGTTTGGAACTATTTGTGGAAGCCCAGGGTAAGTTTATATGACGGAAATGTTTGTTTTGTATGGTTTGTTCCCTCATACAAAATGTCAATGTCACCAATAGTTCCACAGTCGCAAATAACCGATATTTTTGTTGGTTATCAAATATTTACGGGGTCTCTATTTATGGGTGGAAATTTATTTTATAGTTATAACTACGACTTATTATCAGCCGCTATTATTGGAACTCAATTAAAATGTTTAATGTATGAAATCAATATTCAAAAATGTAATAGTTGTTTTCAAGTGACGTCGTTTTGCGCAACGTATATTGTGCAGAAAAATTTCATACTTGTTTTCAAGGTATTATGACATAAAAGTTTTTGATAATATTCAAAATTTCAATTTTTATCCGAAATAAGTTAATAAAATCTTAAACAATTGTAGATATAATAACAAATCTATCACTTACCATGAGCTGTGATGCCGCTACCAGATGCAGATAATGGATTCTTAGAAATTAATTTTATTCTAATCCGAATACGAAAATTGATAGGAATTGTGTTCACAATCCAACAGTGAAATAAACTATTGTCCAAGAATTACAAACGTTTCCTCATCACAACAAAGATTTAGTCAAAACCGATGAAATATTCTTGAATCGATCTGACAACCATAACATCGTCATCATCACTGACAAAATATCTGCCTTGGGAGCACACAAGGAGATTTAATTCACCGAAAATAGACAAAATGGATAATGTTACTGTCGGAAATATCTGCAAGATAGATGTAGGTGATACGAGGTTCATCAAGTCATCAACTTTGATAATAAATATGTTGTTATTATTTATCAATTAACCATATAGAATAGATAGTTAATAACAGGCATTTTGTGAAGAATTTTTTGAAATTTTTTAAGTGACAGTTTAATTAAATCAGAATAAATTAGCAAAATAACAATGAATAACTATAACATGGACCTTTAGCAATAATATAGTCGGTTTCAAAGTGGCCACCTTCTGTGGCGATATAGAGGTTTAAATGTAACTTGAAATTTCCAGCTATAGGCTGTAGGTCTTCTAGCCACAATCCATCCCATTCCTGTTACAGCAGTTATTTCAGCGACTTCTAACTTTGGCGGCATGTAGCATAAGCCCTGGCTTTTAAAATAGATTATATGCGGTAGTCTATCGGGTTGAAATCCGGACAACAGGGAGGCAGGCATCTGCCAATGTAATAAAGTCCGGAAAATGATCGGCACTAATCTTGCGCCACTTTTGCCTTATGGGCCGAAGCGGGATCCTGCTGGAAAATCTAATTCACGTTGCCAAAGTGCTGCTGAACTCATGGAAGGACAAGAGCCTCGAGAAGGTCGCGACGACACACTTCTTCATTGATTTTGACCTCTTAATCCATAATAACAAGATATATCCTGCTGCTAGCGCAAATTTCGCCCCAGACCATGACAATCTACAAATTCTCACGATGATGGCTGACGTTCGGCATCAACGGACCGGGTTCTGTCATTTTGGTGCTTTTGGAGTTGCTCAATGGTGAACAGCTTCTCGTCCATGAAGTCTACCCGTTCTTCCATCGTTCCGTACCCATTGGTTCACGGGCGACATCTCTCATGGAGATTGTCGAATTTCGATGGACTAGTCTCTAGATGGTCTGGTACGGTTAGCAGAAGTGTTGTCGGTTCATTCTCTTCCACTTCTTGGATGGTCGATATATCGTAATATCGATATTTTTCCATTGCCAATATCCCTACAACATTAGTCACTGTTAGGTCTCATAATATTAAAATTAAGGTCAATACTTGGACTGGCAATAGCTTGGCAAGAACTCATTCCTAGTTCTAATATAGAACTCATGAAATTATATATAATATTTCTGAGAAAAGAATTTGTCTTATTATTAAAAACATTTATGGACAAAAATTGGTACAACATATATTAATAAAAACCATTTTATGCAAACGTTTTCCATCCTTCTAGCAATATGGCTATATCGTTTCGAAAAAGTCAATCTTGGTAAAACTTAAACAAGCCCCAACCGTGTGCCAGTTAAGGTATACTGCAGAATAAGTAATAATAAGAAGGCACTATGCTTGGTGAGTAAGCTGTTAAGCTGCAAATATATTTTTATTGTTTTTCCAAGTACTGCATACTACAAGCCAAGATGATCGTTACACTTTTGCATACGCTTAAACCAATTTTCAAAGCATTTATTCTATTCCGAATGAAGTGTCTTCAAAACATGGTTTTTGAACGCTTCGATAGCTTCTTCAAACGATGAAAATCGTTGACGCAGTTTATTTTTACACAAAAAGAATTCATTGGTTTCCAAACCGGGGCTGTACAGCGGATGGCCCATCAATTCGATGTTTTGAGTACTCAAATAGTCTCTTTTTTGAGCCTATAAGTGAGAGCTTGCATTGTCATGATGAAGAACAATCCGGTGTCTTTTGTTTGTTGTCCTTATTTCACCGAAGACTTCTGCCAAACAAATGATTGTGTACCAATCAGAATTTATTGTTCTACGATCTTCTAGAGGCACTGTTACAATATGACCAGTTTTCCCGAAGAAACAGTACACCATTTTCTTTTAAGTGCTTCGTGCACGAACAACTTTTTTTGGATTGCGCCACCCTGTCACGATTTTATAAACGTCTTTCGAAGCACCGCGATTGAATTTCTTAAGCATTTCTTTGCACCAATCGACACGAGCCTTTTTTTGAGCGATTGTCAAATTGTGTGGGATCCTACGCGAACATAACTTTCGCACAGCTAAGTGTTCGTGTAAAATCGCATATGTGCTGGTGGAACTAATGCTTAGGGATGCTTCAATCTCACAATGGGTGACATGACCGTCTTGCATAATCATTTCGCACACAGCATCGATGCTTTCTGTCACAACAGCCGTTTTTGAACGACCTTCACGAAACTCGTCGGAGAGCGAACTACGACCACGATTGAATTCACTAAACCGGCGATACACGGTGGTTTTTGATGGAGCTTCATCGCCAAAAGTCAAAGTAAGTTGATTGACGCACTCTTGTTATGATAATCCACGTCGAAAATCGTAAAAAATCATTGCACGATGTTTACAAATATTTACGTTTCAGTTCCATATTTTGCCGAGACGAAACTTTCAATTAAATATAAAATAAACAAATAGCGTCCGTGCGACAAAATGTTCTGAGTAGATATATCGTCAAAAATGTCAAACTTTACGAAGGAACCCTCAAATGGACTCACATGACAAAAGTGTTGCCAATTCCCGAAATATAAATTGTGACCCTCGTATAAAGCGATAAATGGAATATTACGGAAATTGTCTAAGAACGGGTTTGATGGGCTTCGGAAAGAATATTCTATCATATCAATTTGGGGTCAATTTCAATCAAATGGTCTTCAACTTGGGCCATAGGAAATTAACTTGTTGTCTTCCCTAGACTAACTCATTTAGTACCAATTGTTGGTAGTAATTTAGAAGCCATGATCTGGATATCAGATAAACCGACGACCAACAACTCCAGTAAAGAGTGGACTGCGTAATATTGAGCGAATAATTTTACTTGGCGTTATCGTTGGCGAAACAGCTCCAAAATGGCGCTACGTGTGTTTGAGATCCTATAAACACGACAACATGTGTTAATATAGAGTCGAAACTTAACACAATCGTACTTAAACACATTGAGAATCGTTGAATTAAAATTTAGTTTATTACGGCACTATACTTTCGTGGATAAATTAATTTTCCATGCAATTATATTGGACACCCTCTAGATAATTCTCTAGAATATTATTATTTTATAAATTTACTATCCCACGTAATTTCGGAACATGAAAAATCTTATTTTATTTTATAGATAACGAGGGATTTACAACAGTGTATTAGGAGACATCAATATAACTATACCTGAAGGTGATAGACGTTCGAGTACCAAAACGATATCAACAGAAAGTACTATTAAGCCAATAAAATAGTTTCAAAGGATTTTTTTCATTTGAAGCTCAATAACAATAACTTTTTTTACGTTAGTTTTAACAAAAGATCGGCACAAAAAATTTTATTCAAAGTATTGGGCATCCATAGCCGTAACTTTTTTAACTTTCAGACAATTTACGGACTCCATCTCGAAAGGACAATGTATCTTATGATGCTATTAATAAATGGACCCATTTTTTAGCATCTTTATAAGATGTTCTGTCAAGAGTTGGCATGCTAAACAATAACATTGTTGTGCCCTTGCTGGTATTCCAATCGTATTTTCGCTAATAGGCTAGATGGCTATTGTTTAAAAACTACTTGAGAGAAGAATGAGCATTCTATATGTTTGCTGTACTCGGAATATTATTTTAAATGGATGCCAAAAATGGTTGCACGTTCGTTCCAAGACAAAAATGTTAAAATATTGCAAAACGTTAACTAGCCGGTAGAGTTTGAACATTGGAAATTTAATTACAGCAAAAAGACCATTCTAATATAAAACGTATCCGGCCTACCAAAGTAAAACAAATTTTTTTGGGAAAATTGGTTTTTTTTATTCAATATAATTCCCTTCAAGGGTGATACACTGATTATAACTACCCTCCAACTTTTCGATACCATATTTATAGTACGATTTCTCCTTTGCTTCAAAACAGGCCTCAGTTTCGGCGATCATCTCTTCATTCGACGAAAATATCTTTCCAACGAGCATTCTTTTGAGATCTGAGAACAGGAAATAGCCGCGGGTGGCCAGATCTAGAGCATACGGAGGATTAGGAGGCAACTCGAAGCTCAATTCATAGATTTTTGCCGTACTTTTTCTGACTTGTGACACGGTGCATTGTCTTGGTGAAGCAGCACATTCTTTTTCTTCAAATGCGGCCGTTTTCAGGCAATTTCATCCTTCAAACGGTCAAGCAACGCTATGTAATAGTCGCTATTGACGGTCCTTCCTTTCTCAAGGTAGTCAATGAAAATTATTCCATGCGCATCCCAAAATAGAGACGCCATAACCTTGTCAGCCGACTGTTGCGTTTTCCCACGCTTTGGAGCGGGTTCATCATGTGCAGTCCACTCGGATTACTGTCGATGGACAACGCAAAAACTCGAGTTTATTACACTTGATGTTCTTCCAACACTGCACCGAATCATCAACTCGTGGGTGTTTTTGACAAAAGTAACTTAATATATTATGTTTACACACAGATTTTGTATAATAGCTGTTTGAATTATTCCAGTGGAACGTGTTTATAAGTTTATAATGTTATTTTAAAAACAAACTATGAAGATTTTGTTCAAATCTCACAATGTAATTTTGTACAGTACCGGATACACTTTTCATTCCACAGAGCTATTAAAAGTTTAAGTGGAAAATCAAATATCTGTCGTCATATGTATATGATTTAAATCTTTTCTTGTGTTGCAGTTTCTACCAACTTGGTAAAATAAATATTTTGGTAGCCCTGTCAAATACATATGCATCTGTATTTTCAAATTATCATCATAAAATGGTTCAGTAGCTTTTGATTGGTGTTTGTTTGTCTTTGTCTTCGGTATCAAAATCAGGCCTTCTAAAACGTCAAAACCAATATTCCCGTTCGATGACATTCAGTTTTTTTTTCTTCAAGTCGAAGTAAACAAGGAAAAGTACACACAAGTGTTATTTATACGATACATATTGAGGCATTTTCAATGCACTGAAGACTTATTTATCACACTTCGGCGTAATAACACACACTGAGAAGTGAAGCCACTTGTCAGCGAGTTGCAAATATACCCGAAGCGATTTATGGATAACAATGCCATCTATTGTAAATTTATAAAAATTATTTTATAAGCTTGAATCATACCCATAAAATATAATATTCTCGATAAGCTACGAAATATATACATACATATATTATATACTAGCGACCCATCCCGGCTTCTCACGGGTGCAATGCTGATACTAAATTAAATACACTACAGAAAAAATATGAACGTTGTATATAAAAACATAGCGGCCCGCTCCGACTTTGCACGGGCATAAAATATATATGCCTATGTCACTCAATGAAAACATGATTAAAATCGATCCAGTATTTTTGGTTCATTCATTACCGCCCTTGGCCTGCACGCATTAAATTTGGAGTAAAACAATTCCTCTTCCCCTATACTTACTATGAAGATTTCCTGCTATCTTTGGAATATCTAAATTCATACAATTTTTATTACATTACACATTTTTAAACGCAAATTTTAAATTTGTAATATCTCCGAAAATATTTGTTTAATTTACATGCTGTAAGGAACCATATTGATCTATATTAATTGCACACTGTATTTAAGGTACTTAATTCGATAATGATTAATGCCGTATTGCTTAAAATAGCTTCGTAAATAAGCCATTTTCTCACGTAAAAAGTAAACAATAAAAATGGTTAATGTGGGTTATCCCTAAAAGATAAACATATACCAGCGTGGACTTTTTTGTAGACCTTTTTATAGTGTACAATACTGTAGTACATTAATTTAATCTAACTCGTAGGGTTAGGCAGCGTTTTTGCTAATTGCTAAATAAGCCTAAAAAAATAGGTTATATTACGATATCACGTTAGAAACCTCTAAAATTAGCAATGTTGCCTTAGTATATTATGCATGTATTATACATATAAACCTTCCTCTTGAATCACTCTATCTATCGAAAAAACCGCATCAAAATCCGTTGCGTAGTTTTAAAGATTTAAGCGCACATAGGGATATAGGGACAGAAAAGGCGACTTTGTTTTGTACTATGTAGTGATAAAATTTTCATGTCACAATGTTCGTTACCATACTCCTCCAAAACGGCTTGATCGATTCTTATGAAATTTTTTATGCATTTTCAATATGTCTGAGAGTCGGCAACTATCTATTTTTCAAACCCCTAAGTGTTAAGGGGTGTCTACCCCAAAATTTATTTTGTTATTTTTTGTATTTTTTTTTATAATGTGTCATTAAAAATACATACAACCTTAAATTTTCACTTTTCTATCACCAACCCCTGCTTTTTAATAGTAATTTTAATAATTTTATCATTTTTTATCCGGCTCGATAACATCAATTATTATCACTTGGTAAGTTATACCCTCCAGCACGGAGTAGAGATGACCAAGAAGATGGTCTCCTATCGCTCTCAAACAAGCCTTCTCTCACTCCTACAGTTTTCGGTTATTATTAGTGTATATGCATCAGGTGTAGTAGCTAAACATTTTTGCGATATCAGTGTAACTCTCATATCAAATATATTCTAAAGTAACTTTATCATTTATTTATTATTAACTAATATTATTGAATATAATTTACTATTAATAACTAATGAAATTATTAATTTTGAGTGTAATTCGCACGATCAGTTAATTAAGTGATTTATATGAGCTCCAAAGTACTCAAAACGTGTCATGAGTTCCCACAAACAACGGTTATTGAGTTGTAAGTATAAATTATTTTTATACGTTTATTATAAAATCAAAAATAATACTTTCTTATTGATAACGAAAATATTGTTGGGAATTGTGAAATACGAATTCGGGGAAAGTTAGATTTTTTTTGTTAGATTTGTTTTTTTTTGTGTTTACTTATGAGAGCTCTAATTTTTTTCACTATTCGTAACAATATGTATTTTCGATATAATTAAGAAAAATAAAATTTTCCGCTTTCGTGAAACTATCTAATATTTCTTATTAATACTGATTATATACTGAATAATATAATACTGAATTATATACTGATTATATTAATATCTAATATTAATATAATCAGTATATAATTCAATCAGTTCTATTTATGTGTGTTTTATATTGTACAGTGAACAAAGCCAACAAAACCCTAAGGGGCTCATTTGAGCCGTGATATAAATAAATCCTGAAGCACTAGAAATAGACAAGCCCAAAGAACCGAAGTTCAGGAAGAAAATACAGGAGCGCGTGTGAGAATGGCGCAATTGCGTTAAGAACCAAACAAAAACAGGCTAACAAAAAATATTGTTCACGCTGTAGCATTCAGAGATTAATATTACGTAATAAATTAATGATATGAATAATTATTACTTGAAATAAATTATAATAAATAAAAAAATTGAATGTTTGTTGTTTTGTTATTTTTATATTCCCTCATCGTTCACAGCGCTCCATGCCTTTTTCACTCATATACCACATCCATACACACTTCCAATAAGTTAGTTTTTTTTTCTACACTAGAAATTCTCTAGAAATTATTTAAATAACTAATAATAATAATACTAGTAATAGCAATAATATAATAATGTATATATAATAATTAAAGGAAGTGTAAAAACTTCCTAGATTCACTTATAGCATATTTTATCTAACAAGTTCTGGCAAATGGAATAGGGGCACAAAAAGAAGGAGTCAAATTAGAACCAGATCATTTTGTCGAATAAATGATATCACAAAAAATATCTCGGCCATAACCATAAAATTTACTGATAAAAAAATATAATTACTTTTTCGTTTGTAATAAAAATCATTTTATGGACCAGCCGCGCAACTTTAACAATGGCAATTTATACTTAATTTTATTCTTCCTCACTCGGCATCTCGTTCGAGGAGTTATGCTTTATACTATATTAAACTTAAAAGATTACAGATAAGAAATATAACGTAATAAAGGGACCTAAAATAATTTGAATTTTCCCTCATTGGAACTTCTAACTTTTTACAAGCGTTAAAAGATTCCCAAATTTTATTTTATTCCCTAATTTTTATATATATATATATATATATATATATATATATATATATATATATATATATATATATTGCGTCCTTCAAATAGTCTAATAACGCTATGTAATAGTCGCTGTTGATGGTCCTTCCTTCTTCAAGGTAGTCAATGAAAATTATTCCATGCGTATCCCAAAATACAGACGTCATAACCTTGCCAGTCGACTGTTGCGTTTTCCCATGCTTTGGAGCACGTTCATCGTGTGCAGTACACTCGGATGACTGTCGATTTGACTTAGGAATGAAACGATGGAGCCGTGTTTCATTCATTGTTACATATCGACGTAAACACTCGGGTTTATTACGCTTGATCATCTATAGACACTGCTCTGAACCATCAACTCGTTATAGTTTTTGGTCAAAAGTCACCCTCATTGCACAGAGCTTTCTCATACCCAAATATTCGTGAATGATATGATGAACACGTTCAGTTGATATCTATAGAGTGTCTGTTATTTCATTCAATTTTAATTACGGTCATTCGAAATAATTTTGTGGATTTTTTAAATGTTTTCGTGGGTAGCAACCTTTTTTGGGCGTCCACTGCGTTCACCGTCTTCGATGCTCATTTTACCACGTCTAAACTTAACATACCAATCCTTGATGGTTGATTTTCCTAGGGCAGTGTGCGGAAACTCGGCATCAAGCCAGGTTTATGCTTCAACTGTATTTTTCCCCGAAAAAACAATATTTTATCAACACGCGAAATTCCTTTTTATCCATTTTCTCACAACAACAAAACTTGCTTCACTAACAATGCTATAATTCACAAACTAATGATACCACAGCTGTCAAACTAGGGCTAACTAAAAAAACTATGGATTTAGTTCTAGTGGCGCCATCTATGTGTTAGGCCAGGGACTTCTCAATTGACATGTTAGTTTAGTTATTTTCATTACAGATCTTGTTTTGAGAAATCAATAATTAAATGATTATAAATACACTACTTTCATATATTATCTAGATTGCAAAAAGTGTCTAATTGTAAACATTATTGTTTTAGTTAATATAATATTTCCTGTATTACTTGATGTAAAGTTTCATATTTATAAATATAAAATAAATGTAAACAAAAATTATATATTCTAATATTTAATTGAAGTTGTTGCAGTTGTAAAAATAATCTTACTTATATGATACTTTTGTTATAAGGTTCAGTGATGTAGTAATTTAAATTTATTGATACTTTGTTAACTATTAAAACTTAGTGGAGATTGGCTTTAATTAATTTGATTTAAAGAAATTAGTGAGTGTTAATTATTGAGACTGTTTGCATATCTTTTAATATACAGACAACTATAATTAATGTTACATAATTAATGTATATTTCTGTTCTTATATTAAAAATACTGTCAATACAAGTTTTATTAATATTTATTATACATATAATTTTTTAGTTATTACTTTTACTCCATCATGAGGGTCACATGATTAACTTTATAAATTGTAGTCAAATTTCGAAATTTATATTTATTCTATTTTATATTTAACTAGCTGACCCGACAGACTTCGTCCTGTCAAAAAGATTTGTAATGTGGCAGTTTTTGTGCCTACGTATTTTAAAAAATTCTCCTGAACAGAACCATCACCCTGGTGATAGGGCGTTGTGAATAAAAAATAATTAAATAAAACATATATAAGGATTGAAAAGTAAGTAATCGCTTTATTGTTAATCATGTGAATCATAATTATTATTATTATTTTCATTATATTGCTTTGTGGTATACGATGTTTTTTGTTTGATTACCTGGCGCATAGATAAACAAATCTGATGGTTTTCCAACACGGGAACAGGCAACATACAATTGACCATGTGAGAAACATGGGTTTTCTAGATTAATACCACAAACACTTAATGATTGCCCCTGGGACTTGTTTATAGTCATAGCAAAAGCAAGCCGTCAACATGTCTATAGGAAATTTGCCATTACCAATGTCAATGAGTTGTTTAGAGAATATGTTTCCAGATTGGTCATTTTGCAACTCGACACGCATATTCTTGCTTAAATGAAGTACTTTAACATGTTTCCACAAATTGGAGGACTTTAGACATGCATTGAGTTCATCAGCTGGCGTTGATCGTGGAATCACTGGCAATGTTTGACGAAAATCTCCTGCTAATAAAATCATTGCACCACCAAATCGGTTATTATTGCTACGTAGATCTTTTAAGGTTGTGTCTAAAGCCTCCATAGATTTTTTATGTGCCATCGTGCATTCATCCCAAACAATCAATTTACATTGCTGCAAAACCTTTGCCATTGCAGAGTTCTTCGAAACGTTGCAGGTTGGAGTTTCATTGCTTTGCATATTTAATGGCAATTTTAGTGCTGAATGGGCTGTTCGACCACCTTCAAGCAAAGTTGCTGCGATTCCCGACGAAGCGAGTGCAAGTGCAATTTTATTTTGTGAGCGAATTGTTGCTAATATTAATGAAATAAAAAAAGTTTTTCCTGTACCACCAGGTGCATCTAAGAAATAAATCCCTCCAGTTTCATCATTTGTTACTTTCATAAGAGTTTCAAATACATACTTCTGTTGTTCATTTAACAGTGGAAGATTTGTTTGAATTTATTCTTTCAAAGCGTTGAGATCATACAGTCTTTCTCGATGCAACTCTTGGTTAAAAGCGTCATGCATTGGACGATTGGGCGCGGTCAGGCCTAATTGAATTAATAGTTTGTTTGACATTATCAAGCACATGTCCTCAATTGAAATCAATGCTTCATTGTAAATTTCTTCACTGATTTGTATATTTGGATTTCCCATTCTATTCCGTATTTGATACAAAATATCATCACACATATAATATTTGTACTTCATCCACAAATCAATTGGGTTTGATGGGAAGCATGTAGATATGATTATAGAAAACAATGTTCGTATTTGATGAGTGTGTGATGATATTACAGCATCATTGAGAGTTTGATCCCAATGAGCGTCATTTTCAAGCAATTGCAAACGTTGACAGGCTTCTCTGTAGGATCCACACAATTCACCATCAACAGTTCGTAACTGTTGGAATGATGTTGGGCCACGTACATTGACTAATAGCAGTCGTAAATAAAAACATTCATCATTGCTTGGATGTACTGAATAAATCCGGCCAATCGCATCGGTGGAATATACATCTGTATATCCTGGAACTGGTTTTCCTTGTTTCCGTCGTATAAATCTCCTTGAGGATTGATTCCAGGTATAATATTTTGGCATTTCAGAATATAGCAATGTTTGTGCGAAATCATCGTTTTGGCATGTCTCAAAAAAACTGGTTAATGTAGTAGATGGTGGCTGAGCAGCTCTTTGTACTGCGTTCTGTGCTGTAAAATACACTCTTTGTCCATTTTCTAAATGCACAGCTAAGTGAACAACAGAAGGGTGTCTCTCATGAATAGGAAAAGAAAATATTCGCCAAACTGCTTCATTACTACTGACATAGCGGCCCATTTGGTATTGGGTAACTTCATCATTAGAATTCCCTGCACCAATTCCAATCACAGCCATATCACTCCCTTTGGTTACATATTTGCAAATGTATTTAATCGATTTCACTGAATGGCAAGATTCAACGTTGATGTGTGCTTTGAATGTCTTTGATAAAATGGGTGAATATGGAACAATCCAACGATTATCTATTTCAATATCTTGTTAATTTAATTTGACAATTGTTGATTTTCCATTGTCTGCTGTCGATCTGCGACGATACAATGGATAACCGTCATTACCAGTAATTGTTTCCGATATTAATGTCCGTGGATATCGTTTTGAACATTTACCATCCATCATACACGGTGAATTTTGATTAAGAGTTCCACAGGGACCATGTATCATGTTTTTGATAACTACCTCATGCAATCCAGGATCTACTTGTACATTAGGGATTTCAGCTGATATCACTGCATCAACTTCATTTGGCCTTATCTTTTCAACCAACCAAATCAAAATGTGTGCATGTGGCAATCCTCGTTTCTGCCACTCCACAGAATACATCCAGCAGCGTGTCTCACCAAACACATTATGTTTTACGATGAAATTCATTAAAGATTTCAACTTTTGTCTAAAGACTCTGGCTGTAATATCATGACGATCAATGGATGATTTCCCAGGTAATAACTCCTGCTTAATTTCTATCCATTGCGGATTGCATGTAAATGTGATGAACAAATCTGCTGTACCATAATGACGAACATACGACATGGCATCTTGAGCATATTCGTGCATATGCCGAGGGCTTCCGATGTATGTTGCTGGAAGAATAGTCATCCGACCGACATTCTGTGCATTTCCATCAGTATTAATCGCATCTCGAAGGTGAATATACTCTTCAGATCGGAGTTTGGTTTGATTCAACCTGATGAATGTTAATCTCTCCGTTTCAATTTTAACATACATGTCATCAACATATTTGTGATATAATCGCCGACATTTCAATATGCGATTATCTGCATTTTCCCGAATCATTAGGCGGTATGAATAATAGTTCATTGAACTGACTTTTTTGTTGGTTTCAGAACCTGTAAACAGATTTTGTTTTAATAACATTCAAATATAAAATTAAAATACATAATATAGTGACTGAGATATTATCGCCATAGCTAAACTAATATTTTAGTTACCTGTAATGGGATTTATCATTTTTATTGATAAATCGTAGCCATCTTCACCTTGCCAAAATATAATGGGATATTGCAGTGCATCATATGAGCGGTGTGTTTCCTTTATAGGTTGTAATTGAAAATTCCGACGATGTAAAACAATATCACGGGATTCCAAGTTTTCTCCAACTACAACGATAGCAACTTCATCAATAGTTGGTGCATTAAAACGTCTTGTATGTTGACCTGCAGGTGTTTTATCAGCTCTGATTACAATTTTGTGATTATCGGATGGCATCAGATCCAGGGCAGTTTTAAACAATATAATCAATTGATTGTGTTGATGAAATAAAGTTTGTAATTGTTCTACAATAGACCTTTTTACTAAATTGTTATGTGCACAACGCAGATCAATTTCTTGTGGTGAATTGCCCATAAAATAAATTTGCAGGAATTTGTTGTCGCTATCTGACACTGGTAACAGTGAACCTGCTCTGTGATATATTTGCCCTTGTATCTGTAAATAAAAAAAATATTATGGTGTGGTATAAATTAATGGATTGTCAATGATCAAACTTAAATAATATTTGATCTTAAAAAGTATATATTTAGTTTTAACTAATATCTATCAAATATAAAATATAATAAAAGTGTCACTGAAACTGAATCACCATATAATATGATGACTAAGTGATATATTTCGTAATGATTAAGA
The DNA here is from genome assembly GCF_030347505.1 of Rhynchophorus ferrugineus. NCBI lineage: Eukaryota > Metazoa > Arthropoda > Insecta > Coleoptera > Curculionidae > Rhynchophorus > Rhynchophorus ferrugineus. The sequence goes on along the minus strand of NW_027472581.1, from coordinate 10,171,040 downwards.
AATTGAAGATTAGTAACACATCTTAACTTTGGTGACAGAAAATTTTGTTCGCTAAAATAATTATGAGTAACTGCTATAATACATACCTTGAAAGTTGGCATAAAATTTTCCCGAACTGCATTTGTTGCCCCAAATGAAGTCATTTGAAAGCAATTGTTATATTGTTGAATATGTGTCAAAAAGTGTATAGAATCTGTTCCTATTCCTGAAACCAATGAGTACAATGGTTCTGGTGGTGGATCCAATTGTATCAATTTCACTTTACCATTTGCGCAACACAATCCATTGGCATCGTTTTTGTATTTTAATGCCTTACAGTGTGAGCAAACCAAGTTCATAGAACCAATAACAACACATTGGTAGTTACTGTAGTCAATTGACACATCGTAACTGAAAGCAGCTGGATTCAAACTTGCGCGATTATTAGTTGAATGTCGCGCTCGCGCTTCACGCGTTTGTGATATCCGAATTCTTTCACGTTCATTTCCGTCGTCACGTTCTTGTGCAGTACGATTAGATCGGTAATTAGCTTGGTTTATAGCATTTCTGGTTCTTCTACCTAAATTGCTTCGTCTTATAGGAGGCATATCAAATATAAATTATTTTTTCACTAATCACGAACTAAACAAACACTAACTAACTAAACACTCTGCACAAAACACGATATACGAATTTGTTTCGTGTATCACTTGACAATTCATCTGTCATCTGTCAAAAGTCATCTGTAACAGACAACTTTTTTTTTTAAATTTGATATGACTTGAACTCAAATCCTTTTAAGCCGTACGAATTGTTTTATTTATTTAATATTTGAATTAAATTTTAAACAAATAAAAAATTTTAAATAAATAAAACAATTCGTACGGATTAAAAGGATTTGAGTTCAAGTCATATCAAATTTAAAAAAAAAAAGTTGTCTGTTACAGATGACTTTTGACAGATGACAGATGAATTGTCAACTGATACACGAAACAAATTCAAACAAAAAGGGCTATTTTTAGGGTTTTTCCAGCAATAATTCTAATTTTTCTCGCCGTAAAAACCATCCCTGAACTTCAACGAACATTTTAAAAAAAGATTTGGCCAAATTGGTCCAGGCGTTGTTGAGTTATGCGCTTAGGAACATATTTTGCGATTCATTTTTATATATAAGATTTAACAATTGCTTTCAAAAAGAAATCAATAAATAACATATTTTCTACCTAGAGAATATAGACTGATTTGGCACTATATTTTTGGCATTATCACTCTTCACTAAAACAAAATCGAATATTCATCACATAAAATCTTATGTGACCCACTAACAAAAACAGTACAGCTTACTTAAAAATGTCAACATCAGCTTTACCAACCAAATATTAACACAATAAATCTTTAAATACTATAAAGTCAAGTTAAACTAACTAGTTATTGCCAAATTTAAATGAAAAAAAGACAGTTCAATTGATAAATCGAAATAAGGTTTGTACTAGATAGAATTTGTTTATACTAGCTAAACACTTAACGCCATTTACTTATTACATATACATGATGCAATATTTTAGTTCTCTGGTTATTTCCTTACTTACGTATATGCTAAATTATCAACGACTATTTTTTGTTCTTTTATATAGAACAATTTCGTCACTGCGATTTCTCCAGTGAAGATGTCTTAAGATAACATACCTTGCTTATTACAGTGCAAATAAAATTTTACATTATTATTAACAAAATATGTAAACAATCTTTATTAAAATTGTTCAATACATTCATTTAAGGCAGCCATTACTCAGAGTGAGCTAACGAGATGTTATATAATTTGACGGCTACAGCAAGAACTTTATTGATTAACAATTATAATAGATACAAAGATACTATGGGTATATAATAAAAAGTTGGAAAAACATAAAGTACATAAGAAAATTAATTCGCTACAATATACAAGAACATTTTAAAATGCAGAGAAACATTTTGTATGAAAAGTGAGTGACTTTTAGCTACGAAATTGAAAATCAATCTATTAATAAAAAACTTGAACTATTATCCTCCAAATTTTTTTAAATTATTGAGATTTTTGAAAAGAATTCCGAATATTCAAAATTCACGAATCTTTAACAGATAAGGATTGAATAGATGTAGATGGAACTTTTACACGAATTAGAATTTCTGCAAAATTGCGATAAAATTACGACGTCCTCTATAGTAGAAACACTCAATTCCTTGATGATAAATAATTCAACTCATTCATTCTCAAATATTGTTGTTGCATGATACGGATACTTAATTCCACCAATTTATATGGCTATAAAATAACTGAGAGATCATTCTCTAAATTAAATTTAATTAAGCCCAATGGTCCCCATAATATCCAATTATCAATCACTACAACATGATAAAAATGGTGTTAAGAAAGCAAATGTTGATGGAAAAAGGTAAACGCTGGAATAACAATTGATTATCTTTTATTAGTTATAACGTTTATTAATAATTAATTGCAGATTTATTTTTCTACATGCTGGAAACAGACCTAACGCATTGAAGAAGAAATGGACTAAGGATCGATTCATCACCAAATCTTAAATATATTAGAAATTACCAGCTTAGTTATTCACTTGAATGAGACTTTCTGAATATGGTATTTTGATTAATGCTGACAATGAGCATTTAACATAATTAAAATGTATGAGGAGAGAAAGAATACTAACTATTATGCAGATATGGTAAATGTAGTTTCTTCAAGAAAGATATATACAGGTAGTAATAGAACAAAATAAGGAGAAATGTAGTGCTATTAAATTGGTGTTATAAGGAAACATTACTAAACCTAATAGTTTAATAGATTTTCGGCAGCCCTGCAAAGGATACTACATGAAAAACACGCCTAAAACTCTATCTCATAGGTGGTGTGAAAAAGTGTTCAATGTAAATATAGTAAAACAAAACTTTAACCTACAAACTACTGTATACTAAATTGTATTTTTAAGTAATTTTTTATGTAAGTGTGTTGTTTTTGTATAATTTGTAAAGTAATGTTAAAATAAAGTATATATTATAAACAGTATTTTTTATTTATATTATAAAGTTGTATGCCAAAGCCAAAATGAACTAAAACTCAGAGTTGACGCCACTACACTGCGAAATTTTGACGTCATCCATTCGGATGACTTGAGTCCACGGTTTTATTGAACGACTATAGTTTCATAGTATTACTAAAAAACAAAGATGGACTATAGTACATGTTCAGCCACTACTTATGATTATTTATTATTATGATTCAGATCAGGAGGTATAAGAAAAAACTAATGAAGATAAGCGGTATTCCCGCGGATTAGATTTCGGCCTGCTCGTCTTCACGCAAAAGAGAATATGTTTGTCGCAGGACGAGTTCTTGCCGCATTTTTTTCCCGGCGCTTTCGGGACCATCAGATCGCCTTCCCAATTTCCTTGGTCCTTCGTAAAATTGCTTTGCGGCCTCTCTCGGTAAAGGCTAAATTTTTATCAGATGGAGATAAAAGGACTCTGATTTATTTTACTTGTGAACTTGGCTTCCAGACCGTGTCTGAACTTGAGGACGGAGACGGGCATCGATTCGTCTATGCCAGTTTAAATTTTTCGAAATTGGACCCCATCCGGGGAAAATCGAACGTTTATTTTTTCGTTTAATAGGGAGATGTGGTCGACCTTTCGTGTTAGAATGATGATCAACGTAATGCTACACCATTGTAAATTTTACTTAATTACATCTTATACTAGATGTACCTACTACCAACTGATCAGTTTGAAGTCGGTACGAGGAACAAATTAGATTTGTTTTGTTCGTAATTTCTTTTTGTGTATGTGACACAAAATTATATTATTATTTGTATATCGGTTGGGCGTTTTTTTGTATTAAAAATTTCGGTTTGATTAGTTTTTGGTAAGTTTCTTTTTTATTTTTTGAATTCGGATAAATTTTATTGTTAAAAATATTTTATCTCTTTTTTGTGTTAGATATTTACTCAATAAATTACGCAGTTATTTTATTAAGTATTACAATGGATAGATTGCAAGTAAAGATGCAGATCTTATGAGGAAAAATAGGAATAAATAAACATTGATTGAAAGTAAAAAGATAAGAGACTAGTTGATTTGACAAATGTTCTGACCAATCTAGAACAACAAAAAGTAATTGTCTTTACCTACAATCGAACTTGCGACAGCCGCGTGGGAGTTGAACGCTTTAACGACTATACAATAGAGGTCTGCAATGTTTCTACGACTTCTCATATAATATGGTTAGTTCTTGAAAGGCAAACTAAATGGATTTTGCACTGAAGGACTTTGGTAAGCAAACCCTTACGAAAAACTCCTCAAAATCCTTTGAGTTGGTTCAGTCCCTACTTTCATCATCAGTTTACCCAATTAGGTTAAGTATACATTATAATAATTATTAGCTACATTATAATAATATTATATAAATAAGTAATATTTTATAATATATCTTAATATACCTCATAATATTTAAAGATATATCATCTAACCGTTCTAACCGTTGAGGAGTTGTGCCTACCGTCACATTAGCTCAGCAAATATATGAATATTTTTGCTAAAAAAATATGTGATCCCGTATATCATTTCCGCTTATTCTATCATCGGATCCTGGCTTGATTCCAACGTACCACCTCAGAAGTACACTCGTTCGAACAAAAAAAAAGACCATTGACGGAGAAATCAGTGAACATATATAAAAAACATACACTCGAACATGGAACCTCAAAAATTAAACTACACTAGGTAGCAAAATTATTAGGAACAGTACTCGTATTTATGTAATTTATAGTTTATTATATTTGTTTGAATAAATAATGTTGTCTAAAAGGGTTAATTTATTTTAAATAGTTACTGGTATCAGCATTGTTGTTTTTGTGATGTCGCAAGTGTAAGTATACGCGCGATATATGTTAAATCTGTGACGTTTCTTCTCATTCAGATATTGTCCGTTAAAACGTGCACTTTGCGGTATTATTGTATTTTCTAGATATTATAATTATAATTCTTTGGACACATCTCCGAGAAAATATAAAGAATAGAGATATAAAAACGTTGTTACTGCACTCCAGACATTGCCAAAGAGAGATAGCAGCTTTTGCTGGAATTTGAAAGTCCTTGGTCAATCGAATTTAAATTAAAATTGATAATAAAAAGTCTCTTGACGCAAATCGTATTGGCAAATGTGGCAGAAAAAGAATCACCACACCCCCTACCGATCGAAAAATCAAAAACATCTGCCTCAAAATTCGTAATAAGAGTGTTGCTCATATGGTTTTTAATGGTCATAAATTGAAATTGAATGAAATAACAGACACTCTAAATATATCAACTGAACGTGTACATCATATCATTCACGGATATTTGTGTATAAGAAAGCTCTATGCAAAGTGGATGCCGCGCGAGCTCACCAGTTTTTGACCAAAAACAACAACGAGTTGTTATTTAACTTTAGTTTACCTAGTCTAATTTAATATTATTTTGAGAAAAACATAATGAAATATTTATGTCCCAATCCTGTTGGTTGTATATGGATATAAGTACAACTAAAGAATGGTAAAAAATTATTGTGTAAATTAAAATTGTACTAAGCATACATATTGCCATTTAACCATTTTTATTTTTAAGAACATAATTTATAATTTGCCGACTCTTAAGATAATTCCAAATTAATATTTTCATATCTTAATATTGTTAGATACTGCCCCTCCACCGTTGGGTAACAACATCATAGATCGAGTAATTATTTTTGACATAATAACAATTAAAGCTGCAACTAAATTCAGAGAGTAAAACAATTTACTCGATGTGATAAAAAGGATTTCGAAATATGAAAAGTGTATTATTAACCTCCAGTTATGGAATTAAGACGTCATTGTGTCACCGAAGACGATTTGCATTCGACGCTAAAAATATCCAGCGTTCCTTTGCTTCATAAATAATTGATATTTATTTCCGTTTGATATTTATAAATCATTTGTGAAAATTTCTCACAAAACCTCGGCGAATTCCTGAATTATCTTTTCATCAACCGATTTGTCATATCCGATGATATATTATCTTGCTTACAGAACAAAAAACCAGAAAATTAACATAAAATATTCAGGGGATTTAACGTGCAGTTTCTTTCGTGTAGGAATTTTAAATAGTTCTCGAACGAACATAAGCAATAAAAATCCAGAAATCAATCAATAATAGAAAATCAGTAACACCTTAACACATGGGCTTAAAAGTCCCGGGCGTAACAAAAAAATGGCGTCTTTTTGTTCAAAAATGTCTTTATTCATCAACCAAATCTCCATCAAAAGACGCACAATCATTCTATGGCCGCTCTGACATTTCAATACCAATTTTCCAGGATGAATTTGTCTGTCTGTCCACTCAGATGACGATTGTTTTGATTCCGGAGTAAAGTGATGGATCCATGTTTCGTTATCCAAGTTAACGAGGCATCTTGTAAAATTATATCCCAAACATGGTGATTGCTTGAAATGCAGAGTTTCTATATATCCGGGCCTCTCATAAGCAAAGATTATGGAAGGTGTTTTCATCCGACCAGATATTAAAAGTCTTAGTTAGTCTCTTAGTCTCTCAGTCTCTTATAATTATCCCCAAAAATAAAGGTTAATTGAATTTAAGGTCATACAGATATTAGTTTGTCAAAATACATTGTAAGTCATGTATAACTGTAAGCAAATTGTCAAAGGTACATTTTCTTCATTCCCATCTCGACTATTTTCTTAAAAATTCAGGATATGTGAGTGAAGAGCAAGGTGAATGATTTTACCAAGACATTAATGAGATGAAGAAAGCATAGTAAAAAAAGTGAAGCATGATATCAACCTACTGTTCAGAAAGACAAGCGACAAGACAAATCCTACAAGGAAAAATGTATAAATGAAAAAACATCACACGAAAAAACTTCACACGAAAAAAGAAAATGTTGTAGTATATGCTACTGAACAAGTATTAGATAAAAAATATGTGTCGCTAACGGTTTGTAGAAAAAATTATATATTTCAAGTATATTTTCTTTTATTTTAATGTAATAAATCGTTTAACATAGTTACTCAAATTGTCAAGAAACGTGCCGTCCTATGAAAAATATCAAGTTACATAAATATTACGACACAAAACCTAAACATCTCTTTGAATATTTTTTTGCAAACCTCTATTATTTAACAGGTCAATTGAAAAGTCCCCGGCTTGACACATAGATGGCGCTACTAGAATTAAATCCATATGTTTTTAGTTAGCTCTAGCCCTCAAAAAAAAATGCGTGTATAAATTTGACGGCTGTCCAATTATTAATTTGTGAATTATAGCACTTTGAGTGAAATAACTTTTGTTATTGTGAAAAAATGGATAAAATGGAATTTCGCGTATTGATAAAATATTGCTTCTTGAAGGGAAAAAATATATTTGAAGCAAAAACTTGTCCTGACACCGAGTTTCCGGACACTGCTCCAGGAATATCAATCATCAAAGTGTGGTATGCTAAGTTAAGACGTGGTGAAATGAGCGCCGAAGTCGGTGAACGCAGTGCACGCACAAAAGAATTTGTTCCCGACGAAAATATTTAAAAAGTCCACAAAATGAGTTTGAATGGTCATAAATTGAAATTTAATGAAATAACAGACACTCTAAATATATCAACTGAACGTGTACATCATATCATTCACGAATATTTGTGTATGAGAAAGCTCTATGCAAAGTGGATGCCGCGCGAGCTCACCAGTTTTTGATCAAAAACAACAACGAGTTGTTGATTGGGAGCATTGTTTCAAGATGATCAAGCGTAATAAACCCGAGTTCTTGCGTCGATATGTGACAATGGATGAAACATGACTCCATCATTACACTTCGAAGTCCAATCGACAGTCATCCGAGTGGACAGCACACGATGAACCCTCTCCAAAGCGCGGGAAAATGCAACAGTCGGCTAGCAAATTTATAGCGTCTGTATTTTGGGATGCGCATGGAATATTTTTCATAGACTACCTTACAGTAATTAGTACATAACAGTGACTAGTACATAGCGTTATTAGACCGTTTGAAAGACGAAATCGCCGAAAAATGGCCGCATTTGAAAAAAAAGAATGTGCTGCTTCACCAAGACATTGGCAAAAATCCATAATTGGGCTACGAATTGCTTCCTCATCCACCTTATTCTCCAGATCTGCCCCCAGTGACTATTTGCTAGTCTTAGATCTCAAAGATCATTCTCGCTGGGAAGAAATTTTCGTCGAATGAAGAGGTGATCGCCGAAATTGAGGCCTATTTTGAAGCAAAAGACAAATCCAATTATAAAAATATCACCCTTGAAGCGGGCAAAAAAATGTGTTTTACTATGCTAGACCGGACTTTTCAATTGACTTGTTATAGAAGATTGTAAAATTTGACAAGAAAAGACATCTTTTATGTTGGTAACTTGGCTGCATAAGATCCTTTGTGATGGTCTCTAAGTAGGTGCCTCGCCTATCACTAGGCTTAAAAAAATAGACGCTAAATTATATATTTTTTAAATAACAACTTGTCACAAATCTGGCAAAATAATTAAAGGAAATATAATCATTTAATTTGCGCTTAATTAGTTCATTAATTAATAGCGAAAGACCGAACGTCTAGGTGTTCAAAATTGAAATTATTTTTAGCAATTTAATTTGAGATTCCCGAAGTAATAAGACGTAATTCCACTTCAATATCGATCTGTCGGTCTTTCATCCACGAAGTTTTAATTGTTAATCGTAACGAATTTAATTCGCTCTCCTCTATTTTGAGTATTATTATAGCGAAAAAATGACATGGCGACAGCATCACTCAACTAGCCTTTAAAATTTTATTTATTTTATTTGTAATTGATTTGCTTTATATCAACTTTATTCATTACTCTATCCAGTGAAGCGTCAAGCAACTTCTGCTTCTTCGACTAAAACTAAAAACTGAATTTCTAACTTTTTAATTTTGGTATCTTACTTAAATAATTGGGCAAACTATTTGTCACTAAATATGTTAACATAAAAACATCAGTTTATCTTGGTTGGCCGCGCTTTTGTTTAGCAACGCTTCTAAACACTGGCATGTCATCATCAGACAAGAATCACGTTTGAGTCAAGTGCTGTACTCTTTAACAACAAAAGGTCAGATAATATCTATGTAGATTGCTCATTTTGTTTGAATAAACATATTTATTTTACTTTTAGCAAATTCATTCAATTCCTCAGGTTCAATTTGTAAGATTTTTGATATCTAGTCTACTTTATGGAAATGATAACAATGATAATGACAAAATAAAATATTATTATTTACATGTATATAGTAACAGCTGTCATTATAGATTCTTTGCTGCCGAAGCTATATATCAATGAGGATTGCATCTCATGATCATTGAACTCCCTTAATATCTCTAGCAGTATGTGAAGCTTATACGCTCAACTGCAGCTCTAGCAGGACATCAAAGTGAATACAATCAACTACTTGTTATACAAGACATTAATCCGATATATTTTCCTTTACGGATTTAATGCCGTCAGATACTTATGAACCCTGAGAGCTTAGAGGATCGTTGGGAACCCCAAAATATAGATTTAGGTGTCGAATATCACAACTAGGCAAATAAATAACTGCATACAGGACTCTCCATACATTCACGAATTGACCAGGTGCATAGATGTAACTGAAATAGCCTATCAATTTAAGAAAGTATGTTCACCTACATTCTTAGATGTAGTACAAGCCTTCAATAAGGTATGGTATGATGGTCATGTTCATAAGCTACAGAAGATGTTGAAAGACTGAAACAACACATTGAACTATTAGAATCTTACATTACACCAAGAATGTTTAGAGTCAATCAAGAAGAAGTCTACTCTACAATAAAATAAGCTAAAGCCGGTGTACCACAAAGAAGAGTATTGCTGCCAATTCTTTACCTATTCTGCACATGTAATATATCGCAAATAAGCATCTTGGAAGGGGTTTTGATACAAAATTTCATTGGAAGCAACATATAACCAGAAAAGGAAACAAGTGGAGTTGAAATATAGGAAAATGTATTGGTTAATTGGAACAAAATCACAATTATCAGTACATATAGACATAGAGAATTCAATTATAGGGATATTCCGCGAAAAATAATATAAATACAAATTTTCCATAACAAAGTCCTTAGAAGTGTTGTAGGTGCACCCAGATACTATAGAATTAACTACTTAACCCGAGACTTTCAGATACCGAATGTCACTTAGGAATACAAGAAAGTCGCAAATAGACCTGAGGAGACCTGAAAAGCAATATAACTCTTGGATAACACCAGAATAGGACACAGACTCAAAAAAAAGCATTTGATCTTGTGTAGTGTAGTGTAATGGGGTGCATTTAATAGAAACGCAGCAGTATTAATACATGATCATTATTACACCAGGAACTAAGATAGGGCCGTTGGGTCCTTCTATTATATACCAAAATTTCAGTTAATGTAAAAGAGAATTTTTAGGTTAATCGCCAATAACTAGCAAAAATTTAATAAATAAATTTAGAAAAATTAAGCACTCTTGGTTATGGACATTTCTTGATGTCCTTCTATGTTATTTATTTTTATCCTTCTGAATTTCGCTTCTAAACTTATTTATAACAGCCCAGTACACCACCTCGCCGGCACATTATATATATAATAAATTAGCAATAAAATAAACAAAAACAACCAAATGACATTCTTCGATTACATTATAAAATGTATTCACTCTTTTTTTAAATAGAGTCTTTTTATTTCCTAAAATAATTGTGATTTAGTGAATGTATAAGCCAGGATTTAATACAAAATACCTTCTAAATAAGGATATATTAAGGATGATAGTAACAAAACCCATTTGATATGAAATATATTAACTCTAGAAACCTCCAAAGTATGTTTTTTTGCAGATATCTATCTCTTTTTAATTTCAATTTATACAAATTGTATGCTAAACCCATAAAAACAAGAAGAATCAACGTTATTTCTTTTGTAGTATCTCAATTACTATAGAACTTAATATTATCAATACTTAAGCCTAAAAACACACTTTGTGTATTAGGGTGGATTGGAATATAGGAAGTAAAATAGTTATAAAACATCAAATGATTAATATACTAAAAATGTTGCTAGATATAATTATACTTCGAAATAACAGACGCTTTGCCAATGTTATAGTACATATTATAATATAATAAGTAGATGTATACAGAAAAAACTGTGAGGAATATTTTTTTATAACATCTTTATTAGATACGCTTAGTACAATCTTAATTATTATTATTATTACAATTAATTTATTACTACTTTTCCTATGTGCTTGGATTAATTAGCAAGCAAGACGAGTGCGAGAAAATACATCAGTATGTATTCCTCAATTATAAAATTACAATTATTTGTTAATTATTAACTTATAGCTATAGTTTACACTAATAATACACACTAAATGTTCACACAAGTTCGTATGGTTTTGTTCGTTTCAATCTCCTGACATCCTGTGCGCTGTCCAGCAGTTGTATTGCTTCCACGTTAGAACGATTTAGTAATCTTCTTTCGTGTTTCAAGGCGAAATCCTGCACAACTTCCCAAATCCATTTGATTTCCAGGTCATCGTGCAGTTCTTCATTGGTTACGTAGCGATAGGCATTGGTAATCAATCGAAGAATCTTGTTTTGACAGCGCTGTATGACTAACTGATTTGAATTTTTAGTGCAACCCCATATTTGCACCCCATAGGTCCAAATTGGCTTTATAATTGTATTATAGATCAACCTTTTTGATTTTAGATCAAGTTGAGAGTATCTTCCAACTAACCAGTATAGTTGTTTTATTTTGGTTCTAATGTGTTTTGCTTTTTTTCTAACGGGATGCTTCCAATTTAATCTACCGTCAAGATAGATTCCAAGGTATTTTGCTGATTCTGCTTGAGGAATCGGGCATCCATTGAGTGATATAATTAAGTTTTTATTATTTCGCCTTAATGCAAAATGAACGTGGACAGATTTGGAGCTATTAAGTTGAATTTTCCAATCTTTTGTCCATTTGTAGATTTTGTTGACTGCCACTTGCACTTTTTCTATTGCCCTAGGCAGAGATATATCTTTTGCCATAATAACTGTGTCATCAGCAAAGATTCCAAGAAGTGTTTCTTTTGTTGTTGGAATGTCAGCAGTATAGAGCAGGTGAGGAATATAAGCACTTAAAATAAAATTAGATGAATCATTAGCTAGAACAGCAATTACCGTACAAAATAGCCTACATCGTCAATCAACGAGAGCTCAAGAATAATGTTGGAAGTACAATTCCCGCCAATATTTCCTGATCGTGTTGCGGGTTGTTAGAACGAAGATCTTAAACAAACATTACTATGTTTTCAATTTTTTTTCTGGTAAACATGGAAAACCAAAGGAAAATCACGGATTCGTCAGAAATATTAACTCTATTTGTATTTCCAATTTTTAAAGGAATAACGAGCGTTGTTCTTGTGTTCGGTGTTGTTTGTTGTTAATATATAGTTATCAGGGGTTTCATGAGAGTGAAATAACAAAGGGGTAAACACAATAAAAGAAACTCACCGGAGAAGGAAAACAGTAGAGAACTCGATGCAAGACCAACCAGGTGGTTTGTTAATAATATCCACGACGATAACAGACTCGTTTTTACTGAAGTAGTGATGGTTTGCGCTTATATTTGGTGGGACTATAAAAATGTTGTTAAAACCATCTGCAACTATTACTGGAAAATGCTACAAAGCATAAAAAGATCAAACTGATATTACTCAATTTGTCAAACAACATTAACAAGGGTACGTTTCTCGACAATAACTAGAATTTGATGAATCATTTAAAGATTATTTCACCAACAAAAAACAATTATACATATAAATATACAAAAGATAAAATATTATTTTAATGTTATATTCATCTGGTAACAGCTGGGATCATAAGCTCTTTTCTATCGAAGTTATATATATTAATGCTAATTCAAACATTGAAATGTTTAGCAATATGTGAAGCTTATATGCCCATCTGCAGATCTCTTAAAACATTTAAGCCAATCAGATGATTTTAGTGGAAATCATACAACCTGAAAAGATCTACTCACTAAGATAGTTCAACTATAATTATTTGTAATGGAGCAATCTATTCCAATCTTCTACATAATACACGATAATGTCAGCGATTTTAATATAAAATAAATAGCTAATAAATATTTGTTCGAGTCCTTCTATCTCATTTATCTATTTCCTTCTGAATTTCGGCCCTCAACTTATTTGTAAGAAAGTATACCTACTACACCAACTTGCCGAATAATTTAATGTATAATAAAGTAAGACATTAACAAAAAACTAAATAATATTTGGTGGGACTATAAAAATATTCTTAAGACCATCTCCAACTGTTACTGGAAAATGCTACAAAACATAAAAAGATCAAACTGATATTACTCAATTTGTCAAACAACATTAACAAGGGTACGTTTCTCGACAATAACTAGAATTTGATGAATCATTTAAAGATTATTTCACCAACAAAAAACAATTATACATATAAATATACAAAAGATAAAATATTATTTTAATGTTATATTCATCTGGTAACAGCTGGGATCATAAGCTCTTTTCTATCGAAGTTATATATATTAATGCTAATTCAAACATTGAAATGTTTAGCAATATGTGAAGCTTGTATGCCCATCTGCAGATCTCTTAAAACATTTAAGCCAATCAGATGATTTTAGTGGAAATCATACAACCTGAAAAGATCTACTCACTAAGATAGTTCAACTATAATTATTTGTAACGGAGCAAACTATTCCAATCATCTACAAAATACACGATAATGTCAGCGATTTTAATATAAAATAAATAGCTAATGAATATTTGTTCGAGTCCTTCTATCTCATTTATCTATTTCCTTCTGAATTTCGGCCCTCAACTTATTTATAAGAAAGTATACCTACTACACCAATTTGCCGGATAATTTAATGTATAATAAAGTAAAACATTAACAAAAAACTAAATAATATTTGGTGGGACTATAAAAATATTGTTAAAACAATCTGCAACTATTACTGGAAAATGCTACAAAGCATAAAAAGATCAAACTGATATTCCTCAATTTGTCAAACAACATTTACAAGGGTACGTCTTTCGACAATAACTAGAACTTGATGAATAATTTAAAGATTATTCCACCAAACGAGGAACAATTACCCATATAAATATACACATGATAAAATATTATTTTAATATTACATTCATTTAGTAACAGCTGGGATCATAAGCTCTTTTCTATCGGAGTTATATATATTAATGCTAATTCAAACATATAACCATCAAAGACAATTGAAATATTTAGCAATATGCAATCAGGTGATTTGAGTGTAAATAATCCAGCATGAAAAGATCTACTCACTAAGATAGTTCAACTCTAATCATTTGTAATGAAGCAAACTATTTTAACATTATACCCAATACAAGATAATGTCAGCGATTTTAATATAAAATAAAAAGAATAATAATAATATAAGTCAATATATCCTCTAAAACATTTATGACGCATTATATCTTATACATACTTATACATATATGTATAAGTTAATATATTTTCTAAACCATTTATGATGCATTATACATATATAAAAGAGAATTTTATACAAATTTAATGCAAAAAATATAGGAGCTAATCTTAATATAATAAAGTAACACTAAAAATAACCTCCAAGCTATGTTTTTTTTGCAAATTTCTACACTTATTTTCAATTTTAATATAAAATAAAGTATATGCTAAAACACAAAAACTATAAAAATCATTGTTATTTATTTTGTAATAACTCAATTATTATAACATTTTAATATTATCAGTAACTAGGCATAAAAACACACTTTGTACTTTATATTATATTGGAATTAATGAATTTTAAAAATTATAAAGCATCAAATGATTAACATAATAATAATATTGTTAGAAAACAGAAATAAATTTACTTCGAAATAATAAACGCTCTTCTAATGTTACATTGAATATTATAACAGAATAAGTAGATATATTCAGAAAAAATTTTGAGGAATATAAGTACTTAAAATAAAAATAGATGAAACATTAGCTAAAAGAGCAATTACCGTGCAAAATAGCCCTACATCATCAATCAACGGAAGCTCAAGCATAATGTTGGAAGTATAATTTCCCGCCAATATTTCGTGGCCCGTATTGCAAGTTATTAGAATGAAAATTTTAGGTAAATATTATTATATACTGAAGGTTTTTACTGGTATATAGTAAAAATACATAGGAATATTAAGGATTCGTCAGAAATATTAACTGTATTTGCGTTTTCAAGTCAAATAAGTGTGAATTTAGTGTATTTTAATAAATAACTAGTGTTGTTTTGTATGCGGTGTTGTTTGTTGTCGATATATAGTTATCAGTGCTTTGTCTGGAGTTCCACGACGATGAAGGTTGATAACAAAGCGGTAAATACATAAAAAGAAACTCACCGGAGAAGGAAAACGGCTTAGAACTCGCCGCGGGACCAGGCAGGTGGTTTTTTTAATCACAATCCGCGACGATAACGGACTCGTTTTTCCGAAAAAAAACCGACCAAAACGTATTCACTACCGCACAAACATTTCGTTTTGTTCGGCCGAGGATCCTGCTTGTTCCGTGCCGCACTCGATCGCTGTCAAAAGTCTGCTTTCCATTCCTGCGACATTCCAAGCACGACGGGCGAGCGGCACGTCGCTGCCGCGCAGGTCAGATCGATAGAATGCCACGCATCCTGCTCAAGAATCCCCGAAATTAGGACTAGCATGAAGACGCGTCCGGGCCCAAGTAATGGCCCATCTTGCCACTATCTGATTTATTGCCGCTCCGTGCATGTTTGTCCTTTCTATTATCTTCTTCTGGCAAACATTTTCATAATGTATTGTCGCCGGAGGTTTCTTTATTTCCGTTCCTTGGACACGGGACGGCGGCGGTCTATTCGCTGGGACAAATTAAATAACGAATTTTCGCTTTATTAAATGGACTTGGTGTGGAGCCAAAGAGCATGTTGGTTTTATTATCGGGACTAATTTGATTATGCTACAAGTAGTTTTAGCGTTAAAAACTATCGAATATACAAATAGAATGCGAACTCTTATCATATATTTATATATAAAACTAGCGACCCGCCCCGGCTTCGCACGGGTGCAATGCTGATACTAAATTAAATACACTACAGAAAAAATATGAACGTTGTATATAAAAACATAGCGGCCCGCTCCGACTTTGCACGGGCATAAAATATATATGCCTATGTCACTCAATGAAAACATGATTAAAATCGATCCAGTATTTTTGGTTCATTCATTACTGCCCTTGGCCTGCACGCATTAAATTTGGAGTAAAACAATTCCTCTTCCCCTATACTTACTATGAAGATTTCCTGCTATCTTTGGAATATCTAAATTCATACAATTTTTATTACATTACACATTTTTAAACGCAAATTTTAAATTTGCAATATCTCCGAAAATATTTGTTTAATTTACATGCTGTAAGGAACCATATTGATCTATATTAATTGCACACTGTATTTAAGGTACTTAATTCGATAAGGATTAATGCCGTATTGCTTAAAATAGCTTCGTAAATAAGCCATTTTCTCACGTAAAAAGTAAACAATAAAAATGGTTAATGTGGGTTATCCCTAAAAGATAAACATATACCATCGCGGACTTTTTTATAGACCTTTTTATGGTGTACAATACTGTAGTACATTAATTTGATCTAACTCGTAGGGTTAGGCAGCGTTTTTGCTAATTGCTAAATAAGCCTAAAAAAATAGGTTAATTTACGACATCACGTTAGAAACCTCTAAAATTAGCAATGTTGCCTTAGTATATTATGCATGTATTATACATATAAACCTTCCTCTTGAATCACTCTATCTATTGAAAAAAAACCGCATCAAAATCCGTTGCGTAGTTTTAAAGATTTAAGCGCACATAGGGACAGAAAAGGCGACTTTGTTTTATACTATGTAGTGATTCTCATGTCACAATGTTCGTTCCCCTACTCCTCCGAAACGGCTTGACTGATTCTTATGAAATTTTTTATGCATATTCTATAGGTCTGAGAATCGGTTACTATCTACTTTTCAAACCCCTAAGTAATAAGGGTTGTCCACCCCAATTTTTTTTAACTTTAGATAATTTTTTTTTATTATGTGGCATTGAAAATACATACAGCCCTATATTTTCACTTTTCTGTCACCCTGCTTTTAATGGTCATTTTAATAATTCATTTTTCATCATTTTTATCCCGCTCGAAAACATCAATTATTATCACTTGGTAAGTTATACCCTCCATGTGTCTACCGGTGTCAGTTCTCACCCAGTGATGGAGTAGAGCGCGGAATAGAGATGACAACGAAGACAGTTTCCTATTTTCGTCAAACAATAAGCCTTGTTTCACTCCCTCTACAGTTTTCGGCTATTATTAGTGTTTATGCGTAGTAGTTAAACATTTTTGCTATCTCATTGTCACTCTGATATCAAATATATTCTCAAGTAACTTTATTATTTATTTATTAATAACTAACATTATTGAACATAATTTGTGGTAAAGACATTTGTGGTAACAGTGGTAAAGACAACAGGAAGGTCACCCTACTGTTGCGATAGCCGCGGGTTCGCTGAGTATCTGTTAGGAGCCTGCTGAGGCATGATCGTAATTTATGTCTAATATTTGTAATTTTCCTAGGCAAGAGTATAAAATCAAGGAAAATAATCCCAGTCACGCCAGTAACCAGGCTGGGTAAGACTGGATGTCTTCTAGGATGATTTCTAAGTTGGTCACTCGCCAGTCGGTAGGCTTAATGCCGAGGACCATGGGTCGGAACCCTCGTTAAATAGTAGGCCCAGTCCAGACAAACCCGTGGTTGGTAAAAGGAGACTTTCAAATATATTTAAAAAAATAATAATATAAAATAAAAATTATATCATCAAAAGTAAATTACATTAATAACGTCCTAATAATAAATTTCCTCAAAGTTATAGACAAAAATAAAAGAACAAATATATTCTAAGTCAGATAGCATTTCAATCGACAGAGAGAAAATAATCCTGACATCTTTTTACCTCCTACCCTCTAGTGCCTGAGATGCACAGAATATGGTTACGGAAGTTCCCATTCTATATTTCTATGTTTCGTGTATCCTACTCAAGAATCCCCGAAATTAGGACCGTAATGGCCAGCAATAGCACATATTTCCAGTATCTGATTTACTGCCGCGCCATTGTCTTTGGACTCCAGACAGCGGCAGCCTGGATTCGCTGCAACAAATTAAATAACGGATAACGAAAGAACGTGTTAGTTTTATTATTGGGACGAATGTGATGATACTACAAGTTGTTTTACAATTATTTTACTTAGTAATATTTTCAAGTTTGCCCTTTAAGGTCATCTTTTTTGTACACCAGAACCAACAAAACCTAATTATTATTATTTTTATTACATTGGTTTTAATCAAGATGTTTCAACCAATTATTTGTCCTAAAAGTTCACTATTAACTAACATAAAATGTCAATGACAATTTTCATTAAATTTAATTTTGCATTTCTTTTGTCAATAAATAAAAGTTTAGAGCTAGCTTCATACATAAATGATTTAATGTTTTTAGTGACATAATTTACTTTATTGATATTATGTAAAAAGAAAATGTAGAATGAAATTATGTTAATCATTTTATTTCATTGACATCTTTACAATTCATTAAATGAAAAGTATCCCGTGAAAATATTTCTTCATTTTTCCGTGTATAGGTCATAATTGTTAATGAAAAACAACTTATACTCAACACCGAGCATTCGTTGTAGCTTTGCCCTTGAATTCACATATTCAATGCTATAGTAATATTTTCTTCAGTGCAATTATGAAGTATTAATTTATACATTAACTACTACATTTAGTAAGCTCAAAAATTAGTAGAACCAAACGAAGAGGATATTGTTGTTCTGCTTGGTTAGACATAAATTTATATTCAAAATTTCATCAGTCACAATCACATCTTTATTTCTATTTGTCTTCGTCTTTTTAACTTTCGTTACTCAGTTACGCGCTCCTGAACTAGCCCATGACTTTTTGATTGGTTTGTCAATGTTAATATAGTTGGAGATGTGTGCATTACATTCAATGAATTCTTGTGGTAATTATTCTTCCCCATTTTGGGCCGTTTCCATCCCATACCGTTGGAAATAACTGTTAGCCTGCTCGATTTTTGAAAGATTCAGGCTTATCGTCCAATAATTTTAACATTACTTTGGCATCCGGAACATTTTTTGCCATTGATATCAAAATTATAACTTTTGAATCAAAACCGATGCGAAAAATCATCAACTGAGATATGACGGAGTAGCATTACCATAAGTTTCCAAAAGTGAGGCACTTTGAAAACGGATTTATTCAAATCAAACAAATATTACTTTTGTAACAGGTCAGCCATTAGACTTATATCGAAGTTTTTAAATGCCGGCTTGGTGGTGCAGTGGTAAAGGCGATGAGACGGTCCTCCTACTGTTGCGATAGCCGCGGGTTCGAATCCTGCTGGGGCATGGTGGTAAATTTATGTTTGTGATTGTTTAAAATTTGTGAATGTTCTAGAAAAGAGTGTAAAATCCGACAAGGAAAATGACCCCAGTCATACCAGTAACCGGGCTGGGTAAGACCGGATGTCTTCTGGGATGATTTCTAAAGTTGGTCACCCGGCAGTCGGTAGGCTTACTGCTGAAGACCGTTGTTCGGAACCCACGTTAAACTATAGGCCCAGTCCAGATGAACCCATAATAGGTAAAAGGAGACTTTAAAAATATATATAAAATACAAGTTTTTAAATTTTGTTTCTAGAGACAGTGCGAATAACTATTCTGGCAACAAATTGGATAACAGATTATATGACAATGCTACAAATAATTATAACCGGAAAATCTAACATTATTCGACTTGGTGGCAAAATATTTTATTCGACTACTATTTCTGTATATAACGCGCAAATAATTTATGATGTTCTATTTATATTCATTTTGAAAGTTTTTACCGCAATATTATATCGATATAGTGTATAGTCTGCTGGTACCATCAAAACTGGTTTTTGTTTGCTACTGGAAATATTTATTGATATATTATGGATATAAAAATAAACTAGTATAAATATAGATAACAGGAGATTAAAGTATTGTTATTACAACTTATTTTTTACTGTTTGATATTTTATTTCAGTTTTTGTATTTGCCTGATTATCGATCTAACGAGAAGATATAATCTGGATCTTTTTCTATTTAACTCCAAAAAATGCTTCTAAAAATTGTTTCCCTATTTTGTTGCAAATTGAAAATGTGTGAATATCCAAAAATATTTTAGTCCCTTATTCACGAATTTTTAAGACAAATGCCTCAGACTTTCTTAACATAACCGTGAATATCACTATTTTAAGCCATTTTCAATATAAACTATAGTCATAGGGAAATAAAGATTTAACCTCATAGGAAATTTTGGCGAAATGTTTCGCGACGTCCAACATGTAGATGTCGCTACCTTTAACATATTACTTGTTTTATTAGCTATGTTAAGAGAGGCGACGGAATCTGATTGGTTTGTTTCGTTCTATAATTTGCTTATTTTGCACGCCATTTTCAACATGCCCTACATAGAGAATAATGTGGTTAGCTTTTTATAACGTCTATACATTAAATTATTATTTTATTTTATTACTATATACGAGTCGGTAGTTGAAATACATTCCCGTTCTAGGAAGTGTTGTGTGCCCGGATGGACAGATAGTGTGGAAATGCATCATCGTTTTCCATTAAAAAAGTACCTGGTGATCTTTAAGAAATAAGTAAAAAACATTAAAAATCCTAAACTGGTTTGGTTAAACATAAAATAGATTTATGATCGTTATCACGTGAAACATTTTTGTGATACATTTAAACTTTCCTATAAGTACTTATGAACATGTGCAAATGGAAGTTTATAATTGTTACCATTAATTTCTAAACTGTATTACTATATTTGTAGTGCCTATTTCCATCGTTCCAGGCCAACAG
Source organism: Rhynchophorus ferrugineus (assembly GCF_030347505.1). Taxonomy (NCBI): domain Eukaryota; kingdom Metazoa; phylum Arthropoda; class Insecta; order Coleoptera; family Curculionidae; genus Rhynchophorus; species Rhynchophorus ferrugineus. Next base: position 10,149,935 of record NW_027472581.1, on the reverse strand, counting down.
GGTGTTCAAAGCAATTGTCAATGACATTTGAACAATCTCCATAAGGTAATGGTAAAGTTTGTATTCATTCAGCCAGTATCCCCCTTTCAACTCATTCGTACTGTTAATTACTTGACTCTTATAACTTCAGTCCAGATATTCCTATAAGAGCAAACAAAGTTTTATGTTGTAACGTAGTGTACATCTCAGGTTATTGAGTAAAATTTAAAAAAAAATTGTGATTTTTGTTTACATACAATTATGAATAAATCACTAGACTCATAAATTGAGACTGATTTTATAGAGGCAAGACAATATCTCGTGCCCCAGACTCCAACAAAATTGCTTTATTATACTGTCAGTAGGTCTTTGAGCTATGTCTTATTTTATTCAGCGATTTTGCCAGGTCGATAATATAATAAATAATTTGTCAAATGTTTAAAATAAAGTAGATCTAAATCCCTTCAATTTTACATTCCATAGTGATCTTTCGAATAAAATATAAAAAATACTAACAAGGTGTGCTATACAATTTTTAGTAAAACATGTGAACAGAATATTAAGAGGGAAGGACTCAAAGTTTGCTTTCAGTATAAGAAAGCAAATAGACAGAACTCTGATAGATCCTATTAAATTGATGGCACTAACCAAATATGAAAAAGAAAAAAGGCGAAAGAGATAATTTTAATTTGCAATGCACCAAATTATTTACTTATGGTATTATATATATATATATATATATATATATATATATATATATATATATATATATTCATTATTATTGACTACTATATAATGAAGCAAAATCGTCAAAAGCTTGAACACGTGTTTCATAAAGCTCCACAGCAAATCCAACGGCAATAAATAAATGAAGATCACCAAACATTACGTATGTGTATTAGCAATAAATAATGGACTAAGATTTTTACAGACAACTCATTTATTAGTATGGTTTTAAGATTCATGATATTGAAATTACTGCCAACAGACGACACAAATAAAAATAAATGATTTTTTAAAGATAGAACTTATTTTCCATAAATATTTATTCCTGGTATATTTATCTATTATTTACCAAAAATATATAAATATTATAATATCATCAGACAGTATTTGAATATGGCAAATATTTGTAAAACTTATCAGTAAAAAACGTTATCACCAAGTTAACTGCGATGTTTCCAGTAAATTTACATTAAGCATGAAATTAAAAATACTACAGATATCGCTCCCCAGACATCTATAGCTGCTATTATGATTAGATTCTCACAACTATATTCGTCTCTCAACCAAGTAAAAACTTTCTTGCATTCATATTTGTCTCGATCAAGTAACCTTGGATATAACATTCATTGTTATTTCTCGCCTAAATTTGTTATTTTTTCATATTTTTAAAAACATCTTTTTTATTGTTCTATTATTTATATGCGATTATTTTAATGAATTTGATAATTATTTTTACAACACATTACAGAAAAAATAAAATCGAAAAAGTAAATTCAGATTTTTCCTCATGGTTTTCGAGGCAAATTTGTTTAAATACATTTCAAATATTAACCAACGATATACCAGGTTTACCATAAAGTAATAACCAGTTTTTAGAAAAAAGACACACATAATTTTCAATATAATGGGAAAATATATTTATTCAAAGTATTGGTCATTTGGTTTTATATACCTTGTCCATCTTTCAGGCAATTTCTTTATGCCATACCAAAAAAAACTGTGTGTCTTTCGGGCAAAACCATTCATCGAGCAATTTTCAAACTTCTTCAAGATTGGCGAGGTGCTGCTGTGCAAACACACGTCCCATTGATGCGAAGAGTTGAGAGTAGATCGGGGCAAGGTCTGAAGAATACGGCAGTTAGGATAATAACCTATGTCCTATCCGAGTCCTTTCAACGCTTCGTTGATCGGCTGTGCTTTATGAGACGGCACCTTACGTACTATAAAAACTCTTTACCGTGTTTTCAGTCCCATTCTAGAAGTTTTTCCATCAATGCATAATTCAAATTGATTATTTGTTATCGGTGCGACCACCATTAACCGTTTCACTAGTTTTCAACAGTTCGTAATACACCACACTACACTGGTCCCACCAAAAAATGCGACCAAAATGATTTGGCCTTGAAGTCGATCGGCCGACTTCCCCAGATGATAACCATGATTTTAGTGCCTTTCCTTCAAAATAACGGGTCAATTGAAAAGTCCCCGGCCTACCATAGTAAAACACAGTTCTTGGCAAAATACTTTTTTTATTTAACATAATTCCTTTCAAGGGTGATACACGGATTATAGCGACCCTCCAACTTTTCGATACAATTTTTGTAGTGCGATTTGTCCTTTGCTTCAAAATAGGCCTCAGTTTCGTCGATCACCTATACATTCGAACAAAAATTTCTTTCCAGCGAGCATTCCTTTGAGATCTGAGAACAGGAAATAGACGCGGGCCAAATCTGGAGAATACGGTGGATGAGAAAGCAATTCAAAGCCCAATTCGTAGATATTTGACACGGTGAATTTTCTTGGCGAAGCACCACTTTCTTTTTCTTCAAAAGCGGTCGTTCCTCGGCCTTCAAACAGTCCAATAACGCTATATAATAGTCGCTGTTGATGGTCTTTCCTTTCTCAAGGTAGTCCATGAAAATTGTTTCATGCACATTCCAAAATACAGACGCTATAACCCTGCCAGCCGACTGTTGCGTTTTCCCACGCTTTGAAGTGAGTTCATCGTATGCAGTCCATTCGGATGACTGTCGATTGTACTTCAGAGTGAAATGATGGAGCCATATTTCATCCATTGTCACATATCGACGCAAGAACTCGAGCTTATTACGCTTCATCATCTTCAAACACTACTCCGAATCATCAACTCGTAGTTCTTTTTGGTCAAAAGTGAGCTCGCGCCGCACCTATTTTGCACAGAGCTTTCTCATATCAAAATATTCGTGAACGATATGATGTACGCTTTCAATTGATACCTTTAGAGTGTCTGCTATTTCATTCATTTTCAATTTACAGTAAAAAACGTATGGATTTAATTCCAGTAGCGACAGCTATGTGTCAGACCGGGTACTTTTAATGTGACCAGTTATATCCACTTTTCATCATCAGTCACTAGGTAATACAGAAATGACTTCAGATCTTTTGCGATCCTTTACCTGTTTCCAAACAAAAATCCAATCAAGGATAGTAACCTCAAAAGATAGGGAGCTATTGAAAGCAATGAAAGCAGATAAATTACAACATATCTCTACTGAAGAATCAACATATTGCCCATCCGACAGATATATAAAAAAAACCCGGTATTATAGACTTCTGTATCACAAAAATATTGATACAAAAAAGAGTCAGGCAAAATTATGTTTCGATCTCTCTTCTCACATTACCCATAATAGTAACAGTTTCTTCAAAAATTATCTTCAAAGCTAAACCTCCTTCCCACTTATAGAAAAATTGGAAAGAACCTTTTCTTTAAACTTACCATAACAAACTGAAATTTATATAGAAACAGCAGCAGTGAATATTACAAAAAAAATTAACGGAAGCAACATATTTAGCGACTCCTAACAGTGTAATATTTCAAAAAAATATACACACGCAACGTACAATTCCGGAAAAAATTGCAAATAAAGAAAAATGGCAAAATGGCGAAAGAAATGGCAACAGCTAAGAACTGAAGAAAATTCAAGAAAGTTTAATAAAACAATAAAAGAGCTGAAGGAGTTGATTCAAAATTAACAAAACTAAGGCATTCAAGAATACTTAGAAAATCTGACACCAACTGACGCTAGAGATTATTCATTGTGGAAGGTAACACGAAAACTCTAAAGACCTCAGCAGCATAACCCTACTATTTAAAAAAATTAAAATAATTGGGCTAGAAGCAATTAAGAAAAGGCTCAATATCTTCGGAATATTCTCAAAGTATTTAAAAACCCATCTCATCTGAGGTATCTCAAGATAACGAAAACTAGCTTCCTAAATTTGAAATGGATTTACCACATAAAAAATTCACCGTCAAAGAAGCTCAACAAATAATAATCAGAGAGATTAATTGTAAAAAAGAACCTGGATATGGTCTAATAACCGAAGAAATATTACAGGAATTAACAAAGAAAGGGGTAAAATTATTAACATTCATACTCAGTGCTATACTACGAATTAATTATTTTCCTAGTATCTGGAAAGTAGCTTAAATAATAATAATTCTCAAACCAAGGAAAGCTCTAGAAAATGTTACCTCCTATTACCGATAATCTCAAAAGCTTTTGAGAATTTGTACATAAAGAGGTTCAATTGTATAATAGAAAAAAGAAAGATTATTCCAGAGCACTAATTTGGATTTCACATTAACCATAAAACAGTACAGCAATTTCATAGATTTAAGAAAAATAAATATGGACTTAAACGCTCCCATATCGGATTATGAACTACCAAAATTGTACCTCGCAGATAGTAATTTTAATGTAAATCAAGGCGATGAACATACCGAATTACATGAAATATATTCAGGAGTTCCGCAAGGTAGTATACTTGGTTCAGTACTATATCTTCCATACACAGCCGATCTACCTGCTAATATGCGGAGACGGCATGGCAGTCTTAGGCTCTCATGAAGATTCAGCCATAGCATCAATTAACCTACAAACACACCCAAATCAAATACAAATGTGGCTGATAAGATGGCGTATAAAAGCCAACGAAACAAAATCTAATAATATAACTTTTACGTTCCGTAGAAGAACATGTCCACCAGTCTATATAGATAATTGTCAACTCCCACAAGCAGAGGATGCCTAGATATTAGTACATGCCTAGATCGACGCCTAAATTGAAAGAAGCACATACTCGCTAAACTCAATTAAAACTCATGTATAGACCATATTTTGGTATTCATTCGTATGAAAATTGTTCAAAACAGTCTTATGATTAATTTTGATTCAGCAGCAATGTCGTAAAATTAAATATATTGGCCTCTAAAATACCTCAATACTTTTAAACATGTCATCGACATTTTCAACAATTAACCAGCCAGTATAAGGTCTGCCTTTAACACAAGATTTTCTCTTATAAAATTCACCATAGAAATGAAAACAAAAATATAACGAAAATAACACTTTAAAAAAACAACAAATCTTTTAATATCACAGTATTATATTAAATACTTTTGATTCACCATTTTCGTTAATATAACTTAATATATAATAAACTGGTGAAATGTAAAAGGTCACAAATAATCGACGAAATATCCGTTAACCATAAAACTGAAATAAGATAATCGATTATTATTAATCCAGACATAATAATCATTTAACTAAACCTGCCTTGGATAAATAGGTGCAGAATTAATCACTAGATCATATACAGATACCAAACAAACACATGATTCAAACCATATAACACTTCATGCGTGAAATCACCGATATATCCGAAAGTATTTCCTAAATAAACGGAAGTTTTAATAAATATTTAAGATTTCCATCAAATCATCGCCTACCGCGTATGTACGAACATTTTATTTTGTTCATTTGTTATGACACAGCAACGTTTAAAATTAGTACAATCAATATACAAGTGAAGAAAATTTACCCTGGGAAATCCTGTTAATAATATTTTCTACAAGCAAGGTTCTAAAATTTTTATTGAATTACTAGCTGACCCGACAGACTTCGTCCTGTCAAAAAGATTTGTAATGTGGCAGTTTTTGTGCCTACGTATTTTAAAAAATTCTCCTGAACAGAACCATCACCCTGGTGATAGGGCGTTGTGAATAAAAAATAATTAAATAAAACATATATAAGGATTTAAAAGTAAGTAATCGCTTAATTGTTAATCATGTCAATCATAATTATTATTATTATTATCATTGTAGTGCTTTGTGGTATACGATGTTTTTTGTTTGATTACCTGGCGCATAGATAAACAAATCTGATGGTTTTCCAACACGGGAACAGGCAACATACAATTGACCATGTGAGAAACATGGGTTTTCTAGATTAATACCACAAACACTTAATGATTGCCCCTGGGACTTGTTTATAGTCATAGCAAAAGCAAGCCGCACTGGAAACTGTAGTCGTTTAAACTCAAATGGCACATCAGTCGGAATTATTGGGATGCGCGATATGAGAACATCTTCTCCTTTATACTTTCCTTTGAGTATAGTTGCTTCTATCACATTGTTTAGTAACTTTTTTATCGCTAACCGTGTACCGTTGCAAAGGCGCGGTTGGTTGATATTTCGCAACATTATAACCACCGATCCAACCTTTAATTGAAGATTGTGAGGTGGCAATCCTGGTAAATCCAGCGAGTTTCAAAATTCCGGTGGATAGTTGACTACATCATCTTGGTTAGTAGCCGAATCAACTGATTTATATATCCTCAATTCGCCTGTAATTTGTTCTTGAATTTTGAAATTTAATTCATTTACATCTATGTTTTTTGCAGCCAGTATAGCTCGTTCGCTCAACCAATCATGGTTTATGTAATTTTGAGAAACATCTGGAAACACCTTCTGAATAAGTTCATCTTTTGATCGAGTTAACTGACAAAAACTTTGAGGAAAGTTAATGCAGCCAGTCAACATGTCTATAGTCTATATACTTTGACATGTCTATATACTTTGACATGTTTCCACAAATTGGAGGACTTTAGACATGCATTGAGTTCATCAGCTGGCGTTGATCGTGGAATCACTGGCAATGTTTGACGAAAATCTCCTGCTAATAAAATCATTGCACCACCAAATCGGTTATTATTGCTACGTAGATCTTTTAAGGTTGTGTCTAAAGCCTCCATAGATTTTTTATGTGCCATCGTGCATTCATCCCAAACAATCAATTTACATTGCTGCAAAACCTTTGCCATTGCAGAGTTCTTCGAAACGTTGCAGGTTGGAGTTTCATTGCTTTGCATATTTAATGGCAATTTTAGTGCTGAATGGGTTGTTCGACCACCTTCAAGCAAAGTTGCTGCTATTCCCGACGAAGCGAGTGCAAGTGCAATTTTATTTTGTGAGCGAATTGTTGCTAATATTAATGAAATCAAAAAAGTTTTTCCTGTACGACCAGGTGCATCTAAGAAGTAAATCCCTCCAGTTTCATCATTTGTTACTTTCATAAGAGTTTCAAATACATACTTCTGTTGTTCATTTAACAGTGGAAGATTTGTTTGAATTAATTCTTTCAAAGCGTTGAGATCATACAGTCTTTCTCGATGCAACTCTTGGTTAAAAGCGTCATGCATTGTATGATTGGGCGCGGTCAGGCCTAATTGAATTAATAGTTTGTTTGACATTATCAAGCACATGTCCTCAATTGAAATCAATGCTTCATTGTAAATTTCTTCACTGATTTGTATATTTGGATTTCCCATTCTATTCCGTATTTGATACAAAATATCATCACACATATAATCTTTGTACTTCATGCACAAATCAATTGGGTTTGATGGGAAGCATGTAGATATGATTATAGAAAACAATGTTCGTATTTGATGAGCGTGTGATGATATTACAGCATCATTGAGGGTTTGATCCCAATGAGCGTCATTTTCAAGCAATTGCAAACGTTGACATGCTTCTCTGTAGGATCCACACAATTCACCATCAACAGTTCGTAACTGTTGGAATGATGTTGGGCCACGTACATTGACTAATAGCAGTCGTAAATAAAAACATTCATCATTGCTTGGATGTACTGAATAAATCCGGCCAATCGCATCGGTGGAATATACATCTGTATATCCTGGAACTGGTTTTCCTTGTTTCCGTCGTATAAATCTCCTTGAGGATTGATTCCAGGTATAATATTTTGGCATTTCAGAATATAGCAATGTTTGTGCGAAATCATCGTTTTGGCATGTCTCAAAAAACTGGTTAATGTAGTAGATGGTGGCTGAGCAGCTCTTTGTACTGCGTTCTGTGCTGTAAAATACACTCTTTGTCCATTTTCTAAATGCACAGCTAAGTAAACAACAGAAGGGTGTCTCTCATAAATAGGAAAAGAAAATATTCGCCAAACTGCTTCATTACTACTGACATAGCGGCCCATTTGGTATTGGGTAACTTCATCATTAGAATTCTCTGCAGCAATTCTAATCACAGCCATATCACTCCCTTTGGTTACATATTTGCAAATGTATTTAATCGATTTCACTGAATGGCAAGATTCAACGTTGATGTGTGCTTTGAATGTCTTTGATTTCTGTATAATGTATACGGATAATACATATTTTTAACAGATTTCCAAAAAGGAGGAGGTTCTATGTTATATATATTTATATATATATATATATATATATATATATATATATATATATATATATACATATATATATATATATATACATATATATATATATATATATATATATATATATATACATATATATATATATATATATATATATATATATATATATACATATATATATATATATATATATATATATACATATATATATATATATATATATATATATATATACATATATATATATATATATATATATATATATATATATATATATTAATGTATGTTCGCCGATTTCTCCATTAATTGGACCGATTTTCAAAATTATTTTTTCAATCGAAAGAGTGCACTTTCGAGGTGGTTCAGGATCTGTTAAATCATTCATGGTTAAATATCATGGTTATATAATAAATGATCATGGTTAAATAATCATATTTGGGTACAATATTATTACTAAGCTGATGCGATGGAAAACCAGAAGACGTCAGTGCAAAGCCATTCACTTTGCTTTCTTAGCACTAACTATAGCATATAAGACCTCGTGAAAATATTTTAGACAACTGCTTCCAAAAAGGTACAAAACTTATTAAAAAGGCTTATTAGGTACACATTCTATCTTGAAATGTTTTTTGTGTTAAATATTTAAGTTTAGTTATTTTTAATTTTGAAGTCGGTTAAATTTTTTTGTTAAAAATATTTTATTATTGATATTTTAAGAAAATGGTAAAAAATATTTTTTATTTATTTCTGTATTGAAAATTCTTCTGTACCAACCACTAATGTATTCCCAACGTTTGGAGTTAATCAAAGTAATCCTGATGTATATGAGCCCTAAGTACGTTTCTAAAATCCCACAAAGCAAGGTTTGTAGCAAAAAAATTGATAAAAGTATAATTATCGGGAAACGTTTACATTGTTTTTGCTGCCGTGCTTGAAAATGAAAGCGTAAAAACTTTCAAGAATTGTCGATTTGATCAAGTCCAGATTGCTACTATTGAGAAGTATCATTATCGAAGGTAAGATATGTGCTATAGCTAGGAAAACTAGATGGAATATTTATTTTCCAGCCAGTAAGTGTGGAGCATCTTTGCCACAATCCAAACTAATCAATATATTTTGACGCAATTGTTACTAGAGGTAAAGGTCTCTAGAATATTATTCAGTTAGTTTCCAGATTTGGGTATCATTATTACTTCTTCCACTTTCCAGTTTAGAGGTGTATTATTCAGTCCAGATGTTCTCTTTAGTAAATATATTGTAAGCTTTATAGTAGATTTTCTAGGAAATTGTTTTAACTATCCAACGGAAATGAGTGAACTAGTCAGAGAAACAACATAAAACAAGGTAGCCTAAACTCGGAAGCGGAAAAAATAATTAACTTCCGTCTGAAATAATTATTCATCTGGAAACCAACCAAGAGTAACCCATAACCCTATAACCAAGTAACCAAGAGTGTAAGCTTACAAAATTAGTACAAATCAACAAATGACAATACAACAGCGCCATAATTAACCTAATTTTAATAATACCAGGAACCCCTAAATAAATAAGCAAAGAGATATATGCGTCCTCACAACAACTAAAAATTAAAGGCTATAACCCCATAAGTTGTTTATATTTTAACATTTTCCTTGACACATATAATATAACATAGAACAACATGACTATGACACACTGATAACGCACTTTTTGACACACTTCAAAAATTCACGACAGTCTTAGTTTAACTTTATAATGGCTTTAGTGTCAAAGCCTTTGTTACTTTCAATCCAATGAACCACCATAGGGTCATAAAATAAACAAATCGATGATCATCAATCTTAATGAAGTTAAATATATTTTAAATATGATGTACTGTTGAATCATTTTAATAAATAAGAATTTTAATAAATAAAAAGTGAAGTATTGTAAATAAAATGTTAGGGTATATAATGTGTTCAAATGTTTAAAGCAGTTGTTCAGTTTAATTGCTAAAATAGTGACTACTCAAAGTGTCCTATTATTTCAGATAGGGCTATCAGTCTTTCGAAGCTACGTCAGGCGAGTTGGTCAATTCAAGTCAACAAAGAAAACGTTTTTTTTTTTCAAGCTTGGCTTTATTGTTCAAAGGATCCATGTTTCATCCTTTGTCACATATCAACGCAAAAATTCAATTATGAGTTTTTTATCAACACATTTTTGTTTTTCGTCAACAGTGAGCAAACGCGGCACACACTTTGAGCAGAGCTTTCTCATAGTAAAGCATTTATAGTAGCTTATAGTTTCTTAAAGCACATAAGAAATGAGCAATAAATAAAGTAAACTTATTGAAAAATTGCAAAGAATTGTTGTTATGCAAAACACTGAGTATATGCCTTATCAAAAAAAAACTAATGGACCACAAATTCACACTAAGCGAATATCTCTTTAGCCTGCTCTGGTCTGCTTCTTGTCTTTAATAGATTTTCAACAGTTCAATTTAGACTGGTATCGGTTTATGTAACATACAAGATGAAAATTATCACTTCCCCAAGAATTGGTTTTGTTACCAAATCCACATTGCGAATTTAAATTATTATTTGTATTATTAATATATTACCTATAATTAATAAATAGAGAAAACCGTAAATCCAGAACTGTATCTAAAATCGGCAGCCAGAGGATGTTCTTATATAGTGCGTGCTGCTTATCATTTATAACGTTACGTCAGGCATTTTTCTGTCATGCAAGAATAGAACTTTTCGGCTTATTGCCTGATTACAGACCTTTGCTATCTTTGGTTAATTGAAGCTGTTATATCCCCACATATCCTGATACAGCTCTAAATATATTTTGTTGTTTTGCCAAAAAATCTTCTTGAAAAAATCAAAATTCAAGCTAGTGTAATAATTGATAAAATATTAATAATATTCATAGGAGCATATATTAACCAATTTCTTCATAGTGTAGCATGTACAAAAGTCATCATATATGTGATAAAAGGCATTCACAAACTCTCTTTCTATGTGTTTACAGTTCACAATTGGTCTAACATTTCGTGAAGAAAGATGAATCACTCAAAACATTTATTTTTTAATATTTTTCAATAATTTATTTTAAGTACCAATATATATATATATATATATATATATATATATATATATATATATATATATATATATATATATATATATATATATATGTATATATGTATATATTCATTCCTGAATGTTATATATATGGAATACACATCAATATTTCTTTTCACTATAATAACACTATAATAACTTACGTCATCTATCATCTACTTAATCATAATCAATCCATATTCAATGCTTGAAGATAATAGATATTCTCAATCTCCTATTTTTCAGAGCGTTTTCGATTATATTGATCCATGTTTACTCGAAACTGCTCGCTGTTTTGTTTTATCATTCATTCGACAGATGTTCAAACCACTGTAATATGCGTCTCTAATTTGTTGCTCAACCACATTGCAGTGCTTGTCGCATTTTCAACTGTTTTTAATTAAAAATTAATGTAACTTAATTTTAATTAAGTAATAAGTTATTTTTAATTTTTAATTAAAGCAATGAAGCAGCGATATTGAACCGGCCCGAAATGGAATTTCTCTGCTTTTATTTATATCCCATGCCATCTAAAGTTTATCTGCTAACATTTGCTATACTGTCTGATTGTAATTTTGACAGTTTTAGCATGATTTTTATCCACCAACTCTGGCAATTGGTTATTTTTTGACATCAAAATCACCAATTTTATTAAATTATTGGAAACAAAACAAATATTTGCGATACGATGGAGCAGCATAACCATAAGTTACTAAAAGTGTCTGATGATTTCGGCAATAAAATGCTTCAGCACAAACAACGATAAAATATTTTTGCAGAAAAAATTAACCAACTTCAAAAAATAAATAAGAAACTCACTAAAATATAAAAAATAATCAAATTTAACTTTTAACACAAATAAAAAATAATTTAATATAAAACATTTACGTAACAATCGTTAGTAAATAAAAATCAGTTTGAAGTCGGTACCATGCCCAAACAGTTATGTTATTGTGTGATTATTTCTTTATAAAAATCTTTTTCTTTTCTCTTTTTAGTGTTAGACATTTACTCAATAAATTACGCAATTATTTTATTAAGTATTACAATGGATAGCACCAGTAAAAGTACATCCCATATAAGGAAATATAGGAATAAAAGAAACAATGATGAAAAATTAGAAATTTTTCAGGCACTGGCACCCGCTACCTACTCTAGATGATTTGACAAATGTTTCAACCGAATTAGAAAAAAGAAAGTTACTGCTCTGTTGGGAATCGAATCCGCGACCTCCGCGTGTCCGCTTAATGTTCTAACTATTACACCATAGAAACAGTTGTCTATCATGTTTCTACAACTTCCCATATGATGTTCTTAGTGTTCAAAAAGCAAACTGAATGGCTTTCACATTGAACTACTTCGGATTTTTCGTCACATCAGTTCAGTAATAACATTATACCCAAATATCTGATTATTTTAGATAAAAAATATGTGAGAACATTGTACGTGCCTTGTAAATTTGAGATTTTGCTTTGATTTCGCCCCCCTCCTTCTTGCATCTGATCCTAACTTGGTTCCAATGGGACCATATCGGAAGGGCACTCTTTCGAATAAAAAAAAAATCAAAAATAAAAATCGGTACATAATAGACGGAGAAATCGCCAAACATACATTAAAAAATATATACAGCCGAACATAGAACCCCATCATTTTTTGAAGTCGGTTAAAAATAAATTAATATGTCATGATTAGTATCTATTTATACTGAATTACTGAATAATAGTAAATAAAAATGCTTGCTTACATTTGTAAAGTTATTTTATGTAGAGAAATGCTAAAACCATGGAATTTAACAATTACATTATATCGCAAATAGGTCTAAATTGTGTGCCTCCTCTTAATGATGTTTTCTCTCGTTGACCATTGCCAATTAGACAAATCTATCAATATTGACCATTCAGACCGGTGATGATATTATACAGTACCCCTACATCTCTATTTATGGCTGTACACATTGACAGATCTCAAAAAAAAGAATGTCACTTTATCTTGAAGATAAAAATCAGGAAGAACCGACTATATATTTAGGTGATAATATAAAAAATAACAATTAATATGTAGATAAAAAAGCACTTTTCTATGTTGCTTCACATAACATACAACAGGTACGCATTTTAACAATAAAAAAATATATTTTTAACAAATAAATTGAACCGACTTCAAAAAATATAATAAGGAACTCAAATAGTTATATTTAATTTAGATTTGTTTTGTTGGTAATTTAAATTTTTGTATATGTCACAAAATTATGGGCTCGACGCCGCCTTCAAAGTGATTAATTGGTAGTTAAATAATATTGTAAATAGATAAATAGGATTAAGTAGGTATTAAGCTAAATTGTGCGTATAGAGTAGAATAAGAAAAAACGTGTAATAGATAGGTTAAATAAGACTTTTGTTTATTTTTATTTAGTTATTACAACAATTATTGTGTACATATTTCATTTTAAAATGTTTTTTTTTAATTAATACTCTGGGTTTGATTATTTTTTAATTTTTAGTGAGTTCCTTAATTATTTTTTCCTTTTACTGTTAGATATTTACTCAATAAATTACGGAGATATTCTATTTAATATTCCAATGGGTGGGCCAATTAAAGTTGTAGACCGTATGAGAAAAAATAGGAATAAAGAAACAAGGATAGAAAATAAGAAGCGCTTCAGGCTCCGATGCCCGCTACTTAGCTTAGGTTACTTGACAAATGTTGTAACAACAAAAAGCCATTGTCCCGCCGGGAACCGAACCCACGACCTTCGTTTTGAGGCCAAACACTTTAACCGTTACCCTATAGAAGCATAGCATAGCATAGCTCCTCCTTTTTCGAAGTCGGTTAGTAAATAATATTTAATTATCCTGATTATTTTCTTCCATACTAAGGTGCAAACCAATGCTAAAATATAGGAATATTAAATGTATATCTTCTGTATGTTAATCACTCATTTCAAAATGGTTGGCATATATTCCACATTTATCTTACCAGATTATTCAAAGATTACCGCAAAACCCGCATTCCCTAGATGTCATTTCCATTTTGATCAACAGTAACAAAAACTTATGCATCATATAATTTGTTCAAATTTTTTCTCAATCCGCCTCGCGCGATATTATAAAAACCCGTACCCGCTGTATTTTTTTATACTCTACCGCAATTTTCTTTTTCACTCTGGCCTAATATTTCTCGATGAAGCAAGCAGTTCTATAGATTTATATCCTTTTTACAACGCACATGTTATTGGTAGTAGATATGCCCCATCAGAGGCCTGGCCAAAATAATGTGATATGTCACGATTAGTCTTGAAAAATTTTCACGTTTTATGATAGGGACCGGGATTTTTTTTCTTTTCTTCTGCAATCGCACCATTTTATATATAGCTTGTAATATTCTAAAGTAACATATAAAGGGTTTTATTAGGCGGGGTCGGATTTTTTAATATCGTGTCTTCGAAATTAGAACTTAAGGGGGAGCCTACTGCATAAACCTGAAGATTAAGTGCTATTTTGTGAAGCCTGGAAAGTAATTAAAATATTAATGATTCTCAAACCAGGAAAAACACCAAAAAATGTCACCTGCTACAGGCCAATACGATTATTACTAATAATCTCAAAAGTTTTTGAGAAACTATATATAAAGAAGCTAAACTATATAATAGAAAATCCAATATATATTAATTGTGTACTGGGACTAATACTATATCTTCTACATACAGCCGATCTACCCACCACAAAATAACTACTGTGGCAAAATACGCAGACGAAACAGCAATCTTAGCATCTCACGAAGATCCAATCACAGCATCAATGAACCTACAAACCCATCTGGAGCAAATACCACTGTAAATAACACATGGCGCAATTAAAGCCAATGGTCGACGCCTAACCTGGAAGAAGCACATACTCGCTAAACGAAAACAACTCTAACTATATCAAATGTATTAGCTCATCGGGCGCAAATCCAAGTTTTTATTAGATAACAAGGTATTGCTGCATGAATCCAACTATGGGGTACCGCTAGCAAATCTAATATATCTATCATTCAACGGGTCCAAAATAAAGTGTTGGTTGCCATTGTTGATATTCTGTACTATGTTTCAAATGAAGTGATACAACGTGATATTCCTCTAGAACTTATAACGAGTATAACTCATCGTGTTTGTGTGAAGTACTTCGAAAGAGTGTCAGTGCATCCCAATGTACTCGCTAATTAGCTAAATATGCCACGTGATAGTGAAGTGCGTAGACTAAAACGTTTAACACTATGTGATCTGATTATTAGACATGTATAAACTTTAGATTAAGCTTTAGAATGAGACTAATTAATTTAAATAGTATTTTCTACAGATGATCACTTAATGAAGTGATTTTCTACAAGCCGTATATAATATAAATATATGAATGTATGTATAAAATAAAATTATGTATAATATAAACATAAACAGTACTTATTGCCAGATTGCGGAACCACTAAGAAAAATTTAGTGAAGCTCTTTATTACAAGTAATATTGGTGTGGTCTGAAATATTTTTTTATATAATCTAGTAAAATAATAGTAGTTGTTAATTAAGACATTCAGCTATAATTTTTATTAATGTTATTATATCAGTGTGTTTGCGTTTATCATTATCTTTGATTACCAAACAAAAAAAATAGATTTTTGTGGAGCCTTGACTATCACAAGTGCATTTACTTCGAGAATCCAAATTAGAGAAATAAAATAATATTAAAATAACTTGACAAAGAAAGACTGCAATGAAGGTACAAGAACTAAACGTAAAAGGTTGTTGACCGCTACAACCCTTTAGGCGACCATTTCGACCGACCAGACGAACATTTCTATAATTGGTGACCCCGACGTGATCGAAGTGCCTAACGGATAAACCAGCTCAGCAGAAGCCATTCAACAGGTGCTCGACACGTGCATGGAAGGATAGAACGAGGAACGGAACCCATCAATATCACATGGTCGACGTTATCCGACGAGACTAACGCAATGGACGAAGACCACAGAAGCCCATCATGCATGACATCAACGCATGAACACTCTTGCATCACGAAGCGGGATATGTAAGGCACCACACTTATAGGACGGAACAATTCGGAACGCGTCAAGATGAAATACGTCCTGCTACACCTTCGATGGCAGCTGATCCCGTAAAACTTCTGACTAAGGTTGGATCCCCATCTCATAAGCAGTCCCTGGAAATTGATTGCGTGATTACGGGTGTGCTCAGGAACCTGCACCACATGGAGGTACGTTCCACGGCAGCTCCACTAAGAGGGGAGTGATGTAGCGACCGCTACAATCCTTTAGGCCACCATTATTACACTTATGTCAAGTTCAAAGATTGGCAACATTGGTGGATGGGCACCAAGTGGTTCTCGGCTTTATAAAACCACCACGAGGACGTCTCGCTCTTTTTTCTCTATTCTATACCCCCTTGGGACAGGACCACTTCCATAGCGCTCCCGTACTTCCTTTATCTGACCTAATATCCTGTCGATTCTCCCGTCGACCACATGTATCATCTAACATCGAAATAAACAAGTTTTTATTCAACCAGTGTTTTCAGTTCCCATGCAAATTCCTTCCACAAAATAGTAGTGAGTGTTCGGACAAACAGTCGCAACAAGAGCTACACATTCCGACCCACCAGACGAACATTCCTACAAGGTAAATATGCTCTTTAATGAAAATAAAATTATTTGGCTATAAAATTGTTAATTAGGTGGATTAGGCCTCCAGGATATACCACGGGTGATTTGGAAAAGAGTTCAATGTAAACATAATAAGAAAACTACCCTACAAACTATTATATCGTCCTCTGTTTTTAGTAATAATTAACTAAATATATAATTTATATATAATATATATAATTTTCAAATTATTCTGATTATTCTATTATAAGAGAAACATGATTAATCTATGAATATATGAAATATAATAGATCCCGTAATTTTGCTATTATTTCTGTTGTTAATACACTTTTTTGGCTTCCTTCTTGTGGTTTAATGTCGAATGAAGATCTTAATTTAAAAAAACGTAAAGAAATATTACAGAATGGTAAATTATTAAACGTTCTATGATAAATACACACAATATCACTGAATGAAAATATAATTACTTGAAATAACATCTTTCGCTTGAAAACACATTTACTCGGTAGCAAAAGCGATTAAGAGATGTTCTCGTAGTTTATCGAATTATGTCAATGAAAACATCCTGGTTTTTGATGTGAAACGCTTCAATTGAATGCCGCCCACCGCGTGTTACATAAAGCCGTTTACGTATTACTCTAGATCTGGTCTAATTCGGTTCCCAACGGCTCTCTTTTTTTTGTCGTCCGATTATTTTTTATGCGAACACGATGCGAATCGGGGCAGAGCGTGGAGGATTCGAACTGGAATGCACTCCGGCTCTCGGTTCATATGCAAATTCGAGTTTATCAAATTTGTCGTTGTAAATCGGCGGCGTTGTAGTAAAATCTGCAACGGGAATAATTCTGCTATCGGTTTGTTGTTGTTCGATTTACAGCGCCGCTTCATTTTGTTGATAATAATGGGAATTGTGTATATACAATAATCACTTTTTATATATTGTTTTCAATATATTTAAATAAATAAATGTTTTTATGTGGCGTACTATTTATACTTCATTGCCGTTTTTTTTTTTAATTATTACATTATATCGAATTATTCGTATAGTTTATCCAAAACAGTAAACCAAGATGACATGACATCTCAATTTATGACACGATGTTGCGGCGTTTCACCTCGACTTTTTGTTAGGTTATTTTAGCTTTGATATACAACAACATGTTAATGTAAATAAAATAATGAAACAGAAATGTTATAAAATATAATTTATTTTAACGTTTTACTACATCTAATGCATATTATCGAACGACTTAAACTACAGTTAATGGTAAAACAACAATAGTTTGAAAGTTAGAGCTATTCAATATTTATATTGAACTATTTTACAAAAAAAACTATGATACATACTGGACACCTGATTCACCTAATTAACTATTGTATATCAAAGTATTTTAACAGGTGGGGCAAAAGTACCATTTTGGTTATGTGACGTTTAGCTCAGTTTCGCTTTAACCACTGTGTTGTGTGGACATCCAAATTTTATTATGGATAAATATGCGCCACAAGAACGAGCAGAAATAGTGACAATATTTATTGAAAAGAATCGTTCCGTTATTGCCACTCAAGAAAAATGGGCCAAAAATATCCTAATCATCCTGTGCATCACAAAACCACAATTTATCGTTTACATGGAAATTTTCGACAGTACGGTACGACAGCAGACAAGCCTCGTTCTGGAAGACAACGAACATCTCGTAACGCTGACAATGTATCTTTAGTGTGCGTTAGTGTTGCAGAGTCTCCAGAAACATCAGTGTGGAGACGTGGTTCCCAGTTAAACATTTCCGCACGCAGCTTAAACCGGATTGTGAAAATGTTAGAACCTGTAGAAAATTCAATTAATTCAAAAATTGCTACTGAGATATCCTGATCAACGAGTTGATTACAGTATTGCAATCCTAAGGCAATCATCAGGTAAAATTGAAAATTTTTCGTCTAAATTGATAATAAGCGATGAAGCCCATTTTCTTCTCACTGGCCACTTCAATAAACTTAACAGTCGGTTTTGAAAAACACAGAATCCTCAATTAATTCTTGAAACAACATTACATCCACTAAAAACAACTGTATGATATAGTATTTATGCTAGAATCATCATTATTCCCTAATTTTTTGAAAATAACCAAAGGTGTTTCAGTTACTGTTACTGCTGAACGGAAATTTTCTTGTGCCTGAAATGGAAGAGCAAGGACTAGAGGGCATGTGTTTTCAGCAAGATGGGGCCACATAACATACAGCTCGTTCAACAGTTTTATTACTAAATGAGGTTTTATAGGCACACAAGAAATCGGCGACCATACATTAAAAAAACATATATACAGCCGAACATAGAAGCTCCTCCTTTATTAAAGTCGGTTAAAATCAATCGCAACCAACGGTGAACCTTACACCAACTCACCGTAAAACTAAATTTTCCTTCGGCAGGGATCGATTTATTAATCATCATAACTTTCAGAATACCTGGCCGGAGGGCGGATTATCTTAAATATAATTTGAGAAATCCATAGTTTATCCCGGACCGTTTTGATTAAATTCTTGACCCAATCTCGATAGTTTAATATTCTACAAGGCAAGATGTTAGCGCCAATATAATTTATTAATAGGGATCGCCCATGTAGTACATAAACTTTCCATAATCAGTATCGAATCTTTCACATTGTAGGAAATCTTGCGTAAAGTTATTTCCAATAAACTTGGGAAATAATTAAACAGCATTGAACGCTGTTATTTAATATTTAAACATTTAGTAGCGATGTATTACATTGATTCTGATCTTGATAATGAGAATTTTATATAATTAAATTTTATAGTTTATATAAAATATCGTTCGATTACACTGTGTGATTTTTTTTTTGTTCTATAACATTAAATAAAACCGAAGTTATAATGTAAATTAGCATACTAAAAAATGAGCCATGTATTCTGAAAGAAAATGGCGAAATATTAACTTATCTTCTTGTGAACAATAGAATCATCTCTCATTAGAAACCAGCAGTAATTTTCTAACATTTTAGCATGCCATCTTCCTTGATAACGCTCTCTTCTGTCTGTTTTATATCCTGATGAAAGCGTTCACCTTGTTCATGACTCGCAATTCCCAGATTATGAGGAGGGAGTCGGGATTGATTCAAAATGGGAATGCGAGAAATGTATTTTTAAAGATATTCTGCATCCCATTGTTTTAAATTTTTGTAACAAGTTATTCACTAAAAGCTCGGTATCTTCAGCTTTAAGATTGCCTAAAAATTCATAAACTAATTTCTTATTTAACACAAATAAAGTCAGGTCTTTTTGGGCAAAATTTGACTTCATAGTGGTTTGTGATGTCTATAATGTCCTACAAACAGATAAAACAGCAATATTTCGTGAACCTTTCCAGTAGTTCAAGCAATAGAGAAAATCTGCACAAACTTTCCAGTTGCATTCTTTATATTTGACTAAGTCTACAACTAGTTTCATGCTTTCATATGTATCTTTAAATCACTAAAAATGTAATGGAAGGTATGGAAGGATATGCACACACTAGGATTAAGGAACTCGACGTGTTGGACAACCATATCAATAAACAATGTTCTTAACAATGAAATATCGAATCTAAGATACGTCATTTTATTTACTTTAAAAAAATTGTGTCGCGAAGTGTTATTAAGTGCCGATTACCATATGGACAGTTAAATATTTAATACGCGATATTTTACAGACTTGGTCACCATGGCCTTAATACTAAACTCCACCAAAAAATGCCAATTCTCAAAAGGTCTTTTTTAAACCCAATACGTTGATTTGAAACGATTCAAAATAACATTTTCAGTCAAAGTCTAGCCATTTTGCATGAAGACATCTCAGGCATAGGTCTGAAGGTACTTTGAGACCTTCAAATGGTTTCTCAACCAATAAGTCTGGCAACTCATTATCTTTAAAAACATCTCGTTTCCCAAGACCACTCATTAACATCAGAATAATCATTGAAATATTTAATATTTAATACATTTTACCATATATAATATATATTATTATACCATAATTTCCAAAATGATTTTCATGTGTTTCGGCAATAGAGCTCTTAAACTTTAACTACAAAAGTCTTTATATACTGAATAACTCAACAATAATACATATAACAGGCGCTACTACAATTAAATCCATATGTGTTTTAGTTAACCCTAACCCTCAAAAAATGGGTGTATAAATTTGACAGCTGTCGGATCATTAGTTTGTGAATTAGCATATTGAGTGAAGCAACTTTTGTTATAGTGAAAAAAATTGATAAAAGCAATTTCACGTGTTGATAAAATATTGCTTTTTGAAGGGAAAAAATACAAATACAGTAAATAGTTGAAGCAAAAACTTGGCTTGATGCCGAGTTTTCGGACACTGCCCCAGGAAAATCAACCATCAAGGATTGGTATGCTAAGATTAGATGTGGTTATGCCCAAAATAGTTTGTTAGTGACTTATTATTAGCGAAAAATTATATTGAATGACCATAAATTGAAATTGAATGAAATAGCAGACACTCTAAAGATATCAACTGAACGTGTAGATCATATCGTTCATAAAAATTTGTATATGAGAAAGCTCTGTGCAAAGTAGATACCGCGCGAGCTCTTTTTTAACCAAAAACATCGACTATTTGAAGATTCTGAGTACTGTTTGAAGATGATCAAGATTAAAACCGAGTTTTAGCGTCGATATGTGACCACGGATGAGACATAGTTCCATCATTTCACTCCGAAGTCTAATCGATAGTCATCCGAATGGACTGCACACGATGAACCCGCTACAGAGTGTGGGAAAACGCAACAGTCCGATAGCAACGTTATGGCATCTGTATTTTGAGATGCGCATGGACTAATTTTTATTGACTACCCTAAAAAACGAAGAACCATCTACAGTAAGTGTTACATAGCATTATTGGTATATTTGAAGGACGAAATATCTGAAAAACAGCCGCACTTGAAGAAAAAGAAAGTGCTGCTTCACCAAGATAATGCACCGTGGCACAAGTCAGTGAAAACGATGGCCAAAATCTATGAATTAGACTTCAAATTGCTTCCTCATTCACCGTATTCTCCCGATGTGGACCCAAGCGACTATTTCCTGTTCTCAGATCTCAAAAGAATGCCCGCCGGGAAGAAATTTTCGTCGAATGAAGAGGTGATCGCTGAAACTGAGGCCTGTTTTGAAGCAAAGGCAAAAATTGTATCGAAAAGTTGAAGGATTGCTAAAATCAGTGTATCACTCATGAAGGGAAGTATGTTGAATAAAAAAACTAATTTTGACTGAAAAATGTGTTTTTACTATGGTAGGGCGGGAACTTGTCAATTGAACTGAATTTTCAATTTCCCAAACACAAAAATGCCGAATATGATCACATTATATTATATTATATAGTTAAGAAATATCAGAATTTTTGAAAACAAGAATGTAGTATTTATTTTATTGACGGATCAAAACTTGAAAATCTGTAGAAGATTAATTATCAGTAATCTATATATTTCAGTCTTCCATACACCATACATTTCTGCCCATGTATTCAACTGGAAACAAAATAACATTACTATGATATTCGCTATTATTATACACATTTTCCGCAGAAACGATCTATAACATAGATACTGCAGAGCAGAAATCAGGAAAAACACAAGTAGTTGCTGACCATCTAGAAAAAACTTAAAACCAAAGAAAACTATAATATTCAAGATATTGAGTATTATTTTCTGAGCACGCCGAAAGAAGTAACCAGTGCTAGTTATTGAAGTTGACATTTGAGTTGACAGTTTTAATAATACAATTGATACAAAAACTACCAATAAAGAAAACTAGGAAGACTAAAACATGTCCAAAAGGTTTGGAAAGTGACTGAAATTATTATGATCCCACAATCTAGAAATCATGAAATGAAATAAAAACCTATAGACTTATGTCTTATAGAAAAGGCCCTCTGACATAAAAGGGTAAATCAGATTATAGAGAGTAAAAACTAATTACCTATACATGAGATGTAATTGAAAAAGCCTATGAACATATAAGGGTATGTTCAGCTATATCCTTATATGTAGCACAAGCGTTCAATAAGGTATGGTATGACAGCCTCGTTCATAAGCCACAGAAGATTTCACGGAAACAAAACAGTGAACTATTGGAAACTTATATTATAGCCAAAACTTTCATTGAAGCCTCCATGGACATACGGAATTTAATTATGGATATATTCCACGAAAGGTAATATAATTATAATACAAGTTTTCTAGAACAAAGTCCTGAGAAGTATTGTAAATTCATCCAGATACTACAAGACTAATTATATACACCGAAAACTTCAGATAGCAACTACCACTCATTAAATTAAGAGAATCGTAAGGAGACATTAGTAGAGACTCCATTCTCATGTCGATACATAGTACACATCTTGTGTACTCTAATATATTGAGGTATATTTAATATAAAAAAAACACTGTTAATACACAAACATTATTAAAGAATATAGGGGTTATGTGTCCTCCTAGATATATACCTAGTTTTATATAGATATATACCTAGTTTACAATTATTGTAAAGCAGAATTGTAGGTTAGTTAGCAATCACTAGTAAAAATGCAACAAATATATATTTTTTAAATCACTTAGACCAAAACCAACAATTAGGATATGACTCAGCAATATTACCCTAAGTTTCTAAACGTGTTTAGAACAACAACATTTTTTACACAGTGAATAACTCAATAAGGCTACGTAGAAAACTGTTATGTTATGTAGAGAAATATCAAAACCATAAAATCATTTTCAACACTAGATATAAAGGAACGTCGCATCACTATAAAGAAGATGGTAAAATCAAAATTGAGTCGAAACTGAAGATTAAGTCTTATTATCATATTATGCTACTTAAAATAAGTTAATAATTAATGAAAAGAAGTATATAGTGTTTATTTTTTTAATAGTAATGGTCGAAACTTGAGGGATTCTAGAAGTATAATTCCCGCTAAAGCATATCTAAACTTATCCACTGCATATCTACATTAGGACTTCCTGAGGACAAATATCATAATTATTTGCCTGGAAACAAAATAAAATTTGTATGATATTCCCTTAGACATACCTCTGACATACTCTAGAGACTTATTTTGATTATACTGTTAAAGCTTAAGCTAGCAATTTCTTTAATGAGAATAACTCTAGAGATTGATTTATTTATATTTTATTTATAGCTCCTTATCTACTACTCCTTATCTACCTAGCTCTATTTTATAGCTCCTTATCTACAAAATTATTGTTCAGGTCGATTTCAGATATCAATCACGGTTATAATTTCTACTATATTTTGTAATATTCATCTATTGTTCCGATACAAGTTCCTACAATTATACAATAAAGCAAATTATTTCCATTTTATGGAACTATTTACTTTGCTTCTTGTATTTTGGGTCTAGAACTTTGTCGCCGATACCTGGTAGCTTTTATATTCAATGGAATAACTAACTATGGTTAAGCTTGTATAATTTTATTAGGATAACTAGCAACCCGCCCCGGCTTCGCACGTGTGCAATGCTGATGCTAAATTAAATACACTACAGAAAAAATATGAACGTTGTATATAAAAACATAGCGGCCCGCTCCGACTTTGCACGGGCATAAAATATATATGCCTATGTCACTCAATGAAAACATGATTAAAATCGATCCAGTATTTTTGGTTCATTCATTACTGCCCTTGGCCTGCACACATTAAATTTGGAGTAAAACAATTCCTCTTCCCCTATACTTACTATGAAGATTTCCTGCTATCTTTGGAATATCTAAATTCATACAATTTTTATTACATTACACATTTTTAAACGCAAATTTTAAATTTGTAATATCTCCGAAAATATTTGTTTAATTTACATGCTGTAAGGAACCATATTGATCTATATTAATTGCACACTGTATTTAAGGTACTTAATTCGATAAGGATTAATGCCGTATTGCTTAAAATAGCTTCGTAAATAAGCCATTTTCTCACGTAAAAAGTAAACAATAAAAATGGTTAATGTGGGTTATCCCTAAAAGATAAACATATACCATCGCGGACTTTTTTGTAGACCTTTTTATGGTGTACAATACTGTAGCACATTAATTTGATCTAACTCGTAGGGTTAGGCAGCGTTTTTGCTAATTGCTAAACAAGCCTAAAAAAATAGGTTAATTTACGACATCACGTTAGAAACCTCTAAAATTAGCAATTTTGCCTTAGTATATTATGCATGTATTATACATATAAACCTTCCTCTTGAATCACTCTATCTATTGAAAAAAACCGCATCAAAATCCGTTGCGTAGTTTTAAAGATTTAAGCGCACATAGGGATATAGGGACAGAAAAGGCGACTTTGTTTTAAACTATGTAGTGATGAAAGAACTAACTATGGTTACGCTTGTATAATTTTATAAGGATAATTACTTAAAGCATTAGGATTATCCAAACATTAAAAAATATATTTTCTAAAATTTATTTTATAATCTAAACTCTGGAGCCTACAGAGATCATAAAGGGATAACTTTTTATTATCCATCTTAGAATATTTTATAGCAAGCTTAAAATCTTTTTTGTTGCTTTTTTATTTATTATATTTTACTTGCATTTTTATGTTGTTATATTGTTTTCGTTCCAATTAAAAAATGTTACTAAAAGACATGGTTCTAAATCGGCTATTATTTATTTATTGATAAAAAAGTTTCATCGTGAGTAAAATAGATTTCTGTCAATGTTTCCATTATTAGTCTTTTAGCGTTCCCAGAGTTTCATGCAGTTATAAAATTCGATTTCTAGAGTAACTTTTGGAGTCCCCTTGATTGGATCTTATCCAGTCACTCGACTTATTTAAGTTTACTGCATAGCCAAGATAAGATGGAACTAAATCGGGAGAATAGGGCGGTAGCGTGATGCTTATACATTATAAATTTATCATATTTATACAAATGCCAACAATAATCAAACGTGATACAATAAGTAGAGTGATACACCTTGTAACTTACCAATGTTTTAACTACTGTCTTTTGCTCACCTAAATTTAACCTTTTGTTTGTAACCATACATCTCATAATCACAACAAAACAAAAATATATATTGTCTTCTCAATCGTTTTTCTATGTTGTGCACAGTGTTCTTTTCTTGAAGATCAACGTTTGTTACCGAAATAATAAGTACCAATTAGCTTGTTTTAAATAACATCAAATTGTTGTAAGTATACCATAATGGACAAAGTCATAAGATTGGAATCCAAATCGTTTGAAGATTATAATAACAATGTCTTATGAAAGTATCATGCTTATACTACTTCAGCATTATGTTAGATTTCTGAAATGATTAAAAACATTTACAATTTTGTAACGTCTACAAAATAATCCAAAATCATCAGGAGATATACTTGTGAAACTATATATATGTGATATTTTAACTAGGAGATAAATACTACCTCAAAATATTATCTCTATTTGGTAAAAATTCATAAAGGAAGTAATTCGAGGATAGAAAGAAGTATTATATAATAGACAGGTACACATTTATATTTACTATATGGTGTAAGGTTATATTTTAGATATCTAATTTCACTTTTGAAGGTTAAATGTTTCCTATCTGTATAGAAATTATTGCAGATACAATGGAGAAGTAAAAGTTGACGAGTAAAAGATGATCTGAATGGAAGAATTCATATAAGAAGCTATGATGCTATTTTAAAATAACACACTAAAATAATAAACATGCATAAACATTGGACAAAATAACGTCTTGATATTGCAGTGAACTGCTGCCCGTAGGTGAACAGCTAAGTCTTTCTTAAAAATTGTTGTATTTAGAAGGGTTTACTTTATATTTTAGGTAGAATATATTGTAGTCCCAAAGACCCTTTTGACTAAATGCCTTTATAACTAGAAAGGATGGGAAAGTAACTAAAAACCCTATTGTTGAATATATAGTGGTTAATGGCTGTTTCTTTTCTGTTCTTGATGGGTCTCATCTCTAAAATGTTTACATTGTTCTATTCTGTATGAATTAAAGAAAAAAGTAGTAATGGCTTATACAATTATAAGCCAATCAATTTTCGATTACTATTTATAGTATTTTCTAAACTTTCATATGTGTTACAAACAATAATATGTTGACAAATAATATTCCAACAAACCTTGAAAAAGATATTTTTTATGTAGTTAATAATTATTTTATATATATTTTTATTGTTAATTACTTATTACATTGTTACTAGTCGTTTCCGACTAACCTACAATTTATCTTTATGAAAACTTAAATCAGAGTATATAAGTAGGAGGACCCATCGGCCCTATCTCAGTCTCTGGCGAAATAATATTTATATATGTCACTGTATTTTTATTATATGCACCTCACTACACAACACTACACAAGATCAGATGGCTTGACTATTTTAAGTCTGTGTCCTACTCTGGTGGTATACAAGAGTTGCAATACTTTATCTTAATTTCTTAACTGACTATGGGTATCTGAAGGTCTCAATTTAGGTAGTCAGTCCTGTAGTATTTGGGTGCACCCACAATACTTATCAGGACTGAAAATTTATTGGCAATTAGCCAATACATTTTCTGATGTTTCAATTCCAGTTATTCCAGAGATATTTAGCGTTATTGCTATATGGAATGATAGTATTATTTAATATTATTAGTGCTTGTACGTCTGATTGTAGGTGAACTGCACATGCACGTTAAATATTATAAGCTAAATATTATTTAATATTAAGTCAACAATTAATGAAAAGAGGTATATAGTGTTTATTTTTTTATCAGCGATAGTCGAAACTTGAGGAACTCTATAAGGATAATTACTACTGAAGTCCTCCACTGCATATCTTTATTTAGCCTAATTATTTATCCAGAAAACAAAATGAAATTTTTTGATATTGTCTTAGACATACCTCTGACATATTCTAGAGACTTATTTTAGTTATACTGTTAAAGCTTAAGCTGGCAATTTCTTTAATTAGAATAACTCTAGAGATTAATTTTCTATTTTATAGCTCCTTATCTACAAAATTATTGTTCAGGTAGATTTCAGATCAATCACGGTTATAATTTCTACTATATTTTCTAATATTCATATAATTTTCCGAGACAAATTCCATTTTATAGAACTATTTATTTTGCTTCTTGTAACTTGGGTCTAGAAGTTTTTCTCCGATATCTCGTACCTTTTATATTTTAATGGAATAACTAACTTTGGTTACGCTTGTATAAATTTATTAGGATAATTAAATTTTCGAAAGCGTTACCCAAAATTTTAAAAAAAATTATTTTCTAAATTTTATTTTATGGCCTATGCTCTGGAGCCTACAGAGGTACGGAACAAGTTTTTATTATCCATCTTAGAATATTTTATAGCAAGCGTAAAATAAATATATTAGCAATTTATTATGTACTAGTAATTGTGATTTTCTTCCAATTAGCCAATACATTTTCTTATTTTAATTCCAGTTCTTGTCTTTCCTCCTTTATATGTCGCTTCCAGCGAAGTTTTTCTATATGGAATGATAGTATTATTTAATATTATTGGTGCTTGTACGGTCTGATTGTAGGTGAACCGAACAAGCACAAATTTACTTTCGTTAATTTTTATTTTACAAGCTTGTGTCCATTTATTTATATTGTAACTTACCCATTGTAATTTTCATGTAGCTTCTTCACTATTGTCCCCGACAGCTATAATCGCAATATCACCATATTCAGTATCATACTGTTTTATATTACATTGTTATTGAACACCTTTCCCTCGCCAGTTGTGAAATAGCTTCTCCATATTATCGTTATTTACAAAAATTCAAAATTATTTTTATAAATGTAATTCCAAAGACAATTTTTCCAATAATCACTCAATTAGTAATTATGGAACATTTTTATCCCAAACTTATTATTGTTGAGAATTACCGTTAGTAAGAAAGATTTATTAATATGTTAAATATTATTTGATATTTCAGAAACAAAGTTTTGCTTGCTATAAAAGTATAGATATTTTAGTTACAATTTTTCATGTTTTTTAGTACATTAAATACATGTTTATTATTCAAAAATATCTTTATGGTAATAATTTCGTTAGAAATAAAAAGAGTGATATTTTCTGGAAACCAAAATCCCGCCAGTTTATGAGTGCAAACTACATACGTACTGCGACTTTGAACCAAATTTGAAACTCATTCGATTCAGTCTGAATGTTGAATATTCGGTGATATCGTTGGCCATTCGCCCGGAAAATATCGATATTTTTAAAAATGTATATAGATCGACTTCTATATAAAAAATCGATATATCGAAGTATCGACTACAAAAAAAACATCAATACTTAATTTTAGTCAATATCAATATTTCTTCACTCCAACCCTACTTTTCCACCCAAAATTCACTTGACCTGGGGAGATATCTCAAAATGTATTCGATACTCTCCTTCAAAAACATAGCTGTTTAAAATCGATATTTTAATCTACAACTCGAAAGTCCGATACTCTCATTAATCACTATCGATAGTTATTTAAAAATATCGAAAAATATCACTCCAAATATATTTCGTTATTTTACGTTTGCTTTAGTCTACTCCCGAACTTGATCTTGAAATAAGAACCTCCACCAATTTAATTCATTTGTTTACTTTGCTGAGAACGTGTACTATATAACATGTACTGACAATAAGATGTATTGTCTTAACAAAAAAAAGCTATAAATCAAGTGCACTTGGAAAGTGGTTCAGTGCAATATAATTCTTAAACATGGATAAAAATCAGAAAACGTCTCCTCTTATCGTCCTATAAGCCTGTTCGGAAAATTATAACTTAAGAGACTTACAATAATCGCAGAGGAGAGAAACATTATTCCAGACCATCAATTTGGCTTCTGTAACAAACACGGAACAATGGAACAAATACATAGATTAGTCAACCATATTAACAAAAACTTAAACGATAAAAAATATTGCTCCGCTGTATTTCTTGATATTTCTCAGGCACTCGACAAGGTGTGGCACACTGGACTTCATGTTAAACTAAAAACCTTTTGTCCCATACGCACTTTCAGCTGCTGAAATTGCACCTCATAGACAGACATTTTATTGTCCAACGAGGTGACGAATACACTAATCTACACCTAATATATTCGGGTGTTTCACAGGGCAGTGTTCTTGGTCCATTGTTATATCGATTGTATACACCTCAAGAAACACTACTGTTGCTACAGTATATGCTGACGATACAGCGGTTTTATCAACACACGAGAATCCAATATCAGCCACAAGAATCCTCCAACTTTATCTTAACAAAGTCGAATTGTGGTTGAAAACGTGGCGTATCAAAGCAAATGCGACAAAATCTATCCATGTAACATTCACTCTTAGTAGAAGAACATGTATCTCAATAAAATTGAATAATCATGAACTTCCGCAAGCAGACAACGTTCAATATCTAGGAAAACATTTCGATCGACGTTTGATATGGAAAAAACATATAGTGACAAAACGCAAACGGCTTGAGGTTAAACCAAACCAAATGTACTGGCTGATAGGACTTAAATCTAAATTATTATTAGATAACGAGGTTTTAGTGTATAAGTTAATACTTAGGCCCATTTGGACCTATGGTATTGAACTGCAGGGTACTACTAGCAAATCTAACACAGATATCCTCCAGAGGTTTCAGAATAAAGTGTTGCAAGTCATCGTCGATGCCCCATATTACGTGTCCAACAAACTGATTCAGCGCGATATCCCTATAGAACCCATAACGAGTGTGACTCGGAGTATTAGTACGAAGTACTCTGAAGGACTATGAGTGCATCCCAATGCACTCGCCAAACAGTTAAATATGCGCGATGACAGTGAAATGCGTAGGCTTAAACGCAAACTATTATACGAACTGATTAATAGGCACATTAAATTATTAGTTTGAGATTTAGTAATCTCTAAAATAAACTAGAATACTTTTTAGAATAAGTAAGGATAGACTTTAAAATACGTTAATATAGTATCTAGAATAAGATATAGATTATACAGGATGGCAATATTACATAACTGAAATCATATAATAATACTTAATGCCCACGGGCAGATTGTTGACGTTCTAGGAGATTAATTAAAAAAATTATCTTATCAGTTCGAATGTAATCTACGAACAAAATTGGTTTTGAATGCCAAAATGCCCTCTTAAACGATTTTGAAGCCTAACCAACTATATAACCAAAATATCAGGTTGATAAAGAAACCAAGCCTCAATTGTAAAAATAAAACAACGGATATAATGCTTTTAACACTTCCTAGTTCATTTAAATGGGCTCCGAGTGTGCTAATAGGTGATCTGTACAAGTAACTGTACGGCAACAACACCTTTAATACCACCATATGTTATTATGAAGGACAAAACTTTAACTAAACAAGATATTTTACTAAATTAAAGCTATTTACTAATTTATAATCAATAAATATTGGCAATTATTTTCACATAATCTGCATAATAGTTTGATTAATCTGATTGTCGATTTAGCAATTTTATTTTCAAAAATAGGGCTTCTCTACTCCGAATATCTTGGCCATTAAAAATTTTAATTCGCTTTATTTAATGGGCAAGACAAACGGCGAAATATCACGAAACAAGTTCCGGGTGAGGTGGCTGAAAAGCTGTGCTTTTGATTAATGAATAATGCATTTAAAAAATGGCACAAGATGGAATGACGAGGAATGTTTAACAAACTAATTTTCTGGCGCTAATGGGGCCGTTTTTCATCGTGCCAAAGAACCAGTCATATTTTAAAGGGTGCGATATATTTGTCTTGCATATAATGAACTGTTTATATTAACACTTTATGGAAGCAACTTAATATATGTATTAAGCACGATAAAAAATTTCTAAATAAGCAATAATAATGCAAGTATCATACCATTCAATAAACTTCAATATTAAATTATTAGGTGCTTGCATATAACAAGTCAATTGAAAAGTCCCCGGCCTACCATAGTTAAACAAATTTTGTTGGCAATTTTTTTTTTATCCAACATAATTCCCTTAAAGGGTAATACACTGATTATAGCGACCCTCCAACTTTTTGATACCGTTTTTGTAGTAGGATTTGTCCTATGGTTCAAAATAGGCCTCAGTTTCGGCGATCACCTCTTTATTTGACGAAAATTTCTTTTAAGCGAGCATTCTCTTGAGATCTGAGAATATGAAATAGTCATTGGGGGTCAGATCTGGAGAATACGGTCGATGACGAAGCAATTGACTTATGACAGGGTGCATTGTCTTAGGGAAAGAGCACTATTTTTTACTCCAATGTGGCCGTTTTTCAACGATTTCATCCTACAAACGGTCCAATAGCTCTATGTAATAATCGATGTTGATAGTCTTTCCTTTTTCAAGGTAGTCAATGAAAATTATTCCGTGCGCATCTCAAAATACAGACGCCATAACCGTGCCAGCCGACTGTTGCGTTTTCCCACGTTTTGCAGCGGGTTCATCGTATGCAGTCCACTCGGATGACTGTCGATTGGATTTCGCAGTGAAATGATGGAGCCATGTTTCATCCATTGTCATATATCGACTCAAAAAACTAGTGTTTGTTCATCACGCTTGATCATCTTCAAACATTGCTCCAAATCATCAACCCCTTTGCACATATTCGTGAATGATATGATGTACACGTTCAGTTGATATCTTTATAGTGTTTACTATTTCATTAAATTTCAATTTACGGTCATTCAAAACCATTTTGTGGATTTTTAGAATGTTTTCGTCGGTTCGTTTTACTGTCTTCGGTACTAATTTCACCACATCCAAACTTAGCATACCAATCCTTTGTTGATATTCCTGGGGCAGTATTTGGAAACTCGGCATCAAGCTAATTTTCAATTGATCTCTTATTTTGATTACGGATATCTGTTGTTAAAAATGTAAAATATAGACGTAAACCTTTTCACCTAATAGTTTTTTTATATTTGTAGTCTGCTTTTATCAACAAGGGTTTATCTGGACTGGGCCGACAGTTTAACGTGGGCTCCGAACCATGGTCCTCAATAACGGCTGGCCAGTGACCAGCTTAGAGACCTTCTCAGAAGATATGTGGTCTTACCCAGCCTGGTTACTGACGTGACTAGGACGATTATTTCTTGTCTGTTTTTCCGCTGTAACCCACAAAGACATTTACAAATACAATCACAAACATACGGTACATCTATGCCCAGTAGGACTCGAACCCGCAACTACCACCTCAGTGGGAGAACCGGCCTGTCGCCTTGACCATTGCGCCAGAGATGCCGGCTCACCTAATCGTTAAATTCGTATTAACATTTTGCTAAATAAAATAATAGTTTTCCATTAAATATTATTCAATTATTAAATGTATCCTGGCGAGAGTCATGTGAGTGCCCACCAAAGACTCTAAGAAACTTTCAGCATTGCGAGTTCTATTACCTAAGCTGGTAGATTTAATTGGTGGCATATTTAAGGACCAAATTTAAATGAATATGAGAAATTGATATAGCTAATTGATATTAAAGTATTTTTAGTATAAGGCGCAATTGTAATGAACTAACTGCTGTTAATAATAAACCCACTCAACAATCCCAAGTCCGGAAAAACGTTCAAATCAATATGGACTGTTCGCTACGAAATGAATGAACACCATTTTTCATCAATATGTATTGATCGAAACAGATGTTAAACTACATTCGCCAAACTATCGAATTTTCGAAGTGTTAATTTTCCAATTTTGTTGGAAGTTGTCTTAATTTTTGTTTGTTCTGGCCTAAAACCAGGCGGTGGAATGCATGACGCATACATGAGCACGGAGACTTGCACTGGAGTGAAAAGTTAAGGCGGGTTATGGTGGACTGCCTCTTGGCTTACCAATACACTAAAGCGAAACCGCCTCAAACCCCTGTGGATCGCTCCTGCTACTGCATTAAATTTGGGGATATGGCACGCGATAACCGGGCAGCCGTTATTGGACACGAGGACCAGGCGGAAAAACAGATAGTGAAACTAACTATAGATTAGCCGTAAGGGGGCAAAAGTTATGACTATAGCGACGGATGAAGTCGTTTCAGCCTGGTGAAAAGGGGAGGTAACCGGTGACGCGGTTCCAAGCTCCCAGCATGTCGACCGACTCGCGAACAAGCGCATTTTCAGAAGAACTTGAGC
This sequence comes from Rhynchophorus ferrugineus, assembly GCF_030347505.1. Lineage (NCBI taxonomy): Eukaryota > Metazoa > Arthropoda > Insecta > Coleoptera > Curculionidae > Rhynchophorus > Rhynchophorus ferrugineus. The sequence continues at coordinate 10,115,784 of NW_027472581.1, read as the reverse complement.
TGAGTTGTTGTTTGTGGAATGATTGAAATATGAGGTGAGTGTCAGTTTCCCTGTAAGAATAAAATGATGGGGGATGGATGGATTTGATGGAAATTGGAAGTCTGCTAAAATCAAAGAAGGTAGCAGTTTTGCTATCCCCGAACCTTTCTGGATTTGGGAATGTCAAAACCAATCGTCGGTCTAAGTGGAAATCTATGTACGTGACGTTATCCAGCAATAGAATTATTGTGGTGTCGATCTTTAGTAGCGAGACGCGCAATTCGTAACGCCTCTTATAAAAATGATGGTCTGGGTTTTCAGGGGGTTGTTATGCAACCACTAGAACTTAAGCCACGTAACCGCATGATCAAGATGCTTCTGCAAACGTTTTTGAATGCTGACCTCGAGCCTATAGTTAGTGAAGAAAGCTGTTTCGTCAGCGTAAAACGCGACGCTAATATGCTATTTTCTTGGCAGATCTGAAATAAAGAAGTTAAATAAGGCTGGGTCTTAATATTTTCTCCATACAAACCTTCTTCGAATAAAATAAAATAAATCGCTAAAATCAAGTTATGAGTTAGTGACCAAGGGAAACAAGATTTCATTTTTATATACAAAAAAAAAGACGGCCACACTTATTTTTACCAATATCGATATTTCTTCGCACCAACTCTAATTTTTCACACAAAATTTACTTGATGACAAAGCATAAAACACAAAATTAAAGTCCAATATTCTGCTTCAAAAACTCTAGATTTTTAAAATCCATATTTTAGTTTTCCACTCAAAAGAATGATACTCCCATTTCCCACTATCGATGGTTATATAAACCGAAGAAGAGAAATCATTCTCAAGTTAACATATAAGTTAGTGACAAAAGGAAACAGTGGTTTGTTTTTGAATATATACATAATTAATTATACTGTCACAATATTTATATACGTCGTAATATACTTCCTCTTGTAAAACATGCAAGTTAAAACTAAAAGAGAAATAGCCCACTTTGTAATATTCCTGTACCGCTTACCTAAGCATTTATTTTATGTCGAGTTCTTAGTATATGCTAAAAGTATTATGTTTTTGTTTGCGAAAGAAAGAATAACAAAACCTTCCTTCTTAAGGCTCGGCTTGGATCTCAATAAAAAGCATACGCCAAAGGAACTGGCGTAAGTTGCTTTAAAATGTTTCTTTATATTGCTTCTTTTGTTTTAGGCAAGAGCTTTATAAATTGATATCTTAAACATCGTATTTTCATACAACCAGTTTTCTGTTCCAGGAGTACGTTGCCCTTTTTAAAACCATCATAAAAATTAGCGGTTCTAAAATGGACTGGCCTTAAAATATCAATATACTGTCGGAAACATAAATTACATATTATTTTTTAATAAAAATGCCTAAATATTATTTTAAAAATGGTCTTTTAATAAAACTCACGTCATCTAAACTTATTTTACATTACGTCGCAATGTTGCCGCCACAACCTTGAGTTTTAGGTTATTTTCTCTTTAATATATAACAAATGTCTAATATAAATAAAATATTTTTTTCTTTTGATAACATCTTCATTAGATAACAGGTCAATTGAAAAGTCTCCAGCCTAACACATAGATAGCGCTACTGATATTAAATCCATTTTTTTTAGTTAGCCCCAACGCTCAAGAGATGCGTGTATAAATTTGACAGCTGTCGGAGCATTAGCTTGTGAATTATAGCACTTTGAGTGAAGCAACTTTTGTTATTGTGAAAAAATGGATAGAAAGGAATTTCACGTTTGATAAAATATTGCTTTTCAATTGCTTGATGCCGAGTCTCCAGACATTGCCCCAGGAAAATCAATCATCAAGGATGCTAAGTTTAGACCTGGTGGAATGAGCACCCAAGGCGGTGAACTCAGTGGATGCTCAAAAGAGGTTGTTACCGAAGAAATCACTTAAAAAATCCACAAAATAATTTTAAATGGCCGTGAATTGAAATTGAATGTAATAACAGCCAGTCTAAAGATATCAACTGAATGCGCACATCATATTATTCACAAATGTTTGGGTATGAGAAAACTCTGTGCAAAGTGGGTGTCGCGCAAGTTCACTTTTGACCAGAAACAACGACGAGTTGATGATTCGGAGCACTGAAGATAATCAAGCATCGACTTTTGACATTTCGGCTTACCGGGGGTATATTGCGCCGACCAATATACTAATAGAGCCGAAAGTAGCCGAATCGCTGGACCACGATGATTTTTAATGTATACTTGCATTGGCTGGCTGTTTTATTGAAACGACTATATATTGATATTACTTTGTTTTTAAATATAATAGTGATTAGAATTTGAGCTTTATATAATCAGATTTATAAATAACATTAATTTAAAGTTAAATAATAGACATATACTTAAAACAGTTTCCTTATTTTTGGACAAGACAAATATATGGTTTATAATTTAGTTTATATAATTATTTATATTTATATAATTTAGTTTCGCCTTTGCGCAACGAAAAATTACCCCATTAACGCCCGAAAATTAGTTTGTTAGACATTCACCTCCGACCTACCTTGTGTTGCTTTTTAAAATGTTTTATTCATTAATCAAAAGTAGGTTTTTAATCACCCGACTCGCGGATGTAATATTTCACTGTTACTATAAGTAAAACAAATAGTGTTTGTTTAAATTCTTGAAATAAATTTGCGGTACCAATATAGCAGCGATTATCAACAAGTTTTATACTAAACTAATGATAAAGAAAAAAATTTTGCCAGCAATATTTTGACGCTTAGTAATGATTTACAGCATAGAGTAATATATAGAGTGTTAACTTAATACAAATAATTTCAGAATTATTTTGCGTGGTCTCAGCAAGAAGGCGCTGGGAATGGAATGGGGATTTTATTGGCTAGTTTGAATGTCCATTACAGGCACCTGTAATGAACATATTTTATTAGGAGAACATTTCATTGGTCGCCGATTTCATACTCATGACGTGACCATAAATGTGATAAAACCAAAATGTAATTTTTCAAAACAATTTATTAATATAAAATTGTATATATCTACAAATATTATACAATATCAAAAAGCTAAAATATACCTAATATAATGAATATATAACGTATATAAATAAAAAAATAATGAAATATAAATATATAAATAAAAAATAATTAAAGGTGGGTATAAAAATGGCTGCAATGTAATTGAAAACGTAACATATCTCGTGGCAAATATAATCAAAATTGTCTATAGCTCTTTTTCCCTTTTTCATATTTCTTTAGTGCTATCAATTCAAATAAGATCTATTTATCTTTTTTCGTTTTTATCTTTTTGTTCCCTCGTACTGAAAGCAGAGCAGAATAGCTGAAAGTCTGTGTTTGTTAATATTTTACTTACTTGTTCAACACAAAAATGCATTGAGACAAGATATAATTATTTCTACGATGTTATTGAGAAAATTTGGGAACGGATAATTGAAACAGATCAATCATAGGTCAGAATGGAGAAAACGTACCAAAAAGTAATACTTAGAAACAAAAAATTAAAATGTATGTTATATATTAAAATTATTATTGTGCTCTTATTATAGTAAAATCCATGAGTTAAAAAGACAGCTTAAGAGCATCTATTATTAACAACTAGCGACCCGCCCCGGCTTCGCACGGGTGCAATGCTGATACTAAATTAAATACACTACAGAAAAAATATGAACGTTGTATATAAAAACATAGCGGCCCGCTCCGACTTTGCACGGGCATAAAATATATATGCCTATGTCACTCAATGAAAACATGATTAAAATCGATCCAGTATTTTTGGTTCATTCATTACTGCCCTTGGCCTGCACGCATTAAATTTGGAGTAAAACAATTCCTCTTCCCCTATACTTACTATGAAGATTTCCTGCTCTCTTTGGAATATCTAAATTCATAAAATTTTTATTACATTACACATTTTTAAACGCAAATTTTAAATTTGTAATATCTCCGAAAATATTTGTTTAATTTACATGCTGTAAGGAACCATATTGATCTATATTAATTGCACACTCTATTTAAGGTACTTAATTCGATAAGGATTAATGCCGTATTGCTTAAAATAGCTTCGTAAATAAGCCATTTTCTCACGTAAAAAGTAAACAATAAAAATGGTTAATGTGGTTTATCCCTAAAAGATAAACATATACCATCGCGGACTTTTTTGTAGACCTTTTTATGGTGTACAATACTGTAGTACATTAATTTGATCTAACTCGTAGGGTTAGGCAGCGTTTTTGCTAATTGCTAAATAAGCCTAAAAAAATAGGTTAATTTACGACATCACGTTAGAAACCTCTAAAATTAGCAATGTTGCCTTAGTATATTATGCATGTATTGTACATATAAACCTTCCTCTTGAATCACTCTATCTACTGAAAAAAACCGCATCAAAATCCGTTGCGTAGTTTTAAAGATTTAAGCGCACATAGGGATATAGGGACAGAAAAGGCGACTTTGTTTTATACTATGTAGTGATACAATAAAACAAGCCTGATAACCTCTTGTCTATAAAATCAAACTCATCTTGTTGGTCTACAAATTGTGTTATATTATTTTGTATTAATGTATTTTATTAACATCCTTATTGAAAAGGTTATCTCGGTTAAGGGGACTTGAGCCAAAATATTAATTATAAGTATCTTAACCAATATAGATTTGCTTCAAGTAAATAAACTCCTTTAAAATAGTTATGTTTTTAATTGATGGCACTTTACAAATAATTTATTAAACGGTAACAAAATCTTTTCATGTAGTATAATCACATTTACCTTCAATGTAATTTTACCATCGTCCCATTTGGACACATTTTGTGTTTAAACTTCATGATCATGATTTTTTCTATTGTATTCCTGTAAATCATAACATATATGAACACAAATGCTTTATATAAATAATTAGAAAACTACATCTGGTTTTTATTTCTGCAAATACACTGGATACACAGAACTTTTGAGGATGTGGATACATTATAATCAAATACTAGTGATTATATTTAAGTCACAAAAATGCTGATTGTATTTTATGTCAGACACACAAAAATGGCATCGTAAACAAACTGAAACAAAAAATGGCGTTATAGAAATGAGCCAATTAAAAGCCTTTATAGGCCAACTCAAATAAGTAAATAAGTGAGTAAGTAAAAAACCAATCAAAAAAGTAGTCTCAGAGCCAGCATTGAACGCACCACGCAAAACATTTCCTCAGTTTCGCCTATTTGTGTAAAACCTTTATATACCTCTATGATTTACAGTTACAAATTCCATGGTCTCAGTATTAGCCTATGACTGACAGCTTTTCTACTATTATAGGAAGATATACTAATTTTTTTAAAATTAAATATATTAAAGATAACTTTATAGGAAATTTTGTAATGGCAAATGCTAGTACAAATAATTAACATCTAGTAATGTTTGGAGTAATCATACCAACAATAGATCTGAAACATTGAGACACTTTGTTGGTGAAAACTCAAACCGCGATACTCTCAAGCTTTTTATATAAACAAATTGTGTAAGAGTCCTGCTATTACAGCGACGTCTCAATGTCCTTTGCATAAGATAAATTAACGATCAACATCCCGAATGCAACGACAGCTTTGGCTATAAAGGACGAGCGTCCGCTTATTGCAACTCATTCCAGTCGGAATGCTTTAGAGCTTTTTACATATCAGTCGGAGCGACGCGGGAGACGGTTCCTGAAATAGTTGGAGACAGTGGAGGGACCGCTTTATGCGATCATTGGCCGACTTACACAGACCAAACACGTCCTGTTATTTTCCGGAAAATTGGAGGCAAAAAGCAATTCCCGCTACGTCTTTATCGGCGTCTTGGTATTGTGTAGTTTGCCAGTCTCGAATATCAGGACGTAATTTATGGGAAACGATTAAGCATAAAGTTGACGGCACGGTGTAATGTCGAAATAATAGATTTGAATATAGAGGTTCAACATGATAGCACCTACAGGGTGTTTTTTGGCAGAAGGTGAACTTTTTTTATTCAACATAATTCCCTTCAAGGGTGATACGCTGATTATAGCGACCTTCCAACTTATCGATACCATTTTTTGTAGTACTATTTGTCCTTTGCTTCAAAATAGACGTCAATCTCGGCGATCACCTCTTCATTTGACGAAAGTTTCCTCAATCATGGATTTTTGCTATCGTTTTCACTGACTTGTGACACGGTGCATTGTTTTGGTGAAGCAGCACTTTCTTTTTTTTTAATGTGGCCGTTTTTCGGCGATTTTGTCCTTCAAACGATCCATTAATGCTATGTAATAGTCGCTGTTGATGGTCCTTCCTTTTATAAAGTAATCAATAAAAATTATCCCATGCGTATCCCAAAATAGAGACGCCATAAACTTGCCAGCCGATTTTGCCGACCACGCTTTGGAGCGACTTCATCCTGTACATTCAAATGATGGAGCCATGTTTCATCCATTGTCACATATTAACGAAAAACTCGAGTTTATTACGCTTCATCATCTTCAAACACTGCTCCGAACCATCAACTCGTCGTTGTTTATGGTCAAAAGTGAGCTAGCATGGCACCCACTTTTGCACAGAGCTTTCTCATACCCAAATATTCGTGAATGATATGATGTACAAGTTCAGTTGATATCTTTAAAGTGTCTGCTATTTCATTCAATTTCAATTTACGGTCATTCAAAATCATTTTGTGGATTTTTTTAAAGTCTTCTTCGGTAACAACCTCTTTTGGGCGTCCACTGCATTCACCGTCTTCGGTGCTCAATTCACCACATCTAAACTTAGCATACCAATCCTGAGGCATTGTCCGGAAACTCGGCATCAATTCAAGTTTTTGCTTTAACTATATTTTTTCCCTTCAAAACGTAATATTTTGTCAACACGCGGTATTCCATTTTATAAATTTTTTCTCAATAACAAAAGTTGCTTCTCTCAAAATGCTATAATTCACAAACTAATGATCCGACAGCTGTCAAATTTATATATACATCTTTTGAGCGTCAGGGTTAACCAAAAAACATATGAATTTAATTCTAGTAGCGCTATCTGTGTGTCAGGAAGGGGACTTTCCAATTGACCTGTTATTAATCTTATGTTCTCTAAAATAATACATAAAACACAAAGTGATATATATAAATTGTACCGGAAAGTCATCTCAGTTCCAAATGATTTTGATGTACAGGACAAAGAACCTTCTGGTAGACCGGAAAATTTGAAGATGCAAAAGTGCAAGAGTTATTGGATTGAGATCCAAGCCAAACTCAAAAATAATTAGCAGAAGCGTTAAATGTGGCCTAAGAAACGATTAGCGACCAATTACGAGTAATGGTGAAGATACAAAAGATGGGAAGTTAGGTGCCACATCGATTCAGGCAAATGGAAAATCGAAAAATCATATGTGAAATACTGTTTCAAAGGTATGATCTGAAGTCATTTCTGCATCGAAGAGGAACGAGTGATGAAAACCGGATTGGATCTTGAAAACCTTAAGTGCAAATATTCAGTCAGAAAGAAAGTATTAAGTCAAATATGCTGTCGAAGCTGACCGATCGACACCAAGGCCAAATCGATTTGGTCGCAATACAAAGCTGTTGATCGCTACCAACAATAAATTATCAATCAAGGACCTGAAGATACGGTCAAGTACTTTTACATCACAATCACACGCCGTCTCATAAAGCAAAACCCGCGGTACTCTCCAAATCTTGCCCCTTCCGGCTATCAACTTTTGGCATCAATGGAACACGCACTTGCAGAGCAGCACTTTGCCAATTTTGTAGAACTTAGAAAATGATTCGAGCAATGGTTTAGCTCAAAAGACAAACGTATTTTTTTTTGGGTGCATCCATAAATTGCCTGAAAGATATATAGAATCAAATGGAAAATACCTTAAATAAATCAAACTTTTAATTTTCTTGAAAATTATGTAGTTTTCTCTCGAAAAAAACTCAATGATGACTTTCCAGTACACTTGAAATATCGTAGCTTATAATATAGAAACATAGTTGTTAAAAAATTTGGAGAGGTATTAATTGCAAATCTTGATAAGCTCTTTAAAATGTATACTCATTAATTGTGTAAGTGCTCATACTTATTGAGTTCAACTGACACAATAACTAAAAAAATTAAATTGTATTACAGAACATAGATATATGAGTACTGATTTTTTGACAACACAATTCTGAGCGATGAGCTTACTTCCATGCATGTTAAATAGGTTCATATTTATTCATATTTATTTCATATTTATAAAAATCAGTGAAATTTCTACATTTGATAATTACGAAAAACCGTAGTTATCGAGAAAAAAAAAGTATAAAACGGTCTTAATGCTAGTGTGGCAGCATAATTAAACCTCTAGTTTCTTATTATTAGGATAATTAGACACTATAGTCTCTCCAAAGTTGCTGTGAATATACGTCATCAACACGTTTAATGTATTACCTGTCGCAATTTGTAAATTAGTTTGTCTCATTTTATTCTAGTTAAAAAGAGACATAATGCTGTCTAACAAGCTCCAATATGTAACCCAACCACCCTGTCAAAGTCGTCCGGTTGTCAAACGTAAGCAAAATTCTTCAAACTAATAGCCATAAGATGTTATAAACCGGCAAACGTTGTTTTAACGCTTTGCTATAATACCGAAGTCAGACAGAAAATATTGCCTCTCTAATCAGTTACTTCCAACAAAAACGAAATAATGGAGACTGCCTCTTGCCATAAAACTCCTTAGAGAGGTAAAAGAGAGGCAAAAAATTAAAAAGATTATCTTGGTTTCACCAAAAAGAAACCATCCTCATACGAAGCGGGTATCAAGATCAGCTCGATGTTAGCACTATTAGAGATCAAATATATGAAATGTATAAAAACAGTGAGTAATTTTTCTCAATATAAACATAATTTTATACAATAATTTCAGAGGAAACTGTTAGTCTGAAAAGAATCGAAGAGGTCTAATGGAACTTCTAGACATTGCTTTTAAAGCATATAATAAAATTAAAAAACTTATTATTTCAATTAGTGTATTTATATGAGACATGGATATTTCAGAAAACTATAACCAAGGATTACTCGTGGCAAAATGATAAAAATAGTGTTAAGACAACAAAAGTTGATAGAAAAAGGGAAACGTTGGAATAACAATTAATTAGGTTTCATGAGTCATAACATTTATTAATAATTCATTTCAGATATATTGTGCTTCATACTGGTAACAGGAATGTAGCACCTTCGGTTTGGATTAGCTCGATCAGACATTTTACATTATTTTAAGAAAATTGCTTATTTTAGACAAATTCGGAACAAACCTAGGAAAAATTCAGATGTTATTATAAGTATTTTTTGAAGTTTTCATAAGAAACACAATAAGTGGAAGTAATATTAATTAACATTACTTCGTTAAATACGAACGCAGAAGAGATCTTTTTTATATGAACCTTGTGTATTAATGTATTAATAAAGGTTCTGAATACGTCTTAGCATTTAGTAAAAATTAAAAAATATAATTCAGTCCACAACATCCAGTGATGAGCAACATTAGCATCGATACGTTAAAAAATCTGTGAAAACATCTATGAAAACGTTCTAATTGAAAATTTTACTCCATTATCCATATTATATATAAACAGTCAATAAATATGTTAGTTTTTCAAAAGAAAAGCTACAACTTTGAACCAAAATTGCTTATTTTAGACAAATTCGGAACATACCTAAGAAAAATTCAGATGTTATTCTAAGTATTTTTTGAAGTTTTCATAAGAAACACAATAAGTGGAACTAATATTATATTAACATTACTTCGCTAAATGCGAACATAGAAGAAATCTTTTTATATGAACCTTGTGTAAAATTATTAATAAAGGTTCTAAATACGTCTTAGTATTTAGTAAAAATAAAAAAATATAAACCAGTCCGCAGCATCCAGTGATGAGCAACATTAGCATTTTTGTATGCGTTAAAAAATCTGTGAAAACATCTATGAAATTGTTCTAATTGAAAATGTTACTATATTATCCATATTATAGATAAACAATCAATACATATGTTAGTTTTTCAGAAGAAAAGCTACAACTTTGAACCAAAATTGCTTATTTTAGACAAATTCGGAACATACCTAGGAAAAATTCAGATGTTATTCTAAGTATTTTTTGAAGTTTTCATAAGAAACACAATAAGTGGAAGTAATATTATATTAACATTACTTCGTTAAATGCGAATACAGAAGAAATCTTTTTATATGAACCTTGTGTAAAATTATTAATAAAGGTTCTAAATATGTCTTAGTATTTAGTAAAAATTAAAAAATATAAACCAGTCCGCAGCATCCAGTGATGAGCAACATTAGCATTTTTGGATACGTTAAAAAATCTGTGAAAACATCAATGAAATCGTTCTAATTGAACATTTCACTACATTATCCATATTATATATAAACAATCAATAAATATGTTAGTTTTTCAGAAGAAAAGCTACAACTTTGAACCAAAATTGCTTATTTTAGACAAATTCGGTACATACCTAGGAAAAATTCAGATGTTATTCTAAGTATTTTTTGAAGTTTTCATAAGAAACACAATAAGTGGAAGTAATATTATATTAACATTACTTCGTTAAATGCGAACACAGAAGAAATCTTTTTATATGAACCTTGTGTAAAATTATTAACAAAGGTTCTAAATACGTCTTAGTATTTAGTAAAAATTAAAAAATATAAACCAGCCCGCAGCATCCAGTGATGAGCAACATTAGCATTTTTGGATACGTTAAAAAATCTGTGAAAACATCTATGAAATCGTTCTAATTGAAAATTTCACTACATTATCCATATTATATATAAACAATCAATAAATATGTTAGTTTTTCAGAAGAAAACCTACAACTTTGAACCAAAATTGCTTATTTTAGGAAAATTCGGAATATACCTAGGAAAAATTCAGATGTTATTCTAAGTATTTTTTGAAGTTTTCATAAGAAACACAATAAGTGGAAGTAATATTATATTAACATTACTTCGTTAAATGCGAACACAGAAGAAATCTTTTTATATGAACCTTGTGTAAAATTATTAATAAAGGTTCTAAATACGTCTTAGTATTTAGTAAAAATTAAAAAATATAAACCAGTCCGCAGCATCCAGTGATGAGCAACATTAGCATTTTTGGATACGTTAAAAAATCTGTGAAAACATCAATGAAATCGTTCTAATTGAAAATTTCACTACATTATCCATATTATATATAAACAATCAATAAATATGTTAGTTTTTCAGAAGAAAAACTACAACTTTGAACCATAATTGCTTATTTTAGACAAATTCGGAACATACCTAGGAAAAATTCAGATGTTATTCTAAGTATTTCTTATGAAGTTTTCATAAGAAACACAGTAAGTGGAAGTAATATTATATTAACATTACTTCGTTAAATACGAACGCAGAAGAGATCTTTTTTATATGAACCTTGTGTATTAATGTATTAATAAAGGTTCTAAATACGTCTTAGTATTTAGTAAAAATTAAAAAATATAAACCTGTCCGCAGCATCCAGTGATGAGCAACATTAGCATTTTTGGATACGTTAAAAAATCTGTGAAAACATCTATGAAATCGTTCTAATTGAACATTTTACCACATTATCCATATTATATATAAACAATCAATAAATATGTTAGTTTTTCAGAAGAATAGCTACAATTTTGAACCAAAATTGCTTATTTTAGACAAATTCGGAACATACCTAGGAAAAATTCAGATGTTATTCTTACTATTTTTTGAAATTTTCATAAGAAACACAATAAGTGGAAGTAATATTATATTTAATATTACTTCGTTAAATGCGAACGCTGAAGAGATCTTTTTTATATGAACCTTGTGTATTAATGTATTAATAAAGCTTCTAAATACGTCTTAGCATTTAGTAAAAATTAAAAAATATAATCCAGTCCGCAACATCCAGTGATGAGCAACATTAGCATTTTTGGATACGTTAAAAAATCTGTGAAAACATCTATGAAATCGTTCTAATTGAAAATTTTACTCCATTATCCATATTATATATAAACAATCAATAAATATGTTAGTTTTTCAGAAGAAAATCTACAACTTTGAACCAGAATTGCTTATTTTACACAAATTCGGAATATACCTAGGAAAAATTCAGATGTTATTCTAAGTATTTTTTGAAGTTTTCATAAGAAACACAATAAGTGGAAGTAATATTATATTTAATATTACTTCGTTAAATGCGAATGCAGAAGAAATCTTTTTTATATGAACCTTGTGTAAAATTATTAATAAAGGTTCTAAATACGTCTTAGTATTTAGTAAAAATTAAAAGATATAAAACAGTCCCCAACATCCAGTGATGAGCAACATTAGCATTTTTGGATACGTTAAAAAATCTGTGAAAACATCTATGAAATCGTTCGAATTGAAAATTTTACTACATTATCCATATTATATATAAACAATCAATAATTATGTTAGTTTTTCAGAAGAATAGCTACAACTTTGAACCAAAAACAACGGAATCAAAATTGTATACCAATTGAATAAATATTCTTTTGTTAATATGATATAATGTATCTTGCTTATTCATCAACGACAAACATTTTAGGTTTCTCCAGATATCAGTTAAACGTCATAAAAACAAATTAAATGATAACATCAAAATGTAATCCTTCTACAATAATCAATCCCCCGCTCCCATAAAGAAAAACACAAATATAATCAAACAAATCTCATTATCATGTGAGACTATCGCATTTCTCCGTCGTTATACATCATACCGTCGATGATACACTTTTAGCCGTAATTAAAGAGTTGGGCCCATATGCTGCGTAAATATTATCACGTGACATGTTACCGTGACGACATCACGGCGTGTAGAAACCCAAAAATCCGCAATGAGTGACGTCACGTTACGATAGGACGCCTACGCAATTCCAACCGTAGGTCAGAGGCCTACTATGTCAACACTCTTCGCATAAAGGAAGGTAAATTTTCCCGGCTACTATTCATTATGCAATTAAGTGAATGACTTGGCAATGTGGACAATCCTGTCTAAAAATAAATGACAGAGATGATTACTTGTACACGAAAAATAATTATATATCCAAAATAATTAGATGTTAATGTTAATAGTAGGTACTTATATGTATTCCGATGACTCTAAATACATTTTGATGCATTTATTAAGCAAAATTGGTTCAATATATACTAATCGGAATATTGTCTAACCTTTTACCAATTATCTGGCAAACACGGTATCGCCACCGTGTGGAATCAACTATGATGGTTTGGCAGCGAGGCACGTTACGCAGATCAGATCATCGTATATCCGTAACAGTGTATCATACAAGAGAATTTGCGCCTGTTAGTCGCTATTGCTGGTCTATTTAGCAATGCTTCGTTCAATTCAGGTCAAGATCAGGAAAATACTTTCCAGTCGAAAACAAATCGATGCTGGCGTACCTCAAGGTTCCCCGCTAGCCCCAGCCTTATTTAACCTCTTTATTTTAGATCTACCGAGAAAAGAGCACATTCAAGTCGCGTTTTACGCTGACGACACTGCTTTCTTCGCGGCCGCCAGGTTCGAAGTTAAAATGAACGTTTACAGAAGCAGCTCGATCATGTGGTCAGGTGGTCCAAATTCTGGGGGTTGCAAATCAACCCCCTTAAAAACTAGGCCATCATTTTCCATAAGAAGCGTTACGCACTGCACGCCTCTCAACTTAAGATCGACACCGCAATAATTCCATGGCTGGATAACGTGACGTACCTAGGTTTCCCCTTCGACCGGCGGTTCGGTTGGCATTCCCAAATCCAAGAAACAATCCAGAATGGCTCGAGGATAGCAAACCTGCTATCTTCTTTGATCTGCCCTTCTAGCAGACTTTCCATCTCCATCAAATGCTTATTTTACAAGATGTTAATTCGGTCCGTTCTCCTCTATGGATCTAATGGATCCAAAATAAGCGCCTCAGGAGAATATTAAACGCTCCATGGTTTGTCGAAAATAATCAAATTCATAGGGAAACTGGCACTCCAGAAATCAAGCACTTCATATCTCCATCAATCCACCAACAACAACTCATATGCTGACCGCGTCACTGATAACTTTTGCCCCCATACGACAGTATCCAGTTGTGTGTTAACTCAGGTTCGCGAATCAATAGAATCGCCGGGTCCTCGTGGCCAATAATGGCTGCCCGATTAGCGGGTCCTCAAACTTAATGCAGTAGTAGTAGCTATCCATAGAGGTCAACTATATTGCCATAATAAATGTGTCATCGGCAAGTGTTCGAAGTACTGTTCTTTTGCTGTTGGGATTATCAGCATTGTATCAGAAGTTGTCCCAAGACACTACCCTGAGAATTTCCGATATAAGTTTAAGTGCTAAGAATACCAGTTCATGTGAGACTCTACATTTTCTTCCGAAAAAATATGACTTCAGCAGTTGCCAGTAGTTTCGCGGTAGTAATTTGCTCATCTTGTATATTTATTTCCAAATTCCATACACGGTCAAAAGCCTGTGAGATGTCCAAGAATATGCCAGGGAAGTATTTCTTTTGTTCAAATGTCTTTTCAACAACCGCTGTTACTTGTCGACTGTTAAGTGGTAATTTTGAAATTAAATCTGGAAATTTGGTTGAAATTTTTATAAATGAAAACCGAAAATTGGGGCATGTTCCCAAAAGTACTCTTCGATAATAGATTTCTTCAAATTAGAATGTGTAAAGTAAAAACAACACTAAATAAAAAGAGAACTTAACACTTAAGTTATTAACAATAATTTAGGTCGTTTAATAATTATTTGAATTGATATTTCGCTTTTCACCAAAAGACATATCATATATTATTTCGAAAGCAGAAAACCTGCAAGGTTTTTAAAGGCATTTTGTGCCCTCAACATTAATTAAACAAATAATTAAACAAGAGGTCTAGTGTAATTTTAAGTCGTAGGGAAAGCCTTTTAATATTATTCAAAAGCTAGTTAGATTAAATTTTTTTTTAAATATGATTAAAATTATGTGTGCTAATTCAGTAATCAAATTAGGTGCATAAAAGCTAATACTCTTGTTTTAGATTGTATTTTATTAAATTTACTTATTAGTATAATAAATTGCGGTCTTGCGGTAATAACCTCATGAATTTTTAGGGTCTGTAGAGGTTTTTGAATAAGGACTAACTTAAAAAATATTATATTAATTTGTAAATATATAAAATTAATATACAGCCTTTCAAACGCTCTATAATATGGCTTCATCTCTCAAGAACCTAAAATATAATAATCGTTTTCGATTGCAACATTATGACGGCAATGTTGCCACATCAACTTAAAATTTTGTTTTACAACATTTGCCAATTTTGGTTTCCAACTTCTAATTATTATCACTAATGTTTTAAAAAATTTTGAAGATATTTTGATAATATAGTAAATTAATACCAACCCAAATTGAACTTTATAGGTTGATTCGGCTACATGTCACATATACTATCTCCTTTTAACTAGGATAAATGAATTTTATATTTTTACGAAATGCAATAGGCAATAAATTCGATGATATATATGATGTCCATAACATTGGCTGTTTTATTGGACAGGCTCTAGCTAGTAGTTAGCAAGTAAAGCTAATTGATTTTCTATATTTTTCATTGTTTACTGTTAGACTGAAGCTCATAATACGTTAAGATCAAAAAAAGAAAAGACAAATAAATTGAAAAGATGGAGCGATAAGTAATGGTTCTGGATTTTTAAGACTACACCTAAAGAAGCAACATAATGATATATGATTGGATGCTTGTAAATATGCGCATTTAAAGATACTAGTGTCATTTTGATTACATTTGGTTATCTATAATTTGTGGTAGTTTTTAAAAAAATATGTAGTTGATATTGTATATAAATACATTTCAGTAATACTGGGTACATTTTAATAACCATTGTAATAACGATAAACTCTTTATATTCATTCTTTTAGGTCTAATAATTGATTGGTACCCTCCATATAAGTTAGACAAGTTACTATTTTTTATGTTCACATAATCCTACCCATAGTATTTCGAAGAAGTTCTGTACATACGTGATCAAGATGTTTAATGTATTGCCTGCCCCGATTTGTAAATTCGTTTTAGAATCAGACAATATTTTCCTTCTCGGTATATTCTAGTTAAAAAGAGACACAATGCTGCCTGGTAAGTTCGAACGTGTAACCGAACTAGCCTGCCAAAGTTGTCCAGTTGTCAAACGTATGCAAAATATTCCAAAACAATAGTGGTAAGGGGTATAAACCAGCAAACGTTGATTTAAAGCTTTGCTTGTTTAGATATATTTCGCTACTTATTATTACACGAAAATTACGAAGCCAGACAGATCAGATTGCGTCTTTAATCAGTTACTTTAATCTTACGATAATGGAGGCCCCCTCTTGCGAGTAAAATTCGTTAGAGAAGTAAGCCTTTTTACTGTTTGCTAATGATATTGTAATAACAATTGATTAGGTTTTAAGAGTCATACCATTTATTAATAATTCACTGCAGTTATATTGTATTTCATGTTGGAAATAGGAATGGTTAATAGCACCTCCTCTTTGGATGACCTGGATCAGACACATTGAAGAAGAAATTGACAAGTTATGGAATTGTGAACAAATATTGGGTATATATGATAACTGTAGGAAATCTTATTGTAAAATGTAAAAACTTTATGCGCACAGATATGTGTGTAATTGTTTAAAATATACATGACCATTTGGTTAATTTGTATCAGGAGAGAAAGAATAGTAACTGTTTTCGAAAATGGCAAATGCATTAAGGAGAATACAGTGATTAAATCTAGTTTTATCAAGAAATATGTACAGGTATTAACAGAATAAATAAGGAGAAATACAGTTATATCAAGATGTATTTACAAAGAAACACTGTACCGAAAGATACAAGAACTAAGCGTAAAACCTAAACATACTCTCTAGTGAAAATAAAATATATTACTTGGATATACAATTCCTAACTAGGTGGATTAGGCTTCCAGGGAATACAACTACATAAACAACGCGCCTAGAACTACAACTTATAGGTGGTATGGAAAATAATTTAGTGTAAATATAATCAAATACAACCCTAACCTACAAAACTATTATAACTCTGTACTTAATTGTAGTTTTAAGTACTTCGATAATATATGCATTAGATTTACTATAATGTTAAAATAAATTATATTTGTTAAGATTTTTGTTCAATTATTTTATTTAGATTAGAATTTTGTTGTGTCTTAAAGACAAACTGAACTAAAACTCGGAATTGATACGGCAACATTGCAACGTTTTGACATCACAAATTTAGATGACGTATGTTCAAAACTTCTTTGGATAGACTATAATACTCAATGTCAATTAGTTGTCATCTAAAGATATGCTACACGATATAACAAAATGTTTTGGTTGCGGCTTCCCTAAATTCAAATACGTTCCTAAAATCGTAGTAGGCCCCGATCTAACGCAACGCCCACGCACAAAATCGAATACGCCTCATCCCCTTCTAGCAAGAGGGGGAGGGGAAAAAACTAGGATAAGGCAAAGTTAAAGGATTAATAATTGTACGTTTCATTTTTTAGTCGGAGTGAAATAGATTACGACCGTCTTCTCACAGAAACCAAATACTAATAATTTCTAACCTGTATAAATCTCGCAACTTTAATCAAATCTGATTTATGGGAAACGGTTTTTACAATGAAAATTTCAACGGACGGGAATTTATAACGCTTATAAAGCGTTGCTTTTCAGAATAAATTTATCCACCAGATACTATTCAAACCTGATTCGTTTTATTTCGTGCCGGTTCGGATTCCGTCTCTCCTCCTCTTTTTTTTTGCGGTCGTAGAGGAAGGTTGAGGGAAATAGAAATGAATCGGAGACTTTGCGGTTGGCCGCTATGGGATGAATTAATATCAATGTAGGTTGAAGTTTATCCTCTTTATTGGGCTTTCCTCCATCAGTAGAATAACGTCAAGCAATATAAAGAGGTTTCATTACATTATATATAATTTCATCAGTTATAATCTCCGAATAGTGATCGTTAAATATCGGGTAAAGTCGAGTTTTTTCACCGATTAGAGAATGACGGAAATTTTGACAAGAGTATGATTCCAGAAAATCATGGCATGCCCACAAGGATTTACATTTGCAGCGTTGCCAGTTCCTCCAAATTATACGTATATTTGAAGAATATAGTATAAATAGAATAAATTATCTTGAATTCAAGAATTCAAGTTGAAATGCTTTCGTATAGTTTTCGTCCCCTATAATATAAAAAATGTAATACGAAGAAGCTTTTATAAATATATTTAATTTTAAAATAATTTTGAAGATTAATTAACAAGCAAGACAAGTGCAAGAAAATACATCAGTATGTAATCCACAATTATAAAACTATAATTATTAATTAAATATTAACTTATAGCTATAGTTTACACTAAATGTATAAACTTTATATAAGTTCGTATGGTTTTGTTCGCTTCAATCTCCTGACATCCTGTGCGCTTTCTGCATCCTCTTCTTTCGTGTTTCAATGCGAAATCTTGGATAACTTCGCAAATCCATTTGATTTCCAGGTCATCGTGCACTTTTTCGTTGGTTACATAGCGATAGGCATAGGTAATCAATCGAAGAACCTTGTTTTGACAGCGTTGTATGACTAGTTGATTTGAATTTTTAGTGCAACCCCATATTTGCATCCCATAGGTCCAAATTGGCTCTATAATTGTATTATAGATCAACCTTTTTGATTTTAGATCAAGTTGAGAGTATCTTCCGACTAACCAGTATAGTTGTTTTATTTTGGTTCTAATCTGTTTTGCTTTTTGTCTTACGTGATGCTTCCAACTTAATCTACCGTCCAGATGGATTCCAAGGTATTTAGCTGATTCTGCTTGAGTAATCGGACATCCATTGAGTGTTATAATTAAGTTTTTATTATTTCGCCTCAATGTAAAATTAACGTGGACAGATTTGGAGCTATTAAGTTGAATATTCCAACCTTTCGTCCATTTGTAGACTGCCACTTGCACTTTTCCTATTGCCCTAGGCAGAGATATATATTTTGCCGTAATAATTGTGTCATCAGCAAAGGTTCCAAGAAGTGTTTCTTTTATTGTTGGAATGTCAGCAGTGTAGAGCAGATACAGGAGAGGTCCTAAGACGCTACCTTGTGGAACTCCAGCCGAGATATTTTTAAATGTCGAGAACGCCATTTCGTGCGATACTCTAAATTTTCTTCCGAATAAATATGACTCCAGCAATTGACAATAGTTACGCGGTAACAATTTGCTTATCTTACAGATTAATTCCAAATGCCAAACCCGATCAAAAGTTTGTGAGACATCCAGGAATATTGCAGGGCAGTATTTCTAATCCTCAAACGCTCTTTCAATAGCCGCAGTTACTCTGTGCACTTGATCGATTGTTGAAAGGTGATTTCGAAAACCAAACTGGAAATCTGGTATTGTTACGAAATGTTTAACACGTTTAAATATCAGTTTCTCAAATAGCTTTGATATTGCAGGTAGTAGCGAAATAGGCCTGTAAGATTCGACTTATTCTGCAGGTTTGTCAGGTATTCGAATACTTGAAGAGTATATTATATATTCACAAATTAAAATAATATTTATGTTGAGACCCAAGATGAAATCTTGTGGTATAGTTTTTGTCCACTATAATATAAAAAATGTAATATGAAGAAGCTTTTATAAATATCTTTAATTTTAAAATAATTTTAAAAAGATAACGGAGAAATAAAACATTATGTTATTGTTTATCAATTTATAAACTCTACAATCACAAACCAAGGTTATAGTTTCCGTAAATTAGTTGTTCCCTATATTTTCGTACTCTAACCACCAGAGGGCGCTTTTGAGTGGCACACATTTCTACAATGGAAATATTATTCAGGTTTAACTCTGTTCGTACTTAAATATCCCTCATTTCTAACTACCTTAACGAAAATTCGATTTTCTTTAGCAGATACGTATGTAACTTTATTGTTAGTATGAATATAGATTTAGTTGTGTCAGTTTATTGATTATATTTTGTAAAATGGATACTAATTAGTAAAATATTTTGTTTTTTATTCGACTACTCTTATTCCACGTTAGTTTCACTCATTATCAATTAAAGAGTCAATTAAAGATATTCCACATCTAATAAATACTAGCTATAACGGCCGATTAGAGAATAAACATTAAAGACAACAGTGAAATCTATTTATATTCATTGTCATAGCCCCAAGAAATATCTAAAAGGCATTTATTGAAATACTCATAATATACTAGTAAAATTAATATTATTATACCATATAAACCTTAACTGACATAGCAACACATTATATTAATATAACTTAAAATATAAAAACATGAAACCTATTTTAATTTCCCCCAAATTTCCTGAAAATGTAATTGATTGTGCAACGTTCTCATAGGTTCGACTTCAGTAAAATTAATATAAGCCCAAATTTGCAACTAACTTATTTGACAGTAACAATATGTGACTAATATCATTATATATATTTTATCTACACAATCTACACGAATATTAATACATTTTCGCTAAACACAACCCTACCAATACTGAAAGAAAAATCCAGAGGACAGTGCCTAATACATCGCGTATTTAAAGCTTAAGCAAGATTGATACAGGTTAAAAGATCACAATAGTATCGGTAAGCTTTACCAATTCAGCAGATGAGGCAGGATTCTAGTCGATTAGTGAGATTGCGTCGATAATAAAAATATACGATTATTCGTACCTTTCCTGCCAAATCTTCGACCTTTCCGTTTTTAGTTTCTTTTTTTTTTTGTGATACAATACCTACATTTTAAACAGCACGACGTGATTGTTTTAATATTATGATCGATTAAATTAGTATTAACTTCTATTATAAATACTCACTACATTACAGATTAATATTACATTTAAATTTAACATATCAAAAAATTAAATATTCCATAACAAAATTATAAGAAATAGTTCATTTAAAAATTTTGGCGTTAGAGGCGCCATCTGTGGCATATGGTTCAATACATTTAGTAAAAGATGAAAAGGAAATTTATATATCACATTTTTCATTTTTTATTTTTACATATAATTTTGATATGTTTATATATATTCAGAATAATATATTAATATATAAGAAATAATTCTTTGTAAATGCAAGGATATTTAATTTTCAGTAATAAAGTTATAGAATAAGCCAATTCACTCTAAATATGGCAACATTGTTTAATCGTGTATTGCTAGTTATCTAACTTTAGTAGTATCTTTAGTAATATATATTTCACCGGTGTCTTTTTGTTTACTTTTTATTTTTGCTATTAATAATAATGAAAGATATAATCCACGTTATTCGTAAACAATTTTTGTGCGGTGTACCTTTAGTCGAGTTTAATTTTCATTGTGTAAGATGTATAGTTTTTATTTTACTTAATCCACATTAACCTATATTTCAGAACATTGAATATTTGTCTTTAGATGAACAAAAACTTTTACTAGATCAAACTGTTAATGATGAATTAGTCGTTAAATATCCTATTAGGATCGAATACCAGAAAGTGTTCATAAAACATTTGCTTCGAACTTTGGAAAATAAGGGCTGTGAAGTGCATGATGACATTTATTCAGTTTATGGAAGACTAGTGGCTTTAACATATAACTCTGATTGTTTCAAACATTACATTATTGATTCAACCAAAGGCATCATTATTTTAAAGGAAAATAATTGCTTGATATCAGAAGGAACAACTGGTTTAAGAACTTGGCAGGTAGGCAACTTTATTTTCTTCTTTTTTTAATGTTTTCCTTTAGCTTATTATTTTTTAATTATCGAGCAATTAGCCAAAGTATTTTAAATTTTATAAAAAAAAACATAATATCTATAATAAGACTTACATTATAACTATTTTAGGCATCCTTAGCATTGTCTGAATGGGCATTAAAAAATAAACATTTCGTTGAAGACAAAACTGTTCTGGAGTTGGGATCCGGAATTGGTTTAACAGGACTTACAGTGACACTTAAGTGCAATCCAAAAAAGTATTTCTTCTCAGATTGTCATAATTCAGTCTTGACAACTCTATGCGAAAATATTTTTTTAAATACTAGTAACCAAAGTGTTAACATTGACTTAAATGAATTAATAACATTGCACTTGGAGCTTACTAACAAGACTGAAATTTCAGTGCTAAAACTTCCTTGGGAAGAAGTTGATGAAGACCTTTCATTGAAATTAGGAGAAATTGATATAATTTTAGCAGCTGATGTGGTTTATGATAATGAACTGTTTAAACCATTATTACAAGCCTTAAGAATAATCAGCAAATATTGTAAATCTAAACAAATTATATTGGCTTGTACCGAGAGAAACACTAGTACTTTAGAGGAGTTTTTGACACTTGGAGGTAAGGAAATTTTCCTTGTTCTGAATAATATTTTGTTTTTAATAAAGTAATTATATTAAATCTATTTGAATGTATAAGTAAATAAATAAACATTTTAGGTAACCTATTTTTAATTAATCAAGAAGAATGTCCAACACAAAACAATTTTATTTGGTGTAATGATCCACAAGTGAGATTTTTTAGACTTAACTTAATATGAGGTAAGTTTTTAGATTTATATAAAATATATGAATATAATTATTATTTATTATTTGCAACTGTATTTTTTACTACAACATAAAAAGCTAAATACAAGCTAGTATAAATACAATGTTATTTAAGAGGCTAATTCGAAATAAAATATTTTATCATAATTTGCCATTAAATTATGAGTTGTATTTTCTACCCAAATATACATGTGTTTTATTACCTTTCTCCCAGTAATTATATTGCCAAATTATTATAATAAGAGAATTGAATTTAGATTTGGTTTTTTGAAAATGTTCTATTCATTTTAATATTATATTATTTTATCTGTAAAAGTGCTATTTTTTATTTATTATAAAAACCATATAAAAATACTACAGAAGGAATTTTGTGTTAATTGTATATTCAGAATAGTTTTTGTAAAATGCATTTTAACATTCATTTTTCATTTGATTAGGTCGTTGCCTTCGTTTAAATAAATATTTAAATAATTAAATAGATATCAACAATATATTAAATTAACCTCTCCATCATTAACATATTTTAGTTAAATGACATTATAATCTGAATTAATTAACATGATTAAAAGTGAAAGGTCACTTCAGTATAGTGATTGTATAATATAATAAAATGTAAATTAATTTTGTCACGATAATAGTAGAAACATTTATGATTGTTCCTTTCTTAAAGAAAATTACTTACAAATTCTCATACAATTTGTATCACTGGTATTGTACTGGAATGCACTTAGAGGGAAAGTAAAAACTGAATGGTGACCCCAAACGTTTATTTATTTTTAAACGATTGTTTTTGCTGAAGAATGCAAAACATATTTAACATTGTTTTCCTTTTCAACTTAAACATACACACATATATTATACTGTTATTGTGTTTTTATGAACATTTAAACCAATATTGGGATGGCATATGTTTATTTTTACAGTATTTGACTTTTCAGTGTCAGATTTGCTACTCAAATTGACGTATCATAATATTTTTTTGACAATCAAAAAACTTGAATATGCATTTTTGAAAGTCAAGATGATTCATGGTAGGTTTGAACTTTATTCACATAATTATAGCTGTTTTTGATTGTTAGCAAATATACTTCCAAGTATGTATAACAGATTCGTATTAATAAGAAGAAAATTTGTGATCTGAAACTTTGGATTTCTCTGAACGATCTTGATAAATAATACCTGAAAGCGCGAGAAATCATTTTCTGATAAGTTAACGGTATGTAGAGCACACTGTAAAAAGAATAGTACGTTGTTACGCTGGTTAGTATTCTAAGCTATGCGCTGCATGTTGTTTTTTTTTGACATTGTGGTTAAAGAAATTTACCGGACGTGTGTGATAGTGACACATTTTGCGGATGAAGTGAAACTTGTCGAACGTTCTCCGATTGGTCTACGGGCACGACTATTTTCATTAAAACCCAGTCGATTGTAACGTTAAAGATAATCGACGTCTGCGTAAATTTAATTTTCCAACCAAAGTAATATTTTGCGATTTGTGGCGTGTCGGTAAAGTTGCTGATTGAAAATAATAATTTTTACAATTTCAAACAACGCCCGCTTGGTTGGCGCAGTAGTAAAGGCGACAGGGCGGTCGACCTACTCTTGCGATAGTCGCGGGTTCGAATCCTGCTGACGGTCGTAAATATATGTTATAATAAAATAATTCAGACAAAATATATTTGATGATTTTAGTCGGATTTGAAATTAACAAAAACCATTGATTACTGAATACTTCTTTTGAAGGCAATTGATATATTTAGTTTATGTGGTCGTCTTGATCTATTTTCTAGGATGCTAAAAGATAGGTTAAATAGGAGGACTCACACATCGTATTCACTAGATGTTTCTGCTTTTGGTTTTGTTTCCGCCAATTCTACATTATTTCTTCATGGAGCATATTCTTGTTTAAATCAAAACACTGACTGAAAGTGACGTATACACATTTTTTAAAATATTTACTTAAATATGATTAAAATATGTAAGAACATTTTATATTGAGCATGTTATTTATTAAATACAAGTTGCACGGAATACGATGATGCCTCCAGGGCAGTTATATTGACACTTGTCTAACCGCCAAAAATGTACAGTATGATAATCTATAAAAATATGATTTTTCATTCTTTATTATTTTAGTAAATAAAGACAAATTGATTACACTAAAAAAATTAATTGAAACGTGCGAAAGTGACAAACATGTGACAAAACACCACGTTTTTTTTGACAGTGATAGTTTGCAAATGACAGTGATAGTTTTTAAAATTACGGATTTGTGTTACTAAAATGTTTTAAAAACATGTAAGTTAAAATTAATATATTGATTAAACATTATTACAAAATTAATGTTTAAACGAAACGAAAAAAAAACATGAAATAAAATACATTGTAATTTTTACAGTACAGCATAAAATTAAAAAAAGTCAAGAGCTGAATTCCAACGGACGACAGGCGCCAATTTTGAAAATGACTGTGATAGTAACCGTTTTTGAAATCTGTTAATAAAATTAATAAGATGTTGTAATTTAATTTAAATAATAAAATACCAATTTATAAGATTATAAATTTATTTTTAATATAATTATATTTTACAAGATTACTTTATAAAAAATTATCAGAATTCCAACTCACGATGTTTGTTTACTAAAGAACTGTTTTATCAACATTTATTTTAAGGTTATTTATGAATTAAGCTACGACATAATCCTTATAGGGTCTAGAATAACCCTGACATTGACAGTTCTTTTTTATAAGAATGTTATTACGTTTTTAGTATTTAAGAATATATAAACTTTTTCGTATTTGAATGTAACGTTTTAGCAATATTTCGTAACAATCGGTGGTTAGTTACACGAATTTAAAAACGTTTAAAATCATCGCGCTTGATTTATTATGTGTCACTTATCTGGAGTCGTATACCTAATTATTTCATCGATCGATCATGGGATTTCAACTTTTGTGGTTAAAAAATAAAGGAAACGATAAATCCATCTAAACATTCGTATGTAATAGCAACAGACATAAGCTAATAGAACGCCAGCTTCGTTTTTTTCATTACGTCTTGTTTTAACGTTGCTTATCGGCAAACCCAATCAACACAAACTCTAATTCCGTGGACGTTTCTTTTAATTTCACGCCCGAAGGTGCTAACCTTCTTCTACAAATCCCATTTTAAGTTAGTTATCGCGATCGAGATAAATAAAGTTTAATTAAACATGATTTACGGCCACATTCGGTTGCAAGAGTACATATAATCTGGTTGGCTGTAAGCGCCAAGGAACGATGAACCCGAGGTTAAGAGTGGAATTAATTGTTGTTAATAATTGCTAATAAAGAGAATGAGAAAAATAAATATTTTCGTGGAATTTTCGTACTGGCTGAGACGGTATTATGATAATATATATTTTTTAAATTCTGGTGTAGTATTTTACTTTTAAATTATTGTTAATGAAGAGATTCGTTGTAGAAAATGACAGTAAATGTCAGATTAACAGGACTTTTTTATTTCTAGTATGAAATGTTGTCTAACTTATATTATCAGGTATCATAAAGACTTTTTTGTTTGCTATAGTCATTTGTAACGGCAGTGGTCGCGCGTAACCTGAAAGACCTATGGGATTATACTAGAGAAAAAGTGAAGGAAATGGTAGCTGAAAAACGAAAATTACGAAAAATAAATGGCAACAAAACAGAACACTTGAAAATAAAAATAGTTTAAACAATATAACCCAAAGACTGAAAAGAGAAATACTGGAAATTAAAAACAAAACCATAAATCACTAACTGAGAAATTTAACGGATGCTAAAGAAACTGATTATTCACTCTGGAAAGCCACAAAATATATAAAACACTCATGTCTACACAGTTCACCTATAAGAGAACTATGTGGGAATAGGGCACGTGAAAATCACTAAAAAGCATTTGCTGAATATCTAGAAAAATCTTTCAAACCAAACGAAACTAATATTGAATATAATTTTCTGGACATAGAAGCTAAAAATTCGATGACTGAATTAGTCACGCCAAAAGAGCTAACCAAAGTTATTAAAACTGACATTAAACCCAGGAAATCACCAGGCTACGATTTAATAACAGAAGAATTACTGCAAAAACTACCAAGAAAGAAAATTATAAAACTCGTCAACTTGATCAATACAGCATTTACATTTAAACATGTCCCAGGTATTTGGAAGATGGTGGAAATTATAATGATCCTAAAACCTGGGAAGTCACCAAGTGAAATAAAAACCTATAGACCTATATCACTACTGCCAGTAATATCTAAGGTTTTTGAAAAACTTCTGTTGAAAAGAATAAACCCGATCATAGAGAGAAAAAACTTAATACCAACACACCAGTTTGGATTTATGAACAAGCACTTAACAATTGACTAAGTCCACAGAATAACAGATGTTATTGAAAAAGCCTACGAAAGTAAAAATGTATGCTCAGCTATATTCTTAGATGTAACACAATCCTTCAATAAGGTCTGGCATGAAGACCTTGTTCATAAACTACAGAAAATGCTACCAAAACAACACACTACGAACTATTAAAATCATACATTACGACCAGAATGTTTAGAGTCGAACAAAAAGAAGCTTACTCTACAATAAAAGAAGCTAAAGCAGGTGTACCACAAGGAAGTGTGCCGGTACCAATGCTTTATCTACTCTAAACGTGTGATATACCACAAATGGAGAATATTACGATGGCTACATTTACTGATGATACTGCGATTATAGCTGTCGGAGACAATGGTGAAGAAGCCTCACGAAAATTACAACAGACAAGTAACAGTATAAATAATTGGGCACAAACTTGGAAAATAAGAATTAATGAAAGTAAATCTGTACATCTGCAGTTCGCCTATAAACCGATCGTACAAGCACCAACAACATTATATAATACTATCATTCCATATAGCAACAACGCTAAATATCTCGGAATGAATCTTGATGCAAAACTTCGCTGGAAGGAACATATAAAGAAGAAAAGAAAAGAACTGGAATTGAAAGGTAGGAAAATGTTACTGGCTAATTGGAAGAAAATCACAATTATCAGTACATAATAAATTGCTATTATATAAGCAAATATTGAATCCTATATGGACATACGGAGTTCAATTATGGAGATGTTCTGCAAAGAGTAACATAAATAAAATACAAATTTTTAGAACAAAGTCCTGAGAGGTATTGTGGGCGCACCCAAATACTATAGGACTGATTACCTATGTCGAGACCTTCAGATACCCACAGTCAGGCAAGAAAACAAGAGAAATGGCAGGGGGCATGAGGAAAGGTTCCATTCTCATGAGAATATTGAAGTATTTTGGATACCACCAGAATAGGACACAGACTCAAAAAAATCAAACCATTTGATCTTGTGTAGTGAGGTGCATATAATAAAATATACAACAGTGATATATATAAAGATTATTTCACCAGAGACTGAGATAGGGTCGATGGGTCCTCCTAGTTATATACCAAGATTTAAGTTATCATAAAGACACATTGTAGGTTAGATGGAAATAACTAGTAACAATCTATTAATTAAATAGTAATAAATAAATATCAGAGAAAAAACACTTATTAATCAATATTATTTATTTTTTGATAATTAGGAACATTATTCGTTTTCCAGGACGTTAATTTGCCGAAAAAAAGAAACTTAACTTTAGGTGAAACTAATCTACAAAATCAAAAAATACATCGTAACTTTTCTTAGGATTAAAAATCCAGAAGAGGAACAAAAAATCATCTTAGGTGTCTTAACTTAGGTGGTTAGGTGCTAACTAGCTATATATATCTAGTGTAGGAATGTTCATCGGGTCGGTCAGTCGGTCGAAATGTGTGGCTGCCGCTTCGATTATTTGTCAGAACAGTCACTACTATTTTTGGAAGGACTTTGCACGAGAACTGAAAACTCTGGTTGAAGATATACTGTTTATTTCAATGTTGAATGAGACATGTAGTCGACGGGAGAATTGAAAGGATATTAGGTTAGGTAGAGGAAGTACGGTAGCGCTGTGGAAGTGGTACTATTACAAGGGGATGGAGAAAAGAAAAGAGAGCGAAACATCGTCGTGATGGTCTTTTATACCCTGGAACTGCATGGTACCAATCCACCGGCGTTGCCAACCTGTAGTTGTTGTTGATGAATTTCTAGTGGCCTAAAGGGTCGTGGCGGTCGCCACATAACTCCCCTCCTAGTGAAACTGCCGTGGGACGTACCTCTATGTGGTGCAGGTTCCGGAGTACACCCGCGATCATGCGCGATTAAACAACCGCCCGGGGACTGCTGATGAGATGGGGATCCCAACCTGAGCGAGGAGTTTTACGAGATCAGCTGCCATCGGAGCTGTAGCAGGACGTTGCTCATCTTGGGACGTTTAGCTTTGTTTGAGGGTACCTATAAGTGTGTTACGTGTCCCGTTTCGTGATGCGAGGGTGTTCATGTGTTGATGGTATACATGGTGGGCTTCTGTGGTTTTCGTCCATCAGGCTAGTCTCGTGGGATGTCGACCATCTGATGTTGATGGGTTCCGTTCCTCGTGCTATCCTTCCATGCACGTGTCAAGCACCTGTCGAATGGCTTATGTTGAGTTGATTTACCTGTTAGGCATTTTGAAAACGTCGGGGTCGCCCCTTTAGGGTAAATGATGTGGCTCGGTGAATGGAGGTAAAACGAAGTGAAACAGTGATGTTTACATTATGTGACCGTTATTTATTGGCTATAAAAGAGGGAAAATGCGATTAGATAAAACGTATGCCAGCGGTGTTACCTGGAGGCGAAGCTTGGGCAGTTGATGGTGGCACGTCTAAACCAAACTATGGTTGAGCACTGAATGAATCGAAATACCATTCAATAACATCCCAGATAAACGTCTCGGGGTTGCCGCCAGTTATTCGTTATTGGGTTCTAGTTGGCGCTGCTGGCACCCCGCCCGTGTTCAACATCTGGGATTATATTTTTGGGTATTTTGTAGACCATTATTCCACGATGTAAAATTCGACATGCCTCAAGGTCGCTACACTAGTAACTTAAAACAACAAGTAAAATTATAAAATTAGTTGGCTTCATGAGATCGAATAACTAAAACTTTCTTATGTTTCTTTTTAGCTTTCTTGGAAGAGTTACCATCAAAGATCTTCTTTGGACATACTCCTTTTTTTTTCTTCTTCCAGGATGACCAGTCAGAACCAATTGGTCTTTTGGTTGCATATAGAAAGGTTTTGCGGGCGACAGAGACCCTGGGATATGACTGTAATTGTTATAACAGATCAGTTGAAAATTCTACGGCCTACCATAGTACAACACTTTTTTTTTGAATAAATTTTTTTTTTTTTATTTAACATAATTCGCTTCAAGTATAGCGACCCTCCAACTTTTCGATAATATTTTTGTAGTACGATTGGTGCTTAGCTTCAAAATTGGCCTCAGTTTCGGCGATCACTTCTTAATTTGACGAACATTTCTTCCCGGCGAGCATTCTTTTGAGATCTGAGAACAGAACATAGTCGCTGGCGGCCAGATCTGGAGAATATGGTGTGTGAGGAAGCAATTCGAAGCCCAATTCGCTATTGCTTTCACTGTCAAGTCGCTGTTGATCATCCTTCCTTCTCCAAGGTAGGCAATGAAAATTATTCCATGCGCATCCCAAAATACAAACGCCATAACGTTGCCAGCCGACTGTTGCGTTTTCCCACGCTTTGGAGCGGGTTCATACTGTGCTGGACTACGGACTACGGTGAAATGAAATGATGGAGCCATGTTTCATCCATTGTCACATATCGACATGCGGTTTTATTACGGTTGATCATCTTCAAACACTACTCCGAATCATCAACACGTCGTTCTTTTTGGTCAAAAGTGAGCTCGCGCGGCACCCACTTTGCATTGAGCTTTCTCATACTCAAATATTCGTGAATAATATGATGTACACGTTCACTTGATATCTTTACAGTATCTGTATTTCATCCAATTTCAATTTACGGTCCCATTGCGTTTATCGTCTTTAGTGCTCCTTTCACCATGACTAAACTTAGCATACCAATCCTTGATGGTTGATTTTCCTGGGGCAGTGTGTCCGGAAACTCAGCATCAAACCAAGTTTTTGCTTTAGCTGTATTTTTTCCCCTCAAAAAGCAATATTTTGTCAACACGCAAAATTCCTTTTTATCCATTTTTTCACAATAACAAAAGTTGCTTCTCTCAAAATGCTATAATTTACAAATTAATAATCCAACAGCTCTCAAATTTATATACGCATCTTTTGAGGGTTAGGTATAACTAGGAAACATATGGATTTAATTCTACTAGCGCCATCTATGTGTCAGGCCGGGTACCTTTCAATTGATCATTTGAAGGTTAATAATATTTCGAAATTGTACGGAGCAAGACGATATTAATTGAAAAAGCCTTATTTACTTTGGAACAGACCTTGTATGCTTCTATTTCAATCATCAAACATACACGGGACATCACGGTTGCCTTGGAATCGCTCGGCCTGACTACTTCCTGATACGAAATGGGAAAATAAATATCGGGAAAAACAATTGTTTGCATACCGGCAGCCAGCATTGGCCAACCGTTAGTCGGATTTTTAACACGGGATTACCGACACCTGTTCGCCGTTTTTCGTTTTTTACTCCTCGCGCAGTCACGGACGACTTGATTCTGTCAATAGGTTTATGTGCATGTAAAGCCGATATTTTCCTAATTTTGTTTTTAGCCGTATCCGATTCGTCGATGGCCTAATTGATGCTGTGTTTAGATTCGTGAACGTTTTGTTCGTTTTCTACCGGTAAATGTTATTAATGATAGAGTTGGATCAGTTTTACGCCGTCTGTTATAACTGTATACAAATTGGATTATATAAAAATGGCGGTTATTTTTTGGTATGGGTGTAATAGAATAGAAAAAACTATTATAAACAAGACGATTATCGCTGAGAAATACGTTTAGACTCTGTAACGGTGGTTTATATTCATTTTGCAATAATGACATTACACTTCTTATTTTGTAAGATATATCAAGAGGAACTGACATACTTTTAGAGGGAGATGCAGTTATCATTAATGCAAAATATGAAAAATAATATATATAGGTATATAAAAAATGCAGCAAAAAGTTTAACTAAAGGCAAATTTTCGACTGTTAAATTTCAATAATCTATTTGTCACTTATTGTGTCTTTTCATTTATTTCTATATACACACAATTTAGCTTAATATCTCAAAATTACACTGTACCGAACCCAAACAATACAAAAATAATAACAGGTCAATTGAAAAGTCCGCGGCCTTACATATAGATGGCGCTACTAGTTCCATATGTTTTTTGACATATTTGTTGACTTGAGATTTATCTGTCGGATCTTTAATTTGTGGATTATAGGCATAGAATAAAGAAATATTGAAGGGAAAGTTATATGGAAAAATCAGGTCCCACGTTTAAGCTTTTCGGAATCCCCGTTACGCGGCCAAGTATAAATGAAATATGCAACAGCTATATGTGTGCTTCTCTGTCATTCGGCTTCGGTATTAAGAATTCTAACCTAAGCAATTAACGGCCATTTTTAGGTGATATAATTTGTGGTGTTTATTCACGACAATATTTTGGGTATGTGTTTTTATATATATTTAACAATTAATTTAGATTATTCTGTATTTTAATTTATCAGTGTAATAAAAAGAAAACCTTAAGGGGATCTCTTATGATCTCCTATGTAGGTCCAGGAAGGTTTGTAATCATTTTAAAGGTGAAGACTATAGACCAAAATGTGGAAAGCCATGGCTGAAACAAGATGTAATTCCTAGTTGTAATTTAAATAGTAAGTATTTTGTTAAATACTAATGATTTATTACATTTAAATAATTAAGCAATATTTATTGAGATTCTTTACCTTTACTACAAGACAAGGAAAATATGCCCCCAATGGCAATATTACAATAACATAATTTTTTTGAGGCTGATAGATATATAGGAGATTCTTCTACCCCAACAAGACCCAGAACTAAGTATATAATAAGAAATTTGTGTTTATTATTATTAGAGAATGGAGGTTCTAACTTGAAGTGACATTTATATTTTTTACATATTATTTACAAACAGCTCAGCCTGTCCCATCAGTTTCGTTTCAGGTTGGATGAAAAAATATTGGCTTTATCCTTATTGAAATGTAGTGGCAGAGAATATAAGCTGTTACCGCAGATTTACTGCTTGCCTTCTAGAAGAACATTAATGCAGATACTGAATAAGTTTCTTTTTTGCTGCTGGAATAGTAACCTCTAATTTTAGTTGTTAGTTCAGAAACTTGAATGTATAGACCAAACTGTAGTTGTCATATTTAATGACCTCAATTTAAGTAGGTTGTTAATTTAGTTGATTCTAAAAAATAAAACAAAACAACTATTAATAGTTATATTATCTTATTCTAATGTTTATTTTAGGTTTGTTCTAAATATTGGAGAGAAGATAATATCTGTGGATTACGTGTTTTGGGTCGTGGAGATATCCCTATGATTACATCAATGTCTTTATGGTCAAGGAAAATCTGTCATTGTAATATTTTAATAAAATATATTTAAATAGATTAATTTTAATTTTTTCTTCCCAATAAAATTAAAAGAATTTATAGTTACTATTTTTGGTTCTACTAGTTTCAATCGATTGATTTTTTAAGTTCTGGCTATGTCGTCCTAGCCGCGACCTTGACAAAAATGTACCCAATTTGTGCTTACATAGATTTATATGTAATATATATAGTTTTATAATTTTTTTGGTAGTTTGCTTTTCAATAAAAAAAGTAGTATAAAAAGATTGTGAAATTTGTGAATGATAAATGGTAAAATAAATACTTTTGACTGTTTTTATGACAATAATAGGTAATATTTGGAATGTCCTTTCGATTTTTGTTAAAAAATATCTCCGTTAAATAATAAATAAAGCATTTAACTTATTTAAGAAAAGTTCTAGTAGTTATTGTGCGAACATTTTTAATTATGCCATGAATTAGTTTTTTCTCTATGATTAGGTATGTTTAATTCTTATTTAATATGCATGATTATTGTACATTTTTAGCAGTTTTTAGGTTTTGTTTAAGTTCTATTGTATTATCTATATTTATTACAGTATATTATTTAAAAATAGCAATTAATATATTAAAATACGATAAAACATTTGTGGGGTATTATTCCATTCCATAGATAAATTCCATTTCTTTTTACAGATCCACAGAACATTCTAATATAAAAGTAATTTTACTTTGTTTAAATGAAATTATTAATTGCATGTTAATAGTATTCAGTAATTATTTTTTTCCTTTTTTTAAATGTTTTTTTAATGAAAGAATATGTACATCTTCATCTCGCTTACACTGCCGTTGGAAAATATAACCACAATTAAAATTAACTGTTCCAAGCAGTTTTCTCTGTCCTTTCCTCCCTCACAGTTCATACAGGAAAGGGTTCGGACATCTTCGTATGACATCACGAATTGAGCAAAACAGTCGAGCCGCGCATTTGACTGAAAACAGTAATTACTATTATCAGTCGCTAGTTTTTTGACTATCGACTGTTTTGCGACTGAAAACAGTCGATAGTTCCCAACGCTAGTAATAATGGTAATTTATCGAAGAACTTTTTGTTGACAGCATTGGATTACTAGTAGGCACATTTGACGTTTTAGTGCAGCTCCATATTGGAACCCTATAAGTCCAAATAGGCTTTTGGACATGACATGTTCGTGTCTTCCAACTAACAAGTACAGTTTTTTGATTTTGAATCTGATTTGCGTTGCTTTTTATCTAACATTATGTTAACATAGGCATGCTAACTAATCTCTTTTGACCATTACTAGATAATTAGTTATTAAGGCGAATGACCAATTATATTTTTAAAACAGATTATGGATGGTATTACATCAGTCGCCAGAAAAGCGATTTTGTTAAGTTCGGCCGCTTTGATATTAATTTTAAAGACGTGCCTTTAAAATACCTCACCGGTTGGTCAAATGCCACACCATTTTTGGTACGGGATTATGTAATTTGTGACGGGATTAAATTGTGTTGATGTTCTAACAGATTTTTAAGTCCAACTAATTAGATCGGTGTATTATGTTACAGACGGGAAAACAACAACTATATGTGTCGTCGTGACACGCCAAATATATTCACCGCGATAATGATACCCGATGACAACCGTGATAAGAACCATCCGTGGATGTCTTTGTACTTGTTTTCATGCCTCCACATTTTAGTCCAGTCAATAGTTAAACAAGATTGGTTGAGTAGTGACGCTTAATTTTTGGTGTAATCTAACACATGGAACGATTTATATTTAGGCTCAAAGTAACATTGGCCTGTTACCAGTTGCTGTCCACGCAGATGACGATCGTTTTGATTCCGGAGGGAAGTGATGGATCCAAGTTTCATCCATTATCACATATCGACGAAAAATGTCGGTTTGTTCCGTTTGTAGCGACCTTGAGGCATGTCGAATTTTACATAGTGGAATAACGGTCTACAGAATACCCAGAAATACAATCCTAGATGTTGAACACGGGCGGGGTGCCAGCAGTGCCAACTAGAACCCGATAACGAATAGCTGGCAACCCCGAGACGTTTATCTGGGATGTTATTGAAGGGTATTTCCATTCATTTCAGTACCCGACCATCGTTTGGTTTAGACGTGCCACCATCGACTGCCCAAGCCTCGTCTCCAGGTATCACCGCTGCCATCCTATTTATCTATTTTGTATTTTCTACATTTTTTATATTGCCAATAAATAACGGTCACATAATGTAAACACCACTATTTCATTTCGTTTTACCTCCATTCACCGAGCCATATCAATTTACCCTAAACGTTTAAACGTGGCCAAACACTGCTCGGAATTATAAACACGTTCTTGTTTTTGGTCAACAGTGAGCAGGCGCGGCACCTACTGTAAATAGAATTTTCTCATAGTCAAATGCTCATGCAATATAAAACCAACCCGTTCTTTTGATATCTTTGACGATGTTAGCTAACTCACGCAACTTTAGTGGATTTTTTAAAATATTTTCTGGTGTTACCAACTCATATGGACTTCCACTGCATTCTGCATCATCGGTGTCTCTACGACCACGTTTGAAGTCAGCAAACCAACGTTTCATTGTTGTTTCTGATGGAGCGGAGTCCTTTATATACTTTTCAAGTCATTGCTTCGTTTGAACCGTATTTTTTTCCATCAAAAAGCAGTGCACAATTAAAACACGAAATTGTTTTTGATCCATTGTTTTGAAAATAACAAAAGTAGTGTCACCCTTACCGCAATATATTTTCAGCCTATGTGTTATATATTAATCGACTTTGTGAACATTTTTTCTCCCTTTTTAAGGAAAGAGGAGGACCGAGAGGCTTGAAATTTGGCACGGTTAAAGCTTATACGAGGAAGAATTTTTAGGCCTACAATGTTTGCGTGATATACCCTACAATTAAATACATTCCAATAAGACAAAAAACGTTCAAATCAAGCAACCAGGAATAGCGGTCAGATCGGTGACACATATTTTAGACTCTATTTTCATTAGACCGGGCCGACCAATTCTATTACAGTAGATTATTCGCCGTTTCTGTTGCAAAATGCCGGTAGGGCCACTTTAACTCGGAAGATAAGTCCTAAGGTTTTGTATTTGAAACGACATTAACACGGAAAGTGAGTGAGTTAAGATGTTATTACATTATTTTATTTCGTTTTGAGCAGTGTTGTAGTGCTACAGTTACCGTAGTTATTTAACGATTAAGAGAAGTATGATTTGTAGCGACAAGTTAATGTGTCCGTTTTATCGGAAGGTATATCCGGCTGTGAAATGAAATACGGCATATGCGATTTCGTCCTAACATATAGATTAACAAATTTCTATAACGGCAAGAATCGTCGGTGCTCTGTTACAATACGTCGGTACAATATATTTAGATTTTTGCAAGCACGTTTTTCAGATTCATAATATAAATATCAATCAATCCATTTTTAATTTTAACAATTTCACTTAATTTGATATCTGGTGAAATCAAAACAGCTAATAGAAATTGTTCTTGCTTAAGAGTAGACTGGTATAAATGATAATGTTCTGGAGATATAGCATGTTATTCTAACAGGTGGGGCAAAAGTCCCGCTGCTATTTTGATTTCGCGTCTCTCGTCAGTTCAGTTTCGCTTTAACTATTTTGTTGTGTAGACGTCCTAAGTTTATTATGGATAAATATACGCCACAAGAACGAGCAGAAATAGTAACAATATGTATTGAAAATAATCGTTCCATTATTGCCATTCAGTTGAAACTGCGTCAAAAATTTCCCAATCGTCCAGCGTCATACAAAGCCACAATTTATCGTTTAAATGCGAATTTTCGACAGTACGGAACGACAGCAGCGAAGCTCCGTTCTGGAAGACAACGGACTTCTCGTAGCGCTGAAAATTTGGCTCTGGTGCGCGATAGTGGAGTCTCCAGAAACATCGATTCGGAGACGTTGTTGAGATGCGGGAGAGAAAACAAGGTTGTAAATTAAATACAATTTATTTTCTCTCTTCGTTGAGTAAATTAATACCCAAAGACGAGTTGTATAATTGATAATAAAGAATACACATATATATACATTTAAAAGATATTACTTAATACGTCATGGGAAAAGGGTTATGATTCAAATCGCATGTACTTACTAATAACGAAAGGCGTAGATTGGCTATCAGGTCATAATTCTTTTCCATGTCATATATATTAAAAACTGCAGTTAAAAGGTCCAATAAATTGGACCCTCCAACAATAGAACCGAAAGAATCCTACAATTAGCGTAACCAACATTTTACAGGGCTGTCCCAACCATTCATAATAAATTTGCGTCGCAACACATGTGGTTCCCACTTTTACAAAACTGCACGTAGTTTGAGGAGAATTTTGAAAACTGATTTGAAAATGTTCCCGTACAAAATTCAATTAGTCCAAAATTTGCTACCAACGAGTTGAGTAAGGCTTTCTGGTGAAATTGAAAATTTTTCGTCTAAATTGATAATGAGCGATGAAGTCCATTTTCTTCTTAGTGGCCACGTCAATAAACAGAACAATCGGTTTTGGGGATCACAGAATCCTCAATTAATTTATGAAACATATTGCATCTGCTAAAAACAACTGTGTGGTGTGGTATTCATGCTCGCAACATCCTTGATCCCTATTTTTTAGAAAATGACCAAGGTATTGCAGTTACTGTTACTATTGAACAGTACAAAGACATGATTTAAAATTTTCTTATGCCTGAAATGGAAGAGCAAGGACTAGAGGGCATGTGGTTTCAGCAAGATGGGACCACAGCATACACAGTTCTTTCAACAATTCAATTACTGAATGCCGTTTTTCCACGAAGACTAATGATTGATGCTTTGATTGAAGTTGCAATGTCCAAAATAATCTTACTCATGATCATTTTGTTATAATGTTCAGTAATGTAGTCCTTTAAATTTATTAATACCTTTGTTTATTATTAAAACGCCTTATAAAAAGGCCTTGTAAAAAGTATTTTGTAATATAGAGACGTTTGTTATTGTAAATGATATTATATGTCAGATATATTTATAATCTTATAAACAAAATATTGTCAAAATAAGTTTTAATAATATTATCATTTTTAGGTTATTCTCTTTATTATGAAAGAAACATGATTGACTTTATAAATTGTGGTCGAAGTTCGACCACAGGGCGATCACTAGTTTAATCTAAGGGCTTTGTGACAATTTATACGACGAAGCTATTAAGATTCATGTAAGATAACTATCAAAATGAGATGTAAGGATATTAAGATGTAGGGACGTAACAGTTTTATACTTTTACGTGTCAATTTTTCCCCCAGAAATCTTAATGCTTTGACGCAAATACAAGCTTTATGCAATTCCAAAATATAAATAATGCAACTCCTTCATGCTCAGTCTTTAGCAGTTTTAATTTTCTATTTAATCGACCGGGCTATATTTAAATTCCGCGACCTTAGATAAAAACCGAACTCCGGTCAAAACCACCGGGGCCGGTTGGTCGATCTCTCGCGGCGACGCGTCCGATTTTTTACTCGCCGAAGATGCTATCGGATGGATCGTTAAGGCCGGCGCTGGCCGACATGAAGGGGCCCCGCTCTAGTCCCGGTCCAGTTTCGGGCTTTTTTCGTGTTTCGCAAATGGGAATCGAGTCTCGGACCCACCGGACGACTTTCGGTTTTTCGATCTCGGACGAGACTAAAGAAGATCAGAAAAGAAAAGGAAGAAGACCAAGAAAAAATAAATTTCGAAGGCGCCTGTCTCATCGTTGACCTCCGGGGAGCTCGAGCTTCGGGTTATTAAACGATGAATATACAATATTGGTTTTTTTTATTTGTGCATTCATTTCTTATCAAAATTGGGGATGGATGAAATAATATGAACACCTGATATATATAGTCTATACAAAGTTGCTGTGAACATACGTCATGGACATGTTTAATGTATTTGTAAATTTGTTTTAGAATCAGACAATATTTTTCTTCTCATTTTATTCTAATTCAAAAAAGACACAATGCTGTCTGAAAAGTTCGAACACTAAGTTGCTGCG
Organism: Rhynchophorus ferrugineus; assembly: GCF_030347505.1. Lineage (NCBI taxonomy): Eukaryota > Metazoa > Arthropoda > Insecta > Coleoptera > Curculionidae > Rhynchophorus > Rhynchophorus ferrugineus. The sequence goes on along the minus strand of NW_027472581.1, from coordinate 10,076,536 downwards.
GTTTTTATTGAAAATATTTTCAGCGTGTTGCAGCTGCACTGATTATTAGTACGGACATGGTCGCTGAAATATAAATATGATCAAATGATAAATATAACCTTGAGTTCACCGAAAAGGAACCGTCCTCATATGAGGCAGGCGACGAATCAATAGCAGCTTGATGTTAGCACTATCAGAGATCAAATATATATTGAAATATAGTTTTTTAAATATAAACATAATGTAATACAGTTATTTCAGAGGAAACTCTTATCGAAGAGGTTTAATGGAACTTCCAGACATTGCTTTTAAACGCATATAATAAAATCAGAAAACTTATTAGTTCAATTTGGAACTAATTGGTACAAACGTTGGAATAAAAATCTATAAATGGTTATATTATATTAGTCATAACATTGATCAATAAGAAAGGCTATTAGCACCTTCGGCTTGGATGACCTAGATCAAACACATTGAAGAAGAAATTGAGAAATTGCGAACAAACGTTCGACCGAAGTGAACCGCTTAGTTATTCACTTGGGTGAATCTTTCTGTGAATAAATTTAAATGACACATACACACAGTTTTTACCCCAAGACTAGCTAAACTATTCACATGAAACAGTTGCATTTATTCGCGTAATAGTGTCTGAATATGCCCGATTCCTCAAGCAGAATCAGCAAAATACCTTGGAATCCATCTTGACGGTAGATTAAATTGGAAGCGTCACGTTAAACAAAAAGCAAAACACATTAGAACCAAAATAAAACAACTATACCGGTTAGTCGGAAGATACTCCCAACTTGATCTAAAATCAAAGAGGTTGATCTATAATACAATTATAAAGCCAATTTGGACCTATGGGGTGCAAATATGGGGTTGCACTAAATATTCAAATCAGTTAGTCATACAGCGCTGTCAAAACAAGATTCTTCGATTGATTACCAATGCCTATCGCTATGTAACCAATGAAGAACTGCACGATGACCTGGAAATCAAATGGATTTGCGAAGTTGTGCAGGATTTCGCCTTGAAACACGAAAGAAGATTACTAAATCATTCTATTCAACTATAGCTATAAGTTAATAATTAATAAATAATTATAATTTTATAATTGAGGAATACATACTGATGTATTTTCTCGTACTCGTCTTGCTTGCTAATTAATCCAAGCACATAGGAAAAGTAGTAATAAATTAATTGTAATAATAATAATAATTAAGATTGTACTAAGCGTATCTAATAAAGATGTTATAAAAAAAAAGTGTCTGAATATGGAATATTGTTCTATTCTTGTACCAAAACGTCCGTCAATTGCTTCGATGATATTGGAATTATAAATCTACTCGTTATTCTTTCCTTGTTATAACGGTTCAATTATGTTAATATTTGACGATTGTGATGGTCAGGGAAGATATCTGATGATATGCTGATACCCCTCAAAGCAAGACTGAATTTTTTATCTTTGTGTACGGACGCCTTGTAAGAATTTCATCAATGAGAATATCGAGATATTCATTAGCAGTAATCCGACCAGTGATGTATGAGAGGACTGGCTAAATGGACCTTCCTCATGCTTGATTGTAGGAAACTGGTAGTCCGGGTCTTAGGCTTCTTTTGGGATTTTCCATACATAAACTTGGTCGCTTGTAGGAAAAAATATAAACGTTTTTTTTTAAATTTATGTATTTCATTGTTTCTAGTCGTTGCCGACTACTCTACAATTTGTCTTTACAATAACTTATATCTGGTAGAACCCATCAGCCCTATTTTAGTCTCTGGTGTAATAATCCAATCATCATGATAAAACATAAGTAAATAAAGCTCTATATACGCATGCGCCAAACTCGGATTATTCTCTGCATTCATATTAAATGGAGCCAGTATGGGCATTCGCCAAATTCGGAGATCTTGGGGAATAATGTAGCCTGTAATATATGGTTTCAATAGGTCAATGTGTGGTTCAACAGTAGCTTATGAACAAGGCCGTCATGCCATTACCTTACTGAAGGCTTGTACTACTTCAAAAAATCTCCAGGTAATATGATCATTGCACCACTTCTTTTGCAGTTTAGACTTGGATTTTGGCAGTGTGTGTTGATCATGTTGTTTTGTTGGAATCTGTTGTTTATAATTCAGTCACTTGATGCTAAATCATCATGACAAGTTATAGGATTGAGTTTTGATAAAGAGCGTTTAAAGAACGAGACTGGCACTATATTGTCGCTTATAAGCAACACTGAACTTTTTTATCTTTGTGTACGGACGCCTTGTAAGAATTTCATCATTGAGTATATCGAGATATTCATTAGCAGTAATCCGACCAGTGATGTATGAGAGGACTGGCTAAATGGACCTTCCTCATGCTTGATTGTAGGAAACTGGTAGTCCGGGTCTTAGGCTTCTTTTGGGATTTTCCATACATAAACTTGGTCGCTTGTAGGAAAAAATATAAACGTTTTTTTTTTAAATTTATGTATTTCATTGTTTCTAGTCGTTGCCGACTACTCTACAATTTGTCTTTACAATAACTTATATCTGGTAGAACCCATCAGCCCTATTTTAGTCTCTGGTGTAATAATGTTTCTGTATTAACATTGATGTTTTTTTTATTAAATGCACCTCTCTACATTGCACTACACAAGATCAAATGGTTTGATTATCTGAGTCTGTGTCCTGTTCTGGTGTTATCCAAGATCCGTATTACTTTGTTATTGATATGAGAATCTATCGTCTATCCCCATGTCTCCTTGAAATTCTGATGATTTCCTGAGTGACAGTCGGTATCTGAAGATCTGGGCATAAATAAATAATCAGGCATGCAGTACCTCGGAACACCTATAATACTTTTCGGAACTTTGTTCTTACTGTTACTTACTTAATTGTATTTATGCTAGTTTTCGCGGAATATCCCCATAATTGAATTCCATTTGTCCACATAGGTTTCAACACTCTGCATTTCTTCCAATTAACCAATATATTTTCCTATATTTTAACCGAAGTTCTTACATGTTCCTTCCAGCGAAGTTTTGCCTGAAGATTCTTTCCGAGATACATAGCGTTTTAGCTATATGGAGTGAGTATTATTTATTGTTATTGGTGCCTGTGCAGTATGAATATACGCCAACTGCATATACACAGATTTATTTTCGTTAATTTTTATATTCCTAGTTTGGGTCAAATTATTTATATTGTCACTTGCCTGTTGTAGTTTTCGTGTGGCTTGTTCGTTATCGTTACCTAGTATTGACAGCAAGATCGCAGTTTCACCAGCAAGAGTAGTCATCGTGATATTTTCCATTTGTAAGATATCACATGTGTAGAGTAGGTAAAGAATTGGCCCCAACACACTTCCTCGTGGAACACTTGCATTAGCTTATTTTATTTTAAAGTAGACTTCTTCTTGTTTATCTCTTGACATTCTGACTGTAATGTATAGGGTACATTATTTCCCAATATTTCCTGCATTTTCGAGTCAATCGGTACGGTCGAGATCAAAACAACAAACAAAACGAACAAAAAAAAAGAATAATTATATTTTATATTACATTAATAATTCTATACTAATAATAATAAAATTGTTGTGTTATACTTGGTGGAATAATATACATTGATTTTAAAATATGAAAGAACAAGGGTAAGTACAGAATGTAAGGTTAAATTTTTAAAAGTTATAACATCCATAAAGCATCAGTTTTATTTCTAGTGCGAATTTTAGCTGTTAAATTTATAATACATCATTTTCAACAACCTGAAATAGGTATCAACATATGTCAAAATTTAATGATAACAAGAACAGAGAAGGAAATAATTCTTGTTGTGTTAGAAATAGTCAACTCATTAATGACGTTTGACCATCAAGAATAGTAGCAAAAACTGTAGTAACTGGTAATAATTAGACATTTATTTCAAACATAATATATTTTAGTAATAATTTAAATTTTATTTTATAGCTAAGATGTAGCTAGAATTTGTTGAGAGTAAAAGTCGAAGAATGTGAAATTCAGAGAATCAGAGAATGCATTAGACAATCTTTTGCTAAGATATAGAACAGTGTACCGTGATACTTTGAAATAATTAAATTTGCTAACAAAAGTAGATCTGGATCAAATAACCAAAATATCATACTATCAACGACGCCCTAGTGATCTAATGTCAAGGAAAATATAATGCATCATTCTATAAGTGTATAGGTAAATAAATGTTTGTTTTGTTTTGTTTGTTTCAGCTCTAAAGTACGATCGATTCGTTTTAGACTAGTAAATGTACAATATGTTAATAGAAAGCTCGAGGTAGTCAATTTATTAATGGGCTCTGTAGATCAAGAATAGTAGCGATAATATTTGGGGATTTTTAAGAAAATTTTACTGCTTTCATATAAAGTGATGGCTTTTTCGTTTCATTTAAACTATGTTGGCTGTGTTTGCTAATTGTTGTAATTGCTAAACGATATTGGTCTTTTTTATGGTAATGTATATGGATAATGTGTAATAATTAATATGTTTTTTTAAAAATAGAATAGTTGGACATATATTAATTATATTATTATTATTTCGTATTATTCAATACTTTTTTAAATAAAATGTGTTATTTCCAAAATTTTACCATTTTTATTTACCTGCTTAATATATTCGATATTAAATCCAATCATCATGATAAAACATAAGTAAATAAAGCTCTATATACGCATGCGCCAAACTCGGATTATTCTCTGCATTCATATTAAATGGAGCCAGTATGGGCATGCGCCAAATTCGGAGATCTTGGGGAATAATGTATCCTGTAATATATGGTTTCAATAGGTCAATGTGTTGTTCGACAGTAGCTTACGAACAAGGCCGTCATGCCATTACCTTACTGAAGGCTCAGTAAGGTAATTGCATGACGAATCAAAAAAAAATCTCCAGTAATATGATCATCCACTTATTTTGCAGCTTAGACTTGGCTTTTGGCAGTGTGTGTTGATCATGTTGTTTTGTTGGAATCTGTTGTTTATAATTCAGTCACTTGATGCTAAATCATCATGACAAGTTATAGGGTTGAGTTTTGATAAAGAGCGTTTAAAGAACGAGACTGACACTATATTGTAGTTTATAAGCGACGACGTGAACATGGGGTTCACTAGGTAGCAATTCATCCAGAAAAGGTGTCTATGGTGCGAATTTTCGAATGCGAATGGCACGTTATAGAATAGCTATGATATGATAACCAGTTTCTTATTTATAATATAGCATTGTAGATAAACAATTACTGGTCCGTTCGTTATTAAACTATTTCTACTACTTAGCAACTCTACCAATGACTTTCTGATACTTCTTTCTCGACAACTAGGACTGCTCGGGAATTAAAGGGAACTTCCAACAATAGGTTATAGGCAGTAATTGGATAAATCTAGAACAAAATAAGTATAGTTATATGAGTATATCGAATTTGAGCTAAACAAAGTGTAATATAATAAAAACACTAAAATTAATTAATGTAATAATTAAAAATAACTTTCACTCAAAAGCCTTAAGGATTTTGTCTACTGTTCATCGAAAATAGGATGTATATCCCACTGAACAATGATGTTCTTTTATACGTGTACTTATCAATCCTCTTTCGCTACACAAAAGCTATTACAAAAGACCTCAAAAATTCAAAAAATTTATCCATGGTTTAGTTCCTAAATCAAAGTTATTCCAATAATGATTCGGTCCCAGCTCACATTAGCTCACAACATATTTAATACCAAGTGTTTTGAATTTCATTTTAAGTGTTTTAGAAAGAAAAAAAGATAATAATTATTTCCAACGTCTAACATTGAAACTAATTACCACATCTCATATTTACAGCTAAGCTAATACCTCACATTGTTAATATCCCATATAGCAAATTTATTAGTGCTATTTTAAACTGTTTTTTTTCTTAATTAGTGATATTACAAGACTCTGTAATAGCGGTGAAGGAAACATTACCATTATATGTGCAGAAAATTGTAATCTATTAGTTTCCTTCGCTAAAATCGAATGATTTCACAAACAACTGTTCTATGTTAAAACACGCGCGAAAAATAGTTTATTAACCTAACAGTAACCAATATTATTTACAGTAGGTTCCACAACATGCAACCGACCGACTATTACAGTGTTTAACTTATTCTATTTCAAACCCATTGGCGCTACCCATCAATTTCCAGCGGAAAAACCGCCGTTCGCTATATTTTTGCCGTAGCTACGCGGATATAATGCTAATTTCCATATATACATTGAAAGCAACACCATAATTACAAGCAGTAAATATGATACACACGCCAAGATACTATTCTTTGAGTTTACTACTTTTTACTATGACAGTAGCATGTGTATGTATGAGTTTGTGTATACGTGTGTGTATGTGTTGGGTCCCCGGCCAAAGAATTCACGCTACCATCTTGACAAGGATCTGCGGTTACCCGAGGAATCTGCAGGAACCACGTCGCATGGTCGTAATTTTAGAGTGCCGCCACAGCCGCAGCCTGATGTAAATTTCTGTTTTAATGTAACGAATAACTGTATAGTTTACAAATACAATAAATCAGTGCGAACTCATGTCATCGCCATTTAGGATGTCCAAACGTCGTAATGTTGCTGCATAAACTTTGACTTTTAGTCTAGTTTGACTTTGACCGGTCAATTGAAAAGTCCCCGGACTGACACATAGATGGCTCTACTGGAATTAAATCCATATGTTTTTAGTTAGCCATAACCGTAAAAAGATGCTTGTATGAATTTAACAGCAGTCGGATCATTAGTTTGTGAATTATAGCATTTTGAGTGAAGCAACTTTTGTTATTGTGAAAAAAAGATGGATAAAAAGAAATTTCGCGTGTTGATAAAATATTGCGTTTTGAAGGGAAAAAATACAATTGAAGCAAAAACTTGGCTTGATTCCGAGTTTCCGAACACTGCCTTAGGAAAATCAACTATAAAGGATTGGTGTGCTAAATTTAGACGTGGTGAACAAATGAGCACCGAAGACGATGAAAGCAGTGGACGCCCAAAAGAGGTTGTTACCGATGAAAACATTTAAAAAATCCACAAAATGATTTTGAGTGACCGTAAATTGAAATTGAATGAAATAGCAGACACTCTAAAGATATCAACTGAACGTGTACATCATACCATTCACGAATATTTGGGTATGAGAAAGCTCTGTGCAAAGCGAGTGCCGCGCGAGACCAAAAACAACGACGAGTTGATGATTCGGAGCAGTGTTTGAAGATGATCAAGCGTAATAAACCCTAGTTTTTGCGTCGATATGTGACAATGGATGAAACATGGCTCCATCGTTTCACTCCGAAGTCCAATCGACAGTCATCCGAGTGGACTGCACACGATGAACCCACTCCAAAGTGTGGGAAAACGCAACAGTCGGCTGGCAAGGTTATGGCGTCTATATTTTGGAATTCGCATAGAATAATTGTCATTGACTACCTTGAAAAGGGAAGGACCATCAACAGCGACTATTACATAGCATTATTGGGCCGCTTTAAGGATAAAATCGCCGAAAAAATGGCCGCATTTGAAGAAAAAAGTGCTGTTTCACCAAGACAATGCACCGTGTCACATGTCAGTGAAAGCGATGGCAAAAATCTATGAATTGGGTTTCGAATTGCTTCCTCATCTACCGTGTTCTCCAGATCTGGCCCCCAGCACCTATTTCCTGTTCTCAGATCTCAAAAGAATGCTCACTGGGAAGAAATTCTCATCGAATGAATAGGGGATCGCCGAAACCGAGGCCTATTTTGTAGTAAAGGACAAATCGTACTACAAAAATGGTATCGAAATATTGGAGGGTCACTGTAATCAGTGTATCACCCTTGAAAAGAATTATGTTAACATTAGGAATAAAAAAACTAATTTTGCCAAACAAATGTGTTTTACTATGGTAGGCCAGGAATTTTTCAATTGACCTGTTATAACAGAATTCTAATGTAAATAAAATAATGTAATCAAATATAATTTATTTGAAAATTATATTACATCTAATGCATATATTATGAAGAACTTAAATTAAAGTTAGTTATACACCCACAATAATTTGTAGGTTATGATTGTCTTATTATACTCGTATTAAACTCTCTTCCAAACCACCTATTTCCTAACAATGTATGCAGGGATAACTTGCATCGATCTACAGACTACAGAGAGCTACATATCCATATATAAGTTTTCGGTGGATACTTCTCATACAAACAGTTTTTTCTGTTGTTTTTCAGTTTCTGATTTTAGCTACAATATTTACATTAATATTAATTGCAGCTGCAGCACGTTATTCGAGGTAATCTGTGATGTGCAGTGACTGTTTTATTGGAAGAACTAAATGAGTATGTGTGTACATGTCATTTTTTGGCCAATAATTCATGCTACCATCTTGATAACGATCTGCGGTTACCCAAGAAGCCTGCAGAAATCCGGTCGCATGGTTGTCATTTTAGGCACTGCCGGCACCGTGTAGCCTTATGTACATTTCGGTTTTCACGTAATGAAGAAATGTAGAGATCCTTGTGTGGAAGGGCTAAAACCTTATAAGCCCAACGGATGTAACATTAAATATCCGGTCAAATATGTCGGGGTCTTTTTTTGCGACAGTAATGAACTGATTACATAGAAGTACGTGTAATATTACAGTAACATGAGACAATAGCCAAGGCATATGTGATTACATTTATGCAAAAAGTAACATATTTTCAGATTTTATTTTGTTAATATAATGTTATTTAGTTACCTAAATTATTATATTTGCTAAATTACGTAAATGGCCCAACCATGAAACATAATTAATTAGAAATAAAAATTTCGTTTGGATTTAGAAATAAACGCTCAATAGTTAATCAAGTGCATATATTACTGAAATTAAGAAATTATATTAAGATTATGATATAAAGAAAGTGTTTGAAGAAAAGGAAATTTGTTTAGCTATATTTCTAAACGTTGTATAGCATTTTAATAATGTATGACAACAGGGTCCCGAATATAAATTAGCAAATAAATTACCTTGTCAGATAAGACAGATTCTCAAATCCAACCAACTGATCATAGGTCGTATATTTGAACTACTGTTGTACCAATTTTGTTTACTAGTCATATATCAAACAGTAAATCCGTATGTAAACAGCTAAATATTTGAACTTGACATATAAAGCTCAAGTGGAAAGAGCGTACTAAGATCAAACATGTAATACTTTATATGAAACTAAAAGAAGTGGTAACTGCTTGGACGACAATCCATACTATCTCTACACAACAAATTGTTATATCATAAACCAGCAGTTGTGGTGCAGCATAAATAAATCCAGTGTGATTATAATGGAAGTATAATAAAAAATGTGTCCTAGAGCAAAAAAAGGGATGAAGTGAAGTTTCTTGAATATACGTAATAAAAACTTTACGTACTTTAAATATATATGGCGTGTATTAATGGGCTTGGACCTTACCTTAACTGACAATAACTAAGACAATGGTCCATTGTCACTCCCAGATTCCCAACCATCTCTACGAGTTCTATATTCTATATTCCCTTAATGAGACGCTCATGGGTAAGTTTGCAGAAACCAATTCTGAGACGCGTGAATAAGCTCAAGTTGCATCTGCCGATGTTGGAGGTGTTAAGACCCTGGTAATACTCTTTTCTCACCTCCCAAAGTTTGTTTTCGGTTAGATCCCATCGAAGTTGGTCTAGATGTCTAAAGATCCTAAAAGAGTGGTGGTTCATATCTCTACTCCAGAAGATAAAGCTATCCGTAAGTGATACTTCCCTTTTCTGGCCAAGTAATCCGCTCTTTCATTTTCAATGATCTCAGAATGAGAAGGGAGCCACAGAAAGGTGCCGGTTTTGCCCCTTCTTTCTAATTTAGAGATTAATTTACGGATAAACACTCCTAGCGGCTGTAGAAGTAGAGATGGGTTGGAGGCACTTTAAGGAGCTCATTGAATCGGAGTTTGTCTTGCACATCTTGTACTGATATCAAGGCTTTATATATAAAAAATAGGTTAGCCGTTAATACGCTCGATGAAAGGGGAGTTTAAGGAGTTCTTCTTACACCACCGATATAAATGCTGGGCCCATATAGTCATTGCTCTTAGAGCCGTCCGAGAATACGAAAAGATGATCAGGATATATCTCAGTTTTAAGTTCATTGGGTATATATTGCTAGAGTCAGAATTTTCTTTTCGTACACTCCTCATGGAGAGATCGAGAGTTGCCATGGAGGCAATCTATCCTCGAAGGTCTATATCGTTAGGAAAACCAGATTTAAGCGATTACAAACCACATTTGGGAGTTGAGATTGGTGCTTGATGGGAAGAAATGTCTGTAATGAGACAACCTTGGTTTAAATCTCAAAGAGCTGGCGTACTCGCTTGGGCGGTACGTATACTAAAATTGGAACGATACAGAGAATTGTGAAGCGTTCCACATTTTTATACTCTCCCTTCTTGGACAAAAACAAATGGCCTGTCGCCGAATGACAGCTCTGTCTGTTGATGGCAATGACATAAACAACAAACCTGAGCATACATTCCTGGGAATTATATTCGACTCACGTCTCAGCTGGCTTCCACACATCATACAAAAAACAGATTTACAGTGACGGATCTAAAAACGATGAATATACAGGAGCTGTATAACATTGAAGGAAGAACATTACAAATTGCCCTCTTTGACGAGTGCTTTTTACTGCTGAATTGCTGGCCATATACGAGGCTCTTAAAAGCGTTCAACACTGTCCAGATATAATCTCGGTGGTAATCATCACTGACTCTATGAGCTCTCTTGAGAGCTTAAAATCGGCATAGGCTCATCATCCACTGACAATGCACATTCGAGAATTAAACACTACCGGTCATAATAGCGGCAGGAATATTACCTACATGTGGGTACCAACTCACACGGGAATCGAAGGTAACGAAAGAGCCGATCATCTTGCTTGGAAAAGGAAGGGATCTTTTTAAAAAAGGGAAAAATTTTTGGAATACCTTCCGTACTGGAGAACTAACTAAACTGGGACTTAAGGATCGATAACAAATTGTGCGAGTTGAAAGAGGTGTTTTACCAAGGTATCAACATTTGTAACTTTAGCAGGCGTAAATTGGGTATTTTCTCTAGATTTACAGTAGACCATTGTCGGCTGACTCACGAGTTTCTATGTCCGCCCATTTGTGATATTTGTTTGGCAAGTTGAATGGCACGCCCTCCAAAGACGACTATCTGACCTGAAGGGATCCATGAAACAAGTTCTACAATTAAAGAACCTTGAACAACTGATGAACTATTTAGCTGCCACCGGAGTACTCCAAAATATATAATGGACTATGAATATTACTGCTAACTTATGCTGTTAACGTATGGCTCTTAAACTGCTCACTGCATATTATTCTCATACTTATGTGAAATTAACTATAAACTCGTTTAGTTTTGTTCTTTATATTGTATGTTTTGTAATATTAAAATGCACTATATAGCATAGGTCTTAAATAGCCCTCGAGGCTGAAGGGCATTTAATAAATAAATCTAATCTAATCAAAGAGCTGGCATATTTCATCAAAAGTAATTCACGTTTGGTTTCTATTGAGGGTATTTCTGATTCGCAGAGCAGGTTGTCTACTGGGCTGGTGGGCTCCCAGGGTGATTCTAAAAGCTGAGTTGTGGATTGGGTTCAAACAATTTATGTAAGAGGAGTCAGCAAAGATTAAGCATTGGCAGCTATACACCAATTTGCTTAGCGTAAGGCTTTATAAATATTTACTACGGTAACCCTATGGGCGCCCCAATGAAAATTGTTTAAAGTGCACAGGAGACCGATACCTATCAAACATTTATTATTTAGAATAAAAAAGTTACCTAAATCTTTTTGTAGATATTTAGTACTACTAATTAGTGTTTTTTCTATACAGCTTTAACTTTTTTTACGTTTTTTAATAACAAACGAAACCCGAATACACACAAGAGACAGTTTTATTAGTCATGTTAACAAAGCTCACATTCAAGAATATAATGATTATATTCTCTGACGGTGCTTAACACTATTATATTCCGACCCGAACGACTGAGGGTGCCCATTTAGACTGAATCGTTTAAAAAAGAACTCAACAGGAAGGCGGTTTCATTACCATACTCTATTATGTTCCTCTCGGTCTTCTTAAGAAACCAATATAAATTTATAGCTCGTCAATGAAACCATTACTTGATAGGTACCCGTTGTTTTTGTACGTTTTTATAACGATCCCATTGAGGATAAAATATGGGAATATAAACATGTTTATAAAAATTATGAATGGATAAAATAATGAATATATGCTTTTGTTGAAAGTTATGAGCTTCAGTAATGATTGTTTTATTGAAGATTTCAATAAGCTTAATATGAATAAACTCTTGTCGTGTTTTTAAAATAATCTATTATAATTTATTTTAACTTTATAATAGTTCTAATGCCTATTATCGAAGAACTTAAACTACAATTAATTATACATTCCTAATAGTTTGTAGGTTAGGGTTGTGTTTTGTTTTATTTACTTTTTTCTTGACCACCTATAAGGTAGAGTTCTAGGCGCCTTTTTATGTAATAATATAGAGACCTAATCCATCTACTTAACAATTGTTTATCCAAGTAGTGTATTTTACTTTCTTTAGAGAGCATATTTACCTTTTACGTTTAGATTTTGTTTCCTTCGGTGCAATGTTTCCTTGTAAAATAATTTTAATATCACCGTATTTAGATTGTTCTACTGCTACCTGTATACATATCTCTTGAACAAATTAGATTTCATTTGATATCTTATAGAGCTAACATCAGGATGACCTTGATTTGTCACCCGCTTTGCATAAGGACGGTTTCTTTTCGATGAATGCAAAATTATATTGTTATTTTTCATTTTCGAGATATTTTAGTGACTGCGCCCATATTAATATTCAGTGCAGCTGTAACACGCTAAACATATTTTCAATAAATACTGCAGCAACTTAACTCAACAATATTAATACTTACCTTTCTAATGCATCTTCTGGAAAGAGGGACTAATCTGTTTCTGGCTCTATCTAACGGCTTCGGCATTTTCAACCAGAGTAATAACAAGCAGCGATTTGAAATTCAATAAAACAAGCAAAGCGTTAAAAGAATGTGTGCCGTTGTAACTGTAGTTATAATAACTAATATTTTGAACAATTTTGGAAACGTTTGACAACCTTTGTAGCCTTTAGTTACATGTCCGAACTTACCTGCACTGTAGCATTATAGCATTGTATCTTTTTTTAACTAGCAGTATAAAGAAAAGATGATCTGATATTAAAACAAAATTGCAGTAGGCAATACATTAAACATATCAATGACGTGAGTTCACGGTTACGTGAGTTCACGGTTATTTTGAATTGACTATAGTTAACCGCACGAAACAAATTATTGTTTATTAAAAAATGCACTAATAATGTTCTGATAGCACACATCGACAACCAATTCCCACGTTGCCAGTTCTTGTAAATTTTATGTATATTTTAAGATATTAAAATTCTTAAATTCACAAAGTAACTTAATATTTCTGTGTAACATTTAAGTTACAATAATATGACAAACCAAGTACGACTTATATATACAATTTTAGCTTGTAGTTTTTTAATGCTAATAGACGAGACAAATAGAATACAAATGCGAATGAATATATTTTTAGAAACATTCTAGTTATTATATACGTTATCTTAAATTACAAATCTATTGATGCTTTTTAATTAAATTTGATAGTACATTCGACATCATCTATGACATAACAGGTCAATTGGAAAGTCCCCGGCCTGACACATAGGTGGTGGCACTCATTTTTAATCAAAAACAACCACGAGTTGATGATTCGGAGCAGTGTTTGAAGATGATCAAGCGTAATAAATCCGAGTTTTTGCGTCGATATGTGACAATGGATGAAACATGGCTCCATCATTTTACTCCGAAGTTAAATCGACAGTCATCCGAGTGGACTGCACACGATGAACCCTCTCCAAAGCGTGGGAAAAAGCAACAGTCGGCTGGCAAGGTTATGGCGTCTGTATTTTGGGGTGCGCATAGAATAATTTTCATTGACTACCTTGAAAAAGGAAGGCCTATCAACAGTGACTTGAAACAAAAAAGTGTGGAAAAAACTATGGCAACAATTCATTAATTGCGTTTCGAATTGCTTCCTCATCCACCGTATACTCCAGATTTGGCACCCAGCGACTGTTTCCTTTTCTCAGATCTCAAAAGAATGCTAGCTGGGAAGATATATTCTTCGAATGAACAGATGATCACCAAAACTGAAGCCTATTTTATCAGTGTATCGCCCTTGAGGGGAATTGTGTTGATTAAAAAATAATAATTTTGCAAAAAATGTGTTTTACTATGGTAAGCCGGGGACTTTTCAATTGACCTATTATATATATGTTGGAACGACTTAAAAAAAAGTTATATTTACTTATTATTTTACTTCAAGAATCTTCATCCTAATATTTGTAAAAGATATTCAACGATACTACCGCGAATCATCATCAATAAACGACATGAAAACAATATATCAATTGACGTCAACGCTTAGCATTTAAGCCTTCGCGGCTATTTATCATTACTGCGTTTTGGATCGTAGGTACCGTGGTACTTCTTTATGTGCATTGTTCATATAAAAATACGTACTTCCGGCGGATACAGGCTTGGCAACGTAAGTGCTCTACCTGAATAAATAATGGTGCAATTGCGGTTATGGTTAGTAAAATTTAATTGATATATAGTCAAAACAGACGATGATAAATGAACAACAAATATATGTTATATACATTATTATTGCAATATTTAAAAACCAAATACAGGATATTTCAACGGGCTCCAAGAATATTGATATGAAACGTCCAAGTTATTAGTGGAATAATAAGTTCCTAGTACACAAAAAGCATTTTAATCTGCAGTAATATTTTATATTCCGTTGTCCTAAAGTAGGGTTAAAATTCTATGAAAAATAAAATTATCTTTAAGTTATCGTTAATGATAAACCAGAAACATAATACATGTCTAATATTTTAAGGTCTAAACACGTACCTTAATTGTTAAAATTATTTTCAGGAATCATTGAAAGGTTTTTAATTTTAGGAAATTATATCAGTTATGTTATTTTACTTATTTATGTAATATAATTAATTATTTACTAGATGCTTGCTTTTTTGATCTGATCTGATCATTTTTTCACTTCAAGAATATATTTACTAGGGCAATAAGTACTTGTTATGTTTATATTTTATATACACGGCATGTAGAAAATGTAATACTAATATTAAATGATAATAAATAGTAATTAGTCTTATTCTAAAGCTTATTCTAAATTCTATATATGTTCAATAATCAGATCGTATGGTGTTCGCTGTCACTTGGCATATTTAGCTGATTAGCGAGTATATTGGGATTCACACTTCTTGCACATTGCACATTCTTTCGAAGTACTTCACAAAAGCACTTTTAATTACACTCGTTATTGGTTCTAGAGGAATATCGCGTTATATCACTTAATTTGAAACATAGTGTGATGGATATATGAGATTTGGTTGCCCCATAGTTGGATTCCACATGACCAAAGAGGCTTGAGTATAGATATATACAATAATATCTTTTTATCTAATAATAACTTGGATTTGCGCCCGAAAAGCCGATACATCTGGTAGAGTTTAAGCCCAAGTTGTGTATCTTTCTGGTGACATGGTGATACTGTGAAGAAAAAACGATGTTAGTTTGACAGCGACGTACACATCGATCAATTTTCGAACATCTTTGGCATTTAAAAACGCCGTGTGAGGTAAACCACGCTACATTAATCTGAACAAGTGATAGTCAGAAGGCGCTATGTCTGATGAGTACGCTGGGTGCAACAGAACTCGCCATTCAAGCTGTGACGGTGTATAACTGTTATGTGCATCCGTATTTCTGGCAAGGTTTGGCTGAGCTTTTTACTTTTGCTGGTCTTTTTTGTAGACTGGTAGAAATCTACAGTTACAATTTCATTCGGTTTTAGTAGCTCTTATTATACTATACCTTGCTGATCCAAAAAATTAAAAAAAATCGCTGTAATAACTAAATAGAAATAAACAAAAACTTTCTACGTGCGTTTGAAATTTGAGCTTTTCCCTCGTTTTCCCCCCATTAGATTCTGACTTGGATCAATGGGACCACCTCGGAAGTGTATTCTTTGGAATAAAAAAATAATATATATATATATATATATATATATATATATATATATATATATATATATATATATATATAGAACCTCCTCCTTTTACGAAGTCCGTTAAAAATAAAAGTATCAATATAACTTCGCATGTGACAAAATAAATGCAAACATCTGCATATAATAATCTTAAGAATTTTACCTATACATTCATATTTAAACATAATATTACCTACTAAGGCTTTTTTATTTTTAACTGTTTTATGAACATAGTTTATAAGATACTGGAAATATATATTGATTTATTATTTTCACATACCATCTGAGCCCTTATAAATCAGGCCATCGTTAAAAATTGGCTCTTGTCATTGGATCCCGCTAAATTCTAATGAAATGGGCGCTGAAAGTACTTTGACTATTACGTGCCGTGACTGTTAAAAATTGAAAACAACTAAACTGAGACAAACTAAAACGCATATCCGCTTGTAACGTTGACGCGGTCAAAGTGTCGAAGCAGTTTAACTGTTTTCGTTTATAGTGCATGCCGTTTTCTTTCCCTGACATGTCAAACGTGTTTGACCTGATGAAAATCTACACTTTTCACTTAAAATTTCCATAGAGTTCGGTCGTAAAAAGAACGATTTTCAACGTTTATTGTTCGCTTTATGATTTTTTCACAGTTAAGTAATAGTGTAAAGAATTCAACATTTGTGAAAGCTACGAGGGTTATCCAATATGTCTATGAAGGAAAATCATTCTTATTTTGGATAACCTTGTATTGTTTTTCAGCATAACCTCTTTTTATAGACTATACAATAGGCATTGACACTATAAGTTTATCCAAGCGTTTCGTCAAATTGTTGTAAAGCCATTTAAAAAATACGAGGGTTATCCAATATGTCTATGAAGGAAAATCATTCTTATTTTGGATAATCTTGTATTGTTTTTCAGCATAACCTCTTTTTATAGACTATACAATAGGCATTGACACTATAAGTTTATCCAAGCGTTTCGTCAAATTGTTGTAAAGCCGTTTAAAAATAACATTTCAGAAAGCCTTCAAAGCATCTTGAAGTTTACCCGACAGATTCCGCACAATGTAAACGGTTATCTATATATTCTGTATCGCGCGACCGATGGTCACGTATTATGACTTTTTTGACACTGAATTATCACAAGAAAAACCGGTACCTAATATTATAAACATAAATGTTAATATTTCGCCTATTATTCATTTCTTCTTCTTCTGGTGAACATGTTCTTCTACGCAGGGTAAACGTTACATGGGGGGATTTGTCTTCAACCATAATTGTATTTGCTCCAGGTGGGTTTGTAGGTTTATTGATGCTGTGACTGGATCTTCATGGGATGCTGAGATTGCTGTGTCATCTGCGTATGTTGCAGTAGTTATTTTTGTGGTGGGTCGATCGGTCGTATACAGAAGATGCAGCACTGGACCCAGTACACTACCTTGCGGAACGTCTGAATATATGGGATCTAATTCGGTATGTTCGTCGCCTTGATTTACAATAAAATATCTATCAGTGAAAACTCTCGAGATTATCGGCAATAAACTTATAGGCCCGTAGGACGTCAAAACCTTCTGGTATTTTTCCTGGTTTCAGAATCATTAAAAATTTAGCTACTTTCCAGATGCTAGGGAAGTAATTAATTCGTAGCATAGCATTAAATATAAATGTTGATAGTTTTATATCCTTTTTTGATAATTCTTTTAAAATTTTACCAGTAATTAAGTCATAACCAGGAGCTATTTTAGTATTTATCGGTCTCATTATTGTTTGTTTGACTTTTTTGACCGTTAATTTCTCGTGCGGTAAGTCCATTTAAAATGGCGAAAGCTGGTAATTTTATTTTCGTCATCTTTATGTAGCTGAGACTGGAATGTTTTAAAAACAGTTTTTAAGTGTTTTGAGAAAATGTCGGCCTTCTGTTTATTGCTTCTAGCCCAATTTTCGTTTGTTTTAATAGTTGAGTTATGCTGCTGGGGTCTCTTAGCTTTTTTGTTGCTTTCCACAACGAATAGTCTGTAGCCTCAGTTGGTGTCAATTTCTCTAGGTATTCTTGAACCCCACATTAAATGTTTTGTATTGTAATCTCTTCCGGCTATAAATCTATTACCTAGAGTACTGAAGAATTCTTGAAAGTGTTCTGCCTTGTTGTTATGTTTGGGTGGGCAATAAATCGCAGAAAGACTTTAGCAAGTTAGTTAGTTATATGCGGTACGGTTTAATACATACAGTAACACCAACGGTTTAAATCCTTTAATATAACTTATTTCATTAAGTCTAATACTTTTGCACTGAATATAGCAGAACTTTTTGAATATGAGTTTACAATTTCAAGATTATTGGTTGAGATTTCAATGTACTTTGTAACGTTCAAGTAATTGTTATAGAGTTTATCAGCGGAGTGTTATCTGTAGTTTGAGGCATGAAGTATATTCTATGGGCTAAATTGCAGAGAGGTTTGGAATTTAATATAATAGTATATAATCCATTCTTATACAAATCACTTACTGGGAATCAAGACTGGAATAGATGAAACTTTCCAAACCTACAACAAAGCAGGAAGATAAGTTTGTTCTAATGTTATTCAAACAATATCAATGTTATATTGCGCTTTATATAACAGTCATTTCAAATGAAACCCAAGCAATGCCAGTTTTAACCACAACCGCAAGAAGAAATTTACTGACTGCAGACTACTCATAAGAGAAGTAGACTGTACTGCACTAAAATACAAAAACTGATGAGTGAATTTGAGATGTTTGTATTTAATAGATGTAATTTTGTGCATTGATCAAAAAGCGGATGGACTTCACAAGCAGACTTTCAAACATGGTGGGGTAGTGTGTTGGTTTGAGGATGCTTTGGTAATAATAGGCCCAATCATACGATTATAATTTTGGGAAACTGAATAATGAAAGCTATCTGAACATAATTCAGGAAAATGCGACTTTGTGTAGAATAAATCTAACTGGTCGTAAGTGTTGTTTCCCACAACATAATAAGACTATATATTGGCAGGGATTATTAAGGGAATGGAGGACACTGGACCTAGAATATTTAAAAAGTTAATAAAAAGAATGAGTAAAATGTAAATCCGCAAAATGTTTAACGCACAATATATTAATTATATTTTAATTTGTATTAAATGTATTTTTTTATCAATTACATCTTAACAGATCTATTGAAAAGTGTTTAGCCTACCATAGTAAAACACATTTTTGGAAAAATTAGTTTTTTTTATTCAACTTAATTCCCTTCAAGAGTGATACACTGATTGTAGCGACCATCCAACTTTTTTGTAGTACGATTTGTCCTTTGCTTCAAAATAGGCCTCAGTTTTGGCGATCACCTCTTCATCCGACGAAAATTTCTTCCCAGCGAGCATTCTTTTGAGATCTGAGAACAGAAAATAGTCGCTGGGGAGCAAATCTGGAGAATACGGTGGCTTAGGAAGCTATTCGAAGGCCAAATCATGGATTTTTGCCAACGTTTTCACTGGCTTGTGACACGGTGCATTGTCTTGGTGAAGCACCACTTTCTTTCGGCGATTTCGTCCTTCAAACGGTCCAATAACACTATGTAATAGTCGCTGTAGATGGTGCTTCCTTTTTCAAGGTAATCAATGAAAATTATTCCATGCGCATCCCAAAATACAGACACAATAACATTGCCAGCCGACTGTTGCGTTTTCCCACGCTTCGGAGCGGGTTCATCGTATGCAGTCCACTCGGATGACTGTCGATGTGAAAAAATGTGACTTCGGAGTGAAATGATGGAGCCGTATTTCATCCATTGTCGCATATCGAGGCAAAAACTCGGGTTTATTACGCTTGATCATCTTCAACACTGCTCCGAATCATCAACTCGTCGTTGCTTTAGTCAAAAGTGAGCTTGCGCGGCACCCACTTTGCACAGAACTTTCTCATACCCAAGTATTCGTGAATGCTATGATGTATACGTTCAGTTGATATCTTTAGGGTGTCTGCTATTTCATTCAATTTCAATTTACGGTCATTCAAAATCATTTTGTGAATTTTTTTTAATGTTTTCGTCGGTAACAACCTTTTTTGGGCCTCCACTTCCTTCACCGTCTTCGGTGCTTATTTCACCAAGTCTAAACTTAACATTTTCAATCCTTGATGGTTGATTTTCCCGGATAGTGCCAGGAAACTCAGCTTCAAGCCAAGTCCAGTAGCTGTATTGCTTCCACGATTCTGCCATTTATCAACCTTATTTAATGGTTTAAGGCGACATCTTGGATAACTTCCTGTATCCATTTAATTTCAAGGTCATCGTGCAGCTCTTCGTTGGTTACGCAGCGGTAAGCATTGGTACATGTTCGTAGAACTTTGTTTTAGCTCTAAATCTAGCTGCTTATTGTATATGTTTTATTGTCGGTTATTTGTTATTATCTTATTGTTTCCAAATCTTGGAAGAGGACTTTGTTAAAAATAAATCATTTTCGACTATGTAAACGCCATCTTTTAGATTTCTAATTTTCTTATTGAACAAACCTGGTATATATGTAACGGGATACGGCGTTATATTATGATTTTTTTAAATATCTGTGAATTACTACGTGTGAAAACTAGACATACTTTTTAATATATTTCGCGGTACCTTATAACAAAAACCGTACAGTTATTAATAGAGATTATGAAGGATTTATTACTTTAACGATGTGATTTCTTATAACTGTTAAATGAAATAAAAACATATTTAGGTCTTGAGGTCAATATGTATACTTATTAATTTGTTATATTTTATGGACATTGAGATTTGTTGTTTAATAGTTATGATTAATATTAATGTCTTTTGTCTATTTTTCATTATCAATAAATTCAATTTAGTAACTACAGTTAGTGATTATAATTTGAAACACATTCCTATGAATAAATTGTTGAAAAAATTATAACAAACGTCATAATTTATGCGTTATCATTATCAGAAAATATTTATGTCGAAATATTTTGGAGTTAATTACGATTACAAATAAATTGTGAGATTTTAAAATTCAACTTCGAGCAGACAAAGAGCCTGTAGTACTACACCAAAGGAAACAAGAAGTTAGTTCAATTGTTTTTGTTAAGGAAGGGAAATGTGATATTATAATGAAAATTAAATGTTTTTTTTTTGTTATTTGCTATCAGCAAAATACCATTCTGAATAGGACACTGTTATTAGGAAAATATGGAACGAAAGAAGGTTCAGAAATGTGAAAAGAAAGAACGGTGTTAGTCAGGGGTTTGCAACTACAATGGTAAGTAGAGGGGTAATGTTTCGCTTAGTCCAATCATTGGTGGCGCTACAATATTATTTTAACTACTACTAACTGACCATTTTGAAGCCGGTGCCGAACCCAAACAGTTATATTAATTTAGATTTGTTTTGTTCGTAATTTAATTTTTCGTATATGTCACAAAATAATATTATTTTTGTATTATTTGGGCTCGGCACCGACTTCAAAATCATCAGTTAGTAGTAGTTAAAATAATATTGTAAATAGATAAATAGGTTTAGTTAGGTGTTAAGCTAAATTGTGTGTATAGAGTATAATATAAAATACATGTAGTAGATAGGTTAAATAAGGGTTTTGTTTATTTTTGTTTAGTTACTACAACGATTAGTATGTACATATTTTATTTTAAAATGTTTTTTAATGTTAAAAATCTAAATTTGATAATTTTTTAAATTTTTAGTGAGTTACTTATTTGTTTTTTGTCGGTTCAATTTTTTTATTAAAAATATTTTATTTTCCTCCTTCTTAGCATTAGTTATTTAGTCAATAAATTGCGCAGTTATATTATTTAATATTGCAATAATTGGGTAGACTAAGTGAAGGTATGTGGAAGGTCTACCCCGGGACGAAGTCTTATATCCTATAGTTAGTGCTTAAAAAGCAAATTGAACGGCTTTTGTACTGAACGACTTCTGATTTTCCGCCTCATCATCTCAGCCATAATATTATGCACAAATATCTGATTATTTTAGATAAAAAAAATATGTGAAAACTTTGTACGTTCCTTTGATCATTTCCCTCGATTTTCCGTCTTAATGTTAATACGTTCCTTTGATTTATACTCAATACAATATATATTTAAAGTTGTTTGACGGGTAGTTTGCTGTTAGGATAACTCAAACAATTTAAAACGCCGAAAGCAATTAGAAAAAACCCATTTCTTTTTAATGCCACTATTCCTTTGTTTCCCCGCGTCGTTTCCTCTATTTGGTTAGTCATCTCAGGCCGCTCGTACCCGGTCGATCGAGTCGCCGTTCCGTCTTTTGTTGAATATGGAAAACAAACTAATAGCGGATGTGCTTGACCCGTGGGTGCGTATGCATGCGCGCTCGATTTCTGCCGTGACCTTCACACCGCACCTGTCTCTCACGTCCGAAGAAATTAATTTGTATCTAAGGTTTTTGCCGAGTACTTCGGTAGAATCTTTATAGGTTGGACGTACCGGTCGTGATCATTAAATGTATTTTCTTATTACGTCGTCATTTTTATAAATCCGTACGGAGAAGGATAGGGAATTCAGGTTTAATGCTACTAAGACTGTTTAAGTGTTTTATGTAGAGATGTATCTCAGTGAAAAATTAAAATTGAAGAAATTATTATAGCTTTTGGTGATATTTAAACGTATTTCGTAAGATTATTTTTAACCGACTTCAAAAAAGGAGGATTTTCTCTGTTCATCTCGATATATATATTTTTTTAAGTAATTACCGAATTCATATTTCAAAGTTCCAATATTTCTTGTTAAACTTGAATGCTATCGGATCACTGCATATGATCAATAAACTATAATTTATCTGATGAGGTATCTTACATTGAATGATATTTCTCTGAACTTTAGTTTCAGAGATTTTGAGTATGACTTCAATCACTCTTCGAAAATGTATCAAAGTTGAATCGCGTGTTGGAACAATCTTTAATATTCTAAATTCACAACAATTTAACCTCAATAAAAAGTTGAATATTGGTATTTACTAAATAAACTGATAAAGTAGTAATCATAAACATTGCGATATATTACTAATGAAACATGTAGAATCTAAAAAACTTACCGGCTTCGTTAGCGCAGTGGTCAAGACGACAGGACGGTCCTCATACTGTTGCGATAGTCTGAGGTTCGAATCCCACTGGGACATGGATGTACTTTATGTTTGCGATAGTAATCGTAAATGTCTTTAGGCAACAGCGGATAATCCGACAAGGAAAATGATCCCAGTCACGCCAGTAACCAAGCTGGGTAAAACCGGATGTCTTCTGATATGCTTTCTATGTTGCTCTCTGATCAATCAGTAGGCTTAATGCCGAGGAGCGTGGTTCGGAGTCCACTTTAAACTGTAGGTCCAGATGAACCTCGTTGGTAAAATAGAACTTTGATATATTGACAAAAAACTTTTATTTTAGATGAAAACTACTTTAACGGTAATTAGTGAAGTTCTTAAATCAAAGGTGGAGAGCATACTACTGGTTAAAGATGGCGAAAACAAATTTTGAAGAAAATATCAATATGTTTGGCCGATATATCGATATTTTTGTTATTAAAATATAATAATTATAAACAAGAATTATGGATTTTTAAAAATACTCTAAATACCGATATTTTTTGACAAATCTAAAAGTAATTAAGTTTTTGGTACTTAATTTTAAACATTTAGGGTGATATGTTAATATTTTTGATTTAAAACCGATATATTTAAAAATATATACCGGTATTTTATTTTCCGATATATCTATAAATTTTTTAAATGTCTAAGCCAATATATCGATATATTTCTCCGAGGCTAATATCCCTAGTACCCACACAATTCTATTTTAATATAAACGACACTTTAATAAACTAAGGTTTCATTCAATCATGTCTCACAACTAGAATAAATATCCTTTTTCCTGAACAATCAGAGCCGTATTATCCGCGCTATATTATATATTTGCAGGTGTTCTATGATGCAAATTAAAAAATAACTTTATACAGCTGCAAAGTACTGCAAAGTACTAACGCTGTTTGTAATATTTTTCTCTGCTAATTCATCTTACGATACCATTGCGACTTGTTCAATGAATTGTTAATATATTTTCAACTTTCGATACACTAATTTACAATCAGTCAAATGCTAAGGCACAATACTAAAAATGGTTATAGAAACATCTTATCGTTCCTCTATAAACTACACGCTTTACTTTTTCCATTTTTGACTCTTTAATATATTATGCTATAAAACGACGTTCGGAAACGTAGTCAGTCTTATCTTATCCGCTGCATATATTTCAAATGTATCTATGTATAACTTGTCTATAACATGAATATTGTGAACGTTCATTACTAATTGGCCGAAATAAGTTCAACGGCCTGGAAATGATGGACAGTTGTACGTATGGATTGTTTCAATTAAAACGAGAAGTAGACCAATTAAGAGATATATTTTATTTAAACATTAATTACAAAAATATAGGAAACAGAAAAATTGTTTACGGTTGAGTAACTTGTCTCGTGATCAGTCATTTCATTCTAAATTTAGTTGCTTGGATTTTGGATTATTTCAAGAACTCGTTTTTTAGCGGCAATGGATTGAACTAAATTGATCAATTAAATTTTGGATAGTAGGAGAGAGTGAGGCTAAAAGTTCCGGAAAAATATATACATACATATTTTTTTTAATTAATCTCTTCGAACCTTTATACAACATAACCATCCTAACATGTAGATCACTTCAGTAAATGATCTGCTGTACAACTTATAATCTAAATCTTATTCTAGAAATTATTAAATCTCACTATAGGAGTCTATTGAGATCGTAATGTAGTTTGCGTTCGTCCATATGCACTACACTGTCATCGTGCACATTTAACTGTTTGGCGGGTGCATTAGGATGCACTAATAGTCTTCTAGCGTACTTCGTATTAACACTTCGAATCACACCCTTTATGGGTTCTATGGAGATACCGCAGTGAATCAGTTTGTTGGACACGTAATATGGGGCACCGACGATGACTCGCAACATGGAGGACATCTATATTAGATTTGCTAGTAGTACCCCACAGTTCAATACCATAGGTCCAAATGGGCCTAAGTATTGACTTATACAGCAAAGCCTTGTCATAATAATGTAGATGATGTAATGATAATTTAGATTTACGCCCTATCAAACAATACATTTGGTTTAATTTAAGCCCAAGCAGTTTGCGTTTTGTCACTATATGTTTCTTTCCATCTCAAACGTCGATCAAAATGTATTCCCAGATATTTAACGTTGTCTGCTAGAGGAAGTTCATGATTATTTAATTTTACTGAGGGACATGTTCTTCTACAATGGATCAATGTCACATGGGTAGATTTTATCTCGTTTGCTTTGATACGCCACGTTTTCAACCACAATTCGATTTTGTTAAGATGAAGTTGTGGGTTTTTTGTGGCTGATATTGGATCCTCGTATGGTGATAAAATCGCTATATCGTCAGCATATGTTACAACACTAGTGTTTCTTGAGATCGGTAGGTCAGCTGTATAGAATAGATATACCAATGGGCCAAGAACACTGCTCTACGGAACACCCGAATGTATTGGGTGTAGGTCAGTGTATTCGTTACCATGTTTGACAATAAAATAAAATAAAATAAAATGTCTGCCTGTGAGGTATTATTTCAGCAGTTGAAAGTGCGTACGGGGCAAAATATTTTTCAATTTAACATGCAGTCCAGTGTGGCACACCTCGTCGAAGGCCTGAGAAATGCAGCGGAGCAATATTTTTTATCGTTTAAATTTTTGTTAATTTGGTTGACTAATCTATGTATTTGTTCTGTTATTCCGTATTTATTATGGAAGCCAAATTTTTCAAAAACTTTAGAGATCACAAGTAACAGGTTAATAGAACGATAAGAAGAGACGTCTTCCTGATTTTTTCCCAGGTTTAAGAATCATAATGATTCGAGTCACTTTCCAAGTGCTAGTAAAGTAATTAGGTCTTAGCATGGCATTAAATATGTATTTGATGCACTTTTCTGAGAGCTCTTTTAAGATTCTTCCAGTAATTAGGTCAAAATCAGGGGCTTTTTGAGCATTGATTTATTCAAGTATTATTTGTTTTACTTCCTTAACAGTAAATTTCTCATGTGGCAGATCCATTTGTTACATATATACATATGCACTAAAAAATGTGCGTTGGCTTAGCAACTATTCAATCATCGATCCATTTTCAGGCAAAACTCCCCATTCGAGCTGCAACACGGTATACTTCAATAATTCTTCAAAATTCTTGCAATGTGCGACCGAGCGTTGTCATGTGACAAGAAGACTGCGTCTGTAGCTCGGTATTGCTAGTCTTTTCTGTAACAATACACCATTAAATTTGTTTAATTGACCTCCCTAGGCGCCTTAGAACACGATAACAACTTGATCAAATCCCTACCCATCGACAAACCCCGGTAGCTAAACTACGACAATCCCAGTCGTATCCCAGGGTCTCTGTCATCCGCAAAACTATACCGAATCGCGACATCAGTAAAAGATCATTTGGTTCTAGCTGGTTAATCTGAAATAAGAAGAAGAAAAAGTCACTTTGTATCGCAATTCAACAAGTCGCCTCTTCTTTTCGTAAAACAAGACAGTTTTACGGAAAAACACTACGCTTTCACCTACAGCAAGTTCAAAGGTTGGCAACGCTGGTGGATTGGTACCATGCGGTTCCCGACTATAAAAGACCAAACAGAAGCAGGTCAACAGCGCTACCATCCCTTTACCTAACCTAATATCCCGTCAATTGTGCCGATGACCGCACGTATCATTTAATATCGCAATAAACGAGTTTTTATTCAAACAGTGTTTTCAGTTCCCGCGCGAATTCCTTCCACAAAATAGTAGTGAGGGTTCGGACAAACAGTCGCATCGACAGCCACACAATCCGACCGGCCGGACCAACATTCCTACAAACTGTATCTCATTTCTTACTTTTTCGGAAAAATTTTGGCCATTATTATTGTTTGTACATCGCAGTAGTGACATTTACAATTATAATTTTATTATTTTCCTCATTATAAATTTGCAGTAGTATAATCATATTATTATTAATTATTAATATTAAGAGTATTTCTACTGTATTATTCTAAAGGAAGAATATTGTGAAATGTAAGTTAAGAAAACACATTAACATTATGTTGTTTTTCATAATACGTTTACGAATATCATTTTACTATTTAAGTGTAATTCTTAAGTAAATTTATTATTAATTTGCAGGGCCGTCATTATTTCTTCCTTCTTACACTAATAGAATTATAACTTAAATAAAATATAAATAAAGAAGACATTATACTTTTCTTTAATATTAAGTAATTTGATTTTTTTAACAGAGTACAATGCTTACACTACGTAGAGGGGCTTATTTAGACGGTAAAACACGTAACGCGACAGCTATACAGAATGCAAGAGCCGAAAGAAACGCAAAACATATCCAGCACGACAATACTGATGAACATGAAAGAATGACACAATTTCATCAAATAGAATCAGAAGATGTACGAGCTACAAAACAACGTTTGCCTGGACAGCTAGTATACATATAGATTCTTCCAACATTTCACTGAAATATTACTTTTTTTCTGCAAATTTAATTTGAGCATTTATGATCTGTGGTTAAACCGCAATCATGTTTCGAACCAATCAAAAGAAAAACAACATTATAGAATTAACTAGAAAGCCAAATCGATAGTTAAGACACAATAATGATAAAAATATATTATAAAAAGTAGAAAACATTTTAGAACTACACCGATTGATTTAAAATGGCGACCGTATCAATCAATGAAACGCTCTTTTCTGTATGGGTCACAACGATGCATTCAAACAGAGTAAACGTGCAAAAATAAAAGAAAAACCGCGGTGAAAGTATACAGAAGGAGGTTAAACAACATTTTTCTTCAAACATTTGATTTCTGCGGTTTAACAGCGACAATATAGACGAGTTAAATTTATTACGAAGTTTTTTATGTTGCCTAGGCGGGTAATTGATGTGGGTACCGAGAAAGAATCTACGCAGCAGTACCGAAACGTCGATAGGAATGGTCATTTCACTTTCCTAATTACGATTTCTTTGTCGCGATGTTAACTCAACAGGGCTATTAGAAAAATTGAAATAGTTCCGAGTCTCTTCATCGAAATAATAAACAACTTGTTGGAAACGTTTTATGGCTGTCTATATGATATCTATTAATTGTTCTAGACTTGTTCTAGACGATATCTATTAGAGATTAATTACAATTAAGACAATTAACCTGGATATATGTCGTCTAATATTGTTTAATATTTGATTGCTAGTCGTCACACTAGTTTATTGTCTTAGGTATATAAAAATATTTTATATTTATTACCAGCAGTACCGGTAATAAATTATCGGTGATTATCGTTTTTTTCTAACAGATGTAATGTTATGATTTAACATTTATTCATGATGACTATGATTTTATACACATAGTAATTTCATTCTATTGACATCAAGCTTCAATATTCAAAGTCAATTGAAAAGTCCCCGGCCTGACACATAGATGGCGCTACTAGAATTAAATCCATATGTTTATTAGTTAGCCCTAACCCTCAATAGATGCGTGTATCATTGGATAGATGCGGAATCATTAGTTTATGAATTATAGCATTTTGAGTGAAGCAACTTTTGTTATTGTGAAAAAAATTGATAAAAAGGAATTTTGCGTGTTGATAAAATATTGCTTTTTGAAGGAAAAAAATACAGTTGGTGCAAAAACTTGGCTTGATGCAGAATTTCCGGACACTGCCCTAGGAAAAGCAACCATCAAGGATTGGTATGCTAAGTTTAGGCGTGGTGAAATGAGCACCGAAGACGGTGAACGCAGTGGACGTCCAAAAGAAGTTATTACCGACAAAAACATAAAAAGAATCCACAAAATGATTTTGAATGACCGTAAATTGAAATTGAATGAAATAGCAGACACTCTAAAGATATCTACTGAACGTGTATATCATGTCATTCACGATTATTTGGGTATGATCTGGGCTAAGTGGGTGCCGCGCGAGCTCACTTTTGACCAAAAACAATGTGATATGTGACAATTGACGAAACATGGCTCCATCATTTCACTCCGAAGTCCAATCGAGAATCATCCAAGTGTACTGCACATAATCAACCCTCTCTAAATCGTGGGAAGACGCAATAGTCGGCTGGCAACCTTATGGCGTCTGTATTTTGGGATGCGCATGGAATAATTTTCATTGACTACCTTGAAAAAGGAAGGACCATCAACAGCGACTATTACGTAGCGTTATTGGACCGTTTGAAGGACGTAATCGCTGAAAATCGGCCGCATTTGAAGAAAAAGAACGTGCTGCTTCACCAGAATAATGCACCGTGACACAAGTCAGTGAAAACGATGCCAAGAATCCATGAATTGGGCTTCGAATTGCTTCCTCATACACCGTATTCTTCAAGTATGGCCCCCCAGTGACTATTTCCTGTTCTCGGATCTCAAAAGAATGCTCGCTGGGAAGAAATTTTCATCGAATGAACAGGTGATCGCCGAAACTGAAGCCTATTTTGAAGATAAATCGTACTACAAAAATGGTATCGAAAATTTGGAGGGTCGCTATAATCAGTATATAACCCTTGAAGGGAATTATGTTGAATAAAAAAGCTAATTTTGCTAAAAAATTATATTTTACTATGGCAGGCCTGGGACTTTTGAATTGACTTGTTTTTTTATTTTGCACCTTATATAGTAACACAGTTATTGATTTATACCTCTTATAAAATGTCAGGTATCTTGCCTGAAAATGTGTATTTGCGGCACGCATTACTTCTCTTGTTTAATCAAAATAAAAAAGCTGCTAAAAGTCATATTTAGCTGCTAGACATTTACGGTGGACATGCTCTAACATGTCACACGTGGTTTCGAAAATTCAAATGTGGTCATTTTGATGTGCAAATCAAAGAACGTTTTGATAGACTGAAAGGTTTTGAACATCCGATACTACAAGTGTTATTGGATGAAGGTCCAACTCAAGCTCAAAAACCATTGGCGGAAGCGTTAAATGTGGCTGAAGGAACCATTAGCGACCGATTACCAGCAATTGTGACTAGCGAAATATGGGAAGATGGATATCGCATCCATTGAATGACAGGAAAATGGAAAATCGAAGAAATGTCTGTGCGATGATGCCCCAAAATGTATAATCGGAAGTAATTTCTACGGGTGACGGGTGATGAAGAGTGGATTAATTTTGAAAACTGTAAGGGCAAATATTATAGTTCACCTGGCCGGACAAACCGGGCTGATCGACTCCAAGGCGAAATCATTTTGGTTGCAAGATAGTGCTCTGTGTTTGGTGGGCTACAATAACTATCTAACATAGTGAAACAGTTAATTATGATCGCTTCTGACAACCAATAATCAATTTAAACCATACATTGATCGAAAGACATCCAGAATGTGCTCAATGACACGGTAAAGTAATTTTACAGCACGACAACGCAACATCCCATAGAGAAAAACCGTCAATAAAGCGCTCAAAGCACTTGAACGAATTATCGCATCCATTGTACTATGCAGATCTTGCCCCGTCTGATTATCGCATCAATTTTTCGCATCAATGAGACACGCACAGTTTTTTGTGATGGCGTTCATAAATTGCCTTAAAAATGGACAAGATGTATAGAGTCGAATGACCAATACTTTAACTAAATACATTTTTCCAACTTCTTGAAAATTATGTATATTTTACTGAAAAAAAAACCAGTAATCACTTTACGGTATACCTGGTATATATTAAAAAAGGAAAGGAATAAATCCACTTATCACTTACCAAGAAATTTTGCTTCATTATATCCCAATTGTCGGTTTTGGCTTCAATGGTAAAAGAATGAGTGATCGTGAGGTCAGTGATAAAGAATGCCCTAGAGGACCAGCTCAAGCTCTTAAAGAAGTATTAGACAGTTTTGCAGTTGATAAATCAACTATTTCTATCAAGTACTAAATCCATCAGATGCAGAAATAAACGACAATAAAAGCAAAATAATGCTTTGAGAGTAGAATAAGCGCTCTATATATATAAATCTTTGTCGCTGTTAGTCATTGTGGAGTAATCCCATTCCTGAGTAAGCCATCTTACCTCTCTTGATGTTACGAAGCACAAATCTAAAGATGTTAATTTCTAACATCGCTAATACGACGCAGTTACATATTTTCATCTATGTCTTCGCATTTTCCGATATAGTCCAAATTTTAGTGTTGAATAGCAGAGAATGTCGATGCTGTACTATGAAATCCATGTTTAAACATACAAATGCAGTCTCAGATATCAGTAAATCTTCTTGGAATTTAAACTTTAGGAACGATATCAGTAATAGGACTTTTCACAGAACTCATTTTTGATACAAATTGGACAACATCTCATTCATTAATTAAATTTTCTTTGAATTTTCAAAGCCTCAGTCATGGACTTCTCCGAACTGTGACTTAATTTGAAGTGTAATTGTATTATTAATGAATGATTTTATATGACACTAATTGTTGTTATCGAGCACTATTTTTATGTGAAGTAATGAACAATCCAAAAGTACCAAAAAAAAATCCAAGCACACAATTAATTATGGGAAATGAGCAAGATGGCATAGATATCATCAAGACAAGCAACAGCGAGTAACAGACGCAAAATCAACTTCTTGTATGCTAACGACTACACGGTTGTAGAAGTTGTGAAGGATACACTGCATCCAGCATACTTACCAGACATAGCACCTGTTGACTACCAAATGTTGAAGAAGTGCAAAAAAGAGTTGTTGACTGCCAAACCAACAATATATTTTTTCAACAAATGCCTTTTTAAGGTGAAAAAAATGTTCAAAATATACGATAGCACTTAATATGCTATATCTACAAAAAAATCAAAAACTTTTGCTGCAAAAATTACGACAAAACTCAACACTAACTTTAGTAATACTAACATTTATTGAAGGATTGTGATTCTGAAGCACTGTATAATGGAAGCCAACGCTAAGCTGCGAAAAAAGTGCTTCAACGATCATAAAACCTACACACTTAATGATTGGACGGTTGGGTTTATATATAGAGAACCCTAAAAGAACCAGTCAATCATGTGGAAGGTTTCTTTATGATTAGGGCGTCAATATCATGACATTCGGCTGGTCTTCTCATTCACATCACTGACTAGATTATTGCGAAGTAATATCTCGACATCCTCAATGATGAAGTTATTTCTATGACTAGCATATTGCTGCAAAACACTATATATTCCAAGATGATAATGCGCCTAGGCAAAACCGCATGGTCAAAAACAGCACCAGTCATGAAAATAGATTTCCATCTCCAACATCATTGAAGCAACTGTCGGGTGTATTGCTTCCGGATGTTGTTGGATGCAGACAACATTCTGTTGGAAAAAATTCAAAAATCATTATTAATAAATATATAATATATATGACAGATGTTCATATCTGTTTATCCCTTGTATATTGTAATTAATATGGTACAGTTTGATTATTATTGATTAATATTATTATGTTATCAGAAAGATGGGAAAATGCAAGAAAATGGAAAAAATGTTGTGATTGAACCTAGGTTGATAAGTTACTTATTTACATTTGCACCGTTAGACAAATCTAATAAAGTGCAAATTTACATAATAGACCGATTATTTATATTACATCCTTAGTGTTATTATAAAAAATGAGCCTGCATATGCGGATTAACAGTTAATAAGCTTTAACGACGTGTTGTTGGATTCTACCAGATAAAAAAAGTTCACTGTCAACAGTTTCATATAAAATAATTGGCTAGCATTAGTTCCATTCTTTAACCATTTGCGTGTCTATACCATTTATTATATTTGACGTATCAGTTACCTTTATTCATTCATAGATTAATGGGATATTTCGCTGGATATCTATTTTTATAGAAAAATGCCTTTGCTAACTGCGATATCTATATATCAGACATGATTCATAACAGTTAAGTTTATATTCTGAGTTGGTTATGTTGTATTTTATGAAATCTTAAATACAGTTTTACAAAATTACTCAATATTTCATGTTAGTTCCATATGTTAGAAATTCCTTTCGATATGGTATTTAATTTTAAGTGATTTTCATTAATTGTGTTTTTGATTTACATAAAAATAAATTGTTTGTATATTTTGATTTGTTATCTGGTGAACTCAGAACAGGTAAGAATTGTAAAATTTTTCTTGCTTAAGAACTGGTAGTAATTGATAAGGTTCTAGAGGCAGCATATCATTATTATCAAAGTGTATTAGATTTTTTTATGTTTAAATTTTATTGGTATTAACTTCTAATCTATTTCAGGTTTGATAATATTGCAGATAATAAATATATTAATTTGTTGTGATCAAGAGTTAAAATTAATCGTTTGTTGGTGAATTTTTAACGAATTAACGAAAGACATAGAGTACAAATTAACGATGAGCTATCAGTAATGCTGATATTCCAGAATATTACATAAAACGATAGCTTAAAATAAATAAGTTTACTGACACGAAAAAATGTAACAGCTGTTGTTTTAAAGATTGAGTAATGGAATAAAGTGAAGTATAGTACTGGAATAAGTAAAGAATGATGCAATTTTATATAAAAATGTAGATAAAGAAACTATTCTTTTATTAAGCAAGCCTAATTTTTTATACAATTTATTGTTTTTCAATGTATAGGTGTATATATAGGCTAAAATATAGGTGAAAAATATGTCTAAAAATAAAAATTATATTTATACATAAATGAAGTAATGAAAGTATGTCGGTAAACTAAAACTAAGTCCTTTGTATAATACAAATTTGTATGTGTTATAGAAGAAGTTATGAATTATTAACAGTAATTTAACAAACATTGAAATAGCTGATAAATATTAAAATGTTTAACGATGAATGTAACGATATATGTAACTATATAACATTTTATTTTTTGAATCATTTATTAATTATTTTAGTAATTTATTTTATGTACCTAAGTTTTGAGAGGTCAATAGTCCATTTAATAATTTTAAATACATTACTTTAATATAATTTATATATTGTAAAGAATGTGCCTAATTATGTTCGTTATGATTTTAAGTATTACGCAAATATGTTCATTTAATATTTCATCGGTAGTGAGCAACAAATTAGATTTGTTTTGTTCGTAATTTAATTTTGTGCATATGTCACATATTTATATAATTATTTTTGTATTGTTTGGGCTCGGCACTGACTTCCACTCGGTAGTAGTTAAAATAATATCGTAAATAGATGAATAGGTTTAGGTAGGTATTAAGTTAACATTCTTGTGTACAGCAAAATATAAAATACGTGCAGTAGATATATTAAATAATGTTTTTGTTTATTTTTATTTAATTATCACAACGACTATCATGTACATATTTTATTTTGAAACGTTTTTATCCCTATAAATTACGCAGATATTTTATTAAATATTATAATAGCTGGCCAAGTAGAGGCGCGTCTCGTATGAGGCAAAAGTTGTTAGGCTCTAGTCGGGAATCGAATCCACGACCTCCGAATGTGAGCTGAACGCTCTACCCATACCACCATAGTGGCAGTTGCCTGCAGTATTTCTGCGCCTTTTCATATTATATCGTTGGTGCTTAAAAAAGCTTTTACAGTGAACTACTTTCGATTTTCCATCACATCGTTTCAGCAATAGCAAAAATATGTGAAAATTTTGTACATACCTTTGAAATTTGAGGTTTTCCCTCGATTTCACCCCTTCCCCTCGAACTGATCTTGATTTGGATCTAACGGGACCAACTCGGAAATGCGCTCTTTCGAATAAAATAAGAATTTTGAAAATCGGTCCGTAAATGACGGAGAAATATATTTTATTCTATTAAGTTGTTGCAGTTCTGAAAATAATCTTACTCATGATACTTTTCTTATAATGTTCAGTGAATTTTAAACTTATTAATACTTTATTGATAATTAAATCTTAATGTTGTTTAAAAAAGGTTAGTGAGGGTTAGTTCTCAAGATAGTTTGCAAGTATTTTAATACAGAAACATTTATTACCGTAACCAATGTTGTATATCAAATATATTTCTGACTAACGTTGGGAATTATCGACTGAAAACAGTCGAAAGCGTTGATAGTCGCAAAACAGTCGATAGTCAAAAAAATAGCCAAAAATAGTCAAATGTACGGTTCGAGTGTTTTTTCCATTCGTGATGTCAGACGAAGATGTACGAATTCTTTCTATGTAAAATGTGAGATAGGAAAGGACGGAGATAAATGCTTGGAGCAGTTAAATTGAAATGTCTTTATATTCTTCAATGGTAGTATAAGTGAGACAGAGATGTATATATATTCATTCACGTGATAACTTAGTCATTCTTATAAAACAAAGTCGGCTTTTCTGTCCCTATATCCCCATGTGCGCTTAAATCTTTAAAACTACGCAACGGATTTTGATGCGGTTTTTTTCAGTAGATAGAGTGATTCAATAGGAAGGTTATGTGTATAATACATGCATAATATACTAAGGCAACATTGCTAATTTTAGAGGTTTCTAACGTGATGTCGTAAATTAACCTATTTTTTTAGGCTTATTTAGCAATTAGCAAAAACGCTGCCTAACCCTACGAGTTAGATCAAATTAATGTACTACAGTATTGTACACCATAAAAAGGTCTACAAAAAAGTCCGCGATGGTATATGTTTATCTTTTAGGGATAACCCACATTAACCATTTTTATTGTTTACTTTTTACGTGAGAAAATGGCTTATTTACGAAGCTATTTTAAGCAATACGGCATTAATCCTTATCGAATTAAGTACCTTAAATACAGTGTGCAATTAATATAGATCAATATGGTTCCTTACAGCATGTAAATTAAACAAATATTTTCGGAGATATTACAAATTTAAAATTTGCGTTTAAAAATGTGTAATGTAATAAAAATTGTATGAATTTAGATATTCCAAAGATAGCAGGAAATCTTCATAGTAAGTATAGGGGAAGAGGAATTGTTTTACTCCAAATTGAATGCGTGCAGGCCAAGGGCAGTAATGAATGAACCAATAATACTGGATCGATTTTAATCATGTTTTCATTGAGTGACATAGGCATATATATTTTATGCCCGTGCAAAGTCGGAGCGGGCCGCTATGTTTTTATATACAACGTTCATATTTTTTCTGTAGTGTATTTAATTTAGTATCAGCACTGCACCCGTGCAAAGCCGGGGCGGGTCGCTAGTAAATAATATAATTTTAAAGGAAGTATGATTACTTTTATACTGAACGTTCTGTTGATGTGTAAAAAGGAATGGAATAATAGTTTTATATAAGTTTTACAAAAGTTTTATTTATTTTTGAATATAAATATTTTTAAATTACTGTGAATATTATCATGTTCAACTTTTCTTCCGTGAAGCGGTTTCTTAGAGCGTAATTATTTGCCCAGATTTTGAAAAAACTCGTTCCCAGGGGACAGATGTTGCGGGCATAGAGGAATATTTTACGTGTAACTGATATAATTCAGGTAGTTTTATTTTATGGGTTTGCTAAAAATCCAATGGGTTTTCTAAACGCCCAATAAATGGAATTTTCAAATACTGCTAAATATGTTGGTTGCTGCAGTACTTGGAATAATTACTTCTTTGATTCTAGCCATTTTTTTTATCAATATATCTCTAAATACATCCTTGGTCAGTAGTTTTGTCTTGGTTTTCGAATTGTGGAACTATATTTGTATTTATTGAAGTTAGAATGGAAGATACCTCTTTTGTGATAACTTTTTGTATCGCCTCAGCATTATTTGCAATACCAAATCCTATTTTTTTAATCTAGGATCTAAAAATGTGGATTTCCCGCATATCGTATTTATTTCTAAAATTGTCAGTCTTTTATTGAGGACATCTAATAAACAAATTTGTCATTTTTTCCCCATTCACTTGTTAAAATCCTGGATTTGATAGAACGTTGTAGTCCCTTTATTAACTGTATAATTAAAGACATCGTTGGGATATCTTTCACCAGATAACTCGGTGGTCATTATTTCAATGGGCTTTAAAAATAGAACACATTCTGTTAAGATAGCCCATTCGTTAACAAATAAAAACTGTGATGCTCTTCTTAATAGCCAACAAAATATGAAAGTAGAATTTTTGCTATCAGAAAATGTATTTATTACAAATATTTAGTATACTTTACTCACCTCTTTATCATTAATATTTTTTAAAAAATGCTACTGTAAAAAACTTTTCAAATCTTTTGGATCTATGCAATCTCTGAAACCCTTGGAACTTAATTTTAGTTTTCAAGATTTTAGGAAAAAAGTTTCAACAAACAAGAGGCTTGGACAAAAATCAGAAAAGTATTACTATTATACCAGTCCAAAGTATTACCTATTATGCCAGTCAAAAGTATCTTACTATTTATCATTTACAATTTAATTTTTTTGCCCTCGAAAACTAGCGTTCCAAAATGCTGCTATATTAATTTACAATATATAGTTATTCACAAGCAAACTACAAAAAAAACATAAAACCACATATATTACATATAAATGTATATAAACATAAATTCGGCGCATTACTTTCAAGGTAGCAGCTAGGACGGAAGGCCAGAACGTTAAAAATCAGTCGAATGAACTAGTAGAACCGAAAATAGTAACTAAAAGTAAACGACTGTCGAAACAGTCGATAGTAAATAGTAATAAAATCAGTCGGACCGAAAATAGCGATTGAAAACAGTCGACTGAAAACAGTCACTAGTAAAAACAGTCGAATAAAAAATAGCGACTGAAACAGTCGACAGTAAAAAGTAGTCAATTACTGAACGGTCGATAGTCGATTTCAGTCGATTGTTCCCAACACTATTTCTGACCTTACATTGAAAATATTGTCAAGTCAAACTTCAGCAATATTAAGATATCATTTTTAAGTTATCCTCTTTACCCTACTATGAGAGATTAACTTCGAATTTCGACCAAAGGGCGTTTATTTTTTCTGCTGCTCTCACTATAAGCTTTAATTTTTGTTCGTGCAATCCTCCGTATACACAAACATACCTCTTGTTCAACTCATTAAGATAATTCTTGAAATTATGGTAGACTCCATATAATAGCTGTTCCCTCAGCCGTGAATCCATAAATTGGCTGGCAAGTGACTCAAGATCGACAATCATCAACTTTCACAGTTAGGTATGAGTTTTTTAAGTACAGCTTGGAATAATTGCGCGCTATATATATCACGCAAATTAACTTCCACTTTATATTGTTCGAAACGCATATGACTGTACGGTTTCGTGAACAATGGAAAATAAAAACGTATTTTTTGTTTTTCGATTTTTCCCAGGCCAGTCCGAAACGAGACCATTAACTCCTTTATCAACGGTTTGGGAAAAACAATTGAAAAATCTGTTTAAAATTTCAAACCGTCGTGGGAATACTAGCGTGAACCGAACCATATTCTTAGCACGTGTCTGGTTGGAAACACCTCTTGCATCGACCGAACTAAATAAGTTAGAGTAACTGCTTGTAAGCGATTTTCAATTTCCCCGTATCTATCCGAGGCATAATTTATTTTCTCCTGTAGATGGATAGATTCGGATTTTAATAAGTAGCAAATATCAATTCCCATAGCGCCATTACTCATTGATACCCACGCCGAAAGATTCGAAATTTATGACATTGGTTTGAATTTATGTTCCGACTGGATCAGTTTTGTAAACTCTTCAAGAATAGACTTGACTATTCGCTATTGCCTATAAGTAGTTACCTTTTATCATTAATAATTACAATAATTTTAATCAGAGTATATGTGTATGGATATTATTTTATTTTTATCTATAATCGGACAGTAAATGATTCCGCGATATTAGATGAACAATTTTAATTCGGCCCTTTTCAATAGATATCCTCAATGTTTTTGTCATATTTTTTTATAACTGGCAACACTGGTATTTGACTTTTTTCCTTTACTAAATAAACTTTTAAGACTCAATTTGTTTACGTAAGAAATACGAAGTTACGTAAAAATATTACACCATAACAACTTTGAAAATGCATTAATATTTTTCAGGTCTTTCATTATTGTGATGGCATGTGCTTTGATCAGTGATATCTGCTAAATTCGATAATTTCGCATAATATTGATACAATAACATTGCAGGCAACTGTTTCTAACGTCTAACTGTTAGAAAGTTAAGCTAGTACGTGGAGGTCGCCGGTTTGATTCCCAGTAGGAGTAGCAACTTTTCTTGTGTGGTTAGAACATTTACCAAAAAACTCAGACTAGGTAGCGGAGCCCGGGGCCTGAAAGGTCCTTTATTTTCAATCGTTGTTTCTTTATTCCTATTTCTTATATCCTTATACGGGCTATCCATTGTAATACTTAATAAAATAACTGCGTATTAATTATTTTGTGATTGATTTATTGAGTAAATACGTAACATTAAAGAGAGAAAACTAAAATAATTTTAAGAAAAAATTAAACCGATTTCAAAAATAAATAAGGAACTCATTAAAAAGTTAAAAATAATCAAACATAGATGTTTAACACATAATAATCGTTGTAATAGGTATATAAAAAACAAGCGTATTTAACCTATCTACTATACGTATTTTATATTCTACTATATACACAAAATTTAGCTTAATACCTACCTAAACTTCTTTATCTATTTACAATATTATTTTAACTACTACAAACAGATCAGTTTGAAGTAGGTGCCTCAGTGTTGGTGATATGAAAGTGATATACATAACTTATCTGTTTTATTGTTATTTTTATAATAACATTATTGTTTTCAAAGTTTTGAATGGTAGTTTACCACACATTCTCTTTACTAATCGTTTATTTGTTGATCGAATTCAGTATAACCTATTTATCTATTTACAACATTATTTTAACTATGTTACTACCAACTGATCAGTTTTAAGTCTGCGCCGAGCCCAAATAATACAAAAATGATAATATAATTTTGTAACATATATGCAAAATTAAATTACTAACAAATCAGGTAGGTAGGTATTAAGCTAAATTGTGTGTATACAGTAGTATATAAAATACGTGCAGTAAATAGGTTAAATGAGTTTTTTGTTTATTTTTATTTAGACATTAAAACGTTTTTATTTTGGTGTTAAAAGTTTGATTATTTTTTAATTTTTAGTGAGTTCCTTATTTTCTTTGAAGTCCGTTCAATTTTTTATTACTTTGAATAAAATACATTGTACAGATTTTTCACAGTATAGCTTCCAGTTAAAAAAATCCTTTAAGAGTAATTTGTAGGCCTTTGATTGTTATTTTAAATAACCCTATTGTTTCCAAACCTTTCAATGGTAGTGTACCACCGATTCTCATCACTAATCGTTTATTTGTTGATCGAATGCAGTATAGGCCGTTTAAAAAAGGCAAAAATCACTGTCTGCCTTTTTTGGTCGTCGAATATATCTCGATACTCTCCCAGTACAGGTTCAGGTATACTATACGGTTATTTCTTCTCGCGATGCCCGCAGAAGAGGCACGTCGGCGGTCTCGCTGCCTTCCAATTTTCGTAGATACGAACGAAGCAGCCCATCAACGTCGGTCGCTGTTAAAGTGGTGCCTAATAACAGGCACGGCTTTACGTAAATACTGACCAACAATGGCCGGTCGTGAATGACTCCTGGAGTTGGAGATGAACGAGCCTGCATCGGCCAGAGGCGCAGAAGGTCTCCACGCCAGATATTTGTATATTCCAGTTTTATGAAGATGAATTCTGTTAAATGGTTTTCAAATATTAATAAATACTTGATAATATATCACAAATGTTTGACATTAAGTTTTATAATCAAAAGAAATCACTCACCGGCACTCAAACTGCGCGACAAAACTATAGCACAGTTAGTTAAAAAAGGAACTAGTCAATATTTTTAATCTATATTTTGGAAGTGAGTAAATTTTCCTCTATTTTTCACAACTTCAGCGTTGGTAGCCAAATTATTATGGACAGTACTCGTATTTATGTAATTTATTGATAATTATATTTGTTTGAATAAATGATGTTTTTAAATGATTATTTTATCCTAAATAGGTACTGGTATTATTATTATTGTTTTTGTGAAGTGGTAACACAGTATACGCGCGTCATTTCTAAATTTTGTGATGTTTCTTCTTATTTCAGTTATTGTCCGTTAAAACGTCTGCTATAGCAGGTCCGGAAGATTCGAAAAGTCCCCGGCCAACCATAGTAAAACACATTTTTTGGCAATTTTATTTTATTCAACATAATTCCCTTCAAGAGTGATACACTGATTATAGCGACCCTCCAACTTTTCGGCGTTTCGGCGATCGCCTCTTCATTCGACCAATAGTTCTTCCCAGCGAGCATTCTTTTTAGATCTGAGAACAAGAATTATTTGTTGAGGGCCAGATCTGAAGAGTACGGTGGTTGAGGAATCAATTCGAAGCCCAATTCATGGATTGATGACACGATGCATTATCTTAGTGTAGCTGCACTTCCTTTTTCTTCAAATGCGGTCTTTTTTCGGCGATTTTGTCGTTCATATGGTCCAATAACGCTATGTAATAGTCGCTGTTAATGGTCCTTCTTTTTTTAAGGTGGTTAATTAAAATTATTCCATGTGCGTTCCAAAATAGAGACGCCATAACCTTGCTAGCCGACTTGTTTTCCATGCTTTGGAGCGAGTTCATCATGTTCATTCCACTCGGATGACTGTCGATTGGATTTCGGAGTGAAACACTGCTCTGAATCATCAACTCGTCGTTGTTTTTGGTGAAAAGTGAGGTCGCGCGGCACTCACTTTGCACAGAACTTTCTCATACCCAAATATTCGTGAATGATATGATCTACAGATTCCGTTGATATCTTTAGTGTGTCTACTATTTCATTCTGTTACAATTTACGGTCATTCAAAATACTTTTGTGGAATTTTTAAAATGTTTTCGTCGGTAACAACCTCTTTTGGACGTCCACTGTGTTCACTGTCTTCGGTCTCATTTCACCACGTCTAAACTTAGCATACCAATCCTTAATAGTTGATTTGCCTGGGCCAGTGTCCGGAAACTCGGCATCCAGTCAAGTTTTTGCTTCAACTGTATTTTTCCCTTCAAAAAGCAATATTTTGTCAACACGAGAAATTCCTTTTTATCAATTTTTTTCACAGTAACAAAAGTTGCTTCACTCA
This sequence comes from Rhynchophorus ferrugineus, assembly GCF_030347505.1. Classification (NCBI taxonomy): domain Eukaryota; kingdom Metazoa; phylum Arthropoda; class Insecta; order Coleoptera; family Curculionidae; genus Rhynchophorus; species Rhynchophorus ferrugineus. The sequence goes on along the minus strand of NW_027472581.1, from coordinate 10,034,157 downwards.
AAATGCTATAACTCACAAACCAATGATCCGTCAGCTATCAGAATTATACACGCATCTTTTGAGGGTTAGGGCTAACTAAAAGCCAATACAAGCGTGTATTAGAAGCCTGGTAACTACCGCAAACTAATGTATGGTTGACAACTACATTTTTCCACATCCAGAAGTGTTACTGCATATTTGAAGGAAAAAAATCACTAATTTGTCTTGGCCAGGGAATTCACCGGACATGAATCCCATAGAAAACATGTGGGAACTCACCAAACGGGCTTTGAAAGAAGTGATTACCACCAAACAGCCGTTAATTGAAACTCTCATCAAAAAATGGCATCACAACTCCAAACTCTAGAAAAATGTAAAAACATGTATTGAATTTTGTATATATCTTTTTGTTTTCATAATTCTAAGAAATTCCTAGTACAAATATAAAATATATAAAAGACCACCAACCAATCATTTGTTATAGAAATCGAATTGAACTAGAAAATTAAAAATCTCAATATAATTTCTCAATATAATAATAATTTCACAATATATAATAATAATTTCTCAATATAATTAAATTTTCAATCTAAAAAATAATCATTCACGAATTTCGCAGCTTGAACTTTTGTAGGATTGTCCTTTCGCATTTCGTAGCTAAAAAGTATAATTCTGACTGGAAATTTGTGCTCCATAACTAACTACTTACATCAAGGCATAGCAGCCCAACAGATAATAGTTCCTCGACCCAACTACCTGGGATTTGAAATTATATAATCTTTTCTTAAATACTTGCAATTATTAATATCATAACATGACCTACTTTTCAACGCTAGTCAAATTAGGCTATATATAACCTTTCTTTTTTGTCTAGCAAGTTTTAACTGGCATTTTCAATAAATGAGTTTTTTCTGGGTCTGTCCCACCAGCTGGAATTTTGAATAAAGTAAATATGGAATTTTTATTAACAAATGTGAAACCTATCATATGATTCAGCATCATATTATTCTTAATCTGTGTATAGCATTAATAAGCAACCGTAGAGAAGCCATTCTTTTATGGGAAGCATGGGCGAGATTACCTTCCAAAGTATGAGCTCAGATTTTAGGGTTAATTAAAAAGTGAGTTAATGAACATAATATATTAATGGATGAGCATTGATGGAAACTCATCGTAAATTACTTTTCATACAGAGTGTGCTCTTCTATCTGACAAATAGGGAAAACTTAATTGCAGTTACTTCTCAATCTCTACTAATTTGTTCAATTGTTTTGTCCATTATTAGGTAATAAACATATTAAATATATCAAATTAGGTTACTAAACTTTGTTCATCTTGCTCAATTGATGTAATTCGAGTATCTACAAGAGAGATAAAGAAGCACTAGTAATTCTAGTACTCCGCGTTGAAGAATTGTTTCCTATATCTCAACATATTTAATATGTAGAAATGTAATCTTACATTAAACTACTGTATCGCTCTGTTTTATATACTAATGTGTGGTGATATTATACCGTGGTACTTGCATATATTTTGATCAGCGATATATATTGGCAAGTATCGGTGTAGAACCTATCTAGCTATTAAATTCGTTTGTTTTAACATTTATCTACATAAGTCAATAACAACAAGAAAAACAAATCGTTAAGCTGCGAATATATTTTTGTTGTTTTTCAAAGTACTCGCCATGATGTTCGATACATTTTTGCCCACGCTTACACCAGTTTTTAAAGAATTTATTCCATTTTCTTTGAAGTGCTTCGTGCGCGAACAACTTTTGTTGGAATTGGTTCATCTTGGAACACCCATACAATCGACTGCCGCTTGCTTTCGGGTTTTTACGAATATATCCATGATTCGTCACCGATTTTATAATCATCTTTCGATGCACCGCGATTGAATTTCTTAAGCATTTCTTTACACCAATCGACACGAGTATTTTTTTGAGCGATTGTAAGATTGTGTGAGTACAAAATCGCATATATGCTGGTGGAACTAATGATTAGGTATATCTCAATCTCACAATAGTGAGTGACATGACGATCTTACATAATCATTTCGCACACAGCATCGAAGTTTTCTGCCACAACCGCCGCTTTTGGATGTTTTCACGAAACTCGTCGGACAGCGAACTACGACCACGATTGAATTCACTAAAACTACCAAACACGGTGGTTTTTGATGGAGCTTCATTGCCAAAAGTCAATTAAGCTGATTGATGCACCCTTGCGATAATCCAAGTCGAAAAAGAACTGCCTAAAACAATTTTAAGACTATGAATTGGAGGAAAACATAACTCAAACTCTCAAAGAACTTTCATAGAGTATAATAGTTAAATAATTAGATATTTCCAGATAATTACATACGATAAGGAGATAATTTTGATTAATATTGTGTTGTTGTTTTGCAATAAATGCCTTTTTAAAGTGAAAAAAATGACCAAAATACATGCAGACATTTGTTCTAATGATCTAAAGAAACTAATAAATGTGAAAATAATAGTTCTCAAAAGGAAATAATAAAACATAATGAATATTATGGTATTTAGGTTTAGTTAATTTGTTTTAATCCTTTTAAAAATGATTATATATCGTTAATTTTTTAGCGGTATATTTTTTTAATATCTTAAAAATTTTTATGTTTTGTATTTAAAACCAATTTTTACCCATTTTTAGCAATATACACGTAAATATGTTTACTATTTCATTAATCAATTTTTTATTAACACATCATTTTCGCATTGTCATGACCTTTATTACACCCCACTGGGTTTGTGTAAACTATTGGGTCAATACGTACAATTGGAATTAACTATTGTCTATCACTATTATATTATTGATTGATCATATATGATAAACAGATACTTTCAGTTTAAAATCGATGTCACGCCACTGGTCTCGCTTAACAAGCCAATGAATTCAGGGAAGGTAATTGAAGGTTTGTCGGCTTGTGTTAGTTTATGCGTGTCCTCCATTGTTGTGCTGATATCCGTGTTATGGGGTTATTAAAATAGATGGACTCACAATTTTCGTGACGAAGATAAAAAAGCAATTATGTCTCCTTATTTGAACTGTTTCAAGGATCTCGGAAAAGACAGTTCTTCCGGAGTATATGGAATTGCACAATAAAAATAAGCCCTCTATTATTATCATTATTTATAAATTAATATAGTTAAAGGGTCAAAACTAATATACCCTACTAAAGATATTTAAAGATTTATCTACAGTGAATGGGCAAAATTATATGAACTCCTAACATATATACATAATACTTAGATATTAACACTGGTGTATATATAATATAAATAACAAGTTTGCTTTTAAAACAGCTGGTGTTCTTCTCGGAATAGATTTTTAGAGTGTCTGTATAATTTCCAACGGAATATTGTCCCATTCTCACACCAAATGATTAGCCAATTGTTTCAATGATCTTGAAGATGGAAAAACTTCTCATTCTCTGCTCTAAAACTACCAATAATGGTTTAGTTATGTTGAGGTCTTGCGATTGTGACGGTCAGGGTAAACATTTGATAATTTTTTGATACTGCTAAAACTAAGACTGAAGTTTTTTCGCTGTTTGTATGAGGGTATTGTCATCTTGGAATATTACAGTGTTTGGCAGCAATATGCTAGTCATAGTAACAATTTTATCTTTGAGGATGTCAAGGTATTCTTTCGCAGGGTATTCTTGAAATCACCATATTATCGTCCAAATCATAATAGAACAGTACTGATCGCTTTTTTGCGGTTCTCCATATATAAATTACATCTTTTATAAAAAATGATCCAATGATTGATTGGACCATCCACATTCCTCTTATCACCAAGTGTCCAAGTTTTATGATAGCTGTGCTACTTCTTCCGCAGTTTAGCGCACTCGGTATAAAAGGTTTCGCAATGACAGCTTTTTGGAGCTCCCTTCGTGCTGTTAACCTGCTGTTTGTCGAGTCGGTATGACTCAAATGAACGGTGAGTTCTGTTGTCACTTTTGTTCCGCTTGTTATATATTCTGTTCCCAATCTTTTTTAATGCTCGTCGGTTTCTCTCAATTAACTTTAGGTTTCGCCCAATGTTCCTCTTCGCCGATCATGTTTTACCATTTTTCGTAAAAGCCCCAACGATTTTCCCATTTCCGAAGTTTGAAACTTTGTAACGTACAAACCAGCAACTTTAAGTTTTACGTTTCATCAATCGCTTGTTTTGACCATCGCAGAATAAAGCGTACCAGTGATGATGCTGTTATCGAAATTTGGCCACAATTTAAAAAGTAAAAGTAAAGGTAATAACTTATACATGATATGGTAATATTACTAAAATTTGTTTTGACAATATTTTTAATATAAAATCAGAAATATATCTGATATATAACGTAACAACGTTATACAGTAACAAATCTAGTTTAAAATATCCCATGCAAACTATCCCGAGAATTATCATTTTATATGTTTTATACATGTTTATGTATATATGTTTTATATGTTATATATATATATATATTATATTTATTATAATGTTATAATTAACAAAGTGTTTATAAGTTTAAATTACTACATCAATGGACATTACAACAAAATTATCATGAGTAAGATTATTTTCAGAACACTAATAACTTCAGAGCATCAAATATACGTATATATGATTTTTATTTACTTTTATGCCACATATTTGTATATTAATTGAAACAAAAACTAACAAACTTAGGCACTTTATTTCTTACAATATAGAAATTATATTAAAGTAATGTATTTCTAATCATTAATGAACTATTGACTTCTCAAATTTTCCTAAAAATCTCCAAATAGTATTGCTAGTATTCTTGATCCACAAACCCCATTAATAAATTGACTACCTCGAGCTTTCGATTAACAGAATGTACCTCTACTAGTCTGAAGCGAATGGATGATCTTAGTTTGAAGCTGAAAGACATCTTAGTCAATACATCATTATATTCACAAAACAATAATTTATTTACCTATACTCTTATATAATAATGCATTGTATTTTCCTTGTCATTGGATCATTAGGGTGTCGTTGATAGTTTTATATTTTGGTTATTTGATCCAGGTCTACTTTTGTTAGCAAATTAAATTATTTCAAAGTATCACGATACACTGTTCTATATCTTACCAAAATGCTGTCTAATTTATTCTCTGATTCTTTGACTTTTAATCTCAACAAATTCTAGCTACATCTTAGCTATGAAACAAAATTTAAATTATAGCTAAAATATATTATGTTTGAAATAAACGGTTAATTATTACCACTTACCAAAGTTTTTGCTACTATTCTTGATGGATAAACTTCATTAATGACTTGACTACTTCCAACACAACAAGAATCATCTAGTATAAAAACTAGGAGGACCCATCGCCCCTATCTCAGTCCCTGGTGAAATAATGTCTATACATGTCACTGCTATATTTTTTATTATATGCACCTCACTACACAACACTACACAAGATCAGATGGTTTGTTTCTTTTGTGTCTGTGGTGTGCTGCTCTGGTGGTATCCGAAAGTTGCAATACTTCAATATTCTCATGAGAATGGAGTCTTTTCTCATGACCCCTTGAAATTCTCTTGATTTCTTTACTGATTGAGGGTATCTGAAGGTCTCGCAGTCAGTTCTGTAGTATTTGGGTGCGCCCACAAAACCTCTCAGAACCTTGTTCTTAAAAATTTGTATTTTCTTGCAGAACCTCGCTATAATTGAACTCCGTATATCCATATAGGTTTCCGTATTTGTTTAGTGCAATTGTACTAGTAATTATTTATATTAGTATTAGCCACTATATTTTCCTATATTTCAATTCCGTTATTCTTTTCTTATTTTCTTTATATGTTCCTTCCAAGTTTTGCATCAAGTTTCATTCCGAGATATTTAGCGTTGTTGCCATATGAAATGGTACTATTATTTAATGTTATTGGTGCTTGTACGGTCTGGTTGTAGGTGAACTGCACATGCATAGACTTACTTTTGTTAATTTTTATTTTCAAGCTTACTTGCCTATTGTAATTTTCATGTGGCTTCTTCACTATTGTCTCCGACAGCTGTAGTCGTAGTATATCATAAATGTAGGGTAGATAAAGCATTGGCCCCAGTACACCTCCTTGTGGTACCTGCTTTAGCTTCTTTGTTGTAATGTAAACTTCTTCTTGTGTAACTTTAAACATTCTGGCTGTAATGTACGTTTTTAGTAGTTCGGTGTGTTATTTTGGTAGCATTTTTTATAGCTTATTAATAAGGCCTTCATGCTAAACCTTATCGAAAGCTTATGCTACATCTAAGAACATGGCTGAGCATACTTTTTACTTTCGTAGGTTTTTTCCATATCATCTGTAGTTCTGTGTATTTGGTCAATTGTTGAATGCTTGTTAATAAACCCAAACTGGTATATTGGTATTGTAGATTTTTTCTCTCTATGTTACAATGCAATTTGAAAACAAAAATGAACTCCTAGAGAATTATATAAACAACTGTATAATCAGAATTACAATTAGACAAAAGGCAATTCAATCTAAAGCAAAACATCTGTGTACCAATATACCAGACATTCGTGAATGAATAGAAAACAAACAACGTAAATTCTCACTCATAAAAGATAAAGACGTTTGTAAACGTAATTTTCTTTTTGGTATTCACACACGGTTGTCTCGGAGAACGTCTAACGTCGGAATTTTATGATCAATATAAATATTAATGATTTAGTGGGAACGCATCGGCAATATTCATTGTAAAGTCGGTATAATACAGCGGCTAACTTCCATTCTTTTCATCGTGAAGAAAGAAAAAAAGAACCTACAAGGAAGAATAAACTGATATCTATACATTTCACTTCAGAAATTCTACCATTTTAACATTTATTTTGGATTTATTCGCATATTAACAAATACTTTTTTTGGGTCAAACTCAGCGTTGTCTATAGGTCAATAGAAGATTATTTCAAAATCAAGATTATATAAAAAATATATTGTATTTTAAAATCTCCTTTTCACTAACAACGGTTTATCTGAACTGAACAATAAATTTCTATTTATATATTACTATTTATATTAATTTGGTGCCGCCTTGGTTGGCGCAGTGGTAAAGGTGACAGGACGGTCCACCTACTATTGCGATAGTCGCAAATTCGAATCCTGCTGGGGCACGGTCGTAAATTTACCCTTGTGATTATTTAAAATTTGTGATTGTTCTAGGCAAGAGTACAAAATCCGACAAAGAAACTCATCCCAATCACGCCAGTAACCAGGCTGGTTAAGACCGGAAGTCTTCTGGGTTGATTTCTAAGTTGGTCATTCGCCAGTCGGTAGGCTTAATGCCGAGGACCGTGGTTCAGAGCCCACGTTAAACAGTAGGTCCAGTCCACATAAACCCTCGTTGGTATAAAGGATACTTTAAGATATACTAGCGACCCGCCCCGGCTTCGCACGGGTGCAATGCTGATACTAAATTAAATACACTACAGGAAAAATATGAACGTTGTATATAAAAACATAGCGGCCCGCTCCGACTTTGCACGGGCATAAAATATATATGCCTATGTCACTCAATGAAAACATGATTAAAATCGATCCAGTATTTTTGGTTCATTCATTACTGCCCTTGGCCTGCACGCATTAAATTTGGAGTAAAACAATTCCTCTTCCCCTATACTTACTATGAAAATTTCCTGCTATCTTTGGAATATCTAAATTCATACAATTTTTATTACATTACACATTTTTAAACGCAAATTTTAAATTTGTAATATCTCCGAAAATATTTGTTTAATTTACATGCTGTAAGGAACCATATTGATCTATATTAATTGCACACTGTATTTAAGGTACTTAATTCGATAAGGATTAATGCCGTATTGCTTAAAATAGCTTCGTAAATAAGCCATTTTCTCACGTAAAAAGTAAACAATAAAAATGGTTAATGTGGGTTATCCCTAAAAGATAAACATATACCATCGCGGACTTTTTTGTAGACCTTTTTATGGTGTACAATACTGTAGTACATTAATTTGATCTAACTCGTAGGGTTAGGCAGCGTTTTTGCTAATTGCTAAATAAGCCTAAAAAAATAGGTTAATTTACGACATCACGTTAGAAACCTCTAAAATTAGCAACGTTGCCTTAGTATATTATGCATATATTATACATATAAACCTTCCTCTCGAATCACTATATCTATTGAAAAAAACCGCATCAAAATCCGTTGCGTAGTTTTAAAGATTTAAGCGCACATAGGGATATAGGGACAGAAAAGGCGACTTTGTTTTATACTATGTAGTGATATATAAAAATACCAACAGATAATAACATTGAATGGAAACTTCCTAACTTAATGAAGAAAGAAAAAAATATAAAATCAATGAAGGGAAAAAGACAAAGACGAACTACGATACGAAATCTAACGGCGATTCGAAAACGAATTGAGCAACGATGTGCAATTGAACCGAACATTTGTTTCAATTAATTCCGCGCAGGTTAATTTATCTGCGTCACTGGCCACCCACGAAGCGCGAAGTAATTTTGCAACGATTCATGGTAAGATGGTAGGAAAAAAGCGTGGAGCAGATGCCCCGTTAATGGTCGAAAAACTAAAACGCTGTGAGTCATGAACCGATCTCAAAAACCACTGACCTCAGATCTTTTTCTTTGCCTCTTTAGAAATAATGAAGTAACATTCTCGGAATTATGATTACAATGTAGTTTTGTACTTCAGATGACCACGCAAAAAATAAAAACAAAAAGAATTAAGATGGTAGTTTACATCGATTATTTTTGTTGTCAGAATTCTTTTTCGATACATTCATACCAATGCCATTCGAGCAAAGATCGAAAATTCGTAGAAACTATCATTGAACAGAACAAAAATATATAAAAAAAGAGGAATAGCTTGACTGTTTTTACTTCTTATTTTTATGTTAAAATGATAATGGTAACGTATTACACACAAACAGTTTTCTTTTATTAATTACATCTTCTATTAGATATTATTAGTACTACTTTAATTTACAAACTTAAACTAAACAAAACTAAACTACTTAAGTTAAATTTAAAAATACACTAAACAAGTTTGTGTGAGTGAGTTTTCGGACACTTCCCCAGGAAAACCAACCACCAAGGATTGATTTGCTAAGTTTAGATGTTGTGAAATGAGCACCGAAGACGATGAACGCACTGGACACCCAAAAGAGGTTGTTACCGACGAAAACATAAAAAAAATTCACACAATGATTTTGAATGACCGTAAATTGAAATTGAATGACACTCTAAAGATATCAACTGAACGTGCACATCATATCATTCACTAATATTTGGGTATGAGAAAGCTCTGTGCAAAGTTTGCCGCGCGAGCTTACTTTTGACCAAAAACAACGACGAGTTGATGATTCGGAGCAGTATTTGAAGATGATCAAGCGTAATAAACCCGAGTTTTTGCGTTGATATGTGACAATGGATGAAACATAGCTCCGAAGTCCAACCGACAGTCATCCGAGAGGACTGCATACGATGAACCTGTTCCAAAGCGTGGGAAAGCGCAACAGTCGACTAGTTTGAACGACAAAATCTTCGAAAAACGGCCGTGTTTGAAGAAAAAGAAAGTGCTGGTTCACCAAAACAATGCACTGTGTCACAAATCAGTGAAAACGATGGCAAAAATCCAATAATTGGGCTTCGAATTGGTTCCTCGTCCACCGTGTTCTCCAAATCTGACCCCCAGCGACTATTTCATATTCCCAGATATCAAAAGAAGGCTTGCTGGGAAGAAATTTTCGTCGAATGAAGAGGTGATCGCCGAAACTGAGGCCTATTTTGAAACAAAGGACAAATCGTACCCTTGAAGGGAATTATGTTGAATAAAAAAAAACTAATTTTGCCAAAAAATGTGTTTTACTATGGTAGGCCGGGGACTTTTCAATTGAACTGTTAAGAGGCTTTCAATGCCCTCAAAATAGGCGTTTGTTTGGAAGCAGGAAATTGTCGCAGAGATGGCGTAGCAAAACAAAAAGTAATTTTTTTAATAAACCTTTAATATTAAATTTTCGGTACTTATTTTAGAGGTTAATTAAGTTTTCAAAAATACTTAAAATTTTAATTTTAAAAATATCTCTGCTCTTTAAAATTATATTTTTAAGAAAATTTATATTATTGGCTGCAATGCCACATATCGTACATATCGTAGAGAGATTTCAGATAAAATTGCATCCACTCCAATTACTATTAATTACTTATATCTGTTAGCGTTAAGGATAACAATCGTAATAAATTACTATTGCCAAACTACATTTAAAATAAATAAATTTTTATCGATTCATATAGGAAATGCTAATAATTTATACCAATTAAGAAAATATAAGATAGTTGTTAATGATGGTATAAACTACCAAGTAATATATATTGATATCCTCTCATTAAGGAAAATATATCTTCATATAATTTTTAATGAGATAAATAAATCCAATGTTAATAAAACTTAATTCTTGTTTATCTATTTTCGCAATTTGTTTCACTTGCTTTAATGTACTGGGAGTCTGTACTAAGAGCTATCACTATTTTGATAAAATATGTATCTATATAAATTAGAATGAATTTCTAAATATTCGTAAGTCGACAGTGTTGAAACGTATAAAAAATCGTACAAGAAAGTGAAAATATCGGTATTCAAGATAGTAGGCAGATCTTGAAATATTGACAGAATTTATAGAGTGCTATTGCTCACTTTTTTACATTGTTTTAACTATAACTACCAATGAATATATCTTAACAATTTGCGGGAAATCTCATGTTGATTGAGTATTTATTGGGGTTGATATTATACGAGGAAAATGCGCAACAGTACATTTCATTAAAATTTGCTTGACACAAACAGTATTTCCTGACCCGTCGAAGACTACCGAAGAAAAGCTGAATACAACAGATATATTTAGAATCCATGTCTTGTGTATTTTTACTGCCATTGAATGTCAACACTTTGTTACAATTAGAAACATCCAAAAATTGCTGTAAACCTACCTCATCAATGTTTAATATACTGTATGCCGAAATTTGTAAATTCGTTTTAGAATTAGACTATATTTTCCTTCTCGTTTTATTCTAGTTAAAAAGAGACACAACGATATCTGATAAGTGCGAATATGTAACCAAACGAGCCTGTTAAAGTCTTCAAAACAATGGTGATAAGAGGTTAGCAACCGTCAAAGGTTGTTTTGACGGCTTGATTGTTTGGATAAATTTCAAATCGCAGGTTATTATTACTCGGAAAATGCCGAAGCCAGACAGGACAGAATCCATCTCTAACCAGTTGCTTCGAACAGGAACGAAATAATGGAGGCCCCCTCTTTCCATAAAAGGCGTTAGAGAGGTAAGCATTTTTACTGTTAAATTTTAATTTGCTGCGGCTTTTATTAATAATATTTTTAGCGTGTTATAGCTGCACTGGATACTAGTATGGATACGGTCACTGATATATCTCAAATAAGGAAAATCATAAACTTGGATTCACCCAGAAGAAACCGTCCTCATTCGAAGCAGGTAACGAATTAAGATCAGTTTGATGTTAGCACTAGCAGGGCTCTTATATATAGGAAATGTATAAAAACAGCGAGCAGTTTTTCAATATAAACATAATTTAATACAATTGTTTTAGACGAAACTGTTAGTCTGAAAGGTATCGAAGAGGTCTAATGGAACTTTAAAAAAATACAATTTTTAATTTGTGTATTTAGATGAGCTATGATGACGATATTTCAGAATGAGACCAATATACCCAACGGTCACTTATGGCAAGATGATAATGAAAATAGTTCTTAAGCCAACTTAAAGTTGTTAGAAGAAAGTAAACTTTGGAATAACAATTAATTAGGTCTTCTTATCCATAACAGAATTCATTGCAGATATATTGTGCTTCATGCTGAAATCAGGAAATGTTAATAACACCTTCGGTTTGGATAACCTCGAGCAGACACACTGAAGCAGAAATTGAGAAATTTCTTATTCCAAGACTGAGTGCTGAGAGCGAAAACATTTAAAGGTGTGTTTATAACTAATATACAATAATTGTAAGAAATCATATTCTAGAATGTGAAAGATTTATGTCCATTAGATATGTGTGTAACTGTTTAGAATATACATAAGTATTTGGTTAAAATGTCCGAGAAGGTGTACACAGAAGGCAGTAACAGAAGAAATAAAAAATACAGTTATCTCAAAATAACTTCGAAGGAAACAAGAACTGAAAGTAAGAAGGTAGATATACCCTCACTGAGATTAAAATATTTTGCTTGGATATAGAATTGTTAATTAGGTAAATTAGGCCTCCAGGGCTAATTCACCTAATTAACATTTCATATTATGAGAAGATAAAAAATTAATATTATTTAAACGTTTGAAACTTATTTCAGTTCTTAAATAATTTTGACTGGAATCCGCAATTTGGGGAATTTAATAAATTGACATTGGCAACCCTGCTTATATTAAGCCCGTTATTTCAACCGATATTTAACTCACTGTATACAGTTCTGTATATTTTACTTCTTAAAAAAAACACAGTTGACTGCCAATTATTTATCACTTAGTATTTTTAAAATCAAGATAGCAAATGATATGAGCAATTTGTAGGATTTATTGAAAACAAATTAGCAATAGAAGAAATAATTTAAAAAAAACATTGACGCCGTAATTACTCTCACCGTTAACGGAAGGAATTAATTAATACGAATAATTGAAGTACCTATTATTCAACTTCAACCTAAAACACTTGACACGCTTCTTGACTCTCAGTGGATAGAATGGTAAAGAAAGGGTTTAATGATGAACTGAGATTGATTGCATCCTGCTTTTAAAACGATTTTTTTCTGTTTCGATCATTCGTATTAATTAAATGCGGTTAATTAATTTTATAGGTGCATCAATAATCAATTATTGTATCGTAAGAGAATTGTAAAACTGAATAAAATGATACGATAATAGACAGTTATTACTTGATGGACAAGTAAGAAGTTTTTATGGAGTTAAAAACGAATTATTTTTTGTTTTAATAAATTTCAAATCACTGCTTATTATTACTCTAATTGAAAATTCTGAAGCCAGACAGAAGAGATAGCGTCTCTATCAAACAAATTGAAAAGTCACCGGCCTGACACACAGATGGCGCTACTAGAATTGAATTCATATGTTTGTTAGTTAGGCCTAACCCTCAAAAGATGCGTGTATAAATTTGACAGCTGCCGGACTATTACTTAGTGAATTATAGCATTTTGAGTTAAGCAACTTTTGTTATTGTGAAAAAAATGGATAAAAAGGATTTTCTTGTGTTGATAAAAAATTGCTTTTTGAGGGAACAAAATACAGTTGAAGCAAAAGCCTGGCTTGATGGCGAATTGGTATATTAAGTTTAGATGTGACGAAATGAGCACCCAAGACGAACGCAGTGGACGCCCAAAGGAGGTTGTTATCGACGAAAACATTAAAAAATCCACAAAATAATTTTGAATGACCGTAAATTAAAATTCAACGAAACAGCAGACACTCTAAAGATATCAACTGAACGTGTACATCATATCATTCGCGAATATTAGGGTATGAGAAAGCTCTGTGCAAAGTGGGTGCCGAGCTCAGTTTTGACCAAAAACAGTAATAAACCCGAGTTTTTGCATCGATATGAGACATTAGATGAAATATAGCTCCATCATTTCACTCCGAAGTCCAATCGACAGTCATCGAGTGAAATGTACACGATGAACCTGCTTCAACGCCTGGGAAAACGCAACAGCCGGCTTGCAAGGTTTTGGCGTCTATATTTTGTGAGGCGCATGAAATAATATTCATTGACTATCTTGAAAAAGAAGGACCATCAACAGCGACTATTACATAGCATTATTGGACCGTTTCAAGCACGAAATCGCCGAAAAACGGCCGCATTTAAAGATAAAGAATGTGCTGCTTCACCAAGACAATGCACCGTGTCAAAAATCCATAAATTGGGCTTCGAATTGCTTCCTCATCCACCGTATTCTCCAGATCTGGTCCCCAGCGACTATTTCCTGTTCTCAGATCTCAAAACAATGCTCGCTGGGAAGAAATTTTCGTCGAATGAATGGGTGATCGCCGAAACTGAGGTCTATTTTGAAGCAAGGGACAAATTGTACTACAAGAGTGTGGTATCGAAAAGTTGGAGGGTCGCTATAATCTGTGTATCACCCTTGAAGTGAATTATGTTGAATGAAAAAAAACTAATTTTGCCAAAAAAATGTGTTTTACTATGGTAGGCTGGGGACTTTTCAATGGACCTGTTATGAAGGCCCCCTTCTTGCCAGTAAAATTCGTTAGAGAGGTAGGCATTTTACTGTTAGATATTAATTTGCTGCGATTTTTGTTGAAAATATTTTTAGTGTGTTGCAGCTGCACTGAATATTAGTATGGACATGGTCACTGAAATATCTCAGAAAAATTTGATGGTACGATAATAAACAATTATATCTTGTTGGAATTTGGAAAGATGGAAAGTTGGAAGATGAATTATTTGGCAGAATTTCTGTTAGGCTTATGACAATTATATTAAGTTAATAGTATTACATGGAATCGAGAACAGGTGTTTTAAAGAATTTTCAATGTTTATCCACGCCCTTTTTAGTGCTACTTGTTGCATTTTTGGTCTAAAGTATATTCATTCGATATAAACATATCCAAAACCTTACAATCTGCTCATGCTCCAAATTGACGGCCATATCATTCAAGAAAATTTAGTGTTTGTCTTAAATCTGTTAAAACTCAAAAATTATTTCAGATATTTGCTTTTCTGTTGCCTCAATATCTTTGTCATTCAAGCTGTACAAGTGTTTTAAATTTATAAAATGAAAGAGATATCTCTTGTATGGGTTTAAAAATTTCGAATAATTACAAACTCAAGTAATTCTCTCATCAATTCTCTAGAATTAAATTTGAGTTACAATTAACACTAACTAAAAATCATTCTACTGCCTCATTGATTATCCCCACAAATTTCTATTTATTAATTTCTTATTGTACCTGTACTAGTTGTCGCCTATAAATAATACAGCTCTGCTCTCTTGCTCTGGATTTCTCTATAAATGTGTATATTTTCATATGTACAGTTTTAGAATATATTCGTAAAAATGCCGAATAGGCTATCGTTTTAGAACGCTAATTATTATGGGTAAGGGATTGGTATCTCCTTGAATTTTGCTTTGTCCGCATTTATTCATTAAAAATATCGAAATATTGAATTGGTTCTCAAAATAAAAATTAATTACAATGAACATAAATGGCTAGTTTGTGCTAATTTAATTGGAAATGGTTAACTTTTTACATGGTCAACAAAGTGGATACACAAAATGGCCTTGCTTTATATATTTGTGGCGTAGCCGAAAGTAGCAAGCTCAGAAGGCGTTGAAAAATATTTATTATTGTTAAAAATTATTATTAAAGAGCCATTATTTAGTAGAGAAAATATCATACTTACACCACTACATATGAAATTAATTTTCATTTCATTTCGTCATTTCGTCGAAGTGTGAACAAAAGAAGTCCAAGTTGAAAATGTCTGAATTTGTATCGACTAAATCCTTCTCCTTGTTCTCCTTTTTGAATTCAATTTAAAAAAAATGTAGCTATAGTTCACCGAATGCTGTTTGAACTGGACAGCGAAAAATACTTTATGATGAGGATTTGAAGGCATTACTCGACAAAATCATGAATGGGGATCTCCATGAATGTTTCAAAACCGGTGAAAACATACTTGGTAACAATAAAATGAGAAGCACCCGACGTATTCTAATATAAAGTTAGGTATGCTAAAACAATTTATCAAAGTGTTGGACAAAGAAGAACAATGCTGTAATTGTAAGATGTGTCCTAAATAAAGTATGGTAAAGCTAAAAGCAGAAATACTTGATGGCAATCAAATTTGGCCATTGATGAAAGATATATATATATTAAAACGTTATGAGAAATTCTTATAGTGAAACTTGAAGAGATTTTGTATAGGTGGTGCATTCTAGATAATTATGAAGCCTAAACATTTTGGGAGCAAGGGTGAGCATAAAGTTACACTTTCTCCACTATTACTTAGATAGGCTCCTGAAACTATAGCGAGGAACAAAGAGATTATTTCCACCAGAATATGTTGACACGATGACAGATTACAACTGGTTTCTAAATAAAGATATTATACTTGATAATATACTTTAATAATATACTTGTTATTTCTTGTCCCGTTATTTATTGTTTCCAAAGGAATTCATAGTTTCCTGAAACTATTCAAAACTACTCTTACATCAAGGGCAACAAAACCATTATTGACCAGTTTAATATTAATAACCGAATCTATCAATTATAATGTTTTAAAAATTCTTGTAATGACTCCTAAATACGATATGAATAGTCTTGTCTTAACCAGTACCTTCGAGTTTTGTTAACCGCCAACGACATTCTTCAATTTCAAGGCTCTCAATTCCGTCACGAAATCTCTCTAATCATCATTGAACGTAATGTTCGTTAGCAACTATCGAGCCGAGCCTTGTTTAAAATGATTACGTCCCAGTTCACAAACAGAACAAGAAAGTAACTTGAATATTTTTTCTGTATTTACTTCCATCTCTGGTCAATATTGTTCATTTAACTGTCAAAAAAAATTTACTCTAACAGTATATCTTTGGATATGTCGCCGTAATTAATTAAGCTATTCCACAAATATATAATAAATAATTAAATAATTATAGTTAGTTATAAACCACTGAAATCGATGGAATATCGTTGCCATAAGCTTCAAAGAGCATTCGATGAACTCTAGCTGCATTTTCTTTAAATTGAAGTCAAAAAGGAGAACCCGCCGAACTTGGATTTGTTTTGTTCACACTTCGACGAAATGACACATAATGAAAAGTGTATCCTGCTAAACCCTTTAAAATTAATTTGATATGTAGTGGTATAAGTATGATATTTTCTCTACTAAATAATGGCTCTTTAATAATAATTTTAACAATAATTAAATATTTTTTCAACGCTTTCTGAGCTTGCTTCTTTCGACTACGCCTCAAACAAATAAAGCAAGGCCATTTTGTATCCACTTTGTTGACCATGTAAAAAGTTAACCATTTTCAGTTGTTTTTGGTCAAAAGTGAGCTCGCGCGGCACCCACTTTCCACAGAACTCTCTCATACCCAAATATTCGTGAATGATATGATGTACATGTTGAGTTGAAACGATTGTTAACTTAAGGAGCATCATATGTATCAGTTCAATTGTTGAAATTGTGTAGAATAATATAACCTGCTCTTATACAACCAGGAAGACCGGAAATTACTAGATGTAAATATAAATAGTCGGTTCAAATTTATTCTTTATCGAAACGTCGCAATGTTGCTGCATCAACTCTGAGTTTTAGTTCAGTTTGGCTTTAACGTACAACAAAATTCTAATCTAAATAAAAGAATTGAACAAAAGTGTTATGAGATATAATTTATTTTAACATTATGATACTTCTAAAAACTACAGTTAATTATACAGCCCTAATAGTTTATAGGTTAGAGTTATAACCTCTTATTACTATTGCTTTTAAGAATTTTGCATAAGTTTGACAACCGGACGATTTTGACAGGCTCATTCGTTTACGTGTTCGAACTAATCAGATAGCATTGTATCTCTTTTTAGCTAAAATAAAGTGAGAAGGAAAATATTGTCTCATTCTAAAACGGATTTACAAATTGCGGTAGGCAATACATTAAACATTTTGATGACGCATGTACAAACAAACTTTGAATAGACTATATATAATAATTCTATAAAAATCTGTTCGTAACTTTCTTAAAAATAAATTTAATTATGATTAGATAGGCGTCTTTCTTTTTCTTTTTCTATAGAATTTAATTTATTATATTTACACTATAAATATCTCAATCTTACACTAATGAGATAAACTTAAATTATTAATCTAATTTCTAATAGAGATTATTTTCGAACTAAGCAAGACTTGTTTTTCTTTTATTTTAGTCATATAAAATAGATTTTCATCCTTTTATGAGAGTGTGCTAGCCAAAATTATAAACCTCTCTTATATTACCGTATGAATAATGTAAAGTTTAATTTATTATAGCATCAAAATCCGTTTATTGTAGAGCTTAATTTAAATTTGATAGCCAATTAATAAACGAATGGGAGTAACGACCGTTCTTAATGTTATTATATGTCCATCAAGTCAATGACCGGTATGTAAATATTGGATTGTTATTAATATAAGAATACATTGCTTTTTAATGAAATCATTCTTTTGTCTATAGTTAGTCTATATTCGAGTTCATTTTAGTATTCAAATAACTAATTTTTTAATATTATATTTAAATTTTAAGTTCTATGTATGCTTTTTTGTAAAAAACGTGTTTTAGCTTTATGATTAATTAATATTATGAGAATTGTCTATTATCCATCAGGCATCCCTACTTCACACAACTGGTAGATGTTTAGAAGCAATCTGTTGATGGTCTGGTGGTGCAATGTCTGGAAAATACGCCAGTTATGGAGTAGAGTTTCAATATGTCAACCAATTGTTCACATATTTGTTTTAATGTCATTCAGATGTTAAATGGCTTATGGTGTCACTCCTAATAATACTGTATTTATTGACATTTTCAGATATTTTCTTCAAGGTATGCTAACTAAGCCAGTGTTGAAACCTCTTACAATATATTATTTTACTAATGTGAAGATTGATAGAAACTTAAGAAAAAAAGATACAAGTAAATAATATTGTAGCGTTTTCTAAGTTACAGAAGATAAGGACGTCACATAACTACGTAAATATATATATCGAAATTTAATGAAATAAAATAATTTTTTATTATTATTTAATTAATATATTGTTACTAGTCGTTTCCGTCTAACCTACAATTTGTCTTTATGCTAACTTAAATCTAGTTATATAACTAGGACCCATCGGCCTTAACTCAGTCTCTGGTGAAATAATGTTTATACATGTCACTGCTGAATTTTTTAATATATGCACCTCACTACACAACACTACACAAGATCAGATGGTTTGATTCTTTTGAGTCTGTGTCCTGTTCTGGTGGTATACAAAAGTTGCAATATTTCAATATTAGTATGAGAATGGAGTCTTTCCTCATGTCCCCTTGCAATTCTTTTGATTTCTTGACTGACTGTGGGTATCTGAAGGTCTCGATGTAGGTAATCAGTCCTATAGTATTTGGATGTACCCACAATACCTCTCAAGACTTTGTTCTGAAAAATTTGTATTTTATTAATGTTACTCTTTGCAGAACATCCCCATAATTGAACTCCGTATGTCCATATAGGTTTCAATATTTGCTTATATAATAGCAATTTATTATGTATTGATAATTGTGATTTTCTTCCAATTAGCCAGTACATTTTCCTATATTTCAATTCCAGTTCTTTTCTTTTCTTCTTTATATGTTCCTTCCAGCGAAGTTTTGCATCGAGATTCATTCCGAGATATTTAGCGTTGTTGCTATATGGAATGATACTGCACATGTACAGATTTACTTTCATTAAAAATAAAATAATGATAAGATTTATATATCAATTGAAATAATTTTTCAATACTAACAAAATAAAATAATGTGATATTAGTAGAAAAAATATTTAGTGTATAAAGTAAATATATGTAATATACTAGGCCTTGGAAAGAAAATTTGTTTTTTTTTTCAACAAATTTAGCTTCTTATAAAACAAGTATATAACACATACATAACCATCCCGCGTTACAATATAACAGATGGGGCAAGAGTCCCGCTACCATTTTGATTGCGCGCCATCTTTGTTCTGTGACGGTTAGCTCAGTAATCATTGTGTTGTGTAGACGTCCAAATTTTATTATGGATAAATATATGCCACAAGAACGAGCAGAAATAGTGACAATATTTATTGAAAATAGTCGTTCCATTATCGTTGAGTTTGAGTTTCTGATAAGGCTGTCTGGTGGAATTGAAGATATTTCGTCTAAATTGATTAATGAACGATGAAGGCCATTTTCTTCTCAGTGGCCACGTGAATAAACGAAACAGTTGGATTTGAGGAATACAGAATCCTCAATTAATTCATGAAACATTATTGCATTCACTAAAAACAACTGTATGGTATGGTATTCATGCTGGAAACATCATTGGTCCCTTTTTTTGAAAATGACCAAGATGTTGCAGTTACTGTAACTGCTGAACGGTGCCAAGACATGATTCGAAATTTTCTTGTGCTTGAAATGGAAGAGCAAAGACTAGAGGACATGCGGTTTTAGCAAGACGGGGCCACAGCACGCACAACCTATTCAACATTTCAATTATTGAATAACGTTTTTTCACGAACACTAATTTCGCTAAGGGGCATTTAGAATGGCAAGCCAGATCTTCGGATTTAACAGCACTAGACTTTTTCTTATAGGTCTTTTTTTAAACAAAAGTTTATGTGTAAGTCCCAAACGATTCAACAACTTAAAGAGAATATTATTCACGAAAATGAAGAAATTCAGCCTCAGATGTTGGTTGACGTCATGAAAAATGCCTTAAAAAGATCCGAAAGTTGCATAGCGAATCACGGTCACCATTTAGCCGATATAATTTTTCAATCATAACGAAAAAAAATGTAAAGACCAAATAAACTTTTATGAAAACCAAATTTACTTATCTTTTCTTTGAGAATAGTTATAAGCAATCAAAATGGTGCGGGACTTTGCCCCACCCTTTAGTTTAAGAATCGTTTGTTATAAGTTGTTGCAGTTGCAATAGTAATAAACATATTGGATGAATGATATATAAAACAATATATATTGTAACAATTTTTCTCAATAAATGCCTTTTTAAAACTAAACATTTTTATCAAAATATATGCAAGGACCTAACACTACCTGCACTGCTTAATATAAAGGCCGAAATAAATATTTGTTGGTTAACTTGTTAATCTTATTCCGAATATCATAAAGAAAAAAGAAGAACGAATTTAATAGCGCTATGTAAAAGTTACTGTACAATCGATTATAACATCTAATTGGACTTTCCGTTGAAAAAAAATCAGTTTTTTTCAAGTAAATTAATACTTTTTATTTTCTAAACTCTTTAACATATTATAAGTAGCGCACTGTGTAGGATTCAGGCGATCATAAATTAGATCTCTTTTAAATTATTTCAATTATTGGGAACCATAATTATCAAGAGAAGAAGACAAGTTGGAATTTGACTGGCAATCGTTCTGGGTTTACCCGAACCGTTTCTTGGCGTAGTTAAGTGGAGTTCGGGAAAAAGTATCGCAGATGAAGGGGTAAGGTCAAAAAAGATGAATTGAAGGTGCTGAAAGTCCTTAGCCACAAAAACAATAAATTATAAGCAAAAAAAATTAAACATTGAAAAACATCCCTTGGTATAAATCAACAAAGTCTTCGGAGTTAAGCTTGCAATTCACGGTGAATTGCCATCAATAGCGGATTGTAGTAGCTCAGTAGTACCTCTCTCTCAAAAGTAGACTACTGGAATCTGGTCTCCAAAATTTGGAAAACTCTTCCGCCGACGGATACCATGGAAGTTTGTGTAAAAAGTGTTTTATTTTGGAGATATTCGAAAGCAAAGTGGCGGACGACGTTTCTCTAGGAGGCAGATGTTATCTAACACGATCCTAACTATCCACTCATCTGTGTAAAAGCTTTAAATGGTGAACAAGTGAGACTGAGGAGTCTATATTCTAATAGATAAGAACTCTCAGTGTCAATTTGTATTTCCGTTCAGTAAGTCTTCCCCTTCTTTTCGTTAAATAATCCAGTTTTCTCAAATAAAATAGTAGTTTTTAATTTATAAACCTTTTCACATATTACAATTTTGACGCTGTCGTGACTTATTCTCCATAAGACAACAGTGCAAAATCCAACATGTAAAATGAGCCAGTAAGCCGGGATCATCTCCATGTTGGTCACTCGCTGGTAGGTAGGTTTAATGCCGAAGACCGTCGTTCGGAGCCCACGTTGAACAGTATGTCAAGCCTAGATAAATCCTAGTTGTCAAAAGGCTTGCAATTTACGGTGAATGGCCATCAAAGGCGGATTGTAGTAGCTCAGTAGTACCTCTCTCTCAAAAGTAGACTACTGGATTCTGGTCTCCAAAATTTGGAAAACTATTCCGCCGACGGATACCATGGAAGTTTGGGTAAAAAGAATTTTATTTTGGAAATATTCGAAAGCAAAGTGGCAGACGACGTTTCTCTAGGAGGCAGGTGTTATCTAACACGATCCTAACTATCCACTCATCTGTGTAAAAGCTTTAAATGGTGAACAAGTGAGACTGAGGAGTCTATATTCTAATAAATAAGAACTCTCAGTGTCAATTTGTATTTCCGTTCAGTAAGTCTTCCCCTTCTTTTCGTTAAATAATCCAGTTTTCTCAAATAAAATAATAGTTTTTAATTTACAAACCCTTTCACATATTACAACTTTGACGCGGTGGTGACTTATTATCCATAAGACAACAGTGCAAAATCCGACATGTAAAATGAGCCAGTAAGCCGGGATCATCTCCATGTGGGTCACTCGCCGGTAGGTAGGTTTAATGCCACAGACTGTCATTCGGAGCCCACGTTGAACAGTATGTCAAGCCTAGATAAATCCTAGTTGGCAAAAGGCTTACAATTTACGGTGAATTAACCATCAAAGGCGGATTGTAGTAGTACCTCTCTCTCAAAAGTAGACTACTGGAATCTGGTCTCCAAGATTTGGAAAACTATTCCGCCGACGGATACCATGGAAGTTTGGGTAAAAAGAGTTTTATTTTGGAGATATTCGAAAGCAAAGTGGAGGACGACGTTTCTCTAGGAGGCAGGTATTATCTAATACGATTCTAACTATCCACTCATGTGTGTAAAAGCTTTAAATGGTGAACAAGTGATACTGAGGAGTCGATATTCTAATAGATAAGAACTCTCAGTGTCAATTTGTATTTCCGTTCAGTAAGTCTTCCCCTTCTTTTCGTTAAATAATCCAGTTTTCTCAAATAAAATAATAGTTTTTAATTTATAAACCCTTTCACATATTACAACTTTGACGCAGTGGTGACTTATTATCCATAAGACAACAGTGCAAAATCCGACATGTAAAATGAGCCAGTAAGCCGGGATCATCTCCATGTGGGTCACTCGCCGGTAGGTAGGTTTAATGCCACAGACTGTCATTCGGAGCCCACGTTGAACAGTATGTCAAGCCTAGATAAATCCTAGTTGGCAAAAGGCTTGCAATTTACGGTGAATTAACCATCAAAGGCGGATTGTAGTAGCTCAGTAGTACCTCTCCCTCAAAAGTAGACTACTGGAATCTGGTCTCCAAAATTTGGAAAACTATTCCGCCGACGGATACCATGGAAGTTTGGGTAAAAAGAGTTTTATTTTGGAGATATTCGAAAGCAAAGTGGAGGACGACGTTTCTCTAGGAGGCAGGTATTATCTAATACGATTCTAACTATCCACTCATGTGTGTAAAAGCTTTAAATGGTGAACAAGTGATACTGAGGAGTCGATATTCTAATAGATAAGAACTCTCAGTGTCAATTTGTATTTCCGTTCAGTAAGTCTTCCCCTTCTTTTCGTTAAATAATCCAGTTTTCTCAAATAAAATAATAGTTTTTAATTTATAAACCCTTTCACATATTACAACTTTGACGCGGTGGTGACTTATTCGCCATAAGACAACAGTGCAAAATCCGACATGTAAAATGAGCCAGTAAGCCGGGATCATCTCCATGTTGGTCACTCGCCGGTAGGTAGGTTTAATGCCACAGACCGTCGTTCGGAGCCCACGTTGAACAGTATGTCAAGCCTAGATAAATCCTAGTTGGCAAAAGGCTTGCAATTTACGGTGAATGGCCATCAAAGGCGGATTGTAGTGGCTCAGTAGTACCTCTCTCTCAAAGGTAGACTACTGGACTCTGGTCTCCAAAATTTGGAAAACTATTCCGCCGACGGATACCATGGAAGTTTGGGTAAAAAGAATTTTATTTTGGAAATATTCGAAAGCAAAGTGGCAGACGACGTTTCTCTAGGAGGCAGGTGTTATCTAATACGATCCTAACTATCCAGTCATCTGTGTAAAAGCTTTAAAGGGTGAACAAGTGAGACTGAGGAGTCTATATTCTAATAGATAAGAACTCTCAGTGTCAATTTGTATTACCGCTCAGTAAGTCTTCCCCTTCTTTCCGTTAAATAATCCAGTTTTCTCAAATAAAATAATAGTTTTTAATTTATAAACCCTTTCACATATTACAACTTTGACGCATTGGTGACTTATTCTCCATAAGACAACAGTGCAAAATCCGACATGTAAAATGAGCCAGTAAGCCGGGATCATCTCCATGTGGGTCACTCGCCGGTAGGTAGGTTTAATGCCATAGACTGTCATTCGGAGCCCACGTTGAACAGTATGTCAAGCCTAGATAAATCCTAGTTGGCAAAAGGCTTGCAATTTACGGTGAATTAACCATCAAAGGCGGATTGTAGTAGTACCTCTCTCTCAAAAGTATTATCTAATACGATTCTAACTATCCACTCATGTGTGTAAAAGCTTTAAATGGTGAACAAGTGAGACTGAGGAGTCTATATTCTAATAGATAAGAACTCTCAGTGTCAATTTGTATTTCCGTTCAGTAAGTCTTCCCCTTCTTTTCGTTAAATAATCCAGTTTTCTCAAATAAAATAATAGTTTTTAATTTATAAACCCTTTCACATATTACAACTTTGACGCAGTGGTGACTTATTCTCCATAAGACAACAGTGCAAAATCCGACATGTAAAATGAGCCAGTAAGCCGGGATCATCTCCATGTTGGTCACTCGCCGGTAGGTAGGTTTAATGCCACAGACCGTCGTTCGGAGCCCACGTTGAACAGTATGTCAAGCCTAGATAAATCCTAGTTGGCAAAAGGCTTGCAATTTACGGTGAATGGCCATCAAAGGCGGATTGTGGTGGCTCAGTAGTACCTCTCTCTCAAAGGTAGACTACTGGAATCTGGTCTCCAAAATTTGGAAAACTATTCCGCCGACGGATACCATGGAAGTTTGGGTAAAAAGAGTTTTATTTTGGAGATATTCGAAAGTAAAGTGGCGGACGACATTTCTCTAGGAGGTAGGTGTTATCTAATACGATCCTAATTATCCACTCATCTGTGTAAGAGCTTTAAATGGTGAACAAGTGAGACTGAGGAGTCTATATTCTATTAGATAAGAACTCTCAGTGTCAATTTGTATTTCCGTTCAGTAAGTCTTCCCCTTCTTTTCGTTAAATAATCCAGTTTTCTCAAATAAAATAATAGTTTTTAATTTATAAACCCTTTCACATATTACAATTTTGACGCGGTGGTGACTTACTCTCCATAAGACAATAGTGCAAAATCCGACATGTAAAATGAGCCAGTAAGCCGGAATCATCTCCATGTTGGTCACTTGCCGGTAGGTAGGTTTAATGCCACAGACCGTCGTTCGGAGCCCACGTTGAACAGTATGCCAAGCCTAGATAGTAGTAGTAGCTCAGTAGTACCTCTCTCTCAAAAGTAGCCTACTGGAATCTGGTCTCCAAAATTTGGAAAACTATTCCGCCAACGGATACCATGGAAGTTTGGGTAAAAAGAGTTTTATTTTGGAGATATTCGAAAGCAAAGTGGCGGACGACGTTTCTCTAGGAGGCAGGTGTTATCTAAACGATCCTAACTATCCACTCATCTGTGTAAAAGCTTTAAATGGTGAACAAGTGAGACTGAGGAGTCTATATTCTAATAGATAAGAACTGTCAGTGTCAATTTGTATTTCCGTTCAGTAAGTCTTCCCATTCTTTTCGTTAAATAATCCAGTTTTCTCAAATAAAATAATAGTTTTTAATTTTCTTTCCTTCCTTTCACTTCCCTTCCTTTCACATATTACAACTTTGACGCAGTGGTGACTTATTCTCCATAAGACAACAAAATTGCACATGTAAAATGAGCCAGTAAGCCGGGATCATCTCCATGTTGGCCACTGGCCGGTAGGTAGGTTTAATACCGAAGACCGTCGTTCGGAGCACATGTTAAACAGTATGTCAAGCCTAGTCTAGCCTAGATAAATCCTAGTTTCTTTTGTTTACAAAGACAAGAAAGTGTCCAAATTATCAAAATAGTTTGTAGTTTTATAAAAAATTAAAATAAGACTAGAAATATTATTTCAAAAATAACGGACTCTTACAAGTAGTTATTTTTTCACCTAAGTATCATAAAAAAGCAAAATAGTAACAAGTCATCAATTTCATTTAATGAAACCGTTACTGAACCATTATGTCAACAAATAGACGTTAAATACTATTAATATATCATTAATTTGTTAATGCGTTCCTTCTAAACATTAAACAAATATTCTAATTTGGAACATGTATGGGATGGAAAAACCATCAGTGAACGAGTCCAAGCAGGTTTGGTCCTGGCTCTCCGGATCAGCCAGTTCGCACGGATTTTATCCGCGGCTTTATATCAATTCGTCGCAGTCGTCATCTTCACCCCATACGGGCCTTTATATTTCGAATACGACTACCTGCTAGAACCCAAACAAATTCCCATAAAACAAAATTAACCTTTCATTTCATTAGAGGACCATCCGCTACAACACTAAACTTACGTTAAAGAAACCACTAAAATTCTTATAATACTACGTTTAAGAACAACACTGCATTCTGATATCCTGTGTAATAAGGTTTGAATCTTAGTTCTATAATTAATATTGTCTACTTTTTAATTGATTAAAAGCTTAATCATGAAGGTTCCATGATCTAATGATTAAGTCCAGTACAGTGCTCCAGTAAAATTCTTCCTAATTAACATATTTGAAAATAACCTCAACCTAATTCAAAACTATAAAAACTGCTTGATCTTCAGGAAAGTGAGAAAAACTTGCATAACAATGGCAGTATATCGCAGGATCAGCAATGTATGCAATTACAGGTCGCAATGATAGAACAAACTCTAATAAATCTATACCTTGCCCGCTTGGTGGCGCAGTGGTAAGGCCATAGGACGGTCCTCCTACTGTTGCGATAGCCGCGGGTTCAGATCCTGCTAGGGCATGGTCGTAAATTTATATTTGTGATTTTTTTAAATTTGTGATTATTCTAGGCAAGAGTGGAAAATCCGATAAGAAAAATGATCCCAGTGACGCCAGTAACCAGGCTGGGTAAGACCGGATGTCTTCTGTGATGACTTCTAAAGTTGGTCACTCGCCAGTGGGTAGCCTTAATGCTGAGGACTCTGGTTTGAACCCACGTTAAACTGTAGGTCCAGTCCAGATAAACCTATAGTTGGTAAAAGGAGACTTTAATATATATTTTTTAAATAAAAAAAATCTATATCTTACATGAATGAATAAATATGTTTCGAAATGCGGAAGAACTGCAAAAATAGATAGAAGCCAAACCAATTTCGCTTTATCGACACAGTACAGCCTTGTGGCCAGAAAAATTTGTAGAAATATATTGTAAAATAAAAATTGTAATTGTACTTCTAAATATATCAGTATACCTGCAAGCAAGCACCTCACATAAATGTAATTAAAACTGACATAGATTTTATGCATGATATTAATTAAATAAAAGACGTATGTATTTTAAGTTAAAATATATGCAAACTATCTATTTTAACTAAACTTTTTTAAATGGCAGTAAATTAAATCTAATTGCCATTAAGTTTCCACAATTATCAAAGTATTAATATCTATAAATTACTACGCCATTGAATATTATAACAAAGTTTTATAAGTAAGACTATTTTCAGAACTCTACAATTTCAGAGCATCAAATATAAGTATACTTAATTAATCTTTACTTTTATGTTATAAATATAATATTGTATATATATATATATATATATATATATATATAGGCCTACGATTTCTTCTGCGATATAACTTAACGGTGCCAAATTTAACGCCTCGAGGTGCCGATTAATATATAGATTCTCTTTTCTGGTAGAATTTTCTTGTAGTTGTGTTTGTTTCTTGTAGAATTTTTACAAAATTGAATCATATCGACGAATTTTTTATCCACTAATACTTGTTTATCTTCTTTGGTAGATTTTTAATAATATTTAAATGTAATATTTAAAACCAAACAGCAAATATATATTTGGATAAATGTCACATTATAAATGAACATAAGTTACAATTACACATACTATGTTCTAAATTTTTACAATTTCTGTCACTTGTTTCTCAACTGCTTAACGGACGTTGGTGCGGATAATCTACGTCCAATCGCGATAGCACAACAGAGCCGAATGGTTTCACGGAGTGGGCTGGTTTGAGTGTGTACCTTCTACGTCCGACGATTCGATTGTCAGTACAATAAATTCTATCGCGGTGTTCGGTCGCGTTCGCTGCAATTTCTTACATCATCAGACACGTGTCGAATACGTCACCTTGGCCAATTCAGGAAGGTTTGGCGAATTTGTTTGATTTCACAGCTGTGTGTGGTAAGAAGAACCGCCCCCTCATCCGGATAATTTTGACGGATTTAAGATCGATTTTCGGTGAGTTTTTAATCGTTATTTGTGTGTCTGTGCATGTCTGTGAACACCTCGGCAAACAAGACTAAAATATCCGTGACTGGATTGGTCGTAGCGTTTTGCACGACGGGGTTTTTTCGTTTCTTTAACCCCAATCTAGCTGGCTTGTAAAAATAGGCCAGCTGGTTTATTATTGTTACTGCAACCGTGTATCGATACAAATCGTTCTGAAGTGTTTATGAATCATCATTATACATAGACAATCTCCAAAAAGTATTTTTAGTCGGAAATATGTAATAATAATTCGGTTGTATAGGATATTTGTATATATATCACTTCTAGGATTTAAATTACTAACATTTAATATTAGCCAAGCATAAATATCCGTTAAATTTCAAGTATTTCATTTTTTAATGTTATTTCGGACACTTTGGATTTGTTTCTTTGACACTTCTACTAGTCAGATTAAATTTGGTCCGGAAAATATCATAATTTGGTTAGATTAGGTTAGGTTTTCTGGTGCTATAAGTCTTGTTATTATGCTAGCACTGCCACTTGAACCTGGGCAATATTGTTCTTAGTGCATCTGTTATTGATGACGATTAAAATCAAGATTTATTTATCTCTAAGTTGTAGTAATTTTTGATTCGGATTTCGAGGTTATGTTGCTTTTTATTGCTTCTTAGTTGTTACCATTGATTAACTTGAATTCCAAGATTTATAACAATATTGATCGTAACTTAAAATGTTGGTAAACATTCATTGTTGATAAGAAATTATATTAATTGTTAAACATTTTTGCTTTTCATGTATTGTTTCTACAAATAATAAAATTGTCAGATATTATTAGGTTATTTCTATAAATAAAAACAGTATAATTTTAACACTACCATACACGTCTTTAAATTGTTTATTTTAACAAATGAAATATTCAATTCCAAATCATTCTAAATTCGATTTTTTTACCACAAAATATTGTAGGATTTACCATTAAAATAGCAGTTTAAAATAATTTAATTGTTGCCATAGTTTATAAATTTGCTGTCTAAGTCTATGAATTGTTCTGTGATTGTTGATACCAATCGGCTGATTATATGACCTGTTTGCCAATATGTTTTGCGTAATATAATTATTTAAAATACATAAGGTAATTTTTCCTAAATTCAATAAAATACACTAGTGTATTTCTTGTATATTCTTGACTTAACCTCATTCTGCTAGTGGAATGTATGACATTTGTAAAATTGGAATTATACACAATGTTCAACTGGCTAAAATTGATGTATGTTCAATGGAAAATGGATGTTGAGTGAAAAATAATCTCATATATTTGACCATCATGGGTCATGAGCAACTAGACTGTATTTTTCAGAAACAAGTAATACATTCTCGTTTAAGTAAATATATTTTTATATTGTGAAATATATTTTAAAAATATTTTTATCCAATGTTGTACAAAATTGACTGGATTAGAAAAGCCGAAAACGTAATTCATTTAATGTCAGATCATTATAGTATACGAAAAAAATATGTAGGAATGCATTCGATTTTTGTAGACATTATAAGATTTATAATATCTTTATTTTCAGATAAGCCTCAAGGTTTTATAATATATTTGGAACATTTTTTCATAGAAATGAAAGTAGTCGTTTTTTTTTCTTTAATTTTATGACACGGGTGACAAATTTTTATTTATATTGAATTTATAACTAATACGTGTTTGCTTTTTTACAGCATTGAATTCATATTTATAGAATTACTGAATTTATTAAATAATGAATAACATTTTGTTACATTTTTACCTTTCCTATTAAACCTTATAAATCTTACTGTAGTTAATATGTTATTATCTTGCAACTGTAGGCTTTTAATATATGTTATATTCGAGATATAAACTATATTGATAGTATGGACATTTCTTTTGTTGGTGCAGTTCTAGCTTATTAGTATTTTCTTAGTAGATTATCTCGGTAACTTGATTTGTATAGCTTTGTGGATACATTCTTCCCATGTTAACCAAGCCAAATGCATTGTATGATTAGGCTTTCCGATAAGGGCTTCTTTTTTATTTTATTTGTCTGAAGTATGTTGGTGTTTGTGATGTAGCTATGTTCTTCTTTCTTTTATATTGTAGGCGTTGTAATCAATTTTGGTTCAGAACAGAGCCTGTTTGTCAGCGATGGTTTCATTATAGTTTGTTAAGCGTTTTTGTTTACCAAAGAAGGTTTATCTGAACTAGGATAATATCTGGCTTAAACCAGCTTGGTTTACTGGTGTGACTGGGGATTATTAATTTTTATTGAACTTTACCCCTTTTTAAGCAATCACACAAACATATATACATTAGCAACATCCATGCCTTGATCGGGATTCAAACCCGAGCTACCACCTTGACCACTAAACTACTGAAAGTGTGACACAACATTGTTCTACAATATTAATGTTGATATATTTTTATTTTATTTATTATTAGACTCAAATTGCAACGTGATTTTATGCCCGTGTACTAAATGAGTCGAAGTATTGTTATAAATATTGTTCATGATCTGTTGGTTGTTTTCCCAGACAATGCAAATTAACATTCATGAAGTAATATTGTTCGTTTTAACCTTGAACGAAAATTATGCACATTTTTCCTTTAAAGTGTATACATACTTTTTTCTGTTATGTTTACAAACCAATATTTATTTCTTTTTTGTTTTATTAATCTGTCTTAAGGCGTGTTTGCTATATGACTATATTATAATTTTGTTTTAATTACTCACATTACTTGCCGTATTACTGCGAATGAACATCGATATCCTCAATAATGAAGTTCTCACTACTGCTAGCATATTGCTATCAAACACTGCCATATTGAAGAACAAGGGTTAGTGCAGAATATAAGGTTGAATTTTTAAAAGTTATAAAATCCAAACAGCATCAATTTTATTTATAGTGGGAATTTCAGCTGCCAAATTTATAACACATCATTTTCAACGACCTGGAATAGGTATCAACATATTCCAAAATTTAATGATAACAAGAACAGAGAAGGAAATGATTCTTGTTGTGTTGGAAGTAGTCAAGTCATTAATGAGGTTTGTCCATCAAGAATAGTATCAAAAACTGTAGTAACTGGTACTAATTAGGCATTTATTTTAAACATAATATATTTTAGTTAATGATTTAAATTTTCTTTTATATCTAAGATGTAGCTAGAATTTGTTGAGATTAAAAGTCGAAGAATGTAAAAAATTCAGAGAATCATAGAATAAATTAGACAGCGTTTTGCTAAGATATAGAACAGTGTACCGTGATACTTTGAAATAATTAAATTTGCTAACAAAAGTATCAGCGACACCCTAGTGATCTAATGACAAGGAAAATATTACGATGGACTCATTTTAAGTTTAATTAATTTTTGTGTTTAGATTGCTTCTGGTTTTGAACTAATGTTGTTACTAGAGATGATCTCTTGTTAAAACTAAACCAGTTAAGGTCAAAGAAAATTACAATAAAGCAACATTCGTACCACATATATATTTGATTATCGTTATTATATTGATATTCCTCGTCAGTCTGCTTGGATTGGTTGTGTCATAAATCATTGCGCATTCAATTGTTATGTAATAATGCGTATTGAATTCTATTGCCCAGATGCTGCAAATTAGTAGTTCAAATTCGAAGCCACAATGTAATTGGGGTCAAGAAAAAGGTTAACAGTATAACCAGCGTTATTGCTGGTATTATCCTGGTTACATTTAAATGGTTTTGTTATATATTTACTGTTACAATTATATACTAGTAAATGTTTTCCCTGTCAAACGGTTATTAATCTATTAATCTTCAGAATTGTATGAAGCTTAGTCGTGACTCACACCCTGTCCAAGCGCTCATTAGCGCTCTTGTTATGTTTTATATCAAAAGAATAATCATTAGTCATACAATTAGGATGTATCTGTATTCGGATTTCGTTTTTTACTTTAAGAAGGCAGTTATTCAAAGACATTGCTGCAATATATTCTAATAAAAATATTATACATCGTTTTTACAACTTTTTACCTAAAGTTGTAAAGATCTTAAGCTATGTGCTTCCAGTCAGGCCATAAAAAGTGGTAATAAGAACCCCTATGTCTGGTGTGCACGACAGTTGTGAGAAAACTTTCCATTTGTGTTGCAACAGTGTATCCAAAACCTTTAGAACGTGTAGTCAGGCATTGTCATGCAAGATTATGACTTTGTGTCTGTTAATAGTTATTGCAGGTCTTTTTTGAAAACAATGCGTCCTCCAATTTGGTCCTCCATGTCATCTTTTTTTCATCAGCATCAAAATCACCTTTTTTATATCGTTGAAACCAAAACCAATATGGGCTATGACATAGTGAAATCACTACAAGTTTCTAAAAATATTTGACGGGCTTGGATATTAGCCATTATTAGCGTCAGTATACACTTAATAACTTCAGTCATTGAAATACTAAATGGAAAACTATTATTTGTTTACATTGATAATTCAAATTTCATGAGAAACTATGGCAAATAAATATATGTACATAACAGCGAAGACACTTTTTCAAGTTAAATAGGTTTTCGCAGGTCAAAATAATTTTGCAAAGGTTAATACAATTTTACTCCAAAACTAAGAAGCAGTGGATTATTGAATTCCGTGAGGTATCAATAAAAATGTCGATATATTCCTACTTTGATATAAAGAAGAGCTTCAAGTACGGAATATTTGTTGTCACTTGAAAAATGGAAAATAGATAGGTTTTATAGAAAGGCTATTTTATAGGTATACTAGCGACCCGCCCCGGCTTCGCACGGGTGCAATGCTGATACTAAATTAAATACACTACAGAAAAAATATGAACGTTGTTTATAAAAACATAGCGGCCCGCT
Source organism: Rhynchophorus ferrugineus (assembly GCF_030347505.1). Taxonomy (NCBI): domain Eukaryota; kingdom Metazoa; phylum Arthropoda; class Insecta; order Coleoptera; family Curculionidae; genus Rhynchophorus; species Rhynchophorus ferrugineus. The sequence continues at coordinate 10,000,778 of NW_027472581.1, read as the reverse complement.
CCGACTTTGCACGGGCATAAAATATATATGCCTATGTCACTCAATGAAAACATGATTAAAATCGATCCAGTATTTTTGGTTCATTCATTACTGCCCTTGGCCTGCACGCATTAAATTTGGAGTAAAACAATTCCTCTTCCCCTATACTTACTATGAAGATTTCCTGCTATCTTTGGAATATCTAAATTCATACAATTTTTATTACATTACACATTTTTAAACGCAAATTTTAAATTTGTAATATCTCCGAAAATATTTGTTTAATTTACATGCTGTAAGGAACCATATTGATCTATATTAATTGCACACTGTATTTAAGGTACTTAATTCGATAAGGATTAATGCCGTATTGCTTAAAATAGCTTCGTAAATAAGCCATTTTCTCACGTAAAAAGTAAACAATAAAAATGGTTAATGTGGGTTATCCCTAAAAGATAAACATATACCATCGCGGACTTTTTTGTAGACCTTTTTATGGTGTACAATACTGTAGTACATTAATTTCATCTAACTCGTAGGGTTAGGCAGCGTTTTTGCTAATTGCTAAATAAGCCTAAAAAAATAGGTTAATTTACGACATCACGTTAGAAACCTCTAAAATTAGCAATGTTGCCTTAGTATATTATGCATGTATTATACATATAAACCTTCCTCTTGAATCACTCTATCTATTGAAAAAAACCGCATCAAAATCCGTTGCGTAGTTTTAAAGATTTAAGCGCACATAGGGATATAGGGACAGAAAAGGCGACTTTGTTTTATACTATGTAGTGATAGTTTATTCAGTCTTTGGCCTTCTAATTCTATTTATCTTTTAGGATTTTATCATTTTGATATATGTGTTAAAAGTTGTTTCAATATTTTGTTTTCCTATGTTTCTGTTTATTTTATTCGTAGTTTTTATACATATTAAGCAGGCTTTCTCAATGGTTTTTCCTTGTCTTCGTTTTCATTTAATCCGTATTAACAATAACATTCAAAATTTAATTAAACAACAAATACTTTTTTAGATCAATTATTTTATAAACCGGATTTTTGGGATCAATGAAGATGCATTATTTTAAACAATGATAAGTTGATGATTAGTTTTTTGAACTAGTGCTGGGCCTTCAGCTGCTTTTTCTTCAAATTGAAGTAAAAATTTAAAACTTTTCGCAAATACGATTTATTCGGTACATGTTCAAACATATTCAACACACTGAAACTTTATTTTATAGTTAATTTATAGTCCTGTACAATTCCACTTAAGAACAGTTAAAACGAACATCCAAAAACGATGAGTTTATAAAAAATTCGTTATCTACTAATGCGAGTATTTTTTGTGTGAACAAAACCAAACCAAATATTACAAAGTTATCTAACAGTTTGTCAAGATGCGAGGAAATAAGAGTTTGTATAAATATTTACAGCTAGTATCTTAATGGTACAATGGGTATAAACTCATTGGTATATTGTGTAAACACACGGATATGAAACTACAAACACAACCTTGTCGACTATAGACGGTTTAAATCACTTCCAAGTTGTACTTACGACCAGGGCATTAATGGTTCTTGTCAATAAGGAAGTCCCAGGTGTTGTTGCTGGAACTTGGAAATTAACATATCGGGTAAATAAACGAGGAACGTAGTTTTATGGAGGTATATATCTGTTTTTATTCTTTATTGAAGATGGTGTAACCAACAGAGATGTTTCTTTATTTATGGACATCGATAATTTATTATTTTATTTAATAGCATTTCATCGAAATATTTATTTCGATTTTTATTGTGTTTTTATTAATGTTTCTTGCCACAACAACAATTTTTTTCTTCTCTATTCTGCGTCATGGCAATCTGTGATCACCGTGTTGTCCAATTTCTAAACTATTTATTGTATTCGTTTTTTTGAGAATTTCCATGTTCACAATTCTCATCCCTCTATGTGAATCTATTGTTGAGGCTGGGGTTGTCATATATCTTTAGCTTCGGATTCAGTTGTCCTCTCAGTTCATTCAGCGTCAGTTCTAGCTCGTTTATATGTTGTGCAAGTTTCTTCTGATATTTTATACTATGCTGACTTATTTTCTGCTTCACTGTTCTTATACTAAGATTTATGTACATGTTGCCCATGCCTTGCTTTAGGCAATATTTGCTTTGAAATCTTTGTAACATTGCAATAATGAATGCAAGTTGAATGCCGGCTTTGTTTACAATTTTATTGTTCTCATTGCTTAAGTGGAAATGGAGACCTGGTAACCAATGCACACTACAGAGTTTGATGTCGAGTGATTTTTTTAATAAAAGTAATAATAATGACTATTAAATTATTAATTTTTATCGTGGTATAGCTTTTACCTGCTATGTAAAGGTAATAAAAACTCAGAGCACTATTAGAATCAGTCTCTTATTATCACAATAATGAAATAAAATCAAACTTCAACAAAATGCAACTTATATCAATTTAAATTTCCAAAAATTCACTATAATTAGACTTTATTAATTGTACATGTTATGACGCTATAATGACACTATAATTATTTTTGTCTAATTTCGCTAATGCAGAAATAAAACCTAAGATAAAATAAAGTGGCTGCAATATGTCTTCTCAAGGTTGTTGTATACGCATGAAGAACCCTAATTGAGCTTAATGAAATGGGTTGAACGAATAGTAAGTAATAAAGGATTGCTAATATTCCTACAAATAATCATAGTTATATATAAATATTTAGTTATAATTTATACTTTAAATTAAAATTCAAAAATAGAAGTTGTTGAAGCATATTTTTGCAATATATAAGGTGCTTACGTGTGTTTAGATCATTGTATTTTCTAAATTCATTATATTTATTGTTTGATTTGAAAATATCTACTGGCGAACTAAATCAAATACTTTTAGGACAATTTTTAGGATCCGAAAAGTTCAAAGACAATGAACTCTGAAATTCATTGGACAAAAGCTCGGTTCAATATTTCAAACAACTTGGCAGTTAATTAATTATCGGTCTCCGGGTATTTACATTTGATAGAAGAGATCGAAAAGGAGCAATGGCTACTATAAGAATTTACTGAAAATTCCATTTCAAACCGTCTCAACAATGTGTTTTCATTGCTTGCCAGTCAAAAGAGAATGGTTCTCTGTAGTGCATTATGACAATGATGTAGTGCAATGAAAAGTGGTTATAGTGTCACAATCCCAAGAGGAAAATGTAGCGAGTTAGTTCGGGAGAGCCATCCACATCGACATAGAAGCGGATTATTCACAATCATAAAGTTTTGCTGTGCATCTAGTGAGATCAGCACGGGGTGAGAACAGTGTATTACAAACTAGGGGTGTGAGCCACCGAAAAAATACCATATTACGATATTTTAAAAAATATATTAATATTTTTAATAAACCCTTATAATTAAGTACAAAATATATTGACATTTTTAATAAACCCTTACAATTAAGGACCCAAAAATATCGATATATCAATCAAAAAAATATCGATATTTTTTCGGCATGCCTATTAGAAACTACTAAAAAAAGTTAAATGAATAAATTGTATGATATTTCTTTGAAAAAGGACCAGCAATAACGAGTTAAAGAAGAATGATAATAAATTCAGGGGAATATTTTACTGGATTATTATTTAATAATGATTTTAAATGATAAAGATAAAAATAAAATAATATGTTCATCTTTAATAAATCATTAAGCAAATTATATAATATTGAGTATATAGTGGTAAATGGTTTTGAATAATTAGTTTCTATACCAGGAAATGAATGAACAAATATTTAAATAAACTTTATACATGATATTTTATCGATGCTAATGTAAGTAATAAAATTGATAGAACAATACAGTAATACTATAAAACCAGTTTCTAACTCGAAACTATTCATCAGACCCATTAAGATAAAGCAAACAAATACGTAATTTCCATATATATGCGCTTATAGCATAACATTTCATCGGGAATGAGAATATATCATCTTTGCAAACAATTTTATGCAATAACATTAGAATAGGTCATTCATGTTTTTTCTATTTTTGTCCTTCTGTCATGTAATAATAAATATTCATTGCTAATTTCATGGAAATATCAAGAGTAAGCAATTAAATATTCAAGAAAATTAGAAACGTAAAAAATTGGACAACTCTTGGCTGTATTGTATTGTGCTGGTAACATATAAATCAAGAGATAAACTATTTACGAAAACAGAAAGTAGTTTATAATGGTATGACATATAAAATAAATATAACACCTATTACGTGCAGATTTAAACTTGTTTACTGTTTTTAGTGTCTTACAGTTGATGCTTTTTCATATACGAAAATAGTTTTGACACCAGATAATCACAAATAGTTTTAGACCTGAGCAACAAAAAGCTGTTTTTAAAATAAATTTGAATCGGCAATCCAAATCAGCAACCCGTCTTTTAAAATTGGTTCTAGTTTCGAAAATATTCAATACATTCATTATTTTTCTATTTTTGGTCATCAACGGCCGTTTATTGAATTGAAAAAGTATAAATCAGAAAGGACCACAGGTTGAACTGCGTCTTCTATATTGCTTGGGATCAGCAACTATGTCTTCCAAACTCCCTGGCCCCGAGTATCCATGGTGTAGCCTCTTCTTGCCTCTCTTCTTTCTCGTCGCTCGTGTCACTCAAGTTTTGTGGGAAAAAATGAATATGTGAATACAGAAAATGTATTTTGACAGATATTAGAGCTCCAATTTTGTGATAATTTTGCAAAAAATTGTCGATTACGTACTTCACAAGTGGTATATATGACATATTTTTCGACATTTGCTACGTTTCTAAATTTTTCCTCGTTTACCGAACGTATAACATCTAAAAACAAAAACACGTTGAATCGACTTTGCAACGTTGTCTGTAGATTTTCACACATTTGAATCGTTATCATCTGCTGGTATTTAAAAGTTGACCCGAATTTGTACACTTGTGTTACTGATAAGTCATGGAACGTAATGTCGAAATGGTTCGAAAAGGTATTTTCAGTCAATTGGTATTGCAGGTATTTTCTCTTCTTTTGGATCTTTCCCATGGCCTGGAAAAAGTTAATTCATCAACTGCTAAGCTGTCTGAAGTTTCTTTAGACAGCTTAGAAGAGTTTAAGTTAGGTATTCCTCGTATATGTCTTTCATCCATGGATAGGCTGTTCTTTATCATCAAGGTTAAAATAATCATTTTCAAAATCGTTGAAGCTAAAATCGATTGGGATTTGACGGAACGGCATCACCATAAGTTTCTACCGAGCCAACCATTGTCGATCAATGAATTTCAGACTGCAATAAACTAATTTCAGTTGGCATACAGGTTAAAAAAATTGGAAAATTCCAAAATAATATAAAGAAAAACAAAAATGAATAATCCGTTCCCAAGAATTATAACGTGCAACGCCAAAAGGCTAAATCAGCAAGTCCGGTAATTTGAACTATTTCTGAGAACAATTAACATAGATATAGCTCTCATATCAAAAACTCATTATTCTAAAGAAATACATTAAAATACAGCGAACATACAGAAGTTCGCGGCTCTAATTATAAAACAAAATATGCAGCATTTCCAACAAGAAGAGGTCAAAGAAGAAGAAATACAAGCTACGGTAGTTAGTATTGCAAAGAAAGGCGCTGAAATAAACATAGGAGCTATACACTGGCTTCCAAGTTACAAAATAACAAAAAAACACATATATTTATTTTTAAAATTATGCCCAAGGTATATTATCAGATGGGATTTAATGTTAAATACACAACTTGGGGTTCACGATTGATAACATCTGGAAAAGGAAACAAATTACTTACAGCAATTAATATTGCTTCTATCTTATTAACAAATTTACTAACTGGGACACTCAGGACAGGACCAAATCAGTTTAAACGTAAGACTCAAAACTATAGATTATCTTGAGCTAGAAAACCGAAATATAATTGAACAAATTCGGTCTGTTGCATAAGAAGCTACCCCGGCAGTAACACAGAAATCAGTATATGAGGTAAATTATCCCCTTAAAATTACAGAATTGATAAAAGAAAGACGAAAGAAAGCTTAATGCTGCTGATATACCAACAGTAACAAAGACAGTACTTCACTAAAAAATCTGTCCCTTTTAATTTTGCGTTGCGGCCAAATATCAACAATCTAATTATATCACTTTACGGATACCCGACTCCTCAAGCAGAATTAGCTAAATACCTTGGCCTGTATCTCTATGGTAGGTTAAATTGGAATCATCATATCAGACAAAAAGTCAGATGATACTCTCAACTTGACCTAAAATGAAAGAGATTGGTTTATCAGTCAATCATAAAGCCAATTTGGTCCTATGGGGTGCAAATATGGAGTTGCGCTAAACATCAAACCAACTAGTAATCCATCGCATCCAAAACAATGTTCTACGATTAAATACCAATACTTATCGATGACCTAGAAATCATATGGATATACGAGGGATCCAAGATTTCGGCTTAAAACATAAAATAAGGTTGCTAAATCACATCAACGTGGAAGCGATACAGTTACTGGACAACACGCAGGAATTTGTTTACTGTATAATTGCATTCTTAGCTTTAGCTTAAATAGTTTAGTTTTATTTTAATTTGATAAATACATATTGATGTATTAATCCCAGACTTGCCTTGCTTGTGCATATCTAATGTAAGATGTAAATAATTTAAAAGTGTTTGTTTTAAGTAATGTAATGTGTTTGTGCTCCATGAAGAATTTTTCAACTCATAGAACAAACGTAAGGAATGTCAAAAATGCAATTTTGAGCGTTACATGATGCACACTGAATATCTCGGGAATACTAAAAATAAAAAAGAGTTGTCAAAACCATTGAATATATCAGTTAGAATAGGTTGTTTATCAGTTGTTTACGTTGATACTTCGCTCACTAATATCATTGATCAACAGATATAGTTGATCAAAACTAATGCAATCACCTAATAAATCAGATCAAAAATTCATAAAAGCAACATTAATATACCTGACAAGATGTTACAAAGTTGTCGGTAAATAAAACCGGAATATACACATCAGTATTAAGCATCGATTAACATTGACGAGAATCGTTCGACTCTTCTTTGATCTATTTTCATATACGACCGTTTAAAAGCAAACAACCACTCGGCTGTCAGCATTTTTGCTCTTTGTACTTTTCCTGCTTCTTATTGCATTATCTTAGTCCTCATTAATCATTGCCTGATACAGGCGAGTAATTTATGAGTCACGCCGGCATTATCTCTTTAATGCCTCAGTCAGAAAATCAATTTAATTCAGTTCAAACGTTCAACTTAATATAGAAAGCCGTATATGGACCAGGCGGTCGACAAATAAGCGGATAATATCTTTTTCTTGGATGTTTTTTCGCTTTCTAATAACATGTCAACTGGAAAGTCTACTATAGTTCTAATATTTCCACAATAATAAAAAACATATTGAAAGTTTGGACATTTATCTGCCGTTTTTTTCATCATTATCATCATTAATGTTGTACATTCATTCATCAGTAATTGTTCAATTTTTTGCCAGTGCTAAAACTATGTCGTTAAATATTCGTTCTTTCCACCATTCATTTTTCTTTGATCTGAAAGAAGTCGCCAACCAATATATCATTATTTTTATAAGACTATAATTTATTTATGTATGCTCTTTTATAAAGCCGTCTTGGTGGTGCAGTGGTAAAGTCGATTGGACGGTCCTCCTACTGTTGCGATAGTCGCGGGTTCGAATCCTCCTGGGACATGGTCGTATTTATGTTTGTGATTGTTTAATATTTGTAATTGTTATGGGCGAGAGTGTAGAGTCCGATAAACAAAATGATCCCTGTCACCCCAGTAACCATGCTCTTCTGGGATGATTTTTAAAGTTGGAGTCGCCAGTCGGTAGGCTTAAAGTCGAAGACCGTGGCTCGGAGCCCACGAGCTGTAGGTCCAGTCACAATAATCCAAGAGGTTGACGCGACTAAAATCAATAGAACTTCAGTATTCTTTTATAAAAATATATCTTTTATTCTTGCTTGTTTCACTTCTTCACCTTCAGAGTAGATCATTGATGATTAGTGTTATGTGTTTGTCTGCTCGATTCAGGTCAACTCTTATTAGCAAATTTCATCTTTTCGAAGTATCGTCCTGCACTGTTCTTGCATCCTGCAAAATCCTATCTAATTTTTTCTGTTATTCTAGTTTAACTTTCTTCAGCCTTTCCTCAAAAAATTCTAGCAAGTATAAAAGAAAATTCTTAATCGTTACTAACATATATCATAATTAAAGTAAATGTCTAGTTTTTATCAGTTACTGCAGTTGTGCTACAATTTTTAATGGACTTAATGAATTGACTATCTAGCTTTTGGTTGACGTATTGTAAATTTACTAACCTAAAACGAATGGATAGTTAGTTAATATAGCTACTAGTTATGTCCTAAGATACTACGCCTATCGGTAATAATAATAAATATAATGGAGAGAAATGATACGTTGATACTTAACATTTCGACTATTAAAGCTTGACCATTGCAAGTTCTAAATTACCATTAGCATTATGCTGTTAACCGATTTTAAATAAATATAATGTATGATTGGTTTTTGTCAGAAATTCTCTAAATAAATAGTCAGTCTGGAAACTTAAATATTTTATTTCTAATTCAATTGAATGTTACTTAGATTACTTTTTTGTTTATATTATTCAGTTTATTTCAATACCACTTGTTATATAATATTACTGCTTTATTTATCTTCTTCCTAGAGTTATGTCAACCAAAATAAATAATAAAACACAAAGCTTTATATCGTATGTTATCAATTCATTTTACACACTTTCTGTTGACTATCTTACGTTTACACTATCTTCAAAATTTATGACATTCAATTCAGACATATTGTGTTATTTTTTTAAAAATCTGCAAATTCAGAGAGGTATAAGTTCAAATATTTCATTATGGCCATTTTTCATTCTCTGTATACCTTCTATTTTTGTTTTCAATAAGTTCTATATTTTTTATTTATTAGTATTTTCTTTTTCATATTATTTAATATAAATATCTCTTTATACCATAGCAATCTACAAAATGAGTATCATTAAATTAAAAAAAAATTAGCAATAATTCATACCTTACACATAGAACTATTTATTTTTTTTACCCCATACAACAATTGCAGTAACGTCCAGTAAACGATAACGAAAATTTGGCAATCATGAGACGTTCTGAATTGAATGATCGTTCCGTCCATCGTTCAGTTCACACGAGCATTGACTACACAAGCACAAGGTAATGCAGCTCCGCATCCCTTTTCGTTTTGTGTTTTCTACTTTCATTCAACATCAATAAATAACAGTCACATCGTGTAATCATTACTGTTTTTATTTCATCTTACCTCCATTCACCGAGCCATAGTACCCAAATGACTAAACTAATTTATGTATGTAATCTATGTTTTCACGATTATCGTAATTCTCTACAAGAATTACATGCTTGAAACTTGACATATTCGTAATGGTACAACTATTTGCTGTAAATATGTTGCTGTTTAACTATTAACCACAAATATATAGTCAAAAATATTTAACAACAGTCCCAACAAAAGCCATATCAATATACACACTATAACATATAATTAAAATCGGCCTAGTTTTGTTATAACCCGATGACTCACTCATTCGAAAACGTAGCATTCGCGAATTGTTTTGATAGAAATCATCGATGTGTTAAACCATTAGAGTACACCAACGCGAGATACCGATATAGGCATATATTAACTTTATATCACGTTACAAGGAAACCCATCCAGCCTTCGGTATCTAGAACAACGGAATGACTTATGATATCCGTGCGAACTAACTCGGGCACTTTCAATTTTATATCGACAACAAATTGCAACAAACTGATTAACAGTGACGTCGAATGTCGCTTGTTCTAGTGAAATTGCCGGTGTTATTGGAAAGCGGGAAAATATCGAAGAAAAAGGTATTATCAGTTTATCTTCCGATACTTTATTTGATATTATACGGCTTTCTATAGCTGGAAAGTGTCAGGTTTAATTAACGGGTAAAAATAGCCGGCATACGGTATTGTAAATTGTGAAAAAAATATTGAAACTATATCGTCAGCGTTACCATATCTCCATTTGGCAATACAATATATTGTATTCAATCATGCAGCAATGCGTTTCATGTCTAAAACATCAGTCAGTAATAGTATAAAGGGCGTCAGAATTCTTTAAAATCTCTCTTAAATCAACAAATCTAATGTTGTCCAACTTCTTCAACATATCCGGGTTATTTTTATTTTTTCTGGAATTAACAATTAGAAGAGATTTTTCCCTCTCATATTATTAGTTTTTTACTTTTAAAAGACATTTATTGACAAAGAAAATATAATGTAATAAAACCATAATGTTAAAATGGTTGGAGATTATATTTTCAATCATTTAATATTGCCGGCTTGGTGGCGCAGTAGTAAAGGCGATGGGACGGTCCTCCTACTGTTGCGATAGCCGCGGGTTCGAATCCTGCTGGGGCATGGTCGTAAATTTATGTTTGTGATTGTTTAAAATTTGTTAATGTTCTAGGCAAGAGTGTAAAATCCGAAAAGGAAAATGATCCCAGTCACGCCAGTAACCAGGCTGGGTAAGACCGGATGTCTTCTGGGATGATTTTTAAAGTTGGTCATTCGCCAGTCGGTAGGCCTAATGCTGACGATCGTGGTTCCGAGCCCACGTTAAACTTTAGGCCCAGTCCAGATAAACCCATAGTTGGTAAAAGGAGACTTTAAAATGTATATTAAAAAAATTATTTGTAATAGAATAAATTGTACTACAATTATTTATTAAGACCTATTAATCTAATAAATTTATTTATTAGAAAATTTTCTTTTGATTGGGTTTATCTCTCTATAATTAATAATGTTTAAATTAAATAAAAATATTTTTATATTTTAATTTTAAAATGAATTATTTAAATTTCTGAATGTTTAGTAATGTTTTACTTTACTTTACATGTTATTATTAATAGCGAAATCCTATAATTTCAACATTCATCCAGTGATCTAAGGATATAACTATACTTGGTCAACGATTATACACTACATTTCACGACATTTTTATTATAGCAATATAATTTAATCCAACTATCTATGATTGTAAAATTATAATATAAAATATTATTAATTAGGTTATATCATTATTAACTACTTATACTGATTTTCTCTATAAATTGTCGATAGAACTGTACAATTTTAGATTTACTGAACTGATATTAGTTTCATTAATTATATTTTTGATATGTATAACGATCGAAACTTCATGATGTTTATTTTATTTCAAGAAATAGATTCGGTGATTTCCACCACCCTTTGACCAAAAACAATCCCATAATGTAAAACACATATTTTTCAGTTGTTAACCTGCTAATAATTAGAAGCAACCCTAATCGTGAATCTTCCCACATACTTCTTAACATGTGAAGTCTCCCCCTTCTTTTTTCTCACGCCATTAGCACCATAAAAAAACAACCAGTATTTTAAGTAAGTAGCTAAAGTTGGCTGCGTTTGTTAGTTGGCCGATGAACTAGAATCACATCAGAAACACATCTAATTTGAAATTTATTAGGTGCATGTATTTTCATTAGCAGTGTCTATTGATGAAAATCGAAATATCAACGGAAACAATAATTGCTAAACAACGTAAATTCGATGGTTTTGACATTTCTTTACACAAAATAGAAATACAAACAACGTTAAGCATATCAATAAGTTTTCAAGATTTTTTTATATGAAGCTTTATTACGAAAAATGGCTACATTGGTTAATATGTATACTTAATATATAACGTTTCAAATTATTTATCAAAGACTTAGATTATTACACTTTTTTTTTCATATAAAACAGGGCTTGGTAGTGACCATTTATTAATTAGTAAGTCGGAAGGATGTTGTAGTAAATAAGATTAGTCTTGTACTTATGACTTTGTTGAAATTGTTTTAGTGTTTTATGAACCTCAAAAGAGTTCACTGTCCCACATTAGCAGTTGATGAATTAGCACTTTCTATGCTTTGGGAAAGATCCAAAAAGGAGAGAAAATGGTTGCCACACGAACTGACTAAAAATGCCATTTCTAACCATTACAGCATGGCTGTTAAATTGCTTGCTAGGCAAAAAGAAGAGTTTCTGTGAGCGTATTGTGATTGGCGATGAAAAGTTAATGGACAGTGGTATATATTCATGGGCATAATTTTTTTTCCGAATTATCCGAATTTTTTTCAAACTTATTTTCCGAAAGCAAGTCTGATATTGTAAAATAATTTGTTTGGCTAAAAAATAATCGAATATATAGAAAAGTAATTTTCAAACTATCATCGTATATTTTGAAACGAGCGTCTACGTCTAGACTTATATTATTGATCAATTGAATTTTAAGGTTACAGAACAGATCAATATATAAAATTCGGTCAAGATATCAACTATTAATAAACAACAAACAAAAAACAAACATCAACAAGTGCCGATGACCTGTTGAACTTACGTAGCTTAAAATTGTTATACCAAAAAGAGAATGATGTCCATAATTAAAATTTAATAACTACCGTGTTTGGAGATTTCGCACTAAAACAACAGGATGACTAATACCTCGATAATTATAGTGGATATTAAATTAGATTAAGATATAATTACCGAACTTGAAAAAAGGTAAAATGATGAACTCGTATTAAGTAGATAAAACACGCCTGGCTCATAATCATTGCACGCTGTTTATGGTAACAGGCTGTACATATATTCTCAAATAAAGTAATAAGGCTCTTTCGGTTAATTACTCATAATTGCTCGAATCGCCATACATTATGGGATCAGTCCTATAATTCAGTGTGATTTTTCATCTGCAAGAGAACTTTATTACCAGCTGTCGTACAATTTCGAAACATACTAGTTCATATAAAGTTCATATACGCACTTATATATTACAAAAAGCAACACAACAACAAAATAACAGCACAAGTTTATATAAAAGGAATCAAAAAATATACTATATTATTTGCTGATGATACTAGGATACATCCCACTGGATACAATAGCGAAGAACCAACCAGAAAATTGCAATGTGCAAGTAATAAAATATAACCCTTTCAATAAGACAGTCGCCTCATCAAAATTGATGACGTCAAAACGTCGCAGTGTTGCCACATCAACTCTGAGTATTAGTTCATTTTGGCTTTGAGATTTCAAAAAAATTCTGATCTAAACAGAATAATGAAACAAAAATAATGTTATCAAATATAACGTATTTTAGCATTATAGCACATTTAATGCATATATTATCGAAGGACTTAAACTACTATTTATTACATAGCCGTAATAATTTGTAGGCTAGTGTATGTGGTATGAATTATTAGTAAAATGTCATTATTTTGTAACACTAATTTTGTAGATTGCTATAGAACACAGAGATATTTATGTTAAATAATATTAAAACAGAATTGGTTTGAAGTTTATAGTACTCGTAAAGAGAAGACTTAAAAATGGTGATATTTGTATACTTTACACCTATAATTTTCTGATTTTGCAGATATTTAAAAGGATCAACAAAAAGTAGATGTTTAAATGAAATATCATGCTTTTTTAGGGTACTGTAAAAATAAGATGTAGTTAATAGAAAGTATGAAATAAATTGATAACATAAGATTTGAAGCTTTGTTATTGATTATATTTCTTTAGTTTTATGTAACTATGCGGCACAGCGCAGAAATAGAATAAAACACATTAACACATTTGGTTTCGTCTGTTTCGTTAATAATATTTCTCATTTCTTATTTCATTTACGCTCCCAGTTCCAGATTTTTTATTTTCTTCTTGTCTTGAATGTTCTTTATCACATGCCATGAATATAAGAGCCTTTGTAGCCTGGTTCCCATAACTTTTATCCAGCTTAAACTACAATTTAACTAAAACATAACATTTTACTAATACCTTTACACTTATTATCGCATTGTTTGCTGTTAATTGTCTCTATTAAATTATATATTAGCTTAATAAACTTTTGTAAATATAAAATTAACCTGAAAATTACTTCTGTAGGAATGTTCCTCTGGTCGGTCGAAATGAGTGACCGTCGATGCGATTGTTTGTCCGAACACTCACCACTATTTGTGGAAGGAATTTGCACGGGAACTGAAAACACTGGCTGAATAAAAACTTGTTTATTTCGTTATTGAATGATACATGTGGTCGAAGGAAGTACGATAGTGCTGTGGAAGTGGTACTGTTACAAGGGGGTAGAGAAAAGAAAAGAGAGCGAGACGTCGTCGTAGTGGTCTTTTATAGCCGGGAACCGCATGGTACCAATCCATCTGCGTTGCCAACCTTTGAACTTGGTGTAGGTGAATGCGTCGTGGCCCAACTCCCCTCCTAGTGGAACTGCCGTGGAACGTACCTCTATGTGGTGTAGGTTCCGGAGTGCAAATGGGGATCTCAACCTGAACGTTGTTCGTCTTAGAGCGTTCCGATTTTTTTGAGGGTCCTATAAGTGTGGTGCCTTACTTGTCCTGTTTTGTGATGCAAGGGCGTTTATGTGTTGATATTATACATGATGGGCTTCTGTGGTTTTCGTCCCTCAGGCTAGTCTCGTGGGATAACGTAGACCATGTGATGTTGATGGGTTCCATTCCTTGTGCTCTCCTTCCATGCACGTGTTACGCACATTGGCTTATGTTGAGCTGGTTTACCTGTTAAGCACTTTGATCACATCGGGGTCACCAATTGTAGGTATGTTCGTCTGGTCCGTCGGTCGAAATGTGTGACTATCGATGCGATTGTTTGTGAGAACACTCATTACTATTTGTGGAAGGAATTTGCATGAGGACTGCAAACACTGGCTGAATAAAAACTTGTTTATTTCGTTATTGAATGATACATGTGGTCTAATGAGCAAAAATGCGCATTAGTAGTAAGGTCAATAGATCTTCCTATATAAGTACCTAATTTTAAGTCATTGAATCTAATCTTTGGAACCAAAAAATTCTGCCAAACTACAATAGTAACATTATTTTGCATTATATGAATTGTGTTCTACCCCGTCTTACTTATTTATTTTTAATTATTCATGCCTTCATAATTATTTATGTTTAATTCTGTCAATACTGAAAATGAAGAATTAAGTCAATAAATACAAATGATAATTATCGGAATTATCATTCCCATTGCAACTCTAATAGCTCTTTGATATGAATGAAATGATAGATTATTTGCTTATAATAGATATATTTCCATTATATCATTCATAATAGAACAACACTACTTTTTTCGGCTAGTCCAGCTCTCGTCCTTGACGGAATGACACGTTAGAAAATGGGTTGGCCGCCCGCTGGTCAGCTGGAGTCGCGCGAGGTCTGTGCATTGACGAAGTTTTTGTATCGATTAAGTTCCGATCATAATTCTAGACGAAGAGTGCCATGAAAGGCAGCGCCTGCTATTTTTAGACGATGAGTACGATGGTTATGTATTTAAGATATAATGGTACGAGGAATAGGTAACCAGCAGGCGTTTGATATGGTTAATCGATAATGTAAATAAATGATAGTACAAACAGAATTTGATCCGTGGAATTCGGGTTAAGAAATTTAAAAAATATTTATTTTAATGATAAAAAAATTTTTTCTTAAGCTTTTTAAAATATTTCATAGGGTTGTTATTAGTGTTGGGAACAATCGACTGAAACTGACTATCGACTGTTTAGTAATTGACTACTTTTTACTATAGTCTGTTTCAGTCGCTATTTTATTTTTGGTTCGACTGTTTCAGCCGTTTATTTTTAGTTACTATTTTCTGTTCTACTAGTTCATTCGACTGATTTTTAACAATGTGGCTGTGTCGTCGTAGGCGCGACCTTGAAAGTAATGCGCCGCATTTATGCTTATATAGATTTATATGTAATATATGGGGTTTTATGTTTTTTTGTAGTTTGTTTGTGAATAACTATATATTGTAAATTAATATAGCAGCATTTTGGAACGCTAGTTTTCGAGGGCAAAAAAATTAAATTGTAAATGATAAATAGTAAGATACTTTTGACTGGCATAATAGGTAATACTTTGGGCTGGTATAATAAGTAATACTTTTTTGATAAACTTTCACGATTTTTGTCCAAGCCTTTTGTTTGTCAAAACTTTTTTCCTAAAATTTCAAGATTTTAAACTAAAATTATGTTCCAAAGGTTTGAAAAATTGCATCGATTCCAAAAGATTTGAAGAAGTTTTTACACTAGCAGTTGTTAAATTTCTTTTAAAAATATTAACGGTAAAAAAGTGAATAAAGTATATTACATATTTGTAATAAATACATTTTTTGATAGGAAAACTCCACTTTAATATTCAACAATTTATTTTGATGGCTATTAAGAAGAGCACCACAGTTTTTATTTGTTGACGAATGGACTATCTTAACAGAATGTGTTCAACTTTTAAAGCCCATTGAAATAATGACCACCGGGTTATCAGGTGAAAGATATTCCACGATATTTTTAATTATACCATTAATAAGAGGATTGCAACTTTCCATCAAATCTAGAATTTTATCAAGTGAATGGAAAAAAAATACAAAATTGCCTATTAGATGTCATCAATAAAAGACTGGCAATTTTAGAACACGATATGTGGGAAATCCACAGATGCTATATTTGAAAAAGCAAGATTTGGTATTGCAAATAATGCTGAGGGATACAAAAAGTTATCATAAATCAGGTATCTTCCATTCTAACTTAACTAAAAAATACAAATATAGTTCCACAACTCGAAATTCAAGACGGAACTAGTGATCAAGAATGTATTAACATCTGGTGATATTTTTATAAAAAAAATTACTCTTTTTAATGGGTATTGAGGGTCCAAGCTTAGTGGTTTCATAAGATTTTACAAATCACAAATAACAAAACTATACTATGTACCGAAGAAAAATAAAAGTGTTGTCAATATTTCTATAATACATCACACAAGGATAAAGCTTTATGTCCTAGATCAAAAATGTGCTAATTATTCTGTGGCTAGAGGAACCCAACGTTGGCCTTATGTTGCTTTTATATCAAAAGGATATGTATTGTGAAAGTACCAGATCCAGAAAAGCTTCTTAAATGGAATAAATACACAATAAATATTGGAATTGAGTTAGTGAATCAATTTATAAAAGTAAGACAGAAAGTTCAAATTTCACAGCAGATCAAAATAATAATCGAAAGTTTGAAAAAATATGTAGACACTTTAAAAAAAAAGAATATAAAGAGTTCGATCAGGAACAAAATTTACCTTATCTATTGAAATTTTGGAAATATTTTTTCATTGTCATCTAGCACTATTCATAAAACATTCTTAGAATTTAGCGTAGAAAAAACCAATTAATACTACTAGTTGCTACATTATTAACGTAAAAATATTATATATTTATATTAAATTTTACTGACACATAGTTTTTCTTCGTATTTATCAATCATAATCCATTACAGTAAATATACGAGCTGATTATCACTTATAAATATTGATATTGGGCATCGTCAGATTCCTTTTTATATATATTTTTTTAAATAACCGAGCCAGATAATTCATTTTGTGTAATATTTCGCAGATCACTTAATAGATAGTTATTTATTTAAAAATAACTTGTTTGTCCTGACATGCATGCACATCATTGTGCAACTTACAAAAAAGGGATTCTGTATAAATTTTCGCCCAGTCATATTAATTTTCTGAAATAAAAAACTCTAAGAAAATTGCTCACGTTTTTAGGAAATAACTGGTAAGACCATATTGATATTATTTGTTTAAATATACACCGTGATGTTTATCATCATAAAATACACTTATGCATAAGTTTTTTAAATCATTGATATAGTGAACGATTAATTATTTAAAAAAATACGTTTAGTTAATTCCCTTTTTTAAAGTAGTGCCATATACATTCGGCAATAAGTATCGATAACCATTATATAAATAACATATAGAAAATGATACGGTCAGCCAAAAAATTATGAGTTATTTTTTTGGTGCAATTTTTATGTTTTTGAGTGTACTGAACCCGAAAATGATTTTTTGTGGCGTTTCTTGATAATTTTGATAACTATGTTAAACGAATTGTTACATTAAAATAAAAGAGAATATAATTTTGATGTAAAAATTAAAACAATATTTACAATCCATTAACGATAGATGTTTGTTTTATCCAATATATGTTAACTAGCACATACTAAAACCTTTTCTTTATTCTCCTTCCCTTCTTAGGCTCCTTTTTATACATTTTCGTTTATAGGAAGAATGTGGAAGGCCTCTAAAGCGTCCAATTGTTGTCTGATATCTATTTTCTCCATGTCATCAATATCCTGGTGAAATCGTTTACTGTGCTCTTCAGTCATAACTTCCAAATTTTTCGAAATATAATTCAAACAGGAATAAAGAAAACATACTTTTAGACTTATTAGGTAACCTAAAAATTAGTGCCTTCATAAAATAGCCATCTTTTTTTTGAGGATCCTTCATGGTCCGCCGTATGACTAGTTCAACGAAAGCACCTTCCTTCACCGTTTCTTCTGAGAGGACTGGAAACGTTGAATCTCTCTTTTTGAAGGAATCTCCATGTTTCGGAAATGATTTTTTTAACTTTATGAGCAGCGGTGGTAGATTTATATATATATATATATATGTATATATATATATATACAATAAATTTAGTTAGATTTGATGGCAACCTAAGTAATTTTGTTGATTTAAATTATTTTACATTATTTGACCATCGACACTAAACTTTTATTTTCTTTTTCAGGTAAGATCCAGGAGGATGTCATTCAAAAGCTTACCATTGGCTCAAGTACTTTGATAGACTTATCGGTGGAACTATAGTGAAGGTTAGAATTTGATATACACAGACATGCGAATTCATTATACAAAAATGAGTTATATTCTACTCTAGCTTTGAACAACAATCTATTACGAAACATATTAAATGTCTTTATCTCTAATAATTAATAGTGACTTTTCTTGAGACAATATCTTGTTGAAACCTAAATAATGAATACATTCTTATTGTTATTTATATCTGGATGTATTCGACATAACAGGTCAATTGAAAAATCCCCGGCCTACCATAGTAAAACACATTTTTTTTTGGCAAAATTAGTTTTTTTTTATTTTTTATTCCACATAATTCCCTTCAAGGGTGATACACTGATTATAGCGGCTCTCCAAATTTTTGATACCAATTTTATAGTACGATTTGTCTTTTACTTCAAAATAGGCCTCAGTTTCAGCGATCACTTCTTCATTCGACGAAAATTTCTTCCCAGCGAGCATTCTTTTGAGATCTAAGAACAGGAAATAGTTGCTGGGGGCTAGATCTAGAGAATATCTAGGGAATACGGATAAGAAAGCAATTCGAAACCCAATTCATGGATTTTTGTCATCGTTTTCACTCACTTGTGACACGATGCATTGTCTTGGTGAAGCAGCACGTTCTTTTTCTTCAAATGCGACCGTTTTTCAGGCGCATTCCGAAATACAGACGCTATAACCTTGCTAGCCGAGTGTTTGTGAAATGATGGAGATATTTTTCATCCATTGTCACATATCGACTCAAAAACTCGGGTTTATTACGCTTGATCATCTTCAAACACTGCTCCGAATCATTAACTCGTCGATGTTTTTGGCAAAACGGAGCACGCACGGTACCCACTTTGCACAGAGCATTCTCATACCCAAATATTCGTGAATGATATGATGTAGACATTCAGTTGATATCTTTACGTAGCTTAGTAGTCTACTATTTCATTCAATTTCAATTTGCGGTCATTGAAAATCATTTTGTGGATTTTTTAGATGTTTTCGTCGGTAACAACCTCTTTTGGGCGTCCACTGCGTTCACCGACTTCGGTGCTCATTTCACCGCGTCTAAACTTAGCATACCAATCCTGGATGGTTGATTTTCCTGGGGCAGTGTGCGGAAACTCGACATCAAACCAAGTTTTTGCTTCATCTGTATTTTTTCCTTCAAAAAGCAATATTTTATCAACACGCGATATTCCCTTTTATCCATTATTTTACAATAACAAAATTTGCTTCACTCAAAATGCTATAATTCACAAACTAACGATCCGACAGCTGTCAAATGTATACACGTATCTTTTGAGGGTTAGGGCTAAAACTAAACTAAAAACATATGGATTTAATTGTAGTAGCGCCATCTATGTGTCGGGCCCGGGACTTTTCAATTGACCTTTTAGCACTTAACTGTTAAATTGTTGAATAATCTGATATTTACTAACGTTTAGATCATGGATTTTCTATTCGATATATTTTTGGAATATTTATTTTATAAAAAGCACTAAAAGAGTATTACAGAAGGTAGTTTATATGCATTAGAATGAAATGTATTCGCAACTGTATTTTAACGTAACGAAATTGGTCGAAACTTACAAATCCGCAAATTTACGTGAACGGTGGTTTGGCCTCTGATACTTACTTATACAAACGTCTGATGCAATGCGACCTGAGTTACATTACAAGCGCGATTGTCCTAATACACTTACACGGAATCATCGTCTAAAAATAGATCGAAAAGCCACTGACTTCTACGGCTCATCTTAATGAACGGCCCGATCACCATCGAAACAAAGGCTTCAGCGTCCTGTACGCCTCGCGTTCGCAGCGACCAACCCATTTTCTAATGTGTCATTCTGTCAAGGACGAAATTCCCTGGCCACAAAAGGAAAAACGAACGTATGGAGCGTCGATTTTCGCAACACGCGTATGATACCATATTTGTTGGTAAAGATAGCCATGTCATTGTCTCTCAGTTTTGTTTTAAAATGAATTCATATTATTCATTTAGATATTAAATTTTACAACATAATACAAGAAAATATCTAGATGTACACCAAGAAATTAAAAAAGGATTCTAATAAAACATATTTAAGCATTACTGACAATTTTAAAATTCGTCAAAAAATAATATTTATTCTAATACTATATCTTACATTAGATATACTTAGTACAATCGTAATTTACAAATTAATATATCCTACAGTTCTGTGGTCATTGCATGAAAACACAAGAAAGGCGAGCATAAGATAAATACAACGTGGTCCCGCCACCATTTTGATTACCTATAACTTTGCTCTAAGAAAAGATAAGTAAGTTTGGTTTTCATAAAAAGTTTACCTGGTGCTTACATTTTTTTTCTTCATGACTGAAAAATCGTCTAAATGGTGACCGCGATTCGCTATGCAACTTTTTTGAGGCTTATTCACATAAACTTTTGATTTTAAAAAGTCTCATGAAGTCTAGTGCTGTTAAGTCCGGAAATCTGGCTGGCCATGCTAAATCGCCACCTCGCGAAATGAGTCTTTTTGGATAAACGTCGTTCAATAATTGAATTATTTAACGAGGTGTGCGTGTGCTATTGTTAAAAGTGTTGCTGAAGCCACATGTCCTCTCGTCCTTGCTTTTCCATTTCAGGCACAAGAAATTTCGAACCGTGTCTTGGTATTCTTGAGCAGTAACAATGACTGCAATACCTTGGTCCTTTTCAAAAAAAATAGTGACCAATAATGTTTCTAGCATGAATACCACAGCATACAGTTGTTTTTAGTGGATGCAATGATGTTTCATGAATTAATTGAGGATTCTGTGCTCTCCAAAACCGACTGTTCTGTTTATTGACGTGGCTACTGAGAAGAAAATGGACTTCATCGCTCATTATCAATTGCATTTTGAACGGGATAATTTTCAAATCAGTTTTCAGAAGTCGCCTTAAATTATGTACATAAATGTGTACGAGGCAAGTGATACAATTAGGTTTTTGTAACATTGCGGTCGCGCAACATCTCAATATTTACTAATATACATTTTAAAATATTAGATATATTTGTGTGTTTATATAATAATTTTTATATTCACCAAATGCTGCATTGGCTCACTTACCACATATTTTAACTTCCATTTATAAATAGGTTTTCCTTACTATATTTCAACATTACCCACACCGTATTTAGATTTAGCCATGAAATAATATTCAAATTGAAATTTTTGAAATTTTTTTTTACTTTTCTGATTCATAAAAAACAAACAACATTTAATTATTATTCTTCGTGTTACCTTTTTCGTTAAGGATACTTTACTCAAAATATACCGGCATATGTTGGCAAAAAAAAGTTGCAAATATTGGTTAAATTAATTTATATTAGTTCCTGTTTTCTTGTCGGTCTGATTCGACTGTTTGAAAATAAAATTATTTTATTATTGTGGAGAAACATAACATATGTTATACATAACATACTATTCAGTTCCACTTGGAAACATATCAATTTACTTCCATTTAGAATAACAGCGCGGATACCAGTATTGAACTGGCGGCCATATTTTCCTTTTCAATTTGTGTAAAAGTACATAATCTGTGAGTAAGAACATATTATGTATTTCATTTAAATTGTATACAATTATGTAATAAAATACATACTATTTAAATATTTTAATTTATCAATTTAATGTCCTATTGTTTGATTTATGTATTTTGTAACAGAAAACAAATACGTTTCAAAATATGTGAGTTCTTGTATGGGTTCCTAACCCATTGTAACGCTGACAGTAATAAGAAGAGTTATAATTATTGAATTAATTCATTCTTAATGAATCAATCAAACATTATTACATCATTTCACATCATCACACCATTCAGTAATATTTTGGTCTGCCAAATGGATGGCATTGCTGTTGGCTATACTAATTCACTTATTAGTTTGCATATTACTTTTGCTGTTTTCAATTCAATGGTTAATAAAAAAATATATCTTGTTTAAATAGTGTTTTTGGCTGGGAAATATTACTAATAAACTTACGTGGTTGTCCAAATACCAGTGATGTACTCATTTAAAACAAACCAACATATGTTAACCGTATAAATAGGGTTCAACAAGAATCTTAAGGAAACTATTTTTTATTGTCATGAAAATCCAAAGATTGGTGATTGTTTGAGTTATCTTTTTTTGCCAAAGAAGTCCAACTAATATTTTTATTTTATACAATTGTTTTTCCTTAATGAATAACAATAATATGATCACACAATAAGGTTAAGGTCTAACTAAGAAAACATTTTATTTCAGTAATTCGACTCACCGAAAGATCACAGTTGCTTACAACAGTGATATATTCATCCCAATGTTTTAACAACTCATTTTGGTAGGCCAAAACCGCATGTTGTTCTAGAAAACATAAAATAGTTTCGGAAGACCATAAATATAAGTTGTGTGGAATCGTTGGTATCTTTTGTAAGATATTACTTTCACTTTACATTTGCATGTCGTAATGGATGAAACATATATCTGTTGAATCAAGAAGATTTTCAGATGAGAATGCAGCAGCAAATAAAATAATCCAGATCGACCAAAAACAAATATTTATACAAATTAAGGCATCTAAGAATGAGAATATATTGGTAAACAAAGTCAAATCTATCAAAAATGATTTACAATGGAGGCTTATTAGTACTTGTACCATTGTATAATGTTTTTAAGAATCCTAGTGAAAAATATATAAATTGTCATTTATTGTAGAATATTTTGTATATTCACTCTAGACACATTCCACTCGGATATATACGAAATATTTCATGTTAATTTGATTTATGGTCTAACGCAGGTTAATCTTAGATAAAGTCTTGCACCCCTGGGAATCACGAATAATAGCGCAAATATACTAGGGGTGGAATTATGCGTCATACACTTTGCAGGAGTATTTGCTTCCCCCTTTGCTGCTAAGGGGACTGTATCGATCGATAAGTACAGTATCAGTACAGGTGGTGATTCAGTGTATCTTGACATGTTATTTTTTTTATTAAAGTGCAAAATGTTGCTATTTATGCGGCACTTGGAATAAACAACTAAAAATTATGATTAAAACTATTTGAGTGTAAACATTCCTGATGCAGCATATTATTTAGTACAATGTAACCTGATACTACAACAATATCGATAATCAAAATTGTCCACTGGGGTTTCTGCCTGACATCAATGATAGTCTTGATTTGATAAAAGTATACTGTAAAATAATACGAAATACATAATGCAAGTATGTATAAAAATATATGTTTTAAAATCTGTACATCTGGGAAATTGTGTCTATTTTATTTAGTATTAAAACTATATCGAAATTAAAACCTCTTTTAAAACATCAACCGTTAAACTTTTAAAGCACTATCCACGCATTAGTATTGATGAAATGGGTTCAATGCTTTCTCAATGATTTTCAGCAAGATTGTTTATTTAAATATTATGACTAAACAAGAAATATAAACCAAAATATTAATTCAATAACATATTGGGCATATAAATTCGTTTTAAATGTTTTTTTTTTGTAATTTGAATCTTTATTGTGAAGATCGATACAATGTATTTTATTCAAAGTATCGCTGCTGCTTTTTCCCATCTTTCAGGCAATTTACCAACTTCATCGAAACGAAGTATCTTTTCAGGCTATATACGAATCTATCCATTTTTCTGTACAAGGAGAAAAGTCTGGACAATATGGCGGGTGGAATGACACTTTCCATTTTAATGTTTTCAAGTATATTTTCACCGGTGTTGCAATATATGGTCGAGCGCTGTCATGCTGAAGCATAACATTATTGCGTCTTGGCTGGTATTACGCCCATTTTTCGCAGAATGCTGTGATCCCCATTCATGGCTTTATGGAGTAATCCTTGTCTTCAAACTTTTTTGCCTGCCCAGAACGTTCCTTGACTTCGGTGTCAAACTAAATCAACACTTTTGAGACGTCGATATCACTATTTACATGTTGAAATCGATGGAGTATGGTTGCCATAAGCTTCACACAGCATTCGATGACCTTCAACCGCCTTTTTCTTTATATTGAATTGTTGATACTCGGCACAAATACAGACATTTTCAACGCACTAAAATTTTTTTTTCGTTCACACTTCGACTAAATGAATTATATTGATATTATATATAATAATATTGAAAAATGAAGATTTCAGTAACATCATTTATTGGAAATTAATTTATAGGCCTGTTATCTCCGCAAATATTATAAGAATATTAATGTAGCCAATATTAATAGGTCAATTGAAAAGTCCCCGACCTACCATAGTAAAACACATTTTTTTGGCAAAATTAGTTTTTTTTGTCAACATAATTCCTTTCAAGGGCTATACACTGATTATAACAACCCTCCAACTTTTCGATACCATTTTTGTAGTACAATTTGTCATTTGCTTCAAAATAGGCCTCAGTTTCGGCGATCATCTCTTCATTCGACGAAAATTTCTTTCCAGCGAGCATTGTTTTGAG
The DNA here is from genome assembly GCF_030347505.1 of Rhynchophorus ferrugineus. Classification (NCBI taxonomy): domain Eukaryota; kingdom Metazoa; phylum Arthropoda; class Insecta; order Coleoptera; family Curculionidae; genus Rhynchophorus; species Rhynchophorus ferrugineus. The sequence continues at coordinate 9,975,460 of NW_027472581.1, read as the reverse complement.
ATCTGATATAAGGAAATAGTCGCTGGGGGTCCAATAACGCTATGTAATAGTCGCTGTTGATGGGCCTTCCTTTTTCGGGGTAGTCAATGAAAATTATTCCATGAGCATCCCAAAATAGAGACGCCATAAAAAGCCACCCAACTGTTGCGTCTTCCCACGCTTTGGAGCGGGTGCATTGTGTGCACTCCACTCGAATAACTGTCAATTGGACTTCGGAGTAAAATGATGGAACCATGTTTCATCCATTGTTACATATCGACGCAAAAACTCATTTATTACGCTTGATCATCTTAAAACACTGCTCCGAATCATCAACTGGTCGTTGTTTTTGGGCAAAAGTGAGCTCGCGTGGCACCCACTTTGCACAGAGCTTTCTCATACCCAAATATTCGTGAATGATATGATGTACACGTTCAGTTGATATCTTTAAAGTGTCTGCTATTTCATTCAATTTCAATTTACTGTCATTCAAAACCATTTTGTGGATTTTTTTAATGTTTTCTTCGGTAACAACCTCTTTTGGGCGTACACTGCGTTCGCCGTCTTCGGTGTTCATTTCACCACGTCTAACTTAACATACCAATACTTCATGGTTGATTTTCCAGATCTGGGTACACCTACAATACTCCTTAAGACTTTGTTCTGAAAACAGGAGATAATGTTGAGAACTAACGCTTTTTGGCGAAAAAAATATGTTTCATTTAAAAATTAACTGATTTCATCCTGATAACTCCCATCGCAACAAGTAATTAAAAATAAATGTTTGCCACTTATCACTATTAACATTTGGCTTTTATTAACTATACATTCGATCTATTTTTTTAATTTTAATGACCAACTGGTTCTAAGTAGTCCTGACTAGTTTCCGACGATCTTCATGAATAAGTAAACCTTCGAAATAAATTATCCATATCGTCGAAGAGAAATACAGCAATTATATTTGGCCTGGCACAAAAATCAAAACGTTTAAGGTAGATTTTCGCAAACCGGGCTAATAACACAGCCGACTGTTTAATGTTTTCAATTAGTCACACGATACCGGCACCAGACTGAGTTTTATTATTATTAATTACCGACAGCGCTTTTTCTTGTTCGGGTATAAAGTGTTATTATGTGTCAGCAATGAATATTTTCCGAAGTCGTACTGAAATATCGAACCAAATTCAGTTAATAACAGATTTTAGTCCGTTTGAGTTTTATGTGAATTGCGGCTTTCACATGCTTTTATATAAGGTTTGATTTGTCTTGGTATATTTTGTTTAAATTACTGCTCTTAATAATTACTTAATAACACAGTAATTATCAATATCGTACATCAATATTAATAACGTGGTCCATAACCATTCATGTTTAAATAAAAAATATATACAATATTTCTTAACCGCTTATGGTTTGACTCATACAGTGGAAAATATAAAGCACAATCTCAGCTCAAGCTTTTTAAAAAATTATAAGTGCAGCGTTGCCAACTTGGGTGGAATTCCCCAACATGCGGGGAGTCTTCTGGGGTATAATAATATCTAAATATAATATCGGTCATCAGGTTATGTGCCAATATTTTAAACGCTGACACCAGCAACTTCACATGTTTTTTAGGTTTAGACGGAGTATACGTTAGATTAAAAACTGGATAAAGTATGGAAAATATGAAAAAATAGGAAAATTGTACATTGTGGTGCTATTGCAAATTTCTATATGCCAAGAATTTTATATTACGTTGATGTCAGACATTACCAAGCGTTTTGATTTCAGCGATCCTTTATTTTCTTTTATATCCGCTGTAAATCCATCACAAGCTCAACAGGTACAAATTAAATCAATGATGCTGATGATGCAGTGCCGAAGCGCTTCATAAATCTGAGACAGCACAAAAATTAGATAACGAGTGTCAGTCTTAAATACTCACTACTGAGGAAATTGTTTTGCCTGAAAAATGTTGAAATTTCTTTGAGAGTTTGAACTGTGTTTTTATCAAAAAACTCTTGAAGTTCATCATCTCTTTTGATCATCTGGGCTGTTCTTCCTATTTACATCAAAATCACCACTTTTCAATCGTTGAAACCAACACTGGGACTTGGAATAATCATCACCATAGGTCTCTAAGAGTCATTGATGAATGATGAGCTTTGCAGCATAACTTCACATGACACATCCAAAAATAATTTCTGAATTATTCTCCAGGATATATAGATGAGCCATTATTATTTTCAATTAGTTTCCCTACACAATACTATTTAAAGCACTATTTTATCAACAATCTTAATGTTTTTGTTAGATCATGTTTTGTTTATTGATTGTGATGATGACGATCTTCAAATATTCAATTCCACATTTTAACTTTTGGAGAGATTTCTCTCATATTATCAGCATTGTTGTATTTACCTAAATTAATCAAAATACGATTTAAATATTGCCAGAAATATATAATACTATTTATATCTTCAAATAATAAACAGATAACTTTTTTCAAACTATTAAATATTTACTTTTAAACACACAGTGAGAAAAATAAAAGAAAATAAATGTTAACTGAAACTTACTGTATACATTATAGAAAAATGAGACAAAAATATTCATTCGTTGCAATGATTAATGATTTTACTGAAACTTTTTTTGTTAAATTAATTTTTTTAAATAGACCAAGTGACAACAAATGATGTATTAGAAAACTCCATCTACACCACATTAAGTGTAACTTGTAAGCTATCGAGATTACATTCATATTTTAACGTCACCTAGTTTGATTTATCGTCTAAATTTGAAAACATATACGATTGTGACATATAATGCGAGTAAAGATCAATTTTTAGATCGAGAATATGAATTAGTACGCTTGAATATATTCCTTCTTATCTACACGTTGTAGTTAAATGGCGTGACTAATATCGTTTCAGGAGAGAACGTATACATTTTTGCAGAACCGTACGAAGTGGAGTAATAACCGGAAATCGATATATAGCAACAATTTACAAATTATTGAGGAATAAAACGTATTTCCAGAAACGTAAAATTACATAGTGCCACGCCAAGGCCATTAATTGTAATTATATGAAAACGTGGGAAACTAATAAAGAAAAATGAAACAGAAATTCGCAATTGATTGATTCGACTGGAGTCTGAGGGAATTAGAAGGGAAGCTTTCTCAAGTTTTTACAATAGAATTCATTAGAAAAGAGTAAAACTAAGTTTGTTGATTGCTCTTTTTTTGTCGTAGTTCTTTATGTATTAAAGGAAATTTATTGAACTAAATATTTCTTCTTATATATCCGCCAGGTATAGTTTTTTCAATATTTAGAATGTTTAACACCAGTACAAAATACTGGAAAATACAGGAAAACAACTTGTGCTCTTAAACTAAACAGAGAAAATTTAATTTCTGTTAATTATTTTAATATAATTTCTAAAGATAAATATGCGGTATATCTTAAATGTTGTTTAAATTCTCAAACTTATACGGATGATTCAATTAGTTTAAGAGCATAGGCAGTAAGTCCACATTGTTTAAAATTCAGACATCTAGCTTGGTAGAGGCTACATTCTCACGCTTCTGTTTTATTTGTAAACGACTTCCTAACGAGTCGAGCATTTTAATGATACTATGTACCACTGCGGCTCGATTGGTTCTTTGTTAGCTGGCAGTTTTGATTCATCCTCCTTAAGAGGATTGATGTTTAAATGTTTTATTACTTACTATATAGGAAAATATGTTGTAAACATAATTTAAGACATTCATTATTTGTTGAAGTTTGTTTACGCGGGGGTTGACTTTTATATTTCAGGATTTGGAGATTAAAAACAATTGATGAAAATATAATATAATATTACTATATCTATATGGATAACTATAAACATCTTTTGATCCACTAAGTGGTATATATTTTGATTATATACTGAGGTATATTTGGGGTCTATTGAGATCATGTATCTTGTACAAATTGGGACGGAGTTCCTTTTTCTGTAGTATTTTATTGATACTTGTGGCCTAGATTCACTTCATCCAAATTCCCTTAACTTATTTCCTTGTTTTCATAAACTATAAGTGGCTCCACCAACTAAATTGTCTCCTTTTTATGTATTGTTGTCTAAGTGTTCTATGCTCATATAATAGAACAATTAAATTAATTCAATTATCTGACAATAGAAATTGAAAGACATTTAAAAAAATAGGAAGTTTATGTAAAAATCGGAAATGTTATGAATTTATACACACATATAGTACTTGGCAGTGAATAACAGATTCATTTACAAAAAAAAATGTTTGAAACAAAACATCAGTGGATATATATAAAACAATGTATACCAGTTCTAACGTTCGACTGAAAGACACGAGTGGAAAGAGAGGCAAGGATGGACAGGATGAGACAGGACACATGATGAAATAAGAGAAATCCTCAACATGTTTATTATTAATTATTTACTGACGTGGCGTTATTACCTTTCAAAGTAATTTCTATGAAGATGGGTATATTGTATGTTAATTAATGCTTAAGAAACTTCTTCTCTTCCCAATAAACAATTTTAGTTCATATACAATACCAGTAAATCAATACATTTAGGACGACTTTCACGAAATTCATCTTTCAGCTTAACTCCACGACCACACTGGATCTCCAATTAGGGATATACTTTGTTTTTTATCACGCCTTATCGTCCATATTTGAATTGTTACTGAGTTAAATAAAAATCGGAGAAATGAGATTAGGACTTTATATTATCGAAAAATATACACAAGAAAATAGAGAATAACATCATATAGATACAAATATAAAAGAATACTGTAAACCTATCTCGTAAGAGATTTAAGAGCTTGTTTTTGAAACCTGATTCGAAAACATCTTTTACATGGATAAGACAAAATCAAAGTAATGGCTTCTACTCTGTGGCAGATACTACGCCCAGGACTTATCAGGGGAAATTATAAAGACGGTCGCCAGGCTTATTTATAGATAACATTCTGCATTCCTTTGGAATCCAAAAACGAAATGGTAAGCTGTGGTTTCTCTAAGAAATTAGTAGTAAGATTGTGTAATTTGGGGTACAGTGAAGAAACCTGACAGGTACTGTGATTGAAATACACATTAAATCTCTAAAAATTTTAGGAACTAAATTTTATTAAGATACTGAACGCAACACATAGAACTTTCCTACATCAGGCATATATTATCAAGATTATTAAACCGTGCGATAGAAACAACAGTAGTTAGAAAGAGCTTTTGTTGTTAACACAGTTAATAATTAATATCTACAGAAAAAATCTAATACCTACAGATCAATTTGGTGTTATGAGTCAATATTTAACAATTGACCAGATACATAAAATTACAGGCATTATTGAAAAGGCATACGAAGAAAAAAGATTTGGCTATATTCTTGGACAAAGCCTTAGATATAGTCTGGCATAAGGAACTCATGTTTAAACTCTATAAAATATTACCGGAGCAACACGGTGAACTAAATTCTCACATCTCAGCCAGGATGTTTATAGTTTAGGAGAAGCTTATTCCACAAAAAATATTTTTAACAAAAAAACCGATTTTTAACACAAAAAAAAACGTTTTAAAGTAAAATATGTACATAATAATTGTTGTAAGCAAAACGACGAATTTATTTAAGCTATCTACTACACGTATTTTATATTCTACTATATACACACAGTTTAGCTTAATATCTACTTAATTTACAATATTATTTTAACTACTACCAACTGATCATTTTCAGGTCAGTACCGAGCTACAAATTACTGTTAAATTTACAAATAAGTTTTTTGTTTTGTTTACAACGATTATTATATATTTTATTACATATTTTATTTTAATACTTTTTTTCAATGTTGCAAAAAAAGTTTGATTGTTGTTTCCTTTTTAGTGAGTTCCTTATTTATTTTTTGAAGTCGGTTAATTTTTTTTGTTTTAGTGTTAGATATTTACTCAATAAATTACGCAGTAATTTTATTAAGTATTACAATGAATATCCCAAGTAAAAGTACAAACCGTATGAGGAAAAATAGGGAATTAAGAAACAATGATAGAAAATAAGGACCGTTTCAGATCCTGGGTTCCGTTACCTAATCTAGGTGATTTGACAAATGTTCCAATCAAACTAGAACAAAGAAGTTACTGCCCTGTTGGGAATCGACTCCGCGACCTCCTAGTGTGAACTCAACGTTCTAACCATTACACCATAGAAACAGCTGCCTAGGATGTGTCTACGACATCTCATATGATATGGTTAATGTTTAAAAAGCAAACTGATTCTTACCCTACTTTCGATTTTTCGTCACATCAGTTCAGCAATAACATTATACACCAATATTTAATTATTTTAGATAAAAAATATGTGAAAACTCTGTATGTGCCTTTGATATTTCAGGTTTTCCTTCGATTTCCTCCCCTTTTCCCCATCAGATCCTAACTTCGGAAGTGCACTCTTCGGAATAAAAAAATAATTTTAAAAATCGGCCCATAATTGACATAGAAATCAGCGAGCATATATATATATATATATATATATATATATATATATATATATATATATATATATATATATATATATATATATTTATTTATTGCTGAACATAGTACCTCCTCCTTTTTTGAAGTCGGTTAAAGACAATTTCCGTATTAATATTTCATGTATTAATGAAAATTACATATTTTACTTTCAGAATAGTACGTAAATCTCTCCTTTCTCAAGGAAAGACAGTTTTCTCACGTTTTACAAGCGCGTGGAAGATGAGAATTTCCATTAAAACGAACATCTCTGGGTACAGGAGAGCAAATCTCGTGCCTACTGATGCATTTCGCTTGAATAATAGATGTTCCTGCAATATCTCGTGTCGTCTAGCGTGGGTTCGGTTCGAGTAATGTCTTCATCTCGACAGACCTTTCTAATAGATTAACTAACGTGCAGTTGTCTTCAGGTATTGTTGTCATATTGAAATTTAATATATAACTTTTAGTTATGAAATTCTTTGTAACTAACAATTGTACCTTTTTTTCTACCCAAATATTTCTTCCATGGTAAATATTGTGTGGGCCTTTTTCGACAGCTTCGACTCCCTATTGGTGGCCTTATACCTTTGAATATATTATGATAACGTAATTTCGTTTCAGTCTACAGACTCTGTATATTTTTCAACACTTCAATGTTGTGAACTACAAATAATTCAGTTCAAAAAAGCCAGTTGTAAAATATGTTAATAATGATAATAAAACTATTTGTGAGTTCAGCAGTTTGTCTTTGATAATTATCTGAGTAATTTTATTTCGATCCAAATTTCTATGATATACGCTGTATTGAATGGTTTTTTAAGTTTTGGTGACTCAAAATTTCAATAGTCCAAGCTGAAATTGTCCTAATTCAAGTGCACCATGTTGACTCACAACATCTTTAATTCGTCTATGGTGGCCTTACTCACGGAACTTGTATACTTGTACCAGGAGTCCATGGACTAGGGATATTTTTTAAAACATGGATGTTTTCCAATTGTGGTAGTCTATGGCTACGGGTTTATCATCTTCAATTTGGCTTTTATGACCTTACAGCTTCAGCCACTATACTTTTACGCGAAGTCCTCTTAACTATGCCAAGGAATGTTATGGCTAATAATCATTCAACCTAAGATAAACACACTGTTTTCAACCAAGGCCCTATCAGTTGAACTAAACAACTCATATACAGTGAACCGTACAAAATAAATAAGGATTGTATGGGGAAATATCTAGTCTACGAGGTGACAACATAAGAACAAGATATAACATAATAAATCTGCAATTTTTCGTTTGTTGCATCAATGTCAGTACGATAGATTTATGAAATACTTTGTTTAGTCTCAAAGTAATATATCTGTTTAGTTTAATTTTTATTAATAATTTCTGTATTTAAAATGTATAAAAAAAAATTTACTATGCCATTTTTTTGATAACATCTTTATTAGATATATTTAGTACAATCTTACTTATAAATTAATTTATCACTACATTTCATTTATACTTGGACTAATTCGCAAGCAAGACGATTGCGAGATATATACATCAATATGTATTGCTCAATTGTAAAATTATAATAACTTACGCTATAGTTTAAAGTAAAGGTATAAACTTTATATAAGTTCCTATGGTTTAGTTCAATCTCCTGACATTCTGCACGCAGTCCAGATATTGTATTGCATCCACGTTAGTATGAATTAGTAATTTTCTTTCGTGTTTCAAGGCGAAATCTTGGATAACTTCGCAAATCCATTTGATTTCCAGGTCATCGTGTAGTTAGTTCTTCGTAGGTTACGTATAAATAGGCATTAGTAACTATTCGAAAAATTTTGTTCTGGTAGCGTTGGATGACTGGTTGATTTGAATTTTTAGTGCAACCCCATATTTGCATCCCATAGGTCCAAATTGGCTTTATGATTGTCTGCTAAATTAATCTCTTTAATTTTAAATCAAGTTGAGAGTATCTTCCGACTAACCAGTATAGTTGTATTTTGGTTCTAATGTGTTTTACTTTTTGTCTAACATGATGTTTCCAATTTAATCTACCGTCAAGGATGGATGGATACCGAAGTATTTAGCTAATACTGCTTGAGGAATCGGGCATCCATTGAGTAATATATACTATCCAATCCAATCAAAAAATAGCTCGTTTTATTTTTTTGTTTGTTAATTTTTTTAAATCAATTTCATTAGCTTTAGAAAGTATTGTCACAGTTGGTGCATTACGGTTTAATGTAAAATTCTGAAGGCACTGGAAAGGTATTTTGTGAAAAAGTGTCTTTACAACCAAACCAGTGGGTGTCGTATCCACTAACATGGGTACATCTTTCGTATCAACGCACACTTAAGACATTTTAGTGTGTTAAAGCATGTCTATACACCCACAATTTTGTGAAAAGCTTGATTTAAGTTCTGAAGTATTATAACTGCATGTACTTTTGTAAATTTACAAAATATTATTAAAATAAAACTACGTTCTAATTTGTGTATTTTATTTATTTCAAGCCTTAATCTTCAAGAGATAGATGCCTCATCAAATGTATATAAGTAAAACTGTTTTATTTGTGTTATAGTTGATTTATCATTGTTTAGTAGTTATCACTGTATTGCTTTTACTTTTTGCAACAATACGTTATTCGATTTCTTCAATACACGTTACACATTGCTAATACAAATGATATAGAGGTTTTTGTCTAATTATATGTGCATCACATCTTATATGCTTGACCGTCAATATTTTTATCGGCAAAGTATTGTTAAAAAAATACACCCTAACAAGTCCAATAATTTGTAGAGTAGAGTTAATAACAATGACAATACAAATCCAAGAAAACCTAACAATAGGAAAAAGAAAAAATAATTATAACTATTTTAGGGCCCACAAAAATTAACAATAATGAATAAAATAAAATCATATTGGGGAAATCAAAACAACAAAAAGTAAGGTTAGAAGTCATTTTTTCTTCTGTCTGTTTGGCATTCAAATCTCGTAGGAATATTTGCCGACTTCATACTTACTATTAATATGACTAAACTCGTCCATGATATTCATATAATTTTCCATTTTATTTGGTAACTGAAACAAGAATAATGTTATTAGGAACACATATACACAAAAATTTAAATAAATGAGGTCTAATCTCAAATTTTATCGACAGAGTTATTTACCTCGATATAACGTTTATAAGAAACGTCAAACAAAATTTTTGTTTTTATTATCTTTATTACTATAAATAAAATAATAAATATTTGAAGTTTCTAAATCATTTTGTGGATTTTTTAAATGTTTTCGTCGGTAACAACCTCTTTTGGGCGTCCACTGCGTTCACCGCCTTCGGTGCTAATTTCACCACGTCTAAACTTAACGCACCAATCCTTGATGGTTAATTTTCCTGGGGCAGTATCCGAAAACTCGGTATCAAGTCAAGTTTTTGCTTCAACTGTATTTTTTCTCTTTAAAAAGCGATATTTTATCAACACGCGAAATTCCTTTTTACCCATTTTTTTTCACAATAACAAAAGTTGTTTCACTCGAAATGTTATAATTCACAAACTAATGATCCGACAGCTGTCAAATTTATACACGCATCTTTTGAGGGTTAGGGCTAATTAAAAAACATATCGATTTAGTTCTAGTAGCGCCATCTATGTGTCAGGCCGGGGACTTTTCAATTAACCTGTTACAACTGAAAAACAATAAAAGGAAAACTATTATTTTATTCAGCGAAAGGTCAAAAGAATCGAATGTTATAATCTAAAAGCTTGGTTATTAGGTTTTTTTCAAACGTCTTATTATTTTTTGATTACAGTAGCATACGTGCGATCATAACTAAACCAATGGAAGATGTTGACAACAAATTATAGCAATTATTCGACATTTAACGTGGGAAACTTTATTGTCGGCGATTTTAACGGTATTTTTTTGGCAATTCAATGTATTCTTTTCTCTATCTATTGCGGTGTTTTTCACGAACTGTTACGTAGCATTCCGTAAATTGGCCGAGTAATAAACTTTGTTTTCAGCCGGTGTTTTTTTTTCGACCAATTTTTGGTGTGAAATAAGTGTCGTGTCGAAATAACATACTTCCTCGATAAGAAATGTTGCTTTGTCTTCTACGGTCTGGTACCACGTTAATTTTGCTACATGTTTTTATGGATTTTAATTATTTTGGAAAGTCCAAATATCGAACCGAGCGAACGCAGATATTTTGCATAATTTTTTCCATTCATTAGTTTGTTTCATAATCAATATCTAAAGAACTACAGAAGTTAATATAATGAAATTGATCCGCATTGTTCACTTGATTAGATATATCGATTTCACCGAGATAACAACGTTTTTGTTATCGTATTAGCCCAATAATTTGTTAATAAATAATGTGTAAAAATAATTTTTCTTGGAATATTAAGATATATAGTCCTAATTCTAATATATTTCAACATTCTGTTTAAGAAAAGATTATTGGATTATTGCAATAACTTTTCCAATCTGCAATTAATAAACAAAAGAGCAATATTATGACCGTAAGTTATGAAGGGTTTAACATAACAAAAAATTTTAAATTTGTATTAAAACTATTTTTATTTTAAATTATTTGTTAGTTCTACTGCTACCTTTATTATATATATATATATATATATATATATATATATTGTAATATAAGAAATGTGCTTATCCAAAAATCTTGACTTAACCAAAAAGTCTTCTACGCAAACAATTCATTGTTTAAAAGTATATTTTAATTGTTTATTCTATAAATAGACCATTATAGTCTAGAGATAATGACAGTAATCAAACAAATTCAAGAAAATCTAATTATATTTTAGGGCTAACAAAAATAAGCGGTAATGCACAAAAAGAAAATGAGCAATTAAATAAACATATTAAGATAATTGAAACAACACAGGGTAATGTATAATAGTTGAGGTTTGTGATTAAAAAATGGTATTTCTTTGTTCTTTCAGCAATGTTAAAGCCCTTTTTCTTGATACGCATTAGAATACATAATTATAACACGAAAAGCTTCTTTCAAGTCCATTTTTGGCCGAATTTTGTAGTCGTGTATCGTGTGTCTATGACACTTCCACTTGTCTAGTTCAGCACTTGTCCAGTTACTAAGTCACAGTTCAGTGCTTTCTTTAGAATGTAATTTTTTATAACTTTGGCTAATAAGTTTAATCGGACTTCGTATTCGCCAGTAGATTATGTTCAAACTCAGTTTAATTTGGTTTGAAAGTTTGTTCTGTGGCGATCGCCACGACCCTTTAGGCCACCACGAATACATCAACAAGTACAAAGGTTGGCAACGCCGGTGAATTGGTACCATGCAGTTCCAGGGTATAAAAGACCATCACGACGATGTCTCGCTCTCTTCTCTTTTCTCCATCCCCCTGTAATAGTACCACTTCCACAGCGCTACCGTACTTCCTCTACCTAACCTAATATCCTGTCAATTCTCCCGTCGACCACATGTATCACTCAATATCGAAATAAACAAGTGATTATTAAACCAGTGTTTTTCAGTTCTCGTGCAAATTCCTTCCAAAAATAGTAGTGAGTGTTCTGACAAATAATCGCAGCGGCAGCCACACATTTCGACCGACTGACCGACCCGACGAACATTCCTACAGTTCTAAATGATTGGCGAATGTTACAGCGTTTTTATTGTTGTCTACCTAATTTCTTCATAGATCTCTTAGAGGTCAATCTGTAAATTTGATCGAGTTAGCTTTTTAGTGGCTTCCGAGAATGAATAGTTTGTTCCCTTCGCATCAGTTAGATATCGCAGATAATGTTTTATGAATTCGTTTTTGATTTACTATTGTCCACTTTTATTTTCAGGATTTCTGTTTTTTTTGTAAAGTATACTTAAACTCATTTCGGCTGGAGTCACCCAGGGTATTGTCTTATTCTTGTATCTACTCTACATATTTGATATCTCAACAACAAATGAAACAGTGCTTAAAATATTTTTCGACGACACAATTATATATCAAAATATATATCTCTGTCTAAGGCTGTAGAAAAGGAATAAGTAGCAGTCAACAAATTCTACAAATGGGACTGGAAAATATAGCTTAATAGCTCCTTATTTGTCCATGTTAATTTTGCGTTACGGCGAAATGACAAAAACTTAATTATATCACTTGAGGGATACCCGATTCCTCAAGCAGAATAAGCTAAGTACTTCGGCATCTGTTTCGATGGGGGATTAAGTTGGAAACGTCACGTTAGACAAAAAGCAGAACAGATTAGACTCAAAGTTAAACAACTATATTGGTTAGTCGGTAGATACCCTCAACTTGATCTAAACTCAAAGATTGATTTATCAGGCAATTCTAAAGCCAATTTGGACCTATGAGGATACGTTAATTTGTAAATTAAGATTGTGCTAAGTGTATCTAATGTAAGATGTTATTAATTAATAAGAAATTTTGCAAAAATAACATTTATACAATGAATAAAATTGTCGTAAAATATTGTTTTACAATACTTCATATAACACAGTACTCAAACAATAAGACATTATTTTCTGGATTATATAATATTTAATAAATATCACAGGAAAAAATTCCCCAATTTCTATATATTCTTCCTTATTTCGTTTAAATTACTTCTTAACCAATACAGCAAAATAACAGTTATTTTCTACTATTTGGAAATTATAGGCAGAATAAAATTGAATCGAGCACCGGAGATTGATTGGGATTTCGCGCTGTTACATTGTATTAACATTACATACATAGCAGAATTGCATCAATTTGTATTATTCTTATGTTGGTTGCTAATTAAATTTGAGCAAATTAGCGATAAATTATGTTCGAGTCGCAATCAAACTATCTTTTCAACTTTAATTATTCATTCGCGATCATTAAACCGAAAAAGTCATCTGTAATAAATGGTTGCGTGAAATCACGCGTTAGTTTCTTTCGGTCGATGTTCGATTCCCTTCTCTAACGGTATTGCGAAAGCAAATAAGTTGAGTAACTGACTAATTGTGTGTGTTTTGATTTAGGAAAAATTATTCCTCATATCTAATATAAGATGATATGGATGATAGATTTAGAGTCATATTAGAACCTCAATTCATTTTGAACATAGTCCATTAATATTTAAGAATAAACTAGGAAACTAAGTATAGTTGAAATGAGAAAATTACAATGAAATCTTTAGCAGATAGTAATTAACATACTACATTTGCCTTAAGGGAGTATTGTGATTTAGAAATTAGAGAAAATCAATTTTTTAATATCTTTAAAGCTTAACTATTTAAGAATGTGTCCTTAAAAGAATTTTTCCTAATTTAAAACTGTAAAATTTAAAATTAAAAAGTAGCAAAATTCTTTTCGTTCTATTTTGTTTTAATATTTTCGAATTTTTAAAAAATAGTAACTATCCAAATTGTATGTTTGATTTGATTTTATAGTTGATTTCTAGACTACAATACCTCCTTAAGTCTCTACATTAAATACACGGGAATGAAAAGCAGACAAGAAGCACAATAGTGTGAAATATTTTCATTAGATTTACTAGATACTCAATGAACAAAAATCAAATAATTTTAAGATTATAAATTTAAAACCAAATTTTTAATTATATCCCTCTGAAATGAAATAAATATTTTCAAGATAACTTTCTATATCCAACGAGGATTAATTGCAACTGTATCTATCTAATATTAGAGGATTTAGTAAAGGTCGAAGCATAAATTGTTATATCACAGCCGTCAAAAAAACTGAAGATGAAATGACGAATACGTCATGAAAAAATAACAGGTGAAATAGCAACAAAAAACTACTTGATCGAAGACGATCAATTAATATTCTAATATAGATTAATTAATCATTATTAAAACGTAACTAGATACTCAATGAACAAAAATCAAATAATTTTAAGATTATAAATCTAAAACCAAATTTTTAATTATATCCCTCTGAAATGAAATAAATATTTTCAAGATAACTTTCTATATTCAACGAGGATTAATTGCAACTGTATCTATCTAATATTAGAAGATTTAGTAAAGGTCGAGGCATAAACTGTTATATCACAGCCGACAAAAAAACTGAAGATGAAATGACGAATACGTCATGAAAAAATAACAGGTGAAATAGCAACAAAAAACTACTTGATCGAAGACGATCAATTAATATTCTAATATAGATTAATTAATCATTATTAAAACGAAGCCTTGAAGAATGTGTTGGTATAAAAAAGAACACCCGTTATTCATCAGCATCAGATAAATATACTCTGTTTTGGCAAGGTGGCCTTGTAAACAAACAAATATCTCGATTGGGCTTTATTTGACATTTTATAATTACCCATTCGCCGATTTAATATATGCACAAGCGTTAGTTTATAATGGGCATGACACGAATTAAGTGGAAAGTGGACATTTATAGTATATTAACTTTCTTTGGCACATATAATCGTTTTGACTGTTTTGTGTACAGAGCCATTACGGTCCTCGTGCGATCATTTAGCGTGTTTTTATGACTAACGAGTTAATGGTTAAATACGATGGTATATTTTAAGTTTTAACGGCGATATGTTATGTTGACTGAGCCGTTACCCGAAGGAAAGTCTTTATGTGGGTTCTAAGTTGCGTCGGCCAACTGATCTTTAGATTTGTCACTTGCAACATGGAAGATTGTTTTCTCTGTTGAGTCGAATCAGATAAAGTCGCTGAAATAAACTCTTCGTGGTTCAAAAAACCTTAAAACACTAAGACCGGTTTCTAAATTATGCTAGTTGAAAGTAATTTTATTTATTACATTTGTAATAACTATCTATTTGTTTCTATAACAGTTGCAATTATTTGTGGAATACTATTTGAATATTTTCCAACTTAATGTTGTCTCATCCTTGTACCAAAACATGTGCCTAACGCGATTGTTCAAAATTGAACCTACCATCGCGATGGATGGCGACGTATTTAGCTGATTATGCTTGAGGAATAGGGTATCCTTAAGGTGATATAATTCAGTTTTTGTCATTTCACCGTAATTGTAGCTATTATGATGTATTTTTCAGTCTCTACTCGATTTATAGATCTTGTTGTAGAGTATAAATCATATTAATATATTAGGTTTAAAATGTTCTTTAAAATATTTTCTTTGACGTATTTCTAAGTATAGAATTATACATATCTATAGAAGCATTTATGAATTATTTATGTTTATATATGACAATGAAAAATGTTTCATCCTTTTGCAATCTACTGACCTTCCTAGTCCATCAAATTAAGCAATATTTAATTATTATATTCCTAATATATACAATATCTTATTGAAGATGCTCCACGGAAATGTCTGGTTGTGTGTTGCACATAATTTTGATATCAAGTCAAGGTATTGCTTGATATACTAACGAATTAAAATTTGTCCCCAGCTTTGCTAGGTTACATCTATGATATTGACTGACTCTCTATTACTAAAAAATTGTGTTTATACTCACTTGTTTCTGTTATAAATTTTCATCATCCCAATTGTAGACAGAATAACTTCTGCTGATACCAACGTTGAAACTTGTATTCATATTTTCATTTCTAATTCGTAATGAAAAAGGACTTGTAAATAAAAATATGAATAATTATTTATAAAGGACTTACTCTTTAAATTACAATTAGGAATTGCATCTTTGTTAAATAGTGGTCTTCTACGTTTAGCTTTATAGTCAGCCTATTTTAAATACTACAAACCTATAAGTATTTAATTAAAGCTCCATATTCTAAGAAATGTTACTGTTATAGGAAATATTTTAAAAAGTCTTTTTGGTATTATACTGTCTATGTTATACTATTATCAGCATGAAATTGAGGGCACATATATATCACATATTCGTCTGTTTGAAAAACATTTGTGGAGGAGCATGTGTTATAATTTTTAGTTTTCGACCCTCTTAATTTACTTTGTTTGAAAAAAATACTTCTATTTACTCCCAATTCTTTTTGAAGTTTCTAATGGGGACTGAGTAACTGCGGATTCCAATGTTTAACTTGTAACCATATTTTCCTTATCAATAGGTTAAGGTAAATGACCTGGGGGATAAAATTACCATTAGAAATTGCTGGTTATCTGGGCCCATAATCATCTGGTCGTTCTGAAATACAGATAATAAACCTTTCTGTTCGGAAGCTTGATGAAGGAGATCATAAGAGGTTTCCTGAAGTTTATCATTGGTTACTTTTAAAAATTGTTTCTGCGCTAGATCATAATTCTTTGGAAAATTATTAATTTTACTTGAACCTTTTGCATGCATTATACAACACTTTTATTATGTTTTGCATTTAAACGATTAATATTTACCTTAAATGCTACAAAAATAGCGTCATAACAACAACTTTCCTTAAAATTATACACAAAACAGAAAAAATTAATTATAACGTAAGATATAAAATTTCAAATTGAAAGACCCTCTAGTAATTCAGACGCGCAAAACTTGGTTAGACATGTGCCCATTTAAGATCCTGTTCTAACTGGTGGGGCAAAACTCCCGCTACCATTTTGATTGTCTATAACTAAAGAAGGTTTCGTTTCATAAAAAGCTTATTTGGTCTTTACATTTTTTTTTTCGTTATGATTGAAAAATTATATCGGCTAAATGATGACTTTTTTTCATGACATCTTGCAACATCTGAGGCTGAATTTCTTCGATTTCGTGATGAATATTGTCTTTAAGGTGTTGAATCGTTTGTGGCTTATTCACATAAACTTTTTATTTTAAAAAAACCCATAAGAAAAAGTCTGGTGCTGTTAAAACCGGAGATCTGGCTGGCCATGCCAAATCATCACGTCACGAAATTAGTCTTCATGAAAAAACGTTATTCAATAATTGAATTGTTGAACGAGCTGTGTGTGCTGTGACCCCATCTTGCTGAAACCACATGTCCTCTAGTCCTTGCTCTTCCATTTCAGGCACAAGAAAATTTCGTTTCATGTCTTGGTACCGTTTAGCAGTAACAGTAGCTGCAACACCTTGGTCATTTTCAAAGAAAATGGGACCAGTGATGTTTCCAGCATGAATATCACCCCATACAGTAGTTTTTAGTGGATGCAATCATGTTTCATGAATTAATTGAGGATTCTGTGTTTCCTAAAACCGACGTGGCTACTGAGAACAAAATGGCTTTATCGCTCCTTATCAATTTAGACGAAAAATCGTCAATTTAACCAGACAGCCTTAGGATTGACTCGTTTCCATAATTAAATTTGGACGTCTACATAACACAATCGTTAAAGCGAAACTGAGCTAAACGTCACATGGTAGTGGGACTTTTGCCCCACCTTATACATTTCTATGTTTTGTGATTTTAACACCAACGTAATTCAATTAGTTTTGCAATGCAGTACTTCAACTGACGCATTGTTTCCAATGAAATTACGCTCGCGGACGAACAAACGCCTGTAAAAAAAACAGACACGACCAGTCTCCGCACAAAAACCCGTCGGCTAAGACATAATGGTGCCTTCATCATGTCAGTTATTTGTTTCAAATTAGTAGCGGGCGTTCGCCTTGACCGCAAAATATTAAATTAATATTTTTACAACTTAGTTATGATCTTAGTTTTTACGATCGGTCTGTCTGTGTCAGACTCGAACTATTCAATTTCATACTTTATCGCCGATTGACAGTGACCTCATTTTATCCCTCATTTTCTAAAGATATTGTTTTAATAATGTCAGTGAGGTAAACGGTGGTGGTATTTAGTTGTGATTGCATCTTCTTTGGTTAATTAAAGAAACCGAAAGCAGTCAGATTCACTTTTGGTTGTGTGAACAGCGTTTCGTAAGATTGTATTATAATTTGTTTCATTTGGCATTTGTTTTCAGCGACATTTACGTTAAGTGACAAGCAAGTTGCGCCGAATTTCCTTTGCAGATGTTAAATATGACCTAGTATTACAAAATACAAGTCGAACAGGGCATTCTAACCGAGTTTTAATTGTATTCATAACCATCTTAGTTAAATCTGAATTATCTGGAATACGTTTCCAATATATATCTCACCAACTGACCCGAGAGACAATGTCCTATAAGCTGTTGTCTGTGCTATGAGTATTTAATTAGAACTGTAATAATTGCCGGCTTGGTGGTGCAGTGGTAAAGGCAATAGGACCTCCTACTGTTGCGATAGCCGCGGGTTCGATTTCTGCTGGAGCATGGAGATAAACGCATAGTTGGTAAAAGGAGACTTTAAGATATATTTTCAAAAAAAATAAAAAGAAAAGAACCGGAATAAATAATTTTAAAAACATTGTTTATTGTAAAGGTTTTTCATGCACAACATTGTTAGGTCTGTTTTCTGGCGTGTAAATAAATAATATTGATGGATTTTTTTTAACGAGTAAATTCGCAATGAAGTTTTAATTTTAATTGAATACTCCGCCCGCTTGGTTGGCGCAGTGGTAAAGCGCTGTTAAGTACTGTGTTAAGTGGTAAAGTACTGTTGCGATAGTCGCGGGTTCGAATCCTACTGGGGTATGGTCGTAAACATATGTGATTGTTCAACATTTGTGATTGTCCTTAGGTAAGAGTGTAAAATCCGACAAGGAAAATGATCCCTACTGTGTAAGACCGGATGTCTTGTGGGATCTAAATTGACAGTTTACATACAGGCTAGAAAGTAGAAACTGTCGATAATGTTATCAAGGACCATACCCAATGACAGGAACAGAGGCTCCAGCATCACATCAGTGTTGAGGTTTTCCAGTTCCTAAATAATGATGGCTTAGTAAAAAGATTAAGGAGAGTAAATCCATTTGATCTAATTCAGTGAAGTTAAGCCTAAATCGTCTATCGTAGAACAAGTACTTTGTAATTTTAAAACTCTAGCAAATTAGGATAAAAATTAGATTACTATAATAAATAATAATTAAAAAAAATTGCAAATTAGACGATATTTACAATACCTACTTTATACTTTACTAAATATTATATCATTTAACTCTAAACATCGGAATCCAAGGTCCAACTCAACAATCGAAATTACAATCAGGCATCTATACCGTAAACAAAAGCGTGAAATATTTATTTAGAAACAGCTGAGAATTGGCCAATAATAAATAAATGCAAAAACAAACGGTTTCGGTTTCGTCATGACTTGTAATGTGTGTGAGAATCTGTTCGGCTTTGTGTGAGGTATAGGATGGTACTACTGACCCAGTTATATAAACGGCCAATTTTTTCCGCATAAATAACCAGCTCCAGGCCGTTGCGATATTAATTTCAGCTTTATAGCTTCGGTTTGATGGCTGTGTTAACTTTTACTTCAATAAATAAATAACGTCAGGTGTACCGGAAGAGACTGGATTTTTTTTTTCTGTTTATGTATTTGGTTATTGAGGATTTCACGGCTGCAAATATAGCACGTATCATTTCCTTACGAATATAAGAACGAATATAAGGGTAAACAATTTTAAACCAGGAAGAATGCGAAGGTATGGTGTGGTAAATTGTTTTACCCAGCACGTTTAACTGCGTTAAGTAATATCAATGTATTTTTGCGTGTACAATTTAAAAAAACTTGGTTTATACGAGGGATATACAATTGAGATAATGACAGTAATCAACAATTGCCAATATTGTATATATCTCATGAAATCGGATTAATCTTGCTTGAAATTGATTGTTTGGGATGAATGCACAATGGCCCATAAGAGGTCACTGGAGGCACTGGACAGAATGTTGAAAGACCTTCGTGATAACCGAAATATTTTTGGTGGGGTCATAATTTTGTTGTCAGGTGTGTCAGGAGACTCTTCCAGTTATTCCCCGATCAACTGATGAAATAAACGCATGCCTAAAATCATCGAGTTTGTGGAGATACGTAAAGACACTCCAGTTAACAGCTAACATGCGAGTATTTTTGCAAAAATATGAAACTGCAGATGTGTTTGCGAAGAGACACCTCGACCGGATTCATCATATTACCCACAAATTTCTGATACATCACAAACTTAAAAAAGGAGCTTATTCAGCGTGTTTCCCAGATATAGCGCAACAGTTCAATAACCATATTCGGCTGGGTGAACGAGCAATATTGGCGGCGAAAAATAAAGATGTCGAGGATCTCAATACGACCATTCAGAATTTTCTTCTGGGACAGTTGGTTTCCTTTGTGGCGACCGCCATGACCCTTTGCGCCACCACGCCTTCGCCAACAACAAGTTAAAAGGTTGGCAACGCGGTGGATTGGTATAGTACCAATCTATAAAAGACCGGTTCCAGGCTATAAAAGACCATCACGACGACGTCTCGCCCTCTTTTCTTTTCTCCATCCCCTTGTAACAGTACCACTTCCACAGCGCTACCGTACTTCCTCTACCTAACCTAATGTTCTGTCAAATCTCCCGTCGACCACATGTATAAATTATAACTTAAAATAAACAAGTTTGATTCAACCAGTGTTCTTAGTTGTCGTGCAAATTCCTTCCAAAAATAGTAGTGAGTGTTCGGACAAATAATCGCAGCGACAGCCAGACATTTCGATCGACTGACCGACCCGACGAACATTCCTATAATTGGTGACCCAGACGTGATCAAAGTGCCTAACGGGTAAATTAACTCAACATAAGCCACTCGACAGGTGCTTGACACGTGTATGGAAGGATAGCACGAGGAACGGAACCCATCAACATCACGTCGACGACATCCCACAAGACTAGCTTGATGGACGAAAACCACTCAAGCCCATCATGTATACCATCGACACATGAACACCCTTGCATCCCAAAACAGGCCACGTAAGGCACCGCACTTATAGGTACCCTCAAATAAAGCGAAACGCCCCAAGGCGAACCACGTCCTGCTACAACTTCAATGGCAGCTGATCCCGTAAAACTCCTCGCTCAGGTTAGGATCCCCATCTCATCAGCAGTTCCTGGGCGTTTGTTTGCGTGACTGCGGGTGCACTTCGGAATCTGCATCATATAGAGGTCCGTTCCACGGCAGTCCCACTATGAGGGGAGTTATGTGGCGACCGCCACGACTCTTTAGGCCACCACACCTTCACCAACAACAAGTTAAAAGGTTGGCAACGCCGGTGGATCCTGGTACTACATGCGGTTCCAGACTATAAAAGACCATCACGACGAAGTCTCGCCTTCTTTTCATTTCTCCATCCCCTTGTAACAGTGCCACTTCCACAGCGCTACCGTACTTCCATTACCTAACCTAATATCCTATCAAATCTCCCGTCGACCACATGTATATATTATAAGTTAAAATAAACAAGCTTGATTAAACCAGTGTTCTTAGTTGTCGTGCAAATTCCTTTCAAAAATTGTAGTGAGTGTTCGGACAAACCATCGCAGCGGCAGCCACACATTTCGACCGACTGACTGAACCGACGAACATTCCTACACCTTCAAATCAGTCGACACCGTTTTGAACCAGGGCGACGTAGTTAACTATCCCACGGAGTTTTTAAATTCACTTGTATTGCCTGGATTACCACCTCACAATTTGCAGTTAAAAGTAGGATCAGTTGTCATCATGCTGTGTAATATTAATCAACCACGACTGTGCAATGGAACAAGACGCGTTGCGAAAAAGATTAATAACGTCATTGAGGCAACAATCATAAAGGGAAAATACAAAGGAAAAGATGTCTTGATCCCGCGTATACCGACGGATTTACCATTCGATTTTTAACGTTTACAATTTCCAGTACGTCTGGCTTTTGCGATGTCCAAAAATAAATCTCAAGGCCAGCCGTTGAAAGTTTGCGGAATCAACTTAGAGTTTCCTTGTTTCGCGCATGGACAATTATACGTCGCGTGTTCACGCGTCAGGAAAGCATCATCTTTGTTTACTTACGTACCACAAAACAAAACAAAAAAGATATTTTATCAGAAAACTTTAAATTGATTAAGAAACTGTATCATAACTATGTGTGTCTGTAAATATGTAATTGAAACCTTATAAATAGCTAGTATTTCAGGAAAACTTGGTTTTTTAAGTATGAAACATCATGTGTAATTAATCGAAAATAATTATAAAAATTCATTCACACCGAGCATTTTTTTTTATTAATTACGAAGTCTGCCGGGTCAACTAGTAGATTTATAAAAATGCATTTATTTTTATATTTGACCCCAGATTAATCCATTACTTGATATTTTTTAAAAGTTTGTTG
Source organism: Rhynchophorus ferrugineus (assembly GCF_030347505.1). NCBI lineage: Eukaryota > Metazoa > Arthropoda > Insecta > Coleoptera > Curculionidae > Rhynchophorus > Rhynchophorus ferrugineus. The sequence continues at coordinate 9,952,831 of NW_027472581.1, read as the reverse complement.
ATATATTATTACTAGTAATTGCTGACTTGCAAGGTCTCCACAGTGGCTTAAAATTAAGTAATCTAGGAAGACCCATTGGCCCTTACTTAGTCTCTAATAATATAATAATTAGTAGTACTTTTCAGTGTCTTTACTATTTAGTACACTTCATTACACAACTGCAAAAGATCACATAGTGTCGTTCTCTTAGGTCTGCGTTCTAGTTCAGTGGGATTTTATTCCGAAATACTTGTACTATGTTGATATTTCTTCTCACAGAACATCTGCATAACTGAATTCCATAGATCCATATAGATTTTAGTATATGGTTATAGAGGAACAACTTTGTTTCACAATAATATAGCAGCATTTTGGTACGATATTTTTCAAGATTGTTAATATAATAGGGTGAAAGATCAAAGTTCTATTGTATTGTCTATATTTATTGTAGTATATTCTTTAAAAATAGCAATTAACATAGTATATAAGTATATAACAAGTTATAAATTGCATGTTAATAGTATTGAGTAATTATTTATTTCCTTTTCTTTTTTAAAGTTAGTACGTGAAGGAATTTGTAATATCTCGGTCTTGCTTATACTATCGTTGAAAAATATAGGCACATATAAAATTAACTGATCCAAGCAATTATCTCCGCCCTTTCCTCTCTCACAATTTATACGTCTGACATCACGAATTGGAAAAAAACAGTCGAACCATGAATTTGGCTGAAAATATTAAATACTATTTTCAGTCGCTAGTTTTTTGGCTATCGACTGTTTTGCGACTAAGACTGTTTCGACTGTTTTCAGTTGACAGGTCCCATCGACGTTTTTCAAAACATATTTTGGAACATTTGTAATATCCCCTTGTCTAAATTTGCTACAGCTTATAAAAATATTAATTATATACCATTTTTTATTAATAATCTAATAAACCATGTCGGATTTTAGTCAAACAAATTTCGTTAGGCATTTGTTATTTATATTAATTAGCATGCCTTATGTTTGATTAAAAATTCATAATATTACGTTTATACAAAGATGAAGTGCATATTAGCATATAAAATGTTAATATACAATATTAAATATTAATTCGCAGTCCATAAATGCTAATTATAAAACTTTATTATAACGTCTGAGTGGTATGATACCTGATATATCATGAAATATAAGTTAATGTTAACTAAAACGTAAAATCCTTTGAATTATTAATGATACTCCTTATTTCGATAATTAATTCATTAAGATTAAGTTTTCGGTTTGCTAAAAATTTAAATTATATGCCGACAAACGCGTTCGAAATTTTATATCATAATTTATTGCTTTCAAACAAAAATGATTGTAAAACTGAAACGATCACGATGTCGAAATATAACATTTTCTCACAGTTTATGTATGTTTTTAATTGGTTATTGGGTTAATTAATTCAACTTTATAATTATTTCTCGTACATATTTGGATATTTACGGCAATAGATATGGACGAATTGGAAAGTTTACGGTTTTATAAATATATGTCATTAATGTTGAACTAAATGATTAGTGCCGTATTAGACACCGTTAGGTGAAATTGGATAAAATTATGTTAGTTTCGTGTATATTGATATAAATTTGGTTTTAATTATAACTTATTGATTAGACATTACATGCTGCAAAAGAGGTTATTTATAATTATGTTGTTAAAAGTTGGGGCAACCGAATTTTGTTATTTTAAGTTATTAGCTGATTCATCAGAAACATTTTCTTTTTGGTTCAATAAGTTCGAGCATGCGTCGATGCAGTTTTCGGATAATTATAGAATGCATTCGTTCTTGGTTGACATAGTTCATTTTTATTACATATCTACGTAATAATCTAAATATAACTGGTTACGTGCTAGGTATATTCCTGATTAAAAGACTCTTTTAAAATAAAAAACATTGAATTATATTTTAATATAACAAATAATCTCTTCGGAACTATATATAGCATTTGCTTTTTATTAATTTTCCTTCTGCTTTCCACTTTACACACTGGCCCTCATATTGGGTAGCTGTGGAAACTGAACATGTTATCATAAAAATTATTCACTTCAGACATCTCTATCTCTACTCTCTACCATTTCTCTACACTCCGCTTTTTCAACATAATAATGGATGCGAATACATTTGTTAATAATTATTGATCATCTTCAAACACTGCTCCGAATCATCAACTCGTCGTTGTTTTTGGTCAAAAGTGAGCTTGCGCGGCACCCACTTTGCACAGAGCTTTCTCATACCCAAATATTCGTGAATTATATGATGTACACGTTCACTTGATATTTTTAGAGTGTCTGCTATTTCATTCAGTTTCAATTTACGATCATTCAAAATCATTTTGTGGATTTTTTAAATGTTTTCGTCGGTAACAACCTCTTTTGGGCGTCCACTGCGTTCACCGTCTTCGGGGCTCATTTCATCACGTCTAAACTTAGCATGCCAATCCTTGATGGTTGATTTTCCTGGGGCAGTGTCGGCATCAAACCAAGTTTTTGCTTCAACTGTATTTTTTCCCTTCAAAAAGCAATATTTTATCAACACGCGAAATTCCTTTTTATTCCATTCTATCCACTCAAAATGCTACAATTCACAATAACAAAAGTTCATATTTATACACGCATCTTTTGAGGCTTAGGGCGAACTGGAAAACATATGGATTTAATTCTAGTAGCGCAATCTATGTGTCAGGCCGGGGACTTTTCAATTGACTTGTTGAACTGAACTATGAACTATGAATTGAATGAATATATATTAAACTTCATATTCACCGTAAAAATTTAACCACATTTAAATATATTTAGTTTCCCATTTCACAAATCGATTGAACAACTTGTTGGTCGTCATTTAAATTTTGACAACTGTCCTTTTATATCTGTGTTACGAGTTTGAATTACTAATCGTCCATTGATTATGATCATTTTACCGGTTTGGTTTCTGTTCTTAACTTACTCCTGCCCAGTTTTTTTCTTGATGTTACCATCTCTAACGAAAATGTGAAAACAAAATTAATGTTGTCGTTAGATTTGCCAGAGACTATTAGACTAGTGTTAAAGAAAAAGTTTATTATATGTAGATTTTAGAATTACACCTGACTAACCAGTACATTTATCTCTATTTTCACGCTTTGTCTGATCATGTTTCTTCATGTTACAACTGCATCTTTATAAGCAATGCCCAAATATTTTGCTTGCTGTTGCTTTTGTGTTAGCAAGCCTCCTGTCTACGAAATCACCATTGTTGACTAAGTTAGAAGAAAATATAATTAAAAGACTAAACTTTACGCTTTTCGGCCATTTGAAAACATAAACAATGGTGTATCCATATTCGTGCTTTGTTATTTACACTTATATTTTAAAAAATAATCAACAAAAAGCAAAAATAGATTCAGTCCGCAAAAGCTAGCTAACTTAACTTAATAAAAATAATAAGAAAAATTGTTATCATTATCATTACAAAATAACAATTACTGTATAACTAATGTTTTTATTTTTTTGTTACAGTTTTAAGACTATTATAACAAGACAAAATGAGTGAGCGAAAGGGAATGAAAGGTTTGGAGCTCTGGTGTCGGAAAATGACGGAGGGTTATCCTGGTGTCAAAATAGATAACATGACAACATCATGGCGAGACGGTCTCGCTTTTTGTGCCATCATACATCATTTCAGACCGGACTTGATGTAAGTATTAAAATATTTATATTATTTATTATCGCGTAGTGTAATATAATAATATTCAAATATTCAAAGAATAACATTTCAAAAAACATTTTCTTGTCTGTTTTTAAAGTGTTCGTAAAAGTAAAGAAAGGTAGTCTTGCATGAGTCGTGTTAAATATGTTTATTCAAATAAGTCACGCCTCAAATAAATCTTGCTTATCAAGTAAAAGTATACATAATAGGCTAACAAAATCTTCTTTTATTATATAATGTTTTATTAAGACAAATTATTTTAAGAGAGAACTTATTATGCAATATTATGCAATTCATATAATAAGAAAGTAATGTCAAGTTTTTGTTATTATATTATTTATTAATATATGTTAATATTGGTAAAATGGATGTCGAACTTAGCTAGAATTAATCTTAAGGCGTTCGAAGAACTTTACAAGCTGATTTCAGAATAATTTAATGTAGCTTGTAGTTTTTGAAATGTCCCTAATAATATTTCTTTATGATTATTGGAGATTCTGATTTACAAGGATTTACATTTCTATATTCTTAAGATTTATTACAAATATGTAGGTCATATTATTAAATCCATAGAGAAATTATTTAATTGTATGTAAGTTTTAACTATTTTTTGAGTATTTTAAGGATTGATATTGTCCTTCAGAGTATTGTTCATCAAAAGCTAGTAATTTGTCTCATAATAGGGGTTAACATTTCAATTGCATTTCAAAAACTGAATAATACGAATACGAATAAACAGGTGATAATCTTAAGAGACAACATTTGGGAAATGCAGTAGTTGAAATACAACTTTCAATGTAAATTTTGTCAGTTTTGAAGACACGATATTCACACGCGATTCACACAGGCACGATATATTGTATTTTTAATTTCAAAAGCTACTGAATCTTTAATTATTAAAATGTCCTTCTAGATATTCTTTTTATCTTTCAATTATTTGGTTTTGGTTCGGTATATAGATAATAACTTTTTCTATATTGGCACTAAATTATTTGAGTAGTTAGACTGACTACTTATGGAATGTCAAATCAGTACAATCAGTAAAGAAACCAGGGTAATTGGGAAAATAAGCCCCTCAACAGTACCATTTTGCTACAATACAAATACATTGTCATTCTCAAGGAATTAACGGGATAATTCAGTGATGAGATGTTAACAGATCCTCAGTCTCATTCAAGAATATACTTTTTAAACTCACAATTGATGTCTATAGTACTATGATATTATACTGCTATGAAAATTGATTTCCTAGTACATGTCATATAAAAATCATTTGGGTAAAAAATAGTAACCTGTAAAACTAGTAGTGTCGTTCATAATGAATTTTCTAAATCAGTACAATCAGTGAAGAAACCAGGGTAATTGGGAAAATAAGCCCTTCAACAGTACCAATTTGATACAGTACAAGTACATTGTCATTCTCAAGGAATTAACGGGATAATTCAGTGATGAGATGTTAACAGATTCTCCGTCTCAGTCAAGAATATACCTTTTAAACTCATAATAGATGTCGTCTATACTACTATAATATTATACTACTATGAAAAAGTCCTATTGATTTTTTAACACACCTCGTATACTATTTGTATAAAAAATACTAAAATATAGAAGTAGTAGTGCCGTTTATTATGATCTTTGGCAAAATGTGATAATTATGCACTGATTACTCTTGCTTTACCCAATAGTTGTTCTTCCAAATTTTTCAATAAACCCTCAACTCACATCATTTGGCAATAGCTCTATTTGCCCGATTTAGTTTCATAGGACATCCGGTTATTCCCCGAACCCGAAAAACATCTTCGATGAAGTTTGGACCAATTAAAGATGTCAAAATCCATCCGAAGAATCCATCATTTTTTACATATTTGTTCAAGTCGTTTTTAAAGGATTATTTATATCCCCATTTCCTTTTAACAGTTTCAACAACTTCTTAGTAAAAATGACACTTCTAACCTTGTTGTTTTTATTATTACGGATGTAGCATTGATGTGTAATACCCATAGGCATCAATAATAATGCTTTGCTCTTATTTTTCTCTATATTTGGTATTCATTTAATTTATAGAGAAATTATATGTTCAATGTCCTTGTTATTGATTTTTTTTTAATTTCTGCCGACGTTACAAATAGACATCGTTATAATTAAAGGTTCCAACTTTATGTTTATTTGTCTATATTTGGGTAATACACCTCCAGTAAGGCCACACTGAGAAAAAATTTCCTCTTCACCTTGCTTCTATTTAGTTTTTACTGTAAAAGGCAACAACATATAAATATTTTATTATAATATCGTCTCAGGGTAATAACCTGCATTGTTATTATAAAACACTCCTTCCCAGTTAAATCAAGGTTGGCTCATGCACGATCCATTGCGATTCGTTATTGTTTCTCTCTTTAACAACGACCAGTGCTTTCAAGTAGGAAATCCAATCATTCTAATTAGCATAAAACTAAAAGAATAAACAAAAGTTCTGTAAAAACGCGTTTTACTCGAGCAAGATGCGTACGTAGCGGGATTGTTTAAGATGAAATCTGCGTTAGTTGGGTGTTACGGCATGTGGACGTGCACAATGGACATCATCACAGTCTGTTGTTCCTTTATGTCGGGACAAAAAAGAGTTATTGTTATGACCAAATATAATAGATTAGCATTGTTCGTGGATAAACTGCAAAGCCTCTGCGATAATCAAATTACGGAGTTTGATTTTTATTAACAGTAACGCAAGAGTTATGGGCTTTTGTAATTTTAACAATCCATTGATGAAAGTAACGTTATTTTTCAATATTTTGTTTTTCCTTGCGTCTATTGTTGTTTTTTAAAATGCCTTCATGTATACGTTTATGATATATTTTAACTGGCTTCAAAGAAGGAGAAGGTTCTATATTCGGCTCTATATTTTTTTAATGATGTTCGTCAATTATTGACCGATTTTCAAAATTCTTTTTTTACTCAAAACAGTGCACTTCCGAGATGTTCGAGTTGGAACCAAGTTCGGACCTGATGGGGGCGAAGGGAAATCGAAATCGACGGAAAACCTCAAATTTCAAATATTTTTTATATAAAATAATCTGATATTGGTGAATCATGTTATTGCTGAACTGATGAGAACCATAACGTATGAGACATCGTAGAGACGTTGTAGGCAACTGTTTTTTTTATGGTGTAATGGTTAGAACGTTGAACCCACACGCGGTGGTGGCGGATTCTATTCGCAACAGGGCAGCAACTTTTTTTTTCTAGTTTAATTGGAATATTTGTCAAATCACCTAGACTAGGTGGCGGACCCCAGGAACTGAAACCTTCCTTATTTTCAATCATTGTTTCTTTATTCCTATTTTTTCACCTCCTTTCATCACCTTTACTTAACTTACCTATTGTAATACATAATAAAATAACTGCATAGTTTATTGAGTAAATATCTAACACTAAAAAAGACAAATAAAATATTTTTAACGAAAATATTGAAGCGACTTCAAAAAATAAATCAGGAACTCACTCAAAATTTAAAAAATATCAAATTTAGATTTTTAACAGCAAAAAGAACCTTTTAAAATAAAATATGTACATAATAATCGTTGTGTTGACTAAATAACAAAATACTTACTTAACCTATCTACTACATATAGTTTGTATTCTACTATATACACACAATTTAGCTTAATACATATCTAAACCTATTTATCTATTTACAATATTATTTTAACTACTACTAACTGATCTAATTAGAGAAATTAATTTATAGGCCTGATATTTTCAGTTAAGACTCTAACCTTTTATATTATTTTCAAAAATTCCAGGATTATATTAGGTGCTTGTATGTATTATGATGAGCGATATCTATTGGTGAAAATGCGAAACAGTTATATAACTGCTAATGCCAATGGTTTTTGACATTTATCTAATAAAATCACAGTTTTCCATTTTGTATTACGGAGTTAGGTATGCTCCAAATGCACACCCACTAGCACTATGTCATTTCTATTTAGACAAATCAGAACTCCAGGTAAACTTTTCTTACCTGCGTTGTCTTTATCTAATTATTTTAGTCAAGTAGTATTTGTTATAATTATTTTTTTGGAATATTTCTTCTCATATCATTATCACTAATGTATACCATCTGAGTTTATGCAAACTTAACCATTTAGTCTATTATATTTTCATGGAATAATTTCGCTTCTTCGGAAAGAAATAAGCAAAATTATCAGATCTCAGGCATTCTATCTGAAGTACTTTTAATTTGTTGTGTTAAAGTTTAGTTTCAAAACTTCATGATTATCCAGACATATTTGCGAAATGACGGGTTCGAATAATTTTTTGCTTTTTTAATGTCGACAGAGCCAGATGCTCATGTAATAAGCCAGTTCTTTATTTGTTATTCCTATTTTAATACTGCTTTGACTTTATTTATTCATAATCACGATTGATACGGAAAATTGTGAACGAAGTGTCAACGTCGACAAGCAACAGATTGCTTAAGAAATTATCATTTTCACATCTTCAAGAGTTTTCGCCTATATTAGACAATTATAAAAAATACTTAATTAACTTAACTTATAATTTTTAATTGGATTCCAAGAATAGATGCCATAACTCGGTAAATATCAATATTTAGATCTTGTTAACAAATTCACCGAAGCATAACGTTAATAAACAGAAACCACATGGAACTCAGAATATCGTTTAAATAAAATACAGGCCTCGTACATGCTGCGATGACTTCATGCTGTTTGCATCCATATACTGAACAAATACATACAATGAGGGAACCCATAAAATGTTTATAAACTGTTACCTTAAACATATACCACACTGTTTTCTTGACCGTACCTTATTTTCGATTAATTATTCTATTATATTTTTAAATATTTAACTATAACTTGTCTGTTGAGAAATAAAACTGCCTTATTATCATTGGTCTATTCTTCTGATAATAAACGAGTACTTTAAAAGGTATTAAAGAATGTTATACTGAAACCATTTGCCATTTGTAAATGCTAATATAACAGTGAAAAGTTTGGTTGCAAAATTCTTGTTTGTTTGGGTTTCTAAATGTTCACTTTTTGTACCCAAAACGGTTAGTAGACACGACTAGAACCTCTATTAAAACAAATTTGATAATTATTTGATATATCATGTCAGAATCACAACCTCAGAACTGGATAGAACTGAAACTATTTTTAAAACGTTTCCTTGATGCTATATAATAACTCTGTTGAAACCTTTTATTGTTTATTGATATTTTAAAAAAGTCACTTATATTTTTAAATATGCACATAATTCATTTATATTTATTTATGTACATTCGACGCAATAAAAACCTGGTACCGATTATGCTATAAAAGTAGCAAAACCGGATAGGACTTCGCTTGAAGCGAAAAGTATGACTAAATCTTTTCTTCTCGTATTTTTTTTTTCTCGATTCAAGGATAGTTTAATATTGCGTACTGTCATCGTGTCTAAATGAAGGGTTGGGACGAGAAGGCGTCAACTTGTAATGTATTTTAATTGTTCTATCGTTTGTAGTTTCAATGGTCTTCCTATCGAATATATGAGCATCGTTATATCTACAGCCGACTAACGGCAATATATATGTTAATGACAATAATACGTGATCTCACTCATTCATTGACCTCAATTATTAACCTTGCTTTCGGTGCTTCTTTTGCTTATAATATATTTTCGTATGTAGTTTTGTTAATATAGTATTGTACGTATGTAACTCTTACAAGTTATTGTAGTTGGTAACTAGTCATTCACATGGATCTGGGAACGACATAATAACAGGTCAAATGAAAAGACTCCGGCCTACCATAATAGACACATTTTTTGGCAAAATTAGTTTTTTTTATTCCTATACTTCCTCCCGATTTGTCCTTTGCTTCAAAATATGTCAAGTTTTTTCTTCATCTGTATTTTGCCTTTCAAAAAGCAATATTTTATCAATACGCGAAATTCCTTTTTATCCATTTTTTTCACAATGACAAAAGTTACTTCACTCCAAATGCTATAATTCACAAAATAATGATCCGACAGCTGTCAAATTTATACATGCATCTTTTGAGGCTAACTAAAAAACATATGGATTTAATTCTAGTAGCGCCATCACTAATATCAATGGTTATCACTAATAATAATGGAGTTACAGTATTAGAGTTGTAGCAATTTTTTATTTTTATTATATTAAGTACTTATATATATTTTGATCAGCATTTGATTGATTTTATTTGATCTATTGGCAAAAGTATGTAGTATTAATGCAAACAATTGTTAAACAACCTAGCCTGACTATTAAACTCGATGGTCTTGATGATTCTCTACATAAGGTAACGATTTTTCATTTAGTGTTATTGGAGTTAATCATTGAAGGCTCGCATTTTCAACAATTTTCATTAGATATTTTGGTCGACTTGAAGAGATCTGCTACCGAAGCCTATCAAACTCTGTTCGAAAGTTACAGTGATAGCACTCCGTCTTATCCCGATTATTGGTTTTGGTTTCAACTTTTTAAAAGAGGTGATTTTGATTTTGTGGACGACAAAGAACAGGTGGAGAACTGAGAATGTTCGAAGACAATTTATTGCAATGCATAATGGACGAGAACCCAACTTAAAGTGTTAAAGAACTTTCAGACAGCGTAACAGTTGGTGAGCTAACTGTAACTGTAACGCAAAAGGTTCAAAAAGGAAGATAAACAGTCGTTTGAACGTGGCGGATTCATTGCTTGCCAGACAAAAAAAGAAGAGATTTTTTCAATTTTATATATATATATATATATACATATATATATATATATATATATATATATATACATATATATATACATATATACATATATATACATATATACATACATATACATATATATATATACATATATATACATATATATATATATATATATATATATATATATATATATATATATATATATATATATATATATATAGGAAAAAATAGTTATTCTTTATAGAAGCATTTTTACTGAATACGAATCGATATTTTTTGATATCCAATAGCAAGTTGGAATTAACTTTACCAACTTGCTATTGGATTAACTTTTATCAACCTGTTACTTTTTATTCTGAATATTCTGGTTTGATTAATATCTAAATATCTGGTGAAAATAAAACAAGAATATTAATTTTTTTTATTCAAATTTAGATTTTTAACACAAAAAAACGTTTTAAAATATAATATGTACCTAATAATCGTTGTAATAACTAAATAAAAGTAAACTAAAAACTTATTCAACCTATCTACTACACGTATTTTATATTCGACTATATGTGCCAATCAAAAGAATTTTGAAAACCGGTGCATAGTTGACTTTAAATGGTGAACATACATTAAAAACAAATATACAGTGGAACATAGAACCTCCTCCTTTTTGGAAGTCGGTTAATAATAATAAGCATTTAACATTACTGTCACAGTAAATACTTTTAATTTTCTTTAAACGATACGATATGTTGATATGAGTCGTTAACTAATAAAAAATACTATAATTAATGAAAATGATTTTAATCAACACTCAATACAAACAAGAACAATATAATATTTTTTACAAAACTCTAGTAGTAGATAAAACGTATTGTTAGCTTAGATAATGCATCATTAGTCATCTTTATAATTGACGATTATTTATTTGTGTTGTAAGAGAGCACTCAAGGTAAATAACTTTCGTTCGATTACCACCAATCATATTAATTATGATCAACAATTATTCTGGGCTAGGCTTCCAGCAGATGCTTACCTAACCAAGCATCTCTTTATTGTGTTTTCGCGATGCAGACAACTTTTATTTTCGCGCCGAGTTTGTTATTATGAAAAAATATCCTAGTTTCATGGCCAGCCACCTGTTTGGCAGGCTCGCATAAATCACAGAAGTCATTTACGTACGTTTATTGAACGTTCATATCTTAGGACAAAGGATTTTTCTGTAATTTTTACACGTTGTTCGATTATAATCGGTTTTCCTGTAGTAATTGTGGATTATATAGTAATATTTTATATGGCTTAATTTTTATTATTTTCTATTTTTTGCTCAATTAAGTATTATTTTTTGCATGTAATTTCATTAATGAAAATACGAGGCACCAACGTAAACAACTCTTGGACAACCTGACTTAACTGTTAAATTCGATGGTTTTGACATTTTTCGTCATATAATAACATTTTTCCATTTAGTATTATCGAATTATTCATTTCCTTTGTTCTTTTACTTGAAGAAATCTGCTGACGAGGTCTATCCAGCACTTTTAGAAGCTTATGGTGATGCAGCTCCGTCACATTCCAATTGTTAATTCTGATTTAAGTGATTTAAAAATGGTCGGAAGACTACAATATTCAAAGGCAGTGAATTGCAAAACTTATTAGATGAGAATCCGGCTCAAACGCTCAATAAATTTTGAGCCAACCTAACACTTGATGAATGCATTGGCTCATCTCAGTTTCACTGCTTGCCAGGCGAAAAAGGAGAGTTTTGTAAGGCGCATTGCGACTGGCACTGAAAAGGGATCCACTACGACAATCCCAAGCGAAAAAAGATATGTTGATCCAGGAAAGTCACCAATATCGGCGCCGAACAGGAGTATTCTTGGTCATAAAGTATTTCTGTGCATATGGTAGCATCAGCAAGGATTACTGTCGATATCTGCCATGTCCATTGATTGAACGACGTATTGCAAAAAAAAACAGATATAGCCAATAACTAGCACAGAGTAATCTTCTTGCACGACAGCACTCAGCAACATCTTGCTCGAGCTGTGATAGCCAGCGTACTAACCAGACATAACGCCTTTTGATTACCATTTATTATACCACAATACCACAACGATTCTTGGCATGTTTTTTAATAGGCTCGTTAATAGTGCCCATTTCCAAATCCTTTGTAGTCCTCTTTCTGTGATATCACGTCTATTTAGCTCTACTCGACAGTAACTTACAACAAGAAGTAAATCTAAAAAGCTATTTTTAAGACTGCAGTTAAAATTCTACGACTTCCACCAAAAAATCACACAATAGAGCATATTGAAGATTTGATGCAGTGATTTTTTTCGTAGACCACTAGTATTATTTACATTTCAATTTTTGTCTTCTTCTCATGTGGTTATTCGTCCTTCCATTATTCCTATCTGCTTGTTTATACATGGCGAACATTTTCTGTCGTTGAGTTTGATACTTCATTTTCTGAGCCAATCGAAAAGACAACTTTTTTTAACATATTTAATAAAACAAATGGTGTTTTAAAACAGATATAACATTACCATCGATTAAATTGTATTCTGATATTGCAGTCAAACAATTTTTATTAATTCAATTTCGAAAATTATATAATTAACAATTAGATCAATGATATGACATATAACACAAATTAAAAGACACTAAAATGTGTTTTTAGTTAAATTAAATTTTTGTATTACGAACAATACCGTTTATTTTCATTTATTTTTACTACTTATTTTATCTATTATTGTTACAAATCGCTGGATATAAACAAAAAGTAATGACTCATGGACACTACAAATTAATCTATAGGTTAATATACTCAACTAGGATGTTAATAATCAAAAGTTAATTTGTACCACAACGACCAAACGCAGTTTGAATAAACAACAAAGGAAATGTTACTGGTCTATTTGGTTTGTTTTTAATTGAAACAATCGAAATTGTTTCCAATCACGTAATCGAGAAGAACAGAAAAGTCTGCCAACCTTGAAGCGTTTATTGAGCTTTTTATTGGAATGTCTAGCAGACAAATTTAAATAGCCAATTAATGGGAATCTCGCCTAAATAAAGCACGGTTGTTACATTGTAATCAACTATTGTTTGTGTTTTAAGTATTTAAAAATTTACAAAGTATTTGTTTCACATCGATATTAATAAGTTTTTCAATCTTGCTATGAGACGTCAAAGAGGATATACGTCAACTGCGTAATCTTCATGAATTAATGATTCTTGATTCCATTTTTATACATCTACTGGAATTTTCAGCCGAGTAAGGATCCTTTGTGAGGAACTCTTATTATGCTTTTGAACTTTTGGTAGTGTTTTCAAATACTTTAGACAATAAACGTGGGATACACAAAAGTGTATAAAGATTTTTCGCAAAAAAGTTTAACCGAAATTAATGGTTTTTGAAGATCGCTGAAATGGAAAGCCCATGAACAATCATCCCATCCACTGTATTTACAAGATATTGCTCCTTTCAGATACCCGCTCTTCATATGGATTAACAGGTTAATTGAAGAGTCCCCGGCCTGACACATAGATAGCGCTACTAGAATTAAATCTGTAGGAATGTTCGTCAGGTCAGCCGGTCGGTCGAAATGTGTGGCTGTCGATCCGATTATTTGTCCCAACACTCACTACTATTTTTGGAAGGAATTTGCACGAGAAATGAAAACACTCGTTGAAGAAATACTTGTTTATTTCGATTATCATTGATACATGTGGTCGACGGGAGAATTAACAGGATATTAGGTTATTAGCAAGACGTCGTCGTTGTGGTCTTTTATAGCCGGGAACCGCATGATACCAATCCACCGGCGTTGCCAACCTTTGAACTTGCTGTAGGTGAATGCGTGGTGGCCTAAAGGGTCGTAGCGATCGCTACAAATCCATTTGGTTTTTAGTTAACCCTAACTCTCAAAAGATACTTGTTTAATGTTACAGCTGTCGGATCACTAGTTTGTGAATTATAGTATTTTGAGTGACGCAACTTTTATTATTGCGAAAAAAATGTATTAAAAGAAATTTCGCGTGTTGATAAAATATTGCCTTTTGAAGGGAAAAAGTTTTAAGAGCCGAGTTTCCGGACACTGTTCCATGAATCAACCATCAAGAATTGGTATGCTAAGTTTAGACGTGGTGAAATGAGCACCGAAGACAGTGAACTACGCTACTTGTCCACTACGCCCAAAAGAGCCTGTTACGGGTGAAAACATTTAAAAAATCCACACAATGATTTTGAATGATCGTAAATTGAAATTGATTGAAATAGTAGACACTCTAAAAATATCAACTGAACGTGTATATCATATCATTCACGAATATTTGGGTATGAGAAAGCTCTGTGCAAAGTGGGTGCCGCGCGAGCTCACTTTTGACCAACATCAACGACGAGTTGATGATTCGGAGCAGTGTTTGAAGATGTTCAAGCGTAATAAGCCCGAGTTTTTGCGTCGATATGTGACAATGGATGAAACATGGCTCCATCATTTCACTCGGAAGTCCAATCGACAGTCATATAAGTGGACTGCACACGATGGACCCGCTCCAAAGCGTGGGAAAATGCAACAGTCGGCTGGAAAGATTATGGCGTCTGTGGTCTAGGATGTGCATGGAATAATTTTCATTGACTGCCTTAAAAAGGAAGGACCATCAATAGCGACTATTACATAGACAGTTTGAAGGACGAAATCGCCAAAAAACGGCCGCATTTGAAGAAAAGGAGAGTGCTGCTTCACCAAGACAATGATCCGTGTCACAAGTCAGTGAAAACAATGCCAAAAATTCATGAATTGGGCTTCGAGTTGCTTCCTCATCCACCGTATTCTCCAGATCTAACCCCTAGCGACTATTTCCTGTTCTCATATCTCAAAAGATTGCTTGCTGGGAAGAAATTTTCGTAGAATGAAGAAGTGATCGCCCGAACCTGAGACCTATTTTGAAGCAAAGGACAAATCGTACAAACGACAAAAATGGTATCGAATACTTGGAGGATCGCTATAATCAGTGTATCACCCTTGAAGGGATTTATGTTGAACAATAAATTTATGTTAATAATTTGATTATAGTATCGATTTATTTCCGTATTTTAACCATGTTACTCAATCGAAAGAAGATCTGAAATAAGAACCTCTTTAGTTACAGCTCACGCATTTTCCACAACAAATTCACTTTTAAATATAACGGGACAAGTGTTCATCACGGTTTACAGCTCCATATCCCTTAATCGAAACCGAAAGTAGCTTTTTATTCGCTCACCGGGCAAATATTAAGACTCTCTTAAAGAACACAGTTGATGTTCAATGTCGTTACTTCGTTAACTTCAGTCAGTACGATTAAGGCGTACAGTATGAATGAATAAACGAACCGATTGAGGCGGGAAGCCGTATTGTGCGCAGTTAAATCGTTCGAGATGTCTGGTTTTATCGCAATGAGAAAGCAAAACCCGTCCGGAGACCGGTTTTTTATCAGCTGCAACTATGTAATGATTTTCGACGAGTTAATTTGTTACTTTACATAAAACCGTGAAAACGAGCTTGGGAGCTTCGGCAATTAAATATGACTTTTTGTCCCAAAAAAATACCGATGATGGTTATACGAGACTCTCTAGTTTTTTCCTCTTTTATTTATTCGACCTTCTTTCATTTTTTCGATGGTCGGTTTTCTTCTACAGTTCCTTGAGATAATTACAATTACTATTAATTTAAATTGGTTATATTTTCATCGCATACTGTGTAGTTAATTTAAATTTACTTTAATAATCAACAAGACATGTTATTGCTATAAAATAATAAATATTATAGTTATAAAAAAGAGTTTTGAATTAATTTATATATTTTTCTGTTATTATGTTTCGCCTCCTTCAGTGTATGTATTCTGATCTGTTTTTATTTTAATATACCGTGTTGAATAAAAGATGGTTCATACTGTTGATTCGTTTTCATATCTCTTCAGATTTTTGACACCTTGTGCTTATTTTATTTATTAAATTTCCATCAGTGGACATCTGCAGCAGCAGTTCCACACGGTTTTAACAACTCGTAATATGCTGTACCTTGCTGATATCACTATATGCATAGCAATGCCTTACGGATATTCCGTTGCGGTGGTGATGTGAATGGCCTTCCTGGAATAACCCACCACTTGAGATTGTCGTAGCAAATCCACTTTTCATCTCGTTTCAATGCTGAAACCGTTCGAAATGGTATTTTTGGATTATTCCCATGACATGCCACGACTTTGTTCAGTTGATTCGTCTGAATCAGTTGATTAGGTTAGCTCACCGACTATTAGGCTTTCTGAAAATGATTTAAGGATTGGTGCTGGACTTTCGTCCTTTATAATTTGTTGTAATAATAGTCTTCGAACTTAAAATTCCCAAGGTCTTTCCTTGTAACTGGTCTCAAAATCACTACTTTTAACCAATGCATCAGGTCAAAAATGTGTATTATTAGACATTTAAAATGAAAAAAAAATACTCGAGTGGGTTTAAGGCGTATATTAAAATATTTCTTTAAATAATAAAGTTATAAACACTACAATGACATATATTAAGTAAGATCATTCTGTGTGATTAAGTGTTCCTGACGTCCCAATAGCAGCATCTTTATATAATTGAACCCCTGGGTGGAAAGAGAGTAGGCGGTTCCGATCAAATGACAGTGGTTCAATCACACAACAGTATATATCTTCAAACAAGATGTTAGGTCAAATATAATCAAAGCGAAATTTAGAGAAGGAATTCGATGCATCATTTATTCTCTCCAATTCAATCTATTCCTACCCTGCTCTTATCATATCATACCGTGTGCTGTTTTGTAACTAAATCTTGATGGTTTAGTCATTCGTTTAAAGGCTTACATTTGGGTTAGAAAAATATTTTAAAGACTTTGCATACATTTTGTAAAATATTTGAGAATCAAATTGAACTTATCAACATTTCCAATCACTTTTGATTATCAGCCTTGGTAGTATACAATATAAAAAATGTGCAGATAGAAAGCAGATTATATCGTACAGGTGGAAGGTTTCTTGAGCTTCCTGATACCATTTAAGGATATTCTCAGTTACCTGCATTATTTAAATAATATATAAATCCTCATTAAAATTACAAAATTTTATATATAAAGTTATATTTTGGATATATATATATATATATATATATATATATATATATATATATATATTGTTTTAAACTCTTTTTATTTGATGGAACTTGATGTAATTCGATTTCTCATGATATAAGCTAAAAGATGTGTATATTTGAGATAACGGAAATTTTTCAAATATTTTGATAATTTTTTGATAGAAGTCATGTAATTTTATGATATTATTCCTTAGAAAGGGCCTACAATACAACCGTATACCAAACAAATTGAAATAATTCTAATGATTGATTGTTTTTCAATATCTCGGATATTTATATGAGAATCTACTGAAGTTGTGAATGGGATTTGGTTCAAATCTATCTTTTCTAAAATATATATGTTTCTCTTTAAGCATCAGGATTTGATGAAAATAATAACATTTTATAATATAAAATATGAATATAAAAATCAAATATGAATTCGTTATATTTGCGAATATAAAGGAGAGAAAAGCAATCAATATTCCAATATATAGGATTTTTCAGTATGTATTTATATATTGTGGGTTGATTTTATTTGACATCATTCTTGAAAGGCTCCAATAAGCTGACCTCATGTTCTCCATTAATCGCTTTACCTTTTTCAAGGCAATCGATATAAATTTTAGGCTTTACATCAGCAAGCGCTGTAATCATAACTTTCCTGCTAATAAAATTGTATTAGCCTGTTTCGGTATGCTTTCCCATCGAACTTTAGCTACATATTCGTAAAATAATTGATGCTAGAAATGCTATTTCACCTTAAATTCAAATTTAACTTTTATTTTCGTTTGTCAGCCAACACGTTAACTATGGTGGGTACTTTGTAGACCTTTAAATACTCAAACCGCTTATATTTATGTCAAAATGAAGTACATACTGTATTAATATCCTCCATATAGCACTACTTCACTAGCAAGAACACGAAGTCTGATGACGATCTGTTGTTAGAAGAATGCTTCCTTCAACAAGTCACTTCAAGGACCTGATAAGGCCTGCTATTCTGAGAAAATTCTTCTAGTAACGAATATTTTGCAACTTATTATTGATTAATTATGTACTATGATCTATAATATGTATATTTTGAGGTGATAACCTCATTTCTCTTGTCGCAAACTGTCATTATGGTCACGTTTGAACTAAATTGTCTAGTATGGTAATATGTATTTACTTTTTAATATTGTCTATTATGGTGAAATTACAAAGGTTTAGCTCCCTAATAATGAAATAATTAGCATTTGACAATATTAAAACTAATAGAGTTATCTTTTGATATATGCCAAGTACTTACAGGTATTTAGAGCTCTTGTATTTTATCAGTATAAAATCTAAATTTTACATTGTAGAGACTAGCTCAACCGTCTGTCCAAGAAAAAAAAAACATGTGATATTTATTATATATAACCGATATCAAATATTAAAAAGGATTAATATCGATCAATAAATAGAAAAGAATATTTACATTTCAGTAAACGTTCAGACACAACCCATCGATGTAAAATCTTTCAAAGACTTGCCATCTTGCCATTATTAAATAATCAATTAAATAATTATCAATAGATTATTGACTAGTCGTGCGGATTAAGCAGATCCCATCAAAGTTCCATTGGTTTCTTTGGGATTGTCGTTGCTAGCTGACCGCCGTCTCGAACCCACGTTAAGTAGCTATTCTAGTTTACAGCTCTGCTTATAATTAAGATTACAGATATCACGGTTTTATCTTTAGACGTCCGCCAATTTAGCCACGGTTAATTGGAGAACCTACTTTATAATCATCAAATGTCGATATTTAAATGCAAATAAATGGCAATTAATATATCCAAAAAACCAATATATGGTACAGTAATAAAGTAAAGAAATTTTCAAAATCGAGGAATGATGAAGTTCCAAAGAAATATTGCATATTATATAAATAAACAATGAATAATTCGGGTCAGTGAAGTTGGCAGTTTAATCTAGTTTAAAGCTGATTTTTTCTGTTCTCGCTTTAGTTTTGCCAAGACATTCATTTTAAATTCCCATTGAAGCTTTAAATATATAATATTCACATAGATACAAGCGCAGTTTATGTAGCAATAAGCTGCAAAATGAACCTCAAATAAAATAAAATTATTTTTAAAATTACAACAATTTCTAAATGTTTGAAAATGGTGAGTTGGGGTGATATCAGTGTGTGGTGCGATCATTGTAATTCAATATAATTTATCAGGACACCCTTTAACTAATTGACACCCCTACTAATTAAACCTAAGAAATGCGACCTCAACGAAGCTATTTAGCATGTTCCAAAATACGTAGCAATATGCAATAAAATCTCTTTGATCTTTGATCAATTTCGAAATATCTTCCGAACAACCATGCTGTTCATCTTGTGGACAAGCCCCAAAAGGCATACCGGGCTAAGCATATGAGACGTCCAAGAATATTGCAGTGCAGTACTTTTTCTTCAAATGCCTTTTCCATAATCACGTGGTCGACTATTGAGTGGATTCCCACCTTTCTTTCTTGTTAAAACGACAAAAATTATTTATAGGTAACAAGATATAAAAATTAAATACATGGAGATCGGTCAATAGTAATCTACACGGATGGAACAACTTTTAGGCAAAACTTAACTTCATTCTTCAAGATTTGGTCATCTTTGTTTCCAAAATAGACTTTAGTTTAAGTTTTGATCACTTCTTAATTTCATCCAAATCTATTTCCCTACATTATTCTCCTTTGACATCTCCAAGCAGTCAGTATCCACTGCTGCCGTCTAGATCTGGACTATATAGTGGTTGACAAAGCAATCCGAAGCCCAATCCCTTCAATTTAACCACCGGTTTTATTAGGTTTTGACGTATTAACATTAACAGCATGCATTGACTTGTTAAGACAAGAACATTATTCTTTTGCAGTTGAAAACATTTTTATTTATTCACTCAGTCTGTCCAGTAATGCTATGTAAAACTATTTGTAGCTTTACGACCATCTTACTTCAGTAAATAATTAATTAAAACAATCCAGGCAAAAAAGGTCTCAGAGGTTATATGGCAAGTCTGGTAAAGCCTCATTTACCACGCCCTGAATATTTTGGTAATTGTCTATTTGGACAAATTTTGTTGGTAGGTCTACTATACTCAATCTTAAATATTTTAAGTACTTAAATTATTAAGGGTAAGATGTCTTATTTTGTATCCATCACTTAATAAACCTGCTTACCATTTGTCTATTTAGTTTTTAACTAAAATTCCTAATGTTTAAACCCTGTGTAGCTTATAGTTGATGAATTGTAGTCGAATTCTATGTTATTTCTAGACATTTAATGAGGAATATATGGAGAATATGTTAGAATGGACCATGATGCATCCAATGGTAGCTCATCTTCGAGACATTCATTATCATTTATAGTCCATCTATAGCGATGTTTTTATGACACATAACATATATACATAACAATTGGTACGATTTTCGTTGCTTGATTTTAACTGAATTTTAAGCTCATAGAGCTAATGGTTGGTTTTTGAAATATCCTGAGTATCGTCTACATGCACAAATTTAAATGATAAATTTTTCTCCATTTTTATGATTTTGAAAGCATGACATCCCTCAAAGAGCTGCGTATACCTAAGTTTTCTAAGGATATGTTTCCTCTGAAATAATTGTATTAAATTATGTTTATATCTAAAAAACTGTTTGTTTTTTTGTACTTGCTGTTTTGATACATTTCATAGTTAGATCTCGAATAGACCTAACATTAAGGTAATAAATTGTAAGCTCGTAAAACTCATGGTTAGCAAGATTAATATATGTTTTCGATATTCTGTGTTTAAATTAAGTTAAATTAAAGATTTTATAAACTAAAACCCCTTTGGGGTTGGGTAAGTTAGTTCGTAAATGTTTGAGATCAGTTTCATATTCCGTCCATTGTTCGACGTTCTGACGTTGGTGACTTCATAACCACCATCCATCATTCCTCGATAGTCTACTTTATATGCGACGTTCGCGATACGGAAGTAACAAATGAATAAATACGTCGAAGTCGGCCGTGGAAGCGGTACGATAATTGGCCAGGATTAACGAGGGCGCTCCGAGCTTGGCGATAAAATTGATTTGCGCATGAGCGGCATTCATACCATTCTCGGATTCGTTAATCATTTCCACTGATGGAACTCATTAATCAAATTATCGCTGTCATTCTTTCCGATATCTATTGTTTGAACAACTACTAAGTCGATAAGCAATTATCCTCATTAGTAGGAACATGAGTCCACGTTACTCTGAAAAGAAAAGCTCCATAAAAATTTTCAATGAAATATTTATAGAATGGCTTCTCCATATATTGAATTACTGGTATACGAGGACGATGATTTACCATCAAACATGTTTTGATATGCTAATCATTCAAAGGTCTCATAAAAAACTATTGATAACTATTAGAAACGTTGTATTAAGTTTCCAAATTGATATTACAACCAACCATAAAACTATAATCGTTCCAGGAAAACAGCCAATACACGTCATCAAAATGTATAATGCAATGTTGCCACATCAAGTTTAAGTTTTGATTTATTTTGACTCTGACACAACAAAATACTAATGTAAATAAAACAATAAAGCAAAGATAACGTTTTCAAATATAATTTTAACTCCATAGTACATCTAATGCATATATTTCCGAAGGATTTAAACTACAATTCATTAAACAGCCATAATAGTTTGTAGATTAGAGTTGTTTTATTATATTTACATTGAACCCCTTCTTCACACTACTTGTGGAGTAGAGTTCTAGGCACGTTTTTTATGTAGTAGTATTTCGTGGAGGCCAAATCTACCATATTAACAATTGTATGTCCAGGTAATGTATTTTATTTTAATTAAAGAGCATATACACTCTTTAACGTTTGGATTTTGTTTCGTTCTTTTCTATGTTTTCTTGTTAAGTCATTTTGATATCTCTGGATTTCTTCTGAGTATCTTCTGTTGCTACCTGTGTACATTTTCCTTTATAAAATTAGATTTAACTACTCCATATATCTCCACTCTTATATTCTTCCTAGTGCTTTTGTCATAACTGTCATAACCAAAATGGTTAGTATTAAATATCTCTTCATAAATTCAATCCTAGTGCTTATGTATGTTCTAAACAATTACAGAAATATCTATGCACATAAATATTTCACACTCTACAATATGATTTTCTACAGTCCTTTTGTATTTAGTTATTGGATCTTTAGTTATTTCTGCTCTTATCACTCTATGTTGGTAATTATCAGCATTGGGTCGTAAACCCACAAGAGAGAAGCTTCATTCAGTCTTTTTCACTATCAGAATTACCGCTCGAGTCCATTCCATAATCTGTCAATTTATTTTTCTGTCTGATGAAGTTTATCCAAAGGAAGTGTTATTGTAGGCAATCCTTATTTCTATAGTGTATTATTTTTCAGGCTTATTTATAAGAAAGGTAAATTGCAAAAATTATAAACATTTAATTCATATTTAACCAATGATATAACATTAAGTCAACTCCAAGAATAAACCCAGGCCGGTTTCCAGTATAAATATAAGCAATATATCTGCAATAAATTCTTAAAAAATATTGTAACTAACATATATTATCTTATATTATATTACTATATTATTCTAACTTTCACCTTTCTCCGTCAACTTTTGTTGTCTTTACACTCTCTATTAGCATTTTGCCAAGAGTAGCGGAAAGGTCCATTTTGAAATATCTCTTCTAATGTTGTTAAAATGTCTGTAATAAATTTTCCTTAATTTTATTATATGCGTTTAAAAATGGTACTCATTTGAAAACAATGTCTTAAAGTTCCATTAGACCTCTTCGCTTAACACGTTAGAAATATTTCCAATAATACTGCATCAACTTAATATTTAATAGTATAAATACTTCCCTTTCTAAAATATTTTCCCTTTATTTCATTGCTATTTGGAGTAACTGATTAGAGACACCATTAGTTTCTAGTTCTGATTATTTAATAGCTTTAGCATTTTAACCGGATTTATCACAAATTTTAAACAACAGTTAATGTTTTGAATAATTTTGTGCACATATGACCATTGTGTCGACCAGTACCAACACAAATCGAATTTTATAGATATTTGATACAGTTACATGTTCGGCGATATTAGACTTCGTTCTGTCTCTTTTTAACTAGAGTAATGCAAATTTGTAAAATAGGAACATTTTGTACATTTTTATATACTATATTTGGCAGTATATACGACGTCACCTATGACGACTGTGCATTGACTGTCTTATTGGAAGGAGTATATATACACTGAATAAACTGTAAATTTGTTATTTTTATCTCATAATTTATTATCTGACAATATTGCGCACCGATGTTGTTCAACTTATATCACGGAATAATCTTTTGTGAGGATATAAAATATCTCATACATGCAGCAGTTACCACTTGAATGAGCTAAAAATATATTTAGTTGCTTTGCTAAATAACGAGACACCTGTTTTATTGCCACTTAATTTATTTCATATATATATATATATATATATATATATATATATATATATATATATATATATATATATATATCCAATAGCACTAGAAGTATTTCAACAACATTTTTCTGTGCTAAATAGGATCATTTTCAAACTATTTCATCTTCTAAAACGTTTTGTTAAGTTTAAAAAGAGAGAAAGAAAAATAATAAAATCACTTCTTTCAGCTCCCTTGTTAAAATTCTTTCAACTTACTTTTAGCGCTGATATTTGTAAAATATCCAGTCACGTAACGAGCAAAATTCACCGAATAGAGATTATTTAACAAGAAATAACACTTACAGTTCGATAACTTTTAGGTAGAAAAAGGGGAAACAGAATTGGATTAGAATACTGTATAAAATGTTATTTTTAGGAAATTGTGGTTGAAAAGTATTTTTTGTTGTAATTAATGTACTGAAACTTTATTGTTTCTCATAAATTAATATCAGAAATGCCTAAAAAATATCACTATTGGGTGTTTTTGGTATTGCAGGTTTGAGATAATCTGAATGGAACAGGATAAGATTAGATTATTCTGTCGTAAAACTTATATAACTCTTATCTTGTTTATAATCGTATATTATTCACTACTATCACTAGATAAGGTAGGTAAACTTAAAGATAATTAAGTTTATTATTTGTGGTATATAGAGTTGAAATACATATTTGCAAATAAAATACGTAGATATTAAGTTACAATATAAATTATATTAGATCAAGGCTTTTCTACGTTTTATTGACATAACATAAGAGCATTAATGAAATTAGAATTGTTTTCTATGGGATGTGGCATACACACTAAACTATGAGTATGTAGTTATTATTGGAGTGAATAGCTTTTCATTCTGCTTTTTTGTATCGTTATTCTATAAATAACACATATCTGATCTTCAGATTTCGCTTCTGCGTCAAGCAAATTGCTGAAGCACTAATATCGATGAAAGAAATTAACTCAAAACAGTCAGTCCGCAAAAGGAATACACGAATTCATCATTACTATTAATCAGATAAGAGTAATCCGCAGCTACGTAGAGTTGTTGCTATTAAACATAATTGTATAATTTGGTCAAAAGGCCCCAAAATGTTGAATAGTAACAACTTAATCTCTCAGAGGATATTATAGTGAATAAGAATTGCCGGTCTAATATATATTGAAATATAATCAATGAAGCATCATTTTTCATCGGACGTTATTTCACATCATGAGCTACCTATACCAATAAAAGTTTTGAACCTTTTTTGCTGATTTTTCATTAACCTCAACTTATAACTCTACTTTATTCAGCGAAATTGTTCCAAAGTATATATTTTAAAGTATTATATATGGTTAGCTACGAAATGCACCCATATTTTGAACAGCATGCGGGTTCTGAGCTTAAAAATGTTTTCCCTTTTGTGGCTATCCAAGAATCAATTCGATATTTGACTTCTTCGTAAGATTCTAAGAGCTAATTGCAAATCGCAAGATTTGCTGCTGTAGTAGTGTGGAGTAGTATCTTCATTTAATTATTTACATGTAAATTGTCCCGAATTTTTCAAAATGTAACCGAACCAAGATGATTCTTCCGATTCTTTTGTTATTCAACTCACAACTAGTATAGGACATAAAAAAATTATGCTGATAAAAAATTATTAACACTTCAAGATTATTTAGTTGACAGAGGTCCAATCTTAATGACAGCCAAATTTGAGGTTTTACATCACTCAAGATATACACATCGTCACGGAAAAGGAATATTAATGACCATAAAGTCATGCTACGTATATGGTGAGATTAGTAAGGTGTAGTATCAGGTACTAAAACCAAATGAAAATTTTATTGTAGTTGTCTTCCAAAGCCATTTGGAAAAATCCTATGTTGCAAGAGGATTTATGAATAACAGTTGGAAAAATCCTATATTGCAAGAAGATTTATGAGTAACAGATACAAAGTCATTCTATTGCTAATATCTAAGGCTCGATTGTATTTACGAGAGTGAAAAATGCACTGTTGCAGCTTGAATGGGAAGTTCTGCCGCACTAAACGTACTTACTAGATATACCGCTCACTGATAGATAGCGCCACTTGTTCAGATTGATGCAGCCTGGCTTGTCTGATTTTCGGGTTGGGTTTCGAAATCCTGAGAAAGTGCGAAAATGGATTAATGATTGGATCGTTACCAAACCAACATCGTTCTTTACAACACGGTATCGCCATGTGACAGAGAGATGTGAAAATATTGTACAATATAATGAAAAATGATCATAATAAATGCAAGCACCTAATACTAAATGTTCTAACATTTCTTTTGCTGAATCATTTTATTTGAATTGTTTGCAGATTAGAGCATTGGAGAGAGATTAATTCCCTACCATTTGTTTCCTTATTCCCATGCTAAAAGTTACGAAACCAATAACTTATTTCTATAGAAAAGGAAAAAAAAGATATGACATTTACACGCACCGTAATTAATACAACAATTTTCCGATTAAACTCAATTAAAAACTATAATATCGCAGGCCGGACCTCTTGCATGTTATACAATCGGCATTTTATTAATCACCCGAGCATAGAAGATAATGAAAAAATCGTCAGGTAGAGAGATAAATTGCATCTAATTAAACGTTTGTTTTATTATTAGATGTTTTTCTCGTATTTATCTTGTAAGCGTCACCTCTATCGTTGAGCCCAAACAAGCCTAACCGTATTTATAATTAAGCGATTCTTTGTTATTGCGGGAGAATTATTAACGGCCGTATTTGTCCGATTGGTTGCGATTAAAACCGTGGAATAATGAGACATAGAAGGCGATCTGCCATATGTAAGGTCTTGACTAAATTGTGCCTTTTAGAACTACGAGGGAGCGTGACAAGTATATACCTGAACCTTTCAAAAACATATTTTAATTAAAAAATGTTATTTATAAAAATATGTACATAATTATAACATTTGATACTAAATTATTCATATGATATGACAGTTGTGATAAATAACTAAAACTAATATCAGAAAAAAAAGAAAAACAAGGTAGAAATGGCATTATTCCAGGGCTCAGCCACATGGAACTAAGCTGAATAATCTTACATACCAACTGACACATGAAATTAAACAATTAAAAAAAGGCACCATAAGTGAATGTATGCGTGGACTTGCTAATAGTGCTAGTGCTGAGGAATCGCCGTGGAAAGCTACCAGAGCATTTATCATGCAAATGTCTCCAATAAAAAATGAGCATGCGAGCTGGTTCAGAGATAATTAAAAGAAAGATATGCAGAAGAAAATTAGCAGGCCACCTCGATAGAATGTTTCAATTACATACAGTGAATGACATTAATTAATTACCCAGCGGCATTGGACAGGATATGATGAAAATTCCCTTTGCTATTTTGACCGAGGATAAAAAAGAAATAAAAACTGGTATTGACTCCTGATTTTAACTTTATTATCGGTAATTAAAGTTACTTCCAAGAAAAGTGGTAATAAAGATCACCAACCCACTAAATGCTTTATTCAGTCTACAATATGTACCACAACTGTGGAAAGTGGCTGAAGTTATAGCATAAGATTAAAATGCGTCTCACTGGTCAATATTCAAGCATTTTAGAGTCATATATAACTGACTGACACTTTAGAGTCAAGCAAGTACGTGTAAGGGCAGTGTATTAGAACTGTATCTATATCTTATCTGTATCAGTAGCTTTATCTGCTGTATTACAAAGAACTATTCTGAAAGTACAATTAAGGACAGACAAATTGATTTCGCCAACCAAAGAATCAAGGACAAGTCATTATATATATATATATATATATATATATATATATATATATATATACATATATATATATATATATATATATATATATATATATATATATATATATACATATATATATATATATATATATATATATATATATATATATACATATATATATATATATATATATATATATATATATATATATATATATACATATATATATATATATATATATATATATATATATATATATATTACTACTAAATTAGCAGGCCACCTCGATAGAATGTTTCAATTACATACAGTGGATGACATTAAATAATTACCCAGCGGCATTGGACAGGATATGATGAAAATTCCCTTTGCTATTTTGACCGAGGATAAAAAAGAAATAAAAACTGGTATTGACTCCTGGTTTTGACTTTATTATCGGTAATTAAAGTTACTTCCAAGAAAAGTGGTAATAAAGATCACCAACCCACTAAATGCTTTATTCAGTCTACAATATGTACCACAACTGTGGAAGGTGGCTGAAGTAATTACAATTCCCAAACCAGGAAAGTCAACATATGAAACAGCTTCATACCGGCTAAAATCACTAGTGCCGTAAAGGTCCAAATTATTTGAAAAACTTCTATCGATAAGGATCAAACCAGTCATTGAGGAAAATCATTTTCCACGACTGATCAGGTTCACAGAATCTCCAATGTCATAAAAAATCACTAGAAGAAAGTAAACTTGCTCTGTAATATTTTTAGATCTTGCTGAATGTTTCGGTAAAGTTTGGCGTGATAATTTATAGCATAAGATTAAAATTCGTCTCCCTGGTCAATATTTAAGCATTTTTGAGTCATATATAACTGACTGACACTTCAGAGTCAAGCAAGTACGTGTACCACAGGGAAGTGTATTAGAACCAGACCTTTATCTGCTGTATATCAATTGGAGATAACGACACTGAACCGACCGAAAAGCTACAAACAACTAATGTGAAAGTACAATTAAGGACAGACAAATTGATTTCGCCAACCAAAGAATCAAGCACAAGTCATTATATATATATATATATATATATATATATATATATATATATATATATATATATAATTAATTAATTAGTATTGCCATATGGAAATAGAGCCCAATTTATGTACATGAACTTTGATGTTAAACTCAGGTCGAGGCCAAATATTAAGAAGAAATGCTAAGAACTCTAGCTGAAATACAAAATATTGTACTAGTTATTGGGTAGATATAATTCGCTTTTATTTTAGCAACAAATATTTAAACCAGTGTGGTCTTATGGTGTTCAATTACGAATAATACATCAATTTGATTATGATTATTATAGAATTATTAACTTAACAAAATCTAAATATTCTAGATTTGTTTGTTGTTTTGATCTGATCGACCGTACCGATCGACTCGAAAAGAATGGACCGCCGTTAGAAAAGGAAGACAATATAGTTTCATATAGTTTGTAATTTTCTATGGTTGATTCTATGTAGGAAAGTGCGCATGCTCCAAATCCGGAGATGTTATGGAGCAATATATCATAGTGAGAGCAGGGTCCTTTTAAAAATTATGCACGTCATTTTTAATTGAACAATAATTTGTTTCATTTTTACATTAAAAAAATATATTTGTAATGGAAGTTTCGAAAAATTGGGATATAACAACTCTAAGTCAATGTATAAAACGGAAAATAATAAATTTCCGGCCCTCTGATGGTTCTTAAGCGAGAAATAACATGGTCACGAGGCCTCCCATTAAATTTCCTGATCTAGGCCTTATTTTTCTGTGATTAAAACAAACCGATGGTTAGGAAACGCACGATTAGCGTACGCATTAAGACAACAGCTGGCCGCATTTACACAAATCCAACTGGATGTGTGTTCCAAGATCTAATCTCGAATCGGTCTTCGGTAATGTAGTAGTAACGACATTTTTCCATCGCTTAATAAGACAATTATGCTAATCAGAATCAGATGGTCGAACGGAGCTATGATACGGGATATTGATATTAATTTATTGATCTTGTGATAGATAACATATCTGTAAATGAAAATAAGTACAAGACTGTGCGCCTGTTTTTTTATTTAGTTTCTATATAACAGCATTCTTGTAATATTAAGTGCATTGTTTTCGATATTAAATAATTAATATCTGATGAAGAAAATAAATTGTAAAGTAAAAGTAAAAGATACCATTTCGAGCATAAGGCCTGAGACTGTTTGAAACATACTGGATGTTAATATATTGTTTATCTACAGGAAATCATTGTAATTACTATTGTAATCATTATAAAATCCTAGTTGGTAAAAAGATGACTACACAACACAGGTGAATAAAGAAGACTTCTTCTTGTTGCTCTTGAGTTCACTACGAATTGCCATGTCAACAATGTGCTGAATTGGCTCTTCTTTCTTTTCTCTTTTCTTTCTCTAATATTTTCCTTTTCCTATTATTCTTATTAGTAGCTTGAAATTCGTGTTAAATACATGAAATTGTCACATGATGGCAGATTACTTCTGGACTTTAAAGGCTACAAAAGGTCCTTCTCTGAAATATAACTTAAAGTTTATGCCTTTGTTTATATTTCAACTTTTATTCATAGTAATTGAATACTGAAACAAAACAATTGTTAATAATGTTCAGTTAAAGCTAAACTTTTCAAAATGTTTACCTTCTTGTTCACTATTATTCACATTTCTTGTACATTATTATACTTGTACCCTATATATTGTCTTGCTCATACTTTCTGTCTTTTAGTTTAATATGAAAATTAAGGCTTTGAAACCAGGGCCACCATTCCAAAACCTTTCACAGTTTCGTGAGACAACGTAATATTTTTTGCTGGACAAATATTTTTCTAGATAGGGTAATAATATCGAGAAATCTCTCACCAAAAACACATTTTGAATTAATCGAATAATTTAATAGAAATATCGCTACTATTCCCTACCTTAGTTATTTGTTTTTTCTTAAGATGGAATAAGGAATTTCGAAGGAA
Organism: Rhynchophorus ferrugineus; assembly: GCF_030347505.1. Taxonomy (NCBI): domain Eukaryota; kingdom Metazoa; phylum Arthropoda; class Insecta; order Coleoptera; family Curculionidae; genus Rhynchophorus; species Rhynchophorus ferrugineus. The sequence goes on along the minus strand of NW_027472581.1, from coordinate 9,922,024 downwards.
AAGTACTTCTTTAAAGACAGTTATTTTTCTTTTTTTTTTATATGAAAACTATTAATATTAATAGAAATAAATATAGAAAAGATAGCAGTAATGGAAAATTAGACATTCAAGATTGATATAAAATCTGAAGTAAAGAAAACTTAAGATGTTATATGTTGATGTCAAGAATAGCTTAAAATAATATCGTCCCTCCCTGAATGTTCCTGATAATAAACATATTTTATACAAGACACTAACTATGCGCCGTGTATTGTTTTATATCACCTAGTGATAATTTTCACCACAAGCCTACGTTTACACAATTTATGTCTGATGGAGTATTTTATGATAGGCAATTTCGCATTACAGTTTCTGCAGCGCTTGCAGAACAAGTCTCCCTGTTGTGCCAAACTTGGTATCAAGTATTTTATTGCCCATTGCATAACACCAAGTGGCTTCCTTAAATCCCATAATATATTAGAAACAAACGCCGTTATCCTAGCGCGGCGATATAAAATACCACCAATAGCCGTTTGTTTACTGGTTTGCTGTTTATGAAACAATATTCGATTGTATTTAACTGTTTCAGTTTGTCATCCTGAATTATTTACTGTAACTGGTAGGTGGTCATGTCTAGAATTGTATCAAAAGAAAACAACTGTGTTAACAAATTTACGCATATTATTTCAAAACTTCTGTAGAGCAGCTGCACTGCTACTCTAAATATAAATTCAAACAATTATTATTCCCAATTAATAGTTTTTTTCATTGTCTTATTAATTTTAGTTTATAGGGTAGTGACAAACCCATCGGATACTTGGCAAGAGAGGTAATAAGCGCAGGCTCATACTGTCTAAAGAGTACTCAATGATATACCAGTTGGGAACGGTACTATTGTTGAGATCAAGTGTCGAACAATTTCTAAGAGACATGAACATTGTATTATTGTAAATGTATTGAAATATTTTATATATCTTAAAATATAGATGGCAAAATATATTTGACAGGGTTACCTTTACACCGCCAATAGTAACTACAATACAGATAAAGAAATTTATATTATATAAATTTGGTGATGGAAGTTTTATTTTAACAATAGGTTTGACTTTATCCAATACTTTTACACAATTTTTCTTCGTTTTACAGTGGTTTAACATATTAAATTCTTTCAAATGTCTAGATATTATTTCAAAATAAATGCTTTATACTATTATGTGCTTGGTTACGTTTACTTCATTTGGCTTCAACAATAACATTTGGATCTATACTTCTTTAACCTGGTGAAGTATAATCAATTATTTATCAAGACACCAGATATTTGAAACATACAAAACACTTACGTCATACAGAAATTTTGATCATTTTGATGCGCATTTAAAATGACATTAGTTTGAACATTATTTTTTTCTCTCGAAGTAATATGTCTTTTGTTTAAAATAAATACTTAAAAAGGTTTTGAAGTAATTTAAAAAACAATGTTTATATTATTATATTTAAATATTTTTAAATAATTAATTCACGAAATAGTACACCAGTCTATGTTATTAGTTAGAATCAAATTACTTTTCTTGTTTTGTAACCATGAAATTTCTCAATTTCCTTAATTCCTTTTTCTCGCTATAATCTTATCATACATTTATATATATATATGTATGTATGTATGTATAAATATGTAAAACAAAAGTATCTGCAGAACTACTTGTTTGAATATATACATTTGTTAAACTTTCCTTTCCTTTGTCTATTGTATGTCTATAATATTTGTCTCCTATGTATAATTGTTACCAAAGATCGAAATGTTTGATTTCTTTCATGTCTAATGATCCATTGGTTGATTATAACTGATAATTCAATTACCAACAACAATAAGTCACCGCAAATAGTTCTACTTTTTCGGATGATTTTCTCAATATTTTTAATATGGCAAAAAATAATAAGAACAATTATAAACAAAGGAATTGGCGCAAGCACAGTTAAAGTAATAGAATTAATATGGTTTTGTAGTTTAGAAAAAAATTAAGTTTTAACTGGTATAATTATGGTGCTTTAAAACTTATGCAAGAACTTGTTGGCAATAATAAATTTTATTCTGTATATGTATCTTAAATTTCTGCATTATACTATATAATATCCACGTTAACCTCAATATACAGATCAAATAAATGATCCTTCAGGATTAAATGGTACAGTAAGATGCGCACTACTAAAAGCAATAGTTGTTAGAATATTTGTTTGAAGAAGGTACTTGAAGAATATTGTTTTATAATTTTTTTTGGGTTTTTAAGTCATCTCCAAGGATTAACCTAATTTTAGAACCTAAGTATAGAAATTAGGATTGATTAACACTTCTCATAACTGTTAACTTTCTTTAGATACACTAATTACACTTATGAGTTTCGCTCTAGATTAAATGAAAATTCTACATTTATTTGCATGAAATAACAGTTTTCCATTTAGTGTTTTTGAGTTATTCTAATTGCTTTTATTTTTTGTTAACTAAACCGAATGAAACTGTTATTGCAGAAGTCTACTAACGTCAATTGAATGCACTAAACGATCTATCGTTGAAAAAAGGCTATTATTATTATTATTTTGACTAATATACCAATTAAAATGTTTAAGGTACATCAAATAGTTCAATGTTAAAGTAATTGAAAGGCTTCTGATATTTTAATAACCATATAGTAACATAAAGATTTTTATCATTCAATGACTTCAAGAACGTTGTGACTAGGCACAGAATCGCAATTCAACATGATTTGGTAAATAAATAAAAAATGCACTCATTATTATTAACACTTGTGAAATTATACAATTCGTACTAAAAGGAATAAAATACAATATTCAACACTTAACTGGTATTAAATGTCTAATATCTTTTTAATATTAACTTTTCGAACAAAAAAGCATAATAATACCAAGTAATCAAGATATAATAAACCAATAAATGATTAACTACGCAAACAAAAAGCTTAATTGTTACAATTTAGAAAGATACAATTCCTTGTTGCTGTTAATAATAATAAAAAGAATTACACCAATAAGACCTATAATAGTTTATATCTCAAACCGAGCAATATTGCGACATAAAATATATGTCAATTCGTTTAGAATTTTAAATTGTCCAACAGTACTTATTAAAAAGTTATAATTATTACGTATTAATCTCAATACGCCTATAAGCTCTAATTCTCATTTTGACTTTACGCCAGCATGGGGTTTGAATATCATCCAAAAGCAATTTATATTGATGGTGATGGCTTCATTTAAATTTGACTACAAGCCTAACGGGATACAATTAATTGGAATATATTGACACAAGTTTTATTCTACCAATAACATGAAAGTGACAGATTAATAAAGGCTAATAATATTGTCTATACGCATAGTAAGAAAATTGCTAGGACATTATTATCTTTTTGATGTAACTTTGTTATATTTTTTCTATTGATATATTCCCAGTACGATTTACTTATTGCTATTTTTACCATTTATGTTAAGGATATCGACATATAAATAATAAATACACCAAAGTACAAATTAATTTTATTCCAATCAGTTATTATTGTATCACACTGAAAAACTCTTAATGGCATTTCTCTTTTTTCCATATTTATATAATCTGTACAAGAAGAATTTGAAAATAATTATTAGCTTTTATAATATTTAAAGCAATTTACATTGTATCTTAAACAGAAAAATGTTTGTAATGTTTAAGAATAATTTTAAAAGAAATAAGCATTAATAATGCATGATACAATTATTCGAATGCTTGAAACTACTTTTACAATTCAGCAAGATGAGGCTACAACACACCCAGCTCGTTCAACAATTGAATTATTTAGTGACGTTTTTCACGAAAACCAATTTCGCGAAGTAGCGATTTAGCATGGCCTGCCAGATCTCCGGATTTGATAGCACCAGACTTTTTCTTATGGGGTTTTTTAAAATCAAAAGTTTATGTGAATAATCCTCAAACGATTCAACATCTTACAGGCAATATATGTCACTAAATTGAAGAAATTCAGCCTCAGATGTTGCAGGACGTCACGAAAAAAAAAAGACCAAATGAAATTTTTATGAAAACTATTTATCCTTTCTTAGAATAAAGTTAGACGCATTCAAAATGGTAGAGCGACTTTTGCCGCACGTTGTCTTATATTTTCAAAATAAAAATGTATTGAAATATTAAAAAAATATCTTCAATTTAATCTAATATGAAGGACTAAATCTCATTGGTATTTTTTTAATTTGGCCTTCACAATGTGATACATTCCTGATGTAATTGCTTTGATATTATTTATACAAAGCACCGACATTGTCAGTTGCTTGTAAAAAATCATACGCAGGTGTTTTTATTAGTTATGTCTTTACATGAAATCAAAGGATAACAGAAATCTCCTGTGAAACAGGAAACACACACACACACACAAAGAGGCCCACTCATTGTTCTAAACTTAAGATATTATCACCTAACATTTGCTTTTTATTTATTTATCTCTGTATAGATTAGTTTTTTGGTAGTTATTTTTTGATTGGCATATACTGTTTCCGCATACAACAGTTATATTTAAGTTTTTTTTTTACATTACAATAAAATTATAGAGAATTGATGTTCGTAGTACTTGCCACTGCTAGATCTTGAACGCTGAAGGAATTTCTGATGGTACATTCTACGTATATTTGTTTAACTGTGTTGTCTAAGAGTTTTGCAATTTAGAATAGTGAGGTCTTTCTTTGAGGAATAGTGAGGTTTTCGTTCTTTAATAGGTTTTACTAATATTTATGGACATAAATTATAAAATAAGTTAATAATGGAATAAAGAGTTTTGGGCAATCTAACTGTTTAATTTTTAATTATATTGAGGAACATTGATGTATTTATCTTGATCCGAAATTTTTCCACCAGGATTCCATATCCTATATAATATTTCAAAAATGACTTTGTGGATGTCGTGTAACGTTATTGCGTACCTAATTTATTAATGTATGTTTGATAGCCATTTGCAGATGTTTAACTCTCCCAATTTTGACAAAAATGGATTATTACACTTACATTATTTTTTTGGGCAGAAAAGCCAACGCCGAAACCAAGGAAAGGCTTGATAAATATTATAGGGACTCTGCGCCATCAATTTCAATAGTTAAGAAGTCGTTTACTGAGTTTGTTGTCCCAGCATCAGTATGCCTTACATTCAAGGAAACCAAACAAAATCGCCGTAGTGGATCGTCGATAAAATTCATTGAGTGATAGTGGATGAGAGGAGAGTGGCTGAAGCTGTAAGCATCTCAACTGAGAACACCACACTTTACACAGCATCGCATTTTATGAATATTTATAAAAGGCTATTATTCACTATCGGCTATAGAGACAACCTCTTCAAAGGTCTCGCCTCTTCAAAGTAGTGTTTTTTTGTTCAGCCGCAATCGATGGATATATCTCCAGAGATCAAGGAATAATCAAAATAATGGGTTTCTCCAAGTGAAGGAAACTGAAGAATGTGGTGCGATGAAGTGGTGGCACTCATATACATTAACTTGGAAAAGAGTAATATAAAATAATCAGAGCTTTTGGAGCTTTTTGAAGCAAAAATAACTCATTTTATGACAAATACCATAAATTGGGCTAAGGGAAGGAATAAAAATATTGGAAACATGCTGAATTAATTGTATTGAGAAATAAAAGGCTTTTTTGTCAAAAAGAAAAAAACGTTTCAATTAAAAAGTCAGTTTTTTCCTTCTCTGTTGTATGCCATGACAATATGTTTCAGAACAATAAGCCACTGTGTTGTCCATCTCGTAAACTCTTTGTTTATTATTTTTCTTTTAATGAGAGAGCTTCCATCTGTGGACGCAGCTCCAATCCCTCTACGTTAATTTGTTGCTTAGGCTCGGGATGCTTACAGCCTCAGGTGCTATTGTCCTTCTCTTCCACTCACCGTCAATGCCAACCGGATTGTATGTTTCGCAAGTCTCCTCTGATACTTCATGCTGTGCTGACATATTTCCTGCCTTACTGTTCGCACACCGAGGTAGAGACACATATACATAGAACAGGTCAATTGAAAAGTCTCTGGCCTGACACATAGATGGCGCTACTAGAATTTCATTTCATACTCGTTTCATTTATTAGTTAGCTTTAACCCTTATAAGGTGCGTGTATAAATTTGACAGCTGTTGGATCATTAGTTTGTGAATTACAGCATTTTGAATGCTTTTATTTTGTGAAAAAAAGGACAAAAAGGAATTTTGTCTGTTGATAAAATATTACTTTTTGAAGGAAAAAAATACAGTTGAAGCAAAAACGTGGCTTGATGCCGAATTTCCGGGCACTACCCCAGGAAAATCAACCATCAAGGATTGGTATGCTAAGTTTAGACGTGGTGAAATGAGCACCGAAGACGGTGAACGCAGTGGATGTCCAAAAGGGGTTGTTACCGACGAAAACATTTAAAAAATCCACAAAATGATTTTGAATGACCGTAAATTGAAATTGAATGAAATAGTAGACACTCTAAAGATATCAACTGACCGTGTACATCATATCGTTCACGAATATTTGGGTATGAGAAAGCTCCTTGCAAAGTGGCTTCCGCGCGAGCTCACTTTTGACCAATAACAGCGACGAGTTGATGATTGAAAAAGGAAGGACCATCAACAGCAACTATTACATAGCGTTATTGTATTGTTTGAAGGACAAAATTGCCGAAAACTGCCGCATTTGAAGTAAAAGAAAGTGTTGCTTCACCAAAACAACGCACCGTGTCACAAGTCAATAAAAGCGATGGCAAAAATCCATGAATTGGGCTACGAATTGTTTCCTCGTCCACCGTATTCTCCAGATCTGGCCCCCAGCGACTATTTCCTGTTCCCAGATCTCAACAGAATGCTCGCTGCGAAGAAATTTTCATCGAATGAAGAGGTGATCGCCAAAACTGAGGCCTATTTTGAAGCAAAGAACAAATCGTACTACAAAAATGGTATGGAAAAGTTTGAGGGTCGCTATAATCAGTGTATCACCCTTGAAGGGAATTATGTTGAATAAAAATACTCATTTTGGCAAAAAAATGTGTTTTACTATGGTAGTCTGGGGACTTCTCAATTGACCTGTTACACTAAATATATTTAGCTTTGAGGAATATTGAGCATGTTCCTTAAAACTTTGTTCTGGGATGATTTTAATATTTCAACGTTGCTGTTGCTTTCTGGGCCCTATAGTTGAATGCCTTATGTTCAGATTAGCTTGATGATGGATTTTCAATACTAACATTTTACACAAATAGAAGTAGCTGTTAGCAATTAATTCACTCTACGTAGCCGGATGTCGTGCTTCTGCTGAGTTAACCAACGATTCAAGTACAGGCCCTAATATTTTGCATGATCATCTTGGATATTTTTGTTGTATAATTTTATCTACGGGCAGGTTTCTCTAATAAGAGTATAAGTAACATGTGCGAACTTGGTTTGGTTTGTCTTAATTCTCCAATAGTTAAACCGTTTCTCTATTTTATTCATATGGAATTAGAGTTGAAACGAAGCAGATTTTGGGTCAGTATGTACTGAGAGGACGGTCATTGTGTCCTCACCAGTTGAAAGGTCAGCAGTTGTTTTTTTTTTCATAATAGAACTGGCGTATTTTTCTTTCGTTAGTCAATACCTATTTCTTAGGTCAACACTGTATCTTTTTCGTTTTTACTTGAAGAAAAAACAATGCACAATTAGACAAATTATTCAGGTATATTTTAATTATAGTCATGATGAAGCTCATAAAATTAAATTGGTAATAAAATTAATGCGACAAAATATTATTATACAGAAAAAAATGTAGGATTTCTAGGAAGAAAAAAGTAAAATTAATTGATTTCAATTTATTCTTTTTTCAAACACATCTATTAATATTTATTGGCGGAAAAATACTTACAAATGAGTGTGCATTAATAATTCTGCACTTGCTCCGCGGAATACGTTACGTTTATTGCACACAAGTGCCTCGTCCATTCATATAATACTGATTTATGTCGTGTCTGAAAAAGTGACATTTAAAACGTACAGATAGTCAACTTTTTTTTATTGAAACAAGTGTTCGTTTCACGGCCACCTAATAAGCTCCTATTAACATGTGTGGCAATACATTTTATCGATGTACATCTGCGTTTTTCCTGTTGCGAAATACACACCCGCTTTTTAATATCATTTCATCGATAATTGGCAATTTGATCGGTCGGATCTAGGCCACGTTCATCAAACGTATCATTAACATCGACCACAAATTACACAGTTTATTAAAATTATCCTTGATTCCGATTGGAAATCGATGCCCAAGGCTCCGCTGGACCCACAATCGACTTGAACAGTCACGGATCGTTTATGCGCATCAGTATTCCGCGACATTTTAAGATAAACCCGAAATGTTGGTGTGACTATTTTCGTATAGACTCACCCGGTGTGAAAAGTGAAAATTGACGACCTTCATTTTCCATGTACGTAGAATATTTGTTGTTTTCCTCGTTTTATTGCTGGTCATGCCTATCTAAAAATATGTAAACAACGTATTGAGAAACACTTGTTTGTCAAGTCTTCTTTTGTTTAATGTGATTTATATGTATAAAGGAAATTATCATTTTATGACTTTTTGCGTGAATCGTGTTTGTTAACAATAAAAAAGATACGAGTAAAAGTGAAAGGATATGAATAATGTTAATATATATATATATATATATATATATATATATATATATATATATATATATATATATATATATATGTAGACTCGAATATTTTTCGGTTGTTGAAATCTTTTTGGTACATTTGATTTAAAAGGAATGTTTGATTTCTCATTTTATTTTATTACTTTATTATTTTCAGAATATTATTTGTGATATTAATATATCACATTTATAGTACATTTTTCATATTCCAAACATCCATTTTTTCTCAATGATAATGAGTAATTAAGTTACATTAAAACTTCTCAGCTCATTTTACAAGGGAGTACTCATATATTTTGATTGTGTTTTTCTATAAATTATATGTATTGAGCCTATAAATTGGTTATGAAGTATTTTTTTTTAATATTTGATAGTCTCCTTTTTACCAACCAAAGTTTATCTGGACTGGACCTACTGTTTAACGTGGGCTTCGAACCACGGTCCTCGGCATTAAGCCTACCGCCTGGCGAATGACCAACTTAGAAATCATCCCAGAGGACATCCGGTTCTACCCAGCCTGGTTACTGGCGTAACTGGGCTATTAAACAATCACAAACAAGATTTTGCGACCACACCCCGGCAGGATTTGAACCTACAAATACAAATGGACGAAAGATTGGAAAATTCAACTTAATAGCTCCAAATCTGTTCATGTTAATTTTGCATTGCGGCGAAATAATAAAACCTTAATTATATCACTCAATGGATGCCCGATTCCTCAAGAAGAATCAGCTAAATACCCCGGCATCCATCTTGACGGTAGACTAAATAGGAAACATCATGCTACACAACAATCAATACACGTTAGAACCAAAATAAAACAACTATACTGGTTAGTCGGAAGATAATGTCAACTTGATCTAAAATCAAAGAGATTTATCTATCAGACAATCATAAAGCCAATTTGGACCTATGGGATGCAAATATGGATCTGCACTAAAAATTTAAATTAACTAGTCATCCAACGCTTTCAAAACAAAGTTCTTCGATTAATTACCAATACCTATCGCTACGTAACCAACGAAGAACTGCACCATGACCTGGAAATCAAATGGATTTGCGAACTTATGCAAGATTTCGCCTTAACACGAAAGAAGGTTACTAAATCATACTAACCTGGAAGCAATAGAACTAACGGACAACGCGCAGGATACCAGAAGATTGAAGTGAACCAAACCATACGAACTTATATAAAGTAATACTTATATAAACCTTTACTGTAAACTATAGCTTAAGTTATTATAATTTTATAATTGAGGGATACGTATTGATGTATTTATCTGGCACTCATCTTGCTTGTGAATTAGTCCAAGTACAAATGAGATGTAGTAATAAATTAATTTATAATTAAGATTATACTAAGCATATCTAATAAAGATGTTATAAAAAAAATTTGTTAATTTGTATATCTAATCATTTTTTTGTAATTTCTTATGCAGAAGTTTTATAACAAATTGATCGCTACTACGAAACTACTTCGTATGCTAATTGTGAGCAATGAAGGGAATTTTATTGCGACGACGCTAATAAATCCCCTATTAAAATCAATTAAACAGAACCAGATTTATTTCGTGAAACACATTATGGGTACTGATTCATATAACGTCTTTAATCTACGCCAATTAAAACCTAAGTATTTTTAAATAATTTTTTGTGATTTCCAAAGCAGTCATAGTTAATATTTCGTTATCTATTAACCGATGTAACAATTAATCTAATTAAATAGTTTCTGCGAAATATGAAATGATTTCATTCAAAAATAAATTCGAATGATTTCGAAAATGAGTCTCTCCTTGAGAACGAATTATAACGGACACGCTCTGGTTTATCTCAATGCTGCTAGCAGACACAATGATGACATAATAATAAGTAAAATTGTTGATGATTGGTTTAATATGATGCGAAGTGAACAATTTGAATTTGTAAAACAATTACAGTAAAAATTACGCTTTTTATGTGTTGAAAGTGGATTATTATTGTTGTTGAAAATCAAAATCGTCGTAATAGTTTCGTGCTAGTCATTATATATCATTAAAAATATATGACCTATCCATAAGCACTGCATATTTTATAAGTAGCAAAAAATATTTATTTATTACATTGTTACTAGTCGTTGACGACTAACTCACAATTTGTCTTTACAGTAACTTAAATCTAGGTATATGTATATATATATATATATATATATATATATATATATATATATATATATATATGTATATATATATATATATATATATATATATATATATATATATATCTAGGAGAACCCATTAGCTCTATCTTAGTCTCTGGTGTAATAATATTTATGTACTATGCAAGATGAAATGGTTTGATTCTTTTAAGTATGTGTCCTATTCTGATGTTATCCAGAGTTGTAATACTTCTATATTGACATGAAAATGGAGTGCCTCCTCAGGTCTCCTTCCAATTCTCTTAATATCTTGAGTGTAAGTCGGTATCTGAAGGTCTCGTTGTAAATATCTGGGTGCGCCTACAATACTTCCAAGACTTTCTTCTGGAAAACTTATATCTATATTACCTTACCGTTTGTCCATATGGGTTTCAGTACTTTAGTTTTTTCTATATTTAATCTTCAATTCTTTCAATTTCTTCTTGACAAAGATTGCGAAGTTTTGCATCAAGATTCATTTCAAGATACTTGTTTGACTCTAAACAGTCTGGCTATAATATAAAATATTAATTGTTCAGTTTGTTGTTTCGGTAATATGTTGTATAGTTTATGAACAAGGTCGTCATTCCATACCTTATCGAAGGCTAATGCAACATATGCTTTATTATGAGCTTCATAAACTCTTTCAATTACATGAATGCTTGTTAATATACCCAAACTGATATTTAGGTATTAGTTTCTTCTATAATACTATGTAAGTCATAGAGATCTGCTTTCAAAAAGTTTCTGTTACTACTGTAAGTGTTAGTATTCCAATCAAATTCAGCAATAGTTATTAGTGGTTACGACATCAACATGTCAGTTATGAACAAAAAACAGAAAATTGTACCAGTAGGCCAAATAAAGTATTTGCTAGTCTAGACACTGATTAACATGGCTCCATCAAAAAAAAATATATTTCCGCTAATATTTTTTGTGACAATAAATAAATATGAACAGGTGATCTAATCTTACAGCGAAAAGGATTACACATTATATATCACTACTTGTCGGCAAATGAATGAAAATTATAGTATATTAGCAAATATATATTTACGAGTAATTAATATTATTTGTTGTTATTATAAATTTTAAAATAGTAAATAATGCGCATTATTTTTAATACATATGTAAGGCCATAATTTATTATTACAATTTGATTACCAAATAATATTATTCTAAACTATTTTTTCTGCAATGTTGTGTTATAAACACCTGAACAAACACAAAATCAAATTAAACTTAATGAATTGAACATACATTTTGGAGAAGTTATATTGGTTCAACATTCATATACTGGTAAAATCAATGTTCATAGCTTCATTTATATTTCGTAATCCTCATATACAGGGCTTAGCAATCGACTGTAAGGCTATTGTTTCTAATTCACCATGATATGTTAACAATATTTCGCAGTACCTTGCTGTGACACAATGGGTAAATATTGTTATCGATAGTTTGAATTTATCCACTAGTGCTATTTTATGATTACTAATAGTCTTCATTTTGAATTCATCACCTCATGAGTTTTATGACCGAGGAAATCGACGGAAATCCTCAAATTTCAAAGACACGTACAATGTTTTCACATATTTTTTTATCTAAAATAATCAGATATTTGTGTATAATCTTATTGCTGAACTGATGTGTTTCATTGTTTCTTTATTCCTATTTTTCCTCATACGGGCTTCACCTTTACTCAGCTTACCCATTGGAATACTTAATAAAATAGCTGCGTAATTTATTGAGTAAATATCTAACGCTAAAAAAAGAAAAATAATATATCTTGAACAAAAAATTTGAGCAGACTTAAAAGAATAAATAAGGTACTCACTAAAAAGTAAAAAATATTCAAACTTAGATTTTTAGAACAAAAAAGACGTTTTAAAATAAAATATGTACATAATAGTCGTTATAATAATTAAATAAAAATAAACAAAACTATACAAAATAATAGTATAATTTTGTGACATACCCAAAATTTAATTACGAACAAAACAAATATAATTTGTTGCTCATACCGATCAGTTGATAGTAAAATAATATTGTAAATAGATAAAAAGATTTAGGTAGGTATTAAGCTAAAGTGTGTGTATATAGTAGAATATAAAATACGTGTAGTAGAATAAGGTTTTTGTTTATTTTTATTTAGATATTATAACGATTATTATGTACATATTTTAATTTAAAACTTTTTTTGTGTGTATTTAAAATCCAAGTTTGATTATTTATTACTTTTTAGTGAGTTCCTTATTTATTTTTTGAAGTCGATTCGTATCATTTCGTATTAACTATATATCTATAACTATATAACTATATATCTGACTATATAACTTATATATACTGTAATTCACTAAGAAAGTTAAACTACTAGAAAGATAATTTAAAAAAACTTAATCCATCAAATTGTAAGTGTTGAAAGCATTTTTATTTTAACACGACCTTGTTCATGCGCAACAACACAACTTATGAACATAAAAAAGTAATTATTCCCAGACAATGGTATTTTTTCTAATTTAAAATAATCAGATACACTTAGTTCGTTTGCCATTGTGATCTAAATTCCGTGGAATTGGACCAGAAAAAAAATTAAAATCCCTTTGCGCTCTCGAAGCCGAGATTTATCAGATGGCCCGGTTAGTGGCGACGAAAGTTACCGGATGACCTTGAGATAAATCCCGCCTAACGAGTCCATTGTTCCGAGTTTGATTTTTTATTTTTGTCCCGTTCCGTTGCAGAGACTTCGATAAGCTGAACAAGGACGACATATATCACAATAACGAGCTGGCTTTTCGGGTTGCCGAGCATCATCTGGGCATTCCCGCGCTGCTGGAGGCCGAGGACATGGTCGAATACGAAGTGCCCGATCGTCTGTCCATTCTCACCTACATGTCGCAGTTCTATCAGACTTTCGAGGTCCAGAGAGGTAAGTCGCTCATTGTTACATGATTAGGAACAATCTGATACGTTTATGAGGCATGTCCTTGATGATACAGTCTATCCAAAGTAGCACTAAACTCACATCATACCAATTAATGGTATATAACGCATTTTAGTTTATTTTAGCTTCGATAGATAACGACATTATAATATAAATAAACAATATAATATAATTAGAATAATAAAAGTAATGAAAAATGATATAAAATATAACTTATTTTAACATTATTGTATATTTAATGCATATATTATCAAAGGACTTAAACTGCAGTTAATTAAACAGCAACAATAGTTTGTAGGTTAGAGTTATTAACCTTGAACTCTTTTCTGAACTATCTATGGTATGCCCTGGAGGCTTAATCCACCTAATTATTAAATGTACATCTTACTAATGTATTTTATTTTCATTAGAGAATATATATACCTTTTTATGTTTTGTTCTTGTTTTATTCGTGACTATATTTTCTCGTCAAATCATTATGATATTACTATATTCTCCTTAGTATCTTGGGTTACTGCCTATGTACAGTTTCCTTGATGAAATTAGATTTAATCACTGCATTATCTTCAATGCATTTACCATATCTGTAAAACAGTTAATATTAATTATCTCCTCGTACATTTGAACCATATGCTCATATATGTTCTAAAAAATTACACACATAAATCTATGCACATGAATCTTTCACAATACGATTTTCTGCAGTGAGCCTATATTAATTATATACTCCTTTAACCTTATTTTGTTTTTACTTCTTACCTTTAATTATTTTCAGTTTCATCGGTCTGTCTTGGCATTATTAGTTTTATATCATAATGCCACATCCAGAAAGTTCTTTCACTCACTGTCATATTCTGAGTCACTATTCAATTCAATAAATAGGCTGTTGATTTTCAATCTAACATTAATCCACAATTCCAGCATTTGTCAATTTCTTCTTCTCCAAACCGAGGGGTGTTATTGCAGACAATCTTTTCCACATATCCAAACAGTTCTTGCCTGTTTATTTCTCTCAAACTGCATATCTTCTGTAATAATTCTTTACCACATCCCATAATCCATTTTCAGAATAAGTTAAATACAATTTTTAACAAACCTTTAAAATTGGTACTTAATTTTGTAGGTTTATCAAGAACATCACTATTCTTTAAGAGATTTAGAAAAAATACATATTTTTTGTAATTTTTTTTTTAAACATCGGAAACGATATATCGATATTTTTTTAAATATATACTTATCAGTATACAGAGAGCTGTATATTCGTAAGTTTTCTGGGAGTATTAAATTGTTATTATATCGAGACCACAATATCAAAAAAAAACTACTTTCTTTATTCATATATGTAATATATTGGTTTCCGAATAGATAATTGGGACGAATACCCAACTCATATTCAAAATCAATTGGCAGAAAAGTCGAATGAGTCAGAATTTGTGGGCCCTTAAATGGGAAAGATGCAAAAGATGAGAAATGAGAAGTCACATAAATTGAATTTTATGCAGTTAGAGATTAGGAATAAGATATTTTTGCAACATGTTGAAGACACTCTTCAGGCCTAGCTGCATCCGATTACCATCTTTTACTGTTCTGAGGAACTGTTCTTTTGGAATAGCCTCCTTAATTTTTCATGAGATATTGACAATATGTGTAGAATCAAATGGCCTATACTTGATAAAATACATTTTAACAATTCATCGTAAATAACATGTTTTCGTTACCGAAAAAACGGAAGGAAATTACTGACATACCTGATATATTCCTTGTCGATAGTGATGAAATACAGTGTTTTCTTCATATTCTATTCTTAGTATTTATGAGAATAAACCGCAAAATACTGGTATTTTGTGATACTAACATGAAACCTAACTAATTCAATTATATTACACATAAAATGTGTAGATGTTGTCTGTTTTGTACTATTACTGTGTGAATTATAGTTCCATTAAATCTGGCAGAAACTAGTTTAATAATTAGATGTAATTTCATTTCTAAATAATAATTTTCTAATATAATGGGTAGTTCATAGTTTAATTTTTTAATTTTTTTCACATAGTTTCGGTTTTTTCTGTTTCTCAAAACGAATTTATTCATATATATATTTCATTATTAGTAATAGCATTTCTCAGCGAAAAACTGAGGGTATAAAATGAGAAACTCGACATTTTAATTAAATCATTTCTAAATATTTTTTTTACATATATTAAATCTCCTTTTACCAACTATGGGTCTATGTGGACTGAACCTAAAGTTTAACGTGGGCTCCGAACCACGGTCCTCAGTATTAAGCCTACCGACTGGCGAGTGACCAACTCTAGAAATCATCCCAGAAGACATCCGGTCTTACCCAGCCTGGTTACTGGCGTGACTGGGATCATCTTCCTTGTCGGATTTTACACTCTTGCCTAGAACATTCACAAACTTTAAACAATCACAAACATAGATTTACGACCATGCCCCAGCAGGATTCGAACCCTCGGCTATCGCAACAGTAGGAGGATGGTCCCATCGTCTTTACCACTGTGCCACCAAGCCGGTTCTAAATAATTTAAATGTCCTTTATTTTATATTGCATTTATAATTTTCGTATTGTTCGATGGTCCTTACAAAAGCAATTATGAATTTATAAATTTGAATGAACCTACTTGTTACAGTTATTATATAAAAACAAAAATCCATCCATCCATCTAACAACAATAATAAAGTCCAGTGACATAAACTCTTGTGATTTCGTTATTTATTTAATCGTGAACATAATGTTAATGTCTAGTATAATGTGTAAATAATAAGAAACAACATGGATTTAGTTAAATACTGTTCTTATAATGATTACAATGCCGACGGTATTGTATTAATTAAAATTAATCTGATGTGAATGCTACGTACGTTGAAGAACAATACTTCCTGACGTTCAGGACTCTTACAAGATCATGAAAGCTGGTTATCAATTAACACTTTCTCTTAATTCTACAGTTTGCAATTATACAAGAAAATCGTGTAGATATAATTACGTTTTAAAAATATTAATATCGAATTTCTTATGCAAATTTAATTAGGTTTCGTAAGTTACAAGAACGTACGCTTTTAGAACTTGAGGTGATTATTCTTCATAGTTACAAGTATTTGCAATATTTTACATTTAATTGATGATTTGTGGTGTAAAGTTTGTTGCAATTGGTATTTGCGTTACTCATACGGACATTGTCTAAATTCTTTTTTGGAAAATAATTGATTTAATTCTGTAGGTTAAACGGATATATCCACGGCGAATTTCGTATTTTACTAAGACTTCATCAAATACCAGAAATATAAAATGTTACTATGGCTACATTTAGTGATGTTATTGCGATACTTGCTATTGGAGACAACAGCGAAGAAACAAAATATTGAAAAGTGCTAGTAACTTTATTTTAGAGACTATGTAAGAACAAGTGAGTCTTCCTAGATAAGTATCTACTTTTAAGTGACTATAGAGATAAATTGTAAGTTAGTTGGCAGCGACTAGTAGTAATATAATAATGAATTTACAAAAAAAATATGATTGATGTACAAACAAAATAATTTTTCAGGTACACATATAACCATAGGCAACATTTCAAGATTTAACTGTTCTTATCGTTAAGTTATTTTGTACATACGTCATCTAATCTGTGGCGTCGCAATGTTGCCGCATCAACTCTGAGTTTTAGTTTAGTTTGACTTTGACATGCAACAAAATTCTAGTTTAAATAAAATAATGAAACGAAAATGTTATATACAATATTTATATATTTATTTATATATACAAATTTTACATATACAAATTATATTTATATATACAAATTTTATAGTTTATTTTAACATTATAATATATCTAATGCATATATTATCGAAGGACTTAAAACTACAATTAAGAACACAGGTATAATAGTTTTTAGGTTAGAGTTGTTTTATTATATTTCCATTGAACTTTTTTTCACGCCACCCATGAGGTGCGTTCTAGGCACGTTTTTATTATGTAGTAGCGGATGCCTAATCCACCTAATTAACAATTATATATCAAAGTAACGTATTTTACTTTCATTCGAGAGCATATTTACTTTTTACGTTTGGTTCTTGTTTCCTTCTATGGTGTGTTTACTTGTCAGGTCATCTTGATATCACTGTATTGTTTATTTCTTCTGCTACTACCTGTATACACCATTCTTGATAAAGTTAATCACTGAATTCTGCCTAACGCATTTACCAAAACAGTTAGTTTTCATCCTCTACTAGGTTTATATTCATAATGTTTATTACCTCATCTGTTTTTTCTATTAAATACTTCACTGCACTACTAGCTCAAATGATTTGATACTTTAGAGTATATTCCCTTCTCGGGTAGTGCAATAATTTGGTATTAACATGAGAATAGAGTCTCTTTAAAAAATATCTCTTTGCGTTTCTCTTTATTTTTTTATTTTTAGTAGCAATAGGTATATGAAGGTTTCAATATAGCTAATCATTCCTATAGTATATCTTTGGTACATCTACCATTCTTTTTTGGGGTACATACCCACAACTGGACTTCATAGATCCATATGGGTTTTAGAATAGCTTATATGTTACAACAGCAACTTATTATATCATAGTTCTATATTCCAGTTCCAGTTCCTTTCTTTTCTTTTCTATTGTGGCTATATGTTTGATAATAAGTAAATTCAATATGCATGGATTTGCTCTGGTTAACTTTTCTTTTCTTGGTCCAGTTATCCAATTCTTGGTAGCCCACTATCATCAACAAATGTAGCCATGATGACATTTTCCATTTGTGGTACAAGACATGTGTAAAGTAGTTTTAGGTAAAGTTTAAAAGTTCAGTGTGCTGCGTTGGTAACATTTTCTGCAGTTTGTCGATAAATACCGCTTGCCAACCCTTCCCGAAACCTTGGGCTGCATCTAAGGATATAGCTGTGTGGACTTTCTTGCCTTCGTTGTTTTCTTCTATGATATCTCTTATTCTACAATTGCACTTAGTCAATTGTTGAATATTTGTTCATAACTCATTGGTGGGTATTACATTTTTCTATCTATAATACTTTCAACAGTAGTTTTCCAAATAGCCTTGTTATTACTGGTTACAGTGAATTAGGTACGTAAGATTTCAATTCACTTAGCTCTCTTTCTGGTTTAACGACCATAATAATTTCAGTCATCTTTCAACCGTTTGGGACATATTTTAGCCGAAATGTTGCATTGAACAAAATACTAAGTATAACAATGCCTTTTCTTGGTTGATTTTGCAGAACTTATATAGTTATTAAGTCATAACCTGAAGTTTTCTTCAAGTTGACGTCACTTGTTATACCTCTCATGACTTCGTTTGACGTAACTGGATGAATCGTAGAATTTTTGCAGTCATTGAATGGCAACTTATATTTAAATTCGCTTTCATTTGCTTGGAAGATTTTTTCTATATGGTTAAAGAATTCTTCAGCTTTTTGTCGATTACTGTGTGCCCAATATTGAGTAAATAGTTAAATAAACCTAGACAAGAAGTTTTGTCGATATTCTGCATTGATCAAGTTCATGATTTTAATAAGGTTCTTTCTTGATATATTTTGCAGCATCTATCTAGTTATTGTAATTTTGATAACTCCCTTTGGCATGACTGGATGAATCTCAGTAACTACACCGTAACTTGTATTCAAATTCACTTTCATCTGCCTTGAAAGTCTGTTGAACGCCAGAACTGATTTGCTTATTTTTTGTTCTGGCTTTGGTTCTTGGCCAACCAATTACTGAAGAAGTCGATGAAATTACGCTATAGAAAAAACACGGGCTATAAAATAGTTTTGATCCATTTAAACGAAAGTGGATAAGAAGCTATATACTTGGATTCTACGTGAATGAACAGTGAAGCATCGTATGTTTATAATTTAATGAACCGAGCTATATTTGAAATACCGACGGAGCAGTGTTTGGAGATGGCCAAGCGTAATAAACCCAAGTTTTTGCGTCGATATGTGACAATGGATGAAACATAGCTCCATCATTTCACTCCGAAGTCAAATCGACATCCTAGTAAACAAAAAAATATGTTTTGCTATGGGACTTTTCAATTGACCTGTTATAAACCTAACATTATGAATATTTTCTATGGATTGTAAGATTATAAACTATCTCTTTATTTTATTCTTGTATTACTTTTTACTCAATCCTATGTTTTTGACCAATATTTTGTTCAATCTGTGTCACTGAAACGACAGACTGTTCTTTGCTTTATGTTACACTGTTAATGGTTAAGAATCGAATAATTCCAGTCATGAGACAAAGAAGAAAACCTATTTCATTGTAGTGTAATACATGCGTTACAAACGCCACATTTTACTTTTAATTAACCGTAATTTCAAAACCGCCAGTTTGTAGAACACCTCACAAAGAAAGAACACGTCCGATGACTAATAGATATTAAGCTCGGTTGAAAAACAAACACGGCTCCGTGTTCCTAATGATCCATGGCGAGGAAATCAAGCCGAACGAGAGAGATATATCATAAATCTAAGGTGATTTTTGCCAAAGTCGGAACGTTTTGATTCCGTTTTATTGCCGGCCGAGTCGTACCGCGAACAACAGTCGTGACCCGCTTAGAAACGAACGATTCCATCGACCCAAAAATCTAATGGCGTAGTTTATAGCGTTCAGGTTTGCGTGAAACTGCTCGGCGCGGAGAGATTCCCTGTTGTTCTGAGGGAAAACTGCATAAAAACGACAATAAAACGATCTTGATGTATGCCGCCGCGGTTCGGTGAAAAAACACTTTCCCACATTAATTTCTGTGCGTGATCAGGACGATGCACTGACACGAAGATGAGGAAATAATTACATAACGTATACGCGAGAGGTCGCTGTAGAAAACGACGCAACATTTGATGTTTATTTATAATTAAATAACCATGCGGAAAGGAAAAACAATAACATTTTCAGTTTCTCGAAAACAATATTTTCAGATACCACAAATTGTTTTGTAGATTATTATTTTTAATTAATATTTATGTAAGAACTAGCCTTGGAAACTATCGACCGAAAACAGTCGAAACTGTCGATAGTGAAAAAACGAGAGACTGAAAACGAAATATACGAAATGCACGGTTCGACCGTTTTGTTCAATTCGCGATGTCAGACGAAGATGTACCAACCCTTTCCTGTATAACTTGTGAGAGAGGAAAGGACGGAGAATTTTTTGGAGCAGTTAATTTTATATGTTCTTATATTTTCCAACGGTAGTATAAGCGAGACGCAGATGTACTCATTCCTTCACGTACTAACTTTAAAAAAGAAAAGGGGAAAAAGTTACTGAATACTATTGACATGCAATTAATAATTTCAGTTTAAACGAAGCAGCATTACTGTTATATTTGAATGTTCTGTGGATTCGTAAAAAGGAATGGAATTTTTTTATGGAATGGAATAATACCCCAAAAATGTTTTATCGTATTTTAATAAATATAGACAATACAATAGAACTTAAACAAAACCTAAAAACTAAAGATGAACAATAACCATAAATACTAAATAAAAATTAAAGATACACCTAATCATAAAAAAACGAATTCATGACATAATTACAAATGATCGCACAACAACTACTAGAGCTTTTTTAAATAACGTAAATGTTTTATTTATTATTGAACGGAAATATTTCTTAACAAAAATAGAGAGACTAACCGAAATATTACCTATTATTGCCTTAAAAACAGTCAAAAGTATTTTACTATTTATCATTCACAATTTTAATCTTTTTACCCTATTACATTAGCAATCTTGAAAAATATCGTTTCAAAATGCTGCTATATTAATATACAATATATTGTATGTATTGTATGTATTGTTATTTCAAGAAAACTACCAAAAAAGTCATAAAACTATATGTTACATATAAAT
Source organism: Rhynchophorus ferrugineus (assembly GCF_030347505.1). NCBI lineage: Eukaryota > Metazoa > Arthropoda > Insecta > Coleoptera > Curculionidae > Rhynchophorus > Rhynchophorus ferrugineus. The sequence continues at coordinate 9,900,324 of NW_027472581.1, read as the reverse complement.
CTATGTAAGCATAAAATTTTTTATTACAGGTACTTTAGGTACATTTTTGTCAAGCTGGCGACTACGAGACAGAGCCAGAACGTTAAAAATCAGTCGAATGAAACTAGTGGAACCAAAAATAGTAACTAAAAGTACACGACTGAAAGAGTCGATAGTATATAGTAACAAAATCAGTCGGACCGAAAATAGTGACTGAAAAAATAGTCGACTGAAACCGTCACTGGTAAAAAGTAGTAAAATCAGTCGAACCGAAAATAGAGACTGAAACAGTCGATAGTAAAAAATAGTCAATTACTAAACAGTCGATAGTCGATTTCAGTCGGTAGTTCCCAACAGTAGTAAGAACTATTGTATTGTCTAAATATATTCAAATATTTACCCAACTTTGGGCACACAGTAATCAACAGAATGTTGTAGCATTCGCTGGCCATTTAGAACAAACTTTCAAAGCAGATGAAAGTGAATTTGAATACAAGTTACCGTGTAGTTACTGAGATTCATCCAGTCATGCCAAAGGGAGTCATTAAAATTACAATAACTAAATAGATGCTGCAAAATATATCAAGAAAGAACCTTATTAAAATCATGAACTTGATCAACGCAGAATATCGACAAAACTTCTTGTCTAGGTTTATTTAACTATTTGCTCAATATTGGGCACACAGTAATCGACAAAAAGCTGAAGAATTCTTTAACCATATAGAAAAAATCTTCCAAGCAAATGATAGCGAATTTAAATATAAGTTGCCATTCAATGACTGCAAAAATTCTACGATTCATCCAGTTACGTCAAACGAAGTCATGAGAGGTATAACAAGTGACGTCAACTTGAAGAAAACTCCAGGTTATGACTTAATAACTATATAAGTTCTGCAAAATCAACCAAGAAAAGGCATTGTTATACTTAGAATTTTGTTCAATGCAACATTTCGGCTAAAATATGTCCCAAACGGTTGAAAGATGACTGAAATTATTATGGTCGTTGAAACCAGAAAGAGAGCTAAGTGAATTGAAATCTTACGTACCTAATTCACTGTAACCAGTAATAGCAAGGCTATTTGGAAAACTACTGTTGAAAACCAGAAGCTTAAGCACTAATCCACCACCACATAATTTTAAATGATGTAATTCTAAGAATGATGCAATGTAATTCTTTCTTTTAGATATATCAGTATTTTTCGACATACCTAATAAGTCATTAGAAAAGTCCCCAGCCTGATACATAGATGGCGCTACTAGAATTAAATCCATATGCTTTTTAGTTAGTCCTAACCCTCAAAAGATGCGCGTATAAATTTGACAGCTGTCGGATCATTAGTTTGTGAATTATAGCATTTTGAGTGAAGCAAGTTTTGTTATTGTGAAATAAAATGGATAAAAAGGAATTTCGCCTGTTGATAAAATATTGCTTTTTCAAGGGAAAAAGGAATGGTATGCTAAGTTTTGACGTGGTGAAATGAGCACCGAAGACGGTGAACGTAGGACGCTCAAAAGAGGTTGTAACATTTTAAAAAATCCACAAAATGATTTTGAATGACTGTAAATTGAAATTAATTGAAATAGCAGACTACTCTAAAGATATCAACTGAACGTGTACATCATATAATTCAGTAATATTTGGGTATGATAAAGCTCTGTGCCGAGCGAGCTCACTTTTGACAAAAAACAACGACGAGTTGATGGTTCGGAGCAGTGTTTGAAGATAATGCGTGATAAATCCGAGTTTTTGCGTCGATATGTGAGAATGGATGAACATGGTTCCGTCATTTCACTCCATAGTTCAATCGACAATCATTCGAGTGGATTGCATACGATTAAACCGCTCCAAAGCGTGGGAAAACACAGTCGGCTGGCGAGGTTATGACGTCTGTATTTTGGGATGCGCATGGAATAATTTGCATTGACCACCTTGAAAAAGGAAGGACCATCAACAGCGACTATTACCGTTTGAAGGACTAAATCCCCGAAAAACGGCCGCATTTGAAGAAAATGAAAGTTGTGCTTCATCAAGACAACAAACCGTGTCACAAGTCAGTGAAAGCGATGGCAAAAATCCATGAATTGGGCTTCGAATTGCTTCCTCATCCACCGTAATCTCGGATGATTTCCTGTTCTCAGATCTTAAAAGAATGCTCGCTGGTAAGAAATTTTCGTTGAATGAAGAGGTGATGAATGAAGAATGAGGCCGAAACTGACGCCTATTTTGAAGCAAAGACAAATCATATTAAAAAAATGGCATCGAAAATTTGGAGGGTCGCTATAATCAGTATATCACCCTTGAAGGGAATTATGTTGATTAAAAGAAACTAATTTTGCCAAATAAATGTGTTTTACTATGGAAGGCCGGGGACATTTCAGTTGACCTGTTATTGATTGATATTACGAGTAACTAGTGGTCAAAAGTTTTCATTTCCACTTTATGCGACGGATCCAAAACATTAATTTTATTCACTAGATTTTTACATATTTTTAGTACTGACATTGTCAATCGATTAAACCTGTCCATAATCAATTTAGTTTGAAATTTAGTTTGAATGAATACTTTGTGTTAATTCTTCATAGATTTCAACATGTCAATACTGGTTTCGACGTTTTAAAAGACTGACAAAAAAAATTTAAACGAGGATTGGCATGTATTACTCGATGATGATTCGTATAAAATGCAAGACAGATATGCAGAATTGTTGGGAGTAACACAAGAATAAATTTTCAATCGCGTGAAGAACATGCTCTGTATTTGGTGGGATCAGCTTGGTGTGGTAAACTATGAACTGCTAAATCCTAATGAAACCATCAATGGGGATCGCTATCGAATCCCATTGATGCGTTTGAACCGAGCACTTCACAAAAAACAGCCGGAATACGAGCAAAGATACAATAGCGTTGTTCTTCAGCATGACAATGGTCGACCACTTGTTGCAAAACCGGTTAAAACATATTTGGAAACATTAAAATTGGAAGTGATATCCCATCCATCGTATTCGCCAAACATTACTTATTACTACTTATTCAACTATGTATCGATAATGTATAACATCGATACATTGTATCGATTTTTCTCAATAAAGCTGAAAAAATCCTATAGAACTAATTTATTGACGTAATATTATACTTACGTAGTTTATCAATCTGTGTTTCATATTATAATATATATTTATATATACAATAATATATTTAGCAGAAGTTGCAACAAGAACTGTTTCTTTACTTCAAAATATTATATAACCACAACGACCTACCGAAAACTCATTTACATTTCTTGATTAAAATCGCTATGATCAATAGTTTATACACATTTTTATCAGAGAGCAAAGATCAAATTCGACACATCCCATTTTGTAACCATCTTCCCAAAAAAATCCGTTTCGTAGAAGGTGCTACATGACGGCGTTTGTATTTAACGGTTCTTTGATCTTAATCGAGAAAATATTATTATAGATTAAACCGAGCGAGAGAAAGACCGTCTGCCGCTAAAGCCGAACCATGACCTCCAGAGCCGTCTAAAATTAAGCGAGTCCTTCTGTTTACGAACGATTTAAGCTGGGCATCATCATCATCATCAAAACATCTGAGAAGTAATTATAGATCTTTAATTTGCGATATCGGATTAGTTGGTTTGGGCATGTTGTAATTTGTTATTCATCCGGTGAAATGACAGTTGTTAATTGATTTTTTTCGTACCCTATTGAAACCTAGACTAAATATAGAAATATTACGTGTTGATGATTAATTTTCTTCTCTCATTATTAGAGTTCTGCAATATGGCCAATGGATAATAAGCCTTATGATTAGAATGATGTAGATAGTCGATACAATACAGATAATTTAGAGTTTAGTTTATTATATTTATAGTTCATTGTTATTTTATTATTCTTCACGTTAATTTTAATATTTTTGTTCATTTAAATTTCACTAAAAGCATAATTATTTCATTTTCATATTTTTATTTATACCCCACCCGTTAACTATGACAATAACTGGGCTAGGAAAAACAAAAAGTATGAAATTTTCGCTAATTGTTTAAAAAATGCATATAAATTCTTCCAGTTTGTACTCTGTAGTAATGAAGAAAGTACTGATTTCTTAAATTCCTCAGTTCAATATTAAAAGTAGCTGAGAACATTTAAGTTTGTTACTTCTAATCTCCAAAGCTTTTAAGAAAGAAACTGTTCGTCAAGAGGCTTAATACAATAAATGAAAATGAGAATATAACCCTATAAATTAGTTTTAATAATATATTTATTACACAGTATTGTCCATGGTTTTGCAACATGTGGTCGAACGTTGTCAGACTGAATAATAACATTGTTGTTCATCGAATTCCGGCCGTTTAAAAGTAAAAAAGTTAAACTTCTTACAAACGCGATTTAGTCAGTACAAATTCAGACATTTTCAACGAACTAAATTTTTTTTGTTAATACTTGAACGACGTGGCACATATTGAAAAGTCAATACCCGTCAGTGAGACTTCAACATGAAGTTAGTTACAAATGTGAGCAATAAGTCTTAATATTGACTCTGCTCTATACTCATTTTTACACCAACGAAATAAACACACTCGCCAATAATGGAGTAAACTCAGAAACCCCCAATCGGCAGTGACACTAGTTTATATTTAATTACCAAATTGGATTTGCCTTAAACAACGACTTGTATATAGACATAGAATTTATTTCAACTTGTCTACAAATTTTATTTAATTCTTACGCAAATTAAATGAATTCAGCCTTAAGCTCGACTATCATTACCGAGTAACGTGGATAACCAAATTAGTACTTCTACAAGAATATGTTTCATATCACGCACCTGCGCTCGATTAACCACTTCAGTATTTATTGCTAATGATAGCGGAAAACGCAGCATACACGAAAGTCGTTTTAGAGGGTTCTATTTTTAGCAGAATTAATTTCGTACGAACTAATTTTTTAGCTAGGGGTAAAGGTGAAGCTTATTTGTAGGTCGATAAGCTGTTCAAATGTTACAAACGGTCGTGGAAGGGGTTATAAATTATGGTTGGTATGACTCTGGATATAGATATTGGGACCTTTGCATGACATTATCGGGTATATTTGACATTTAAGTTGAAATGGGATGTAGTTTTTTATGTTTATTGAGAAAATCGCTTCATTACTTTAATACGTTATGTCTTCAGCCACACTTGTATTTTTCAAGGTGTATTAAGCGATGCTAAGATGTTGGATATATTGCCATAACAGTGATTTTTGTGGTTCGTAGATCGACTATATGTAAGAGATACAGTATCGGAACCAGTACACTGCCTTGCCGAACTCTTGAATATATAGGGTGTAATTATACGTCTTGTTTTATAGCGAAATATCTATCCGTGAGGGAATAGTTCAGTAACTCAAATTGTGGATGAGGGAGGAGAGGAGATTTTCTTTAATTTAACCTGCAACCTTGGGTGCCATATGTTTTCAGAAACCCGCGATATATCCAAGAATACAGCGGAAGGATATCTTTTGGCATTTAAGTTCATATATATTTTGCTTACAAGTCTATGTATTTGTTCTATAGTCCCGTGCTTGTTACGAAATCCAAGCTGATGCTCTGGAATAATTTTTCTTTTTTCTATTATATTATTGAAACACTTTGTGTATAATTTCTCAAAAACTTTCGAGATTATAGGTAGTGATAGATAGCCGGTAGAAGTTGACGTCTTCTAGTGTTTTTCCTAGTTTGAGAATCTAGTTGCTACTTTCCAAATGTTAGGAAAATAATTCATTCATAGCATTGCGTTAAATATAAATATTAACAATTTTACACCCTTCTCTGATAGTTCTTGTAAATTTCTTCCGGTTATTAAATCTTATCCAGGAATTGTTTGTACAATATATCTCTTATAATTTGATTTTATATTAAGTTTTTTTCAAAATAACTTTTATTTAATAAAGCACTATTTGACAAAGTAGCTTTGAACGTCCTAAACACAGTCACACTTCACAGTTATAAAAATGTTGATCAAGCAACCAGCTTGTACGTTTTCTTAAAATTTATGGTCTACAATATATGATTAGATTGTTATTCCAATTTTGGGTGATGAACTATGATTAATATATTAATGGATAATTTATTTGGTTCTACAGAACTATGTTAGATATATTATTTTGATAAAATACCAATTGGAAAACGTGTATTTCTTTTTTACGTGCTATTGTAATAAAGGTAAACAATTCAAAACAATGACAAGCCCCCTTCAGATTGATTTATTGTATTTTTTTCTCAATCGCGTGACTTCTCAGATCTCACCACGCCTCATCTTTCATCAAATTATAGTTCCATAAATGTTATTTTTAACAAATGCGTAATGAGAATAGAATATAGCACCTTATCCTCATTTATTAACAATAAAAATTATTTCGCTTTTGAACGATCTCACATAAAATTTGATACCACTATAAAATAATCAAGACGGTATGACGATTTTAGTGAACGGGTGACTATACTATAATATATATAAGCCAACTACTATCGAAATCTATAATCCTTAATTAACAGGAGTCGTTGCTTTGTTACCTAACTGACACCAAAAGTCCATTTGTAGTAGCGCGATTATCGCTCAAATAAATCCGTCAAAGGCCACACCTCGAATAGACTCGACGGCTTTCTTTACTATGTCTGTGTGTGTGTGTGTGTGATTACGTGTATGATGAACTCTTAATTCTTCTTCGCTTTTCTGACTTATGTCGTCAGAATGTCTTACGCAATTTTCATCAAAATCGTAATGTTGTCCCACCAATTTTGACTTTTAGTTTATTTTAGCTTTGACTTAGCTTTTATTTTAGCTAGTATTATTGTATTTTGTTTGTATTTTTTATTTTATTAAACCAAAACTTATTTTATGAATTTTTGTTGTTTTAAATAAACAAGATATTTTTTTGTCAGTCGATAAATTTCGAAGACGGAGGATTTGAACGAATAATTGAAGGAAATATAAGAAATACTGTTATATAAATAAAAAATATTGCAATATGATCCTTCAATATGATAACATTTGATTATATGATTTAAATTCACAAGTATGTGAAAAACACTTAAAGGAGAAGTTCATATCTCGTTTGCTGTATTTAGCAGACACTTCGCTACCAAATTATCATTTGTTCCCATCATCCCCAAAAAATCTTACCTAGAAACTGCCCCATTTTTATTAACGTACCCAACATTGAAATACTGTTGGATAACATTAGAAAATGTACTGTTTTCCCACTTGGAACTCAAATGCAGCCATGAAGATGAAAAAAAATCTGTGAATAATACTATCTTTTCATAATTTGACATTCTCAGATATCAAAAGAAAACTCTTAAAAAAATAATGCAATACAGTAAACACTAGATTAGTGCTGTGCAACAAACACTGTGCACAATAAAACAGATTTTTTGAATGTTTATAATTTTAGGTCACCAAAAATGGATATAATTATAACTATATTATTATATATCTACAGGTATATTATCAAACAAAATGTTGCGTTAACATATTATATATAAACAATTATAATTAAATGTTATATTCTCAAAACAAAGAAAAATATTAAATCATCGAGCCTGACATGAAACATACATCAGCTTCATGAAAGCGTTATCTGTTATTGATTAATTTGTTATGTCGTTACTCAATCTCAATTGATTCAGTTACTTTTACAACACTACGCCGTTCAAATTCTTTAGTAGACGTCGGTGGACATCTGCAGTAACAGTTTCATCAGTTCGTTTCAGATTTTAACTCATAATGCACTACATCTTGTCTTGTACCCTCTAACCTTAAAAACATATGAGGTGAGGTAGTTTCGAAAATTCAAGAGCAGTGATTTCGAGATGCAAAACAAAGAACGTTTTGATAGAGCGAATACATTTGAAGATGCAAAACTGCAAGATTTATTGGATAAATGAATGGACCCGAAGACACGGTAAAGCGACTTTACAGAACGATAACGCGTCGTCTCATAGAGCAAAAGTTGGATATGACACGCGCTAACAGGGCAGCCAATTTCGAAGAAGTTGGGCGCAAAGTGCCGGGCGCAACAAAGATAACGAGGTTTTTTGTCCAAAATTGGCTTTATTCACCAACGTAACCTCCATCAAAAGCCACACATTCACGCCAGCGCCGCTATAACATTTCAATATCGGTTTTGTGGAACGATTTATCTTTTGCCTCAAAATAAGCCTGTCACTAGTTGCTGTCCACACAGATGACGTTCGTTTTGATTCCGAAGTGAAGTGATGGATCCACGTTTTATCCATTGTCTCACATCGACGCAAAAATTTCGGTTTGTTGCGTTTAAACATAGCCAAACACTGACCAGAATCATCAACGCGTTCTTATTTTCAATCAACAGTGAGCAAACGCGACAACCACTTTGAGAGAGAGCTGAACAGAGCTTTCCCATAGTCAAATACTCATGCAATATAAAACCAACACATTATTTTGATATTTTCACGATGTTAGCTCACGCAACTTCATTTTTCGATCATTCAAAACGATTTTGTGGATTTTTTTGGATGTTTTCTGGTGTTACCTCCTAATTTGGATGTACATTGCGTTCTGCATCATCAGTGTTTCTACTAGCATGTTTGAAGTCAGCAAACCAACGTTTTATTGTTGTTTCTGATGGAGCGGACTTCTTATAACACTTTTCAAGCCATTGCTTCGCTTGAACATTATTTTTCCCATTAAGAAGCAGTGTAAAATTAAAACACGAAATTGTTTTTGATCCATTGTTTTGAAAATAAGAAAAGTAGTGTCGCTCTTAGCATAATAACTCATAAACTTATGAGTAGAATATCATGATATTTTAACAGCTTTTTTTTAAAGGTTAGTACTATCTGAAATAGCGAAAAATGGAATAAAACTAGCACCATTTATGAGTTAGGCCCGGAACTTTAGGTTGGTGAATGGTTTTGCTCAAAGGACAAGCAAAAAACCAATTTTTTATTGGGATGGCATCCATAGGGCTGAAAGATGCCAAGATGGGCAAGCCATTTTTATAACACAATATTTAACATTTTTTCGTATTTTAATTCGAATTCCTCTTTTTTCTTTTTGATATGCTTTGAATTAAGAAATACAGCGATATTTTCGACAGCTTTAATGTAACAAATCACAAACACAGAAATTTATTCATAGAACATTTGGTATTGACATTGTTTTTCTTTTTTTTCTGTTTGTAATAGAACACACTTTAGTTCCAGCCGACAACTTTCTTATGCGAGTGTGTGCGTGTATGACGAATTCTTCATTTTTTCTTTCATTTCTGCGTTCTGTCGCTACGGTGGCTTATGCGATTTACCATACGGCGTACTTTTACGTAAACCGAACGCAGCTCGGTCAACTAGAACTTGCCCAGCTTGTGTAATAAAATTACAGACGATTTTTTCTGCCGTTTCTTGGGAACTGAAATTCATCGGGTTGTTGTTACCGGTTTTCAGGTTCGGAGCCCTCGCCACCGCCGTCGACCATATTTATTGAGTAATATCTTGCCGACGTTGAATGTTTTGCAATTTCGAGCATTTTATATTTCCTCTTTTTATTTACTTGTATTAGGGCTGCCGAATTATTATATACATATATATATATATATATATATATATATATATATATATACTAGTGACCCGCCCCGGCTTCGCGCGGGTGCAATGCTGATACTAAATTAAATACACTACAGAAAAAATATGAACGTTGTATATAAAAACATAGCGGCCCGCTCCGACTTTGCAGGGGCATAAAATATATATGCCTATGTCACTCAATGAAAACATGATTAAAATCGATCCAGTATTTTTGGTTCATTCATTACTGCCCTTGGCCTGCACGCATTAAATTTGGAGTAAAACAATTCCTCTTCCCCTATACTTACTATGAAGATTTCCTGCTCTCTTTGGAATATCTAAATTCATACAATTTTTATTACATTACACATTTTTAAACGCAAATTTTAAATTTGTAATATCTCCGAAAATATTTGTTTAATTTACATGCTGTAAGGAACCATATTGATCTATATTAATTGCACACTGTATTTAAGGTAGTTAATTCGATAAGGATTAATGCCGTATTGCTTAAAATAGCTTCGTAAAGAAGCCATTTTCTCACGTAAAAAGTAAACAATAAAAATGGTTAATGTGGGTTATCCCTAAAAGATAAACATATACCATCGCGGACTTTTTTGTAGACCTTTTTATGGTGTAAAATACTGTAGTACATTTATTTGATCTAACTCGTAGGGTTAGGCAGCGTTTTTGCTAATTGCTAAATAAGCCTAAAAAAATAGGTTAATTTACGACATCACGTTAGAAACCTCTAAAATTAGCAATGTTGCCTTAGTATATTATGCATGTATTATACATATAAACCTTCCTCTTGAATCACTCTATCTATTTAAAAAACCGCATCAAAATCCGTTGCGTAGTTTTAAAGATTTAAGCGCACATAGGGATATAGGGACAGAAAAGGCGACTTTGTTTTATACTATGTAGTGATATATATATATATATATATATATATATATATATATATATACATACATATACCCTTAATCTCCATAATGCCATAATTCGCTATCGTGACTAGTTGGCGCTGCTAGCACCCCGCGCGTATTCGGCATCTGGGATTATAGTTCTGGTTGTTTTGTAGACTGTTATTCCAGGATGTAAAATTCGACAAGGTCGCTACAAATTTAAAAAATGGACACAAATACAAGTCAACAAACACAGGCATAACGAAACAGAGACTATGCAGACAACACGTACTAGCACCCATACCGAAGTGGTAATGGTTATTTTGTCAGCAACACTTATCTCAGCATAGGCTAGACTCTATGAGGACAATCGATTTCTCACAGAAATCCGAGGAGTCTGTCTGTATTTTGAGCTCCAGCTCTGGAAAGAAGATAGAGAGGTACTAGTGAAGTAGTAGAAGGATAAGATGGCCTAGGCAGAAGAGGAGCAGGATCGAAAGGTACCCAGCGATATTCTAAGTGCAGTATTTTGATTAGCATCCAGGGATTTGGAATAAGTTGGAGCAGTAGCGTTGAACAGGTGGGAGCCATAGTCTAGCCTGGGAAGGATTATAGAGGAATATATTTTAAGAATGATTTCCTGGTCTGCGCCTATTGGCGGGTTAGATAGGTAACGCAGCATTTGTACGTCTCTGGAGTTTCCAGGACAGCCGGCTATCGAAAATAACTCGCAGGAACTTTATACGATCAACAGTTGGGATTAGAGTGTTATTAAGAGAGAAGGAATGGAAGCGGCAGAAGACTTCTCCTCCTCTTCTTCTTCGACAGAAGGGACTTATATATAAATTAAAATATCGATCTTTTTTCTCGTCTGCCGACATCGCTAGATCCAGGTGAGGAAAATATATCGACGAACTGACAGCCCACTCGGCCCTCCGTCATCACTGACGGATTGGCGTCCTCGACACGCCAGACCGCCTGGCTGGATGCTTTCTCTGGCGGTCGAGTCCTTCTCTCGCGAGAGAGACCGACCGGGCAGGCCGTCGCAGAAAGCGAAAGTCTTTGGCCGATTATCGTCAACCAATGTTGTCCTTAGAAGCGGGCCGATCAACGGCGAATGGCAAAAACCGCCGTTTTCGATTAAAACAGTTCCATCCACTGTTATTCTTTTTCATTGTTCCACTATTCGAACGATCGGGTTTATCGTCGTCTTTTTTTTTCAGTCTTTTGAATAAAATATTTGGAGCGGTTAGCGAAAGTTATCGTCGAATTATTCCCGCGTAGGTTTTTGTATTCCAGTTGAAAATGTTATCCGCGTATTCTTGGTTTATTTCGAGGTTTCGCTTTTTTGGGATATCGAGAGGATTAAAAGTAAAATTTCAGAACATCTTTTTTTAATTTATTTATATATTATTACTTATCGCTACTATTTGTCTCTAAAATGACTTAAAACTAGGTACTTATCTAGGAAGTCCCTCTGACTCTTACTTAGTCTCAAATAAAACTACAAATAAAAGTTAATAGCACTTTTCACTGTTTGCGGACTGATGCACATTTTGCGGAGTTATCATAGTACTGCCACACTTCGGCATTTACATGGAAGTGCATATCCAAAACTAAAAATCTATCAAATATAGGTATTTTTCCAAAGATTTAAAAGTATCAATATTGATGACTACATTTTATTTGATGTCTTTTTGGACCATTTTTGGAAAATGTGTTGGTTTAATTTAAGTATCAAAAACTATATTTTATTAAGAAAACGATTTTAAATAAAATATCAGTTAATATCGATATTTATTTAAAATATGTATATCTTTGTTTTTTTTTAATGTATCCAAAATTGTATATCATCAGCAAATAATTTTTTTCCATGTGTGTTTTATAAAATTACGTTCCATCAGTATTTATATAGGGTATACCCTTAGAGTAGTCTACGTGAGTTACATGATATTTAATTTTTTATTATTTTTTAAAAATATTTTATTACAAGAACAGTAACTTCAACCTAGTTACTTATTTAGAAAGACTCATTGGTCATTAGTTAGTTTCTCATACAATAAAGTTTAGTGACACTTTTCAGTGCTTTTACCATTTATTACACTTCACTACACAATATCACATGGTTTGGTTCTCTTGAGTTTGCGTCCTAGATAAGTGTTGTCCAAGAGTGGCAGCAATGGCAGAGGTTAATATGGTCTTTCCTTAAGTCCTGTTGCCAATATCTTAATTTTCTGTATAACAAATGGAACTTCAAGGTTTCGGTGTACATCCATAACAATTCTCAGAACTTTATTTGAAAAAAACTAAAATAATAATTAAAATAATTATTCACAAACTCATTTTGTTGTTTGTCATATATAAATTGATATTCAGTAAGTTAAAACTCACTGAAGACGTCAATTTTTATTCAAGGAACTTGTTCTTGTCTACACTTTTTAACGAACAAGTAGTTCGTCAAATTCATTTTAGGCAAGGGATTAAACAGCTGAATAACATCAAGAATAAGCTAGCAAAAAACACGTATTTATATTTATTAAAGTTAGTAACAAATTATTCTTCCCGATGCCAATGGTTTTGCTGAATAGAAATTTCATTAACAAAATTTCATTTTATGCACATCAACTAGAAAATCTAAACTATGTCCTGAATATTCTGGTAATATCTAGAGAACAATTATATTATATTACAAAAATCCATATAATGCTCTTAAATTATAAAAAGTTAGAAGCAAATTTACGTTGCTAATTTTGATATTTTCAAAATAATTATATTCTTGTTCTGGGCTTCAAAAAGTAAGCACTCTAAAAACAAAAAATCTACGAGATGGTTTCAAATTATCTACCAATTTATGCTATCTTATTAAAACTAAATAAAAGTTGTTCTGTAGAAATGTAAAGAACAACCACTCTAGCTCTAAATGACTGTAAAATACATTCTAGAACAGAACAATGTCTAATTGTGTATTAGAGTGGTGTAGCGAGTTAGATGTTAAAAATAGACATGAAGACAGAAGTTTTGTTGGTTTTATAATAGATAAAAATCCTCAGTTTGTTTTCCATAAATTAAAGTAAATTTAAAGTTTTCGGTTTTAAACCCTTTCTGATTTCATAACTTATATTTAAATAAAAATTCATTCATCTAATTGATTGATCACTTTTATGATTTAGAATAAGACAAGAACAGTGATTCGAAATGCCGAATAATTATTTAATTTCCTGTTTTAATGAATCATCATTTTGTTGTATCATCTCTTTTCGTTATTCCCAAATTAAATAGCTACTTTTTTTGTCAGATCTCATTCGTTCTGTAATTAGTCAGCAAGTTATCGGACTTGTTCCGTATCAATTTAATTTGTTTTAATCTGTAGTTCGATCGTATTCCCATCCTTAAGAATGATTGGATTATGTTTATTTTGACTGCAAATTACAGCTAATCATTCTTTACTGCATCATCATCGTAAGCTTTTTGCACGAGAAATAATGGTTTTCATTTCCTGAATAGGTTCAAACATGCTTTCAAACACAGAATCAATTTGAAGGATTTATCTTCTACCAAGGGTTGTCTTTTATATTTCGGGATTGTATTAAACTACCTGATTTTCACCATCCTCGGATCATTAGAAATTACTTGAACAAAGAACTAGAAGCATTAAATGTTCTACTTCGTTTGAAATGTATTCATGTTTAATTTTGTTTTGTTTTGATAACTGTTGAAAAAATGTAAGGGTGCCTAATCTTAACTTATGTGATTTCCAAATTAAAAGATACTACTTCGAAGAAGATATCTATATAGTTGTATTACACTATATCAAGTCGCATAATCGGTGATTAGAAGGACTCATTCTCATTATGAATAAAATATCACTACACTACTAGGATATTGAATAAGTTCTTCGTTCATAAAAACTGAACGGAAATGAAAAGACTAGTTAAACCTGAATTATGAGTTCAATATTAATCGATATTTTTTTAAGCTGCATTAACAGGTGTGTTATCTTCATAGAATGTTTTCCTGCAAGACGATTTTCACGAATTTTTACATACAATTGATATAAAAAGCTACAAAAAAAATTCAGAGTTCTGTTCAGCAGAGTTCATTGTCGTCGGTTGACATCTGCAGTAACTATTTCGTCCAGTTTAGCAGCTCGTAATAATCTACACCTTGTTAAACCCACCTTATGCAGAGCAAGACTTTATGGTAATGAATATTCCGGTTTGGTGTCAATGTGGCTGACTCTCCTGGACTAACCCATGACTTTTTTTTGCACTTGAGATTGTCATAGTATATCGCTTTCTCTCAGTTTATCGCCAGTCACAATGCGAGACAAAAGCTCTTCTTTTTTTACTTGGTAAGCAAGAAAAGCATGATGCTGAAACAGTCGCAAATGGCGTTTTCGGTTACTCGTTAGTTTAGGCGTTAAATAGTTACTTATGCTATAAGTTACATCCAGCTTAACTACGATGGAAATCTGAACATAGTAAAAACTACAGCAGCAGCTATTTTTCTGTCATTCTTCAGTCCGTTCTTTGTCATTAATATTAATATAAACAGTTTTTAGTCCTTGAATCTAAAACCTAATGATTGATTCAAATGGAATTTGACCTAGCATCAGCATCACCATGAATTTCTAAAAGTGCTTGATAAGCTTCAGAAACACATTTCTTCATATGAAACAGCAAAAGTAATTAATGTTAAAAAAGCGATTTTGAGCATTTTCATCCATTCTTCGTTGCTCAAAATACATGCAGGCACCACTTGAATTAAAATATGTCTAATTTAATCATAAAAATTAATTTAAGATAAAAACAATTTAATAAAGAACCTAATATCTGATCTTGATTATTTTAAATCCGAATTAGCATCGGTTAAAAAGGAAAATATTTAAATGAGATAAACGCAACAATACAGTTTATAAGTTCACGTTCAGTGATAAAGATCAAAAATGGGTAGGACCGATTCGGTTTTGCGATTTATTTTATTCACGATGCCAGAGAAAGTCACTATAAAAATGCGAATTCAATTGTTTGATCTGATTTCGGCCGATTTGACTATCAAATACCGCTAATGTTATTTATCATCTGTCGCTTCTGACACTAATTGGCCAAACTTTGTTTTCGTTTCTTGAAGGCCAGCACTGGATCAAGCATATATTTCACTCATATTACACATTTATAACACGATTTGCATATTACAGGGCGTTTCTGTAGTGAAATTTGCCAACGGACAAAGGCGTGTTGATTTTTATCTGCGATGCAAGAAGAAAACTCGTAATTTACGTAAGCTGTCGAAGAATTTTTAAGGTCATTTTTCCGTGCTTTTATTCAGTTTACTTTCAATACTTAATGAGATATTTTTTACACTACATATAAGTCTGGAGAAAAGGTAATTTCGGTTTTCCTTCAAAATAGGATTTAAAGTTTAAAAACATGTTTAGTAATACTTATCCGTTGAAACCATACTGATACTGATTTGAAAGTTCATAGAGTATTCTAGATATAAAGATAGCGTCACTTCATTTTTCAATCAAAATGTATTACGTTTTAATGGACGTTCCGAATTTTAACCCCATTCCAAATTTCAACATCCAAAAATTAAAAAACTGCCCAGGCTTTTGGATAAATATGGCGTGTTTATGGTAACAAGTGTTTAAATAAACTCCAGTATCGTTGATTTAGTCTTTTTCATTTCATTGATTTGCTCGTTTTCATTCCGGATATTTCGATGCAAAACCAGGTGAATAGAGCGGTTATGGGATGATAAGTTTTGTAAGGAACTTATAGCATAAATAACTATTATATATATATATATATATATATATATATATATATATATATATATATATATATATATATATATAGATAATTTTTTTCAAAGAAAGAAATTCAATATCCTAGTAGTGCAGTGATATTTTATTCATAATGAGAATGAGTCCTTCTAATCACCGATTATGCATTCTGTATTTACTCAAGGTCATAAACATTCTGTATAACAAGGTTAGAAAGTGTTACACATAAAAAATATTACATCCTTTTCAAACCAGACTTGATATAGTGTCATACAACTGCATAAATATCTTCTTCGAAGTAGTATCTTTTAATTTGGGAATCACATAAGTTAAGTTTAGGTACCATTACATTTTTTCAACAGTTTTTGATAACAATTAAAGCAAAAGTGAGCGTGTAGAAATTTCAAATAAAGTAGAACGATTTGATGCTTCTAGTTCTTTGTTCAAGTAATTTCTAATGATCCAAGTATGGTGAAAATCAGGTAGTTTAATATAATCCCAAAATAAAAAAGGCAACCCTTGGTAGAAAACAAACCCTTCAAATTGATTCTATATTACACTTTATCTAGTATATAACAGTATCTTTGTTAAAAAAATTATATGATATTATGTACGCCCAGTTTTGGAGAGAATAAATGAAGGCATTCTTGAACCTATTCAGGAAATGAAAACCATTATTTATCATACTGCAAAAACCTCGAAACATTTAAGATTGCAGAACAAGTCGATGACTTACTAATCTTACGATGATGATGCAGTAAAGAATTATTAATTGTAATTTACAGTATATTATTTATATTTACACTATTTAATTTACAGTATTTACAAAATAAACATAATCCAATCATTCTTAAGGATGATTCTTCTACGATTCTAATACGATGAAACTACAGATTAAAATAAATGAAATTGATGCGGAAGAATTCTGCTAACTTGCTGACTAATTACAAAAGGAATGAGAGCTGACAAAAAATAGCTTTTTAATTTGGGCGTAACGAAAGGATGATTCCTTAAAACAAAATGATGATTTCCGTAAACAAAACTTATTTAAGCTGAATGTAACTTATGGTAAAGTAACCACTAGCATAAGTCAAATACATAAACAATAGAAAAATCATGATATGTGATCCGCAATGAGAAGGGGTTTTTCTAATCACCGATTATGTATTCTTATTTACTCAAGGTTATGGACATTCTGTAAAACGGTGTCAGAGAGTGTTAAAAATTCAAATCATCCCTTTCAAAATTGGCTTGATAGAAACATCTTTAGACATCTATTATATGATTTTCGTGGAATGAGTCAGGCCTTCAATGTAGTTTCCATTTAAATCAATTAACAGGACATATAATCCATTTCATTAAATATACACAATATCTTTGTAACTGTTGATTTAACGCGATCTTGAGGCATGTCGAATTTTACATCGTGGAATAACTGTCAACAAAATACCCAGAAATAGAATCCCAGATTCCGTGTTCAACGGGCAGGGTGCCAGCAGCGCCAACTAGAATCCGATAACGAATAGCTGGCAACCCCGAGACGTTTATCTGGGATGTTATTGAAGGGTATTTCCGATCATTTAGTAACCGACCATCGTTTGATATCGACTGCCCAAGCCTCGTCTCCAGGTAACACCGCTGCTATCCATTTTATCTATTTTGTATTTTTCACATTTTTATGTTACTTCAATAAATAACTGTCACATAATGTAAACACTACTGTTTCATTTCGTTCAGTTCAACAGTATTCAGTAACGGTTTTGAAACAAATTTTTTGGTTCAATCCATATATTTATCAGAAAATTTGATTTAGAGAATCATCTGTGTGACTTGTGTACAAGCACATATGTTATAAATATAGAGGAATCATAAAATGTTCAATCTTAAAGAACAAATCGAAAATCTCAAAGCTTAAAAACGCTTAAATCAATTTGAAACATAATTTTCGTATAATGAATTTATGGTTGCCTAAACATGAAATTCAACAAAAACCATTTTGTTAATATTTAATTAAATGTTGAATTTTAAATGAAATACATTTTGTGGTATATCCAATAAAAAATTATTTTAACCACCGTAATATTAAAGTTTTTATTTGATACGGATTACTTAATGTTATTAAATTTAATATCCCACAAAAAATATCAACTTTCACATCGGTCGTGTCTTTAATAGATCATGTTGTTTTTGTATTTCCGGTGTTACTTCCCGTCTGGCTGATATAAATTCGAGAAATGATTAATGTCTTAGCTAGATTATGGAAGAGTTACTTAACATCGCCGCCGTTTACCTCCAGAGCTTCTTGATTTATTATCACTGTTTTTGGTTGTTTTAATTATATAGATGTTTTATTATCCTTTTAATCTGTTTCCGCGATACCTTGATATTAATATTGGATTGAAACCGTATACGATATAATTTTTTTGGTATATACTAGGGGATGCCCTATAAATATTGGAAAAAATTTAGTTTCTACAAGTTGGTTTTTTTGGTTACTAAAATCACTACTCTGGCAACGTATGCAGACGACACAGTCATCTTGTAATCTCATGAAGATCCAGTAACTGCATCAAGGAACCTCCAAACACGCCTTGATAAAATACATATGTGTCTAAAGACATGACGTCCTAGAGCAAGTGAACCAAATTTATCCATGACTTAACATTAATATTAACTTTGCGTACAAGAACATGGCCACCAGTAATCAGTAATATTAGTAATTATCAATTTCCCCAAGCTGAAGATGCTAAAAGCCTTGGTATGCGTCTAGACCGACTCATCACCTGGAAGAAGAATACTTGCTAAACGAAAACAACTTGGACTTAAATATATCAAATGTATTAGCTTATCGAGCACAAATCCAAGTTATCATAAGGCTACAAGGTATTAGTATACGAATAAATGCTTAAGCCTATTTGATCATATGATATCCAACCATGGAGCACTGCTAGCAAGTTTAGTGTAGCCATCATACAGAGCTTTCAAAACAAAGTTCTGTTGTCGATGCTGTGTTATGTCTCTAATGAAGTATTACAACTCGATATCCCTCTAGAACCTATAAAGACTGTAATTAAAATGTTTACGTTAAGTACTTTAAAATAGAGTGTTAATGTACCCCAATATGCTCGCTAATCAGCTAAATGCGCGACGTGATAGTGAAGTGTGTAGACTAAAACGTTTAACAATTCGATCTGGTTATAACATATATATATATATATATATATATATATATATATATATATATATATATATATATATATATATATATATTCTTCTTTCTACATGGCATTTATATAATATGAAATGCTTGTTGCCCACTGTGTACATTGTTAAACCACTAATAGTGTAATAGTAATAGACTTTGCTGAATAGAATTGCAACTTTAATTTCAATCAAACTTAAATAAACCAACCCTATTCAGTTTAACATTTTATTTGTTTAAAACACTCATTCTTTTCCTCAAATCACAAAAAAGCAATTCATGATCCGATTTAACTTCGAATATGCATTCAATCATTTGTTTAGCAAACATTGTTCGTCTAAATTAAATTTTTATCATCCATTCGTTTTGCATCAACAACTAGATTAATTTATTCTCAATAATTGTAGCTTAACTCACGTACAATAAATTGGCATTGATATTGTTTTGTGAATGTTTTATCAGTAACTTTTCATCGATATCCGTTGGATTTGTGGCTTTGCTTTGCAGCTGTACATAATCTTATCGTAATTTACTATTAAATTTAGAGCTTCATATTCCTCAATCCCTTATAGTTTAACGTTGCTCAGTCAAATTGTCACTATAAATTTATATAGCATCTTTGTCAGTTTTTGTCAAAATATGTACCTCGTTATATATACAATGTAAGAAGTAGGAAACCACATCTGTCTTCTTATGTTTTCATATAAAAATGGTATGACGTGGAATTATAGATCATACATCAGCCGTTTTACTTCCACATGAGCTAACAATTAGCTAACTTTTCATTTGGCTACTTTCCCCAGGTTTCCTAATTTTGTTTTGTTTTCATTTTCGAATGGCTATGCTGCATATTTTTATCCAATCTATTTTTTTGGTTAATTTTTAATTTTAATTTGGTCAGATTTGTTAAAACCGCAGGTCAATTTCGCTGCTTTCAATGATGTATAATCCTAATGATGTTTCTTATCGGTACTTATGATTTAATTTAGCAACCTATAAGTTCTTATAGTTTCCAACGGTGTTATTTATAGACTGATTTTATTTTCTAGATTCATTGCCTTCTCTTGTTATTATTCCTACAAGTAACGATTTCTTCCTATTTCTGCTCCAGGTCTCACTGGTGTGTTCACAGTTTTTCTACTGTTTCCTTTGGACTTCCTTAGCATTGTGATGGATTTTCTTATGATCGTCAAAGTTTAAATAAACTTGTGATTATTATATTATGCAAAAGACAAAAGTCAAGAATTTTTCCACTTAAAGTTACAAATAGATTTTAAAAAATGCCAATTTTTTAAGAGTAACCTAACAATAATTTTGTTTGTGTAACAAATAATGAGTATTTGCCAGTTTTTAACCCATTTTAAAAAAAGAGGAAGTTCTGTGTTCGGCTGTATATATTTTTAAAATTTATGTTCGCCGATTTCTCCGTCAATTATGGACCGATTTCGAATTGTTTTTTATTCGAAAGAGTGCACTTCCGAGGTGGTCCCATTGGAACCAAGTTAGGATCTGTTGGGGGGAAGGGAGGAGAATCGAGGGAAAACCTCACGGTTCAAAGGCACGTACAGTGTTCTCACATACTTTTTATCAAAAATAATCAGACATTGGTGTATAATGTTATTGCCGAACTGAAGTGATGAAAAATTGGAAGTAGTTCATTGTAAAAGTTAATCAGTTTGTTTTTAAGCACTAACCATATCATATGAGGCATCGTCTATTGTAATACTTAATAAAATAACGTAATTTACTGAGTAAATATATATTACTAAAAAGAGAAAAGTAAAATTTGAACCGACTTCAAAAAATAAATAAGGAACTCACTAAAAATTAAAAAACAATCAAACTTAGATTTTTAACACAAAAGAACGTCTTAAAATAAAATATGTACATAATAAACGTTGTAATGATTAAATAAAAATAAACAAAATACTTATTTACCCTATCTAGGACTACGTGTCATCCCGAGCCCAATCACTACAAAAATAATAATAAAATTTTGTGACAAATACACAAGATTAAATTACGAACAAAACAAGATTTGTTTTATCGGCACCGACTTGAAAATGATCAGTTGGTAGTAGTTAAAATAATATTGTAAATAGATAAATAGGTTTAGGTGGGTATTAAGCTGAATTCTGTGTTTTAAAAAGTTTTTTGTATATTTTTATTTAGTCATTACAAGGATTTGTACATATTTAACTAGCGACCCGCCCCGGCTTCGCACGGGTGCAATGCTGATACTAAATTAAATACACTACAGAAAAAATATGAACGTTGTATATAAAAACATAGCGGCCCGCTCCGACTTTGCACGGGCATAAAATATATATGCCTATGTCACTCAATGAAAACATGATTAAAATCGATCCAGTATTTTTGGTTCATTCATTACTGCCCTTGGCCTGCACGCATTAAATTTGGAGTAAAACAATTCCTCTTCCCCTATACTTACTATGAAGATTTCCTGCTATCTTTGGAATATCTAAATTCATACAATTTTTATTACATTACACATTTTTAAACGCAAATTTTAAATTTGTAATATCTCCGAAAATATTTGTTTAATTTACATGCTGTAAGGAACCATATTGATCTATATTAATTGCACACTGTATTTAAGGTACTTAATTCGATAAGGATTAATGCCGTATTGCTTAAAATAGCTTCGTAAATAAGCCATTTTCTCACGTAAAAAGTAAACAATAAAAATGGTTAATGTGGGTTATCCCTAAAAGATAAACATATACCATCGCGGACTTTTTTGTAGACCTTTTTATGGTGTACAATACTGTAGTACATTAATTTGATCTAACTCGTAGGGTTAGGCAGCGTTTTTGCTAATTGCTAAATAAGCCTAAAAAAATAGGTTAATTTACGACATCGCGTTAGAAACCTCTAAAATTAGCAATGTTGCCTTAGTATATTATGCATGTATTATACATATAAACCTTCCTCTTGAATCACTCTATCTATTGAAAAAAACCGCATCAAAATCCGTTGCGTAGTTTTAAAGATTTAAGCGCACATAGGGATATAGGGACAGAAAAGGCGACTTTGTTTTATACTATGTAGTGATTTAAAACGTTTTCTTTATGTTAAAAAAGTTTGATAATTTTTTAAGTTTTAGTGAATTCTTCATCTATTTTATATGAAGTCGGTTCAATTTTTTTGTTAAAAATATTTTTAATTATCGATTTTTGACAAAACAGATTATTTTTAGATAACTATTAAAATATACGAGGCTTTTCTCATTAAAATATTTCTAATATAACATAATTACGGCGATACAAACATACAACATAAATTATACGTTTGAGTGCTTACTCAATTCAATCGTTTGACCTTTATGTGCAATTTAACGAGAATAAAGTACGGTTTACCCATCAATTCCCAAGACCAGCCAACGTAACGTACACATAAATAATACCCCTTACATAATGGAAATCACCGATTTTACATAATACACCGATTCGAAACCGAAAGGATTTTTTTGGGACGCTTCGTAGCTATGGTAATTTTTATTTGTTCTGAATAAATCGCTTATTATTGGATGCGCGAGTATTGTTATGGCGGAAATGAACCCGATAGAGAACCGATTGTGACGTCGATTACAATGAACTATCTTTCCACAAAATGCGGTTTTCGACAATGTCATTCGCGCGACTCAGTCGAATTTAGATCGGTTAAGCATATGACACGTTAGAGTCATGTTGAAGTTTTTCAAAAAATTAGTTAAGGCTAATGGTAAGAGTACTTGCACTTTTACACTAATTGTTATCATCGTCCATTGTCGGTTTTTAACAATTCTTATGTACATATAACTGTAATTGAAATACCTTTTTCCAAATATGATGAGTGAGTAGGTGCGGTTATTCCAGTCATGTGAATTAATAATTCATTTTAAGGTCATGGTGGAATATTGATTGATTGATTATTCTTTTATATAACGTTACTAAATAACTGTTCAGTATTCCATTCAGTATATTAGGCTTTTAAACTATTTTCTTTAATTTGAAACTTTATTGCTTTGTGGAAAATCAGTACCAGATATTGTATTCTCGCCAGTCATCCCTATCGTTCAGTTAATTTACGGATTCCATCTATTTTTTTGATGCTATCCACGAATCGACCCTTTTTTGTAAATTCATAAGAAGTGAAGCTGTTCATATATCGGAAAAAGTAGTAGTCAGAAAGAGCAAAGTCTGACAATTACTGCGACTGGGGTAGCACTTCTCGTTTTAATGTTTTTAAGTATGTTTCACTGGTTTTGCAACACGTGGTCGAACGTTGTCACGATGAAGTTGTATTCCGGTCGTTTTTCAGTCAGTGCGCTCGGCTCAAAAGTATCAATTGTAGCCGATGGTGTCTTTGGTGATGATTTCATCGAGTAATGCCTTCAAATTATCATCTTAATTTTATTTTTGGCTGCACAGAACGCTGTTTTTGTTTTCGCTGTTACAAATCACCGCTGTAAAACATCGTAACCGGTATTCAAATGTTGAAATCGATTGAGTATTGGCAGGCTTCATTCCGCATTTGATGGGCTCCAGTCGCATTTTACTTCAAAGAACTGAAGAATGTAATTTTCATGTGTTGATTAAACATTATTTTCTGCACTAAAAAAACATCTCCATGGTAAGAATCCATAAATTGGGCTACAAACTGCTACACCATCTCCATATTCTCCAGAAATTGACTGGGTGGTAAGAGTACTTGCACTTTTACACTAAGTGTTATCATCGTCCATTGTCGGTTTTTAACAATTCTTATGTACATATAACTGTAATTGAAATACCTTTTTCCAAATATGATGAGTGAGTAGGTGCGGTTATTCCAGTCATGTGAATTAATAATTCATTTTAAGGTCATGGTGGAATATTGATTGATTGATTATTCTTTTATATAACGTTACTAAATAACTGTTCAGTATTCCATTCAGTATATTAGGCTTTTAAACTATTTTCTTTAATTTGAAACTTTATTGCTTTGTGGAAAATCAGTACCAGATATTGTATTCTCGCCAGTCATCCCCATCGTTCAGTTAATTTACGGATTCCATCTATTTTTTTGATGCTATCCACGAATCGACCCATTTTTTGTAAATTCATAAGAAGTAAAGCGCTGCTCAGATATTGGAAGAAGTAGTCGTCAGAAAGAGCAAAGTCCGGCAATTACTGCACTTCTCGTTTTAATGTTTTTAAGTATGTTTCACTGGTTTTGCAACATGTGGTCGAACGTTGTCACGATGAAGAATAACATTGTTGTTTTTCGGTCAGTGCGCTCGGCTCAAAAGTATCAATTGTAGCCGATGGTGTCTTTGGTGATGATTTCATCGAGTAATGCCTTCAAATTATCACGTTCCTTTAATTTTTGGCTGCCCAGAACGCTGTTTTTGTCTTCGCTGTTACAAATCACCACTGTAAAACATCGTAACCGGTATTCAAATGTTGAAATCGATTGAGTATTGGCAAGCTTCATTCCGCATTTGATGGGCTCCAGTCGCATTTTACTTCAAAGAACTGAAGAATGTAATTTTCATGTGTTGATTAAACATTATTTTCTGCACTAAAAAAAACATCTCCATGGTAAGAATCCATAAATTGGGCTACAAACTGCTACACCATCTCCATATTCTCCAGAAATTGACTGGGTGGTAAGAGATTTGTGTCGAATGAAGACGCCAGCACTGAAACAAGCGGCTTTTTAACCGGGATAAACCTACTATTAGAGAGGAATCCAAAAATTAGAAAAACGCTGATTATATGCCATCACGTAGTACCACACGAATTGTTCTAAACATGACAGTTGAGCTCAAACAGACTGAATTTAGAACAGTTCTTATTTTTGACATCAAAATTGATGGAAACTTAAATAACTACATATTCATTTATATTATGTTTGTGTTCAATATTTCCAAATCTTATGTTCTTATTTCAATACTTTCCTGGGTTACTTTATTTATTTATTTTTTCAGTAGAGAATATTCCAATTTTAACACATGGGTTGAAAAATCCCGGCCGCAACAAAGAAACCGTTTTTTTTTGTTGAAAATTGGCTTTATTCATCAACGTAATCTCCATCAAGAGCTACATAATTATTCCCGCGTTTCAATACCACTTTTGTTGCTGTCCACTCAGATGTTGATCCGATTCTGGAGTGAAGTGATGGATCCATGTTTCATCTATTGTCATATATCGACGCAAAAATACCGGTTTGTTACCTTTAAACATGATCAAACACTGCTCAGAATCATCAACGCATTCTTGTTTTTGGTCAACAGTGAGCAAGCGCGGCACCCACTTTATTTTTCGATCATTCAAAACGATTTTATGGATTTTTTTATGTTTTCTGGTGTTACCACCTCATTTGGACATCTCCCGCATTCCGCATCATCGGTATCTCTCCAATTATATTTGAAATCAGCAAACCCACATTTTATTGTTGTTTCTGATGGAGCGGAGTCCTAATAACATTTTTCAAGCCATTGCTTCATTTGAACGGTATTTTTCCCATCAAGAAGCACACTGTAAAATTTAAACAAGAAATTGTTTTTGATCCATTATTTTGAAAATAACAAAAGTAGTGTCACTCTTAGCACAATAACTCACAAACTTATGAGTAGAATATCATGAACTTTTAACAGCTTTCTTTTGAAGGGCAGTGCTAATTGAAAAGCGGTGAATGCAATAAAACTATCGCCATCTATATGTTAGGCCTGGAACTTTTCAGCTCATGTATTCTATGGAATCTCTGAAACAGACCTTGGCTTGTTGCAAAAAACTGTATAAATTAAACAAATTATATGCAGAAGGTAATTATAATTAGGGATCAGGAAGTAATTGAATTCAAACAGAAAATATAAATAAATCTGTATTTATTTAACTTCGACATTAATTAGTATAACATATGTCATCACTAATTATCATACTAATCTTAACCATTTGTTATGTATGTTATGCTATTACATTATAATTATAACACTAGATTATTACAATACGTTGTATTAATTTTCCTTAAATTATAAATACTTTTAATAATAAGACACCCCGTTTTTTTACTATTATTTGTAAAAAATAATGTTGGAGAGAGTATCAAAAATGTATAAAACAATAGAAAGTATATTTTTAGTACTGTTTGATATCCTATACTTGATTCAAATTCGATGCACTAATTTTTTATCGAATATACATTTTATTGTACACTTTCCACGATTCTAAAAGCAGTTAATTTTACAGTTCATTTAAAAGCAATTTCTTTTGATTTCCAAGAACTTATTATCAGTAGTTATTTATATTAATAGATAAATCGAATAGTGAATAAAATTTTAGCGAGGGTATGACTCAGATTAGTAATGGCTATATATTTCACAATTAACTAATATATTAGATCGTAAATATAGTCTTGCATTCTTTGCAGAAATGATCATTTCTAATGCTAAAATCACCAGTTCGAAAAAAGGAAATTACTTCTTTAAAGCCCTACACCAAAATAAATGTAATAATAATAAATTAAATTTATGAATTAATTACTTTTGTCTGGGTTATTTAATAATTTCAGATATTTTTTGCATAAAATATCTGATGTAGGGAATATTTCCAAGAAATGTTTTCCTCCCTGTTATCTCGTTTCTTTGTTTAGTTATACATAATCCGGAATTACATAAATTAAATCACTTTAAATTAAACAAAACAGTTATATGAACTGTTCATATTTATTTACTCCATAACAATAAGAATGATTATTACAAATTCCACTTAAAAAGGTCAGGAATCGAAATTGTTTTTAATGATTTTGCACAACAAATTATTTGAAGCACTTTGCGTTAGGAAACGCTCGGTATGTTTGTTAATTTAATTATGAGGGTAATCAGATTTTGTGCGGTACAAAGCTTCTTTGGATTTTCTTGCCCAATCCTCATTGAAAGACGGAAAACCAGACATAATTTGAATAAACAATAAATATACCTCAAATGTACAAATTACCGTAAAAAAAGTGTTAAAAGTGTTATGTAAATTGTTAAGTAATTTCGTTTCCTGAAAGATTGTTTCCTCATTTTATCTAATTCGATATTGATAGTAATCGATATACATTTTTATTTGTATGTTATAAATTATATTGTTGCACACTTTCCTTACTAAAAATACGTTTACACATTCACTACACATAATATAATTACGTAGATTTTACATTTATAATAATAGTTTATTCTATTCGTCGAATTGTGTGTTATATAAAAAAATATCGTAGTTTTGTTAAATTACATAGGTCTTTAACATATAGAGTAGGTTTTGTGATATAATCGTTTGTAATGTTTAACAGGTCAATTGAAAAGTCCCCGGCCTAGTATACTAAAACACATTTTTTTGGCAATTTTTGAATAAAAATATTCAACATAATTACCTTCAAGGGTGATACACTGATTATAGCGACCCTCCAACTTTTCGATACCATTTTTGTAGTACGATTTGTCCTTTGCTTCAAAATAGGCCTCAGTTTCGGCCATCACCTCTTCATTCGATGAGAATTTCTTCCCAGCGAGCATTCTTTTTAGATCTGAGAACAGATAGTAGTCACTGAGGGCCAGATCTCGAGAATACGGTGGATGAAGAAGCAGTTCGAAGCCCAATTCATGGATTTTTGCCATCGTTTTCACTGACTTGTGACACGGTGCATTGTGTTGGTGAAGCAGCACTTTATTTTTCTTCAAATGCGGCCATTTTTCCACGATTTCGTTCTTCAAACGACCCAATAACGCTACGTAATAGTCGGTCCTGATGGTCCTTCCTTTTTCAAGGTATTCGATGAAAATTATTCCATGCGCATCTCACAATATAGACGCCATAACCTTGCCAGCCGACTGTTGCGTTTTCCCACACTTTGGAGCGGGTTCATCGTATGCAGTTCACTCGAATGACTGTCGATTGGACTTCGGAGTGAAATGATGGAGCCATGTTTCATCCATTGTCACATATCGGCGCAAAAACTCGGGTTTATTACGCTTAATCATCTTCAAACACTGCTCCGAATCATCAACTCGTCGTTGTTTTTGGCCAAAAGTAAACTCGCGCGGCACCCACTTTGCACAAAGCTTTTTCATTCCCAAATATTCGTGAATGATATGATGTACACATTCAGTTGATATCTTTAGAGTGTCTGCTATTTCATTCACCTTCATTTTACGGTCATTCAAAACAATTTTGTAGATTTTTTAATATTTTCTTTGGTAACGACCTCTTTTGGGCGTCCACTGCGTTCACCGTCTTCGGTGCTCATTTCACCACGTTTAAACTTAGCATATCAATTCTTGGTGGTTGATTTTCCCTCAAAAATCAATATTTTAACAACGTTCGAAATTCCTTTTTATCCATTTCTTTCACAATAACAAAAGTTACTTCACTCAAAATGCTATAATTTACAAACTAATCATCCGACAGCTGTCAGATTTATATACGCATCTTTGGAATGTTATGGCTAACTAAAAGACATATGGATTTAATTCTAGTAGCGCCATCTATGTGTCAGGCCGGGGACTTTTCAATGGACCTGTTATGTACCTGCTAAATCCGAAAATGACTTGACAATTTCGGTTAAATCAATTATGTCAAACGAGTCATTACATTAAACTAAAAGAGAATAGACTTTAAAAAATTTTCTTTTTCCTAGCGAGACTTCTCTTTGTAGATTTTCGCGTGTAGAAGAGTCTGAAAGGTCTCCCTGAAGCATCCAATAGTAGTCATTGATATGCTTCATTTTTTATTGGAATCTTTTGTTGGCATTTTTAATATTCCAGTGAAATCCTACACATTAGTTTTCATTCAGATCTCTCTAATTTTCTGGAAAGTAGTCAGGCTGTGTACTTTTAGTACTTTTAGTATACTCATTAGGCAATATAAGGCTTCAAATGCTTTTAGCATTCTTTTGATAAGTTGAATCCTAACGATCCCTAGCAATCTTTGTGATTGCCTAAAAATTTACCTATGACCTCCGTAAAGAAATTTACCCGTTTTTGAGGATGCGTCATGGTCGTGAATTGTGGGTCAGTCATAAACCTGGTCTAATATTTGCTCAGACGAAAACAACTTCCTTCACCTGTGCTTCGGAGATGCTTGGTATTATATATTTGAAGCAATCCCCATCTTTTGGAAGTGATTTTACAAATCGCTTCATAAATTCCAATTGCTTGGGGCAGTGGAGGTAAAAAACTTTATGTAGAGGTACGATTGTTTCTTGGAGGATGTTCTTTTCACCAACTTGAAGCTCCCTCGGCAGCCAACTCTTTTCAGCGCAGTGATTTGCTCGATCTTCGCTATCCCACAGATATAAAAAGCAAGGGAATTTGGCAAAGCCAGCTTCTCCGAGTCATATGCACAATATTTTAGAATCACCGCATACTTGCCAACCATGGTGTTCATATTTTAATTTGCGAAGAACTAATTCCAAATTCTTATTGGTTTCTTTGAAGTGTACGAAACGGAAAAATAAAAACCACGATTGTGAGGCATGGCTACTTCTTTCTTTGAACTTCTAGCTTCTTTCTGATGAATCCACATGAAGACGCCATTGTGCTGTATCCTATTAGATCGTACTAAGAAATCCTGACATCCTAGAACTTTTTTCGTTTTAAGTTTACTAAAATACACAGAAATCAGTTGAAAATACTCAAACAACGTTCTTGTGCTACCGTGAATATGCTATCACTTAATCCAATCCTCCTTGTATATTTAGAAAAATAAATGAGCTCATAAATAAACGCTCAACTCCCTCAGTTAATTAGTCTTTTTTAACCTTACTGTCTTAATTACTAATTATGAAATAATTATGGAGCAGTAATAGGAACTGACTTAAAAAAATACATCTATTTCTTAACTCAATCCTCTTAAGACCACCAAATAGCCACCACCTTCATATTTTCATCCTTCAACATCCAAAACTTTCTGTTAAAGGAAATTTTCCGTTAATGAAGAAAAGCCTGATGACACTCAAAAGTATAGATACAACAATAGCATATGTCTATACACTGAATCATATATGACGGCAAAAATATTTACATAATGACATAGTACAACTAATAATCAAATACAAAACAATTTATAGTGAATAATTAATCATATTTTTATCATATGATTTATTATATATTATAACTTAAGTAAATATTTATATTAAAATGTAAATTAAGATTAGTATTAGTTTGTAAAACAATGACAATCAATTCGTTATTTAAGTTAATTGTTTGTTTTATTAAATCTGCGACCTTCTGCATTATTTTATAATAGAGCAGATGTTTATTATATAATGTAATAAATATAAAAATTATGGAAATCCAATTTTATAAATTCATTGTTTTACCTTCACCATAAAAGTATATGAAGAAATCGTTCATTCTTCATTCATTTCATTGCTAATTCTTTATTTATTTAAATTACATAAAAAAACTAAAATAATACTAGTACTATATGCTTTGCTCGCTTCTTTTTTGTTGCATGCTGTTTATTTTTGTTAATAATTGCTAAGCTTCCTATTTTATATTTTAATTGTATAATCGGATAGGCAATAGTTGTTTTTCTAGGAATTTTAAGCTCATATACAAGTGGTGTAAGAAATATTTTTATTGAAGTTTTGTAATTCATAAATTTTCGTTCAGTACAGGATTAATACATTATTATTACCATTGGGAACTATCGACTGAAAATAGTCGAAACAGTCGATAGTCAAAAAACTAGCGACTCAAAATAGTAATTACTATTTTCAGTTAAATGCAGGGTTCGACTGTTTTTTTTTCTATTCGTGATATCAGACGAAGATGTACGAACCATTTCCTGTATACATTGTGAGAGAGGAAAGGACGGTAGCATCAGCGAGATTTTCCAACGGTAGTATCAGCGAGACGGAGATGTACATATTCCTTCACGTACTTACTTTAAAATAGAAAAGAAAAGAATAATTACTGAATACTATAAACATACAATTAATCATTTTAATTAATTTTATCATTCATTTTAAACGAAGTAGAATTACTTTTATATTGGAATGTTCTGTGGATCTGTAAAAAAGAATGGTTTTATGGAATGTTTGTTACAAATGTTTTATCGTATTTTAATATGTTAATTGCTATTTTTAAATAATATACTATAATTTATACAGACAAAATAATAGAACCTAAAAACTGAAGGTGTACAATAACCATAACTAATATATAAGAATTAAACATACACCTAATCATAGAAAAAAAAACTAATCCATGACATAATTAAAAATGATCTGAATGAAATGATATAAATGCTTTATTTATTATTGAACGGAAATATTTTTAACAAAGTTATTCTCTTTACTCTATTACATTAACTTTCTTGAAAAATATCGTACCAAAATACTATAATATTAATATACAGTACATTGTTATTTATAAACAAACTACCGAAAAAAAATAATAAAACTACATGTATTACATATAAATCTATGTAAGCATAGATTAGGTACATTTTTGTCAAGGTCGCGGCTAGGCAGACGGTCACAGCGCTAAAAATCAGTCGAATGAAATTGGTAGAACCAAAAATAGTTACTAAAGTACGACTGAAACAGTCGATAGTAAATAGTAACAAAAACATTCGGATCGAAAATAGCGACTGAAAACACTTGACTGAAACAGTCACTGATAAAAGTAGTAAAATCAGTCGAACCAAAAATAGCGATTGAAACAGTCGATAGTCAATTTCAGTCGAAAGTTCCCAACACTAACTGTTATGTATTTCCAAGTTAAAATAAAACTAAACCACTTAAGCTAAAGTTACCAGAAAACTTATACGTTATAGAAGTTCGTATGGTTTGGTTCGCTTCAGTCTTCTGATTTCCTGCATATAAACTTATTTCAATGTTTAGAGCGAAATCTTGTATGACTTTTGTCCGTTTGACTTAAAGTAAGCTAGCTCTTCGTTGGTTACCTAGCGATAAGCATTGATAATAAATTTGCACACTACAGGTCCAAATTAGCTTTGTGATTGACTGATAAACCAATCTCTTTAGATTTTAGCTGAGTGTATTTTACTTACAAACTAACTAGTAACATATACATTCAAATTATATTAAAAATGTTGAACTAAAGGTGCGACGTCATAACGAAGTGCTGAAACGTTTCATAGCATCCGATCTAGTGATAGAACAATTATAGAACATTTACAACTAATTACGATAATATTTTATACAAGAATAATACAGAAATATAATTTAGAAGAGTTATATAGATAGATATAGAATATAATAAGAAACTCTTATTGCTCACTGGACAGATTGTTGAACCACTAAGAGTAATAAAAAAAATTCATACTAAAATGTATTTCCGGCTATAGAATCGTGTTTTTGACATTAAACGACAGAATCTATTGAACATCCAAGTTTTAATACGAAACATTACTATTATCAAACGCTTATACATTCAATCTAAACAAACACTCTGAAAAATCGGACAGAAGATAACTATTTTGATATTGAACACGATGCAAAGGTGACTTAATTTATTTATTTATTTTTTTTAATTCCAGGTAAATCTGGAGCTCGTGTAGCCCCAAAACGACCACAATCAAGCCCCGACCACGGTATAGTGTCCCCAGCCTCCACGAGTCCACCCACCAAGGTACAACAAACACATTTATTCTCATACGGATTTATTACTAGTTAACGTTTATTTTTGTGCAATGTCGTTCGTCATTTCATTATCAAGTTATCGTGCGTTTATTTTACCATTCTTCCTTTAATTATCCACAGATAATCTAGACACACGTGTGTTCATAATCCATAGCTGTGGTGTGTTCATATGTTTTTTTTTAATTATTTTTACACTGGCTGTTAAAACGCATGTGGTCTTGGTTTTTTTTCTTTTCGGTTTATAATATGTATGTGTTTTTATGGGATTCATTTCAAGGTAATGTACAGGATGGTTAATAAATACTGAATATGTTTGAGGTAGAAATTTATACTATTGCATGAATTTGGGATAACATATACTTAATCCAAGGTAAATAAAATATTAATCGCTAGGTTATTGTAAAAAAAGATTTTAGAGTATCAATGGTATATGTTTATGACATTTTAATTGATTGATTTTAATTTTAATTTAAAGGATACATTTCAGAAAGTAGTGATAATGCTTCTAGAGATGTATGGTATATTGCAGTATATTCGCATAATATTTTCGCGTATTGAAAGTATTAACCTATTTAAATGTTTATAAATATTAATACAAACTGTTAATATATTAAAAATAAATATTAAAAACAAGATAAAAGATATATAGATAAATTAAAAGGATACATAAATATTACAACAACGAATAATGCTTCATGTGGAGTTATTTGATGTAATATATTTCCACTTCTTAGACCCACGAGATTTCACTATACGAGCCTAAGGAAATATGTCTGAAAAAAAGTTCTTTAGCTTTTTTAATACAATT
Organism: Rhynchophorus ferrugineus; assembly: GCF_030347505.1. Lineage (NCBI taxonomy): Eukaryota > Metazoa > Arthropoda > Insecta > Coleoptera > Curculionidae > Rhynchophorus > Rhynchophorus ferrugineus. The sequence continues at coordinate 9,866,416 of NW_027472581.1, read as the reverse complement.
CTGGTTTTCTTCAAGTATCCAATATTATAGGCTGTGCTTGACGGTGAAGAACTTTAATTTTCCATTGATATAATGAACATATTGAAACAAATGATAGTAGAAGGGTTATATATCTGAATCATCAAAACAATGTGTACTCAGGCATTGTAATGGTGGGAGTCGCCATTACTATCTTTCAGTTCTAGCTGTTTTCTTTCAATTGCACCTCGCCTTACATACAGTAGAACTTTTAATGCAGATTTCCATTATATTTATCCTTTTTCAAACACAAATAACTTCCAACCAGTGCTCGTTCAAATTTCAAACGTTTTATGCACTGAATGATGTATTTTCTGCAATTAAAGCAAAATCAAGCGAATATGACGATTATGACGAATTTTTTGATGAAAATGTTGCGAAAAAATAATGCTGTGTGAGAAGGCTCATTATTTCAGCAGGATGTTACATGCTATCAAAGTAAGTAATGTAAATCTCTGTTTAGCAATATGGAATCAAATAAAAAAACATTCGAACATCTCCAATTTGCACCATAACGGATTTAAAATGAAGACCCTTGTAATCTCGTAAAATACTTTAAATTATTCGAGAATGATTACAGAGAATCCGTTAAAAAATACTGATAATGACATGAAAGACTTTTACAGATACTTTACTATCCTTAAGCAGCTTTGTCTTTTCTCTTTTCTCTCCTCAATCGATTTTTGTTAAAAAAAAAACTTATAATTTTTATTTTAATTTTAAAAATAAATAATGTGTTATTTGCTTGGTCGATGGATGGTTTTTACCAGCCATCTTTATTTGATTTTGATGTATACAATTACCCCAAGTTTGAACAGTTTTCGCAGTCTTCAAAATAACAATGTAAATTCATCATTTATATAGGTTGTCAGTACTCTGGAGTGTTTTCCGCCAAATTGATTGTTATAATACTCAGTCATTAACAAATTTGGATTGCCTTTGGTTTTGTGCTATGTTTGAACAACTTTAAAGCTTTATTTTATGATGGATGGCTAATCCTTTTGTTATGTCAGGCCTATAAATTAAGATGGTTTTACTGTGTATTAATAACAACGGGTACATTTTTAACCAACTTCGTGTTGAAGGATTAGTCTCACTAAAGGACTTCACTTTTCCGTATATGTCATTTCGTGGAAGTGTGAACAAAAAATGCTTTGAATGCGTTGAAAATGTCTGAATTTGTACTTTTTTGGCGGCTGAATAGAATCAGATGCTGCGTAAAGCTTACGACATTCATACTCCATCAATTTCAACATGTCAACGTTAGAACGTTCTTGCAAAAATGAAGTTATTACTCGATGAAACCGTCAATGGTCGCTATCGAATTGATGCGTTTGAGGCTAGCACTGTGCGAGAAATGGTCGGAATGTGAGCAAAGACAACAATATTAGTCTTCATTGTGACAACACGCTCGACTACAAGTTGCAAAACTGGTGAAAATATACTTGGAAACATTAAAATAAGAAGTGTTACTCCATCTGCTGTATTCTCCAGACCTGGCTTCTTCTGCTTACTATTTTTTCTTAACGCATGAGTCGTGACCTGTGTGAGCAGCGTTCCACTTCTTATGAAAATACCAAAAAAGTGGGTCAATTTGTATTTAGCCTCAAAAGATACATCATTCTTTAGAGATAGAATCCTTAAATTGTTCAAAAGTTGCGAAAAAATAGCGGCTAGCTATCGGCAAATATAAACAGACTTTCAGCTAAGACTCAGTTAGCCTCAAACAGCCCTCATGTATATGATTGATCTATCATAGGTGCTCGTCGTAAAGATAGTCAGTACTTTCGTAGCTACAGAAAATATATAACGACAAAATCTTCAATATTCTGTCCCAATATCTACGTTCGAGCTTTTTGTTTTTCCCACAAGCTTTAAATGCTGAAAAATGTTATCCCGCTTACATCAAGTTTCTCAGCAACCAATTTACAAATAGTAAAATCTTCAAATGTTACCGTCCATTGCAGGTGCTCATCCACGATCATCCCTCATCTTCGAGACACCCATCGCCGCTGGAAAACTTTTTAAAACCTCCCTTGAACCGCACAAGTCGCCAACAGTTTCTGGATCAAATGTGTCGATGAAATCATCAGTATCAGAAATCAACAGTAAATTCGTGAAAATGTGACGTACTAATACGTGTTTTCGACAGAAACTAAAAATGTCTCGAATTATCTATATTTAAACTATTTAACGTTGTAACAGTAGTAAATATTTAAAAAGAAAAATACATTATTTAAAAATAAAGTTAATAGTGTATTAAAGTTTAATAGAACGGATTAATTTTCAAAAACCCTTGAGTTAAAGCCAATAATACATTCGGGATAAAATATTCTAATATTAATATTATAATTAGGTAGCATGTATAAGTTATACATAATTATTTATAACTCTATGTGTTCATATTTTTATTTTTATACTAGTTAAGAATTTTTTATCGAAAATAAATTAAATTATTCTTTTTAAAGCATCTTGATGATTTCCCCCTACCGAATACTTAATATAATCAATTACTGACTACAATCAATAAGTTGATTGTCAGGTACAACTTATTCTTTGCTCTGAATATGTTCAATGCCAATAAGCTTGCATTTTAAATAAAAATCAGTGACATTTAGAAAAGCATTTCAGTAAACAATACAAAAATTTCGTGGCAAGAATAGGATGATAAAAAAAGCAGAATTTGTGTTCAAACCTATCTTCAATTTATCTTCAAGAAATTCACATATATTCTACATTTTATCAAAAATGTACTGCATGTTTACATGTTGGAAGCATTGTTGGCTTTTATTTTATTATTCTTTAATAGTGCAGACATTTCAATTTTTTAAATAATAATTTCAAGATATCGGCTAAAAATTTAAGTTATATGGAATCTTATTTCAGCTTCAAAGTTATTTCTTAAGAAATTTCACTTTATAATTAAGTTTACGTCGGTAATTTGTTGTCGAAGAACAATTTTCAAGTACTGATGTTTATTATTGAATATGCTTTTTCTTTCTAATATGGATAATATTCGGCTCTATTGACTTTACTTTTATGTGTCATGTTTTCAAACCACTAGTGAATCGCCATTTACTTTAATAATAATAGTATTATATATAAGGTCAATTGAAAAGTCCCCGGCCTGACACATAGAGGGCGCTACTATGATTAAGTCTATATTAGTTTTTCAGTTAGCCCTAACCTTCAAACGATGCATGTGTAAATTTGGCAGCTGTCGGATCATTAGTTTGTGATTTAGAGCATTTTGAGTGAAGTAACTTTTGTTATTGTGAAAAAAATGGATAAAAATATTGTTTTTGATTGGCTTGTTGGTATGCTAAGTTTAGACGTGGTGAAATGAGCACCGAAGTCGGTGAACGCAGTGGACGCCTAATAGAGGTTGTTACCGACGAAAAAATTTTAAAAATCCACAAAATGAATGAAATTTTGAATTACTGTAAATTGAAATTGTATAAAATAGCAGACACTCTAAAGATATCAACTGAACGTGTACATCATATCATTCACGAATATTAGGGTATAAGGAAGCTCTGTGCAAAGTGGATGCCGCGCGAGCTCACTTTTGACCAAAAACAACAACGAGTTGATGATTTGGAGCAGTGTTTAAAGATGATCAAGCGTAATAAATCCGAGTTTTTGCGTCGATATGTGACAATGGATGAAACATGGCTCCATCATTTCACTCCGAAGTCCAATCGATAGTCATCCGAGTGGGCCGCACACGATGGACCCGCTCCAAGGCGTGTATTTTGGGATGCGCATGGAATCATTTTCATTAACTACCTTGAAAAAGGAAGGACCATCAACAGCGACTATTACATAGCGTTATCGGACCGTCTGAAGAACGAAATCGCCGAAAAAGGGCCGCATTTGAAGAAAAAGAAAGTGGTGCTTCACTAAGACAATGAACCGTGTCACAAGTCAGTGAAAACGATGGCAAAAATCCATGAATTGGGCTTCGAACTGCTTCTTTATCCACCGTATTCTCGAGATCTGGCCCTCAGCGACTACTATCTGTTCTCAGATCTAAAAAGAATGCTCGCTGGGAAGAAATTCTCATCGAATGAAGAGGTGATGGCCGAAACTGAGGCCTATTTTGAAGCAAAGGACAAATCGTACTACAAAAATGGTATCGAAAAGTTGGAGGGTCGCTATAATCGGTGTATCATCCTTGAGGGGAATTATGTTAAATAAAAAAAAATTGCCAAAAAATGTATTTTACTATGGTAAGCTGCAGACTTTTCAATTGACCTGTTAGAAAAGTTTAACATAAACAAACATTAACAGATTTTTTAATGTTTTGTTAAGTCTCTTTTTTACCAACGAGGATTTATCTGGACTGGACCTACTGTTTACTGCGGTCTTTACATAACTTATTTATACAGATACAAAATCTTTAATACTTGAAGGTACTATGTTGTTAACACATGTCCAATCTTACTAGGTGATGTTTTAAATTTTACATTACTTAGCTGGTTAATTAATATTAATAGCTAGTTTAATGAAGTGCTGAAAACAACACCTATTTTTTTATAGTATATTAGCCCGTAAAAGCTATTTGGGATCTCTGATGAATATTTATCGTTACTTTCTGAAACATTTCCTAGTCGATCATAGTGAGGACGTCCTTTGTCAAATAAATACGTCATGAAAGACATAAGTTGTCTGTTTGAGTTGCATTAGCTACGCCTAAGCTTTGTGTATGCCTCATTAAACATAAACATCTACACATGTATTAGCCATGAATTTCATCATAGCGGAATGAGTCAGAAAATCTTAAACAATGAACAGTGTGGGTATTTTTTCTAAACCGGCAACTTGTACTACAAACATAACAGTACGGTTTTTTTTGTGTGTAAATAAGGCGAGTAATTATGTATTGTTTTTCTTGCTCGTAGATAACCATATTATAATAGTTTGGAAATAGTGAAGGTGGTAATAATTAGTGGATAGCATTTCTTAGTCGTGTAATTTTTTAGCGATAAGAATATTTATTAGAACCGAAAAAAGTTGAAGGAGACCTGGTTTCGGAATAAGTGGGATATAGAACAGTTTGTTCTTATATGGGCTTTGGTAGTGTTTCATGTCGCACAATAGTGATTAAATTAGTGATGGCTGTGGTTTAATATATAAACCAATATCAATTCTGTTAAACGTTCTTGTTTAATATCAGAAATATTCTCCTAATGAAAGGTGAGTATAAATAATATTTTATGATAATTTATTTTTGTGATATCACTGAGTTACTTATTATTATCACTATTGTTATATTACTTAACTAGATTAATAGTTCTTAATTTTGCCCAGAATTAAACATCTAATATATAAGAAATTTCTACATATTCGCTAGCTATACATTGAAAAGTCCCCGGCCTGACACATAAATGGCGCTACTAACTAATACTCTAACCATCAAAAGATGCGCGTATAAATTTGACAGCTGTTGGATCATTAGTTTGGGAATTATAGCATTTTGAGTGAAACAACTTTTGTTATTGTGAAAAAAAAATGGATAAAAAGAAATTTCGCGTGTTGATAAAATATTGATTTTTGAAGGGAAAAAATACAGTTGAACCAAAAACTTGGCTTCATTACGAGTTTCCGGAAACTGCCCCAGGAAAATCAACCATCAAGGATTGGTAAGCTAAGTTTAGACGTAGTGAAATGAGCACCGAAGACGGTGAACGCATTGGACGCCCAAAAGAGGTTGTTACCGATGTAAACATTTAAAAAATCCACAAAATGATTTTGAATGACCGTAAATTGAAATTTAGTGAAATAGCAGACACTCTAAAGATATCAACTGAACGTGTACATCATATCATTCACGAATATTTGGGTATGAGAAAGCTCTGTGTGGGTACCGCGCGAGCTCACGTTTGACCAAAACAACGACGAGTTAATGATTCGGAACAGTGTTTAAAGATGATCAAGCGTAATAAATCCGAGTTTTTGAGTCGATATGTGACAATGAGTAAAACATGGCTGCATCATTTCACTCTGAGGTCCAATCGACAGTCATCCGAGTGGACTGCATACGGCTTGCAAGGTAACAAAAATCCATAAATTGAGCTTCGAATTGCTTCCTTATCCACCGTATTCTCAAGATCTGCCCCCCACGAATTTTTTCCTGTTGTCAGATCTCAAAAGAATGCACTCTGGGAAGAAATTTTCGTAGAATGAAGAGGTGATCGCCAAAACTAAGGCATATTTTGAAGCAAAGGATAAATTGTACTACAAAAATGATATCGATAAGTTGAAGGGTCGCTATAATCAGTGTATCACCCTTGAAGGGAATTATGTCGAATAAAAAAAAATGTGAAAAAAATTAGTTTTACTATGGTAGGCCGGGGACTTTTCAATTGGCCTGTTATATTTTATGGTTTTCCAAACTGGTTGAAAAAATGACATTTTTGAATAGCTGGTTATTATTAATAACAATAAATTTAAAGCTTCAGTCTTACTGCTGTATTTAATATATGAGAGAAACTTTGTTTTTAGTGTTGCATGTTATCTAAGCTTTATATGTTCTTAACATTTACTAATAAACCGACCGAGAAGTAAAAATATAAGTGGCAGATAATGTTCCAATGGTCCGATGTAAGTCATGACACTGCATGTTTGGCATTGTTATGATACATCAGTGTTTCTGTATCTGTGATAGATTGATGCAAAAATTCCATCCTACTCTGTTGCTGAACAAGTAGATCCCAATTAAGAAAAATAATTATCAATGTCTTTGCATTTTAATTCGTTAAAAAAATCAATTATCTCCCTTTGTTGTCATTTTCAAGAGTTTCGGTGCCTACTATTGACTTTTCAGAATTTTTAAAGGCTGTGGCCCACATCTTCATTGAGCAATTCGTTCAACTGCTCTTCGGTGAAATTTATCGACTGTTCATATCGTTCTTTGTTTTGTAAATCAAACGCAAAAAGCTATTTGAATATATTTTCTCAGTTACAACACACCATATATTAAGTTTTAATTATCTTGGTTGTGATTAACCTTTTCCAGATCTTGAACGAACATAATTAGCTGACCATTAAGTTTTTAAACTAATGTTCAAAAATTCAAAAGGAATTCTTTCCTTGGAATTATGTATTTTGTTATTATATTATGTTTTAAATTATGTTCTGGAAGTAGTATATTCCAAGTTTATAGGTGTTACTTGTTATCTTTTAGAAAAACAGTTTGTTTTCATGTCCAGAATGAGTCATGTGCATTCTAGTAATGCAACGCTCTACGAATATCAAGTTATAAACATATTGATTGCAATGTTGTAATCTAAATTACTCTATACTAACTTTTTGTGCATCAATTATTTTTAATTGGTAATAGTAAATAACAAATTGCACCTAGTTTTGCAATAGTACTACGTCGCCTTGATATAATTATTTGCAGCAAGTATGCTATTAATGTGTAGCGAACTGAAAGAAAATAGAAAATTTATAAAAATTGTTATCGTTGCTTATAAAACTATTTGTAGATTTATAATTCTGGCCTCGCTAACACTAAAATAGTGATTTAGGAAGTTAGATTTAGTATAGTGAATAGGCGATTTCAGCATCTAATATTAACAAATTATTAAACAAAAATCCAAGGCTAGCACAAGAACAATTTGCAACAGTATCATCAAACAAGGATCATGAAACAAACTGTTAATTCTTACTATGATACTGCAAAGATATAATATTTTAAGGATTGATAAAACTAATGAAGCTATTAGAACTATTACGAGAGTATGATGAAAAATGATGTTATTTTTGTACATAATCTCCCTTGGCTTGGAAGCCATACTCTGGAATAGTTTGGAACTATATGAATATCTGAGGATGCCAAGTGTCTGCAATGGTGAAAGACATATTTATTTCTTTCAAGCCAAGCAAATATTTTGGCATGCATTATTCCAGCTGGATACCTGGATTATTATTTCGGAAAACCACGCAGTCTACTGTGCAGTAGCTGTGCAAATGCAGTTAAATCTCAAATCACTTTAAATATTATAACGAATACAAAAAAACAAGATTTTAGGTAAATGAGTTTTTCTATCAGTACCCAAAAATATTACATAAAAAATATAAAGACATCAATCGATCAAGTCATCAATAGAAAACAATGGTCGATAATAGGAATTGAAACTACGTAAATATTTTACACCTCTGGCGGCTTCTGGCCGAACTTTGTCATGTAAGATCATCATTTATTTATATTTAGTTGGTTATTTAGTTTAGTTATTTAGTTTTTGGCTTCTCTTGGTACAGCTCTTGTTGTTCCTACCAAATATGGAACTTGGACCCTACAGGGATTTTTTCATCTTCGATATCCATACACTGTAAATCTTCAGTTATATTTCGAAAACTTCTCTTTTTATCCGCCTATCAAAGAAACAAAGGTAGCAAACCAATCTCTAAAGCTTTTTCAACTGGTGTAGTGCTACTGTAGAATACCTTCTACATTTTAAACAAATACATTTCATCCAAGCCATGCAAATATTTTATAGCTTTTGTTTTCAACTCCTAGATACATCTACAAGTATTTTATACGTTTGAGCTGAGTATAGTTTACTTTCAATTCGTCTTCCAACTTTTTGAATGTCTAGCACATCGGTCGTTCTTTGCCATTAACGAAATTATAATCGGTTTTAGCAGGTCATATTATACTAAGTTGATCTCACCAAATACAGGATATTAGCTTGGAGCCATCTTTGCCGTTGATGCTGATGCATAATCAGATGATCCTCATTTTTTTGACTTTGTGTTATACTAATGGATCCAATTTTTACCAGTAACAATACGATATATAAAACCTTTCCGACTTTGCGGTTTCACAGCAGACGCTTTTCAATATATCTTGGCTTCAAGTATCTAAGCTTTTGAATCATTCCCGTATTCTTTGCATATTCTTCTTGCGTTTTACACGGATCATCATCGACTTATGCCTTAAAATCTCAGTCTTCAAATTTATTTCTCTTTGCAGAACGCTTTTTACCTTCGGTGTCAAAATGGCCACTTTTAAAATGTGGAAATCAACATTTATATGTTGAAGTAGATGAACTATGGTTGCCATAAGCTTCACATAGTATTCCATGACTTCAGTTAATAGAAAAAAGTCAAATTTTCCGCAAATTCAACTTACTCGTTTTCAATGCCCGAAAATATATTTTGTTCACTTCAAATAGTTTTGTGAAATCTGACATTGCGTGAGTGTTCAATATGAAGTTGTTTACAAATCTATCCGATGAGATTTAATACAAAGTAACACCATCTGTTGTAAATATTTTAAAATAAATTTATAGGCGTCATATAATGTAAAACCGACAAAAAAGATGCTCTATAATTAGGTTTGTTAGTGTTCATCGTCTATATATGAAATATTATTATCTGAAAAAGCATTTCTTGTAGTATGTGTGACAATCTGTACATCGCAATTCTAACAAATAGACTTTCACATTTTTCTATTTACTTAATATGGGCTTTAACAGCGTAAGCCTTAGGCAACGAAGATCTAAGCTAAAGTCGGTCTGATTATTACGTTAATGAATAATAATTTTGCATTTACCAACAGTTTACTGCTGTTGTAGATTAAAGGATAAATATTTTATGACTGGCCAGCCACTGTTTCTTTCTTCTTGTTATCCTGTTCTTTCTTAAATAATTTTGCTCTCTTGAATCATTTTTTCTGCCGTCAATGCGTAGTTAAATTAATTAAAAGTCTCTATGCGTTTAACCATCAAATAGTTAAATTGGCGTCGGGGGTTTAAAAATGAACTTAATTAAAAACACCGCTGTACGCGAAAATTAGTTTAGAACTTGGAATTGACAGAGTAGATTTTCATTCTGGTATCATAGTAAATTGACTTTCCATTGCTTATTCCAATTGTTGTTTAGTTAATTAACAATAATTACAGCTGTTTTATGATCTTCATGTACTAATATAATAGTATCATCACTGAAAATGTGTGTAATTTCAGGATTACCATTGATCTGAAATATTATTGGATAGAAACTGAGCTATATTTTCTTTTTAGCGCAAACGCCGCTGTGCTGTGATGTGATACCATGCTATGATTGACGGTGGCTTTCTTTACCTGACGTTCTTCCATGCTTAATAAAATATAAGAATAAATTTGGTATCATTAAATCCAGGTAATTTTTGATTTATTTTTCGCATATATCTTGTTGGTTGGTGCTGCTGTTTACATATGTCAATCTGCTTGGTATAGCTTTAATCTGTAAACGTGCATAGTCTTCTTATGTGGATATTTTCTTATGCTGTAAGTTGTAATATTATCTTGTCTCCATACTAGCGAGACAAATAATATCGAAAGCCAGTGGTAAATTGTAGAATTCAAGCTTCAAACTACTAATATTATGTCTAAGCAAAAAACGTAACTGCAAATTAATATTATAGAGCTTGATACCTAATTTGATCTAAACTGCAAAATTATATAGTTAAAATTGGCCGAATTTTTCGGAAAAATATACTTATGTCAACGAATGATTCATTGTTAAAATATCTTTAAAATCGGAGATCGACTTCTCATTGCGAATTCCCCTTTATCTTTTGTATTCACTGTAAACTAGAACTAAATTGGAGCTTAGGAAAGATAAGAAAATCTAACGGAACCGTATTAGATAAATACGGTGGTTGTTCGATGCTTATTGATTTTTTTAGTCAGAAATCCATTTCCAACAACATCCAGAAGTTTTTCTTTCCACGAATATGACATTTTCTGAAATGAGAGATACATGCAAACTTACATGACGATGTCCAGTTACCGATTTTAATTTCAGTTGAAGACAAAGCGAGGCAAATCTTCTGGCATGCTTTGATCACTCATATATTCGTGCTTCTGTTTTAAAATCGATTTAAGCCATCTGCAACATTTTCACTGGCTTATAACAAGAATGTTTATTTGCAATCCAATTTTAAGATAAAAAAGGTTTACGTAAAAATTTCAAAAAATAAAATCTAGAATAGAAAACTATTAAAGGACAGTTATCTCACAGCAACAATTAAGACATATTTTCTTTGTTTTCTTTCTTGGTTAATTGACATGTCACCGCTTGTCACGTCGTTTAAACGCTATTTGTAGTTTACTCATCACAGGTTAATGCAGGGTTAATTACTGAAGATGCTGAATTCATTAATGGGATATTTGAGTATTTAACAGATACAATGGTGATCTATTTTTCAGATTCTCATTGACGTTTTCAAATCGCCAGAATTATATGCCAGTTTATTAAGAAAAATTGGGACAATATATCCAATAAACATACTTCCTCGCTATCGATGGCCTCCTTTTCAACAATTCGTCGTTCGATTTGTTCAATTGGCGTCGATAGACATCTACTGTACCTAAATCCCCCTAAAAACCTTGCTAAATCCCCAGATTTTATGGTCATGAATATTTGATTCAGTATCTCTTCCCTTCTTTTTAGATATTTCCAAATGGAATTCTTAGTAAATTCGGGTGGTAGCTGTTTTTACTCATTTTTTACCTTTCCTATCGCGTGTTAGCGTCTAGAAATAGTTGATTCGTCGACTGCATATTGCCTGAAATTTCTTTGAAATCGATCACTGAAATTCATTATATCTCGAACTGTTTTGGCCATCCAGGCCTCTCTTTGTCATTGACACCAAAATTACTACTTTTAAATCGTTAAACCAAAACCAATAATTGAGATTAGAATTGGATTTTGAGTGTTACATGATTTGTAGAACTATCTAGTAATCGTTCCTTCATATTGTTTTTATAACCCAGATTTCCAAAGGGTTTTTGTCTCCTCAACCTCAGGGTAAATCCACTGTTGTCGAGCAGTTGTAATACTGCCTTGCGATACCCCTTGATATACCTTCTCATATAGTCTTCAGATGATCTGATCTTGATACTTTAGATCTGTGTAAATATCTTCATTTCTAATATAGCATGTAATGTTAACATTACTGCAAAGAGATTTATTTTGGTATGTTTGGATCATGTTAATGTTAAATTTCTTGGTTGGAAACATCATTGGTCCCCATTTTTTTGAAAATGACGAAGGTGTTGCAGTTACTGTTACTGCTGAACAGTACCAAGACATGATTCGAAATTTTCTTGTGCTTGAAATGGAAGAGCAAGGACTAGAGGGAATGTGGTTTCAGCAAGATGGGGCCACAGCACTTACAGCTCGTTCAATAATTCAATTATTGAATAACGTTTTTCCGCGAAGACTAATTTCGCGAAGTGGCGATTTAGCATGGCCAGCCAGATCTCCGGATTTAACAGAACCAGACTTTTTTTATGGGGTTTTTTAAAATTAAAAGTTTATGTGAATAAGCCCCAAACGATTCAACACCTTAAAGACAATATTCGCAACGAAATTGAAGAAATTCTGCCGCAGGTGTTGCAGTTGTCATGAAAAATGCCTTAAAAACAGCCGAAAGTTGCATAGCGAATCCCGGTCACCATTTGGAAGATATAATTTTTCAATCATAACGAAAAAAAAAAATGTGAAGACCAAATAAACTTTTTATGAAAACCAAATGTTCTTATCTGTTATTTTAGCAAAGTTATAGGCAATCAAAATGGTAGCGGGACCACGTTGTAGTACTAATTATAACTGACAAGTAGTTAATTTTTTTGTATTAGAGATTTTATTCGCCATTTCTTCAATCACTTCATTAATGTTTTTAATAGCTGTTTGTACTCTAATCATCAGCAAATGTGGCGATTGTTGCCCCTTCATATTTAGGGATATCACTAGTATAGAGTAAAACAATATTGGTCCAAGGATACTCTTTTGTTGTACATCCTCATAAATGAATATTAAATCTGAATATTTGTCGCCGTTTCTTATTCTAAAATGAAGAATGGAAGTAAAGGATTTGAGAATCTAGCTCATCTGTCTTCATAATTTCTTTGCCAACTTGTGTTCCCAAGACTGATTTTATCAAAGGCTTGAGTGATGTCTTTTGTAAAAGTTTTCTTAATTACATCCGTAATACGATATCCCTGATCAGTTGTCGAATGAGTCAGAATGAGTTGTTTTTCTCCGATAATTAGTATAATAGCAAAAAAAGCTTATCTAAAAAATTTTATATAGAGAAATATTAGAACCATGATATTTAACAGTTATGTTAAGCTGTTTAACACCAATAAATATCGCTGATCAAAAGACATATAAGCGCCTAATATTATAACTCTAATATTTACCCTATAGGAACTGATAATTAGAAAGCTCTTAGTCCATATTTTGTGTAAATATTAATTCTTACAATACTGCGGTGAAAAAACCTTGTGAAGTAGTCGATGGCCAGACGACGGCCAGCTGACAAATTAGTATTACATGTCGTGTTTTAACAACTATTGTCTCGATAATGCCACTGTCCACGGCAGCTGTTCAGCTACTTATACTTCGGTTCGACTACAGGCGATTATTTAAACCGTATAAATAATGAAGTGTGTCCAGTCGGTCGAATGACGAGTTTTATGATAGAACTTCAATCTTTGAGCGGTTGGCGCGTTGCGGTCGACGAAGAAGACTTAAAGCCATTAAGTATTGCCGATCGGCGAATGAATAATACCCCATGCATTATTTATTAGGAGAAAATAGTAGAGATGCACTTCGAGAGACCAGAATTATTAGTTGGAAATCAACCTGTCGAGTTTCTTTTATTTATTTGTTTTCAACTAGTATTATTATATAACGAAAACGTGTTTGAAATTCATTTTTACGGCATTACATATCACTACAATAAGCCTAAGCTTAAAATTTTATCTTGGCCATGCAAAGTTTTTGCTCCGAATTTGATGAGATCAACTGAGTCACATTTATTGTGACTTGTATTCATAAGTCATAAGTAAATGCACACTGCGGTTACTCTTTATACAGTATTGAGCTTTGGCAATACTTAGGGTTGTTAGGCTCTGGGGACCGTTGCTAATTGGAATCTCTCATAATGAAAGCTGAAAGAGATTATCGTGTCAATTGATGCAGAGAAATAAATACATCAAACATACATTCATAAATAAATACATACAAAAATACAAAATGCATCAACGAATTTAACTCATAGTGCAAAATACTTCGAAAAAGTGTCAGTGCACCCCAATGTACTTGCCAGCTTAATGTGAGTGACAGCAGTGAAGTGCATAGACTAAAACGCTTACCACCATCTGATCTAATTAATAGAAAAGATATAGATTTACAATAAGATGGTTTATACAAGACATCGCTTACGGATGTCATCTTCTACATATCATGTATTTAATCCACGTATATAACGTTTACCGTGCGTAGAAGAACATGTCCACCAGTGAATATCAATCATCGTCAACTCCCCCAAGCAGGACATCTTAAATATCTTGGTATGCACTTGGATCGACGCTTAACCTGGAAGAAGCACATACTCTCTAAACGGAAACAACTGGGACTAAAATTATATCAAATGTATTGGCTCATCGGGCGCAAATCCAAGTTATCATCAGATAACAAGGTATTGCTGTATGAGTCTATACTCAAGCCCATTTGGGCACATGGAATCCAACTATGGGGTACCGCTAGCAAATCTAATATATCCATCATTCAACGGTTCCAAAATAAGGTGTTGCGTGTTGTGTTGCATTGTTGATGCTCCGTACTATATTTCAAATAAAGTGATACAACGCGATATTCCTCTAAAACCTATAACGAGTGTAATTGTTTGTTTGTGTGAAGTACTTCGAAAGAGTGTCAGTGCATTCCAATGTACTCGCTAATCAGCTAAATATGCGACGTGATAGTGAAGTGCGTAGACTAAAACGTTTAACACCACCTGATCTGATTACTGGACATATATAGACTTTAGAATAAGACTAATTAATTAAGATAATATTTTATACAAAAGATTGCTTAATGAAGTGATTTTCTACATGCCATGTATATATAATATAGACATAAGAAATACTTATTGCCAATAGGGCAGATTGTGGACTCACGAAGAGTAATAAAAAAAATAAAAATAAAAAAAATTATTTAATAAGTATCATAAGAAATGCGCTGTCAAACAAGATCTAACTCCGTTAAAAAATGGACAAACTTAATTGAGTATTATTCATTAAGATTTCCGGACTCTACCCACTATAATTAATACTTACTAATTCATAAACTAAGACTCTTTCTCCACATTCTGATTACCACTCGGCCAAACCAAATCTAAGCTGTCATCATCAACAATAATAGCTTTACCGAATCGTTTTTTTTTTCTTACTGAAGAAAGGAAGAGTTCTATCGGTTTCATAAATGTAGCACAGGCCTTTTTTAAGGTGTGGTATAAAGGGGGTGGTTTCAAATTAAGCAAAATGTGTACTCAGAAAGTTTGCAGAGTTGTTAAAATGTAGAAAATAAAAGGATAGAGCCTTCTGGTTTCAATCGAAAGGAAAAATGGAAATTCCTCAATTCACTGTGTTAGGACCGCTCTTTTCCCTGATGGTACCAGTGTTATTGTTCCTGAGCTGTCATATATTACAATACAAATGGATTGAAAGCAACAATGAAATTCGTCAGCGAATAAAATTAACTATTGGACAAGGCAATGGAAAATCAGTTTAGATACTAGATCTGTCCTATCAGAATCAATTTTATCCAAGTTCCACACACTGCAAATAGTTAGGAACAACACTGGACACGAAGTAAGCACCAGCATGGTAGTACTGGTGTATAAGCAAACCTTTAAACTCATATGGACGTATAGTATTCCTACAGATATGTTGTTGTGTCAAGAAATGTTATCTAGACATAATTCAGCAATTTAACAATTAATGAAGTATTAAAATTGATTATATTCAAAATATATTCAAAATAATGTATTAAGGAACGTAATTCTTTAGAAATAGTGATCATTAACCAGGCCATTAGAAAAATGACCTAGAGCCATGAACAAAGATTTCTTCACCATGTTAACATTGAGATAATCCGGCTTCCTGACAGCACATATTGGACAAATGAACTCAAGAGGACCTTTTGAGCCGGTGTAGTATGGTGTTAAAGTACAAAAACAGAATACAGTGCCAGCTTATACATTAATACTAGTGTAAACAAATTGATAGAACCTTGATAGAAGAGGTCTTCATTCGAAAATCTTAGTTTTTCGTAGTAATTTAATGCATAATATTAGTAATTGGACAAATATTGTTCACATTGTATTTTTTAGTAACTCATTGAGCTATATTTTAGAAAGAATAATAATTGTATAAAAAATTGTTAATTATATTATCTGACTTACTTTGAACAGCTTATGTAGTAATGCTTTTGCTTTCACATATTGGCTGTCAATTGAATATTGGAATGTGTGTTATTGTAATAATTATTATTATTGAACGCTTTTATGCCATAATACGGTTTCCCAAAAAAAACTGATACCGACGATACATTGCACAAAATATAAACGCAAGGCTTAGCTTAAAAATCATACGTCGAGCTTCAAGGCTTGTTTCTTAACCCACACTGTTTGTTTTCATAGGAGGAAAGCTTGGACATTATGGGACAGTACAAACCCGAAATATTTTGTTAAAAAGGTAAAAAAAATACAAAAAACAATTAACAATTTCACCCTATTTATTATAAATACATCATCTGATCCGTTCACATACCGATCTAGTCATCACGCTTTCGCTGCACATGCTTATTCATCATCATTTAACTTTTGTTTTCCTGGGTGCTTAGTAAATAATCTGGGATAATTCACTAACTGTATAGTATTGATCGAATATAAGCATTATAATTAAATAATATCATTCCATTGAGTATTTTTCTAGATCGTTCTTAGATATTAAACCAAATACGAATTAATTAATTGGGACATTTCTGGGATATATACCAAGGGGATATCTAATTGAAAGAAATAATTACCTAATTTAGTAGAATAGAAAAGTACTAATACATTAAACTACTTATATAACATAAGGCTGTTACAAAAGCACTGAAATATAACTGAGTATTAGTTCAATCTTCTGCTTTTTTTGATATTTTAGTTTATTGAGGTAAACAAATATGATTCCGTCTTTTTAAAATATAATTAAAGAAGATGCTTGTGTTCTTCGTAATTGTATGGTAAGAATAGTATAGAGGCGATGACTGTCTATATGGAGATTTTGGTGCAGAGGATAAAGACCGTCGAAAACACAACATCACAACATTTGTAGAAGATGTCGAAGATGTAGATTCAGTACCAAAAAGTACATAATTATATTTGCATACCTAATACTACAGTGTAATATTTAAATATATCTAAAAATCATTAAAAAATCAAAGTAAACAAGAGCTCACATGATGCAGCGGGGCAGAGTTTTTGTAAAGTAGGAGATAAATAAGGATAAAGAACGTCCTGTTTTGATTGTTTCCTTAAATTAGTGTAGTACTTTGATTATTACAAGTTTCTAGTAGTCGTCAAGTGAGAATTCTCCAGTGTAAGTTACTGCATCGAGTCTAAATGTTGAATGGTCTCTCAAAATGTTCTTTCTCTAATAAAAACACAAAAACTATTGACCATCACTGAATATTTAGTGGGCTTTTCAGTCAAAAAAGAATCCTTCGGCCTTTCTCCGTAAATTTGTTAAGCATTTTCACAAACACAAGTGATAGCGGACAAACTTTGATGAATTCACTTAGAAATCATCCAGTAAAATAAAAAAATCTATTTCGAATTTAAATAATGCCTACTTCTATTTAAAAATAATATACTCCAATCTAACGTAGTAATAATTTTTTTTATTGGATGCATGAAGACGGTGAATTAATTTTGACTTTATTCTTTATTTTATATTTTAAAGTCTCCTTTTACGAAGTTTCATTCTCATTTCAGTTTCATTCAGTTTTACGGTCATTCAAAATCATTTTGTGGATTTTTTTAATGTTTTTGTCGGTAACAACCTCTTTTGGGCATCCACTGCATATCAATCCTTGATGGTTGATTTTCCTGGAGCAGTTTCCGGAAACTCGACATCAAGCCAAGTTTTTGGTTCAACTGTATTTTTTTCCCTTCAAAAAGCAATATTTTATCAACACGCGAAATTTCTTTTTATCCATTTTTTTTTTCACAATAACAAAAGTTCGTTCACTCAAAATGCTATAATTCACAAACTAATGATCTGACAGCTGTCAAATTTATACACGCATCTTTTGAAGGTTAGGGCTAACTAAAAAACATATGGATTTAATTTTAGTAACGCCATCTATGTGTCAGGCCGGGGAATTTTTAATGTATTGCCTGCAGCAATTTGTAAATTCGTTTTAGAATCAGACAGTATTTTCCTTTTCATTTTATTTTAGTTAAAAAGAGACACAATGCTGTCTGATTAGTTCGAACACGTAAACGAATGCGCCTATCAAAGTCGTCCAGTTGTCAGACGTATGCAAAATTCTTGAAAGCAATAGTGATAAAATGTTATAACTCTAACCTATAAACTATTGTGGCTGCATAATTAACTGTAGTTTTTAGATGCACTATAATGTTAAAATAAATTATATTTGATAACAAAGCCAAACTGAACCAAAACTCAACAGTGCAACGTTTTGACATCGATGACGCATATACAAATGAACTTTGAATAGGCTATAGTAAATTTTCATCAGAGTAAATTGAAGGTAACAAATCTTAGAACTATATTCAATGGAGATATTGCAATTGGTGTGAGAATTTCTAAAACATTACCAAAACAGTTCCTACAGTAATAATAAAGTTCTTTTCACCATTTTTAGGTACAAATTACAATCGGAAAGGCACGCAGAGAGCCGTGCGCAAAATGTGGCCTCCCCGTCTTCATAGCGGAACGCCTCAACGTCGGAAAGCTGCTCTATCACCGGACCTGCTTCCGCTGCGCCCGCTGCCAGTCCCAGCTTACCCTCGCCAACTACTACGAGACCGAGAGCGGCGAGTTTTGCTGCGAGATCTGTCCGGACGAGGAGAAACTCATCTCCAAGAAGATCTCGTCCGAGCACTCCGTGCTGCTCCGTTCGATGAGCGACGAAGAAAAATCAGCCAGTCTGCTGAGTTTCTCCGAAGCTCCCGACGCCTACAGCACCCACTTCGAGACCGCGCTCGAGTTTCCCCTCGACGGCGAGCTGAAGAAGAGCTTCACCCTGGCCCAGAACGTGTCGAGTCAAGCGCGCTCCAAGTTCTTCAGCAGCCAGCTGGAGGAGTCGGGCAGCGATTCCGGCGGCGAGAATCTGCCGCCGGACCTGCCCAGCAGCAAACCTCCGTCGCTGCCAACCGTGGATCCCGGCGAGAAGAACGACCATTCGATCGTGAGTGAGAGCAGCGGCTTTTCTAGCTATAAGCCGGACTCTAATTTAGTTAGTGATAGTGCTAGTGAACAGACGAACAACCACTTTGTTACCAAAGATAATGTGTCCAGTCCTGGTGGTGTCAGCGTCAGGGCCAGGATGAAATTATTCGAAAATAATGAAGATAAAAAGTCTGATGTAAATAGATTCTCCCCTAGTAAGCAAGTGCCTTTAGCTTCAGCTATTAAGAAGAAAGCCACCGTAGTAGCGATAGATGATTTGGAGGATTTCGACAACGTGAGTAAGAAAAGTGTCGAGTTAGAAGGTGCTCCACCAGAACAAAACTTTACCGCCGAAACACCTATCGTTAAAGATGATATAGTAGAATTCGACGAAAAAACTGATAAATCTAAAGATTCTAATATCGTGCTAGATGATAACGCACAAACTAATGATGAACATATAAGTATTAACTCCGAAACTTCAACCAAATCTGTTGAAACAACAGAACCGATTAAGGAAACAATGATTAGCGAAAAAGTCACAACAAGCATCTCGGACGATAGCTACCTAACATGCAATGATAATGCGCAAGACGAACTGAAAAGCCCCATAATAATAGATGACTCAGTTATTATTATCGAAGACAGTCTTGAAAGACCTTCCCCTAATTTCAAATCGCCAAGGGAAGAAAGCTCTGTGATACATTCAGAAGATTCCAAACCACAAACGGAGGAAAGCTCCGATATGATGCATTCAGAAGAAATGATAATTGCTTCCACTGATTCCAAACCGCAAACGGAGGAAAGCTCTGACGTAATTCATTCAGAAGAGATGATAATTCCTTCTACTAATTTCAAACCGCAAACGGAGGAAAGCTCTGACGTAATTCATTCAGAAGAGATGATAATTCCTTCTACTAATTTCAAACCACAAACACAGGAAAGCTCCGATATGTTGCTTTCAAAAGAAATGATAATTCCTTCCGTTAGTTCCAAACCACAAACGGAAGAAAGCCCCGATATGATGCATTCACAAGAAATGATAATTACTGAGCAATCTGTAGAGGATAACAGCGGAGAACAAATGCAAGTGGATGATAAAGCAAATGAATCATCCGAAACTCCTCTCTCTGACATAGACCCCAATGAATTGAACAAAAACGACTCAGTGGAATCATCATTAAAAGAAGAACTCCACCCGCCGGTTTCAAGCCCGATCGAATCTCCCAAAACTGAGGACCGTTCGGATACCTCGCAAAACGAGGCGAAGACGTATCCGACCGATCTGAATCCGTTTGGAGAGGACGAGGAGGAAAATGCGGGAACTTCGGTAACTTCCGGTTCACTAAATCCATTTGGCGAACCTAATGATGAGGAGGAAGAGGTGATCTCCCCACGGCCAACACCGGCGCCCAGGCCCAAGAAGAAAATCATTCCCACTATGGAGGAGAGGGAGATCGCCGGGACGCCAGAGAGTCTGGCTAGGATCTACACGCAGAGAATCAGTATTAATCCGTTCGAGGACGACGAAGACGTGTTGCAAGAGACCAAGCCGGTACCTAGTCCTCGTCAGAAGAAGAAACTCACGGTACCGATAAAGATCAGTCTCAATCCGTTTGAGAGCGACGAAGAGGAAGACCAAATTGTTCCGGTACCAAAACCACGTACATCCAAGTAAGTTTTTCTTCAAATTTGGGCTAATTGTTATCAGTTTTACTTATTTTGATCTATTAATATACTAGCGACCCGCCCCGGCTTCGCACGGGTGCAATGCTGATACTAAATTAAATACACTACAGAAAAAATATGAACGTTGTATATAAAAACATAGCGGCCCGCTCCGACTTTGCACGGGCATAAAATATATATGCCTATGTCACTCAATGAAAACATGATTAAAATCGATCCAGTATTTTTGGTTCATTCATTACTGCCCTTGGCCTGCACGCATTAAATTTGGAGTAAAACAATTCCTCTTCCCCTATACTTACTATGAAGATTTCCTGCTATCTTTGGAATATCTAAATTCATACAATTTTTATTACATTACACATTTTTAAACGCAAATTTTAAATTTGTAATATCTCCGAAAATATTTGTTTAATTTACATGCTGTAAGGAACCATATTGATCTATATTAATTGCACACTGTATTTAAGGTACTTAATTCGATAAGGATTAATGCCGTATTGCTTAAAATAGCTTCGTAAATAAGCCATTTTCTCACGTAAAAAGTAAACAATAAAAATGGTTAATGTGGGTTATCCCTAAAAGATAAACATATACCATCGCGGACTTTTTTGTAGACCTTTTTATGGTGTACAATACTGTAGTACATTAATTTGATCTAACTCGTAGGGTTAGGCAGCGTTTTTGCTAATTGCTAAATAAGCCTAAAAAAATAGGTTAATTTACGACATCACGTTAGAAACCTCTAAAATTAGCAATGTTGCCTTAGTATATTATGCATGTATTATACATATAAACCTTCCTCTTGAATCACTCTATCTATTGAAAAAAACCGCATCAAAATCCGTTGCGTAGTTTTAAAGATTTAAGCGCACATAGGGATATAGGGACAGAAAAGGCGACTTTGTTTTATACTATGTAGTGATTATTACTAGTCGTTACCGAGTAACTTAACAATTTGTCTCTACAGTAACTTACAACTAAGTACTCGCCTAGGAAGACCCATTGGCCCTTACTTAGTATCTACCAAAATAACAGTTAGTAGCACTTTTCAGTGTCTTTACTACGTAGTATACTTCACTACACAACTGCCCAAGATGACACAGTTTGGTTCTCTTGAACATGCGTCCTATTCCAGTGTTGCCCAAGAGTTGCAGCACTCCAGTATTAACATTCGAGTGGAGTCTTTGGCATTATCTTAATTTCATCTTTGACAGTTGGAATCCGAAGGTCTTGGTGTAAGTAATTGTTCCGATGGCATCTGATTGCATTCATCATTATGTAATACTTGTATTATATTGATATTCTGGCCTTAATTGAATTCCATAGATAGATATAGATTTTAGTATCTTCTTGTACAAGCTATTATGTACCGAGAATTTATATTTTCATCCACATAACCAATAATATTTTTGTACAATTCGAGTTCTGTTCTCTTCTTTTCGATATATTCCTTGCATTATTGAAACATAAACAATTTGATTGTAGGTCATTGCTCATTCCTCATTAACTTTTACACTCCACATCTGGGCCCACTTATTTATATTACTTGCAGTTTTCTGGTTGCTTCTTCGCTATTGGAGACCAACAGCAAGTATCACAGTGGCATCAGAAAATATAACCATAGTACAATATTTTATTTGTGGTATAGTTTTACTTGAATAAGAAAGAATATTAATATAAGCTGGTATAGACCAATTTCAGGCAAAATATATCCTATTAACTTCTACAACTGTTTCTGACGCCATATTATCGTAAAGGCTTTAACTATAAGGATCTTCATCCATCTATGTACTTTGCATTTCTTCAAAACTTCAAAAGCATATTCCAGTTAAGTTCATCTGCTACGGGTAACAGGTACTACGGTATGAATACCTGACATAACAGGTCAGTTGAAAAGTCCCCGGCCTACCATAGATTTTTTTATGCCTACACATTTTTTTGCCAAAATTATTTTTTTTATTCAACATAATTCCTTTCAAGGGTGATATACTGATTATAGCGACCCTCCAACTTTTGGATTCCATTTTTGTAGTACAATTTGTCCTTTGCTTCAAAATAGGCCTCAGTTTCGGCGATCACCGCTTTATTCTACGAAAATTTCTTCCCAGCGAGCAGTCTTTAGACATCTGAGAACAGGAAATAGTTGCTGGCGGCCAGATCTGCAGAATACGTTAGATGCGGAAGCAATTCCAAGCCCAATTCATGGATTTTTGCAATCGTTTTCACAACAGCACTTTCTTATTCTTCAAATGTGGCCGTTTTGGCGATTTCGTCCTTCAAACGGTCCAATAACGCTATGTAATGGTCGCTGTTGATGGTCCTTTCTTTTTAGTAGGTATGGTAGGTAGGCAATGAAAATTATTCCATGCGCATCCCAAAATACAGACGCCATAACCTTTCCAGCCAACTGTTGCGTTTTCCCACGCTTTGGAGTGGGTTCATCGTGTGCAGTCCACTCGGATGACTGTGGATTGGGCTTCGGAGTGAAATGATAGAGCCATGTTTCATCCATTGTCACATACCGTCGCAAAACCTCGGGTTTATTACGCCACTCGTCGTTATTTTTGGTCAAAAGTGAGCTCGCGCGGCACCCACTTTGCACAGAGCTTTCTCATACCCTAATATTCGTGAATGGTATGATGTACACGTTCAGTTGATATCTTTAGATTGTCTGCTATTTCATTCAATTTCAATTTACGGTCATTCAAAATCATTTTGTGGATTTTTTAAATGTTTCTTCGGTAACAACCTCTTATGGCGTCCACTGCGTTCACCGTCTTCAGTGCTCATTTCACCACCTCTAAACCTAGCATACCAATCCTTGATGGTTGATTTCCCTGGGGCAGTGTCCGGAAACTCGGCATCTAGCCAAGTTTTTGCTTCAACTGTATTTTTTCCCTTCAAAAAGCAATATTTTATCAACATGCGAAATTCCTTTTATCCATTTTTTTCACAATAACAAAAGTTGCTTCATGATCCGACAGCTGTCAAATTTATACATGCGTCTTTTGAGGGTTAGGGCTAACTGAAAAACATATACAGATTTAATTCTAGTAGCGCCATCTATGTGTCAGGCCGGGGACTTTTTCAATTGACCTGTTTTACACAATATTTATTTATTAACAAGGTGTTCAGCCAACATCTACTTTTTGTGTGTCTGCATAGTTTCCAACTGAGAGTTGATCAATTCTCGTACCAAAACATCCGCCAATTGCTTCAGTGATGGTGAAGATGAAAATCAACTTCTTACTATCTCCTCTAAAGCTAACCATAAAGGTTCAATTATAATGAAGTCTAGCGATTGTGTTGACCAAGGCAATATTGCTATTCTGCTATTCTCATACTCCTGAAACCAATACTGAACCATTTTGACTGTGTTTATATGGCCATATTTCACAGTAATATAGTGGTCTTCATCACGCAGAACTTCATCATTAAGGATTTTGAATACCACGATACTGTCGCCCAAATCAGACATTTCAAGAAAAGAAGAGGCGACATGATTCACCGAACCATAAACGTTCTTCCGATCATCAATTTTCCAGATTTTATTATCATTGCACCACTTCTTTCGCCGTTAATATATAGTCGATATATAATAATCACAGTGCACCAAGTCTGGAGAGTACACTGTGTATGCATATCCCAATTGAAAACTTCGCTGCTTGAGCTATAAACATGTGCATCATCTTGATCGATTTTTTATCCTTAAACTTATAATATCAGCCCACAATTCAAATTTAATATTTGACACGTTTGTAATATCAAAAAACGGCTAATAGATGATACTGATAGGACTTAATTCCTGGTTATTAATTATTTATAAATAGTTAATCTTTTCATAAAGTTTTTTTTTCAATAATGGAATAAATTATTATAAATAAATATTATAAGTCAATATCAAATGAATAAAGATGTCAAAAATAACGACCTATTAAAGCGAAATATCAATATTTCCATAAACATTTTCAGAAATAATCAAAACACTTCAAATATATTCATATGAAAAAAAGAATCTAAATAGAAAACGAGAATGGATAAAGGATTAAAAAGCTAACAGCATAAAATTTAAAGGATAGAAAGTATTTGGCGGAAAGTAAAAGAACTTGAAAAACAGTACTAACCTCGATCGTACTCATACCGGTACGATATGTATCAGAAATCAAACTTAAAAGTTCACTTTAAATATCTAGGCGAGACAAGAGAAGGCACTCATCAATTAAATCCGTAATGAAACATTTATTTACATTTGAAGCAGTTTTCCTGTTCGATTTATTCCTAATCGCAAGTTGGTTTATAAAAGACTCACCCGTATCACCCAATTGTCGTAACATCATTTTCTAATATTATGAAAATTAATGAATTTATAAATTAATTATTGAATTAATGTCAATAGCCAATGAATAATAAAACGAATAATGATCTAGCCGCAACAGCTGTATGTTAGAAATCATATTGGAACTCTAAAGGGCAAAATATTAAAGTTAATTTCTTACAAATTTATATAATTTTTGTTTTATTCCATTTTAAATATCTATATTTCTTCAAAAAAAACACCCTATATATTCAAATTAATAAGGAAACATTTAGTGAACTCTTTTAAACGCCATATTTTATCAATAGTCTAAATATATAATTTTCCAATCAACCTGTTACCGACTGTAGGTGAAATGACTAAGTTGGCATCAAAAAAACACCGCTATTACTAATTACGTCTCATTAAACATGCCGTCGATATGAAAACGTATATTTCCCACACTGCCCTATTACAAAACCGATCATTACACGACGACAGTTGCACATAAAGGCCGGAAAAAAACGCACGAAGAAGGAGCCCACGCTGACCTGAGGTTCGGTTCAATTGCAACTAAAAACGGTACCAAATGTCCGACATTAGTAGTCTCGACATTGTGGCGAAAACACAACGCGCCTCACCGAAATAAATTAAGCAAAAGTAGCTTCCACTACGCGCTCGTACCTGTTACACCGCGCATAGACGGCCCTTCTTTCCGTTTTCTGTTTTAATTGCTCGTGTCACTGAACTCATTTTTATGCTCCAACGGTACGTCTTTGTCTAGTATTGTTTCGGAAACGTTCCCCCAGGTGCTCGTGCCGTTCACATAGTCGCTTATCAAATTCACCGAAGCCGGGAAGCGGGAGTGTTGTATAAAATATATCGCGATGTGTTTGTAGATGCGAACCGTACGTACGTTGGGTGGGTGTAAAACGTGTCGGTACGGTGTGACGGTTTGTGACCGGTTCATTAAGTATATTTTAATGGGCACTTACTTGTTTCGGAAAGCTTTTCATAATCAGCTATTACCTAAAGTGTTTGCAAATTTGCTATTAAAATTACATGCTTCAAGCATATTCTATATGTTCGTAATTATGTAATTTTTCGTCACACTGAAGTCAATCAAATACTAAAATAGATATTATTATGTCAATTTCTCTACTTTCCTTGTTTGTCAATATATATTAATTATCCATATTAATTATGGCACATTATCAGCCCACCAAATCTATAAACCATTATTTAAATAAAATTTTAATAAAATATGTATTTCAAAAATAATTGTTAGAAAAATCATTCACGTGAGTACTTTCCTTACAAGTTTATAGTCACCGTTTGTTATTCCTTATTTGACATAACTACTTAACGTTATCTACAAAATATTTAAATCTGTTGTACTTATCATCTGAATTCATTATGCAAATTAAGCAAACATTTCTCGTGGGAGGTAAAGCTACTGTCCAAAGCATTAATTTTCTTTTTTGATACTTAAACAATCAGAACTAATAGCATTTTAAAACGATTGTTCTGTGATAATGAATAAACGTTTATAGAAGCTCCACAGTTTCCGAGGCATTCTACCACAATTAAAAACTTCTTGTTTATTTCCCTATTGTAAGTCCTAAAATGTTAAAATATCGCGTAACGAGAACTTCGGGTTCGTCAACCATGCCAAAAGATCTTAAGATTGTTGATACCATATCCATTACTAGTAAAGATTCTGCATATTCTTCCAGTTTGTAGGTAATCGTAAGAACTTTTGTAACAGAACTAATTTTGTGTCTTATTTACAGATCCACTATTTCCAGTCTTCCAGAAGCAAAATCTAGAGATGCTCTATCAGTTGCAAGTAGAGGTAGTCATGGAGGCTCGAATTCTTCGATTTCAAGCGGTAGTAATATGGGTAGCGCGAGGAAGAAGAAACCAGCGCCGCGACCACCAATGCCTTTTAGAACTGATCATTCAGCTTCCAGTAGTGTTACAGCAAGTCCAAATCCTAGTGTCGTAAGTTCTAAAAGTATGAAAGCCGTGCACTCTGTTAAATGTGTGTTATTTTTTTAGGTACATTCTCCTAATCTATCTGGCACAATTCGTAGCAGAAAAACCAAACGTGCCCCGCTTCCACCAAACGCTTCAACGCCAGCCCATGATCCCAAAGAAGTTTCTGATAGATTAACTAATGAAATATCTCCAATTTATTCGCACGACTCCTTAACAAATGTTGCAGAAAACGAAGATATTTCCAAAGATAAAAATACGAAAGATGAAGAGAACCGAAATCGCCAAAGTCTCAATCTCAGCAATGAAAATAGTATGTACACCATTCGGCCACGGAATTATATTTTTAGTAATACGTTATTGGATTTTTAGATGATAATGATACAGATAGCAATTTGTCTGTACCAAATAAGAGTACTCTAGGTAGGTGGAAGAGGAAAAAAGGTCAAGCCCCATCGAGACCAATACCACAAAGACGAATTGTTAAAACGCTTCCCATGTCTGAGATCAGGAGAGAATTAGACACAATTGAAATACAGCAACAAGGATTAGAGAAACAAGGTGTACGTCTTGAACAAATTATTCGAGAAAAATGTGAGGGTACAGAAAGTTCTGCAACAGGTATAAATAGTTATATCTTTAATAATGACATATTTATTTAACAATCCTGAATCTCAGATGATGTACCCATTGAAGTTGAAGATCTAATATTACAACTCTTTGAACTGGTAAATGAAAAGAACGAACTGTTCAGGAGACAAGCAGAACTGATGTATTTGTAAGTGTTACCAAATTAATATCAATCTTTTGTTGTTAATTTTATTCCAAAATGAATTTATTGATTAACATATATAATGACTTACAGGAGACGGCAACAAAGACTGGAAGAAGAGTATGCGGATGTTGAGTATCAAATTCGTTGTTTAATGATGCAGCCTGAGGCAAATAAAACTGATTCAGATAAGGCAAAAGAAGAAGTCCTAATTAATAGGTAAGTTTTCCGCAAATATTTTCAGAAAGTTACACATCTTGATTTTTCTTAAATATTTTTAGATTAGTAGAAATAGTAGAGAGAAGAAACGAAATCATTGAGTGTCTTGAAATGGATAGAGTAAGGGAAGCTGAAGAAGACAACAGTATAAGTAGTCAGCTAAATTTATACAGCATGAAAAGAGATGGTGACAAAGATCAACCCAGCTTTGAAGAAAAAAAGGAAAAGAAAAAGAAATTGAAGAAAATAAAGAAAATCATACCAAGTCTACACAAGCACAAAGAAAAAGAAAAGGATTATAAAGCTGATATTGACAAAGATGTAGATGAAACTGAGTCGAGTGCAGAAAAGAAGAAAAAGAAGAAATTTTTATTCTAATTAATACTTAATAATAAGTTTTCCAATTATATGCGCAAAATTTTAGTAATAATTATTTTGGTTGAAGTTTTTTTATATGTAGATAATTTGTTAATTTTTTTGTTTATCACCAATTGTTACTTTAAGTATTTAGATACTAAAAAAATTGTTTCCATACTAAGTAAGATTATATATTTTTGTGATTTTTGTTTTACTACTTAAAATATATTTTTTACCTTATGTTATATGTTTTTTTAACATAAAAGCTTTATACAATATAGAATATGCTATCAATGAAATAAATTAAAATACTGTTCTATATTATTACTGTTTAACTTTTTTGAAGGAAATAAGAAAGAAATTTACCTTTAAGTACCAATTATATATTTATAAATCCATTTGAGCTTAGTATATTCCATAAATTATCTTAAAACACAGATTAACGTCTTTTAAACCCATACTTTTTGAGTTCATAAAATAGATCTGTCTTTGAGCTACCGAGATTAACAATTTTCGGACATCCGTCCCGATCCTTCTCCTGTATTGTACATTCTTTGCAGTAATAAGCATCTGAAACACCAGGGCCGCCACAAATAACACATCTTCCTTGGTACGATCCATAGTTACACTCGTCACAAATTCTCACAAGAGTAGAAGGTCTCACATAAGAGTCACAAATGACACATTTGCCATCACACTTTTCACACAGGCGACCTATGGCCACTCCCGGTTGTTTTCGACAAAAAATTAGATCGGGATGATGTTTTGCCATCTAAAATTGTATTAAGAGTATAACTTTCCATTAAACATATATGAAAACCATTATAAATAAAAACTTTATTACAAACCTTTATTCGTAAATATCTCCCCAAATGTTTGTACACTTTCCACTATCAAAACAAAAATCTAAATATAGGTTATCTCAAAATTCTTCCGCCAAAAATTAAATAGCGACGTTGCCAATTATTACATTTTATACACAGTAATTAGAAATATAATTAAATAATTGTTTAAAAAACGTAAAACAAATATACTGCAACATTTGATCTAATTGTAATTTTATTTAATATAAAAGTTCTATTTAATTATCTTAATCAAACATTTAAGGCTATTATTCCTAAAATAACTTATCTGCATATACTGTCCCATGACAATAAAGCTGACTGTGAATATTGAAAAAAAAAATTTAGTTATAACATTCTACTGCGAAATAAGTGTTACAAGTTTAAATCATACTAAATTTTATTCAATAAATATATTGACATACAATTTAATATAAGTGAGGATATATTGTTTTATTTTTTATTAATACATATACCTGGAAACAATCAAATGGATATAAATATTGAATTCTTTGATATAAACAAGTATAAGCACAGCTAATTAAAGGCATATTGATATAAACATAAATGAAATTTTCTTGACTATCAAATGATATAGACTTTGATTGTTATTAAAGTTTTTCAGAACCATTTAATACTAATTTAATTTTTTACATATAGATAGTTTGTTACTTAAGTGTTCTTATTCCATTATTTATCATTTTATTCTTTAAAACAAAAGACTTTTGTAAAAATATTAATATCAAAATATTAATTACTACAAATTGCTAAATAATTAAAAATATTATGACTATTACTATACTTTTTGTAGAACTGAAATACGATCCTTTTTTTTATTCACATTTATCAATTCACTTTTATTTAACTTTGTTTATTTCTCAAAATAATCTTAAAATAGAGATTATCGTCTTTTAAACCCATACTTCTTGAGTTCATAGAATAAATCAGTCTTTGAACTACCGAGATTAACAATTTTCGGGCACCCGTCCCGATCTTTCTCCTGTATTGTACATTCTTTGCAGTAATAAGCATCTGAAACACCAGGGCCGCCACAAATAACACATCTTCCTTGGTATGATCCATAGTTACATTCGTCACAAATTCTCACAAGAGTAGAAGGTCTCACGTAAGAGTCACATATAACACATTTGCCATCGCACTTTTCGCATAGACGGCCTATGGCTACTCCAGGTTGTTTTCGGCAAAAAATGAGATCCGGGTGATGTTTTGCCATTTTTGCTAAAAAAGCGATAATAAATCTTACGATAATATTATAATTATATAAGCATATAAAGCCTATTAAATCAAAATAGCTTACCTCGTTTCTAAACGAATATCAGTAACTTTGTGTGTGTTTTAAGAATACCCAAGAAATAAACATAACGAAAAAACACTTAACCTTAAAAACCAACGTCAAAAATGTCATTAGAAAGCGACGCTGCCAGATGTTATATTTTATAATTTTTGAAGAGGAATAATCAATATTTTATTTTGAATAAAACAGAAATTATAATATATATAAATTTATACATATATAATTTAAAAGTACATTGACATATTTGATTTCTTTAAGCATTTTATCCAAACAGGGCTCTCTCCCGGCGACGACCAATTATTTCATAGTAATAGGTCTATTGTATAGATGTCACCACATGCATAACAAATCAATTTGTCAAATTTTTATTTAACTTTATTTGTATAATTTTTTATAGAGATATAACATGGAAAAGCAAACACGCAAATGGCCAATATTTGCACCTTTTGAAGTAGTAATTCATAACACACCAAGCAATTGTTGGGTCTCATTTTTAGGCAAAGTATTCGATATTAGTGAATTAATCAAACAATATGATGGACAGCGTTGCATTAAACCATTGTTAGCAATGGCGGGCAAGGATATAGGTCATTGGTTTGATCCAAAAACAGGCGATATTCAACATTATATCCATCCAGAGACAGGCGTAAGAGTACCGTATTGTCCACATGGTCCTTTGCCTGATGTAAGTTTTATAGTACCTGCAACTTCATGGAGGCCATTAGAGAAACTTCCATGGTGGAAAGATGAAAAGTGAACTATATATTTTTTTGGTGTTAGAAATGTAGCAAAAAATAAATTAACATTTTAGATACCAAGTAGGATTACTGAGTAAAAGGGTACGACCGTTAAGAATAATAAATATGTTGACACTGTCAGAGGTGACAATAAATGTGTGTTGTGAAGACACCTTTCATAGAATAATGGAAAGATATCAATTGTTTAATAGCGACGCTGACAGTTATGTTTGGCGGTAAGTTATACTATTGGATTTACAGTTCTCAATGTCAGAGCTGTTGCAGATATATAGACAAAAATATAGATATGAGTAAAACATTAGACGAAAATAATATCCCCGACGAAAGAGATATTTTTACCGAAGTTGGTCTTCCGCAAAATTTTTATGTGCCCAGTATATTTCTTTACTACAGCGATGATTTAAAATGGGCTATGTTAGACGATGATTGATTAATATTGAATAATTTTTATGTCACATTTATGCTAATAGCAACGACATCAACATGACATTGACACGACAAACATTGACAGTTGAAACTGGAAAATATATTATTTTAATTTATTTTTTATCTGTTTTCAACAAGTAAATGATAGTTTTTGTCGAAAATTTTGTTTAAAGTATAAAAATAACAGATGCCCTAAATACTGCTTTGCTAGAATATAATTGGATATTTAGAAATTCTTGACATAAAAAAAATTCATTTGTTTTAATTTCTGATTAAACTGATTAATCGCAATTTCTAACATGATAATTATTATACGGTAAGTATCTCTAACGGTAATCTAGAGCGATAGAGCTTGTTTGAACTAAAACCTTTTATTTACCAAACATACTTTATTTCAGAGACATTGTTACGGTACCATAACTTTTGGAAAATGTTTTCCATGGCTATCTATGATATCAGATTCGATCAATCCGATTTTTAAACAAACAATGGCCTACAGCATGGAAATTAGTTACTTCTTAGTGCTCTCGATACGTCATAACTCTGAATTTAACAAAATAAATTATTTGATACCCAAAGCATATTTTACACACTAAAAATAAACCCAATAAAAACCCCGGCAACGTAACAGTTACAATTAAATAGTATCAACACAAAACTCTCTAACGCATTTGACTTTAGGATTTTCGCCAATGGTAATCACAAATATCAAGCGGTGATTTGAGATTTGTCAAAACATGCAAAGCGCTAAAACAACGTTCTAATTATTGTCACTAATATTTTGAAGAATTTTCAGTACATTTGACAACCTGACGAATTTTATAGACTGATTAGGTTGCATTGAACAGACCTGATCGGACTCGTCAGCATCGTATCTCTTTTCAGTTAGGATGAAATGAGAGAGGAAAATACAATCTGATATAATACAAGCGCATTTACAAATTGCAATTGGCAATAAATTCGAGGTCATAATGACCTACATTCAATCTTATTTTGGACCGACTTCTAAGGCAACTAATAGATTATTTTTGCGATTTTGTAGAAAGGAATATTTGCATTTCCATTTATATAAACGATAACTAAATTAAAAGAACATATATATATTAAACAAAACCATTTTTTATTTGTGGGTCGAGATTTTTGGAAGTGCAGCTATGTTTGCAGCATGGGTTTAATCAGTTTTACATTAAACTCCGATAACTCGTCTGCATATAGGTTAGACGAAAACAACATCTGACTATTTTTTCATTTTAAAAAAGTGAGAAAAGTTGGTAGACAATATATAATGATCAAGATATTTTCCACGCAGTTAGTCTAAATCAGTGGATTCGGGAAATAAAACTATTTCTGACAGCAACTCACATAGAGACTCGTTTTTCCAAAAAATATAAAAAATATTAAAATACGAGTTTATAATGTCTGCTGGACACTACATCCTAGCGAATTTCTTCCAGACGGTAGAGCTCTAGTATTAAATACGGAGTTTTCCAACAAGATGAGATTAAAAAGAAGAAATACATGCTACTATAACTATCACTGAAAATACCTGCGCAGAAATAAATACCGGCGCTATATACTGTCCACCAAGACATAAAATGGTATCACTAAATAATAATATAGAGATTTATTTTCAAAATTGGGCTCAAGGTTTATTATTGGAGGACACTTTAATGTTAAACCCGTAGCTTCAGGTTCACGATTTATAACCCATGATAAAGGAAATTAATTATTCATAGCAATTAATATTACAAATTGTAAATATCATGTGGTGCGTGAATCCACTTAATGGACCACCAACGATAATAAAGTGCCAGACACTCTAAAGATATCAACTGAATGTGTACATCATATCATTCACTAATATTTGGGTATGAGAAAACTCTCTACACAGTGGGTGCCGCGCGTGCTCACTTTAGACCAAAAACAACCACGAGTTGATGATTCGGAACACTGTTTGAAGATGATCAAGCGTACTATACCCGAGTTTTTGCGTCGATATGTGACAATGGATGACACATGGCTGCATCATTTCACCCCGAAGTCCAATCGACAGTCATCCGAGTGAACTGCACACACGATGAACCCGCTCCAAAGCGTGGGAAAACGCAAGAGTCGGCTGGCAAGGTTATGGCGTCTGTATTTTGAGATGCTCATGTAATAATTTTCATTGACTACCTTGAAAAATGGAGGACCATCAACAGCGACTGTTACATAACGCTATTGGACCATTTGAAGGTCGAAATTGCCGAAAAACGGCTGCATTTGAAGGAAAAGAAAGTGCTGCTTCACCAAGACAATGCACCGTGTCACAAATCAGTGGAAACGATGGCAAAAATCCATGAATAGGGCTTCAAATTGTTCAGCCACCGTATTCTCCAGACCTGGCCCCCAGCGACTATTTCCTGTTCTCAGATCTAAAAAGAATGCTCGCTGGGAAGAAATGTTCATCGAATGAAGAGGTGATCGCCGACACTGGGGCCTATTTTGAAGCAAAAGATAAATCATACTACAAAAGTGGTATCGAAAAGCTGGAGGATCGCTATAATCAGTGTATCAGCCTTGAAGGGAATTATGTTGAATAATAAGAAAACCAATATTGCCAAAAAAATGTGTTTTACTATGGTAGGCCGAAGACTTTTCAATTGACTTGTTATGTAACTTGTTTACTTGTTTACATTGATTCTTTGCATTTCCATTAATGAAGGTCGTTTATCACTTATACATGAAAGCACGTAATATGTCTTCCATTAAATTTCTAAATTATTCTCTCACTAATGTTCCATTCAATAAACGTATCCGTCCTGGTATCCATTAATTACCTTCTTCACCCCATTTCTTTCCTAGTAATCGGGTCTGTCTGGTCGTACATTTATTTCTCACGCACCTCACAGTATATGTTAAATGTGCCGCTTATTATTTTTCAAATTAATTCCAACAACGCCATGTGCTATACTTTGGTTACGGTCGCTCGTATATAGATGGCTATCGTCATGTGGCGTTCCACTCCGCGTTTTAGTTTAAAAAGAAGTTCCTCACTTCGCTGACCTCACCTGTGCATTACCGTCGTCTGCAGGAAGTTGATGAAACAATCATTAACTATTCATAGGTACAACGAATAATCCATATGGTTGGATCAAAACAACATTATTATTGTACGATATATCACTACATAGTATAAAACAAAGTCGCCTTTTCTGTCCCTATATCCCTATGTGCGCTTAAATCTTTAAAACTACGCAACGGATTTTGATGCGGTTTCTTTCAATAGATAGAGTGATTCAAGAGGAAGGTTTATATGTATAATACATGCATAATATACTAAGGCAACATTGCTAATTTTAGAGGTTTCTAACGTGATGTCGTAAATTAACCTATTTTTTTAGGCTTATTTAGCAATTAGCAAAAACGCTGCCTAACCCTACGAGTTAGATCAAATTAATGTACTACAGTATTGTACACCATAAAAAGGTCTACAAAAAAGTCCGCGATGGTATATGTTTATCTTTTAGGGATAACCCACATTAACCATTTTTATTGTTTACTTTTTACGTGAGAAAATGGCTTATTTACGAAGCTATTTTAAGCAATACGGCATTAATCCTTATCGAATTAAGTACCTTAAATACAGTGTGCAATTAATATAGATCAATATGGTTCCTTACAGCATGTAAATTAAACAAATATTTTCGGAGATATTACAAATTTAAAATTTGCGTTTAAAAATGTGTAATGTAATAAAAATTGTATGAATTTAGATATTCCAAAGATAGCAGGAAATCTTCATAGTAAGTATAGGGGAAGAGGAATTGTTTTACTCCAAATTTAATGCGTGCAGGCCAAGGGCAGTAATGAATGAACCAAAAATACTGGATCGATTTTAATCATGTTTTCATTGAGTGACATAGGCATATATATTTTATGCCCGTGCAAAGTCGGAGCGGGCCGCTATGTTTTTATATACAACGTTCATATTTTTTCTGTAGTGTATTTAATTTAGTATCAGCATTGCACCCGTGCGAAGCCGGGGCGGGTCGCTAGTATAATAAAAAATAAAAAAATAACTTATATTGGTCGATAGTCTATCACACATAATCTATATAATATAATCATTCCAATAAAACAGCCCTTGCACGTCATCAACACCGTCGAACGTATTGCCAAATTCAGTTTAAAAAACGTAAAATCCCTTTTAAACTCGGTGTATATTGCTCTCTCATTTTATAAATTAGAAGAGCTGTAGTTAAAAAGAGACAGAATCTAGTGTGAGAATGTAATCAGTCTATAAAATTTCGATTTGTGGTAATATTGGTCGACACCGTTGTAATATGTCATATAATAAAACAACGCTAACCTACAACTTATTATGGCATTAGGTTAGCATTAGATATACTATAATGTTAAAATAAAATATATTTCTTAAGTTATTTTTCTTTCATTATTTTATTTACATTAGCATTTTCTTACTCGCCTAACGGAAACAACTTGGACAACTCCATCAACTCCACCAAATGTATTGGCTTATAGATATTATTGTAAAAATCTATACTCAAGCCTATTTGGTCATATGGAATCCAACTATGGGAAACCGCTAGCAAGTTTAATATGTTCATCATGCCACGGTTCCAAAATAAAGTGTTGCGTGCCATTGTCGATGCTCCGTACTATTTTTGAAATGAAGTGATACAACGCCATATTCCTCTAGAACCAATAACGAGTGTAATTCAACGTGTTTGTCTCAAGTACTTCGAAAGAGTGTCAGTGCATCTCAATTTACTTGCTAATCAGCTAAATATGCGAAGTGACACTGAAGTGTGTAGACTAAAACGTCTAACACTATCCGATATGATTATTGGAAATATATAGACTTTAGAATAAGCTTTGAAATAATATTAATTAATTAATGAAGTGATTTTTTACATGTCATTTATATATATAACATAAACATAACAAATACTCGGGGCAGATTGTGGTACAGTTAAAAGTAATAAAAAAAGTATGTTGTTGTCACGGTCAATATAAAAGAAAATTAGAATTTCGTGCGGCAAATCCTATATTTTAGCTCCAGGTCTTGTTGTTGAACTGATAATTGTGATTTTCTTTCAATTAACCAATACATTTTCCTATATTTTAGCTCCAGGTTTTTCCTTTTGTTTTATATCTTCATTCTAGCGAAGTTTTGCATCAAGATTCATTTCGAGATACTTAGCGTTGTTGCTACATGTAATAATTTTATTATTTATTGTTATTGATGCTTGTGCGATCTGATTATACGTGAACTGCGCATATACGTAGATTTACTTTCGTTAATTGTAATATTCTAGCTTTGGGTACAATTATTTATAAATCCACTTGCTTGTAATTTTCGTGTGGCTTCTTCGCTATTGTCTCTAATAGCAAGAATCGCAGTGTTATCGGTAGCCACGGAGATATTGTTCAATTGGTATATCATATGTGTAATATAGGTAAAGAATTAGCCCCATTACAATTCCTTGTGATACATCTGCTTCAGCTTCTTTTGCTGTAGAATAGTAATCTTGTTCGGCTCTATATATTATGATTTTAATAATTCAATGTGTTGTTTTCGTAATATTTCCTGTAGCTTATGAACAATGCCTTTACCTTACTCAAGGCTTGTGCTACATCTAAGAATATAGGCTGAACGTATTTTTCTACCGTTATAGGCTTTTTCAATTACATCTCTTATACTATGAACCCAGTCAATTTTTGAATGTTTGTTAATAAAACCAAAATGGTGTCTATTTATTAGGTTTTATTAGATATTATGCATTAATCAAGTTAAAGAGTTTTATAATTCCATTTCTTGGTAGTTTAATTGCAGATATTGTCCTGATATTAAGTCATAGCCAGATGATATCTTTGGATTATTGTCAACTTTGGTTACTTTTTTCGACGTGACTATTATGACATTCCATGTCCCTTAAATTTTAGTAAATATTAATTTTGTTTCATTTTTATTGGTTTTCCATAGAGAATAGTCTATTTTCTTCTCTTCTGTTTGATTTCTCAGATAGTTATTTATGGATTTGTTTTTATTTTGCGGTATTTCCCTTTTAATATTTTGAATTATACTATTTAATTTTTATTTCAGACGTTCTATTTTGTTCGTAGCGTAAGGTCTCGATGTAGGTAGTCAGTCCTATAGTACTTGGGTGCGCCCACAACACTTCTCAGGACTTTGTTCTGAAAAATTTGTATTTTCAGCTATCATTTCCTTGATTTGAAGAATTGAACAACGAATTCATCTAAATGTACCCCTCAAGACAACTGAACAACTAAATTGTGAAGCAGAAAAATTCGTAGTAGATATACTCCAGAAACTAAATGTACAATTAAAGGAACTAATAATCCAAACCAGGTGAAGGAAATGGTAGCTAAAAACCAAAAATTACGAAAAAAATGGCAACAAAACAGAATACCTGAAAATAAAAACAGTTTAAACAATATAACCCAAAGACTGAAAAGAGAAATACTTGAAATTAAAAACAAAATCATAAATGACTATCTGAGAAATTTAACACATGATAAAGCGCTCAGTACATCTATAAGAGAACTATATAGGAATTGGGCACGTGAAAATCACCAAAAAACAGAAGCATTTGCTGAATATCTAGAAAAAAATTTCAAACCGAACGAAACTAATATTGAATATAATTTACTGGACATAGAAGCTGAAAATTCGATGATTGAATTAGTCACGCCGAAAGAGCTAACCAAAGTTACTAAAACTGACATTAACCCCAGACAATCACCACGATTAACGATTTAAGAACATTACTGCAAAAACTACCAAGAAAGGGAATTAAAAAATTCACCAACTTGATCAATACAGCATTTAGATTAAAATATGTCCCAGACATTTGGAAGATGGCGGAAAATATAACGATCCTAAAACCTTGGAAGACAACAAACGAATAATACTATCATTCCATATAGCAACAACGCTAAATATCTCGGAATGAATCTTGATGCAAAACGCTTTAAGGAACATATAAAGAAGAAAAAAAAAGAACTGGAATTGAAATATAGGAAAATGTACTGGCTAATTGGAAGAAAAACACAATTATCAGTACATAATAAATTGCTATCATATAGGCAAATACTGGAACCTATATGGACATACGGAGTTCAATTATGGGGATGTTCTGCAAAGAGTAACATAAATAAAATACAATTTTTTCAGAACAAAGTACTGAAAAGTGTTGTGGGCGCACCCAAATATTACAGGACTGACTACCTACATCGAGACATTCAGGTACCTACAGTCACTCAAGAAATCAAGAGAATTATAAGGGGGCATGAGAAAAGACTCCATTCTCATGAGAATATTGAAGTACTGCAGCTTTTGGATACCACCAGAACAGGACACAGACTCAAAAGTATCAAACCATCAGATCTTGTATATTGTTGTATGTAGTGAGGTGCATATAATAAAAAATACAACAGTGCCATGTATAAATATTATTTCACCAGAGACTGAAATGTCCGATGGGTCCTCCTAGTTATATACCTAAATTTAAATTATCGTAAAGACAAATTGTAGGTTAGACGGAAACGACTAGTAATAATATAATAATTAAGTAATAAATAATAAATTTCCTTGATTTCTTTCGGGTATTTAATTCTACTCTTAATTTCTGGAGTATTATTGCAAATAGAGAAGACTGACAAAGTAAGTTATGCTCTACTTTAGATAGTAAGTTAGATTTTCCTAGATTTCCGTAAAAAATGATAACAAAGAAGACGAACCTGAAATTGAAAGTTCGCTATTCGTTCGATATTTTAAATTTGTCAATATTGTTTTCAAAAAAGTTTGATTTTGCGTCTGATCTAACATGATGTTTCTACCATCGAGATGTTATTGTATCAGATATAATTACGTTTTCGTCGTTTTGTCGCAACTTAAAATTAAGATAGGTAGACTTGGACCTATTAAGCTGTATTCCCCAGTCTCTAGTCCATTTGGAGATTTTGTTGACAGCCACTTGTACATTTTCTAGAGTCTTAGTCCTAGATCTGTCTTTTTATACTTGTTCTGCACTTTAAGAACAATATGTAGGAACAATTACTAGCTAGTTGTAGTTAATAGTTAATAACTTATTGTAGTTTGTGGCATGTTATTTTAAATTAAAAAAAATTTTTTCACCGTACTACAAGATTACTTGTAAATTAACGACCGATATGACAAAAAAAATACGAGACAAAAGTCACTTTAGCCTTATATCAGTACAAAAATAAATTCGACCATATCCATACGAAGAGAAAAAAAAACACTATTATATCACGAACGCACTTACACATGGCCTGCTCGATGCCATTCGGTTGCATTTAAACGGGGACCCATTCCATCGGAATCAGCATTTCATTCTGACAGTAGCTATTTTGATATATATTTTCGATGCCAGTGGAGGCCAACTGCAAGATAAAGTATTATTTACGTCCCATATAAGCGCGTTGTTCATGCTAGGCCTATCGCCGATAAACGGATTCGGTTTTTCATGGTTTTTTTTCTCTCCTTTCCTCGCCGATAATTTAAACAAAACGGATGTCGGGTTGTCGGACGGTCATTGAGTGAAACAACGCGTA
Source organism: Rhynchophorus ferrugineus (assembly GCF_030347505.1). NCBI lineage: Eukaryota > Metazoa > Arthropoda > Insecta > Coleoptera > Curculionidae > Rhynchophorus > Rhynchophorus ferrugineus. Next base: position 9,825,868 of record NW_027472581.1, on the reverse strand, counting down.
AGTTATTTTCCACGATTCTTAGTGATAACCCATTCGTAACCGACGCTGCGTTGTGAAACCGAAAGTGGTGCCACGGGTCATTTGGTGCGCGTGTGAATATTGGGACGATGTCGAAGCTTCCATTGTATTTCGATATTTACAGGTAGGATTTGATACGATGATCTAGTTTTTATTCGTGATCAAAAATTATTTGCTGTTACTAATTTTCCTAAAGAATAATTTCTTTTATTATATAATTATTAGATTGTTAACAGTCATTTCCGTCTAATCTACAATTTGTCTTTATGATGACTTAAAGCTAGATATATAACTAGGAGGATCCATCGGCCCTACTCAGTTTTTGTTGAAATAATGGTTATACATGTCACTGCTGTATTTTATATTATACTAGCGACCCGCCCCGGCTTCGCACGGGTGCAATGCTGATACTAAATTAAATACACTACAGAAAAAATATGAACGTTGTATATAAAAACATAGCGGCCCGCTCCGACTTTGCACGGGCATAAAATATATATGCCTATGTCACTCAATAAAAACATGATTAAAATCGATCCAGTATTTTTGGTTCCTTCATTACTGCCCTTGGCCTGCACGCATTAAATTTGGAGTAAAACAATTCCTCTTCCCCTATACTTACTATGAAGATTTCCTGCTATCTTTGGAATATCTAAATTCATACGATTTTTATTACATTATACATTTTTACACGCAAATTTTAAATTTGTAATATCTCCGAAAATATTTGTTTAATTTACATGCTGTAAGGAACTATATTGATCTATATTAATTGCACACTGTATTTAAGGTACTTAATTCGATAAGGATTAATGCCGTATTGCTTAAAATAGCTTCGTAAATAAGCCATTTTCTCACGTAAAAAGTAAACAATAAAAATGGTTAATGTGGGTTATCCCTAAAAGATAAACATATACCATCGCGGACTTTTCTGTAGACCTTTTTATGGTGTACAATACTGTAGTACATTAATTTGATCTAACTCGTAGGGTTAGGCAGCGTTTTTGCTAATTGCTAAATAAGCCTAAAAAATAGGTTAATTTACGACATCACGTTAGAAACCTCTAAAATTAGCAATGTTGCCTTAGTATATTATGCATGTATTATACATATAAACCTTCCTCTTGAATCACTCTATCTATTGAAAAAAACCGCATCAAAATCCCTTGCGTAGTTTTAAAGATTTAAGCGCACATAGGGATATAGGGACAGAAAAGGCGACTTTGTTTTGTACTATGTAGTGAAGCACCTCACTACACAACACTATACAAGATCTGAGGGTTTACTTTTTGTGTCCTAGTCTGGTGGTATCCAAAAGTTGCAATATTTCAATATTCTCATGAGAATGGAGTCTTTCCTCATGCCCACTTGCAATTCTCTTGATTTCTAGACTGACTGTGAGTATCTGAAGGTCTCGATGTAGGTAGTCAGTCCTGTAGTATTTGGGTGCGCCCACAACACTTCTCAGGACTTTGTTCTGAAAAATTTGTATTTTATTTATATGTCAGATTTTTATGTCAGAGATTACTAAATACATTGTGAAGGGCTCAAATTCTCACAAAGCACCGAAAAGATAATAAAAACATCAATAATACGTTAATTTGTTGCATTTCAACTCTCTCCTATCATAGTCACATTGCACATTGTGTAACTGTATATATGTCTCAAAACAAACAAAACTGTCCATACAATAACGACCTCTATATCAAAATAAGATTGTCATATCAGTTTATTGACAAAAAAATATATGTTATTGAAGTTAAACTGCCAATAAATATACTGAGTAACCGCAAAAAATATTGCGGGATAAGATTGATGGATAAGACGTGGAATTACATTTCAAAATATTGACTGAGCTTACAGTTTACTTTAATATTATAAGTTTAAATGGAAGTGCCGGGTTATAGCAGAATGTTAGTGTCATGAGGTACCTTAAAAGAAACCACATACAAGAAAAAGGGCGTCGGTCAGAGCTGCACCTGGCCCTAAAGAATTTCGAAAGCACATGTCGGGACAGATGCGAGGCGGACTTGTGCTTCCATGGTTGATTCTCTTCATCCGGTTTCAATGGTTTTCGGATTTTTGTATAATGTTTTGTATCTGAGGGCACCCCCGCTATATTTCAAGATTTATCGACCTGAAATGTTTCGGTGATATTTTTGTCAACATGATAACTAATTTATTGCTATTTTCTTACAGGAAAGTGCTGAAATGTACAAAGTCTGTATGTACAAAGTAACTTTGAATAGACTATAGATATATTTTCTGTGTATTCAAATGTTAGGAAAAATTGTTTTACTATTTTTCAACTGCTTGTATTCTGATGTGCATAACATCTGATTAATCTGTCATCTGTTATAAATGTATATATATATATATATATATATATATATATATATATATATATATATATATAGTTAATTCAAAATAGCACTGACACTAGTGTCAATATGTGTCTGTCTAAAGTTTTAAATTCGTTTTACAGTCAGACAGTATTATCCTTGTCATTTTATTCTATTTAAATAGAGATAGAATGCTATTAGAGAAGCTCGGACATGTAACGGAATGAGCCTGCAAAAGTTGTCCGTTTGCCAGACGTCTAAACATTCTTCAAAATATTATAATTACGGGTTATAAATCGTAAACGTACTGGTAATTGAGATTTTGTTCCAATTAACAAATACATTTTCCTTTAACTCCAGCTCTTTTCCTTTTTCTTGTATAGATGTTCCTTCCAGCGAAGTTTTGTATTCAGATTCATTCCGAAATATTTAGTATACTCTGTAGTTTACGAACAAGGCCGTCATTTCATACCTTATCGAGGGCTTGTCACTACATCTAAGAATATAGCTGAACATATCTTTTAACCTTCTTAGACAAATATAAAGAGAAAAAATATAAGGCATTTGATTGATTTGATTGAGAGTAAAGAGATAAATAAACTGGGTTTTATTAGAACAAAGACCAGTAATAATAGAATAATCCAAGAATAAACTTCAATGCTATTTCATAAAACACGATATTAAAAACCTTCAAAATTCAAGCAAAACTGAGATAAGGCGGAAATTTAAGCCCAACCTCATTTAAAATATTAATGGATAAGGTAATAAAAAATATCAAATAGAAAATGGACTAAATATAGTATAGTACTAAGAGAAAACGAAATGATGACATGATGATAAGAAAGCAGAAGAAATAATTAACCAAATTGAAAGTGTAACAATTGAAGAACAAGTGAATGCATTTAAATATCTGGGTATGGTATCGAGGGTAATGGAAACTAGAATAAGAAATGCATGCTAGAATTGGAAAGATCATGAGTTTAAAGTTTGCTATATATATATATATATATATATATATATATATATATATATATATATATATATATATAGCAAACTTTAAACTTTATATATATATATATATATATATATATATATATATATATATATATATATATATATACATATATAGTAAGTTCAATGATAAAAAGGAAATATAAAACAGAATTAAAATGAAAGTGTAAAATGCAATATATAGATGTTGGTCTAATATAGCGTTGCGAAACCTGGGTATTGTCAAAGAGAGATCAAACTAAGATACAAAGAGCAAAAGTTAAATACCTCAGATAAGTCAGGGTAATTAAAAAAATCTTCAATATTGAATAAGTGGAAGAGTACATAGGAGGCAAATAGTATGGAGGACACAAAGCAGGTGATGGCATGCAAGGACGGGGAGAAGAAATATCAGTAGATAACCTAAGACAAGCCGGGATTAATGTATCAGGAAAATATGCAGAAGAGAGGAAAATCTCCGGCTGAAGCAAAGAAACCGACTAGAGTCAGAAAAGATCTACGGAATGTGTATATGAGGGAGAAAGAATTGTTAAAAGGTGTCTTTTATCAGATGTATATATTGGTGAATATTAGAAATAAGAATGTAACTAACTATGATACAAAATCGGAAAGTTATATGAATTACACAAGAACGTAAAATTTCATTCTTATTATTTCGGATGTTTTGTTGTAAAATTGGAATTGTTATTCGGCTACACAGTGTGACTTCGATTCAAAGGAGTAATAACCACTATGGTCCGTGTTTGATGAGATCGGATAAAAATTATCATGTTACAAAACTACTTTGTAAGGTTTTTTTTCTTTTTTAATACACAGCTAGAACAGTTGCAATCATTTGCAATCAATAGCTATTATCCATGATGATTCGTTAAGTCTGAATTTATAATTGACGATGGTGCCCTTTCCTCTAAATAATACTGTTTCGTAATTAAACATTCTTGAAACTAAAAAACACAGTTTAGCAAAGTAACACCCCACAATAAAGATGAAAGCTTGCTTTTCATATGAATACTCAGAAGTATTTTTCCTTGTCCATCAAAATTAATTCACATTCAAAGGATAATGAAACAATATTAACATATACTAAAATATCTAATAAAAACAGTTCTGTCCTAATTTTAAGGAGTTATTGACCTCTGTCAATATTGGTCAATGGCTAGATATGTGTATTTAAAAAACCAGAATGTATCAATAATATATAACATATATTAGGTTTACGTTGTATTCTAAATATTTCTCGAAGTTATTCTTTTATTGTTTCATGTCAAATTCTATGGTTCCAACATTTCTCTACATAAGATAGCAATTTTCAATTATTATTAGTTATTCAGTGCAAAAAGACAGTCAATATTTTTGTTGTTTGATTTGAAGAAATCTGCTGCAGAAGCCCATCAAATACTTTTAGAAACTCTTGAAGACGCTGCTCTATCATACACTGGTTGCCTGTCTTGGTTACAACAATTAAAAAGTTGCAGTTTTGATATTAATGGCGAAGAACGGTCAGAAGGATCAAAGACAGGTAAATAAAGAAGAGTGTTCTGTAACGTATTGCAACTTTTAATGAAAAGTGAATCTACTAGGACAACTCTAAGCGTAAAAGTCATAGGTTAGTCCCAGGAGTTCGACCTACATCGATAACAAATGGTTTGGTTTTGTAGAGTCTGTTTTCTGTTCTGATATTATCCAAGAGTTGTAATACCTCAATATTGACAGGAGAATGGAGCATCTCCGCATGTTTCCTTGTGATTCTTTTGATTTCCTTTGTGACAGTCAGTATATGAAGGTGTCAATGTAGTATCTGGATGTACCTACAATACATCTCAGAATTTTGTTCTGAAAAATGTTGTGTGTTTATATTAGTTGTCGAGAAACATTGAATTCCATGTGGTCATATAGATTTCAATACTTGCTTGTATAATAGCAATATATTATATACTGATAATTATGTTTCTTCTATTTAACCAATACATTTTCCTATATTTGAAAATTGAATAAATTGAATGACCTATCGTTGTAAAAAAGACCAGCAATAGGGAGTAACTGAAGCCATGTGCTTTCATTGCAACGCTCTAACGTACTTATCGGACATACCACCTTCTGATTATCAGTTGTTCAAATTAATACAGCATGCGCAAATGGTCTATGATTCATGTAATATAACCATATTGTCTGAAATATTTTAAAAATATATAAATTGATGTTAAATATTTTCAATAATATATTTGATATCGATATGGTTCAATATGCCATTTCGTCGTGTGAGACACAAATATACTTTGTTTATATTAAGTTTATATATATATATATATATATATATATATATATATATATATAAGGATTTATAATATTTGTTTATTAGTTGACCTAAGACAAGCCGGGATTAATGTATTAAATCGCAAGGGGTACATTTATAACCATCTTCCTGTTGAAGCCTCACTTTATATTTGAAAAGATGTCATTTCGTCGTGTGAGACACAAATGTGAAGAACATATTCTTTCAGTGTGTTGAAAATGTTTGAATTTATATCGATTAAATCGCTTTTGCGGGAAGTATAATTTTTTGGTTCTATTTGAAGAAAAAACACCCAAATACGAAATGCCCTTGAAGCTTATGGCAACGTTTCATTGATTTCAATACGCGAATACTCGTTTCAACGTTCTGAACAGCTATAAAACATTGAAGACAACATTTTGAAAGCATCACTCGATAATGATTTGCGTAAAACGCAAGAAGAATATGCAGAATTACTGGAAGTAACACAAGAAACTATTTTCAATCATTTGATAAATATAGGAATGATCCAAAAGCTTTGATTTGTTATGTTATAAGAGTTGAAGCCAACACTCATTGAGAGGTGTATGTGTGAAATAATTCTTCAACGGCAAAATTGGAAAGTAGGTTTTACATTGTGTAATTACTGGTGATGGAAACTGGATTCATATGGATAACACAAAGTGGAAAAATCATGAAACCATCTGGTCACGCATCAACATGCAAAGAAAAGCCTAAAATCTATGACCGCAAGCTAATGCTCTGTATTTGGTGGGATCAGCTTAGTGTGGTACAGTATAAGGTGCATATACAGTAAATTTATCTCAAATTTCTTTCTTTATACCTGGAGCGCAGGTCTATTTCGTTATTCCTAAACCCTTTTTGCTTTCACCTCACTCTTCGATAAAAGAAACATCTGCCGGTCGTGCGACCGTCTTATTTTATCGCAGACTTAATGTCGCTTTTGTGTAGGGGCCACGTGTCGCGAACCCTCGACTCCAAAAATGAACTTTTTCTACCCAAAGACCGGTTTTGTACAATATTATACTGAACGTTTTTTTCTTTTCACTCTTACTATGAAAATCATTTTAATGTGTAGCTATTTATTTACTTTCGTCTTCACTTTCACTCGTTATTTTTATTGGCGTGTTTTTATCGCCAATTAATTTTTTTAATGTAATAGAATATTATATAAAATAAACTCATAACTATTAAGTTAACAAGCTCGTAGAGAAAAATGAGAATTATTTATATAAATAGAAAGTTTCACGTATTCTCTTTTAATTTTAAAATAAATATTTTATTGGAGATGTATAAAAACTATTAATTAATTTAGAGAATTTTGTAAATAAATCCAAGACGTTATTAAGAAAATTATTATCACAGTAGGTTATTACTGAATAATTGAAACGACGAATTCAATAATATGAAAGAATACATGAAGATATACAAAGGCCTAATAATTTCTATAATTCCTAGTAACAACCGAAGTAATTTCAAATAATTATTGTTTCCCAATCGATTGCGTTTACGTCGCATATTTCCAGTTATTATTTCCTGTTAGAACCTATAGAACGAAATTATAGAACCTTCTACCTTAAAGGTAATTGCATTAAGTAGATCTTAATTAATAAGTAAACAATTAGAAAGAAATATGCGTATTGCGTTGATATCACTTCAATAATTCTATTATGAGTATTAGGTTATGTTCTATCCATCCAATGAAGCTTTTTTCTAATTGAATGACTTGAATGTTAACTGAATTACTAAATGGCCGCAACAATCAATATAATATTGCAACATATTATTGTAGATAAACAGTTTTCTCTTGTTTCAGTTGTTACACTTATAATATTCCACACAGTCATTAAATATAAGTATAAAATATTTTTAACAAAAAGAAATTAACCGACTTCAAGAAATTAATAAGGAACTCACTAAAAATTAAAAAATAATCAATCGAACTTGAAAAATAAAAATAAACAAAAACCTTATTTAACATATCTTCTACACGTATTTTATATTCTACTATATACACACAATTTAGCTTAATACCTACCTAAACCTATTCATGTATTTACAATGTTTTTAAAAATATATTTTAAGGTCTCCTTTTACCAACTATAGGTTTATCTGGACTAGACTTACGGTTTAACGTGGGCTCCGAACCACGGTCCTCAGTATTAAGCCTACCGACTTTGAAAAACAAAAATAAACAAAAACCTTATTTAACATATCTTCTACACGTATTTTATATTCTACTATATACACACAATTTAGCTTAATACCTACCTAAACCTATTCATGTATTTACAATGTTTTTAAAAATATATTTTAAGGTCTCCTTTTACCAACTATAGGTTTATCTGGACTAGACTTGCAGTTTAACGTGGGCTCCGAACCACAGTCCTCAGCCTACCGACTGGCCAGTGACCAACTACTTATTATTTTAACTACCACCAACTGATCAATTTCAAGTCGGTACGAGCAACAAATTAGATTTGTTTTGTTCGTAATTTAATTTTGTGTATATGTCACAAAATTATATTATTATTTTTTGTATTGTTTGGGCTGTACAGTGCTTCACTTCTTATGAAGAAGTAGTCGCTATTGATCGACAATACTTTAAGTAAAATAAAATCCCTTAAAAATAATTTATAGACCTATATATTTATATACCAAATACAAAAGTTATCGAATTTGCCTGATATTAAGCTAAAGTGGTTTTTTTATGTGTGTTATCTATGCCTGATTTCTTATCTGAATGTAGAGGAATTATACTAAAGACACCTAATTACAATAATTTAAGAATTTTACCTTAATTATAATTTTTTAGTAATTTCTATATTATTCAATATAGAAATATTGCTGACAGATATTTTTGTAAATACTTTTTGACTTTGTCTACCGCTAAGTATATTGCATTAAAACATGTCATAATTCAGTTACCCAAAAGAACAACATGAAGGTAAACTTACCCTAAGACTATCAATATAAACTTACCATATGTTAATATTATTTATAACTTTATAAAAATATTAAGTGATTTGGAAGTTAAAACAATTTTTTTAAATAAATTTTAAAAAATGTTAGGCCCATATAATTATAAACAATATCGTGTAATTTGTTATTTAATTTCTCAGTTAAAAGCAAAAAATAAAGAAAAAGCTCGAGTTTTTTTATTCATCGACACTCAAGCTCTTTGAAAATTGTGTTTTGTAATCGGTATAAAGCTTTCTAAATGGCGTTAAGCTGACTTAAAAGAGGCTTGTAAAATATACTTGGTTTTAGAAAAACACCAAGAAATTCCGAAATAACTTTTTCCACAACCTTTTATTATTTTTTTGATTATAATAATGACAAGGAATTAACGAGTGGTATACCTTGTATATAATACTTGTTAACAATAATTGCTATAATAATAATTCAATATTATTAGTATAATGGCATTAAAAGGAACAAATATTAAATAACAAAAGAAATAATATTTATTTTATTCACCGTATAAAATCGACACATCCTATATATAGTCGTTAACCATCCTCTATTAGCAAAAATAATCAAGAGGCACGTGCCAAACTTTTACACAAATTATCTGGTGCGACACGTGACTTTATGAGGGTTTTCGAAGAGTGAACGTGTGAATACAAACAACACACAGGAAACGCTGTTATTTCCTACAGTACCAGCTTAATGCCCCATTTGATTTTGAAAGTAATAACATACTAACAATGTGGGACTTCTTATATTTCTAAAGGAAATCCTGTGGCTGTAATAAAAATCGAATTTTCTTCATGATGATTAATAATGAATTTTGTCTTTGTTTCCCAACTATATATAAGTTGAATGCTAAGCTTCAGATCTCATTTAGACATCTCGAAAGACGATTTACTGTACGACAGTAATTACTACTGAAGAGAGAAAAATTATTAATTATTAAGTTATATATTAGTGCTGCATTCTATTTATCAATATTTAATGATACTGATGTTCCTGATATACGTTGGTAAAAATGCGAAATATCAATTTAAACAAAGTTACGCAACCTAACTGTTAAATTGTATTGTTTTGATATCTAAAAAAAAAATTACTTTAATAAGGAACTCACTAAAATGTAACTAATAATCATACTTAGATTTTTAACACAAAATAAAACGTTTTAAAATACAGGTATAAACTATATTGTATATATATAGTAGGATAGAAAATACGAGTAGTAGATATGTTAAATAAGGTTTTTGTTTATTGTTATTTAGTATAAGTATGATTATTTTTTACTTTTTAGTATTTATCATTTTTTGAAGTCCGTTAAATTTTTTAAATTTTTTTAAAAATTTGTCTATCTTTAGTGTTAGATATTTACTCAATAAATTACGCAGTTACTTTATTAATTATCAAATTGGGTAGGTCAAGTAAAGGTGCAGCCCGTATGAGGAAAAATAGCAATAAAGAGACAATGAATGAAAATAAGAATTCTAGATTTCGGGGTTCGCTATCAAGTTTAGGGAATTTGACATATGTTCTAACCAATCTAGAATAATAAAAAAATTTACCCCCGTCGGAAATCGAACCCAAAACCTCCAGGTATAATTTTTCTAAGATTTGTTATATGATACGATTAGCGCTTAAAAATCAAACTATATGGTTTTTATACTGAACTATTTCCGGTCATCCCTTACATTGGTTCAGTAATAACAAATATATGCATAAATGCATATATATCTGATTTTATATTTAATTTTTTATTACATTAATTTTCCCCTTAACCCCATTTAATCCTGACTTAGTTCGAATGGAACCACCTCGAAAGTACACTCTTTCGAATAAAAAAAGAATTTTGAAAATCGGAAAATCTTATATATATATATATATATATATATATATATATATATATATATATATAACTACAGGGAAGGGAAAAAGATGTAGTATATGAATGTCTAGTTGAGCTCAAGTGCAATTATTTTATCGGACACGTATGTTTTTATTATTTTCAGGCGTTTCGTATTTTGTTGAAAAGTATGTTTAGCTAACAAATATGTTTCTCCATTAGAAACAATAATTATTAATATTTTTGATATTTTATGATTAACTGAAAATTTAATCAAATTTGCATCAATACAATTTAGACATTAATATTAATATATTTGAATATATTATAGCACACTACCGAATAATGTTATAGATTACCCATCTAGAATATGTTATTTTAATTCATATTTTAATTCTAGCTAAATTTTTAAATTAATTTAATACGAATTATTTATAGTACACTCACATATACTTACAAGCATCACGTTAGACAAAAAGCAAAACACATTAGAACCAAAATAAAACAACTACACTGGTTAGTCGGAAGACTCTCAACTTGATCTAAAATCAAAGAGGTAGATCTATAATACAATTATAAAGCCAATTTGGACCTATGGGGTGCAAATATGGGGTTGCACTAAAAATGCAAATCAGTTAATCATACAGCGCTGTCAAAACAAGATTCTTCGATTGATTACCAATGCCTATCGCTATGTAACCAATGAAGAACTGCACGATGACCTGGAAATCAAATGGATTTGCGAAGTTGTGCAGGATTTCGCCTTGAAACACGAAAGAAGATTACTAAATCATTCTAACGTGGAAGCAATACAACTGCTGGACAGCGCACAGGATGTCAGGAGATTGAAACGAACAAAACCATACGAACTTGTGTGAACATTTAGTGTGTATTATTAGTGTAAACTATAGCTATAGGTTAATAATTAATAAATAATTATAATTTTATAATTGAGGAATACATACTGATGTATTTTCTCGTACTCGTCTTGCTTGTTAATTAATCCAAGCACATAGGAAAAGTAGTAATAAATTAATTGTAATAATAATAATTAAGATTGTACTAAGCGTATCTAATAAAGATGTTATAAAAAAAAACATATACTTACTGAGATTAATATGTAATTATAAACGCAATCTGTTGTATCAGATTCGCTATAATTTATTCAATTCTTCGATTAATAATAAAATATTTCAAACTAGTTTCTTAATATTTATTCTCAGTTTAATTAAATTTTCCAACCATCTATAATAGAATTGGTAAATAATAAACATAACAATAACCAATTCTTAAAAATATATAAAATTAAGCCTTGAAGGAATAAAGAACTACTTAATATTAATTCATAGTTTTCATGTAAACGTGGTTTTAATCTCGGTGGAATAGATTACGACTGACAAATGTTACACGTCAAGATGCAACATTGGATGCGAAAATACCTTCTGTCTAGTCATCCGAGAACAGACACAGTCTCGATTAAAACAGAACTGATTGATGATCTGGAAATAATATGCAGTCAGAGGGAGCGATGACTCACTTTCTGAAACACTGCCAAGGGTGTAAGTGAAATAATGAGTTCTATTATTAGTTTGGATATTAGTTGTTGAACAAGACAATTTTACTGAAATGCAACGAAACTAAATAACTATTCTGTCAATATATATTTCGAACATATATTTCTAAATATACCATAAATATTTTCAATGAAAATGTAATTAAATGAAAAATTTGGAATATAGAAGTTACCAAAAGGGCACTTTTAAGGCACAAAAAATATCCCAACTCAAACCTGTTTGAGAAAACTTTGAAAATAAAGAAATATAAATGTTAATCTGTAATTTAATCGGTAAATTTACTAAAATCACTATAGGAGTTTGCAATGAAGACGTTTGAGCTCAAAATTGATAGAAAAACGGTTGTTAAATAGGAAGAAAAACAACAAGAGTGTTGTGCAACTTGAAATTCAACAACATATTTAAAAATTCTCAAAAATCTATAAAAACTTTTGAGTGAGAATTTTGACAGTTTTATGAGTTTATTTAAACTCTACAGCCTCAAAAAATATTTGATTTTTCAAAGAAATTAAGCTTTTAACAGGAAATGGAAAGGTAATAGTTAATATTAATAATTTGATAAATATCAGACATATTTATCAATCCATATGTAGATGTTCTTATTGAAAGTATTACATATTGAAAGCCTTAACTATTTTCTCTCTTTTCAGCATTTTGTGAATGTCTCAAAACAACCTAAGTAACAACAGTAATATGCAAAATTACCTTTAAACCTTTTTCGCATTATTCCAGTGGTCCAACGTCTGGAACTAATAGATTGATCAATATTTAATCATGCCACAAGTACATTGAGATTAATACGATGACTTTTTGCAGTAGTTTTTATTTTATAACAAAAACGAAAATTTTTCTACAAATATAGCTCTTCAGTGACTCAATCTGACATTTTTAATACACAAAATATTGTATTATAGCATATTTCGCCAGAGAAACGTTAGGCTTACATGTTCTGAAATATGAAGTTTTTAAAATAACGAAACCCTTAATTTTTTTTGAAAAACTACTTTATTGTAGAAAATAATATGGCAACTTGTTGAATGACAATACAAAACGGCAGTCAGCGTTTAAATCAATAATAATATAAACCAAACCCCTCTGTCTCATTCATCAGAATATTTAGTCCTAACAAAGAATACACCGCCTCATACCTTTGAATATACAGGACAGTATCAGTCTAAAGAAAACTTGTTACTTACAATGGATACTTCAATTAATGTATTCAAAATATTGACCATTTGAGTTAAGCCATTAATCGAGCTATTTTTAACTGGTCTGCAAACGTGTTCCCTTTCGACGCGAAAAGTACGATAGATGCAATAATATTTCCCGTCCAAGTGATTTTAATACTTCATTGACTAGTTTTGATATATGAGACGGTGCGTTGTCATGCTGCTAAATGAAATTGACTGAATCAATGGAGAATTATCATGACTTGAGCGTAATGTTGACGATCTTTTATCAATATGCAGTTCAAATTAATCATTTTTTATCGGTAGTGATCAGTATTAACTTTTCCTCCAGATTTTAAGAGTTTAACACAGGGCATGGTCTTGCGACTTGTGATTTTTGAAATAAATGTACTTCTCTCATCATCCGTTATCATCATCAACTCTATAACCCGTTAGTATTCAATACAGAACTGACATATGGTTCCTTTCATATCTTTGAAAGTGCGTTTCAATGACGGAGGAAAATCCGGAAAGTAGTTCCCGACTCAAGAAACATTTAAGAAATATATTTTTAACTTTTTAACAAGATATTGAGACAGATTGAGGTTTTTTAAGTGGTTTAATTAAATCAAAATAATAACGAACTTTCAACTAAATTAATATATTCAATCAAAAGAAAGAAAGAAGGAAGTGATTTACGATTGCAGTTAGAGATAAAATATCATCGAAGTCACACTTAAGAACCTAGAGAATGTGCTAGAATATATACTCTATAGAGTCATCATGAAGTACATAGAAAAGTAATTGACTATAGATCAAGATATTATTATTGAGCTTTACCTTGAACTTTTGAATTATCTCATCCATCAGGATCATCGGGCGGGTATCAGATGATATCATACTAGATGTTATATATTAACATCAATGAGCCTCATTACCCCAAAAAAGGAATGGAAAAATGGAAACACATGTTATGGTTTGTCTCAATAATATTATGTTGTTGACCAATACCTCGTATTTTATTCATCACTAACTTAATATTGAAAGCAATAAAGAAAAGGCCAATATCTCAGAGTATTTAAAAAATATCTTTAAACGCTTCAAATGGATTTACCACATAAAAATTAACTGCCAAAGAAGCCAAACAAATAAAAATCACAGAGATTAATTTTAAAAAAGCACCTGGATATGATCTAATAATCTGAAAAAATATTACAGAAACTTTAAGAGAAGGGGGTAAAATTACTAACATTCATATTTAATGTTATATAACGAACTAATTATTTTCCTAGCATCTGGAAAGTAGCTGATATAATAATAATTCTCAAAAGTTTTTTTCAAATTCTATAAGTTTATTACCGATAATCTCAAAAGTTTCACAATTTCTCAATTCTCAATTTGTGTTTCACAATAAGCATGAAACAATTAAATCGTGTATATATAATATAAACATAACAAATACTTATTGCCCTCTGGACAGATTGTGGAACTACTAAGAGTAATAATTTAAAAAAAACTTAATTTTATTTTCTAAATAAATTAGTATTAAAAGATGTGCTTTAATGTACAGCTTTGATGTAAAAAATCGGTACAATCTATTGTACGAAGTTTTTTCCGATAGCAGCTTCACTTCTTCCCATGTTTCAGGCTATTTACAGATTCCACCTCGAAAGTACGATGGTATTTCTAGAAAAGTCACAAGAAGTCACGACTTATATGTCGGTGTAAGTAGTAAGCAAAAGAAATAGTTCCATATTCTTCAAGAGATTGAAAATGGTTTCTTGTGTTACTTCTAGCACCTCTGCATATCATCGAGTAATGCCCTCAAATTCTCATTTTAGTACATGGTTGCCAGAGGAAAATGTTTTGATCACACTTTGACGAAATGGTACATACTCAAGAGACTTCATCATGAAGTTGTTTGCAAATGTAGTGGTGCTATTTAATATACAGTAACATCATCTATTGTAGATGGTTTAAAATGAATTTATAGGACTAACACAATAATAGCTAACATTTCAACCGAACTATGCTCGAAATTCGTGTTCGTCAAGCGACTATAAAACGGCCTTTTAGTAATTAATTCTAGAGAAACGTAGCAAAGCTGTGGGAAGGTATTCGAAAAATGTGCCGCCCCTTTTGTTCTAAAGCTCAGTCGACCATGGTGACCGGATGGTGGCGGTAAACTCGAGGAAATTCACCTTACGAACCATTTTTCTGGTCGCATCGCTGTCGACAAATGAAATGACTCGATGGAAAAGCAAAACAAGAGCAAATAGCGCTATTGTTATTGTTATGAGAATAATTGGCGTTTTTTATTAACCACCATATGACGACAATAGGTTACAGTTAGTGTTTTCCCTTGGTATTATGAGACGCGTCGTTTAATTTACACCTCTAGGTTTCAATAATGGAGGCAGCTCGAGACTAAAATTCTTCGCAAACAGTTAGAGACGGGTAGAATGTGTTTGTTCACTTTTGTTCGATTCTGTGTTTACTGGGGTATTTATAATTCTTCTCGTGTTCCTTTTAAAAATGATGTGTGTTAACGATTTAGCGGTAATTATTTACATTTTCTGTATATACTACTCTCTTCGTGTACATAGTTTTGTGGCTTAATTGTATTGACAAGTTTAGTATGTATATATGGAAATAGTTAAAGTTAAAGTATGTCTTATGTTAGCAGAAATAGTTTAAACATCATTATCATTCAATAGAATTTTTCAAAAATCATAAATTTCCTGGGTATGTGAATATTTTCAGATACATATCCTTCAATAACAGAAATAGTTTAAACATTATCACCATTCAATAGAGTTTTCTGTGTACTATTTCTTAAAATTCAAATACGAATCGTAGATACTAAAATAAAGTTTTTAGTGTTCCTTGATACTTTATTCATTTTTCATTTTAAAAAGATATTTGTTAAGAAAAGTAGACTAAAAAAATTAAAACATGTCCTATAAAAAAATATTTAAACAATATTGAAACCTATATGGACATACGGAGTTCAATTATGGGGATGTTCTGCAAAGAGTAACATAAATAAAATACAAATTTTTCAGAACAAAGTCCTGAGAGGTATTGTGGGTGCACCCAAATACTATAGAACTGATTATCTACATTGAGAGCTTCGGATACCCACAGTCAGTCAAAGTCATCAAGGGGGCATGAGGAAAAACTCCATTCTCATACGAATATTGAAATATTGCAACGTTTGGATACCACCAGAACAGGACACATACTCAAAAGTATAAAATCATCTGATCTTGTGTAGTCTTGTGTAACGTAGTTATATACCTAGATTTAAGTTATCATAAAGACAAATTGTAGGTTAGACGGAAACGACTAGTAATAATGTATTAATTAAATAATAAAAAAAATTATAGTAATGCTCCGAGTATTTTTTACAATTGATATAAGCAGTGAGTACTTAAGGATAACCAATATGATGCTGTAGATATTGATAGTGCAATAAAATACTTTGTTCTTAAGAAAGTGGACGAATAATTTTTTTTTTAATTCTGACAAGTATTTTTTTTTCAATAAGAATTAACTTTAACAGTATTCTAGTTCTAATTGGAAGACTATTTGCGTTTTATATTCAATTCTCTAAACACCATATGTTTAAGAATTTTTCTATTCTTTATTTTCCAAATCTGAATAAACATATACATTTTTAGGTTTGTTTGGGTTAATTTAATTTCTTCGTCATCTTTATACTTAATAATTTTACGATCTTGTCAATTCTTATGTTTACTAAGACAAAGCACTTATCATCAGTGAGTTGCTAAAATCTGTTTTTATTGCTTGAATGCTAATTAAATATGTTGTAAATCGATCGTTCTGCCCACAAACCAACCTAATAAGCGAAATTCTGATTAACCTGTACCTGTACTCATTAGCGTAGTCGTTATATTTCACAAATCATGAATAAATAGCTAAATATAAATTATAGTTTTCCGACGATTTTTTAAGTTTCCATAATCATTTGTGCTAATAATACATTATGATCATATTTCAGGATAAATTTGAATATATATTAGTCTACATCCGTTTTAAATGTCTATGCTTTCTTTTCAGGTAGTTAGAAACAGAAATAATCTTAACTATTCGCACTAACAAGCATAAGTTTTGGGATATTATGGTCTAGCACAGGGCAAAACAGCAAAAACGATAAAAATATATTGGTGAATTCATCACCTGAAATAAATAAAGCCATATTGCCCTAGCCCTGGTTATAAAATACGTTGACTGCCAAAAATAATGAGTATTAAAGAATTTAAAATATTATATATATATATATATATATATATATATATATATATATATATATATATATATATATATATGGGGTAAATATGGACATAAATATTCAGCTGAATTCCTAGACATATATCAGGCCTTTGATAAAAATGGCATACGGAAGTGGAATAGGTTAAATTAAAGAAACTTCACCCTCATCCGGATGAGCTACTAAAATCTTGCCCCTCAGTTCGTCACTTGATTGTAAAACAAGGCGATGAATATACAGCCGATCTATCTACAACAAAAATATCCACTATGGCAACATACGCAGACGACACGGCAGTCTTAGCGTCTCATGAAGATCCAGCCAAATGTGACTGAAAATATGGCGTATAAAAGCCAACGAAACAAAATCGAGTCATATAACTTTTACGCTTCGTAGAAAAATATGTCCACCAGTCTATATCAATAATTGTCAACTCCTGCAGAGGATACTAAATATCTTGGTATGCACCTAGATCGACGTTTAACTTGGAATAATCACATACTCGCTAAACGGAAACAACTTGCACTTAAGCTCTACCAAATGAATTGATTTATCCGGCGCAAATCCAAGTTATCATTAGGTAACAATATATTGAATGAATCTCTACTCAAGCTCATTTGCTTATATGGAATCCAACTATCGTCGATGCTCTGTACTATGTTTTAAATGAAGCGATACAACGCGATATTCCTCTGGAATCAATAACGAATGTAGTTCAACGTGTTTATACGAAGTACTACGAAAGGGTGTCAGTGCATCCCAATGTAATCCCTATCAGCTGAATATTCAAAGTGATAGTAAAGTGCGTAGACTAAAACCTCTAACACCATCCGATCTGACTACTGGGCAATATTGGGGATTGTGGAACTACTACTAAATAATTATATTATCTCAACAAAATATTGTAAATATAAAATTAACCTAAAAATTGCTTTTTAGCCACAATTCATGGCTGTGAAATCTGTTAAACCAGTTTAGAATAAATACGCACGAACATTTCTGGCCATTCGACTCGTACACTGGAGTCCTTTTACTGCTGGGGTCCTACTCAATGTAAAATCAAATCATCTTTATTTCTATGCTGTTTTCATTGTTACCAATTAAATGGAGACACATGACAGATTTTATTGATTGACATTGAGAGATTATTTGATCAATAGACATTATACAAAATTGTTCAGAATACAGACAAACGTCCACTATCTAATAAGATGTTTACGTCTTTGTTAATTATTATTATTATTATCTGAGACAAGACGTATTCATTTGTAAGGAGTATTACGATATAATAATTTAGAATAACAGAAAATAAATTACGAGAAATAAAGGAAAACGTTTCCTCAATAATTCTTCGTTATTTATTCAAAACCCAACAGCCCCGCCATTATTTACGACCTATTTTGAGGCCGTAAAGTACCATACACTTGTAGAATAATAACGCCAGCTCCATCGAACAGACGTTTACGAGAAATTTCAGGTACTACCTCACTGATTCTAATATCAATCAGGCAAAATGGACATTCACACAGATGTCCAAGATCTACATAAAAGGTATCGGCCCACACGCCCGACCGGGACCATTGGAATTTTTTAATGTCGTCTATGTCTGCACGCGAAATAAAACCAGAAAAAAATGATAGCCAGACACATTTCTAATCTACCGCTACACCCTGCAAATCAATTATAATGATTTTAGTGCCGCCAACGCTCGATATAAATTTCTTAGTTTATTAGGTTAATTAAGAGCGCTCGATTGGAAACCGAGGAGGCTATAGATGGAAGCGCGATGAATATTAGTTATTTTCACGTAGGATTTGATCATTTTGCTTCGTATAAGCTCTGTATAAAGTACAGTCCGTACGATCAGTATCAGTCAAAGATTATAAGTGGATTAGTATATGTTGGCTTGAATCTATAATATGTTACGGTTTTGTTTTTTGTTTTTTTGGTATGTTTTAAAACGGTTTTTGTTCGAGTTTTGGATTTGCATAAATTACGTCAAGTAAATATTTTCCTATATAGGTGCTGTGATAATTTATTTTTTGCCAGATTCCGTAGTAATTATGTCATACTAGCGACCCGCCCCGGCTTCGCACGGGTGCAATGCTGATACTAAATTAAATACACTACAGAAAAAATATGAACGTTGTATATAAAAACATAGCGGCCCGCTCCGACTTTGCACGGGCATAAAATATATATGCCTATGTCACTCAATGAAAACATGATTAAAATCGATCCAGTATTTTTGGTTCATTCATTACTGCCCTTGGCCTGCACGCATTAAATTTGGAGTAAAACAATTCCTCTTCCCCTATACTTACTATGAAGATTTCCTGCTATCTTTGGAATATCTAAATTCATACAATTTTTATTACATTACACATTTTTAAACGCAAATTTTAAATTTGTAATATCTCCGAAAATATTTGTTTAATTTACATGCTGTAAGGAACCATATTGATCTATATTAATTGCACACTGTATTTAAGGTACTTAATTCGATAAGGATTAATGCCGTATTGCTTAAAATAACTTTGTAAATACGCCATTTTCTCACGTAAAAAGTAAAACATAAAAATGGTTAATGTGGGTTATCCCTAAAAGATAAACATATACCATCGCGGACTTTTTTGTAGACCTTTTTATGGTGTACAATACTGTAGTACATTAATTTGATCTAACTCGTAGGGTTAGGCAGCGTTTTTGCTAATTGCTAAATAAGCCTAAAAAAATAGGTTAATTTACGACATCACGTTAGAAACCTCTAAAATTAGCAATGTTGCCTTAGTATATTATGCATGTATTATACATATAAACCTTCCTCTTGAATCACTCTATCTATTGAAAAAAACCGCATCAAAATCCGTTGCGTAGTTTTAAAGATTTAAGCGCACATAGGGATATAGGGACAGAAAAGGCGACTTTGTTTTATACTATGTAGTGATTGTTGAAGATTGTGCAAGCTATACGACTATGGAACTAATACATCAATATGTATTTCCGAACTTCCGAAACTTCTTAAGCTAAAGTTAAAAATAAAATTTTACACTAAACAAGTTTGTGTGGTTTGGTTCGCTTCAATCTTCTGATTTTCTGCGTGTTGCCCAAGAGCTGTGTAGCGTCCGCCTCTGGGCTACTCACTAAACCCCATCATATCAACTGATCCTATGACCTTAACTGATAATTTTTACTGTTAGTAAGGAGGGTGCCCATAACCAGTAACACCGTTAGCAGGCACAAGGGCCCGGCAAGGACATGGCGCCGTTATCACACTATGCAGCTTCGCGGTATCTGAGTTAATCGCTCGCCGGAGGTCAAGACAATTTGAAGTTAGAGCACGGCGGGGCAGTGTCAGCTGTGATAGAATAAAGCCACGAAGGTCCAAGAAGACCGCTCCAAGTATCTCACGTCGGTTAAAAGCACAGTTGACTTTTGCGGCCAGCCGCTGGGCCTGATGAACGGAGTGTTTGGCGCGGAACTTGAGTTGCTCATCTGAAATGACAATGTTTGTCTTTGTAAAATCATTAAGAGCATAAAGAATTGCTCTTTCAATAAGTTTGGAAATTAGTAGGCTGATAGGTCTGTAGTCAGAAGGTGTTCACTTGGCTCCTTTTTTGGGATAATTGCGATGAATGCATATTTCCATGTGGATGGGAAGTTTTGCAGCCTCACAATGATGTTGATGATATTAGTTAGTTCGGCGAGATGCTTGTAGGGAAGCTTTTTGAGTTGTGCTCTCGGGATATTATCGAAATCCAGTTTTGAATCTTGCTGAACATTTGCGTGAGTATTTTAGGAGTAACTAGGCGGTCTAGTAGATAACTTGGAGGCACTTGCGAGTGAACGGAGTTGGCCTTTTTAATAATTTCGTGGTTCACCGGCAACGTTTATATTTGTAGCAGGAGGGAGGCTGTACTGCATCCACGTTGCTCTGATTATATGACTCTAAGTCTCGGTTCCTAAATCCATTTGGTTTCTAGGTCATTATGAAGCTCTTGGTTACGTAATAATAAGTATTGCTTATCAATCGTAGAACTTTGTTTTGATATCGTTGGATTACTAGTTGGTTTGATGTTTAAGCATCTTTCGAATAACCAGTACAGTGGCTTGATTTTTAGTCTGACCTTTGATTTTTTTAACATGTTGTTTCCACTTTAACCTTCCATCAAGATAGGTTAAGTGATATAACTAGGTTTCTGTCATTTTGCCGCAGCTCAAGATCAACATGGACAGAAACGGAGCTATTAAGCTGTATTCTAGTGGTCTGTCTTCTACAACCGTATTCTACAACGTGTCTTCTATCACAGTCCCTAGTCCATTTGGAGAACTGCCACTTGTACTTTTTCTACAGCCTTAGGCAGACATATATATTTTACCATGATAACTTTGACATCGGTAAACGTATTGTTTATTTTCTTGTTGGGATATCAGCAGTGTAGAGTAGGTACAGTAATCGTCACAAAACACTAACCTGTGGTACTCCAGCCGAAATAAGTTTAAATATAGAGTACCCCTTCACACGAAGCTCTAAATTTTCTTTCAAAAATATATACTCGACCATATCTACAATGCGAATGCTTCCGCAGTAGCTGACGAACTATGCTAGGGCTATGCTGATTTACTATTTTGTAAGATTAATTCCACTAATTGTTCCGAACAACGTTCTTTTTCTGTTTATATATGTCCAAGTTATATCCATTTATAGGTAGTTAACACAGTAGCGGATGTGCAATAATCTTCAACTTATACAGCGTCTGTTTTGTTGTTAAGCCTATAGAATCTTGCTTCAGTTGACAACAAAAGATCGACCATCGTTTTATTTCAAATTTTATCCAGCTATATTTTTCAAATATAGAGACAAATATATAAACAATTTAAGTAAATTAGTGTTATTCAATACATTTTCCGTATCAATTACACTATGTTATATGAAAATATCCCCTTTTTACATGTAGGTTTTATCTGAATTGGACCTCCTGCTTAATAGATTTTCAACCATGCCCACGCATCCAAACCTCTCTCTAGCCATATCTGCCCATTTTGTTGTCATTGTTTTTTTTCTGTGAATTTAGGGTGTTTTAATGACCTTTTTTTGTTAATATTATATAGTAAATCACAATAGTAACAGGTTAATTGAAAAGTCCCCGGCCCACCATAGTAAAACACATTTTTTGGCAAAATTTGTTTTTTTTTATTGAACATAATAACCTTCAAGGGTGATACACTAATTATAGCGACCCTGCAACTTTTCGATACCATTTTTGTAGTACGATTTGTCTTTTGCTTCAACATAGGCCTCAGTTTCGGCGATCACCTCCTCTTTCGACGAACATTTATTCCCAGCGAGCATTCTTTTGAGATCTGAGAAGAGGAAATAGTCGCTGAGAGCCAGATCTGGAGAGTACAGTGAATGAAGAAGCAATTCCAAGCTCAATTCATGGATTTTTCTCTTCGTTTTCACTGACTTGTGACACGGTACATTATCTTGGTGGTGCAGCACTTTTTCTTCAATTACGGCCGTTCTTCGGCGATTTCGTCCTTCAAACGGTCCAATAACGCTACGTAATAGTCGCTGTTGACCGTCCTTATTTTTTCAAGGTAGTCAATTAAAATTATTCCAGGCGCATCCCAAAATACAGACGCCATAACCTTGCCAGCCAACTGTTGCATTTTCCCACGCTTTGGAGTGGGTTTATCGTGTGCAGTGCACTCGGATTACTGTCGATTGGACTTCGGAGTGAAATGATGGAGTGATGTTTCATCCATTGTCACATATCGACGCAAAAACTCGGGTTTATTATGCTTGATCATCTTCAAACACTGCTCCAAATCATCAACTCCTCGTTCTTTTTCGTCAAACGTGAGCTCCCGCGGCACCCACTTTGCACAGAGCTTTCTCATACCCAAATATTCATGAATGATATGATGTACACGTTGAGTTGATATCTTTAGAGGGTATGCTATTTCATTCAATTTAAATTTACGATAACTCAAAATCATTTTGTGTTTTTTTTGTGGATTTATAAATGTTTTCGTCGGTAACAACCTCCTTTGGGGCGTCCACTACGTTCACCGTCTTCGGTACTCATTTCGCCACGTGTAAACTTAGCATACCAATCCTTATTAGTTGATTTTCCTGTGGCAATGTCCGGAAACTCGGCATCAAGCCAATTTTTTTTCAACTGTATTTTTTCTATGACTTTTCAATTGACCTGTTATGATACGATATTTTAAATTGTATATGCGAAAATGACACACGACAATTTACGATATAAATGCGGACATCTGTCACCGCACGGTGTTTAAATTAATAGCGCCCAACTGACAAATAGTGGTTCAATTTTTTAACATTTTGAAATTCAGTTCTGGTTTTTAATTAGCAGATATTGATAGTAATCTTTTTTATGAAGCTCATTATTAACAATCGCGATTCACTTTTTTTGAAACCACATATTTTTGAAAAGCACCCTAAAAGTGATGGCAACTATATATAATTTATTTTACATTTTATTTTTCTTCAAGTAGTTATTTTTTTCTACATATAATAACTGTTCTATTTTTTCCAACTGTCTTGGTACATTACTATCATTATAAGAGTACCATAGCCATCATCTACTGTTATATGCCTATTTGTGTATAAGAATTGATAATTTAAGAGTAACCTCTTTATTTCCTTAAATGTTTCATACACGTTGCTTTAAGTTGTACATTTGAAATGATTGAGATCATAAAATAAAATTCACTAAAGTACTGCAAGTTTAACTTTAATCATTAAGCTCTTGAGAATTGTTGAGAATTTGGATCAAACGTTGGTATAGTTGTAATATGTTTGATGCATTGGAATATTAATTCAAAGACAACCAAATAAGTTACTCCATTAAGAATGCAATTAGCATGCACTAATTTCTTGTGGTCAAAACATATAGCTATGTAACTTTTATGTTCCCTTTGTGGCAATTAAATTTAAAGAAGTTAAAATACAACTTATTAAATAAGATACAACAAGTAATAAAAAGGAACAATGTCCGTCTAGTTCAGCAGATACGATAAGCATCCCTTTAAGCTTTATTAGATATACATTTTGTCATTTGCATCTCGCATGTATCTAAAATACAAAATACAATATTTTAACTATGTTTGTTTAAGATAGAAATTCAAAATTACAAAATAAAGTCAGGAGTTAGTTTATGTAAATAGAGTAGAACTATCCCAGCCCACTCTATTGATAAAAAATATAAAAGATAAAATAAAAATAAAATAATTGTAAAAGAAGAATTTCCTTCCATGATAACTAGAGTTTTTAGAGACTGAAAGTTAGGATATAGCACAAGCCATGTCTGTGGTTGATCACTGTCCATGTTCGCAAAAACTATAAAATCATCATCTTCTTTACTAGTACTGTTACCTAGTCCTCCTGTCAGGCTCAGGCGTTATTTCATGATTTTTGTAATTTGCTTTTACGACATAAATCGCAAGATTTAGAATTATTTGCCTCCCATCTGTTGTGATACTTTCTAGCAAATAAAGCTACTTGTAACTAGGGTTAGATCAATATGGCTCCATTTGTTTCAGGTGACAGTTTAAAAATATTAACAAATACCTCCTTTTCCTCCTAGATCCTATTTTAGATGTATTTAATTAACAATAAAATGTGGTTCGTACAGTCAAGTAAGCAGAAGTTTGCCTGTTGAATAGATGCCCTAACTGGTAACACACATTCGGTCTAATAAACTTAATTAATACACTGAAGTTTCATGTAAATAGTAATTTAAGAATGAAAATGACAATTGACAAGATACTTCATAACTTAAATAACTTACAAAATTCAGACGTTTTTTCAAATGTTTTTTGAAGCTGTAACTATTTGAAATGCCTCAGGGTCCGGTATTTAAAATACCAATTACAAATACCAAATATATATTTGCGTTTCAATTACATATTTTAATTACAAGTAATTCAAATACTGACCAACCCCGAAGCTTAATATCATAAACCATCAAGATATATGATTTATAAAGAAAAAATATTATTAGCTGCTAATTAAAGAATTGATATCTAGTACTTATATCACATAAAAAAGCTTTTAACATGGTACTAATATACTTAACAATTATTTCAGTAAATAAAACTGGTTCGTCACTTTCAAGGCTTAATCAAAACATATCAAAACAAAGAACAACAAAGCTCTCCGTTAGTTGATACACAGTAATGGTAGAGGACACTGGCGATTTTTACATGCATTAACATGTTAATGATCTTTTTCTGTTTTTTTTTAACATCCTCTGTTACAATAATGGCTGTCTAAAAACGGCACAACTGAAAACGCCAACCAGTTCCAACGGAAATTGTTAATAAATGAGGCACATATTTTTTTCATGAATTATAGCCGCTATTATTTGGACTCTTTGTTGGCGTTACAAGGCATATAAAATAAGTATTATGAGGTATATTAAAACATTAACAGAGCCGGCTTGGTTGCGCAGTGGTAAAGGCGATGGGACGGTCCTCCTACTGTTGCGATAGCCGCGTGTTCGAATCCTGCTGGGACATGGTCGTAAATTTATATTTGCGATTGTTTAATATTTGTGAATGTTCTAGACAAAAATGTAAAATCCGACACAGAAAATGATCCCAGTCAGGCCAGTAACCAGGCTGGGTAAGACCGGATGTCTTCTGGGATGATTTCTAAAGTTGGTCACTTGCCAGTCGGTAGGCTTAATGCTGAGGACCGTGGTTCGGAGCCCACGTGGCCCAGTTCATAAATATATCAATATATATATATATATATATATATATATATATATATATATATATATATATATATATACATATATATATATATATATATATATATATATATATATATACATATATATATATATATATATATATATATATATATATATATAAACATTAACAAAATTGTAATTTAATAACCTTTTTTTTTGGGCTGATTTACCAGCTGAAAAGGTTTCCTTGCTGATGTTAACTCAATTTATAACAGAGGATTGCCCGTGAATGTGCTTTATTTGGGCTATGAGAGCTTTGACGGCTTAAAAAACACTTTTTGGGGGGATAGTCTTCGGGATTACCTGATTGGGAACGCCTCTGACAGGATCTGATGTGGGAATTGTTGGAGCGAGCTAAGGTTTCATGGTATTTCTTGTATAAGGAGAAAACGAACCGACTTATTTCTGATTTGTTAGTTTCCCGCTGAATTTGGGTATTTCTGACAAACCATGGGGCATTCAGAGTTTGCCTGAGAAGTTTATTTTGCATTACCTGAAGTTTTTCCACTAGTTCCGGCCTGATAAACCGATAGCAAGTGTTAGATCTATATAACATGACGGGTCTGATAAGCAGCTTGTAAAGCAAAACTTTAATCATCGGAGACAATTTACTTTTTCTGCAGGTGAGAGGGTTAAGCACTGTGGCGACACCTTAGCCTTTGGACATAGCTTTATTTATTCTGTGTTGACTATAGGAATCTGCGGTCAAAAATAAGGTCGAGATATGTGGTTTCTTGTCGCCACGGGATTGAGACTTTCTCCATTCTCAGCTGGTAGACGCGGATGTCTGAATGACTATAAATTTATTAATTACACAAGTATATATGGTTTTAGGCTTGAGCAACTAAAATTAGTTTATAAGGTAAATTGAGCGGCTGAATCTAAATAAATGTTCTTTTTTTTAAATTTGTTCTAGTTTTCGAAATATTCAAAAATTTCATTATTTTACTACTTTTGACCATTAACGGTCATTTATTGAATTAACCAGTATAAATTATAAATTTTACGCAGATTAAACTGAATCTTTTATCATTAAAAATGAATATTTATTAATTAAGAATTCAGTGCATGTATGTGTTTTGATCAGTGATGTGTAATGGTAAATATTAGAAGTATCAGTATGAAAAAGTCTTACACAACATTACACAAGACGCACAATGTTATCCCCCGCTCTGAAGTCAGTGGTTACAGGAAATTTCGTAATCACCGACCAATAAAAAGTCGAGCTCCTCGCAGACGCCTACTAGGTCGAGATGAAATGCCTCCCTCTCACAGAAAACACCAAACCTAAAGACAGCAACACTGGCATCAACGAATCTAACTCCATCAAAAGACCAGTCACCCCAGCCTTTCTTTTCAATTATCTCCAAAGTGTCTCCAAAGTCTCTACAGACTATGACCGACAAACTTCAAACCAAAAAATCTCCGGGTTTCGACGGTATATCGCTTACCCGATTAAAAAAAGCTAACGTATAAGCAGCTTCGGAACTGGCAAACATCAAGAATATATGTTAAATATCATTAAATAGTCTATGCATCATTTAATTTAATTAAAATAATGGAACATTCAAGGTAATACAGCTCCTTAAAACATATCTGTTGAGAAAATTAATATTTATAACTTTTAGTAATTAATATTGTAACGGTTGCTTTACGAATAAATTACATTAACAATTATATTTGTTGCAACTATCCATTTATAATAAATATAAATAGTAAATATTACGAAATAATATTGTAAGCATTACCAAATACAATATTTACATGAAGAAAAATAGCAAGATTTATCAGAGATTAAAAATTATTTTCGTTTCATAATTGAACATTTATTCCAAACGACTGGGCGGTTTGCAATAATAAACATATTGTGTTGAAACTAACCTTCAGGTTCGTTTTAACATTTTTTAATAAGTATTTGCTATCGTTAATTTTAATCATAGTGTAATGTTTTTTTAATTATGTAATGTCGAATCTACAAGTTAAAAACATTCGTGATTTGTTTGTGTCTTTCTATTGTTTTATAAATGGGAATCTCTTTAATGAATATACTTTAAATTTACTTGAAAACAATCATATTTTGGTCAAAACAAGTGGCGCCTTATTGGGATGCTATACAGATCATATTTTGCAAACCTGAATTGTATATTGCCTAAAATTAAATGGTATAACATGTATGGAATAGCTTTCCAAGTTTTCGTGTCTTCAAATTGCAACCATCGCCTTTGATGGCTTTACACTCTGAACTACGATGCTTGTGTCAAGAATATACCAGCTAGGGGTGTTTACCAAAACATGGAGGTGACCTTGAGCAATTTCAATCATCTTTTATTGACCTAACAACCTTAATTGTGATAGTTTTGCCCAGTAACATTATGCTAGATAAGGAATGATGTTTCAAGCAACTGCAGATTGCAAATGTCTTCTCTTAATAAACAACTTGATTCTGATTAATTTGATAGGGCATATAACATTATACAATTATCCTTTTAAGAAACAATACATTTCTAGACGAAGCACAATTCTAACATTAATGAGTGTATGAAAATAGCAAAACCATTATTTTTCCAATTTTAGTTGCACTACTATACTAAACAGGTGGGGCAAACTCTTACCATTTTGATTGCGCGTCCTCTAGGTTATTTGACGTTTAGCTCAGTTTCGCTTTAACCATTACGTTGTGTAGACAACCAGATTTTATTATTTATTTATTTTATTATTTTATTATGCGTCGTATATTTATTCATAATAAAATTTAGACGTCTACACAATACACTGGTTAAAGCAAAACTGATCTAAAAGTCACATAATCTAGATAGCGCACAATCAAAATGATAGCGGGTAACTACAATTCTCAACAAACATTTCCTTCGGAGCTTGTAGAAATATCTGATAGAAATTTCACATAGCTAATATGATGAATTACTGATGAAATACTAATAAAATATGTAGAAATGACCTCATCTTCTTCCTGTGGGGAATAGGGGAGTTCTGAGGCTGCAAAATTAGATAGCTTTCGTTCCCAACTATAAATCTATTTTGTTGTATAATATTTACTGACTGATATCCATTTTGTTTCGTGGTATGCGGCAATATACCAATATTTTTTATGAAAATGTAATTTGTTAAGCTTTTGAACGATTTCCTTTGTTTAATGACATCGAGATCGTAGGCGCGGAATTGGAATAATGAAATTGAATGAAACTGTCATAGAATTTTGCAGTGTCAATTTTCGGTCACATGTCTTAATTCGCGGATAGTGGTCCCACTGGGTGTACCAAATTAAGGCTTTCCAGGGAGCTCATGGAGTTCGAAACGATTAATAAGATTTATATGTATATTTTGTACAAACTTTAGAGAATAGTAGATGATTTCTTTAGTATTTATAGATGTCTAGTAGTCCAGCTTTTGAAGCCCCGATGATGAGGGAAGCTTGAGCCATTTTTACGATAACGATTGCGCTTGGATCCATCAGTATAAATAAAAAAATGTTCAGGGTGTCAATCAGTTTTAATATTGTTAAAAAGGCAGCTAATACCAGGGAGATATAAAATCTCTTCGGAAGATGATTCACGGAAAGATCGTCAGTTGAAGGAGATCACCGAGAATGTAGACAGGTCGAAATTCGAGAGATAGATGATCAGATACTGCATGAAGTTTATGATATGAACCTTCAGTATTGACCTTGACACAGCGTATACTGAGGTAATCCTGGCTATATATATACTGGCGTAATATATACTGCCGACTGGGCTAGTGTGGCAAGCTCTCAGGGTGATTCTAAGGGCAGCATTATGAATCGTATTTAATTCATTTCGTATTCTAATCGTAATTATATATATGAAGGGACAGCCGAAATAAAGCGCTAGTTACAACGTTTCATTTTAGCCAAGGTCACTGCTTTATATATCCTTAAAAGGCCCGTTATCCTTAAAGGGCTCCTGAATCGAAGCTAGTAGGTGAACCAATCAATTTCCACTATCCTTTCGACATCTATCGTTGAAGTAAAAATGCGGAACGCTTTACGATGTTGCATGTCATCCTTCCGCTGGAGCCATGCGCAAGATCTTCTCTGTATCGTTCCAAATTTTAGTATATGTAGTGCCGAATTTAGCAAAAAGAAGATTACTAAATCGCAGCAGCAGGAAGCAATACACCTACAACACAACGAGAAGGAAATCAAAAAAGATTGAAGGTAACAAGCACAAGCTTATATAAAGTGTACAAATGTTACCACTAACTTTCGCTACCGTTCGTTGAATTACTAACTTATTTATTTATTTCATTGTCACTACATTATTACATTGCGAATTAACCTACAATTTGTCTTTATATTTACTTAACTCTAGTATCCTAGTCTCTGGTGTAATAATGTATATGTATTAACACTACTTTTTTCCATTAAGTACATCTCACTACACTACACAAGATCAAATGGTTTCATTTTTTTGAGTCCGTGCCCTGTTCTGGTGTTATCCAAGAGTTACTTCGAGATTGATATAAGAATCTGGCCTTATGTCGCCTTGCCTCTTGATTTTCTGAGTGACAGCGGTATCAGAAGAGCTCGGGATAAGTAATTAGTCCTTTAGTTTCTCGGTGCACATATAATAATTCTCAGGACTTCGTTTTAGAAAACTTGTATTGTATTTATATTTGTTTTCGGGTAACATCCCCATAATTGTATTCCGTAAGTCCATATAGGTTTCAACATTTGCTTATATAATAAACATTTATTATATACTGATGATTGTGATTTTCTTCCAATTAACCAGTACATTTTCCTGTATTTTTACTCCAGTTCTTTCCGAGATGCTTATTTGGTTGCTATATGGAATGATATTATTATTTGCTGTTATTGTTTGTTGAGAAGTCTTATTATATGTGAGCTGCACATGCACAGATTTACTTTAGTTAAACTTTATTTTCCAAGTGTGAGTCCAGTTATTTATATTTTCACTTGACAACAATTGAACAATTGCAGTGTTATCAACAAATGTAGCCTTCGTGATATTTTCTATTTGTGATATATTACATGTGTAAGGCAGGTAAAGAGTTGTCCCCAATACGCTTTCTCGTGGTTTACCTGCTTTAGCTTCTTTTATTGTAGGGTTAGCTCCTTCTTCATTGGCTCTAAACATTCTCGCTGTAATGTAAGATTTCAGTAGCTCACTGCATTGTCTAGGTAACATTTTCTGTAGCTTATGAACAAGGCCATCATTCCATAGCTTATCGAAGGCTTATACCACATCTAAGAATATAGCTGAGCATACCTTTTTGGCTTCATAGACTTTTTCAACAACATCTGTTATTTTATTTTACAAAACAAAATTACAAATTACAACACAATTAACAAAAGTAAACCAGGTCTTTTTCTCTCTATTATAGAATTTTGTGATAATATTATAAAAATTGATAATTATCATTGGAACTTAAATAAAAAAATACTGCAACTAGTGGTGAAATAAAAACAAAAATGCGAAATGATATCTGTGTACCTATTACAATTGAGCTTATTTAATGTTTTTAATTTAATCTGATATTTTGATTTCAGACTCCTCAAAAAGAACTTCTATTATGATTAGATCAAAATATTACTTCAGTTATTTTAGTTTCGAAGCTAAATTTTCGCAGCATAAAAATTGACACAACATATTTAAAATTACTTATCTGACGAACATTTTCATGTGAATTTTGTCATTAATCAAATATTTTCTTTGAATACAAATTCGGTCCCCTATGTGAAACAGCTGTTTATATTTAAACAACCTAAGCCTCCATCGATTGAAATGAAGGTTCGCTATTAAATTTACGGCTCTCGTCTAGCATACACAAACGGCATGGAGGAATCAGTTCCGAGCGTAGCCCGGCTCGGGCACGATTTTTGTCGTAGCGGGACCGCGAAGCTCGAAAAACCCACCGATCAGTATGCGGGTTATTGCGACATTTTCCGCTTTAGGAAGTACCTTTCCGGTTGATGTACTGACACGGGCTAGGTATGCCAACGGCCTTTGCCATCCTCCGTTTTCATCGCGGCCTATTTTGAATATTAACATTGTTGTTTTCGGCGTATGTTCGGACCCATTAAAAACACGGCAACCATTTGTTAAGTGACAGTCCGATTCGGTAGGGCATTTGATTTAATAATATTTGGCTTTAATATAAATAGCAACATTTATTTACTTTAATACTAAATGTACATATTTTTATAAAATCTCTTTAAATATATAACAGGTTAATTGAAAAGTCTACGGCCTACCATAGTAAAACACATATTTTTTGCAAAATTATTATTTTTTTATTCAACATAAATCCCTTCAAGGGTGATACATTGATTATAGCGACCCACCAGCTTTTCGATACCATTTTTGTCCTTTGCTTTAAAATAGGCCTCAGTTTCGGCGATCACCTCTTCATTTGGCGAAAATTTCTTCCCAGCGAGCATTCTTTTCAGATCTGAGAACAGGAAGGGTGGTCGAGGGCGGTCCAATTCATGAAATTTTGCTCTCGTCTTCACTGACTTGTGACACGGTGCATTGTCTTGGTGAAGAAGCACTTTCTTCTTCTTCAAATGCGGCCGTTTTTCGGCGATTTCGTCCTTCAAACGATCCAATAACGCTATGTAATAGTCGCTGTTGATAGTATTTCCTTTTTCAATGTAGTCAATGAAAATTATTTCATGCGCATCCCAAAATACAGACGCCATAACCTTGCCAGCCGACTGATGCTTTTTTCCCACACTTTGGAGTGAGTTCATCGTGTACAGTCCACTCGGATTGCATTATCGGTCGATTGGACTTCGGAGTAAAATGATGGATGCAATGTTTCATCTATTGTCACATATCGACGCAAAAACTCGGGTTTATTATACTTGATCATCTTCAAACACTGCTCCGAATCATCAACTCGTCGTTGTTTTTGGTCAAAACTGAGCTCGCGCAGCATCAACTTTGCATAGAGCTTTCTCATACCCAAATATTCGTTAATGGCATAATGTACACATTTAGTTGATATCTTTAAAGTATAGCTATTTCATTCAATTTCAATTTATTCAAAATCATTTTGTGGATTTTTTAAATGTTTTCATCGGTAACAACCTCTTTTGGGCGTACACGGCGTTCACCATCTTCGGTGCTCATTTCACCACGTCTAAACTTAGCATACCAATCCTTGATGGTTGATTTTCCTGGAGCAGGGTCAGGAAACTCAACATCAAGCCAAGTTTTTGCTTCAACTGTATCCGACAGCTGTCAAATTTATATACGCATCTTTTGAGGGTTAGGGCTAAATAAAAAACCATATTAATTTAATGTTCTAGTAGCGCCATCTATGTGTCAGCCGGGGGCTTTATAATTGACATTTTATTACTGACAAAAAGCTCAGTTGTATGCTCAGATCAGTCTGGGGTCATCGGCCACCATGAATAATATCGATATTTCTATATATCGATATGTATTTTCCGATATATTTAAAAATATATCGATATATCGATATAGCGGTGAAAAAAAATATCGATATAGTTAAGAAAAATGAAAATATTGATATATTGCCCAAAAAATATCTCTATTTTTTCGAATCTTCGAACAGTAAAAAAATCCATTAAATCCTTTAAAATTAAGTTGACCAATGTTATAAATAATTTTAAAAAAATTATAATATTTAATGAATGTAATTTAATTTTTTTTAATATTGAAAAATATTGGCCAAAAATATCGATAATTTCTTTCAAAAAATGCCAATATATTGATATTTTTTCGAAATCTTAGTCAGACCTAAAATTAAACCAATTATTCGGAAGTCACTGTAACTTGCAGGGTAGATTGAAGAGACATAAAAATGTATATAATAAATCTAGTGTAATGATGATCTATCTGTTACTCCGTTGTGATTTTTTAACTGTGTAACCAGTGAGATGCCTAAAAATAGACCTGGAGATTGGGGTTTGGTTTGTATTGAGGTCGATTTGGGCCCTCAGTATCGTATTTTATCGTTGTTTAACAAGTTGCAATTTCTTTCCACAAATCAAAATCGTTTATCAGGTAAAATAAACGTTTTTGTATTTTAAACCCATTCACAATTCATAACTGTTGCAGCCGGTAGGATTCCAAGGAGATAATAAAGCTTTTCTCTTTTGAATTTATCCAACTTACTTACGGAATCAACTTACTCGTCAAGAAAAGAATAAAGATTAACGTTGAAATGACAACTGTTTCGCAATTAGAAACATTCCTTGTGGTAGTTAAGTAGATCTAGGGTAAAACGTTACAAAAGATGAATTGATGCTGCTCAAAGATCAGGTTGTCATAAATTATTCCAAATAAGAAATATCCATGCTTTGAGAAACACCTCCAGTCTGTGGATTCCTAGCACATGTACAATACAGGGCGTGAGGCCACCAAAGGCGCACTGAATTTGCTATGAACTAAAATGGTTTACTAATTTGGACAAAAGCTTATCGTTCAGGCTATACGGTCACTAAAGGCGCATTGCAGTAGCTGAATTTCTCAGTAGAAGGATATTGGAAATTGGTTTCACCAAAACTTAGGAAGCCATTCCATATAGAAATTATAAGCAGTACTTGAACTACTTGTAATTAAAACCCTTAATAGTAACAAATGCGTATTTTTTGTTTACATTTTAATTACTTCTTAAAAATGTATTTTGTAATTAGTACTTCAAATACGTATGGCTTCAAAATACATTTCGTCTGGAACTCAATTTTCAACATTAAAAACTGTCTGATATCGTCGTAGTTCAAGGCCGATATCAATAACTCTGGTAAGGGGGGGATACGTTTGAATATAGTGAGAATTTTACCTTTTTACACTTTTTTACCTTTTTACCATCTAAGAAGGAAAAGGAAATATTAACTTCTGAAATAATAATCAATCGGGTGGTAGAAAAAGGTAACAGATCCGACCTTCTAAACCATCAGACCAAGGGGAAAACTAAAAATCTTGCATTCAAGTGCCTCAAACGATAATTACAAAAAAAAACATGAAGTTATGACTGGGAGTTAAGGGAGCAGCAGTACTAGTAAAGAAGATGATGATTTTTCGTTATTTGTGGACAGAAAAAATAATGAACCACATACATCAAAAACGGAGTTCAGATAGTGAGCTTTCTACACGATCAAAAGGATCGAGCAAAAGGACCTATAGAATAATTGTGTCTTCTGACTTCAAAAAAGGAGGTTCTATGTTCGGTTGTATATTTTTTTAATGTATTTTCGTCGATTTCTCCATCAACTATGGACAGATTTTCAAAATTCTTTTTTTATTCGAATGAGTGCATTTCCGAGGCGGTCCCATTGGAACCAATTTAGGATCTAATGGGGAAAGGGGGAAAATCGAGGGAAAACCTCGAATTTTAAAGGCACGTACAATGTTTTCATATATTGTTTATCTAAAATAATCAGATATTGGTGTATAATGTTATTGCTGGGCTGATGTGACGAGAAATCGGAAGTAGTTAAGTGCAAAAGTTTGCTTTTAAACACTAACCACATCATATGAGACGTCGTAGAAACTTTATAGGCAATTGTTTCTATGGTGTAATGGTTAGAACGTTAGAGAATGCTCACACGCGGAGGTCGCGGATTC
Source organism: Rhynchophorus ferrugineus (assembly GCF_030347505.1). Classification (NCBI taxonomy): domain Eukaryota; kingdom Metazoa; phylum Arthropoda; class Insecta; order Coleoptera; family Curculionidae; genus Rhynchophorus; species Rhynchophorus ferrugineus. Next base: position 9,789,969 of record NW_027472581.1, on the reverse strand, counting down.
GGTTCCCAACAAAGCAGCAACTTTTTTGTTTTAGTTTGATTGGAACATTTGCCAAATCACCTCGACATTGTTTTTTTAATCCTATTTTTTTATTTCTACATTTACTTGGGCTATCCATTGTAATACTTAACAAAATAACTGCGTAATTTATAGAGTGACAATAAAAAGAGAAAAATAAAATGTTTTTACCAAAAAAAAAAACATTTTTAAAATAATATATGTGCATAATAATCGTTGTAATTTAGCTTAATTCCTACTTAAATCTATTTATCTATTTACAATATTATTTTAACTACTACGAACTGATCAGTTTGAAGTCGGTGCCGAGCCTAAATAATACAAAAATAATAATATAATTTTGTGACATATACACAAAATTAAATTACGAAAAAAAAAACAAATCAAGTTTATTGTTCGGCACTGACTTCAAGGTGATAAGTTGGTAGTACTTATATTAATGTTGTAAATAGATAAATAGATTTAGGTAGGTATTAAGCTTAATTGTGTGGATATAGTAGAATATACGTGTAGTAGATAGGTTAAATAATTGTTTTGTTTATTTTTAATTAATTATTACAACGGTTAGTATGTCCATATTTTATTTTCAAACATTTTTTTGTGTTGAATTATAAGTTTAATTATTTTTTACTTTTTATTTTAAAGAGTTCCTTATTTATTTTAAATATTTTATCTTTAGCAGATTGTTTTCGTCCCTCACAAGAGGCTTCTTGTCTGATATTACATTTAAGAGTCTAGTGTTCATAAAAGGAAATTCATATTGACTAATAGGCCGACTGGATTGGTTTTATTCTAATTACATAAGCTGACTGAACCTTATTGTATTTTATAATTTAAATATACGACTTAAAAGTATTTTGTATCTTGTATTTTAAATGCACGTGAGCTAGTCTTTCGTAATTTGTATTTTAATTAAAGTAAAGCTTGTATATTATCCTGCTCTGCATTTAGGATATACCATGGAAATTTAAAGAATTAATTTTACTGCAATTATAAGTTGTCGAGACGGGACAACGATCACGTATATCCCGTTGATTGTTTCTTTAAGATGGTGGTGTTATATCACGCCACTGATATGGCTGTATCTATAAAAAAATGTGTGCTTATGTTATACTAAAAGTATGATACGTGGGACGTCTATATGCTATGGATTTTTTAATATTCTTAGATATCAATATATTATGTCGATTTTCGTAATTGCATTACACAAATATCTTAAATCTTAAACAATTATCTATATATTAATCGACTTAATGAAATTTATTTATTAGCCTCTTTTTTGAGGAAAATGTATGCATCTGGAGGCCTGTAATTTTACACGGTTACAGTTTATGTCCAGAAAGAATTTTTAGACCTAAAATATTTAGTGTTTAAATATTAATGCAATAAGATATGCAAGTATAGTATTTTATTGTTTGAACGTCTTATCAATTATTTTGATTATTAACTGTCTTCGCAGATATATATATATATATTATTATTCAGAATATACAAGAGTATTTAGTTAAAATGTCTGAGAAGAGAAAGAATACTAACTGTTTTTAAGATATGTCAAATGCATTAAGGAGAATGCAGGGATTAAATCTAATTTTGTCAAGATTATCAAGAGATGAAATACAGTGATATCAAAATGGCTTTACAAGGCAACACTGTACCGAAGGAAATAACAACTAAGCGTAAAAGATAAAAATACCCTTTAATGAAAGTAAAATATATGACTACATATATATACAACTGTTAATTAGGTGGATTAGACCTCCAGGGGATACCATTACATAAAAAATCGCGCCTAAAATTCTAACTCATAGATACCATCTATGAAGAGGAAGAGTTTAATGTAAATATAATAAAACAAAATCCTAACTTAGAAAATACTTAAACAGTATAAATAATTTGGAGTTTTAAGTGCTTCGATAATATATGCATTATATGTACTATAAATTATATTTGATAACAGTATTTTTGTTTAGTTACTTTATTTAGATTAAAATTTTGTTGTATTGCAAAATCAAAATGCAGTAAAAGTCATAGTGGATGCAGTAACGTTTTGACGTCATGAATTCAGATGACGTGGGCTCACTCTTTGATTCAACGGACAATATACTTATATTTGATGCTCTAAAGTTGTTGCAATGCTGAAAATAATCTTACTCATCACACTTTTGTTATAATAGTCAGTGATGCAGCAATTTTAACTTATCAATACGTTGTTAATTATTACAACCTAATGAAAATTAGTTTCATTATACACCATTTAAAAAATTTAGTGATTTTTAAATTATGCCCTTTACTCTATAATGACAGAAACTTGATGAACTTAATAAATTGTGGTGAATTTACCGGGCGATCACTAGTAATAATGATACGACCTCAACAGCCGTGTCATGGCATGGTAAATGTCATTCCGACGACCACCGCTACGTGTTATTACCCCGCCAATTTTATCAATTGAAGCCTTTTAACGCACCGTATCCTCATAATATCAATTTTCCCCATCGGAGGCCCCGAAGGGACGCGTAATTTTCTCCGCGGACCTCTTCGTCGACCATATTAGAGCCCCGACACATACAATTTACTTCCCCGCCACATCCGGTGTACGGCGATCGAGTCGGGGCCGCAGTTCCACCTGACTTTAATATTCACCTGTTCACGATCGCGACAGGCTGTGGACTCGCGTGCGTGCACCTACCCAAAACAAAACAGAATCGGGGCTCCGTCTTTCGGGCCGTGGGCGACTAGATTTGCAACGGACGATTTGGCTTTTCGCGTTCGCTGGGAAAGGGTAATTGACGCGTTGACGGTGGTGAGGTGTTTGTTTGTTTTGATCAGTTCGAAGCGAGATTCGACGAGATAGGGCGAGAACGTACGATGCCCGTGGGAATTGCTTATAACATTTCGAGGTAAATATTGGTCGGACGTTCAGATACGGGATTATCTTTCAATTGATAAGATTATTATTGATTTGGTTTTGTTGTGGTTCGAGAACGATTTTTCAATGAACTCCTCTGTTATTGTTGTTGAATTTTTTTTTATTAACTACATTTTACTTTAGATATGCTTAGTACAATCTTAATTTACAATTAATTTATTTGTACTGTTCTGTTGTACTTGCATTAATATACAAGCAAGGCGATTAATACATCAGTAACAGGTCAATTGAAAAGTCCTCGGCCTACCATAGGCAAAATTGTTTATTTCTATTCAACATAATTCCCTTCAAGGGTGATACATTCAATATAGCGATCCTCCAACTTTTCGTTACCACTTTTTGGTAATTCGATTTGTCTTTTACTTCAAAATAAGTTTCGTCGATCACCTCTTCATTCGACGAAAATGTCTTCCCGGTGAGCATTCTTTGGAAATCTGAAAACAGAAAATAGTCGCTGGGGGCCAGATCTGGAGAATACGGTGGATGAGGAAGCAATTCAAAGCCCAATTCATGGATTTTTGACACAGTGCATTGTCTTGGTGAAGCAGCACTTTCTTTTTTTTTCAAATGCGGTTGTTTTTCGGCGTTTTCGTCCTTCAATCTCTCCAATAACGCTATGAAATAGTCGCTGTTGATGGTCCTTCCTTTTTCAAGGTAGTCAATGAAAATTACTCCATGCGCATCCCAAAATACAGACGCCATAAACTTGCCAGCCGACTGTTGCGTTTTCCCACGCTTTGGAGCGGGTTTATCGTGTGCAGTCCACTTGGATGACTATCGATTGGACTTCGGAGTGAAATGATGGAGCCATGTTTCATTCATTGTCACATATGGACGCAAAAACTCGGGTTTATTACGCTTGATCATCTTCAAACACTGCTCCGAATCATCAACTGTTCCTTGTTTTTGGACTTTTGAGCTCGCGCGGCACCCACTTTGCACAGAGATTTCTCATACCCAAATATTCGTGAATGATATGATGTTCAGTTGATATCGTTAGAGTGTCTGCTATTTTACTCAATTTCATATATCGCTATATCGTTATTTCGAAGCCTGAAGTGTTGTCTCATTGATCTCTGATTAAATAGTTAGAGTTAAATACTCCTAATTACAGTATTGATTAATTATAACAGGTGGCGATGCACAATATTGCTTCTGATTCAACAATATATTGATTTTCGCAAAAACAGAAAATCAGGAAAAATTAACTGCTAACTAAAATTAAGTTTACATTTGTTTATATCAGATACAATTTATAACCAAATAAACTAACAGTTATTAACAAATATGGAATGGATTCTGAAGCTAATTCAGACATTGTACATGTTTGAAGTACATAAATGCTATTAGATTAAATTATCAATAATATATGATACCGATAATCATCAAATAAACAGCCATAAAATATGAAGGTGTTTTTACGCGATCGCAAGAAGGACTTGAAATGTACAAGAAAGTGCAGCGCAAATGCTTACTTTTCATATGTAAAGACCATACTTCCAAATCAGTTACATGCCCAACATTTTTAGAATTTGTGTTTTTAAAAACTGTCATTTTTTTTTATTTGATGTTAAATACGTCCATTTGTTTTGTTATTTAGACTATTTTGCTAATAAGCGACACAAACAAGATATTTTATGTTATTGTTAATTTTTTTATAGAAACAAAAGCCACTAAATTCGTACAAAATTTTTTTAAAATTAGCTAATTTATAGAAATGTGCTATTCATATTACTATTGTTTAATTACGTTGTATAACCGTTAGATTCAAAGTTGTTTCAGTAAATAAAAAATTATAATAATACTGTTTTTACATTACTTTATCATTGTCATTGTTAATCCCCAATATATAATACGTGACCCCTTTGGGCGATACCAGTTAAGGCCCAACAAAAATTAAATTTACGTTGATTTAAATCAGATGTAATTTATAACCAAATAGACTAATGCAATTCCAACAGTAACGTGTAGGATATGACCCACGTGACAAAGCAAACGATATAATAAATTCAAGACAATATAAGAGATCGATATAAAACTAACAACAACTCACCGCAGGCATATGAATGAATTTCGAGAAATGCCGTTTTTCCTCATCCGGTGAAAGGTTAATACAAGAATAATAACGCCTAAATAGTTTCACCTTGATTAAATTTTCATTATTGCTCCATGTCGTTTTTCGACAAGATCGATTTCGTAGATAGGAGTTGTTTATTGCAAAGGATAGCTATTATCTTATTAAATATATCCCAGAGATATCTGAGGCATTCGAGTCACGTCTGAATTATAGAATCGCGATATAAAGAACCGAAGGGTGTGATGGCCATTGTCTTACAATACAATAACATTAGGTCGTGACGTAATATACACCTTCAAATATCATCCGATTCGGTTGTATGTAATCAAATGTCAGCAAGATTGAATGGAAATAATTGTGTTTTTTTTTAATAAACATAATAAGTTCCACGAAAGTTGGAAATGCGTCATCAGTCTCGACTGGTTCGGTAATGTCGGTTTCACCTTACGATACCTTATCACGTGAAAATTTAAACCGTATAGGAATTGTTTACATTTTTAGCCAAATGCTAGGGAACAATATGAATATTAATGCAGTTCAGTTTGAAATATTACAAGTTTTAAGTTATTTTTGAGGGATTTTAGATAATAAATGCCAAAACTGCTCATCCAAGAGGATAAAGTGTAAACGTTCGGTCTGACAGTGAACGAATGCCATTTTAAATTAAAAAAATATATTATACGAACGAACCTACATATAACTTTTACACTGCGTAGAAGAACATGTCCACCAATGAATATCAATCATTGTCAGCTCCACCAAGCAGATGATGTTAAATATCTTCGTATGCATTTAGATCGACGCCTAACCTGGAAGAAGCACATACTCTCTAAACGAAAACAACTGGGACTAAAATTATATCAAATGTATTGGCTCATTGGGCGCAAATCCAAGTTATCATTAGATAACAAGGTATAGCTGTATGAGTCTATACTCAAGCCTACTTGGTCATATGGAATCCAACTATGGGGTACCGCTAGCAAATTTAATATATCCATCATTCACCGGTTCCAAAATAAAGTGTTGCGTGCCCATTGTTGATGCTCCGTACTATGTTTCAAATGAAGTGATACAAGGCGATATTCCTCATGAATATATAACGAGTGTAATTCAACGTGTTTTTGTGAAGTACTTCGAAAGAGTGTCAATGCATCCCAATGTACTCGCTAAAATAAAAAAGTTAAATATGCGACGTGATAGTTAAAAATTAAAATTTCTGGAAATAGAAATTCATATGGAAATAAGATTCATATTAGTAAAAATTACTTTACTTTCAGTACAACTTTCTTCAACTTTAATTCACTTATTTCAATGACCCTTCAATCTGTAGAAAGGTAGTGGTTTTCAGAAAGACCAGCAACATTGTTAATCTTCTAAAATTTTTGAGGTGTGGATGTAAGATAGTAAGTTAGTAATTAATTGTTTATCTTAGCAATAGTTTTTTATTAGTTTAAAGGTAATCCGCAGTCAAATTTCTTTTTGCATTCCAACAAAATGGACATTCAACACTTTCCTGACTTATTAAACAAACGTTTTTTTTATTAGCAAATAAACGTTTTTTATTTACTAGGAACAGGATTGAAATATGTTATTAATAGGAAGACAAAAAACAATAAAACGCTTTAATTCATTACCGTAAACGATGTTCTTGTGTGCCTATATATGAAATACATTACATATATGGGATATCTCTTAAGGAATCAATTTCATTTTCGGTTATAACTATTGTTTGCTAATTAAACAAGTGTGTAATGATACATAATGAATACATAATTTTATTAGTACTTTTTCTATATTTGCTTCAGATTATATCTGTTGTTTCTGCGAATTTCTTAACAGTATTTATGAACAATTGAGAACATAATCTAGAGTTAAAATATAAAATCTGTAATCAGTTAACCTTTTAAAAATAATTGTGACCCTTTGATTTACTGGGAGTGCTATTGAACAATTGAGAACATAAAATTCTTTGCGACGATTGATTTGATGATCTTCTGAATTCAAATATTTGCAATTTAGAACTCAAATTTCGATAGCATACATAACTGGTTCGTTTCTTGACTTCATTACTTCCCGCTAGTTCAAGACTGGTTGTATAAATATTTTCATATATTATATAAAGGAAATCATAAAAAAGACTTAATAGAATCATAAGAATAGCCCACTGGCAGATTGTTGAACTTCTAAGAGATAAATTTTAAAAAAATTATATAGCTTCTTTTGTATATTCTAAAGTTCTTTTATCAACGAGGGTTCATCTGGATTGGACCTACAATTTAACGTGGGCTCCGAACCATGATTCTCAGCATTAAACCTACCGACTTAGAAATCATCCCAGAATACATCCGGTCTTACCCAGCCTGGTTACTGGCTGGGACTGGCGCTGGGACAATTACAAATGTTAAACAATCACAAACATAAATTTACGACTATGCCCTAGCAGGAATCTAACCCGCGACTTTCGAAACAGTAGGCTGTTGCCTTTACCACTGCGCCAACCAAGCCTGCAGATTGCTTTTTGTTGTTTTAAAGGTGGTTTAAAGAACTTAAACAAGTTCTTTTCCTTAATGTTTGAGAGGACCAAAATATATTTCTTTAAAACATTTTAAAGTATTAAATTAATCGAGGAACCAGAAACACTGAATGTTCAGTTTCAATTTAATTTTTAAAGAATCCTGAAGAGATTTTGACACGCGCAGCTATCGATAATATTCCTCAAATTCTTAGGATAACGTATATGCCCGTTTCAAATAAAGAAGTGGTAATTCCAAATTCATGATGCGTTTAAAATGTTTATCAAAGAAACATGGTTTTTGGAAACGTCAAGTTAAATATATTTCAGGACGTAAATTTTGTTTTTCTAAAAGGCCTACTGATACAGTTTCAAAATAAATTGAAATCTTCTAATCTCCTAACCCAAGTTCAACACTTCAAATATAAAATGCATTCACTTTTCTAAACTACTTACCCATTTTACATTTTTTCTTTGATGGAAACTATTAAGCAAGACTAATTTCAACTGAAATTATACATTCTATAGTGCAGAAAATATTATTTTTCAAAATGTTCCCACTCTTAATATTTACTCAATGCAACTGTTGTATTACCAAAGATCACATGGTAAAATAATATATCCAAATTAATAAATCTCATACAAAGATTAGCCAAACTTCTTGAGGAACATTTCATTATTACCGGACTCTTAACTTTTTAAATAATATTTTATAGGAAACTAATAATATATTTTGAAAATATAATATTTATAAGGACGTCTAACGTTTATACTTTGAACTATCAATATAATATCTACAATTATCATGTCGAGAAAATAATTATTATAAAAATAAAATTTATTCACTCAAATAACTCCTGCAGGAAACTGAAACATACACACTTCTAATATAAACACATCATCTCATTTTAAAAAGCATAATATAATACACGATATAATATTATGTTATTATATTATGCTAAAATATTATAATAGTGTGATAAATAACGTCTAACATAGGGGTTTGGTTTATGTTAATAAAGATTCAAACCTTCAGTATCGTTTTATATCGTTCCATTCAACAAGTTGTTGCTTCTTTTCATAAAATAAACTAGTTTTTAAAGAAAAATTTAATAAAGCTTGTTGTTTTTAAACCTTTTACACTTCATAAGGCTGCCTAAATTCGTTCAATTATCAGGAATCAAATTGTTATGTTCATCAAGAAAAGAAGAAAGGCCAAATCTTCCAGGTCTGCTGTTCTAATAAATTGGCAACCGTTCTGCAGTTACTTGGAGCATTCCTTGTTGTAGATAATTGGAGTTCCGATGAATATATCGCAGATTAAGCTACAATGTCACAAAAGCTGGACTGAAGGTGCTCTGGGTGCCTTGGCCATAAACAATTAAGAAACGGTGGAATTTTGAAAATCTCCACCAATCCGTTTATTCCTAGTACAAGTATCGCATTTCAAGGAGTAAGACGACAAAATTCTGCTGTAAACTAAATAGTCAACCGGAATATAGACAATTGATGAAAGTGAATGAACTACTAGAGTTTGGAGTAACCAAAGCTAATAGAGCCATTCCATACAGGGTATACCATGGACATTAGGCTAAGAATAGTGGTATTCTGAAAATCATTAAAGGCACACTGGCTAGCGAAAGTGCCGGTAAGTCACTACCGGTTCAAACTATTGTATGTTTAATACTAGAGACTGGAAAGTACAGCTTAATAATATCAAATCTGTCAATGTCAATGTTTTATTGTCAGGAAATGATAAAAACATAATTGCATCACTTGACGGATGTCCAATTCCCCAAGTAGAAGTAGTGAATTACCTCGGCATCTATCCCGATGGCAAGTTAAATTAGAAACATCATGTCAGACAAAAATTAGACTCAAAATTAAGGAACTGTACTGACTAGAGAGATTGGTTTATCAATCTTGGACTTAAGTAGTTCAGATATGGGATTGCCCTTAAACATCAAACCAATTTTTATTCCAAGGATGCCAAAACAAAATTCTTCGATTATCTACACTTACACATATAACAACTACACGATAACCTCGAGGTCCAGTAGATTTGCGATGTTATCCAAGATTTTGCCTCAAAATATTAACTAATAAACTACTAAAACACAGAAAGACTGCAGAACGTGTAGGAAATCAGAAAATTGGAGCGAACCAAACCATATAAATGTTTATAGTGTATTGTAACTATTTTCTCTTAACTTCAGTAATAAATTAATTTTATAAATTAAAATTGTACTAAGCATATCCAATGCAAGATGCAATTAATTAAAAAACGTGCTATAGCAATTACTGAAGTTATAAAACATAAATCAATATCAGCTTTAAAGTTTTTTCATACTTGTGTCCGCTACGGTCACTTCGTATCCGCAATAAGGTCGCCATTATTAGCGACGTAATTACACCATTACGCAGTTCTCGCTTTTTACATTATCAATTAATCAACTTATTAGATTTTAGCCACCGCTGATTCGAAAATACTGTAATAGTAGGCCGAGAAACCTGTCTTCGGTTGATATGCAACCGATCACGCCCATGTGCCGATATGAGAAACGGTCCTAATCAAAAATGCAGTTACTGATAATTGCGCAACGACCTGCAGTACCAACAATACCGCACTGAGAGAAATTCTCGAAATGGTTTCTAGCATGGAAAAAACGAGGCGTTATTAGCTGGATAGTGGCGATTTATCATCTGCAGAACGGTAGGGAACAACGTCCTGCAGTCGTTCAAATCCATTAAGTCGGATAACAGTAAAGAGGCTAAATAATTACCGTCAATTTCGCCGGTTCCGATAAATATTTAATGTTATGCAGTACTCGATAACCTTGCGGCCATTGCACAATAGCGTTTCAGTTTTATCGAGGTTCTGCATCGATGGATGTTTCGTTTGTGCTACGGGGTATCGCGAAATAGTTAGTCTAGATTCTGTTATTTATCGATCGGTCGAAGAAATAATTAATTCTGCATCAGGGCCGCATTTCCATAAATACATCTTTGATACCAGACAATTTATTTATCAGTCATATATTTTGTGGCGATTTTATCATTTGAAATTGTTAATTTTAGCTGGTATCTATTTTTGTTTACTTTTTTTAACAATTAGCTGATATACCTTTATATTAGGGGTTTGCACATTATTCACTTAAAAAATTCACTTATTGAGAACAATTTTTATAACATATATCAATCAAGACATTTCCATCATCTTCTTCTATTTCCCATCTCTTTGGCAATATAACGATACGGGTCAAAAACCCACACTTCTTCAACATTTCGAAACTAAATGCCAGTCAGGCCATGCGCCATCAATCTGAATAAGTAGTATTCAGAAGGCACTATCTCTGAAGGGTATATTGGTTTAAATGGGTATACAAGCAAGAATATGAATTAACGCCTGTGACTCGCCCTTGCTTGTCTTTTCGCCAACAATAGGTCATTCAATTTGCTAAATCAACGTCAGTATATATTTGCAGTAATAATTTCATTTGGTTTTAGTAGCTACACCTTGTAGTAGCTTCCCACCTTATGCGCTATAAGAATTTTGGCCCAATATATTTTGGTCCTGTGTCGATATGAATCATTCTCCAATGACTAACAAATGACTTTTGAACGCCTGTGATTCGCTCTTACTTGTCTTTTTGCCAACAACAGATCAATCAATTTGCTAAATCGACGTCAGTATACATTTGCAGTAATAATTTCATTTGGTTTCAATAGCTATACTTTGCTGATCCCACCTTATGCACTGTAAGAATTTTGGCCCAATATATATTTGGTCCTGCGTCGATATGAATCATTCTCCAATGACTAACAAATGACTTTTGAACGCCTGTGATTCGCTTTTACTTGTCTTTTTGCCAACAGCAGGTCATTCAATTTGCTAAATCGACGTCAGTATACATTTGCAGTAATAATTTCATTTGGTTTTAGTAGCTACACTTTGCTGATCCCACCTTATGCACTGTAAGAATTTTGGCCCAATATATTTTGGTTCTGTGTCGATATTAATCATTCTCCAATGACTAACAAATGACTTTTGAACGCCTGTGATTTGCTCTTGCTTGTCTTCTTGCCAACAACAGATCAATCAATTTGCTAAATCGACGTCAGTATACATTTGCAGTAATAATTTCATTTGGTTTTAGTAGCTACACTTTGCTGATCCCACCTTATGCACTGTAAGAATTTTGGCCCAATATATTTGGGTTCTGTGTCATTATGAATCATTCTCTAATGACTAACAAATGACTTTTGAACTATGTTGCTAACTATGCTAACGCTATGTTGAAACGTTAATTCGTCTGGTAGCCATTTGTTCTCTTCTCTGAAAACTCCTTGAGAATTTCAGCTATAATTACGTCCAATAAATCTTACAATTCTCGTCTCAGTCCTTAAGTATTTGAACTTTTTTGGTCTGCACCAAAATCAACACTTAAGCCATTGAAACAACATCACGACAAATTTCTAAGTGTACAAGTACCATTTTGAGAGTTTTATAATTAACACGTTCTAAGATCAGACTAAGACATTATTATATTGCAGAAGAAAAACCTAAGCCAATACCAAAATATAAACATTTCGATATAGGTCTTAATAAACAAAATTTTCTTAGGCCTCTACAAAATTAGCTATCAAACTCAAAGAAACAACTATAACAAATGAATATTTATAAAAAAATTAGGTAATGAAATATTTTTAACAAAAAAATTGAACGGACTTCAAAAAATAAATTAGATTTATAAGATAATAAAAAATAAACAAACTTAGATATTCAGCACAAAAAATGTTTTAAAATAAAATATGTGTATAATAATCGTTGTAATAACGAAATAAAAAAAAACAAAAACCTTATTTAACCTATCTACTGCAGGTATATTATATTCTACTATATACACACAATTTAGCTCAATACCTAACTAAAACTTTTTATCTATTTACAATATTATTGTAACTACTACCAAATGATTATTTTGAATTCAGTGCCGAGCAACACTTTAGATTTGTATTGTTCGTAATTTAATTTTGTGTATATGTCTCAATATTATATTATTATTTTTGTATTGTTTAGGCTCGGCACTGATTTCAAACTGATCATTGATGTTAGTAGTTAAAATATTATTGTAAATAGATAAATAGGTTTATGTAGGTATTAAGCTAAATTGTTATATAGTAATTTTACTATTTTTATATTCATAAAATACCTGTATTTGATATGATTTTTCATATTAGGTGTACAAATAAGTCTCTTTTGAAAAATCGGCTTTAAAATATCCTAATATTAACATTCCTCTTCATTATATACTTTTAGGTATTGTTTTCTTTTGTCCTAGTTCATTTTTTTTCAGAGAAAATATCTCCAGTCTGCATAATTATACATGTTTATTAATTATTCTATAGCCCATTCATCCATACCTTGCCCTGTCCGACCCCTATTTGGTCTAGATCCAGTCTCAGCAAAACTGTCCTAATAGTATAAACTTGGCGTCAAAAAAATCTTGTAAAAATCACTTTGTTCAACTTTTCGTTCAGAAATTTTAGAATTTCTACAGCGATTGAATTGTATTTTTAAGAGAAAAGTGGCAAAAAGCTTGCCATATTTTTACGCGGTTCAAAAAACCATTCCGAAAATTTGAAAATTGTACCAAAAGAATAGAAATGATTGAATCGACTATTTTATTCTACGCATTTAACCCCGTATTACTTATATATAGGGGATGAATAAAATAACCCGACATATAGACTTATGTTAACTCATTCTTGTACCAAAACATCCACCAACTACTTCAATGATGTTGGAAATGGAAATCTAATCCTCGCTCTCTGCTCTAAAAATTCCAATAACGGTTTAATTATGTTGAGATCTAGCGATTTTGCTAGCCAGGAAATATATTTAATGCTTTTCTGATATTCCTCGAACCAAGAGTGATTCTTCTTTGGCTTTGTGTACTGGCGTATAATCATCTTGGAAAATGCAGTGTTTGGCAACACTATGTTAGTGATAGCAAGAACTTCATTATTTATTAGATATCGAGATAGTCACTCACAGTAGCCCAGTTGGTGATGTGTATGAGAGGACCGTCTGAAGCCATTATGATTTTTGTACCACTTTTTTGGCAGATTAGCGCTGGCTTCTGTTATGGTAGCGGGACTTTTGCCAAATCCTATATATTGCATGGTGTTCATATTATTCGTCTATCCTCTGTATAATTGTACTTATATTATCATACTGAATAATCAAACTAACATAACTTATGATAAACCATTATTTTAACACAATATTATATATTTTTCTTATCTAACAGGTCAATTCAATAGTCAACGGCCTATCATCGTAAAACACATTTTCTTGGCAAAATTAGTTTTTCTTATTCAACATAATTCCCTTCAACGCTGATACACTGATTAGAGCGACCCTCCAACTTTTCGATACCATTTTTGTAGTACGATTTGTCCTTTGCTTCAAAATAGGCTTCAGTTTCGGCGATCACCTCGTCATTCGAAGAAAATTTCTTCCTAGCGAGCATTCTTTTGAGATCTGAGAACAGGAAATAGTCGCTGGGGGCCAGATCTGGAGAATACGGTAGATGAGGAAGTAATTCGAAACCCAATTCATGGATGCGGCCGTTTTTCGGCGATTTCGCCCTTCAAACGGTCCAATAACGCTATGTAATAGTCACTGTTGATGGTCCTTCCTTCTTCAAGGTAGTCAATGAAAATTACTCCATGCGCATCCCAAAATACAGACGCCATAACTTTGCCGGCCGACTGTTGCGTTTTCCCAGATTTTGGACCGGGTTCATTGTGTGCAGACTGGACTTCGGAGTTATATGGAGCCATGATTCATCCATTGTCACATATCGAGGCAAGAACTCGGGTTTATTACTCTTGATCATCTTCAAACACTGCTCCGAATCATCAAATCGTCGTTGTTTTGGTCAAAAGTGAGCTCGCGTGGCACCCACTTTGCACAGAGATTTCTCATACCCAAATATTCGTGAATGATATGATGTGCACGTGCTCTTTTGGGCGTCCACTGCCTTCACGGTTTTCGGTGCTCATTTCACCACGTCTAAACTTAGCATACCAATCCTTGATGGTTGATTTTCCTGTGGCAGTGTCCGGAAGCTCGGCATCAAGCTAAGCTTTTCCTTCAACTGTATTTTTTCCCTTCAAAAAGCAATATTTTATCAACAGGCGAAATTCCTTTTTATCCAATTTTTGACAATGACAAAAGTTGCTTCACTTAAAATGCTGTAATTCACAAACTAATGATCCGACAGCTATCAAATTTATACACGTTTTTGAAGACTAGGGCTAACTAAAAAACATATGGATTTAATTCTAGTAGCGCCATTTATGTGTCACGTCGGGGACTTTTCAATTGACCTGTTATATTAACATATTGAATAATCAAACCAACTTATAACTTATTATAAACCATTATTTTAAGACAAAATTATATGTTTTTCTTATCTATCGACTAAGCTTATTGAACGACCCAGTATTTCTTCAAAACCTTGACTCAATAGTTTTTAAGTGATTCTCGTATCTTACATATCATATCCGTACAATTTCGAAAGAGAAAACCATTTACCATAATTATTGAGGAAGTTCCAACTAATACCATACAAGAGCAATTAAATCGTATATTAAAATTCATATTCCACCGATAGTTAAACAATAATTAGCAGCGAATAAAACGGTGATTGCATTCGTATTTTTCTCGGATCATTTCAAGGTGCACGTTGCATTTTCAATCGGCTAAAAGGAAACTGGATTTTTATATAATCTCTCGCCTATCTGAACAATAAAAATAACTTATAAGGCAAAGACAAAGGCTCTGTCCTCGTACGAAATTGCATTTTTAATCAGATGAGTCACGGGATTTCAACAGCATGAATTCGAGCGATCGTTTGGATTCTGTTTGGAAACGGATAATTAATAAATAAAAACAAAAATCGCGAACCTTGGGAGCGATCATTGATACCTCGATGACGTGGGTCGTGACATTTTGAAGGAATCAAAATAAAAATTATGTTAAAAGGCCATAAAATTTGATCGATAACTTCTATTCTTAGTCGATGATTTAGGATCATTAATAATAATTTCGTTAAATCAGTTTTATAACGGGATTTTTAGTTATATGTCTAATTTATATTTTCTTTCTTTCTATTCTACAACTACCAGTTCCTAGTTCTTCGTTCATAATGAGAATATTCAGCAAATATTAGTCCATTGTCATTGTTTAAATTGAGGTTTTAGTCAGTCTTCTTAACTATTGTTCTTACACTCATTTTAGAGATGCTGAAAAATATCAATATATTGATATATCGTTAATATGTCTCATATTATTATACAGTTTTTTTTCAAAAAGGATATTTTTTAAACATTTAAAATTATAATTTTGGTAATTGATAAGCTTTTGGTACGATATATCATCATATCATCCCTAGCTGTTATTTTAATTGTTTAACTTTCTAAGTTCTTGTTTGATGATTTTGAATAATTACTAGGTGTATCGGAAAGTCATTAACGGTTTTAACAAATTTCACTTGGCTTAAGTATGCAGTGTTATGATTTGACACATAGGTCATTTTATTCTACTGACTCAAGCTTGAAAATTATACATATCATATTTTGCGAAAGATATATAGATATAGGTCATAGATTTATAGCTCTTAAATAAAGTAGTCCTCAGTAAAGTGATTTTACAGTGCGATAACACGCAGTTTCACAAAGCAAAACCGATCAATGAAGCGTTGAAAGCACTTCGACGGGACCTATTATCGCATCTGCCGTACTCTCCAGACTTTACCCTGTTCGACTATCAACTTTTCGCATAAATGGCACAAGCGCTTGCAGCGCTTCGCCAATTCTGAAGAAGTTATAAAAAGGCTCTGTGAATGGTTTTGCTCATATTTTGATCACTTTAATGGGTCATTCTTCTTCAGCATTGGTCTATACCATCTTCTTCATCAAACATTTGGCTTAGATTCTTCCACAACCGCCTTATCCACCGGATTTAGTCACTAACAAAAATCGAAGAAAATATAAAGGTTATTTCAAAGTCTACAAGAGCAATTATTATGATTTTTTTTTCAAAACATTGTTTTATCATAGTACTACTATTGGTTGTTGTAATATATCAGGACAGTCATCATTATAATTTCTATATATTATTTATAAATATTAAACATTAAACCCATATTAAAACAAAATAAAGCAAAGCAATAGAACATAAAACTAGAAAAGATTAAAAAAAGTACTTTACATATTGGAATGTTAAGATTATAGATAACATGTTAAGTTCTATTTAATGCGGCAACTAAGCGTCACCACAACAGGAAACCATATATTTCAAAGCTTATTAAATTAAAGCTGCGATAAAAGATAAAACCAGCACAGATGTGGTAAAATGTTGATATTGAACATAAAAGACTAGTTTTCAATTTAAAGGGTTCAAACAAACAAAAAAGTGAAAACTAATGATAAATAATTCATGAAGTTAACATGGAGTTTAACGAAGTTTACAAGGACTTATTCCATCCACATTATTAACCATAAAATATTGATAAAAAATTAACTAATGATGATACATTTTTATAAATACTTGATAAAAGCTGCAGTGCCGTGACAAACAATTTGGGAGAATGTGTGACATTGATGAGATTTTCAGCACCTCAATTCAAAATAGACAGAGCATAAATTGAACCCCGTTAGAAAATGAGGACATTACGTAAGATTTCCTTTACTTTTACTAGATAGAGTAAAATAGACAAGTACGGTTGGAATATGATAATAACTCAGTTTAGTATCAGATCTCGCTGATTGCTGATATTTTTAAGACTGCTATATTCTATTCGTCTATTATGAGATATTCTGATGTTTATGAGTATTATGCTTATGAAAAGAGTATTGTTGTTCCATCAAGTTGCAATCCAAGATATTTCAACGTTATTACTGTATGAGATGATACAATGAGATAAGTTGTTATTATATGAATAGTTTGATTGCATATAATTTAAGCATTAACTGCTTTATTCTTATCAACATTTATTATCCATTTCCGAGATCACTTCTTAATATCACCTTTTCGCAATTCTTAAGGCTAAACTGTGTGCGAGCCAAGCCATGCTACATCGATCTAAATACCCAAAATCTAGAAACAATTGATTCTGAAAGCTGTTTTGGGAATTTGAGCTGGATTTTCGTTCAATAACACATTGTCTTCGAACTTTTTCGATCCTTCAGGCCATTCATTGTCATTGACGAATCAGTTGGTCTATACTAAAACCGACAATTGGGATATGATGGAGAATCATCACCATATACCTCACCACCTCTAAAAGCGTTTGATGGCTTCAACAGCAGATTTCTTCGAATCACCAAAGTAATATTGGCGAAAATTACTTCCGTCCATGATAATCGTCTATATACACTATAAAACTCAATAATACTTAGTGGAAACAACATTTGGACTTATGGTATTGAACTGTGGGCTATTACTAGCAAATCAAACATAGCTTCAGCGGTTCCTGAATAAAATGTGGCGAGCCCTCTTCAATATCTTATGACGTAATATTTCCAACAAACTAATTCAGCGCGATATACCCTTTAGCACCCATAACAGTACAGTGCAAAGTACTCTGAATCCAATAGTGATAGGGTATCCCAATGCACTTGTGAAACAGTTAAACGTGCGCGAGGACAGTACAGTGCGTAGACTCAAGCGCATACTACCATACGAACTGATTAAAAGACACATAGAGTGAGATATAATAATATCTAGAATACGTAAGTCATTAAAAGAATTTAGGAAATACTTTATAATAAAATATAATAATCTCTAGAACAAGATTTAGATTATAATTTTGTAGAGCAGCTCATTTACTGAAGCAATCTTCTACATGACAGTATACTTATATTGTATAACGGAAATCATAAAAAAATACTTATTGCCTACGGGCAGATTGTTGAAGTTCTGAGAGATTAATAAAAAAAATCACCCTACGTACTCAATTTGATTTTTACCAATAGATATATATACATGCAAGCACCTAATAGATTATCAATAAACGCCAGTTTTATACCAACATCTACATCCATACAATTTTTATATTATAATGGAAAAACATCTTATAGTTATTCAAAGAAGCAACCGTATTTTTTCTGTAAGAATGATTGTTGCGTGGGTTATGTGACAGCTGCGTCATGTGGGTTCAGAGAGATGCTTCACGAAACTATTCAAGGCATCATGTCACAACTGAACGATAAATATGCACGTACAGAGTGCGGACCACTATTTATTATCTTTCGTAGTGAATGGGGAAATATTGTGTAGGACGAAACCGACAATTTCTTCGCGAACTTGGATGATGAATATGAATGAACGCGGTAAGCTGTCTATAATTTCATTCAGACGTGTTTGTTCTTTTGTGAAATGCACAGTTAGAAACAGTTTCTATATAGGGGCGAAAAAAAACTGTTGCTTTCGTAACAAGTCTCCAGTATTATTTGCAATTGTGTATTAATTTGTTTAATTTATACAAGATCTTCATATCGTTTTTTTCATTTTAATCCTAATTTTTTTTTACTATTTAATTATTACATTGTTACTAGTCGTTTCTGACTAGCCTACAATTTGTCTTTATGATTACTTAAATCTAGATACATAACTAGGAGGACCCATCGGCCCTATCTCAGTTTCTGGTGAAATAATGTTTATACATGTCACTGCTGTATTTTTTATTATATGCACCTCACTACACAAGATTAGATGGTAGTCAGTCCTGTAGTATTGCGCCCACAATATTTCTCAGGACTTTGTTCTGAAAAATTTGTATTTTGTTTATGTTGCTCTTTGCAGAATATCCCCATAATTGAACTCCGTATGTCATGGTCGTGTCTTTTAGCTTAATACCTAACTAAACCTATTCATCTATTTACAATATTATTTTAACTACTATAAACTGATCACTTTGAAGTCGGAGCCGAGCCCAAATAATACTACAAGAATAATATAATTTTGTGACATATACAAAAAATTAAGTTACCAACAAGAGACAGCAACTTCAGAGAAAACCTATCATATTATAAAACTTAAACCTAAAACCTAAAAAATCTTGAACTTAGCGTAAGACTTCGTTAAAGATTCATGTATAAATTCCATAAAATGTTACTCAATCAATAAGTTGAAGTCTATAAGTCATATAACTTAGTCAGGATGTTTAGAGTTAAATAAAATATTTTTACCATATAGTAATATAACAATATAATAATAATATTGTAAATAGATAAATAGGTTTAGATAGGTATTAAGTTAAATTGTGTGTATATAGTCGAATATAAAATACGTGTAGTAGATAGTTTATTTTTATTTAGTTATTACAACGATTATTATGTACATATTTTATTCAAAAAAGTTGTTTTTGTGTTAAAAATCAAGGTTTGATTATTTTTTACCATCTAGTGAGTTCCTTATTTATTTTTTGGAGTCGGTTCAATTTTTCATTAAAAATATTTTATTTTTCTCTTTTTGATGTTATATATTTACTCAATAAATTATGCAGTTAATTTATTAAGTATTACAAGGGGTAGAGAAGTGAGAACAAGACTTGTGAGTGAGAATAATTGAAAATAAAGAGCGCTTCAGGCTCCGGTGTCCGCTACCTAGCCTAAATAATTTGAGAAATGTTCTAACCAAACTAGAACAACAAAAAGTTGTTACCCCCTTCGAGAATTGAACCAGCGAGCTCCGCGTGTGAGCTGAACTCTTCCGATTCTTGATTGATTGAAAATAATGAAACTTGAGTGATTGATTTTGAACTTGACTATTAACACATAAAAAGTTTAAAATAAAATATGTATATAATAATTGTTGTAATAACTAAATAAAAAAACCTTATTTAAGCTTACTACCACTCGTATTTTATATTCTACTATATACACACAATTTAGCTTAATACCTAACTAAACCTATTCATCTATTTACAATATTATTTTAACTACGATCAACTGATTACTTTGAAGTCGGTACCGAGCCCAAACAATACTACAAGAATAATATAATTTTATGACATATACAAAAAATTAAGTTACCAACAACACAAATGTAAATTAATATAACTGTTTGGGTTCGGCACCGATTTTAAAGTGACCAATTGTTAGTTGTAACATTAACCACTAGTTGGCAACGCTTGCAGCTGGTATAGCGATGGACAGTTGAAAAAAAATCAATAAAATTGACAATCACACGTTTTCCACATCTAAAAATTCAGATTCAAAAGTTATATAATCGAAATCAATAAAACACCACTACGTTACACGGAATAATATTAGTAATATCAATAAATAAAACACATTCTTTATACAATTATCCATATAAAATCTCCAAGAATCAACGAATGCATAGCTGTTTAATAACCAGCACTTACACTGGAAGTGAAATATACAAAACGTGATAATCCGCAAATATAATGGGCTTGAATATTAATTAAACAAGCGTTGGTAGATCATGTCTAGTGGTAAATTGGAATTCCGATAAGATAGAAGAATAAGAGTGGAATATCGCAATAAATAAAATAATCCTTCACATAACAACCCATTAAGAGCAAATATATGTTGTATTAAAATGTATCATAGGGAATGTTAATATCACTAAAACGGCTCAGCGGGTGAATCATCGGAAATATAAGGGGGTTTAATTTAAATTACAAATTATTCGCTTCTTTGAGCCACGGCGAAACAGTAGGTTGATACGATTGCCTATTTGTAAGCATAGAAAATCCATATAATGCTTGGTATAAATTATCCTTTTAATGGTCGGATTATATATGGTAATACAGCGTTTAAAACATTATGATTTTAAACAATTATTTTGCGTAAGATGACCATAATACATTATAATTTTATTTAAATACCTTTTGTCTTTAGATCAAATGATTTGTTCATAATAACTGATCATTGTTCATATTTTTTTAGAATAACATCCTTTATTAAATATGTAAATTATAATCTTAATTAATACTTCGTTTATTAGTACTTTTCCATCATATGTATAAAAATCTAATACCTGCACATTAATTTGGTTTTATGAACAAACATTCAACAATTCACCAGGTACTTAGAATCTCAGACATTACATCAGACATCGGACAAAACATCAGAGGAAACCTATCATATCATAAAACCTAAACCTAAAACCTAAAATAATCTTGAACTTAGTGTAAGACTTCGTTAAAGATTCATGTATAAATTCCATAAAATGTTACTCAATCAATAAGTTGAACTCTATAAGTCATATAACTCAGTCAGGATCTTTAGAGTTACATAAAATATGTTTAACATATAATAATATAATATAACAATATAATAATAATATTGTAAATAGATAAATAGGTTTAGGTAGGTATTAAGCTAAATTGTGTGTATATAGTCGAATATAAAATACGTGTAGATAGGTTAAATAAGTTTTTTGTTTATTTAGTTATTACAACGATTATTATGTACATATTTTATTTTAAAAAGTTGTTTTTGTGTTAAAAATCTGGGTTTGATTATTTTTTACCATTTAGTGAGTGCCTTGTTTATTTTTTGGAGTCGGTTCAATTTTTTCGTTAAAAATATTTTATTTTTCTTTTTTTAATGTTATATATTTACTCAATAAATTACGCACTTATTATATTAAGTATTACAAGGGGTAGACTAAGTAAAAATGTGATGAAAAATAGGAGAACAAGACAATAATTGAAAATAAAGAACGCTTCAGGCTCCGGTGTCCGCTATCTAGCCTAAATGATTTGAGAAATGTTCTAATCAAACTAGAACAATAAAAAGTTGTTATCCCCTTCGGGAATTGAACGAACGAAATCCGCGTATGAGCTGAACTCTCTAATCGTTACATATGATATGGTTTGACTGAAGGACTTCCGATTTTCCGTCACGTCAGCTCAGCAATAACGTTATACACAAATATCTAATTATTTTAAACAAAAAATAGGTAAAAACTTTGTACGTGCATTTGAAATTTGGCGGTTTCCTGACAAAATCGGTCCTTAAATAACGTAACGTAAGGTTGATAACATAGCAATAAGTATAGGTCAAGTAATCGAAAAAGCAACCTTAGATTACTATTGGAAGTGGATGTTTGGATTGGAGTTGGATGAATGGATGAACAAATCTATATTTTCCAAAAAATCATATAAATTAACAACACAATAAAAGCTCCTTAACCACGATTTCGTTCTTCCTCAGTTACAATACAAAATTTTGATTATTCGCTACATATAAAACATTTCAAAAAGATATTCATTTATTGTCTTAAGTAATCGGTGTAAATAATTTAACATACATCCCAAAAAATCGTACCTTACAAAACTCCATAATTTTGTCTGTGATCATAACAGGTCAATTGAAAAGTCCCCGGCCAACCGTAGTAAAACACATTTTTTTTGGCAAAATTTTAGTTTTTTTTTATTCAACATAATTCCCTTCAAGGGTGATACATTGATTATAGCGACCCCCCCCAACTTTTCGATGCCATTTTTGTAGTACGATTTGTCCTTTGCTTCAAAATTGGCCTCAGTTTCGGCGATCACCTCTTCATTCGACGAAAATTTCTTCCCAGCGAGCATTCTTTTGAGATCTGTGAATAGAAAATAGTCGCTGGGGGCAGATCTGGAGAACACGGTCTATAAGGAAGCAGTTCATGGATTTTTGCCATCGTTTTCACTGACTTGTGACACGGTGCATTGTCTTGGTGAAGCAGCATTTTTTTTTCTACAAATGCGGCCGTTTTTCAACGATTTCGTCCTTCAAATGGTTCAATAACGCTATGTAATAGTCGCTGTTGACAGTCCTTCCTTTTTCAAGGTAGTCAATAAAAGTTAGAAAATGAAAAATACAGAGGCCATAACCTTGCCAGCCGACTGTTGCGTTTTCCCACGCTTTGGAGCTAGTTCATCGTGTGCAGTCCACTCGGATGACTGTCGATTGGACTTCGGAGTAAAATGATGGAGCCATGTTTCATGTATTGTCACATATCGTAACAACCTCTTTTCGGCGTCCACTGCGTTCAGCATTTTCAGTGCTCGTTTTACCATGTCTAAGCTTATCACAGTAATCCTTGATGGTTGTTTTTTCTGGGACAGTGTCCGGAAACTCGGCATCAAGCCAAGTTTTTTCTTCAACTGTATATTTTCCCTTTTTTCACAATAACAAAAGTTGCTTCACTCAGAATGGTATAATTCACAAACTAATGATACGACAGCTTTAAAATTTATACACGCATATTTTGAGGGTTGGGGTTGCAACTATTTAATAAACGTTGATCCAAGTTTAGACATAAATTAGCAATCATAAGAAGTATATTTAGAATATATCATTTATTGTAAGGTTTTTATTAATTTCAAATAAATAATAACGTTACTATTCCAAAAAATCTGCAATGATTCTTTCAAATAATTATTATTTCAGACGATAGTGACTACTTTTTAAATAAATAATCTTCAATATTTATCTACCTAAGGATAAAGCATTTCATTTCTTACAATAGAATACATGAAAATATCAACGATGCTATTGTTATCGAGACAAAATATTTTTCATTTTCGTTGTCAATTGTGCAACTTCCACTGGAAAAATCAGTTTTATCATATCTTTACACATATCCATTCGGTTGAAATGCGTTAGCTAGATGTTATGCGAACATTTTCGGACATAAGATCTTATTGAACGACTCTCATATACAGAAAATCTTATATAACCGTTCATACTCATCATATCCAATATTTAGATGAAGAAACTTGTTGGTGTTCACTTTTATTTAACACAACATTGTAGCTAATGGGCCCGTTATGCGTGTCAAGGAAATTTCGTTGGTCTTCGCTCAATTTTCTCGGCTTATTAACCCGAACGGTAATCGTTAAAACCTAATTGCTACAGTAGGTTCGCCTTAGACGACGCTTTCTAGATATTTTGCTGATCGCCAAGGTACTTCCTTGAACTGTGAACCTATAATTTTATGGAAATACCTAATATAAATTGGCAGTTATGGTTCACATAAAATGAATTCCTACACCATTAACTACGTTACCTTTGATGTATTCATTAAGTAATCAGTCGGAATGGCATGTCCGTAAGCAGTTACCTTGGCTGAAGTGATTAATGATTAATTTGATGCAACTTAAGTTTTCTTATAAAAAAATAGTCGCCAAATCGTTAATATTTGCCATATGCTTGAACCTATCAGTTAATATGTTGATGGGAATTTAAATAGTACTGCTGTGGCCAAAAAGTAGAGGATTTTTGAATTCAAAAAGGACTAGGCTTATTTATTTTCCAAAATTATTTAATCTCTTTCAAAGTAACCCATCTTATAGGGTTTATTTATGCCTTTTTTTTTGAAGCCTTACTGAAGACTAACTCTAATCGATATAAATTATTTGAATAATTTCCGTATGATTTAATGTTTTAATGTTTAATTTTTGCTAAAAAAAGAGAAGAACAATCAGTGATATGTGATGGATACAAAAATGAATATGAAATGATACAGGAATCATTGAATTTCAAAAAAATAGTTCCGTAGTTGGCATGCAATGCAATGGCTGCACTACTACATATAGATTTCTAAATCAAGCTTCTAAATTCACTGTTCTCAACAAAGATCCTCATTCAACCTATATAGCCAACCAGAATATGAGATGTCATCAAGTTAATATGTTTCAGTTAAATTACTGTTATATTATTTTCATACCATTTACTGATATCTATGCTTTACTGTATGAAAGGCCATTTTTTTTACTTTTTTACTAAAATGAAAAACTCAGAATTTGACAAGGCATCATTTAATCTACGTCCGCCTAAACGCGCTGGGAATTGTAGGGATCAAAATTAACTTAAAATAATAATCAAAAACTATGAGAGTGAAATACTATAATAAAATATTGAAATATCAGTTATAGCGACCCGCCCCGGCTTCGCACGGGTGCAATCGCGGACTTTTTTGTAGACCTTTTATGGTGTACAATACTGTAGTACATTAATTTGATCTAACTCGTAGGGTTAGGCAGCGTTTTTGCTAATTGCTAAATAAGCCTAAAAAAATAGGTTAATTTACGACATCACGTTAGAAACCTCTAAAATTAGCAATGTTGCCTTAGTATATTATGCATGTATTATACATATAAACCTTCCTCTTGAATCACTCTATCTATTGAAAAAAACCGCATCAAAATCCGTTGCGTAGTTTTAAAGATTTAAGCGCACATAGGGATATAGGGACAGAAAAGGCGACTTTGTTTTATACTATGCAGTGATAAATAATGTGAGAAAACGACATTATAATTGACCCATCCTTCAAAATGTCAATGCCGTTAAAAGACAAAAAAATCAACGTGATACATCCGTTTTACAATTTTAATTCATCGTCACCTTGCGATTGTCGATTTTTAACGCTTCATCAAATTGGCCGTGTACAAGGAAATAATTATGAACCATGAAAAAACCGTAGATAAATTGTAGATGTTATGTTGACAAATCCGCGGCTTGACTGACATAAATCATCTGTTTGGGTGAAAATTAATTTATTCATAAACATTGTTTCATTTTATTTTCACGCAAAAAATATTTGAACGTCACCAGTTCACCACTCGGAAATTATTCCGAGACGCATTATAAGCTAACTAACGGTTAGAGATGTCGAATATGAAAGATAGTGAAAATTATAATTCACGTTCAAACAATTGCCTGTTTTGATGCCTCCATTTTTTTCTTTAATTTATGAACCTCGTCACTACAGACGTTTCTCGGTAACCATACACATATAGCCAAAAGTGGAAGGAAGCTGAATCTGAAAAATAAACTGGACTTGGCTAGACAGAGCTGTTTGCTGGTTTCGTGAAACGATCTTGAAGTTTTTACGTGTTATTAACATCCTGTCATGCTCGAAATATTCTTAATCTTCTAAAAATGGCACTCAAATGTGTTTTTGTTCTATTCTTAGTGAATGCGGTGCAAATTTTTTGTACTTAAATGTTTCAAGTTAAATTTTATTGGTTATTTTCTTATGAATGCAAAATGTAGTATTAAACAACCGATTCTTCAGCTCTTGTCTTGGCTAACAGTTACTGCTCCATGGACTTATTGAACAACTTAGTAGTAATTTTGAGATATTGGTCAATTTCGTTTTTACAAAGAAATCATTAAAATAAATGTATAAACGAAGTTTTCAGAAGTCAATAAAAACTTTACAGTTTCATGTAGACCGGTAGAAGGATGAGCTGTGTTAAAATCATAGTGAAAATATAACATATTATTTAAAACATTTTGGAAATAATATTTTGGCTGAAATGAGTCTTAAAAAATTAATATTAAAAACAAACAATATAAATGCAAGCGCTGAACAACAAAACCATTTCCTTAATGGCGATATTTAAAAATCCACAACTGACTGAACAGAAATAAAAAGAACATAAAAACAAAATAATTAAAGTTGCAAAATGTATAATAATATACGATTTAAATTTCTAATGAGCTTCGTGCAACTTGCTTTACCATTTCTTAGGATATAAAAACGAGATTTAATTAATGGCGGGTGATGTATGCTAAGGAATCGTCGGTGCGCGAAAAGAATAAGAGGATGTCTACCATTGAATACAGTCAATGGGCAGAAAATTATGCATAGTCTTTGGCTTTGCTGCCGGACAGGCACGTGTTACGTATCTGGCTAGGATAATTTCTACTCTATGAAGCCACAAGCAGTCAACCGACTAGTACATTAGTGTTTTTACTATCGTTGATCCGGTTTTATAAAGAACGTGAATTAGTTTTAAAAGATTTTATCATCTCACTATATATTCCTCAACTCTATATTTTCTTACATTTCTGACAGCTGATGAATTATTACATGATTATTATTGTTTATAATTATGTTTCCAAGTTAGACATTTATTAATTCTTGTTTTTTAAAATCAATTATATTACTGAAACAATTTTACGAACATTTATATCTATTATTGTGGAGTAATTTATGAATATGTAATTGCCAAACTATATTTAATTTTAAAGAAATATGTTATAATTTATCGTAAAATGTATTTTGACTATCGTTAAAATAAAAATAAATCTGAAGCATAACATGTCAATTGAAATGTCCCCGGTCTGACACATAGATGGCGCTACTAGAATTAAATCCATACGTTTTTTAGTTAGCCCTAACCCTCAAAAGATGCATGTATAAATTCGACAGCTGTCGGATCATAAGTTTGTGAATTATAGCATTCTGAGTGAAGCAACTTTTGTTAATCTGAAAAAATGAAAAAAAAGAGAATTTCGTTTATTGATAAAATATTGCTTTTTGAAGGGAAAAATAAAGTTGAAACATAAACTTGGCTTGATGCCGAGTTTCCGGACACTGCCTTAGGAAAATCAATAATCAAGGATTGGTATGCTAAGTTTAGACCTGGTAAAATGAGCACCGAAGACGGTGAACGCAGTGGACGCCCAAAAGAGGTTGTTAGACGAAAATATTTTAAAAATCCACAAAATGATTTTGAATGGCCGTAAATTGAAATTGAATGAAATAGCAGACACTCCAAAGATATAAACTGAACATATACATCATATCATTCACGAATATTTGGGTATGGGAAAGCTTGATTATTCGGAGCAGTGTTTGAAGATGATCAAACGTAATGAACCCGAGTTTTTACGTCGATAAGCGACAATGAATGAAGCATGGCTCCATCATTTGACTCCGAAGTCCAATCGACAGTCATCCGAGTGGACTGTATACCGTGTCACAAGTCAGTGAAGATGATGGAAATAATCCATGAATTAGGCTTCGAATTGATTCCTCATCCACCATATTGTCTAGATCTGGCTCCAGCGGCTATTTCCTGTTCTCAGATCTCAAAAGAATGCTCGCTGGGAAGAAATTTTCGTCGAATTAAGAGGTGAACGCGGAAACTGAGGCCTATTTTGAAGCAAAGGACAAATCGTACTACAAAAATGGTATCGAAAAATTGGAGGATCGCTATAATCAGTGTATCACCCTTTAAGTGAATTATGTTGAATAAAAAAATTATTTTGCCAAAAAAATGTGTTTTACTGTGGTAGGGCAGAGTCTTTTCACAAAACATATTATCAAACACAGTTTATTTCAATATCTTAGGAGACAATGCTAATTTTAGATAATATGAAATGAAATATCATATGAAACAAGAGTAAAGTTAATTTAGTTTAATTTATTTATTTATTTTAAATTAAAACAAATATAATATAACTTATGGTAAATATCTTTTCATTATTATTAAAATAAAAGAAAAACTGAAGCATATTGAACAACCTATAATTTATATACTATACCTTAAGAAATTTTATTACATTTTATTACAAACTAGCGACCCGCCCCGGCTTCGCACGGGTGCAATGCTGATACTAAATTAAATACACTACAGAAAAAATATGAACGTTGTATATAAAAACATAGCGGCCCGCTCCGACTTTGCACGGGCATAAAATATATATGCCTATGTCACTCAATGAAAACATGATTAAAACCGATCCAGTATTTTTGGTTCATTCATTACTGCCCTTGGCCTGCACGCATTAAATTTGGAGTAAAACAATTCCTCTTCCCCTATACTTACTATGAAGATTTCCTGCTATCTTTGGAATATCTAAATTCATACAATTTTTATTACATTACACATTTTTAAGCGCAAATTTTAAATTTGTAATATCTCCGAAAATATTTGTTTAATTTACATGCTGTAAGGAACCATATTGATCTATATTAATTGCACACTGTATTTAAGATACTTAATTCGATAAGGATTAATGCCGTATTGCTTAAAATAGCTTCGTAAATAAGCGATTTTCTCACGTAAAAAGTAAACAATAAAAATGGTTAATGTGGGTTATCCCTAAAAGATAAACATATACCATCGCGGACTTTTTTGTAGACCTTTTTATGGTGTACAATACTGTAGTACATTAATTTGATCTAACTCGTAGGGTTAGGCAGCGTTTTTGCTAATTGCTAAATAAGCCTAAGAAAATAGGTTAATTTAGGACATCACGTTAGAAACCTCTAAAATTAGCAATGTTGCCTTAGTATATTATGCATGTATTATACATATAAACCTTCCTCTTGAATCACTCTATCTATTGAAATAAACCGCATCAAAATCCGTTGCGTAGTTTTAAAGATTTAAGCGCACATGGGGATATAGGGACAGAAAAGGCGACTTTGTTTTATACTATGTAGTGATTACACTACATTACATGCAAAAATAATGCAGAACATATTAACATATAAAACACTGTCTATTTCAATATCATATGAAACAAGAGTAAACTTAATTTAGTTTTAATTTACATTAAAATAAATGCAAAACTGAAGCATATTGTACAATCTATTATTTATATACTATACCTTAACCCTTTACCCAGCCCGGTTATTGGCGTGACTGGGATGGAACATAAAGTACATCCATACCCCAGCAGTATTCGAACCGGCGACTATAGCAACAATAATTCAATCTATTGCTACACGGACTATTGCAATGACTATTGCAACAATCATCCTGTCGCCTTGGCCACTGAGCCTACGAAGACGACTAAACTAACTGTTACATTCGCTGCTTTTGGCATTTATCTACATAACAATGACAATTATGAAAATAGTTACAAAGAAAGTGGTGATATTTTAATAAACAAAGACAATTAATTAAACAAAACTATTCATTAATTACAATTAATAAACTAATTATATCAAGGACATTATTATTAATAGTTTTACATACATCTCCAAGAACCAAACAGACGTTATGATAATTTTACCTAAAACTCTAAAAATGATGGAGCATTCTAAATTATAATTAACAAGAATGCGACATATCGTGAATCTTTATAATGATGAATTCCGAATACTTTTTTACAAAGAATGATCTTATTATGAAGAGAATAATTATAGATATAACTAATCCAGACACTCTTGCGACAATTGCAATTACCAAATAGACCAAAACGATGCTAGGCCAATATTATAGATACGCTGGCGAATTACTCGTGGCGCCATCCAAAGATCCAGACAGTCACTAGTCTGTTAATATAGCTATTAAATAGATAATGGCTTTAATATTGTTTAATTTGACATGCGATCCAGACTGGCAGACCGTTTTCAGTTTTTATCGCTGCATCTGAGATGTGAGTACGAACCCACATGGGGTTTTTTAATTCATTAATGGTGTTAATTTCAACGCTGTATAACAAAAGCCTTTATCCGGAACTGTTTTTAGTTAACATAAAAAATATATAATTGTTAAATGAAATTAATTAAAGATACAATTTTTGATGTAGCCTATATATTTATAAAAAGCCTTATTATATACTAGATAAGAGATATCTTTCTCATGTAATTCTACATACTGTATAGTTTATAAAAATATTTTAATTTTTACTCTTTTTGAATAACAAATTTTATTGTTCGCAACATTTTTAATAATAGTGTTGTTTGTATTAATTAAACTTATTTTTTTTCAGTGAGGGATTGTTCACTGGACCTGAGAGCAGCGAACCCATCGACTACGCTAAGGTAAAAACAATTATTTACTATTAAATATGATAAATAATGAGATCTCACCATATAGCCGGCGCCTTCACCATATTGTCAATGTTAATCGACTTGTAGCTTAAATACTTAAATATAGTCAATCTGAGACAGTGTATATTATACCAATAATAAAGAAACAAACCCTGAGTATAGGAAACCCTAACATTTTCATGCCTACAACGTTTTAAATAATTTCTAAACCGTATAATCTAATAAATAGGGCTCGAAACCCTTTAAAAGATAAATAATTAATGGATATATGTATTTAGGGGCCTTTCAAGGGTCTTCCCCAGACCGCCTAATATAATACCCCAGGAAATTAGCCCACGTGTTCGGAAGATGAGATATGATCCGGCGTTTTTGTTGTTTTTGCTGGTTCTTCCGTCCGGACGGGGGCGTGTATGTATTTTAACTAAGAAAAAAACGATGTAGGCCTTGCTTTGTCGATGACTGACAGCAATTGTAAAATGTTTGTAATTAAACGTCACTTAATTAAATTCACTTTCAATTACACTATATAGAAATTAAAATAAAATAATATAATATTTATATAATTACAAACAAAATGTATAATTACAATATATATACAACAATATAACGTCGGTAGATTTCGATTTACTAAACTATTCGTAATATCTGGTTGCCTACATTCGATATTAAATTATATTTTAATACTATAATATTTACAATATAATGTAGAAATAATATTGGATATTTTAACCTTTTAGTTGTTTATATAGAATCTAAGACCCAATATTGATATACACTATAACGTTGAAAATTCATTTATGTTATACTTTAAACAAAGAAAACACGAATAAGTTTATAATTGGTGTGTAGCGATGACAATGTAAGACAATACTTAATGCCTTACTGTTTGTATTGTAATTAAAGAAATTAACTCTAAAACATCCTGACTGTAATTAAGATGAAAGTTTTTATTAGATCAAATTTCAGCGTCACTTGTACAAGATACATTTGTTTAAGATAACAAAAGATTTTTTCTATATTTATACAGCATTAGTTTTCATCAACAGTTGTATCTAATTACGTATATTTATTAAAAATATTTTGTAGGCGTTGAGTATTAAAACTTGATTTAATGTGTCTCGTTATACGTTAATTTGAAAACGATAACAAACTTTCTTAGTTACGGACCAATGATTGTAACAAATTACTGGTGTTAAAATGTTATTGACGTTGATAAAGTCTTTCCTACATTATGAAGTTCTCAGTTCAGTTTTGCCTTTTCCCCTCTTTTCCAATTCCCCTGTAGTACAGTAGCGCTATTCTTAAGATCTTTTCTTGGATGTTTAATTATTCTGATATTTTGCACTAATGACCTTATCATCTCATAAACATTTTAGATTACAATAGCTGTCTTCATTTTATTTCTTTGCCACATTAGAGTAACTGTTCTACCAAACTAGTTTGTTCTAAAAATTATTTAGCTAAAAGTAGTTGTAACTATTTCTTCTTCATCAAACTAAATCCACGCGTTTAATTGCACCATTGCAGTCTTGAGCTGCCACCTATGAATAGACTACTGTAGATTTAGAGCAAACTGCGTCATTTAGTTCTTGGCTGAAAGCGATTGACAGAAATGAACCTATCACCGAAATACAAGAAATGTTTAATAAATACTATGTGGGCTCTGCGATTTAGAACTGGATTATTGGCTACCTCATGCAGCATATTCTCCCGATTTACCCGCCTGTGGGTATTTCCTGTTTCCGATCCTCAAGAAATGGCTAGACGATAAGAAATTTAGGACTAATGAAGAGGTCATCACTGAACGATTACTAAGAAAACATATTATTTGAAGGAATAAAAAATTGGAAAAACGCTGCACCAAATGTATGTTATTAAGTTATAAGGAGATTATACTAAGAAATAGAACGTATCTTTAGCTAAAAAAATCTAATATTCAAAATGTCACTGACTTTTCAAACTGCTTCCGTAACATGTGGTGATGAATTTTTATTTCATAGCTAATAAAAGTTCACAATGAAGATATAAACAATGAACATGTTCACTAATCGAAATTTATAACAAAAAAATTACCAAAGTGATCTATAATCTTTTAGATAATCTTCATAATCTCTTATAACTTCAATAATATGTCTGTAGGGAATAAGTATTATTTTATGATTTCCGTTATACAATATAACTATGCTGACGTATAGAAGATCACTTCAGTAAGTCATCTACTGTACGAATTTATATTCTGAATCTTAGTCTGGATATCTAACTTATTCTAAAGTCTATCCTAACTTATTCTAAAGACTATTCTAACTTATTCTAGAGATTATTATATATCACTCTATGTGTCTTTTAATCATTTCGTATGATAGTTTGTGTTTAAGCCTACGCACTTCACTGTCATCGCGCACATTTAACGCTTTGGCGAGTGCATTGGGATCCACTAACTGTCTTTCAGAGTACTAACACTGCGAATCACAGCCGTTATGGATTCTAAGGGGATATCGCGCTGAATTAGTCTGTTGAAGACGATGACTCGCAACACTTTATTCTGGAACCTCTGAAGGATGGTTATGTTAGATTATTGAAATTATCATAAATTAAACTTGATATAATTTATATGCGTTTGCTTTTTCGCTTTTTGTCTGGTTTAGGGCCATGCGGTTTCTACCTATTCAAAAAATATATTTCTCAATGAAAAGTCTGATCCAACATTTGTTCAACATGTCTTTCGCTATGTGTACTTCTTATCACTAAGTTTTTCTTTAATAGTTGAACAAACATTATTATTAAAAAAATAATTTTCTTTGGTCATGTACTCTTTAATTAATCACTACATAGTATAAAACAAAGTCGCCTTTTCTGTCCCTATATCCCCATGTGCGCTTAAATCTTTAAAACTACGCAACGGATTTTGATGCGGTTTATTTCAATAGATAGAGTGATTCAAGAGGAAGGTTTATATGTATAATACATGCATAATATACTAAGGCAACATTGCTAATTTTAGAGGTTTCTAACGTGATGTCGTAAATTAACCTATTTTTTTAGGCTTATTTAGCAATTAGCAAAAACGCTGCCTAACCCTACGAGTTAGATCAAATTAATGTACTACAGTATTGTACACCATAAAAAGGTCTACAAAAAAGTCCGGGATGGTATATGTTTATCTTTTAGGGATAACCCACATTAACCATTTTTATTGTTTACTTTTTACGTGAGAAAATCGCTTATTTACGAAGCTATTTTAAGCAATACGGCATTAATCCTTATCGAATTAAGTACCTTAAATACAGTGTGCAATTAATATAGATCAATATGGTTCCTTACAGCATGTAAATTAAACAAATATTTTCGGAGATATTACAAATTTAAAATTTGCGTTTAAAAATGTGTAATGTAATAAAAATTGTATGAATTTAGATATTCCAAAGATAGCAGGAAATCTTCATAGTAAGTATAGGGGAAGAGGAATTGTTTTACTCCAAATTTAATGCGTGCAGGCCAAGGGCAGTAATGAATGAACCAAAAATACTGGATCGATTTTAATCATGTTTTCATTGAGTGACATAGGCATATATATTTTATGCCCGTGCAAAGTCGGAGCGGGCCGCTATGTTTTTATATACAACGTTCATATTTTTTCTGTAGTGTATTTAATTTAGTATCAGCATTGCACCCGTGCGAAGCCGGGGCGGGTCGCTAGTTTTAAAATAAGTAAATAAAACGTAGCACTAGATATGCAAGTTTATATGGTTTGCTCCACTTCAACCTTTTTGTTTCCCACGCGTTATACAACAGGTGCGTTGCTTCCAAGTTGCTTGTTATTTGTTATTTGTTATTTTAGTGCAGCCCTATAAGTCCTAATAAGTTTTATAACAAATTCAATAATTAATTAATCAGATTTTAGGTCACGTTGGGAGTTTTTTTCCGGCCAACCAGTATAGTTCTTTTTTTATTCTAATCTGACGATTCTGCTTTAATGTGATGTCGTTGATATCAAATATTATTTGTATAGTAAACAAAAAACCGATTTTAGAACGCTGTCTTCGTGTAATTTGTCATAATATCATATTTCGTCGCCTTGCTATCACTAATATCCTTCCTAATTCTTTGTCTTCAATTAGCTCATTAAAATAAAGATATAATCGAAAATACTTCACGCACAACTGTAAATTTTGTCTCGTTATTTATTAATTTAAACCATGTAAAACTTTAGCAAACAATAAAGTAATAAATCATTAACTTATTTAAAATCTAATCATTCTAGATTTAACATGCTTCATCAGTTATTAATGTGGTTTTCTTAGTATATTAGATAGTAAACCATCTGAGCTATCATAGCTAATTAGCCGTTGACATGGTGGATTATTTGTCCTTAATGTTCCGTATTTTTTTCTACAAAAATATCTTATGATTTTCTGTAAAAAAATATAATTTATTGGTTTTTAATATATCATACTAATTATAAGACTTCTTAGAGAGAAAAACTTAATACCACGGACCACATTTTACTAAATTATGTTAATAATAAATATTCGACAATTGACCAGGTACATATAGTAACAGATGTAATTGAAAAAAATTATGAAGGTAAACAGGTACGTTTGGCTATATTCTTAGATGTAGCATAATATTTTAATAATTTGACTACAAATGGAACAACACTATAAATGGAAAATATCACGATGGCTACATTTGTTGATGATACTGCGATTCTTTCTGTCGGAGACAATAGCGAAAAAGCCACACGAAAATTACAACAGGCAACAACAAGTGATAATATAACTCAGGAAATCACTTAGGAAATCAAGAGAACCACAAGGAGACATGAGGGGGACTCCATTCTCATGTCAAATCACCATTAACAATTTATGCGATTTATTGCCCACCCAAACATAACAAGGTAGAACAATTTCAAGAATTCTTCAGTACGCTAGGTAATAGATTTATAGACGGAGGAGATTATAATGCAAAACATTTAATGTGGGGTTCAAGAATAATAACCTCAAAAGGTGGAGAACTGCTAAAAGCAATAAGGACAGATAACTTACAACATATCTCCACTGGTGAACCAACATATTGGCCTTCAGACAGAAATAAAAAACCAGATACAGTAGATTTCTGTATTACAAAAAATATTGATCCAAAAAAGTGTCAGGCAGAATCATGTTTCGACCTGTCTTCTGATCATTCACCAATAATAGTTTTTTCAACAATTTCTTCAAAAATTACCATCAAAGATAAACCCCCTTCTCTGTGCAATAATAGAAGTAACTGGCTCTCATTTAAAGAAAACTTAGACCGAAACATCTCTCTAAACTTACCGTTACAAACTGAAATGGATATTGAAATAGCATCAATAAATCCTAGAAAAAATATACAGGAGGCAGCATATTCCGCGACTCCTAACAGTGAAACATTTCCAAGAAAAAATACACATATATCATGTACAATACAGATAAAAATAGCAGAAAAAAGAAAGTTACGACGAAATTGGCAACAGCAAAGGATTGAAGGGAATAAAAAAAATTTACTAGGGCAATAAAAGAGCTGAAAGCACTAATCCAAATTGAACAAAACCAAAGCATTCAAGAATACCTAGAAAACTTGACATCAACTGAGGCTACAGATTATTCGTTGTGGAAAGCAACAAAAAAGCTTAGGAGATCCCAGCAGTATAACCCACCTATTAAAACAAACGAAAATAATTGGGCGAGAAGCAATAAAGAGAAGGCCGACATTTTCTCAAAACACTTAAAAAATGTTTTGAAACCTTTCTAGTCTCAACTGCATAAAGATGAGGAAAATAAAATTACTAGCTTTCTAGATTCGCCATTTCAAATGGATTTACCGCACGAGAAATTAACGGTCAAAAAAGTTAAACAAACAATAATGAGAGAGATTAATATTAAAAAAGCTCCTGGTTATGACTTAATTAGTGGCAAAATTTTAAAAGAACTATCAGAAAAGGGTACAAAACTATTAACATTTATATTTAATGCTATGCTACGAATTAATTACTTCCCTAGTATCTGGAAAGTAGCTAAAATATTAATGATTCTTAAACCTCCTACCGACCTATAAGTTTATTACCAATAATCTCGAAAGTTTTCGAGAAATTATACATAAAAAAGCTAAACTATATAATAGAAAAAAGAAAAATTATTCCAGAACATCAGTTTGGCTTTCGCACTAAGCATGGGACTATAGAACAAGTGCATAGACTTGTAAACAAAATAAACACTGACCTAAATGCCAAAAGATATTGTTCGGCTGCTTTTCTAGACATATCTCAGGCTTTTGATAAAGTATGGCATATGGGTTTGCAGGTTAAACTAAAGAAACTTCTCCCTCATCCGGACTATCAGTTACTAAAATCATATCTCACTGATAGACATTTTATTGTAAATCAAGGAGATGAACATACCGAATTAAATCCGATATATTCAGGAGTTCCGCAAGGTAGTGTACTGGGTCCAGTACTGTATCTTCTGTATACGGCTGATCTGCCCACCACAAAAATAACTACTGTGGCAACATATGCAGATGATACAGCAATCTTAGCATCCCATGAAGATCCAGTCACAGCATCCATAAACCTACAAACCCACCTGGAGCAAATACAATTATGGTTGAAGACATGGCGCATTAAAGCCAATGAATCAAAATCCACGCATATAACGTTTACCCTGCGTAGAAGAACATGTCCACCAGTGAATATCAATCATCGTCAACTCCCCCAAGCAAAGCATGTTAAATATCTTGGTATGCATTTAGATCGACGCCTAACCTAGAAGAAGCACATACTCTCTAAACGGAAACAACTGGGACTAAAATTATATCAAATGTATTGGCTCATTGGGCGCAAATCCAAGTTATCATTAGATAACAAGGTATTGCTGTATGAGTCTATACTCAAGCCCATTTGGACATATGGAATTCAACTATGGGGTACAGCTAGCAAATCTAATATATCCATCATTCAACGGTTCCAAAATAAGGTGTTGCGTGCCATTGTTGATGGCCCGTACTATATTTCAATTAAAGTGATGCAACGCGATATTCCTATAGAACCTATAACGAATGTAATTCAACGTATTTGTGTGAAGTACTTCGAAAGAGTGTCAGTGCATCCCAATGTACTTGCTAATCAGCTAAATATGCGACGTGATAGTGAAGTGCGTAGACTAAAACGTTTAACACCACCTGATCTGATTACTGGACATATGTAGACTTTAGAATAAGACTAATTAATTAAGATAATATTTTATACGGAAGATTGCTTAATAAAGTGATTTTCTATATGCCATGTATATATAATATAGACATAAGAAATACTTATTGCCAATAGGGCAGATTGTGGACTCACGAAGAGTAATAAAAAAAATGTCAAATCGAAGTATTGCAACTGTTGAATGACACCAGGACACAGACTCAGATAATCTAAAGATTTGATTTGGCATAGTGTGGGGTAATGAGGTGTATTCAATATAAAAACAGTAGTGTTAATACATAAACTTTATTACACCAGAGACTAAGATAGAGCCTCCAAGATAACTATATACCTAGACATAAGTTATTGTCAAGCTAAATTGTAGGTTATACGGCAACGACTAGTAACTATGTAATAAATAAATAAGAAAAATTGGGGTTTTGAGTGAGAGAGACATAGAAGATAGGTAGGGGAAGCAATATCTATATAACGAGCATTAAAGCAGACAATAGCATCAGGTTCCCACCCGAAACTACAAGGAAGTTCCTTTCTATTCACCCTTGCCACTTTTTCGTTGTACTTCCGATATACTATCTGCGACAAAATTATAGTCTGAAACCCGTGGCACAGATGTACAAAAATATAACCGACGATTTGTAGTTGTCAGCAAGAAAAAACCGAGTTAAATTATAGTTACTTGAGGGTTTATTGTATATGTTTTACGAAACGGAATTGTTGAAAAAATTAAAGAAAACCTGTTCGTTTTCGCAAGAACTGTACGTTGCGTGATGTCAAAGACTTTTTAACTGAATGAGTACTCCAATTTCGCCTCGTTATTTATAGCATGACTGCCGAGATATTTACTGTCTCTGGTCGTACTTCGGCGACAGTAGCAACAGCTTGTTTACATTGTAAAGACCTGACAAAGAAAGGAAAAAGTTGAATTATTATACAATATGTGTCACTACATAAGAAATCATAAACCAGATATTTTAGTTTTTCTTATTTTATATATTTTTAGAGTATTATTGCCGACTAACCTACAATTTGTCTTTACAATACCTTCAATTATATATTATATTAGTATATTAATTAATATTATATTATATTAGTATATTAATTATATAGTATATTAACTTAGTCCAATCAAATCTGTTTTATCTATTAAATGCACTTAACTACACGCCACTATACCAAATCAAATGGTTTAATTATCTTGAGTATGTGTCCTATTACGGTGTTATCTAAAAGTTGTAATATTTTAATGTTAACATGAGAATGGGGTCGTTCCTCATATCTCCTTGCGATTGTCTTGATTTCCCGGGTGGCAATCGGTATCTGCAGGTCTCGATATAAGTAATCAGCCCTACAGTTTATTGGTACCCTTAACCCATGAGCTAATAGTCCTCGGTTTCAGCGATAACCTCTTCATTCGAGCGAAATTTCTTACCGGTGAGCATCTTTTTGAGATTTGCTAACAGTCAGTAGTCGCTAGGAGCCAAACCTGGTGAATACGGCGGATGTGGGACCAATTTGAAGTTCAAATTAATGTAATTTTGCCATTGTTTTGCATGGACTTGTGACAATGTGTGTTCTTAATGAAACAAATTTTGCCATATGCGGTCGTTTCTTTGCAATTTTGGACTTCAAACGCTCCAATAACACTATATAATATTTTCTGTTGCTGGTATTTATTTTCTCAAGATGGCCGATGAATATTAAACCACGTATATTCCAAAATACCCAGGCCATAACCTTCCCAACCGATTGTTGTACTTTCAAGCCCTTTGAACGAGGTTCACCAGTTGCTATCCACTCAGATCATAATCGGTTCGATTCCGGCTTGCAGTGATGGATCCATGTTTCATCTATTGTCACATATTGATGCAAATTTTCCAATTTGTTACGTTTAAACATGGCCAAACAGTTGATTTTGGTCAACAGTGAGCAAACGTGACAGCGTCAAATTCTCATGCAATATACACCCAACACGTTCTTTTAATATTTTTACGATATTAGCTAACTCACACAACTTCACTTTTCGATCATTCAAAACAATTTTGTGGATTCTTCCGTTTTCTCGTATTACCACGTTATTTGGACGTCCACTGCGTTCTGCATCATCGGTGTCTCTACGACCACGTTTGAAGCCAGCAAACCAACGTTTTATTGTTGTTTTTGACGGAACGGAGTCCTTATAATACTTTTCAAGCCATTGCTTCGATTGAACGGTATTTTCCCCAAGAAGCAGTCTATTCTTTTGAAAATAACAAAGTAGTATCACTCTTAGCACAATAACTCACAAATTTATGAGTAGCATATTATGAAATTTTAACATATTTCTCTTGTGTCTCTAGTGTTAGTACTAACTTAATATTCTACAATGACTGCAATAAAACATTTTAGAGCCTTGTTCTGGATAACTTCTATTCTGTATGCGTTAGTTTTTGCGGAACATCCCTATAATTTAATTTCGTGGGTCCATATAGGTTTGCTTCTATAATACTATAGTAATTTATTATGTACTGATAATTGTAATTTACCAATACATTTTGCCATATTTGAACTCCAATTCTTTCCTCTTCTTTTTAACCTGTTCCTTCCAGTGAAGTTCTGCATCAAGCACCATTTCTAGATACTAGCTATATGGATTATAGTATTGATTTTATATGACTTTTATCTTGAAAGATATACGATCAATTAGACTGAAAGGACTGAATTATTTTCACAGCCATCTTTGATCGATTTTTAAATTTCTAAAGTGTTTGTGTTATGTAAGATAGTTCAATAAGATTTACAGTTCGACAACATAAAGACTCTATTATATGAGATATGTAACAAATATATTTTATTACTCACTATAAACTTCCTGATTTTCACTATAATTATTCCACTAATATAACATATTTGTTCGATTATAAACCCATAAAGTTAAAACATATTACCTCGATTGTTTTACCTCTACATTCGATGAAAATTATATCAAGGATAGTTATTATAATTATAAGGGAAGTAGGAAGGAACTAAATTTATCGAATAAAGCGAATTTTGTAAAACAATCTATTCTATTTCATTGGTATAATAAAGCAATAATTTGTCAAATTGGATTTATATCAATCTGTTTTTCACTATCTTCATTTCTCGTGTTGCCTTCTGTTTTTTTGCTTAACATTTTGTTTTGAATCAGGATTCGAATGTTTTTCACACTTTCTGAGCATTGATGGTGTAGCCAAGATAGCAATCAAACAATAAGTTGATGTATCCATGGTTTCTACTGATTTTCTCTGGGATGGTTAACGCCCTCACAATCACATTTGTTACAGAAAACCTATTATATAGAGTATATTTTTGAACGATTAGTGATATAATATATATAGTTAATATACCAAAATTTACTAAATATCAAAAAAATAGAAAATATCAAAATTTATCTACATTTAATCACTATTCATTCTCAATGTAAACACAATTTTCCTTCTTTAACGATTTCAGTAGGCCATAATTATTTTCTTCATCTGATGACCAGTTTATATTCATTATTTTTCTAAACTACTATATACATGGCTTTTATGTTTTTATATATAATTTTTCACATAAGTCCTTCTTTATAGAGACTTTTAAACTGAAAAAAAAACAAATTTCTTCACGGTAATTTTCAACAACCCAGCTAAGACTCTCGGCGCCATTTGTCTTTTAATTAAAGTACAACAATTCTCGCAAACATTGTTACAGTATAATTGAAAATGTTTAACTTTTCTAATACTCAAAATGACTAAGCAAAATATGTAAGTCTAAAATTATTATTGGAAATTCTTATTGTGCTACAAATAATAGACAAAATGCCTACATTTATATATTAAATTGGCTCTGTTATCTAGTTCCGAGAGTGTTAGCGCTAAAGTAGGCCATGGAAAGAAAATATAATCCACTGTAACTGGTACAATATTGTTCTGCAACTGTTTATAAAAACAGTAATTTGCTAATATAATTATACAATTTCATTTTTACTATATTCTCATTTGTATATTTCTCAGTACCAGTTATTGAACGCATTTAAATATATTTTCGTATTTTAATTGGAAATTTCAGTATTCATATTGTTGATATTATGAGATTATTACATTACATTAGCGACAAATGAAACAAATATTACTGTATTATATAAATTTTTAAGTGATAACAACTTCAATGGGATTTACTATCATTTGTTAGACAGTAATACTTCATGTTAAATATTAGGTAGAAATATTATATTTGGAAAATCAGTCAGTCTAAGTTAAGGCCGGTGAATCTCTTTTAGCTAATTAGTATTAATTATTTTTGAAACCCCACAGCCCCAAAGCGTTGTTAACACACTCAAAGTTGAGGCAGTAAAATGAAGCAATAGACGACACTAAACATTAATATAGATTTGGAGCTATTAAGCTGTATTTTCTAGTCCTTAGGCCATTTGTAGATCTTGCTGACTGGTACTTGTACTTTTTCTACAGCCTTAGGCAGATATATATATATATATATATATATATATATATATATATATTGCTATGATCTATGTGTTATCTGCAAATGTTGCATGTACTGTTTCTTTTGTTTGGGATAACAGCGGTTTAGAACTGATACCAAGACACTACTCTGGGGAACTCCAACCAAAACAGGTTTAGGTTTTCAATGTCATTTTCTGTGAAGCTTAACATTTTCTTTCGAAAGTATATGATTCTAGCGGTTGATAGTAATCCCGCGGTAGCAAGTTGCTAATTTTGTAGATTAATCCCAAATGGCATTCCCGGGCAAAAGCTTGTGAGATGTCCAGGAATATTGCAAAGCAGTATTGCATTTCTTCGTACTCCTTTTCATCAACCGCTGTTACTCTGTGCGCTGGATATATTGTTTTATTGATATAATTGGTTCAATACGTTTTAACAGCAGTTTCTCAAATAATAATTTTTGGAAAAAAATGAGATTTACAGCTATACCGAGCTAATAAACAGGATTTGTATCAATTGTAGATTCTATATCATTGGATTGGAATAGTTTGTGCGAATTATTCAGATTTTTCATCGTTGCGCCGAACCCATTCATTTCGGTCAATTTTAATAGAAGGTACTCTAATAATTTATCTTTTAAATCTCCAAGTCGCTTTCCATAGCGAGTAATCTTTGTCTGCTTCCGAACGCACTTACATATTTTTCGAAATAATTCTATTAACTATTCTTTTATCTACAACATTTCTGAATGAAGTATATTACACTCTTCTAGCTTTTCGTTTTTCTTCTATTAATTCTCTAATTACAGAGGGTAATTTGCTTCATATCAATATCGTCTATATTTTTGAGTCTTACCTTTAAACTGATTCCTTGCTGTATTATAATTCCAAACGTGCGTGATGAGATGCCTTTCGAAATGTAAAAATCCAGTAGGCCTAGTACTTTATTACTGTCGATTGACCAGAATATTTTTAAGTGAAAAGCTGTTATTTTACTTAATTTTTTTTTGATAACATCTTTATTGGATACGCTTAGTACAATCTTAATTATAAATTAATTTATTACAACATTTCATTTGTACTTGGAT
The DNA here is from genome assembly GCF_030347505.1 of Rhynchophorus ferrugineus. Lineage (NCBI taxonomy): Eukaryota > Metazoa > Arthropoda > Insecta > Coleoptera > Curculionidae > Rhynchophorus > Rhynchophorus ferrugineus. Next base: position 9,746,038 of record NW_027472581.1, on the reverse strand, counting down.
TAATTCACAAGCAAGACGAGTGTGAGACAAATACATCAATATATATTCCTCAATTATAAAATTATAATAACTTAAACTATAGTTTACACTAAAGGTATACACTTTATATAAGTTCGTATGGTTTGGTTCGCTTCAATTTTCCACGTTAGTATGATTTAGCAATCTTCTTTCGTGTTGTAAGGCGAAATCTTGGATAACTTCGCAAATCCATTTGATTTCCAGGCCATCGTGCAGTTCTTCGTTGGTTACGTAACGATTGGCATTGGTAATTAATCGAAGAGTTTTGTTTTGACAGCGTTGAACGACTAGTTGATTAGAATTTTTAGTGGAGCCCCATATTTGCACCCCATATGTCTTTATGATTGTCTGATAAATTAATCTTTTTGATTTTAGATCAAGTTGAGAGTATTTTCCGACTAACCAGTATAGTTTGGTTCTAATGAGATGTTGAAACCATCCAATTTAATAGCTTGGTTTGATTATTTAACAGTTGTTTATATTGATACCTCGCATTTTCACCTATAGAATAATTAATATATAATATGTTACTCTAGAAACCATATCTCTTATAACTATATATAAATAATAATATAATGGATATAAAATATAATTCTGCCCAAGTTGAGACAATTTATTTGACAAAATCATTTCAAAATTGGACAAATTAACATTTCAACCGACCCACACAAAGAGATTCTTTTTCTGGCGACCGTAAGACCTTCGAATATCTGATTAAAATCTGAAACATAGGTAGCAGACGGATCCCATAAATTCTAAATAAGAATCATTTCGATTCGGCACCGATTCAAAATCGCACCCTCGTCTAAATGTGGCTGTCTCAAGGCCGCCGGGTACCACCGAAGAAAAGGAACATCTGGGATGGTCGGATATGAGGGTATGCCGGGACGATAGGTTGTCGGCACAACAAAATTTAGTGAAAATTGACAGATGCGAGCGCACGCTGAGCCGGAAGAAATGCGATCCTCAACCCTCATTCCTATATGGTCATTGTATACGATGTAGGGGCTGACCCTATAGGTCTTTTTTAACCTGGTATCTTGAAACTGTGATGCATGGTTTACGTTTGATAAATCAAATCGATTTAGGTTAAGTTTAGATGGACTTTTAAGAATTTCACGGTTTTGACAAAGGGGGTATTTTTTAATTCTAGTCTATAAATCGATTATTTATTTCGTATTTTCAAGGTTTAACCCTTTATGATCTCAAGAGGGTTCTTCAAAACTTACTTCAAATTATTTTCATAGCTGCGTTATTACTTACTCATTAGTTTTGTTTTTCTCTAGAATCTGGAAAGTAGCTAAAATATTAATGATACTTAAACCAGGAAAATACCAGAAGATGTGACCTCCTACCGACCTATAAGTTTATTACCAATAATCTCGAAAGTTTTCGAGAAATTATACATAAAAAAGCTAAACTATATAATAGAAAAACGAAAAATTATTCCAGAACATCAGTTTGGCTTTCGCACTAAGCATGGGACTATAGAACAAGTGCATAGACTTGTTAACAAAATAAACGCTGACCTAAATGCCAAAAGATATTGTTCGGCTGCTTTCCTAGACATATCTCAGGCTTTTGACAAAGTATGGCATACGGGCTTGCAGGTCAAACTAAAGAAACTTCTCCCTCATCCGGACTATCAGCTACTAAAATCGTATCTCACTGACAGACATTTTATTGTAAATCAAGGCGATGAACATACCGAATTAAATCCTATATATTCAGGAGTTCCGCAAGGTAGTGTACTGGGTCCAGTACTGTATCTTCTGTATACGGCTGATCTGCCCACCACAAAAATAACTACTGTGGCAACATATGCAGACGATACAGCAATCTTAGCATCCCATGAAGATCCAGTCACAGCATCAATAAACCTACAAACCCACCTGGAGCAAATACAATTATGGTTGAAGACATGACGCATTAAAGCCAATGAATCAAAATCCACGCATATAACGTTTACCCTGCGTAGAAGAACATGTCCACCAGTGAATATCAATCATCGTCAACTCCCCCAAGCAAAGCATGTTAAATATCTTGGTATGCATTTAGATCGACGCCTAACCTAGAAGAAGCACATACTCTCTAAACGGAAACAACTGGGACTAAAATTATATCAAATGTATTGGCTCATTGGGCGCAAATCCAAGTTATCATTAGATAACAAGGTATTGCTGTATGAGTCTATACTCAAGCCCATTTGGACATATGGAATTCAACTATGGGGTACAGCTAGCAAATCTAATATATCCATCATTCAACGGTTCCAAAATAAGGTGTTGCGTGCAATTGTTGATGCTCCGTACTATATTTCAAATAAAGTGATACAACGCGATATTCCTCTAAAACCTATAACGAGTGTAATTCAACGTGTTTGTGTGAAGTACTTCGAAAGAGTGTCAGTGCATCCCAATGTACTCGCTAATCAGCTAAATATGCGACGTGATAGTGAAGTGCGTAGACTAAAACGTTTAACACCACCTGATCTGATTATTGGACATATGTAGATTTTAGAATAAGCATTAGAATAAGACTAATTAATTAAGATGATATTTTATACAGAAGATTGCTTAATGAAGTGATTTTCTACATGCCATGTATATACAATATAGACAGAAGAAATACTTATTGCCAATAGCGCAGATTGTGGACTCACGAAGAGTAATAAAAAAAAGAGTTTTGTTTTGTTAACGAATATTATACAATTGACCAGGTGCATAGAATAAGAGGTGTTATTGAAATATCCTATGAAGGTAAAAGTGTATGTTCATTCAATTATATTCCTAGATATAGCACAAGCCTTCGATAAGGCATGGTATGGCGGTCTTGTTCATAAGCTACAGGAAATGTTACTAAAACAACACACTGAATTATTGAAATCTTCTATTACAGCTAGACTGTTTAGAGTCAAACCAGAGGAAACCTACTCTATAATAAAATTAGCTAAAGCACGTGTTCCACAAGAAAGTATATTGGGGTCAATTTTTACCTACGCTACACCACAAATAGAAAATATTATGATGGCTATATTTACTGATGACTGTGCCATTCTTGCTGTCGAAAATAATAGCGAAGAATCCACACGAAAGTTACAACAAGCAAGTGACAATATAAATAACAGATTTTTAGATCTTCGGTTAATATTGTAATCAGTAAAATATACATATTTTTAACATGCATCTAAGGTAGATTGTGACCTAAAACTTTAGATCCATTTATTGGCTTTGAATATAATGGAAAACTGAGTAGGCATTCCAACATATTTTAAACCAAGGTATCGTTTTATCTAGTCTGCTTGAAATTAATTAAAGTCTAACAAGTGAAAGTGCTATAAAATGTTGTGTTAAAACCATTCATCGATAGCCTGAATGCATTACACAGCATATTAAGGAACGACTTACGAGAGCGAATAAATTCAAGTTTAATAATAGCCAAGCTGTTTTAATTAATAGTTTGAATTGCAATTATAATATTTCGATACAAAATTAATTGCTAAATTGATTTAAAAATATGGTTCGATTATAATTTACTAAGAAAATGTAATGAATATTTGATATCTCCTATAGTTTCCTTTATGCTTTATCAAATTTTGACACTTATTGTCAATGAACTAGTTTGCAAAATATAATTATATATTATATTATAACATAATCCAGTATAATTCGTAGAATTTTTTTTGAATTCCTATACATTTTGATAATAAAAACTTTGCTAAATGGATGAAATGTTAAGAAGTAGAGTTTTTTTTTAAATAATTTATTTATTGTATTATTACTGGTCGTTAAAAAAAACCTATGTATATATATATATATATATATATATATATATATATATATATATATACATATATATATATATATATATATATATATATATATATATATATATATATATATATATATATATATATATATAGTTAAGTCTCCAACGAGGCATTATCTGGACTGTACCTACTGTTTAACGTGGGCCCCGAACCACGGTCCTCGGCATTAAGCCCACCCACTGACGAGTGACCAACTTAGAAATCATCCCAGAAGTTATCCGGTCTTACGTAGCCTGGTTACTGGTGTTATTGGGATCATTTTCCTTGTCGGATCATTTTGTACTCTTGCCTAAGGACAATCACAAATAATAAACAATCACAAACATAAATTTACGACTATGCCCCAGCAGGACTCGAACCCGCGACTATCGCAACAGTATGTGGACCGTCCTGTCGCCTTTACCACTGCGTCAAGCAAGCCGGCTTCTAGTCGTTGCTGACTAACCTACAATTTTTCTTTACAGTAAACTAACTCTAGGTCTCGAAGAGGAGCCATCGACCCCATCTTAGTATCAAGAGTAAATAATCAGTACTACACTTCTGAGTGTACCTACAATACTTCTCAGGATTTCGTTCTGGAAAGCTTGTATTTTATTTATAATGCTTTTTACTGAATATCCCCATAATTAATGTCGGTATGTCTTTATAGGTTTCAATTCTTACTTGTATAATAGTATTTTATTATGTACTGATAATTATGATTTTACCAATACATTTTTCATATTTGAGCTGCAGTTATTTTCGTTTCTTTTCTACATCTTCCTTCTAAGTTTTGCATCAAGATTCATTCCGTTATTCTTAGCATTGTTGCAATATGGGTTAATAATATTATTTATTGTTATTGGTCCACGTACGGTGTGATTATGGAAGAACTGTTCATTTTTATTTTCCAGATTTGGGTTTAATTAATTATATTGTCACTTGCCTGTTGTAATCTTCATGTGGTTTTCTTCGCTATTGTCTCTGTATATCACATGTGTAGGGTAGGTCTTCTTTTATTGTACAGTAGAGTCCCTCTTGTTTGACTTGTACATTCTTGCTGTAATGTAAGATTTTAATAATTCAGTGTTTTGTTTCTGTAACTTTTTTTAAAGAGCTATGAACCGTCATGCCATACATTATAGATTATTAGATTGTGCTACATCGAAGAATATAACTAAACATACCTTTCTATCTATATAGGCGTTTTCAATTATATGTATTGTTTAATGAACCTGGTCAATTGTTGAGTGCTTGTTAACAAACCCACACTAGGTATTAGACTTTTATCTCTATAATAAGAAGCATAATCATATAAGTTAAATAAATAGTATTGAATAGTTGAAAGCAAATGTTTTTTCGTAAAGTTGCATTTTTGGCTATAAAACTATTCTTGCGACATGGTTTATATATATTTTTACTTAGACAAGATGGGGTTTATTCCAAGTACTCTATATGACTATATATGACTCTATATTAAATCGTGTCATTCATCTTCATCATGATCGTGACGCTTAGATCCATAATTAATTGGCAGATGAAACCATCCCTCCCTCACACTTTCTCTCGCTATATTTCTCTCTCTTCGCTCTCTTTCTTATGGTAGATCCATGTCTCTGAATGCTAACGATAGTAAAATATACGTTTGAAGTTGAATATAAAGAAGATTAGAATAGATAAATATACGTCAACTCAGTAAGTCAATTTTGCAGCATTTTGAAAATTGCTTGAAAGATGATCGAATGTTTGTTCACGTATTAAATTGTAATATTTCCTTTTTAAGGACTGGTTTATATGATAATTAATTATGCATTTTTTCACAACTGTATTAATATATCATAATATTTGATATATATTAATAAGTAATATAAATAACTTCCCGGCAACACATGTCAAGATAAGAGCAGAAACCGTTGTATCCGACTGAAATTATTTCCAGTGTGCCATTAATTATGTACGGATTAAATCCCGATCTGTTTCTCATTATTCTCCGACGACGAAAATCCGTCTCGGAACTGATTTCACCAATTTCGCATTTTTTAAAATTTATAACCTGCAAGTACGCTACGTAGGTTCGTGTAAAAGTTTTTGTGGTGTTACTGGAATTTGAATTGTGAAGATATTGTCATAGTTCATTCATGATAAATTGGGAGTAAAAAAGTAAAATATTTGTTTATCACGATTTTTACGGTTATCAAATCCTAACCATTAATAATAAGAATGCCCAATTTTTTCCGGACTTCATTGTAGTATACAAACTTTGTACAAATCTGCTATATAAAAGGATTTAAGAAAAGATGGTCCAATATGTTTACATCACTTTATTTTTAATTCTATTAGTTTATTTATATATTTTAAAGAATAGATATATTTTTATAGTCACACCTTTTTTGATTTCTTAAACTATTTTTTGCAAAGTTTCTTGCGTAACTTTTTCTCCGAAGTGATGCCTTTTGTTATTCTTAGTGAAGTGATCAACAATAACCTCAGACAGCATTCCATCATCTTTGGTATCGTTTCCTCATTCCTTTTATGCCTTGAAGAAATTTTCTTCACTTCTTATACGGTTTATTTTATAACTCATCAAACAACCCAGGTTTTCGATTTTCGTTTTTTTTATTAATTGCATCTTACATTAGATATGCCCAGTACAATCTAAATTTATAAATTAATGTATTACTACTGTTCTGTTGTACTTGCATTAATACACAAGAAAGGCAGTACTGCATTAATACGTCAGTATGTATTTCCCAAATTAAAATAAAACTACTTAAACTAAAGTTAAGAATACACTTATATACACCAAACAAGTTCGTGTGGTTTGGTTCGCTTCAATCTTCTGATTTCCTGCGTGTTGTTCAGTAAATGTATTGCTTCCACGTTGATGTGATTTTGCAACATTATTTCATGTCTTGAGAAAATTTGGATCATTTCATACATCCATTTGATTTCCAGGTCACCGTTCAGTTCTTCGTTGGTTACATAGCAATAAGCATTGGTAATTAATTGCAGAATTTTGTTTTGGGTACCTCGGATTACTTGGTTGGTTTGATATTTTTGTACTACCCCATATTTGCACTCCATAGGTTCAAAACAGCTATAAAATTTATCAGAACAACCAACAACATAATTGACAAGTTTATGGATCATTGACCTGTTATTTAGCACAATACATATTGCAAGTGTATGATGACAAAATGTAAAATAATTTTGTTCCTTCTCTCTGCCAAAAACCATGAACTTTTTTATTATTATAGTATTGTCAAATAACTGAAAAAAACTATAAAATGTTCATGAAATATCCAGTCACACAGCTGACAAAAACCAACTACCAAATTATATTTATATTACACTTCAATTGATATTAAATTTTTAAAATCATGTGGATTCGTCGACTTCTTGGATATTCTCTGAGTCATCACAGCAAACTTTTTACTAATTAACTGTCAATTTAGGAGACGTTAAATCTCGAAATTATGAGTCAAGGCATTTTTCCCAATAGAACTCGCAAGAACTAATAATTAATAACATTTAATAACATTTAAACATGAATATTTAACTTCGCCTAATATGTGGAGTAGCGAAAATACAACTCTCAAACATTAACTAAGTTTGAGTTTGAAATTTTAGATCTGTCTGGACTTCAATATATCAAAGATTAAAAAATATAGATAGCTTTAAAAGATAGTATCGAAATTTGAGTTTCAAACTAAAATATGGACATTAAAAAATCGTATTGAACGAGTATTGAACTTTTGTTTGGAGTTTTACAAACGGTGAACTGTCAATTTAGTAGACGATAAACCTTGCTTGTTCTTAATAGCACTTCAAAAAACTAATAATTAATAACATTTTATTACATTTAAACATGGTTCAGCTGAAATTGTTACTACATATTATTGATTAAGATATCTGCGAAAAATACACAAAATATATTTGTATTAGCGTAAATTTAATATACTAGAAAATGATGGAAAATATAACGATTTGGTCTACAATAATATTCCAAACAGATGAACATTTCTAATTTTAAAGTGAATAACAATAAGACATTTTTGTAATGTTTTTTTTTATTTTTGTTATGAATTTGAGTTTTTTTAACTGCTATAAACATAAAATACATAGAATATAGTTATGAATGAAATGTTCTTAGTTTCATTGATAAATTGAGTTGAATCTGCTCCTTCGTTACCCAAGTAGTTGTGGGTTGTTTGGCACAGAACCATCCGCAACCTGATACATTTTTTTTACAACCGCATTTGTATCAAACACAGCGAAGCCATCAAGGCAAAAACGAGCTTCCGCACTTGTGATTATTCTGCTTTAACAAAAGCATCTGTTTTTTATGCTTAATGGTGCCTTAAACAAACTCTTTTCGCTGTACCTACTCATTTCAGTTACTGTATCTATTATATTGTGTAACCATGCAGAAGTTTGTTTCAGAAATATACGATTATTGTCATCAATGCCGATTTAATTTTCAGGCTTCCTGAGTTTTTCAATTAGCTTCTTCATCGCTGACTAAATTTAGTAGAAAATTTGTCATCTTGACTTCTTAACTTTTCATCACTGGCTAAATTTGGGAAATAAATACTGTATCAGTCCCGTACTCGTCTATTCTGTGTAAGTACAAGCTTAATATAAGTACAACAGCACAGTAGAAATAAATTCATTGTAAATGAAGATTGTACTGAGCATATCTAATATAAGATAAAATATAATCTAATATAAGATGAAATTAAATAAAAAATGATTAAATTTTGTGCGAAATTAACAAAATGGGACACCAATTTCTTTATTATTCTAATTCTTGGATTATTCTTTATAAGGCAGTTTGAAAATCAAACCAGCCAAAATATCAAAACTTTCATAGTTCAAAAAAAAAGTTGCATAAAAAAGTGGTTGAGTTCATATTATCATGAACTAAATTTTTGCAATAATACTTTTATAATATCCTACGTACTTTGGTCATCTTTGTTTATTTAAGATCACTTTTCAAGGTTAAGCTAGCGCACCGAATTTCGACAATAAATCTGGTTTGGGCTTTCGTGCAGATTCCGAACACTTATGCGACTTAACGACGAAACGACAATATGGCAGCAAAGGATGTCGGTCGCGAGTAAAAATATCGATATATCAGGGAATAAAAAATATCGATAATTATTAAATAGTATTAAAAATAGTTTTAAATCCTTCAAAATTAAATACCAAAACAGCCTTTTTTAATCTAACACGTTCGCTGCCGATTTAGAATGAAATATTTACTCTAGAAACCTGTGATTATAGCAATAAAATTTTTCTAATTACGTTTTTCGACGTGTGTTAAATCTAAATTTTAATATATTTTTACAAAACATTTGTGTCGCGCGCCACAACGTGTTCGCTGTAATTTTTGCGCAGTCTAAACGGTAACCAGGATATCCAGGACATGCACTGCGTACATAAATAGTACCTTTTTTTTGTAAATAACTATTTTTACACTGATTTTTCATTACCTATCCTGCTTTCTTCTCCTCTCGAATTTTCAAAACATTTTCGCTGATAACCGCTCTGGAAGTAAGTTTGGACGGAGACTTTAGTAACCTTTTTATGACAGACAAACGAAAGCCGTAAATTGGATTACTATTGCCTGCATATTTATTGTATAATTAGGGCACGTTTCATATCTATCTTTCCACTTTTAGAATGTGAGGGCCCTCAAAATATCGATATTTTTTCCCGCCATATGCAATTCTGTAATACATATGAATCAAAAAGGAAAAATCGAAACCAAGCACGTAAATGACTCGCCTATAGTCTTTAGATAATGCCCATAGAACTGTACGGGCACACCGCTAATGTCTAACTAAATATAAGGCTTAGAAAGACCACCGCACATATACCGCGCTGGAGCGTAATTGGCTTCCAATTAAAGCTTATTATTAGGCTCTAACGCGTTATTGGCAGAGAACGTGTTAAAATGTTTGGCACCTATCTTTATCGTATATGTTTATATAGTCACTATATATAACATTATACACTACATCAAGATAAGGTTTATTCTGAAATATTTTTAGATCTTGCTAGTTAAGTTTTCGATAATGTTTTACACGAGCGTTTAAAGCATAAGCTTAATACTTCTCCCTGACCAACATTCAAACATTAAGTGATCTCCTTATAATACTAGTTTAATTAATTAATTAGTCTTATATTAAAGCTTATTCTAAAGTCTACACATGTCCAATAATCAGATCGAATGGTGTTAGACATTTTAGTCTACAAACTTCACCACCACTTCACATATTTAGCTGATTAGAGTGTACACGTTTAATTACACAAACACGTTTAATTACACTCGTTCTAGAAGAATATCGCGTTGTATCATTTCATTTGAAACTTTATTTTGGAACTGATGTATGATGGATAGGTTAGACTTCCTAGCAGTTTCCCATAGTTGGATTCCATATCACCAAATAAACTTGAGTATTGATGTATACAATAATATCTTGTTATCTAATGATAACCTGGATTTGCGTCCAATAAGCCAATACATTGGTAGAGTTGTTAAGTCCAAGTTGTTTCCGTTAACCAGTATATATAAATCAACAAGTGCCCGAATATCTTGGCATGACCCTTGATGTTAATCTCATGTGAAAGCCAATGTTAAGGAAAAATTTGTTACTGTATAATCTCTTGCTTTGCCAACAAATCTTGAAACCAGTGTGAACTTATGGTGATCAACTCTGGAGTTGTACCAGCCAAAGCAATAGAAATATTAAGATCAACATGATACTGCGAGGTATTATTGGCGATTCATGGTACATCCATTAAGACATTTTGAATAATAACCTGAAGGTAGAAACTATCGATAATGTTTTTAAGGACTATACCCAAAGACATAAAAAGAGGCTCCAACATCAATGTTGAGATTCTCCAGGTTCTAAATAATGATGGCTTGGTCAAAAGATTAAAGAAAGTAAAATCATTTAATTTAGTTGAGTGATGTTATAAATAAAACTCAGTGCACGTAAATGTTAGTTCCAAAGTGTCTACCATAGAATAAATACTTTGTAATTTTTATTAGCAAATTAAGATGACAATGGCTTATTAGTGATAATTTACTAGATTACTATGAAAAGAATAACAAATTACATTATATTTCTCAAAAAAGATCGATATATCAATATTTTTCCATATGCCTAATGGCAAGAATTTTGACGGACGGCCATATCGAAGTGGCAACGTTGCGGCCGCCACCGTACTTATCTTCAGGAGATGATTTTTCATTTTAATGGATTCAGAGTGTTAAGTGGGGTTCCGAAGGAACGGCAGCTGGTATCGATTATGCGGGTACTGTCGCGTACAATACGTTTTACGAGAATCCGTAAACAAAAGAGCTTAATCGAAATCGAGACGTCGATGCATCTCCGATAAAATTAATTTGATTAACTTGCCGGTTATGAAGAATGGTTGCTATCTAGTTTGTGGTAAATTGACTTGTTTATTCTCATTATCTCTTTACATTGGCTCATTGTATTTCCCAATTCTGTGAATTCATTCTTAATAATGTGATGATCTTATCAATATTAATTTCAGATTTTATCATCAATTACTGGATATTTTTTAATGTATTCATATTAATATATAATTCATATCCGCCAAGTATTATTCGATATTAATTATTTGCAAATCTTTTAATTTCCTCTATGGCAGTTGATTTACGAATGTTAAATATCCATGTTTAAATGTTATTAAACTTTATTTATTATTAGTTCTTTCGAGTGGTATTGGGAACAATGCTTTGACTCATAATTGCGAGGTTTAACGTCTCCTAAATTGACAGATAATTAGTTAAAAGTTTGGTGTGATGATTCAGGCATTATCCAAGAAGTTAAAAATGTAATATCAATTTGAGTATAATATAAATATAGTTTGGTAGTTGGTTTTTGTTAGCTATGTGACTGGATGCGTACTGGTTTTTATTCCATGAACTTCTTATAGTTTTTTCAGTTATTTGACAATACAATAATAATATAAAAGTTCACGGTTTTTGGCAGAGAGAAGGTAATTGACGAAGAAAATTGTTTTACATTTCGTCATCGTATGCTTGCAATATATGATAGTTGAAGTTGAAAATGGTTTTTCTCGTGTTTGATTTAAAAAACAGGTGATTCGAGGCAGAGCTAAACAACAATTTCATTTCTCAATCCATTGTTGTTTCATTTTTCATTCTCATTTTTTTTATTTTTCGAACTCTTTAGTTGTAGATTTGTGACGTGAAGATCTCTTCCAGTCTGGAATTCGTCAAGTAGCTCGTGTAAGATTACAGTGTATACCTTTACATAAAACTTCGACCTTTTCTGTATTTTGACGCATAGAATATCTTTCCTTGTTCAAAATACAAATAAAGGTAAGAGAAATGTGTTTTCTTTCTGCCATGTAATGCGGTTATGAACTTGTATATACACGAACGTTGTAGGAAACTGTTACACAAAATACTGTGAAATTTAAAATTCACTGAACTTTTAAATAAAATTCTTTTAAAGTACTGTAGATAATATTTGTCTCTTTCTAAATTTCTAGACTTTAGATAGATAAAAAGAAGGAAATGTAAGCCTATGTTTAACAAGGAAAATCTGCTGTGATAAATTTGATAAATTAAGAAAGAATAATCCGTTACAGAACTAGATTTCATCGTTATATGTAACACATAACGTTATATGTATGTTATTCATTAGTTTCTCTGAAGAAAACTTCAAGGTAATGAAAGCGAAAACCTCAAAATGTATTTGTATAATTTTATATCATATATTCAAGCAAGCTGCAACGCTACTTTAAATTAATAGTACATGCGGATATTACTATTTTGTTTTTGATATATCTATGTTCTAAGAATGTTAAAACAAATCATACAAACATATAATACCTGCACATACGATTTTATAAGCGAATAAGTACGGAACGTAATAGAATAGAATAATCACGGGCCTGTTGGAAAAGCCCACTAAGAGAAAAAAATTGCTCAGTTATAATCTTGGATATAGCTCAAGCGTTCGATAAGTTTTGGCATAAATAACTCAAATGTTACCGAAGCAACACAGTAAACTCCTAAACTCCTATACCTCAGTCAGGATATTTAGAGATAAACAAGAAGAAGCTTACTCAACAATGAAATAAACCAAAGCAGTGTACCGCAAGGCAGTGTTTTGTGCCTTGTTCTTTACATATACACGTGACATACCAAAAATAGAAAATGTTACTATTTCTACATTTGCTGAATACTTGGTATTGGAGACAATAGTGAAGAAGCAACTGCATAAATAATCTGCAACAAGAAAACTGCAACAGGTAATAACATGAACCCAGGCATGGAAAATAAATATTAAAGGCAATACGTATTTCTTATGTCTGTATTATATTTACATGTAGAAAATCACTTCATTAAGTTATCACCTTGTATAAAATATTACCTTAATTAATTAGTCTTATTCTAAAGCTCATTCTAAAGTCTATATATATCCAGTAATCAGATCAGGTGGTGTTAAACGTTTTAGTATATGCACTTCACTATCACGTCGCATATTTAGCTGATTAGCGAGTAAATTGGGATGCACTGACACTCTTTCGAAGTACTTTACACAAACGCGTTGAATTACACTCGTTATAGGTTGAAGAGGAATATCGCGTTGTATCACTTTTTTAAAATATAGTACGGAGCATCAACAATGGCACGCAACACTTTATTTTGGAACCGTTGAATGATGGATGTATTAGATTTGCTAGCGGTACCCCATAGTTGGATTCCATATGTCCAAATAGGCTTGAATATAGACTCATATAGCAATACCTTGTTTTCTAATGATAACTTAGATTTGCGGCCGATGAGCCAATACATTTGATATAATTTAAGTCCAAGTTGTTTTCGTTTAGAAAGTATGTGCTTCTTCCAGATTAGGCGTCGATCTAAGTGCATACCAATATATTTAACATGCTCTGCTTGGGGGAGTTGACGATAATTGATATTCACTGGTGGACATGTCCTTCTACGTAGGGTAAACTTTACATGGGTGAATTTTGTTTCATTGGCTTTAATGCGCCATGTCTTCAACCATAATTGTATCTGATCCAGGTGGGTTTGTAGATTTATAGATGCTGTGACTGTATCTTCATGGGATGTTAAGATTGCTGTATGGTCTGCGTATGTTGCCACAATAGTTATTTTTGTAATGGGCAGATCTGCCGTATACAGAAGATAGATTACTGGATCCAGTACACTACCTTGCGGAACTCCTGTAATTCAGTATGTTCATCACCTTGATTTACAATAAAATGTCTATCAGTCAGATACGATTTTAGTAACTGATAGTTGGTATGAGGGAAAAGTTTCTTTAGTTTAACCTGCAGTCCGTATGCCATACTTTGTCAAATGCCTGAGATATATCTAGAAAAGCAGCCGAACAATATATTTTGGCATTTACGTCAGTATTTATTTTGTTAAATCCATGCACTTATTCTATAGTCCTATGCTTATTGAGAAACCCAAAACAGTTTCTCGAAAACTTTCGAGATTATCGGTAATGAACTTATAGACCGGTAGGAGGTCACATCTTCTGGTATTTTTCCTAGTTTAAGAATCATTAATATTTTAACTACTTTCCAGATGCTAGGGAAGTAATTAATTCGTAGCATAGCATTACATATAACTGTTAATAGTTTTATATCCTTTTCTGATAGTTCTTTTAAAATTTTACCTGTAATTAAGTCATAACCAGGAGCTTTTTTAATATTAATCTCTCTCATTATTGTTTGTTTAACTTTTTTCGCCGTTAAATTAGTTAGAAAGAACATATAAAAAAACTCCAATGAATATACAAAAAAAATGTATTGGCAGCTATTGCTATTTGCTATTTGGAAGAAAATCTAAATTATCCCTATAATAAGTTGCATATATATTGCTATATAAGCAAATACTAAAGCCTATATGGATGCAACCAAATACTACAGGAATACTTATTTACACCGAGACTTTCGGATTCCAACTACCGTAAAATAAAATAAGAGTGTCACGACCGGACATGAGAACAGACTCCATATACATGTTAACATCGACCTGCAATAACACTGCGACTAGACCACAAACTCAAGAGAATCAAACTTTTTTAAAAAAATTTCAGGATGATCAGCTACAACCTTGTCTTTTGCTGATGTCGCTTCGGGATCAGGATAAAAAGGTTTTGGGGGCGACAGGGCCCTGGGTTGCGACTGGGTTTGTCGTATTGGGTCTAACAACCGGGATTTAGGGATGGATCATGTTCTAAGGCGCCAAGGGAGAACTTCACACTGAGTATGTTCGTGAAACTGTTCACGAACGGGATGCCTAATTCTAGGTCCGTGTGCGCGTTTCTCATAAACCGTGGGGTATAGAGTAACAAGGGGACATTTTTGGACTGAAACATAGGGGCAAGTTGTATCTCAGAGACGTACCTGTACCTCACCTATGCTCCAAAGAGGCAGACTGGACGTACTAGCATTTTATACAGAGTGCCTTTCTGGGGGATTGGGAGTTTGCTTTTTCTGGAAGTGGAAATAGTAGGCTCTACACGTGATTGTCTTTGCAAATAGCGTGCTGACCATTGGAGACCGAGGTATAATACCTTCTACAGTCAGGGGATAGGGACTTTTTCAATTTGGAGGTGGTTTGCGTGGAACTCCTTCTTGCGGTGGAGCAAAATAGTCTGAGTTTTGCTTGGGTTAATCTGCAGCCGCCATAATTTGTACCGAATGGTAAAAACACTGAAAACTGCTACTAATTTTAATTTTATCGGCGACTAAGTAAGGGCCAATGGGTCTTCCTAGATAAGTACCTAGTTTTAAAAAAGTATAAACAAAACGTTACAATTTGTCAGTTACTCGTCAATGATTAGTAACAATACATTAACGAAACTTAAAATATTAACATTGTAACATCAAAATGAAATACGTTCACAATAAATTATGTAGCTGTTGAATTCCAAATGAACAATAAGACAAAATCTTCGCAGCCGGCCATTTATTTCATTTGGATTAATGAACAACAATGGCTTTTATCTAAATCAAACAGAAGGATTCTCTTGAGCAAATAAATATATGTTAATGGCTGAAAGGGACGTAGTAGCGTCGACACAATTACACAACATTAACCTAAATACGTCGCCATTAATTCCTTCATACGAGCAGAACGCATCAGCATACTGGAAAACTAATCTAGCACAATTACTGCCTTATACGACTGTTTCGAAACGGATGGGTCGGTTGCATCAAGCGCTTATTTTTATTGTATTTCGACGTATTGTGTCGCAATACACGTCGAATCTTTTTAATGCACTGGAAGAGGCTCTGCGATTCATTGTTGCAGCTTCGAATTGCTTAACGATCTCAGTGTAAAATACGAGGAAGTTGGTAGCGGTAATATATGGAGGCTAAACAACGATAAATAAGTGGTTTTCCCTTCGGGTAAACAGTTCGTAATTAAGTACACCGTTTAGCAGATGGTTTCTTAGAATCAGTGACGTACAGTTGTAAAAAGTAACCAATCACAAACACCCAAATACAAGCTCGATAATAGTACATGAAATAAATTAATATCACTATACAGGGGATGAACAAAATAAGTGCAATGGCGGCTCTTGATAAAAATTTCTGTTCAAAAATTTGGTAATCACTTAAATAATCAATAATTAATTCATCTTTAGCACAATTTATTATAATAAACACACATATCTAAAGCAGAAATTCGGTGATCAATTTTATTGTTTCCTAGACGGTTGCGTTTATATTCTGATGGTTCATGACTTATTATATCTGGTGCTTCACTAATGTTGTTATCAATATTATTTCTAAGATGTACTAAATTTATAATGTTATTTTGTGTATCCCCTGTATATTGCTTCAATTAAATAAAGATTATAAGCAAAGAATTTAGCGTATCAATAATTAATCACCATATTTTTGTTCATAGAATATATTATTTACAAGCACCTTAATTACATATAACGTAAATTAAATAACAACAGTAAAATACATCTTAGCAATATCTTAAAAAGTGAATAATTATAACTAATTAATATTATCCCGCTCTATGTATAGTTAAAGATTCCTAAGATAAATATATCCATTGCCAATCTCTCGAAAAAAACCCATCGAATATAGCTTGATGGCTTTTAAAGATTCTTTATTACATCAGCAAAATATCTTATAACTATAATCATGTAGCGAATTGAGGCATGTCGAATTTTACATCGTGGAATAACGGTCTACAAAATACCCAGAAATATAATCCCAGATGTTGAACACGGGCGGGGTGCCAATTGGAACCCGACACCGAATAACTGGCGGCAACCCCGAGACGTTTATCTGGGATATTATTGAAGGGTATTTCGGTCATTCAGTGCTCAACCCTCGTTTGGTTTAGACGTGCCACCATCGACTGCCCAAGCCTCGTCTTCAGGTAACTCCGCTGCCATCCGTTTTATTTATTTGTATTTTCACATTTTTTATTTTGCCAATAAATAACGGTCACATTATGTAAACACCACTGTTTCATTTCGATTTACCTCCATTCACCGAGCCACATCATTTACCCTAAAGTGGTGACCCCGACGTGATCTTTCGGAAAATTGGGTTTGGACTCGTGAATGGAGGGTACGTGGAACATGGTGTTTGGTATGTATTTTACGTGGCCGTTATATTTTTTTGTTTCAAAATTTTAAATATTTTTAATTCGATTTCTTTTCAATTTTACCTTCTAGATTCATTTTCATTTTATTCCGATTAATTTCATTATTTCCAATTCATTTTTTTAAATTTTTTTTGTCAACATTTTATTTCACAATCTTTTGGAATATTTTTACGTCACTGCTTAATCATCAGCGTCTCGGCTAAACATTTCTTTCGGCGCTATGTTTAAATCATAATGTCTTCCTTCGCTCGCCGTCTCCGTCATAATGGCAGATATTTTGATTTAAAAGGCTTTGGGCAGCTTCGGTCGGATACCGTCGTTATTTGTTTTTTATGAATTAACCTAACGTATGTGACTACGGATTAGTCACAGAGCAGCTCCAGAAGTTAGGTACCGATTGCAGTCACCGTAGACTCGTCATGTCTTCGCCGAAGTACCAGAATTGCTAACGTCTCGTCGTCAAAGAAAATAAGCTACCACGTCGTCGAACAGTCGATCCTCCCACAGCGTCGATTACGGGAGCCCTGTCCGAAGAATAGCTTGTTTTCAACGTCGTCGATGGACCACATTCAAGTGCCAAAGCGACGATGATGCAACGGTATCTGTAGGACCGGAAGATATCAACAGCCGTACCAGATCACAACCGTTTCGAACTATCATATTTTTTCAAAGCCCAGTTTACACAGCACATTTTGTTTGGTATATGTTTTTTTTTGTATTTGATATTTTTTGCAAACATTTTTGTATTTTTGTTGAAGTAATTTTATGTAAAATTCTGGCAGGGGAGTATTGTAGCGAATTGAGGCATGTCGAATTTTACATCGTGGAATAACGGTCTACAAAATACCCAGAAATATAATCCCAGATGTTGAACACGGGCGGGGTGCCAATTGGAACCCGACACCGAATAACTGGCGGCAACCCCGAGACGTTTATCTGGGATATTATTGAAGGGTATTTCGGTCATTCAGTGCTCAACCCTCGTTTGGTTTAGACGTGCCACCATCGACTGCCCAAGCCTCGTCTTCAGGTAACTCCGCTGCCATCCGTTTTATTTATTTGTATTTTCACATTTTTTATTTTGCCAATAAATAACGGTCACATTATGTAAACACCACTGTTTCATTTCGATTTACCTCCATTCACCGAGCCACATCATTTACCCTAAAATCACCTTATAAAATTTCGCGATGTTAGTAGAAAGTTTTATATACTCAGTATACTCATAATATTAATACATATTATCAAATAGCTAAAAGAAATCGCTAAAAAAACTAAATTAAAACAATTAAACAACAAGTTTCAACAGTTATGATAATGCTACTAGCAATTCAACATGTTGAGACTTAATGTATTATTCTCAATTAAAAATAAAGTTATTGTTAAAATAATTACTAATTACTGTGTAGGTTAGATAAGTAGGCAGTTAGGTATACGTATTTGGGCATTCTTAAAATTCAAAACTTAAGAATTAAAAAAAAATTGATACATGATCGCGAAGCGAACTGCCAATATTAATTGTTTTAAAAATTTTGGTTATTTTTGTGAATGGTAACATTATAAAAAAGTTGCGAATAAAGAAATGAAACAAATTATAAAGAAGAGTAGTATATATTTGTATTTAGGCATGGGATGTCCTAGCCATTCTATTAGGTGAATGCACATATTTTGATCATTATTTCGCTGTAAATACGTAATTACTTAGAAAGATAGGTATAATATATTATTATAATCAAAATATTTTCCATCCGTTTCTACAACTTTCTTTCTGACAACATTAATGTAATATGTTTATTTGGCAGCGATTTTCGCACTTCGTTCGCTTCTCTAAAGCATTGAACAAATGGTAACCAGAAGGTCTATGTCCATCTCAGTCTATGTCTATATCATTCGAGCTCATATTTGTAACATGATGTCAAGCTCGTACAATAAGAGGACTTTGGGTTTGTTACTCGCTATTGTTAGTCTTTTTTGCAATAATTTGTTCATTTGACGTCTGCGTCAATTGACGTGTGGCACCTGCAGTAACAGTTTCATTTGTGCTTAGTAGCATACAACACACATTGTTGATCTTAGTAACTAACCAATCATTATCAATTAATTCATATAGTAACTATGTATACGTCTAGAAATTGTTTTATTAACCTTTTGGTTTTGATGTATCAATTTCTGAGTTCACTAAGTCCTGCAATTCATTGTATGTGAAACTTATTTGTTTCCTCAGATTCATCTTTGATATTGTAATCAATATTACCACTTTTAAATCGTTTAAATCAAAACCCAAAAATTGAGATATGGCACAACAGCATCACCATAAGTTTCTAAACATGTCTAATAAGTTTCGATAGTAGATTTAGCCAAGTCGAGCAACAAATGTTCTATGATTAGCGTCTGTACATTATGAATAATTCAATGAAACTCAACTCAAAAACTGTTATATATTTTTATATCTGAAGAAGGCAATTTTGCAACAACCGAATTTTTAAAATACGTTTTTTGATCATTGTACCATTTTTTACATTTTTGATATGCATATAGAATATTTGAAATCTTTCTAAAGCCACCAAACCATCAAGTTACCAATGTTCGGTTAAACCTTAATCTATAAATTCTAGACCTGAAAATCAAAACTGTGTGCATATCTGTCAAAAAATTTGACGAGACTGAACCAAAAGCATGTTTTATATAAATACTTCTACAATATCTTTCTTTGACTTACCTTAGATATGTGTTAAATAGATTTTAATAAAATATTTTTAACAAAAAAATTGAACCGAGTTCAAAAAATAAATAAGGAACTCATTAAAAGTAACAAAAAATCAAATTTAGATTTTTAACACAAGAAAAAACGTTTCAAAATAAGATATGTATGTAATAGTCGTTGTAATAACTAAAAAAATAAACAAAAACTTTATTTCACCATCTCTTACATGTATTTTACACTCTACTACATGCACACAAATTAGCTTAATACCTGCCTAAGCATAATTATCTATCTATATATATATATATATATATATATATATATATATATATATATATATATATATATATATATATATATATATATATATATATATATATATATATATTGTTTTAAAACGTTTTTTTATGTTAACTACCTGAGTTTAATTATTGTATAGTTTTTAGTGAGTTCCTTATTTATATTTAAGTCGTTAAGTCGGTTCAATTTTTTTGTTAAATATATTATATTTTTTTCATTTTAGTGTTAGATATTTGCTCAATAAATTACTCAGTTATTTTATTAAGTATTAAGTATTTTATTACAATGGGTAGGCTAAGAAAGATGTGATGAAAAATAGGAACAAATAAGCAATGATTGAAACGCTTCATGCTAGTTTAGGCAATTTAACAAATGTTCTAATGAAACCAGAACAACAAAAAGTTGTCGGCTCCGTTGGGAATGAAACCCACCATCTCCACATATGAGCTGAGCACTCTACTCATTACACCACGGAAGCCTGCACGCCATTTCGTATGATATGGTTAATGCTTAAAAAGCAAACTGAAGGGCTTTTATACTGAACACCGATTTTCTGTCACATCTGTTCTGCAATAATATTAATCACAAATATCTGATTATTTTAGATAAAACATATGTGAAAACTTTGTACATTTCTTTGAAATTTGGGGTTTCCTTCGAGTTCTCCCCTTCCCCCCATCAGATTCCGACTTGGTTACAACGGGACCACCTCGGACGTGCACTCTTTTAAATAAAAGAAGAATTTTGAAAATCGGTCCGCAATAGACGGAGAAATCGGCGAACATACATTTAAAAAAATATACAGTCCTCCTTTTTTGAAGTCAGTTAAAAAGACGATTAGACTAACAACTCTTATGACAACTCAAAACTCTCAACTGTTATGACAGGTTTTTTCAACTTCAGTGTCTCTTTTCTAAACAAGATTAGCAACTAGTTGACATTAAACCTGCACTTTATATAAATTATTGTGCTCTAATGGCTTAAGTAGTTTGTCCTGCTAAGAGAAACTTGAAAGCTCCTGATCATTTTAAACCTCTTGTTTCAAAAAACGTTTTGCTACCACAATTTGCAATCTAAAAAACTATCTGCTAATAACTTGTGTTTAAAAGCTATTTGTTTTTTACTTTAGTGTATATTGCAGTAGAAATAATAAAGAAACGTCAATTTTGGCAAATATTAAAGTGTAATAGAAATTGAAAATGTTCTCAGTAAGAAGCATAGATTCATTGAAATTTAAATGAAAATGGCAATGCTGAATATTATAACAAAATACACACAATGACAAAATATACATATACAAGAAATCACACAATCAACTAAAAAGTCTCACAATTATGACCGACCCTATATTTTTTTTCACTGTACCGTAAAATGTCCATTTCCTTAAAATGGCATTTTTCTTTTTAGACCGAGAACTTTTCAACAGATGTCTTAAAATCAAAAGAAGGCCAGATGAACCTAAATATCTTTAACAACATTTGTTACCACATTTTTCAAACACAACTGCAATATATAATTTAAAATATAATAAATAATAATAATCTTAACACGCACCAAATGTATCACGTAACATTTTTCCGCCATCTGGTTCCGCCACTGTCCACCCTCTAGTTCGATCTCTGCAACACCCGAAATCGGCACGTCCGTGTATTTTGACATCAAGTATTCCTTGATTCGAATATCGTCATGGAACCCACGACATCTGCTGCCCGCTACAATAGCACCCCTTCAGGGTGAACAAATACAGTTTTTTTCAATCGAGAAGCAGAAATTAGTTTGAAAGTTTATTGTTTTACAATGGGCACGTTTCTATGGGGGGACTATACTAACGACGGTTGTGGATAATGTTGCCGAAGCAGCTGTTCCCGATATTACTTACTAATGGTGTTTGACGTTAATAAATCTCTGTACGATCTTTGTTGGATTTCTCTTTTCGTTTCCTTTTATAGTGTATGGGGTTGGTTATTAAAATGAATTTTATTAACAATAAAGAGTAGTTATAGGTTTAAGATTAAATGTGTGATAAAGGGTCCGCAAAATGAAATTAACATGTACTCGTTCGAATTGAGATTTGTTTTTATTTGATTAGTCATGAAGTAATTTGCAGACGCAATATAAAGACGCTTAAGCTGGCATGGTGGTCCAGTGGTAAAGGGGACAGGACGGTTCACCTACTGTTGCGATAGTCGCGGGTTCGAACCCTGCCGGGACATGATCGTAAATTTATGTTTGTGATTGATGAGTATTTGTGATTGTCCTAGGTAAGAGTGCAAAATCCGACAAGGAAATTCATCCCAGTCACGCCAGTAACCAAGCTGAGTAAGACCGGATATCTTCTGGGATGATTACTAAGTTGGTTACTCGCCAGTCTATAGGCTTAATGGCGAGGACCATGGTTAGCCAGCCTATGTTAAACTGTAGGTCCAGTCCAGATAAACCCCTTGTTGGTAGAATAGCCAAAGGAGTTTGTTGATTGATTTCTGAACAAAAAAATAACTCGGGAATGGCGTGAAGAATTTTCTTAGTTAATTGTGACTTCGAATCATCAAAGCTAATCCAAGCACTTTTCCAATTCAATGAATAGGCATATCTGGTTTGTTTTTGTGGTTGAACTTTTTCTACTATTTGTCTTATACTGAATATATTCTTCTGTACATCTTCCCTTTCGAAATTCACTCTGCGATTTTTTTAGCTATCTTATCTATTACTAATTTTAGTCAATTTTCTATAATTTGCTCGTAAATATTCATGCACAGTTCAGCAATCCTTTTGTAATTTTTATAATCCCTTTGATAGCCGGTTTGGTTGGCGCAATGGTAAAGGCGACAGGATGGTTCTCCTGCTGTTGAAATAGTCGAAGGTTCGAATCCTGCTGCGACATGGTTGTAAATTCATGTTTGTGACTGTCCTTAGACAAGAGTGCAAAATCCGACAAGTAAAATGATCCCAGTCACGCCAGTAAACCAGTAACCAGGCTGGGTAAGACCGGATGTCTTCTGGTATGATTGCTAGGTTGTTCCCTTTCGAAATTCACTCTGAGATTTTTTTTTAGTAATTTTAGTGAATTTTCTATAATATGCTTGTAAATATTCATGTACAGTACAGTAATGCTTCTGTAATGTTTATAGTCCCGTGGTAAGGTATCAGTGGTAAAGGCGACAGGATGGTCCTTCTGCTGTTACAATAGTCGAGGGTTCGAATCCTGCTGCGACATGGTCGTAAATTCATGTTTGTGATTGTTTAACGTTTGTGATTGTCCTGAGAGTGCAAAATTGGACAAGAAAAATGATCCCAGTCACGCCAGTAACCAGGCTGGGTAGAATTGGATGTCTTCAGGGATGTTTTCTAAGTTGGTCACTCACCAGTCGGTAGGTGCCGAGAACCGGAGCCCACGTTAAACAGTAGATCCTTTTTTTTAATATGTTTTCCGTACACTCTAATTCTTTAATTTTAATCGCCTCTGTGCTCATTTTCTTTTCTTGTTGGTTGGTAAATTTCTTCGTGTGTTAATTCCTGTAGACAAAACAATTCCTGAAGATATTCCCCCATCTGTACATATTTTTTTTATTTTCACTTATTATATATCCTTTGTTAGCTTTTATATGTTTATGTAATTGCATGCAAATTATTAAAACTTTGTAAAAAAAAGATTTTGTTTACTGTTTGTCACATTGTCGCATGTCACACATTTTCACACATTGTCACATTTTCTTTTGCCTCGTGTATCATTCATTTCTTACCATCATGCTGTTTGTTTTTAGTGAGATCTTCCTTTGTTAATACCTTAAGTTAATTTCGTTGCATTCAAAATGAGTTCTTGAAATTATTCATAATAATCCTTTATAGAAGTATCGACTTTTTTTTGCAACAACCAGGAAATATGTCGATATGTTACAGAATGTATTCTACTTTCGATATGTTGTCGATATCAATATTCTTTAAAAATATATTCATATATCGACCCACAATATATATTAATAAATCAAAATTCACAAAACCTTATCAGCTTAAAAGATTTATGTTATTAAAAGTAAATGGTTTTTAAAATGTTTAATACTTTTCTTAAAAAATATGGAAATAAACAGAAATAACGTTGTATCTGTCAAAAAAATATCAAAGGTATCGATAGTTTTTCAAAAAATATATTGATATATTTTCGGCATCCTTATACTCTAATAGCGATGAATGAAGCATCTGGCATCGTCTTCTGTGATACCGAAACATTTACATTTTACACGTTCTAAAGTTCATAAAAATGATTCGGTCTTTCAAATTTTCATTTTTCAGTTTTTAATAGGGTTCCGAACAGATGGCGATGAATCGGTAACAGGGAGGCTATTCCTTTGGGTAAAACAAACAATAGCAAACATCATTAGCATAAATTAAACATCGTCACTAATTAGAAGTAGTAGGTACAGTGCAAGCTGATGGAAGTATTTAATGTACACTATTTTATAATAAATATTGATATAAATGTAAATTTAATGTCTATAATGACAATTGACAAATATTTATATAGGCCTATGAAATTTCCATTTTTTTTTTTATTTTTCATATTTTGTCCGATTCAAATTCTTTCTTATCAACGTCTCTTAATATCAACAATATCCCCTTTAACAGTCATTATGCCATAAGTTGTATACAACAAAGTCAGGAAGATTAAAAAGTAATTGATTAATATTTGAGAACTTTTAAATATTTCAAGAAGTATTCGGATCACAAGGGACTTTAAATAGACGCCAGAGCTAATAGCTGGTTTGCGGTCAGAAAGGTAAAACAAATAAATAGAATATTAACAAGAAGATTCCATTAACAAATAGTGATGATAGAAGTATTCATTGCTGTAAAAACGTAAACCGAATTTTTAAGAGTAATATTTTAAAAGAAAGTTTTCACTATGATAATTTGAACTATGCTATTGTTTTTATTTTGTAAAAAGGTTGTTGAGTTTGATTTCTAAAATGACCTTCAATTCGATTTTAGTTATATCATGTCAATAGGAATAATCGTTACCGAATAATCTGAAAGTTTTGGTTCCGCATACTCTATGTGGTATTGTTACCAACCAAATCCATGTCTGTTTTTCTGTACAGATCGGTAATTCATGATCCAGGATGCATTTCCCATTAATCATAAAGCATTTCTCTCAAGTATAGATGAGTTGTTGAGGTTAATGTAAGTGTATAAATTTATTACTAATACTTGTGAACTTCTTCTTAAAATCTTTAATTTGGTTCTTAACCATTTCTACTGATCTTTTCAGTTTTCAGCCCAATATTTAATTATTCTCTATTCAATCTTCTTATGCAAATAATTTGGTTGTTTCTTGCCCAGTAATCTCAGACATTCTATAATGAGCAATTATGAATTTTGCGTTGTTTTTTACTGAATTTATTTTTCCCCACCACAATATCTTAATTAATCCAAATTAAGTTAAATACACAATTAATCTTTTTAAACGTAGGTTTGTTGAAAAAATAAATGCAGTGTTGAGTTTGTCACACACATTTTCATCCCACAAAAATTCCAAATATAATTAACCGTTTAAAAATAATTAAGTCGACAGCATTATTGAGCAAATGCCATCTTAATCAGCATTCGCGTCCGCAATTCCTTATAGATCTATATTAAGGGTTATTTAACGTCATAAATCATCGACCTACACGTCGCGTCCACTCTTTGTGTCTAACTGGTCCGTTTTCGAATTGGACATAAAAGCTCGCTCGAAACAAAGACAGGACTAACACGCCAACCGACTCGTAAACGACATTATTTATGCGTGTGGATGGTATTCCGGACCGTTTCACATGGTGGTGTGCGCTGGTAGGTCACCTCTCTCGACTTTTAACACCGATATCGTTGCGAAGCCCAGCAATTAGCTAGGATTTTTATGGGGATGTCACGGGATGACTGTTAAGAGCTGTCGGCGAAGATAAACGCGTCGCGCAACTTTGTAGCAACGTTTATTTCGTCGATTTCGTATACTTCTTAAATTCTCACAATCGGCCGCGCTTTCAGCTCGGTATATTTACTCTTGCTATATAAATATGGCTATAAAAGAAAACGGTTATCGATAACAGCGTTGTTGCGCTTACGTGTTTCTTAGTCGAGTGCTGTTGAACAACTTTAACATAATATCAATTTATGTTAAGGCAAAAATATGTTGCATAACTTAAACCACACGCCCAGAGAAGAGAAATTTAAAGGTGATATTTTATTTAGTAGGCTGAACGTAATTTCCATAAATATTTTCATTGGACAAGTAAGAAAAGTGTTTGGAGTCAATAAATCGTGGATATAATTAAGAAAACCATTAAAAAAATATATTCATCATCTTCAAAATAGTCTCCTGTAGAATACCTATTTTGTAGCATCATTTGTTTTTGTATAGTAATAAATTCACCCTTTGTCGGGATTTTCGGAAAATATACATGATTGTCAAAGTATTGGCCATTAGATTCCATACATCTTGCCCACCTTTCAGACTATTTATGGATGGCATTCCAAAAAAACTGTTTGTTCTTTGAGCAAAACCATTCACCGAATTATTTTCTAACTTCTTCGAAATTGGGGTTTCAAAATGTGGTGTTTTGCAAGCACGTGTGCCATTGATGCGAAAAGTTGATAGTCGGACGGTGAGTACGTCGGATGTAGGATGTAGGATGTGATAAAATGTCGCATCCTACGCTTCTTAATTCGTTTTCAGAGACCTACCAAGATACAAAAATTGTAAGTGTTCCAACACAAGAAATTGAAAATGATTCTGAAAATTACATGGTATATTATAAACAATCAAGTACATCAAGAAGCAGAGGTAACGTTAGTTTTGAGTTCCATTTTTTGGAACGTTTTTTTTTACTTTTCAAATATATGACTACTTTTATATTAATAATTCTATTCATATATAATAGCAGCAATAATTAAAAATATATTAAAATTAGTAACACAATGACACAATCTGATTTTGCAGGGACGAAATATGTAAATGCAAATCCAAAAAAAATTTTTTTGAGTTTCCCATCCGAACAATTTCCTCGACATTAACAGCTTTTTTGTTTACTATGGCATAATTCTACAAAAGCAAGCGATGCTTTCTATGCTATGTTTACCTGATTTATTTAACTATGTATTGGATTCTCCATAAGCTCTGATATTTGCGAGTTATTTCACTACCAGTTTTCATACAGTTTTAACCAGCGCTATTAACAGTTTTAATAAAATGTTCCATAAAATCTGGTTTTATGTAAACTGTTAATATCTTCTTCCACCAAATATTGCTATGGTTTTGTCCAGTTCACATAAACTATTTTCTTTCAATATTTAGTTGATCTTTTGTACAACAATTGCATATAATTTTTTGTTTTATATTTCAATAATACTAACATAAAATGTAAGAAACATAGAAGTGGTCCTATTTGTAGTGGTTTGGTGGTTTCAGGAACTTGAATCAATTTTAAATTTGTCCTATGAATCTTAAACATATTCAAATGAACAACAAATGTATATATATTAAAAAAACAGAACTTCAGGTAACAAGTCAGTAATATTAGTTCTAAGTAATTAGCTAGGTAAATATTTTCCATTGTCTATTTATTTTACAGAAATATTGACCAAAACAAAATTCACTCAAATATTGATCCTAATATTTGAGATTGATACACAAACGTATTATTCTTGACCCTTGTTTGTTGTTAAATATTTGTAAATTAGTTTGTGTACGTTTACAGTGCATTATTTATTTTCTAATTAATTTAAATACTTTTGGTATCAGTTTTTATTTGCTACACTTCCTAGAAACGACTCTAAAAATGTGCTTAAACTTTCTCTTTATCTTATCTTCACTAATACTTTTCTGCGAAATTTAAATTGTCGGAATGTTAAAAGCTTTATATTTTTGGAAATATTTATTATACGGATTGTACAGAGTACTATAAAGATTGTGATTTAAGTTTTAATTTTTTTAATTGCTAAACCTTACTTTTTCCAAGATTTTTGGCAAAATTGACATTTCAAGCTAAGAAACTATCCAAAAGTTGATAAGTTTTCATATATCATTATAAAAGTAATATTCATCATGCATAGATTGTTGTTAATGTCTGATGTGCGAAAATAGAGCAGATGGGAAGGAATTGTGACCGAGGTTGTATGGATATGTTATATCAAAAGAAAGTTCACTTGGGCAACCCATTCCTTATTTTCGAGCATTTTGGATTCACCAGGCATTTCATAACATATATGTATCGAAATCACCATGTGTTAGTCTGAACTCATAAAAAAGTACATTTGCTATTCATCAAAAGTATTTTCTAATGACACAGCAGGTATGAATATCATTAAGTGTTCAAAGCAGTGACGAGTAAGATGATGTCAAGCTATCTATTGTAAAATTGTAAAATTAATTCCTTTTGATCAGCGATATCTATAGTTTTAATTTAGTATTATTGTCTTACTCGGCGTATGCGTCTGAACTCAATTTATTGTAGAGTCATTTCAGGGGATCTCCTGATAAAATCCATCACACATTTCTTGTGATGATGCTTCGTCATATCCCATATCCCAAGAAAAGATTAGCAGTTGATGAATCAACAGATTTCAGATTTTTACATACAATGAGAAAGATCCAAAAAGGGAAAATACTATACAATACAATCAAATGCACTCACCAGTAGCACCTTTTGACTTTCACCTGTTTACCAATGTTACCAAGAAGTTGGGAAAAATTTGAATTATATCGACATGGATGTCGAGTTATTTCGTTAATTCTTCTTGAGAAATTGACATCCTTCAATTTTTAATTAATTACATCTTACATTAGATATGCTTAGTACAATATCAATTTACATATTAATTTATTACTAATCAATTCTACTTGCATTAATACACAAGCAAGGCGACCACGGGATTAGTGTATCAGTATGTATTTTCCAAATTACAATACTAATCAATTTACGCTAAAGTTAAGAATAAACTTATACACTAAACAATTCCGGGTGGGTTGCTTCTCTTCAATCTTCTGATTCCCTGAGTGATATCCAGTAGCTGTATTGCTTCCACCTCACTGTGATTTAACAAACTTATTTAATGTTCTAAGGCGAAATCTTCATCGTGCAGCTCTTTGTTGGTTACGTAGCAATAACCATTGCTAATTAATAGTAGAACTTTGTTTTGGGTGCGTTGGGTTACTAGTCGGTTTGATGTTTTAGTGCAACCCCATAGTTGCACACCACAAGTCCAGATTGGCTTTGTTATTAACTGGTAAACCAATCTCTTTGATTTTAGATCAAGTTGAAAGTATCTTCTGATTAACCAGTACGGTACCTTGACTTCTTGAGTCTAATCTGCTCTGCTTATTGTCTAATATTATGTTTCCTATTTAACCAACCATCGAGATGTATTCCAAGGTATTTAGCTGATTCTGCTTGAGGAATCGGACATCCATCAAGTGATATAATTAATTTTTCGTCAGTTCGCCGCAACGCAAAATTAACATGCACAGATGTGGAGCTGAATTTTCCACTCTACAGTCCATTTGTAGATCATGGTGACCGCTACTTGTACGTTTTTACAGCCTTAGACAGAGATATATGTGTCGTCGACAAATGTTCCAAGTACTGCTTCTTTTGTTGTTGGTACATCAGCAGTACACAGTAGATACAGGAGTAGTCCCAAGACACTACCCTGTGAAACTCCAGCCGAAATAGATTTAAGTGTTGAGAATGCTCCTTCATCCGAGACCCTACATTTTCTTTCAATAAAAGATATGATTCTAGTAGTCGACACTAATTTCGCGATAGTAATTTGCTTATTTTGTAGATTAATCCAAAACGCCATACCCGGTCAAAAGCTTGTGAGACACCCAGGAATATCGCAGGGTAGTATTTCTTTTTTTTCGAATGCCTTTTCAACCACCGCTGTTACTCTGTGCAGTTGGTCAATTGTCGATGGAGAAATAATGTTAATTATTCAATATAACAAATGAACATCATTAGTTAATCTGTTAATTGTAGATATTAAAAAACACGAAACCATTCTGCAATCTTTACAATAAAACAATATAAAATATGTGAATAGATTATTTGCAATATTAAACGTTTCAAAGTTCGTTGAACTTCGCCATATCATAAACATTTCTGTCACATTACACTCTTCGAATTCCCAGCCAATTAGATCATTTTGTCTCTCTTTGTTATTGAAATGCCTACGTCAGAAACATCCATAAACACACCGTCGGCAAACGTATCTTCGAAATCTATCAAAATCTCTCACAAATATCACTTTAGACATTATAAAAGGTTTCCAGTTGGTGTTCCCTTTATTGTTCTCTCTCTCCACGGCGCGGCCGAGAATTATTTACTCAGGAGGTCGGTGTTATGCCGGTCATATCAAGTGTCATCTCTCTACTTCGGGCAATCTTCTATTCTTCTCGTCCCTTACAAACACGACGTCGAAGGTATTCCCATCGAAAGCTGTTTTAATATTCTAATTAGGGTTTCGCGTCACCGACAACAACAAATAAAAAGGGTGATGAAATTCGAATCATTGGCCTTTCGAACATAAGGAGTACACTTTTTTGTCGTCGTACATAAAGAAAATTCGGCTCGATAAAAGGAGATAAATGTTCCAGTTCGAGATGCGACATGAAAAGAATTATGTTGAGAAATCACATCTGGTATTCTGTAATAAAAGATCTGTTTAAGTGCTTTATGGACACAATTATATTACGCTGGTTATAAATAGTTGAAATATTAACTGTACTAAAAAACTAAATTTAGTTTTCGGTTATAAATTATTCACTGTTTTGATTAACTTTGTGATGTATCGTTTGTGATGTATCGAATGAAAACAGTTGAAATAGTCGATAGTCGTAACTTAACTTTTTACTCATTTGATAGTAAATAAGTAATCAAAAGCAAGAAAAATTACTCTTCCGTTCGTTATACATAACATACATCTTAACATACAAATATAGAATGAACAAGAACTCATTCTCATACTAATTTTGACAGCGAAAGTCTGTTCAAAGTTTATTTGTATATGCCTCATCAAGATGTATTATCAATGGATATATACATCAATGGAATTATGGGAATATTTTATTAATCATTTACGAGGAATGTTTTAACATTCAAAAGACTTGAACAAACATCGAAAGAAATAAAAAATCACTAAAAACTACTAGAGAGTCACTAATCTAAAAGAATACTTAAGATGCCCCATTTACAAATTCTTGTTATTTCTTTTATTTTATTTCCTCTATTTACTAGTTTAACAAGTTTTGTGATTATATATGGAATAGCATTTTGGTTTCAAATAGATTTATTTATTAAATATTATCGCCATGAATTTTAATTCACTTTTTCTAGCGTCCCTCAGTAAAATTGAACAATCATGAACTTTCGCAATCAGACAGCTTTAAATATCTGGGAATGCATTTCGATCGACTTTTGACTTGAAAACATATAGTGACAAAACGCAAAAAGCTTGTTGTTAAACTAAACCAAATGTACTGGCTGATAGGGCGTTAATCTAAATAAACATTGGATAACGAGGTTTTGCTGTATAAGTCAATACTTAAGCCCATTTGGACCTATGGTATTGAATTGTTGGGTACTACTAGCAAATCTAACATAGATATCCCCCAGAGGTTCCAGAATAAAGTGTTGCGAGTCATCGACAATGCCCCATATTACGTGTACAACAAACTGATTCAGCGCGATATCCCTATAGAACCCATAACGAGTGTGATTCGAACTACTAGTGCGAAGCACTCTGAAAGACTATTAGTGCATTCTAATGCACTCGCCAAACAGTTAAATGTGCGCGATGACAGTGAAGTGCGTAGGCTCAAACGCAAACTACCATATGAACCTGTTAATAGACATATAGAGTGAAATTTAATATTCTCTAGAATAAGTTAGAATAGTCATTAGAATAAGTTGGGATAGACTTTAAAATAAGTTAAAATAGTATCTAGAATAAAATTTAGATTATAAATTGTACAGCAGATCACTTACTGAAGAGATCTTCTACATCTTAGGATGGTTATATTATATAACAGAAATCAAACAATAATACTTATTACCCACGGGCAGATTGTTGACATTCCAAGAGATTAATAAAAAAAATGTTACATTCAACTTGATGTAGAAGATGTTAGGTTAATGGTGTATTTAAAAAATATATTTTTTGACTACTCCTTAACCAAAATGCTGATTCTGGTGCCTTTGGGCTTTACAGATTTTTCACAGATCGGTAATATTGGTGTTCTCTCATGCCTTTGAAGTCAAACATTATCACTCTTATATTCATTTTGATACAAAACTTCGCTGGAAGGAACATATAGGAAAGAAAAGTAAAGAACTGAAATTAAAATATCAGTATCTAATAAATTGTTTTTATACAAGCCAATGTTGAAACCTTTATGTACATCTAAAATTTAATTATGGAGATGTTCCGCAAAAAGTAGTAGCAAAGTTTTGAGAAGTGTTGTAGGTGCATACAGATACTACAAGACTGATTACTTACATCGAGACCTTTAGATATCGACAGTCAGGACAAATCAAAAGGAGACATGAGGACAGACTCATTTTCATGTATACATCGAAGTAATACTAGTAAGTCTTAGATAACACGAGAAGGGGATAGTGAATAGTGTAATGTAGTGAGGTGCGTTTACTAAAAAAACATCAATGTTAATACATAAATGTTATATCGTCAGAAACTAAAACAGAGCAGATGGGTTCTCCTAGAGATATACCTAGATTTAAATTATCATAAAGACAAATTGTAGGTTAATCGGAAACGACTAGTAACTATGTAATAAATAAAGTTAGGTACTCAGAACTGCAATGAAACTATCAACTTTTTAGGAACACTTTAAGAAACGACATTAATCAAATTATTTATTCTTAGTGTACATTATGCTTCGAATTGATACACTCATAATTGTATTATTTTATATTCAATGAATTTATTATGTTTTATATGGAACCTTTTTGCATAACAATATTAACATTTTTTATTGTACTATGAAAATTGGTTATACGATAACAATTATAAATATATTACAAATATATATATACATATATTATACATAGCACAAATATTACAGCACCGGATATTGCAAGAAATGTCTAGAATATGATGAATGAATGAAATATCATGTGATGATTGATGTCGTTGGACCGGCAGTATTGTCTATAATAATCATTTCAACGGCACATCTTTCCTTTAACCTAAAATAGTTTTCAAGATTCATTATATTATAAGAAACATAACTTATATTAAAATATAATAATCTTTATAAACATAACATTATAAAAAATATTATATAATAAAGATTACATATAACAATTCGTTTTGTTACAAGCTCAGTAGTTGAGTCAGAATAAGACTGATTCTTACTTTAGCTTAAAAAAATAAAAGTTTTGTCAATTGTTTATGGGTTTGCACATGATAATGAAACCTGTAATATAATTAATTCATTAAAAATAATTTGTTGTTACTCAAGTCAAAGAAAACCACTAGTGAGATCCAATCGAATGCAATTGACGGAATTAACTATTACTTCCGAGACCACAAAATAATATAACACTTCAGCTCGCTTGGCCTATCACGAATTATAGCATTCAGATCATATGGGGATATCAAGAATGGGATTAATTGGTAGATATCCTAAAAGATGAAGTTTCTTCCGTCCTACACAGCACCACAACATTTTTAACGCCTCATGATATTTTAGAAATAAAGAAATCCGAAAACAATTAAGGGTACCAGCTGGGCAACTAAACGATTTGTAAAAAAACACCAAGTTAGACTGTGTGAACATGATCATGTCAAAGTATTACAACTCCTCAACAACAGAAGTTTTTTATGAAACTTATATTTCATTTAATTTTGCTAAATTAAAGTTAAATTAGACTACTTAAGCTCAAATTAAAATTAAACAATCAAATACTACACAAGTTCGTGTGGTTCGGTTCGCTTTAGATTTTCTGTAACTGTATTGCTTCTACGTTGCTGTAATTTAGCAATCTTATTTCATCTTTTAAGGCGAAACCTTGTATTTGATTTCATGGGTTGGATACTAGTTGAGTTTATGTTTTTGTGCCACCCTATATATGAACCCTATAAATCCAAATAGGCTTTGCAATATATCTTCCCACTAACTAGTATATTTGTTTGATTTTGAGTGTGATCTGCTCTATTTTTATCTAACGTAATATATCAACCAAATGAGTATAAGAACAATATTTAGAAATTTCACTAGACAGTGAGTAATCAGTTTTAGCAGTGCCATGTAATTTTTAAATAAAAAAATAGAATTACAAATTTAACAATATTCGATTTTTATTAAAAATCATTGTATCCAGTTTTTTTTTGATAAAAGTTCCTGTAAGTTAATGCTACATATTGTAACATATTTTTAAAAACATACTCAATAAAATCTAATATTCGAAATACTTTCTAATGGAATTAAATGTTACCTTTCAATTGTTTAAAAAAGCTGAAGTCTTGTCAATTATTTATGGGTTTACACATGATAATGAAACCTGATTCATGATATAATTAATATAATAAGAACAAGCGGGACATTCATTAAAAATAATTTGTTGTTACTCAAGTCAAACAAAACCACTAGTGAGATCCAATCGAATGCAATTGATGGAATTAACTATTACTTCCGAGACCACAAAATAATATAACACTTCAGCTCGCTTGGCCTATCACGAATTATAGCATTCAGATCATATGGGGATATCAAGAATGGGATTAATTGGTAGATATCCTAAAAGATGAAGTTTCTTCCGTCCTACACAGCACCACAACATTTTTAACGCCTCATGATATTTTAGAAATAAAGAAATCCGAAAACAATTAAGGGTACCAGCTGGGCAACTAAACGATTTGTAAAAAAACACCAAGTTAGACTGTGTGAACATGATCATGTCAAAGTATTACAACTCCTCAACAACAGAAGTTTTTTATGAAACTTGTATTTCATTTAATTTTGCTAAATTAAAGTTAAATTAGACTACTTAAGCTCAAATTAAAATTAAACAATCAAATACTACACAAGTTCATGTGGTTCGGTTCGCTTTAGTCATCTGATTTTCTGTAACTGTGTTGCTTCTACGTTGTTGTAATTTAGCAATCTTATTTCATCTTTTAAGGCGAAACCTTGGATTTATTTGATTTCATGGGTTGAATACTAGTTGAGTTCATGTTTTTGTGCCACCCTATATATGAGTCCTATAAGTCCAAATAGGCTTTGTAATATATCTTCCCCCTAACCAGTACATTTGTTTGATTTTGAGTGTGATCTGCTCTATTTTTATCTAACGTAATATATCAACCAAATGAGTATAAGAACAATATTTAGGGAAATTTCACTAGACAGTGAATAATCAGTTTTAGCAGTGCTATGTAATTTTTAAATAAAAAAATACAATTACAAATTTATCAATATTCGATTTTTATTAAAAATCATTGTATCCAGTTTTTTTTTTTGATAAAAGTTCCTGTAAATTAACGCTACATATTGTAACATATTTTTAAAACATACTCAATAAAATCTAATATTCGAAAAACTTTCTAATGGAATTAAATGTTACCTTTCAATTGTTTAAAAAAGAAAGTGTGTTTATAAGTGTATCAAATATCAAATAAAATTTGCTAATAATTAATTAAAAAATACTTGAATCATCGTCGGATTTATTAGGAAACAACCGAAATCCCATTAATACCGAAGAGTTTCCAGTTATTTAAATTTTGATATTTCCTATTATGTTTACGCGAGGTTCAACGTACCGGACACTCAACGTCCTACCAAAAATCCCATAAGTTTCGAATAAAATTTTATTATTTTGAGGCACGCGTATTCGCGCACCTAATAAGTAAATCTGCGCGGATCGCTCGACAACATTGGACCAACGAATTATCATCATCGACGATGATGATGACGACGACGTCTTCGCTTTGTAACTAATACGGTGCGTGTTTTCGGTTAGTGCCTCTGTAAAGGTCATTTAGGTGGTCACAAACCCGTTTTACGGCAAGGACGTTGCTTATAAGTATGGAATCGAAACCGACATCGAGATGCAGTGGCGTCGCAAACCAGGTCATGACGGGATACAATAATACGAGCTGATATTTTGAATTTTCTATTATAATTTATTTCTATAATAATCGTCTGCAGGTGGGGCAACACTTTCCATTTTAAAGTTTTCAAATATTTTCACCGGTTTTGAAAAATGTAGTTTAATGTTGTCATGCTGACGAATATTGTTGTGTCTTTCCTCGTATTCTCGGTTCAAACAGATCAGTTATAAAAGGTCAATTGAAAAGCCCCGAATTACCACAGTAAAACGCATTTTTTTGGCAAAACTAGTTTTTTTAATTCAACATAATTCCCTTCAAAGGTGATACCCTGATTACTAGCGACCCTCCAACTTTTCGATACCGTTTTCGTAGCACGATTTGTCTTTTGCTTCAAAATTAGCCTCGGTTTCGGCGATCACCTCTTCATTCGGCGAAAATTTCTTCCCAGCGAGCATTCGTCTGACACCTGAGAACAGGAAATAGTCGCTGGGGGCAGATCTGGCGAATACGTTGGATGCGGAAGCAATTCCAAGCCCAATTCATAGATTTTTGCCATCGTTTTCACTGACTTGTAACACGGTGTATTTTCTTGGTGAAGCAGCACTTTCTTTTTCTTCAAATGCGACCATTTTTCGGCGATTTCATCCTTCAGAAGGTCCAATAACGCTATGTAATAGTCGCTGTTAATGGTCCTTTTTTTTTCAAGGTAGTCAATGAAAATTATTCCATGCGCATCCCAAAATACAGACGCTATAAACTTGCCAGCCGACTGTTGCGTTTTCGCACGCTTTGGAGCGGGTTCATCGTGTGCAGTCCACACGGATGACTGTCAACTGGACTTCAGAGTGTAATGATGGAGCCATGTTTCATCTATTGTATTTTTTCCCTTCAAAAAATAATATTTTATCAACACGCGAAATTCCTTTTTATCCATTTTTTTCACAATTACAAAAGTTGCTTCACTCAAAAATGCTATAATTCACAAACTAATGATCCGACAGCTGTCAAATTTATAACGCATCTTTTGAAGGTTAGGGCTAAATAAAAAACATATGGATTTAATTCTACTAGCGCCATCTGTGTGTCACGCCGGGGACCTTTCAATTGACTTGTTAGTCGATACCGAGCTCCATTGATGGCTGAACATGTTTCATGAAGCTTTAGCTGCTCATAGTATACGACACCAAGCTGATCCTACCTAATACTATGGATATTGATTCAACACTTCCCCCATAACCTTTCAAGGCCTTTGAATGTCTCTTGGCTTTATACGGCACTCCTTTTGGATCATTTCCATGTTCTTCAAACGATTGGAAATATTCCCTTGTATTACTCCCAATCATTCTGCATATTCTTCTTGCGTTTTACGCAAATCATCATCCAATCTCAGCTCGAATCGCTTTTTCTCTTCGGTATCAAAATCACCGCGTTCAAATTGTCGAAAACAATATTCACATATTGAAATAGAAAGCGCATAGTTGCAACAAGCTTTACACAGCATTCAATGACTTTCAGCTGCGTGATTTCTTCAGATCTTCCAGTGATGTTAGAAATTCCTTTCAATATATTATGTTAAGTTAATTTTTAATGGGTACACCATAAATATGTTAAACTTAGAACTTTTAAGTCGGTTTTTTTCATGTCTCTGTATTTAAAATCAATTAGATTAAATTTTACAATTCATTGTGGTGTTAATTATATGTTTAATTACGCTATATATTATAATTACGTATTTTTTTACTAAACTAATATTAAATTAATTTAACAGTCACATTACATCCCCATTCAGTTTACTTGAATCTTTTTATAATAGTTTTTCTGTCAATAATGTTTCTGTGTGAATGAAATCTTAAATTTTAGGAATTGGTTTGATCTACATTTGCAACTATTGTCATATTCCTTCGAAACTCATTTATATCGTATCATACGAATACGAAAATAATATCAATTTCAAAGGAACATAAAAAATATTAAAAGCTTTTTCCAACGTCCAATACTACAAAGAAATTAAATCAATATAACACGAGAATGTTACCCTTTGTGTTTTATCAATTACATTTCTTAATATTAGGGTCATAACATTACTTAATACATTAAATTAGCAATTCTCCTTCTATGTATTATTTATATAGAAAGTTAACTGCTTAAGTAAACTAGGAATCTGAAAGGATTTGTTATTTAATAATATTTATTTTGTAAAGAATGGTAGTTCGTTTTTAAAATGCGTAAATAAGAATTATGATGAATCTGTTTAAATAACATGTATATTTAGCTGATTAATGGGCCAATATAATTAATGCAACATTTTATATTAGTATCATTAGGTGCTTGCATGTATTTTAGTTAAACAGCTATTAAATAACTTAACATCAGTGTCAAACTCGCAACGTCTTATCTGCATAAAATAACAGTTTGCAATTTAGTATTATTGAGATATTCAGTGTAGACAGACGCTAACAATGAAATACTGATATAGCATCTGTTACCTTTATTGTTGTTTTGAAGATATCTTACTACTGAAATCCCTTAAACACTTTTTGAAATGTTGTTATGATTATGTTACTTCATCATATCTCAATTTCCGTCAATTTTGTCATATTCGTGAGTGATACGATGTACACGTTCAGTTGATATCATTAGAGTGTCTAATTCATTCAATTTCAATTTACTGTCATTCAAAATCATTTTGTGGATTTTGTAAATGTATTCGTCGGTAACAACCTCCTTTGGGCGTCCACTGTGTTCATCTTCGGTGCTCATTTCACCACGTCTAAACCTAGCATACCAATCCGTGATGATTGATTTTCCTGGAGCATTGTTCGGAAACTTGGCGTCATGCCAAGTTTTTGCTTCCACTGTATTTTTTCCCTTCAAAAAGCAATATTTTATCAACACGCGAAATTCCTTTTTATCAATTTTTTTCACAATTACAAAAGTTGCTTTACTCAAAATGCTATAATTCACAAACTAATGATGCGACAGTTGTCAAATTTATACACGCGTCTTTGATGGTTAGAGCTAACTAAAAACATATGGATATAATTCTAGTAGCGCCATCTATATGTCAGGCCAGGGACTTTTCGATTGAGCTATTAATTTCATAGAAATGGAATGTACACCTTCATGTTATTATCTCTAGGTATTTTACAATAAAACATCTTAAATAAATCTAAGATGTGAATAAAAAATGTGAATAAAATATATAAAATATATTACGATAAAAATGCTACACCCATGGAGTTTTACACCACGAAAAAGATCTATCCCGCAGCTATATTTTGCATTCACTTGCTGGTTATTTTCTAGGTTGTTTGTTGTGCAGACCGATTCCCATCAGAAGGTGGACGCTTTCCGATATTTTCTTTCAGTTTAACGCAGAAAAATGACGTAACCACGACCATTTTGCATCGTTATCATCGATAAAAGCGCGCACGGGGCCGTTAGTTAAAAGTTTCTAGCATTTCTTCGCGGAGAAACTTGCGTTACCGCTTCGGACGGTGTCACTAACCCATTCCTTTTAATCTCTTTGTACTTCCTCCTATGCTTTCCCACGAATCTGCGGTATCGTTATGCAGTTAACATGACTCTTATGCTAAATATCTTGCATTAGATGCCGTTTTAACAAATTGTATTATTGATGAACCTGAAACGAATCAGCAAGCTTTAATGCATACGCTTTATTTATATACCTATAGTCCCCCATTAATTATACAGGTCTTTACGCATATTCAAGTACATGTAATATATTACACATCTGTTTCTTGTTCATTTTAAATTTAAATAAATGTGTATTTGCACTATTTTTTGTAAAATTAATTAGTCTTCTAAGATATTGGTAAAAGTTTACGTTCTAATTACATTTTTGAAAAGAAAACTACCTTTACTAATATTAACATTATGGTTTTATTAACAATTTGTATATGGAGTGATAGTTAAACATACGAGGGCCCGCCGATTGCAAGAGAAATTTACTTTGGTGTAGTCAAAATTTACTGTCAAAATTTCAACCGAATGGGGCTCGTAGTTTTGTTTTGATTACATGTAGAAGCGGGCGTGTCGGCGGAAAGATTTTTTTATAACGTCTTTATTATATACACTTAGTACAATCTTAATTATAAATTAATTTATTACTACATTTCATTTGTACTTGGAATAATTCACAAGCAAGATGAGTGCGAGAAAATACACCAATATGTATTCCTCAATTATAAAATTATAATAACTTATAGGTATAGTTTACGCTAAAGGTATACACTTTATATAAGTTCGTATGGTTTGGTTCGCTTCAATCTCCTGACATCCTGCGCGCTATCCAGCAGTTGTATTTCTTCCACGTTAGTATGATTTATTAACCTTCTTTCGTGTTTCAAGGCGAAATTTTGGATAACTTCGCAAATCCATTTGATTTCCAGGTCATCGTTCTTCGTTGGTTAGGTAGCGATAAGCATTTGTTATCAATCGAAGAACCTTGTTTTGACAGCGTTGGATGACTAGTTGATTTGAATTTTTATTTGGCCTGTGCTTTGAATGAGTCTGTGAATTTTATATTGAATTTTCAGAAAGAAATCATGTAGCGAAATCAAAGAGCACTTGTATACCGTCTACATCTCGTCTGCGATCTCGTATTGGTAGACCGCCGATATTTACGAGACAGTAGGTATCTCAAAAGGTCGCGTGGATCTTATCCTGCATGACATTTTGGGAATGAAAACGCTGTTGGCGTGATGGGTGCCACGTTTGCTCATTCTGGACATCAAGCGCAACCGTGAGACCATTTCAGAGCAGTTTTTGACGCTGTTTAAGCAGAACCCGAAGTAGTTTCTGCGTCTTTTCGTGGCCGTCGACGAAACATGAATTCACTGGTACACACCAGAGACCAAGGAACAGTTGAAACAGTGGGCTTAACAGAAGCCGAAGCGTATGTGTAAAATTATAATGTACACCTATACATGAACATTCTATCTTTTCTACAATTTGGCGTACAGAATATCATTTCTAACCCAAGGAATTCATATCTTTCAATAGCACTCCGCTGTTCAAGAGATATCCGCTTCCTTTTTATCATTTTGTGCGCTTATGAACTGTCGTAACTATTACATAAACTATTATTATTTACTAAACTAATAGTGTTTGGAATTGTAGACTGTATTTAAACAAATTTGCTCTATTCAATATAAGAGTAATGTCTAAAACCACCAGTTTTAAGAAATCAATAATTGGAAGTGTATTAGTTTTTTGGTTTCAAAACACGTGTGACGGTCTTTTCTCAAATTTATTAAGATATTGAAATACATTGAATATATTCGAATTGGAATGTATTTTTTGTAATTTGTCAATTTCTTGGCAATTGGACTATACAATTCTGCAGCTAATCCAACCAGAGCAAAAACGTAACAGTTTTAGTACAATAGGTGATGGAAAACATGAAAGTTGCACTGCTGAACGATCCATTTACTAAAGATTTCCCCAAGCCCTTGCTGATTATCGGTAATGGTCGTATTCTTATCGTCTAGTCGAACAGATTTATTTCATCCTAAGTTTTGCAAATTTCGCCTCATCAAAAGCACAGCTCCGAAGTGTTTCCGAAAACCATTGTGAACTACCAAAATAATAAATGATCGAATAAGCGAGCAATTTTGACGGCCAAGAACAAAGATGTGGATGACTTAAACGTCGTATTTCAGAATCAAGTCGTTGATATTCTGTATTTATTCAGATATACTAATTGTGTAACTAACGAATATGAAACCACCAACTATCCAGCTGAACTTCTTGGATGTCGAAGAAACCCTAGAAGGTGGCTGTAATAACTATGATTCCTAAACCACGAGAGCCACCTAATGAAACTGCGTCGTACTGGCCAATATCTGATATTATTTGAATATATTTTGTTAAGGAAAAGCGTCTTATTCCGAATGATCAATTTTATTTCATTTAGTTTTATTCAAAACGACACCAGAGGAAAATAAAATTTGTTGAGCTCAAACTTTCCATATCGTATGGCATGAGAGTTTAAAGCATGAAACTAAAATGATTTTCAATCGATATTCACAATTATTATAGTCAGACAAGAAGATGCCTATTCTATCTTCAAAAAAATACAAGAAGATGTGCTACAGGGAAGAGTATTAGGACCGGTCCTTTATCTGTTGTATGTTGAGGACATCTCTACATTCAATGAAAATATTGTTATATTTGCAGATGACACTGTAATCCTAGCCATTGAAGACACCCTGAACAACCCAAAAGTTACAAATAGCTATTACCGAAATACAATGGCGTATCAAAATGAATCAAAATAAATCAATGTATTTCACCAACAAAAGAATTAAGCACAGACCAGTATATATAAATCAATAAATAGTCCCGCATGGAAATACAGCCATATATCTTGGAATAATACTTGATATTAAACTTAGGTGGAAGGCGCATGTTAGGAAAAAAATGTGAATAACTCAGCTGAAGTATAAAGAAATGTGCTAATCATTGGAGAGATATTCAGCCCTTTCAGTATATAATAAGCGCTTACTACCAAAAGGTCTTGAAATTAGCGTAGACTGATGGTATTCAACTCTGAGATTGTACCAGCCAATTCTCTTGATAATGCTCTTGCTGAGATATTGTTGATGCTCTATGATACATTCGTAAAGACAATCCGCATAAAGATCTGAAGGTAGAATGGGTCGATAATGTTATCGACGACTTTACCCATAGACATGAACAAAGGCTCCATGAGTACATTAATGTTGAGGTTATTTATTCTACTCACGCCATTTGATCGATCCAGTTCAGTGAAGTTATAAATAAAACTCAAAAATGAAAAAAAAATTAATAGATGTAAATTTTTCTGAGTTTGCTATAGGGCTGCAGTGTTTAAATGGCCGCGAAATCGTCGAGAATGAGCCGCATGATCATCAACCGCGAACTAGCATCACACCAGACAACATTCACCGCGTAGGAGGAACTCCTTTTGGAGAGCCGTAGGATGAATGTTCGAGACATTTCGGCTGAACTCGGAATCAGTATTCGTAGCGTAGAGTCTATCATCCCCGAACACCTTCAGTATCGCAAAATAACGGTGCGATGGGTTCTTAAGCTGTTGAACTTCAAAAAATTTACGCGGTTGAATATTTGTAGCGGCTTGCTGACGCCATACGAGACGGAGGGGGGCGGTTTTTTAACGCGAATCTTCACTGCAGATGAGACATGGGTACACCATTACACCGCCTAAAGCAAGATGTCGTCTGAAGAGTGGAGGTCCGCAGCGCAGGTAAGGTTCAGGGACCGGCGGGGCGTGCTCTCTGTCGATTTCCTGCACACCCAACGTACCGTTAACGCTGCATACCACTCTAACCTTCTGAAGACATACGTGAAATCCGCTTATCGCTCGA
The DNA here is from genome assembly GCF_030347505.1 of Rhynchophorus ferrugineus. NCBI lineage: Eukaryota > Metazoa > Arthropoda > Insecta > Coleoptera > Curculionidae > Rhynchophorus > Rhynchophorus ferrugineus. Next base: position 9,702,020 of record NW_027472581.1, on the reverse strand, counting down.
AACGTAGGAGCATTCCGACACGAAGAACGATTTCTCTGCAGGATAACGCGCGCCCTCATACCGCGCGTCTCACGCTCTATACAATATCGGAATTAGTGTGGGAGGTACTGGAACACCCCCCCTACAGTCCGGATTTATCACCCTGCGACTACTACATGTTTGGACCACTGAAAGAAGCCCTCGGAGGTCAAAGATTCAACACCGACGACGAGGTAGAGGAGTTGGTGCACACTTGTCTGTTCGAGTTGACCAAGGAATTCTTCGATACCGGCATCAAATAACTACCGAAAAGATGGACAAAATGTGTAACTAGTGAGGGGAAATACCTAGAAAAACTGTAAATTTTTGTAAATTTTTTCAATCACTACATAGTATAAAACAAAGTCGCCTTTTCTGTCCCTATATCCCTATGTGCGCTTAAATCTTTAAAACTACGCAACGGATTTTGATGCGGTTTTTTTCAATAAATAGAGTGATTCGAGAGGAAGGTTTATATGTATAATACATGCATAATATACTAAGGCAACATTGCTAATTTTAGAGGTTTCTAACGTGATGTCGTAAATTAACCTATTTTTTTAGGCTTATTTAGCAATTAGCAAAAACGCTGCCTAACCCTACGAGTTAGATCAAATTAAAGTACTACAGTATTGTACACCATAAAAAGGTCTACAAAAAAGTCCGCGATGGTATATGTTTATCTTTTAGGGATAACCCACATTAACCATTTTTATTGTTTACTTTTTACGTGAGAAAATGGCTTATTTACGAAGCTATTTTAAGCAATACGGCATTAATCCTTATCGAATTAAGTACCTTAAATACAGTGTGCAATTAATATAGATCAATATGGTTCCTTACAGCATGTAAATTAAACAAATATTTTCGGAGATATTACAAATTTAAAATTTGCGTTTAAAAATGTGTAATGTAATAAAAATTGTATGAATTTAGATATTCCAAAGATAGCAGGAAATCTTCATAGTAAGTATAGGGGAAGAGGAATTGTTTTACTCCAAATTTAATGCGTGCAGGCCAAGGGCAGTAATGAATGAACCAAAAATACTGGATCGATTTTAATCATGTTTTCATTGAGTGACATAGGCATATATATTTTATGCCCGTGCAAAGTCGGAGCGGGCCGCTATGTTTTTATATACAACGTTCATATTTTTTCTGTAGTGTATTTAATTTAGTATCAGCATTGCACCCGTGCGAAGCCGGGGCGGGTCGCTAGTTCCCAATAAAATCCTGTCATTTTCAGAAATTTGCCTAAAAACGGCACTGTTGCCCAGCCAAATCATGTGCTGTTGATTAGAATAATTAATAATGTCTGTTTACAAGAATGTTTTTAATTTTTTTTTGCTTTAACTTGTCTGAACTAACACTAAACAAATTATCTTTATATTTTGTATTATCTATTGTATCATAATGTCAATAAAAGTTTCATTCCCTTTTATTGCTTTACATGAATATTCAAGCCAAAAAAAATTTCAGTTCAGAGATTTTATTCCATTTTTTGTTTGTTTTATTGTAAAATGTAATGTTTTCATGTTATGAATTTCATTTCATATTATCCTGGCTACTTCAATCTTAGTAGTTACAATAATATGTTATTAAAATGTTCTAAGAAAAATTAAAATTCTAAAACTGAATTAGATCTCTTAGAACATATCTTTAAAGCTCACGAATAATCTAAATAAAGAAGGGTAGCTGAAAATACTTCAAGAACACGTGATTCCTTTCGGATCAAATCTATTGGTCAAATCTAAGTTTCTTAACAAGATAATGGCTCTAAAAGAAAGTAAAGTAACGATACCCATCGAGCTCAGCATAGTTGTAGCAATATCTACAACGGGAATGAAAGACGCTGAATACTTAAATAAGTTAATAAAAAGAATTAGTAAAATTTGTAAACAAATAATATTTTAGAAAGGCCGAAGAATTGCCAGTTCGAAAAATGTATTAAGTGTTATAACTTTAGCCAAAATTTATTTGTTTTATAGTCGTTTTCCTCAAATTTCCTTATGTTTTCCAAATTTTTGAACGTCATATATATCAATAATGTCAAGACAAAATATACAATTAATATATTGACGAGAATTATTACCTCAAGCCACTCAATATATACCAACTAAATAAATACATTCGAATTAGCGTTGGGAACTAGCGACTGAAAATAGTAATTACTATATACTATAACTAATATAGACAATACAATAGGACTTAAACAAAACCTAAAAACTAAAGATGTACAATAACCATAAATACTAAATAAAAATATAATAATGCTATACCTAATCATAGAAAAAAAAACATAATCCATGACATAATTAAAAATGATCGCATAATAACTACTAGAGCTTTTTTAAATAAAGTAAATGCTTTATTTATTATTGAACGGAAATATTTTTTAAGAAAACTCGAGAGAGTAACCGAAATATTACCTACTATTGCCGTAAAAACAGCCGTAAAATATTTTACTATTTATCATTCCCAACATTTTACCCTATTACATTAACGATCTTGAAAAATATCGTTCCAAAATGCTACTTTATTAATATGTAATATATTGTTATTTACAAGCAAAGTGGCAAAAAAATCATAAAACAATATATATTACATGTATATATTACATACTATGTAAGCATAAATTGGGTAAATTTTTGTCAAGGTCACTGCTAGGACGACAGAACCAGGACGTTAAAAATCAGTCGAATGAAACTAGTAGAACCAAAAATAGTAACTAAAAGTACACGACTGAAACAGTCGATAGTAAATGGTAACAAAACCAGTCGGACTAAAAATAGCGACTGAAAACAGTCGACTGGAACAGTCACTGGTAAAAAATAGTAAAATCAGTCCACCAAAAATAGCATCTGAAACAGCCGATAGTAAAAAGTAGTCAATTACTAAACAGTCGATAGTCGTTTTCAATCGATAGTTTCCAACGCTAATAAGAATTTTATGACTGTACAAGAAGTAAAATAATCAAGAGCATAAACAAAAAGGAGAACACCAACCAATATTAGTTGATATAACTGTTTCGAGTTTTATGTGTCACATTGATTCAAATAACGATAATTTACTGCTTCACCTTTGCAATAACTGTCGTAATTAATCATGCTCCTGTTACCGCTTATTGTTATTTGCCCTGTATATGATGGCGACCTTGCCAATTATAAACTAGGTTCTTTCGTCATCAGGTATGATTTGCGCCTAATAAGTATCACATTATGTTACGTATCATATTAGAATCGCATGAAATTACATATAGGTCTCAATATTGGTGTGAATAAATATGCATATAAATAATTTTGTTTGTGTTTAGAATTGATTAATGACAGTATTTGTATTGGAAACTGTATTTGATACAAATTTAGTAGTAACGAAATCGAAATGATGTGATATCCTGGTAATATTCTACTGATTGACTTCTTCGATCTGCAAAATTTTGATCATCTTTAAAAGTGAGTTGATCAATTCAGATATTTCTGGACATTTGGCTAAGATGACCAAAATTATTATGATTCCTAAGGGTAGATCTACCTGACTGCTACTAATAATATTGAAGATATTTGAAAAATTCCCGTTGAGAAGTATATAACCGGTTTATTAACAAACATTCACCAATTGACCAGGTCATAGAATAACTGATGTAATTAAAAAACCATATGAAAATCAAAATGTATGTTCTTACTTAACTATATTCTTAGATTCAGTTACCGAAACTACACACTGAAATCTTACATTATAGCCAAAATGTTTAAAGTCAAACAAGAGGAATACATAGATAAACATAATACACAACCAGGAAGTATATTGGAACCAATTAATTACCTTCTCTACAGATAACTACAAATGGAAAATATCATGATGGCCACATTTGCTGATGATACTGCGATTCTTGATGTCGGAGATAATATCGATGAAGCCACATGAAAATTATAACAGGCAACTATGACAATATAAATAATTGACAAAATGCATACTTTGGAGCGAGTTCATTGTGTGCAGTCCACTAGGATGACCGTCGATTGGACTTCGAAGTGAAATGATGGAGCCATGATTCATCCATTGTCACATATCGACGCAAAAAATCGAGTCTATTACGCTTGATAATCTTCAAACACTGCTCCGAATCATCAACTAGTCATTGTTTTTGGTCAAAAGTGAGCTCGCGCCGCACCCACTTTGTACAGAGCTTTGTCATACCCAAATTTTCGTGAATGATATGATGTACATGTTCAGTTGATACTTTAGAGTGTCTGCTATTTCATTCAATTTCAATTTATGGTCATTCAAAATCATTTTATGGATTTTTTAATGTTTTCGTCGGTACCAACCTCTTTTGGGCGTCCACTGCGTTCACCGTCTTCGGTGCTCATTTCACCACGTCCGAACTTTGCTGTTGTCGTTTGTTTGAACGTCGCTGTTGCATATTATTTGTGCTCCTGTTTCATAATTAGTTCAATGGATAAATTCAATTAAGGGCATGAGTTATTTAGCAGTAGTTAAAATAACTTCTACTATTACTACATCTTCATAAGATATAACACTAGGGCTTTAAAAAATCGCAATTTTCAAAGAAGTAGGGATCAGTAATGCAATTATTCTAACACTTAAATCAAACACTCACTCTTTCAATGCAATGATCCGTCAACCACTATATGATGGTTTATAGAACGGCAAAATCTGACCCATACTATATAATCATATTCGTTATATTATTCTTCGTATTTATGTTTAAAATTATTTCGCATTTTGTCACTCATTACAATATTCATCAGCGGTTTAATTGGCTTCTTGACGCATTACATTGTTGATGACAAATAATTTAGAAATCATAAACCAGTAAATATGTATATAACACGTCAATTGAAAAGTCCTCGGCCTACCATAGTAAAACACATTTTTTGGCAAAATTAGTTTTTTTTATTCAACATAATTCCCTTCAAGATTTTTTTCGATACTATTTTTGTAGTACGATTTGTCCTTGGCTTCAAAATAGGCCTCAGTTTCGGCGATCACCTTTTCATTCGACGAAAATGTCTTCCCGGCGAGCATTATTTTGAGATATGAGAACAGGAAATAGTCGCTGGGGTCAGATCTGGAGAATACGGTGGATGAGGAAGTGATTCGAAGCCCAATTCATGGATTTTTGACACGATGCATTGTCTTGGTGAAGCAGCACTTTCTTTTTCTTCAAATGTGGCCGCTTTTCAGCGATTTCGTCCTTCAAATGGTCCAGTAATGCTATGTAGTACTCGCTGTAGATGGCCTTTCCTTTTTCAAGGTTGTCAATGAAGATTATTCCATGCGCATCCCAAAGTACAGACGCCATAACCTCGCCAGCCGACTGTTGCGTTTTCCCACGCTTTGGAGAGGGTTCTTCGTGTGCAGTCCACTCGCATGACTGCGGATTGGACTTCGGAGTGATATGATAAAGCCATGTTTCATCCATTGTCACATATCGACGCAAAAACTCTCGGGTTTATTAAGCTTGATCATCTTCACACACTGCTTCGAATCATCAACTCGTCGTTGTTTTTGGTCAATAGTGAGCTCGCGCGGCACCCATTTTACACAGAGCTTTCTCATACCCAAATATTCGTGAGTGATATGATGTACACAATCAGTTGATATCTTTAGAGTGTTCTTTAGTAGTATCTTTAGATTTCATTCAATTTCAATTTACGTATCATTTTGTGGATTTTTTTATGTTTTCGTCGGTAACAACCTCTTTTGGGCATACACTGTGTTCATCGTCTTCGATGCTCATTTCACCACGTCTAAACTTGGCATACCAATCCTTGATGGTTGACTTTCCTGGGTCAGTGTCCGGAAACTCGGCATGAAGTCAAGTTTTTGCTTCATCTGTATTTTTTCCCTTCAAAAAGAAATATTTTATGAACACGTCAAATTCCTTTTTATTATTTATATTATTTAAGAAATATTCTAAACAAACATAAAATTGACCATAAAGATAATTTTGAAATTAAACATTAATTATGGCCAAATAATGTTCTTAAAATTTATTACTATTTAATTATATACCACTTTATTACCAATTTTCTCAACTAACTAATAATAAAATATTGGAGAATTTATATGAATGATTTTTTTAAATATACCTTTTATATTATTATCTTTGTTTGTTATCTAATCTTATGATAGTCAATCAAAAAATATATAAACTTATTAACAAACTGCGTTTTGGATTAAAACAGTTACGAAAAAGCATTATTTTTTATCGACAACTGATTTTGCATATTCATCAACGGTAATATTTTTCTTCTCTGATTAATTTTAATATTATTAGTTTATGATGTTTCTTTTGTTATTATAAAAAAAATAATTAAACCTATGATTTATCGATTTTTTCCTGTTTACATTAATTTTTTACATTATATTTGTTCTCATTTATATATTTATATGCAAAGATTACTGTAAAATTTTTAAATTTTTAAAAATTAAGCAACTATATAGAAGTTATGCTGTTATAAATATAGAATTCACATGTCTGTCCTAATATAATCACATTATAGTGCTAATAAGAAACAAACGTATTGTTAAATAAATAAGGAAACTAATAAATTGTATTCATCTTGCGTATATTTAATTTTTATGTTATATGGAATATGGGACAAATTATTTTAAGCTAACACGAAAGACATGCATCAATTATCATTGACATATAATCATCAGATATGGAATTTGCACAGTACAGAATAAAACCTTGACGCCAAAAACATTGAACAATACGATTATTTAACAGACTTGATATCTAAAAAGGTGACGAAACCATTTCTGTCACATTACCGTTCATATTTTTTACAGCAAATTTAAGACATGGGTCGTAAAAGATTGAGCTGTTGTGGATATTTGTATTTTTTTATAGGCGGGACTATAAAATCTTATCCCATATATATTTTCAATCAAAACAGTAATCAGAGTGGGTAAGGCCGCGTCACACCTGAGATGATCTTCATATTGGTCACTCACTACAACTACCGCAGTAATAAGGAGATGGTCCTATCACCTTGATTATTAGGCTATATACTGTACTGCTCAATATTGGACAACGCCATTGTCGTAAAAAATATTCGTACTGATATAAAACTGTAATAAATAATATGGTTTTCTTCATTTTTTAAAATTATGGGCTGAATCTTCCACCACCAGATACCATACCGAATTTTTTTCAGACTGTATGCTAGATAATACAATGTTGACATCAATGTATATGGGAAAACTAAAACAAATAGGTCAACTGAAAAGTCCCCAGCCTGACTCATAGATGGCGCTACTAGAATTAAATCCATATGTTTTTTAGTTAGTCCTAATCCTCAAAAGATGCGTGTGCGAGTGAAGCAACTTTTGAAATTGTGAAAAAAAATTGATAAAAAGGAATTTCGCGTGTTGAAAATTGCTATTTGGAGGGAAAAAATACACTTGAAGCAAAAACTTGGCTTGATGCCGAATTTTCGAGGATACCGCCACAGGAAAATCATCAAGGATTGGCAAACTAAGTTCAAACGTGGTGAAATGAGCACCGAAGACGTTGAATGCAGTGGACGCCCAAAAGAGGTTGTTACCGACGAAGACATTAAAAAAATCCACAAAATGATTTTGAATGACCGTAAATTGAAATAGAATGAAACAGCAGACACTCTAAATATATCAATTGAACCTGTACATTATATCATTCACGAATATTTGGGTATGAGAAAGCTCTGTGCAAAGTGAATGCCGCGCGAGCTCACTTTTGACCAAGAACTACAACGACTTGATGGTTCGGAGCAATGTTTGAAGATGATCAAGTGTAATGAACCCGAGTTTTTACGTCGATATGTGACAATGGATGAAACAAGGGTCTATTATTTCATTCCGAAGTCCAATCGACAGTCATCCGAGCGGACTGCACACGATGAAGCCCTTCCAAGTCGTGAGGAAACAGAACAGTCGGCTGGCAACGGTATATAACGGTAGGCCGGGAACGTTTCAATTGACCTGCTACTAATTAAGTTTTCTCGCTAAACATTCAAGCCTTCATCCGGATGCTCGCGTCGCAGCCACCATCCATCAGGCTCTTCATAAACGTCGCAAGGTTGTTTTTCGCATCTTTCTAGATGTCTCCGAAGACGCCCGTCCGAATTTCTAGCCAAAGCCAAAGACAACAATAATCCTAGTGTTTTCCGATGACCTAGTATAGTTGATTCCCTTCTATTTGGACGAATTGGTGGCGCAATTTCCTCTCGGAAACAAATCTCCGCCGGATTTCCGCAAGGTTTCTTCAGACGACACTATGTTTTTCACTATCGGATACCATCCCGATGTAACGCAAAGCAGACTTCAAGCCCGAATCAACCAGACGATCGTGCGATAAAAGTTCTGGCGACTGCAGATTAACTCGAGTAAAAATATTCTGCTCCAACGACGGAGGGAGCTTCAAGCGTATCGCCTTCAAATCGAAAATGTCCTTATCCTTTAGGTCCACAAAGTCACATATATCGATCTCCATTTCGACCGCAGGTTCCAGTAGTCATACCAAATCAAATCAAGCACACCATCTGCAAAAGCATTGGTGTGTATAGCATTCCGTTTCGACTACTCTGCAGAAATGCTGATATACAGTCGTACAGTCCCAATCATATCCCAGGGTCTCCGTGAAACTCCAAATTTACTAAACTCAAAGAAACATCACCAAAGAGACTACTTGGTGCTATATTAGCTGATCAACTTGGTTTACATAAAAAAAAATCGTTATCACTAATCAGTTATTCGTTTTAAACAAATATTGCGACGCCAAATATTAATTGAATTATCATAAAAACCGTCAAATTATCATAACAATTCGTCGTTCGATAGAAAAAAAATCAGTTAAATATCAGGAAAAAAAATTAACGACCAACATTTTCATCACAACCCAACGTCCGATATCCCCGTGCCCCGCCCGGCGGATTCGATCCGAGCCTGACGAGACCTATCAGCATTCTTTTGTGTTCGAGTTTTTTTTCACCGACTTTTACCTGGCCGGATAAACGTTTATCTTAAAGATTTCGAGTCGCGATTTCCGCCTGAGTCCGTCCTCGTTTCGCTCGCAGACGACCCGACGTCCTTGTCTCGGATTTCTGTTGCAGAGGCGGTTGGAGTCGTTTTAATTTACGCGCGTCGCGGACTGACCGCGACAGGAATCGACCTGTCGTCGGAGGCGGCCGGCGTTACGGATCCTCTCTCACGGGAATTATGAACGGCTCGTCGTTCGAATCGTCGATCTTCTTTGTTCTGTGCGTTCTTTTTTTCCGTTGTTTTTTTGTTAATTGGGAGATTTATTGGTTTTAGAGGAATTTGTTTTTCGTTAACACGTTGCCTGTCAGATACGATGTAACTAGTATGGTGGGGACAGACCATAGAAAAAATAGAAAATTCACGGTATAGACGACCTTGGGGAAATGTTTTGTTTAGTTCAATCAACTGTAGCGCTGCGATCGCAAATTGTGATTGGCTAGTTTAAATTCCTGGTGCCGCCACTAACATGAAATGTGATTGGTCGATCAAATTGTGTGAAATCACCATTTTCTATGGGCGTCCATTTTTATGTCTGTTGTTTGTAGGTTATGGTTTTTGTTTAGATCACGAAATTTTCGTTTTACCTTGTGCATATTTTCTGTTTTACATTAATTATTATGGAGTAATAATATAAAAATTGATGACAATGCGTCAGTGTGGTAAAAGATATAGTGTACCGGGGTGAAATTCTACTACGGAAATTAGACATCGTTTCTCAAAGAATGATCTCGCTCCTTTCCAAAAATGGGTTGATCAAGTAAATAGTAGTAAGTTACCTGGATAAACCACAATGCAAATATATCAACGTCATGGTGTTTGTTATGGACATTTTAGTGAAAAATTTAGAATTATCCTTCCTTCACGAACAGGTATTAGGGTAAATGCATATCCATCATTGGTTTCATCAGGTACATATAAAATTATCTATCTACTACATGTCTGTTTATATATTGTTTGTTTACAGAAATTCAAAACCTTATGAAGATGTTAGTAGTCATAAAATTCAATTAATCTACCAAGTTGTTCGTATGCTCTCAGTGTGATGTCTCTACATAAAGAAGTCTTACAAGAAGGTAACAATTAATATAACTGGAGAATTAGTAGTAATAAATACTACTTTTGATTGTAAAATATCCCTAAAATATTTGCAATACTTTAACTTTTTAGAACAATCTGTGTTCAATCATTTTATAGTAGAGGAATTATATATTTAAATTTGATTGCCTTGTTAAGAAAATATTTGTTATTGTGCCATCAATAAATTGAATTGCTACTTTTAGGGGATTTATTACCTTAAAGAAATCTATTTTGTCCAAATTTACAAATAACTACATTTGTTTAACAAATCTTAACCAAGATTGCTTAAAGATTTTTGTTGGATCTATTAGAGGTCATGGAGGTAGAAACAGCATCCTTCCCCTAATATGTTCGAGCAATTTTTAAAAGGGCTCATCACTTCAATTTTTTCACATCATTCTCCCGGAGAAAATTGTGAAGAAGATGAACATGTTAGATAATTTATATTATTTTTTAACGGGAGATCTAGTACCACTTGAGGTTGTTAAATCGCCAGTTGAATCTATATTTTCAGTTCCAGAGAATTTTGCTCTGAGGAAAACAAGAGTCTAATATTGTATTTTAGTCTTATTTCAGGCTATTTAACAAAACTTCTGAAAAAGAGACAACATGCAATATTTGTCTATATTCTATATTAAGTAGTTCCACAGATTAAATACTCTAAAATCTAATTATTTTTAAAAAACACATAAATTTTTAGTGTTTCGACTGTCCAATCCATAATGATTTTAAAGACCAAATTTTAAGTTATTTTGAGGTGTGATTGTATTTTTGGTTTAATGAAGTTAATGCAATATCAACAGGGAAGGTTTTGAAGTTTACCTTCAATATATCAAGATAAGTTGGAACTCTAATAGATCCCATAAAATTGATGGCACTAAACATATATGGGAAGGCGTTATAGAAGAATTATAGATATTTTAATATTGCCTATTGAATAGAGTTCATAATTGTTTTTTTTTTTGCTTTTTGTTTATATATATTTATATTATTTACACTTATGTATATTTGTTTTGATTTTATTTTAATAAATTAATTTTAAAAATTAAATTTGATTTTCATTTAAATACTATTGGCCAATAAATGTGACGTCACAAAATAATCAGGGGAAATGGCAGACCAATCAAAGCAAAGTATTTTCCTTACAGGTTTCTACATAACTATTTTAAACTAACCAATCAAATTCTCGTTGTTAGCGCCGCCAATGATTGGACTAAGCGAAACTTTTCCCCACTACTTTCCATTGCATTTGCACACCCCTGCTGAGTATTCGGGGCGAATGTCATAGGAAAATTGAAAATGCGCATGAGCAGAACTGAATTCGGCGAACATTCGTGATGGACAGGTTTCAAAATTGGTTCATAGTCGTAGTGCGCATGCAGTTTGCTTAGTTCCAGTGTTCGCCACAATGACTTTCAGCGCTTGGCGACGAACAGAACGCAGTTCCAGGAGCCCCGGATCTGACCAACAAATTTGCCCGAACGTGGGAAATATTGGCGGGATTATGAATGGCATATGTTTTAGTTTCGAGAAAATAACACTGTTTTTCCTTGTAATTTAATTATTACTATAAAGATGTCTTTGAATGATAAATATGTGTTTTAATAAAATTAATAATTAATACATATAATTACCTAAAAACCATAATACCATAAAAATATTTATATTTTAAAAATATTTATATTTTACTTGCAGGAATCTTATCATGATATCTGAAATAATATTTAACTTTAATTTCTATTTTGCAAATGGTGATTAAAAAAACGTGTAAAAATTACGAATTGTTTTTCTTATCATTCAATGAAGCGAATTACATTTATTGATACTCTCCATGGTACAAAATTTATGAAATAATATGGAGAAAAAGTATTTCAAAGCTGGTGAGAGAAAAGATGTTTAACAATAATCTCATATTAAATAATTATTAACAACATGAAAATATTAAGTTTACCTACTAATTTTTATTTAATTCATAGAACAATGCAATCATTTTAAAATAAACATGTAAAAACAACCACCCATTAAACGCGCTATACTCAACAATCGCTTCTTAGCTTCTTTCCAAAAAAAAACTACCATATCTTCGCCCTAAAATATGTACCTATGTTATTCTTTCGACAGCAGATATATCACTAGTTTCAAGAAGTTACTCCTTCATTTTGTCCGCGATATGTCTCAAATGTGCTTGTTAGCAAGTTTATTTTTTACTTTATAAGTTGAAAAGACACTAGCATAATATCCCCTTATAAATACAGTGGCTCTTCCATCCAAATCATCTTGCACTTGTCAGCTTTTATTTTTTCATACTACTTAGCCTTTGTGTAGTTGAAATACTTTCAATTCACTTTGGAACTGCAATGGAACTCCTTATATCCTTTAAAACAGCGAGCACTTTTCAATATACCATTTTTTTAATGTTTAGTACAAGAAAACAATCAGTAAAGAGTACCATTGTAAAGAGACATTTAGTCCGGTACTAGATGATAACCATTTCCAAATATTCTCCAGAATTACATATCTTATAAAACGGCCAATTCCTCCCAAGTGGATAAAAAAATGTCCATTATTACACGAAATTTTAAAAATTATGAAAACATCTAAACACAGGATTAATTTCACATAAAACTTATTTTAAAACCACAAAAAAGAGATTTTATATTTTAATGAATACTTCCAATAAGTATGTTAAACTGAAATGTAACTGTCGTTTTCAATATATTTCTAAGCTGATATATTATACAATCACAAATGAGTCATTAATAAAGAACAGCGACCACAAAAGGAATTTTTACATTCTTGTGTCACTATACGGTTACGAATAATTATGTCGTTTACATTTATTACTAAGTCCTTATCATTATTGTAAGTGGATTAATTAATAATACGTAGGTGAATCATTTTCCGTAAAATAATATTTTATATCCCTACACTGTCAAATCAATTATACCAATAATAGTAGCGATTTCCCATGGTACCTGCTTACAATATTGTTTTAAACAAGATCGAACCTGTTAAACTCTAAGGCCATTCAACGCTCTTCTCTCTGAAATTATACGACCGATGTTTTGTCTTCGGGTTTCTTTACCTTGTACCCTTTTTTATTTCGTTTTTGGGTAACTAATTTATTATTTCGTTGAGTCAGACTAAAGATTCTGAGCCGAACCCTCGTCAGGGCTCCACTACTGCATCAAAAATCTTTCATATAGTTAAAATTGAAAAATGAAATATTTTTTACAAAAAAATTGAACCGACTTCAAAAAATATATAAAGAACTCACTAAAAAGTGAAAAATAATCAAACTTGGATTTTTAACACAAAGAAAAACGTTTTAAAATGAAATATGTACGTAATAATCGTTCTAATAACTAAATAAAAATAAACAGAAACCTTATTTTACCTATCTACTACACGTACTTTATATTCTACTACATACACACAATTTAGCTTCATACTTATCTAAACCTATTTATCTATTTACAATATTACTTGTACAATTAATTTTCTGTATATGTCACAAAATTATGTTATTATTTTTGTATTGTTTGGGCTCGGTACTAACATCAAACTGATCAGTTGGCAGTAGTTAAAATAATATTGTAAATAGATAGTGTTAGTTTAGGTAAGTATTAAGCTAATTTGTGCGTATATAGTAAAAAATATGTGTAGTAGATATGTTAAATAAGTTTTTTGTTTATTTCTATTTAGTATTACAACGATTATTATGTACTTATTTTATTATAAAACTTTTTTTTTGGTATTATTCAAAAGATGCAATACTTTGGTATTAACATAAGAGTAAATAGGGATTTACTACCCCTCAACTCTTACGATTCTCATGATTTCTTCAACAATAATTGCTATTTGAAAACCTTGATGTAAGTAATCATTATCTGGCTGCATCTATGATACCTCTTACTTAGTTATGACAACTTTGTATATTATTTATATTACTTTTCGTGGAACATCCCCATAAGTGGATTCCACTTTTATTATATTAAGCCTATAAATTAGTTTTAAAGGATTCTTGAAGCTTTACTGTGAATAGTCGGTACAATGTATTTTATTCAAACTATTGTCCATCGATAGCCACTACTCTTTCCCATCATTCAAACAATTTGTGGATTCCATCTCAAAAGAACCCTGATTAATGAACGATTGTGAGGCATTAACCATTGTTTTGTTTTCTTGGGTAAATTAATTTCGACAAAAATGGCAATTAAAATGTATGCACGTTCTAGATATATATGATCAACCAAATCGTATTCATCAAATGCATTTTTGATTTAAATCTTCCATTGTTTTTAACTAACATTGTTTCATTTTAAACAAATTTAATAAAACAGATACTTTCAATAAACACAAACCTTTATGCCGGCTTGGTGGCGCAGTGGTTAAGGCGACAGGACGGTCCTCGTACTGTTGCGGGGTTCGAATCGTACTAGGCCATGGATGTACTTTATGTTTGTATTTGTAATTGTAAATATCTTTATAGGAAACAGTAATAAGTCCGACAAGGAATGACAATCCCAGTCACGCCAGTAACCATGCTGGGTAACACCGGATGTCTTCTGGGATGGTCTCTAAGTTGGTCACTGGTCCGTCGATAGGCTTAATGCGGAGGAACGTAGTTATTAAGCAGTAGGTCCAGTCGAGATAAGACCTTGTTAGTAAAAAGGAAACTTTAAAATATATAAAAAAACATTTATACAAAATAAGTCATAATTGGAAAGTCAACAGAACAAACTTGAAAAAGTTGAAAAGCTAAAAATCAACATCCCTGTGAATCTATAACAAATCTTGTATCGTTACTGGCTTAATTCATATTATACTTTTTAATTTTATGGGTAGAATTCAACGAATTTGTGCGTTGTTGGCCAGTACAACGGACTATAATTATTTATGATGAGTGCGTAGAAAACTTTAGTATGGAAATTCAGAAATTACCGTAAACCGTCGTATTCTTCCTCCTCTTGAATTCACACATAAAAATATATATTAATTATTCATTCATTCCGAAGAATGTAAATTTTTTCTCACTTGATATAAATGAAATATGTCACGAATGTCGTTATTATACATCTGATCAAGTGTTATTGTCTTGTTTTGAACAAAAACCCTACATATTTAATTTGAAACACTGAACTAATATATAACTACGAATTTGTAGTATAAAGATTTTTTAAATTTAACTTTTAGATTATTCTTTCAACGAACCGTTTCATCTGAATGAACTACAGTCCCCGTTACTAAGTGAACCGACTGGAAAGTTACCAATCATAAGCATAAATAAGACCACCATTACCTATCCGACAAATAACATTATTTTCATAAATTTCTAAAATAAGGACTCAACCATATTTGTTCAGATTTTATAATTCGAGCAGAACTGTTAAACTATAGTTTCGAATACAATTAAAGCTAAAAATTTGCATATTATCCATATTATTTAACATATCTTTTGTTCCATAACAATGTACAAAATTAGTGTTATTAAGTGACAGTATTTTACTAATAATTCGTACCTTATACCAACACTTTCGCATTTTCTGCCACTAATTTTGTATATGAAATAATTATTTGACCTCAACAAAAAATATAAATACAAAATTAACCTAAAAATGATCATAAATATCCTCTGTTCCATAACAACCTACAAAATTATAGTGTTATAAAATAATATTTTACTAATCATTCATACCTTATACACTTATTTTCGCATAATCTGCTGCTAATTTTGCCTATGAAATAATTATATTACCTCAACAATATGTAAATACAAAATTAACCTAAAAATTATATCTAACCACAACTAAGACTGTGGTACGAAATGCATGGTAGAAAAGGACGCGAGTTGTGAAAACTGTCAGGCTAGATTAGAGTAAGTACGCATGTGAAGTCCTAGCCAATAGAAACTTGTATAGGCATGGGGTGGCTCTCTGTCTGGGATTATCTTTAAGTTAGTCAGTCGCTGGTCGGTAGGCTCATTTACGAGGACCGTAGTTCGGATGATGATAAATAATATTCCAATTCAGATAGAGTCTAGTTGATAAAAAGGAGATTAAAATGTAACAAAAAAAATTTTTTTGTAAAAATGTAATAAACACATGTTTCAAATAAACACGATTTACATCGCAGTTATCAGCTGACATCGGCCATTAGAATGTAATGAACTGTAAGTGTAACCGAAAACATGAAACGTATCAATGGAGCTTTACACAGAATCGTGAAATGTAAACTGTAACAAACAACCTAAATATTAACAGAAAGATCGAAAAATATCGGTTATTGCAAAACGATAAACTATTACGGCAATCCAAAGGTATTTGGTGGCCGTTAAAACAGGCACGGTTAGGATTATCTAGCACATTCTTAATTTATTCCAAATAGCCCCTAGCTACTCATTGACAAGCAACAACATTTCTTTTTTTATATATTGTTAATTATACATCACAACGTAAATTCGCAGTTTCTCTTATTATTTCACAAATGAAAACAAATCTAATCGGTTGTTATTTTTCTTTCAGGTTGGTAATACATTAATCGGTAAGAGAATAAAACCGTCTAATCAGTTCAGATCAGAATTTCATCATAGTAACTAGAGTAAGTATATGAATTCTAATTAGTAGGTATTGAAATTATTTTGTAGCTTTATCATATAAAAATGGTTAATTTAAAATGAAATTTAGAATATTAGGAGTATAAGATGCAACCCGCCATTATTTTTTGTACTATAATATTAGAAAAGTATTTGAACCTTGTCCCATCTTTCTAGTAACATGTAGATTTCAGAACGGGCCTCACTCTTAAGATACTTGAAATAAGAAACTGATATTCTGTCGTAGTCTATGAATGCAATATTTGGTAATCCGAAGAAGCGAGGCCTGGAGGATACGACAGGTTGAGGCACAGATTTTTCATTATAAAGTAGCTATTTTAAATCATAAAACACTATGGCGAGTTCGTCCAAGTGTACACATAAGGCACTCGGATAGGGTACCACCACAAATATTTCCACTTGAGGTTATCTCCAGTATCTATGGGAGCCCCTTTATTTTCTGCTATTGGAGCAGTTGTTAACATACTGACATACTACTTCTTCACTGCTTCAAGATACTCTTTCTCTTCCACTGTGAAATTCCTGGGTTGGAACTTCTTGAACCATTCCCGGTACATTCTTTCACTAATACACAAGTCCCCATTATAGCTCTTCATATTTCTGTTGCAGATCAAATTAAATGTCCGTTCCTCATTTTGAACCTCCATTTTTCTCTGGTGGCATCTTCTGTAAGCCAGTCAATTTCAATTTGTACAGCTACTAGTTTTTTTATTGAAAGCTTGTTACTTTTGAATGTGACATATTCTGAGTAGGAAACGTTCCTCATCTTTATATACGGTCTATAAATCACGCAATTTTAACAATATGGATATGAAGTTATGTTGATATTGTATCCTCCAAATATTTTTTATTAATCTCTTAAAACTTCAGGAATCTTCCCGTGGACAATAAGTACTTTTTATGATTGTATAACAATATATAACTATACTGACATATCGAAAATCGCTTCAGTAAATGATCTGCTAACTTATAATCTTATTTTAGATACTATTCTAACGTATTCTGAAGTCTAGTCTAACTCATTATAAAGACTATTCTAACTTATTCTAGAGATTATTATATCTCACTCTATGTGTCTATTAATCAGTTCTAATGGTTCATCTAAGTTCATGGCTCACATTTAACTGTTTGGCGAGTGCATTGTGATGCACCAACAGTCTTTCAGAGTACTTTGCACTAACACTTTGGGTCACCCTTGTTATGACTTCCAAGCGGATATCGCGCTGAATTGATTTATTGGATGCGTGATATGGAACATCGATGATGGCTTGCAACACTTTATTCTGGAACATCTATCATATTCAAGTATTAACTTATATATACAGCAAATCCTCTAAATTTTGATAGATCCTAAAAATGTCTTCAATTGGTATTAATGTCATTCATCATCCGCAATTCATCACTGGTTATAATCCGGTAAAAAAACGCTTTCTCATATATGAAACACCAAGTTACAAGACAAAAAGCCTCCCTTGGTTGATAAGGAAACTAGTTTCATTTATTATATATTTTTGCCAAGGCCCTTAGGTATTTTGAGATTCTACTATTATGAAATTAACTCTCAATAAGCACTGAATGCAACTTGTCTACTTTTGATGTCAGTGTACTGTATTTGGGATTCTCTTAAAAAATACTTTTTATCACACATTGTCGAGAAGCATTGTTATATGTTAACTTAGATTGTGTTCCAAATCACGAGAGCTATAATTTTAAGATGATTTCTGGCTGAATGTCAAGCTCTTATCGATGTTAACTTGTTTTATTCTTCTTCTAGATATTAGATTTTGGCATGTGCAAATTTCATGGCATCCAGTGCGCATACCAATAGTGACATACCATCATCAAGCCTCTGTTCAAGGATCTACTTCTTAATCAATACCGCTGTTGTATCAAAAGTCCATGAGATATTATTTCATCTCTTAATCATTCGACAGACATGCCCAAACCAAATTGCATCACCGACATAATCTCAGAAAGAAAAATATTCAAACTTGCAGTTATTAAACTGTAATACTATCCAAATCATACAGAAGGACTTGCAAAATAAGCACGCAAAAGATGTAGATTTTAGTCTTGATGTTAATATTTCTATTCTTCTGCGCAAACCATCTTAGAGAAACGAAATCTCCTGCAATTTGGCTCATTGGCCTTATACCACTTTCTTCGCCTCTAATATTAACTTGCTTTAACTGGGTGTTATTGGCAATATCAGTCGATTAACAATATTTTAGATTTTTCTTCACCATAGTTCACCATAGTTCACAAATTGATGACGCAGTTCAATTGAACTTTGGAAAAAAAAATTTTTATTAAGGTTTGCATAGAATAGGTTATTTATTTAATAACAAAATATTATTTATGAAACAAATTTACTGAAATTAATACCTAATAACAATTATTAGTAAAACACCATGAATAA
This sequence comes from Rhynchophorus ferrugineus, assembly GCF_030347505.1. Lineage (NCBI taxonomy): Eukaryota > Metazoa > Arthropoda > Insecta > Coleoptera > Curculionidae > Rhynchophorus > Rhynchophorus ferrugineus. The sequence continues at coordinate 9,682,836 of NW_027472581.1, read as the reverse complement.
AAAAAAACAATAAAAATGTATTAATATTATTACAAATTATATTAAAATATAAAAGAATAATCAAGGATTTTTACCACTAACATAACAAAATTTTATCATAATTATTTAACCTAATTATTCGAAATCAGAAATCGGAAACCGTTACTTGGCAATTTTCAAGTAACGCGTTCGAAAAAAATATTTATATGAAATCAAATGCAACGTATAAAACGGAAATATAAACACTTCTTGATGCATGAGCTGTTACGAAGTAAGATGTTTTCAGTCAGTAAATGACCTCGTTTCCTTCGTCGCGCCATTCAGGTTTCTTAATTGCTTTCGATAGGATTCTATCGTGGTTATTTCCTGCAAGGTTACATTAACAGGAACGCGATATATTTTTCCGAAACAAAACAGTAAACAAAAAACAAACGAATTTCTCTTATATCCGTTTGATGGTTGTTAAAAATCCGATGTATGTTTTTGTTCCGTTTTTATATTTCGTCTGTGAAAAAATATTACAGTTTCTTTTAGAACGTCAGCAATCTGCCCGTGGGCAATAAGTATTATTATATGTTTTTAGTTATATAATATAACTATCCTGGCATGTAGAAGATCACTTCAGTAAGTGATCTACTGTACAACTTATAACCTAAATCTTATTCTAGATACTAAACTTATTTTAAAGTCTATCCTAACTTATTCTAAAAACTATTCTAGCTTATTCTAGAGTTTATTAAATCTCACTCTATGTGTCTATTAATCAGTTCGTATGGTAGTTTGCCTTCGCATTTTGGCGGGTACATTGGGAGAGTAATATGGGGCATCGACAATGACTCGCAACACTTTATTCTGTAACCTCTGGAGGATATCTATGTTAGATTTGCTGGTAGTACCCCACAGTTCAATACCATAGGTTCAAATGGGCCTAAGTATTGATATTGATACAGCAAAACCTTGTTATCTAATGACTATCTAGTTTTACACCATCACACATCAGCCAGTACATTCGGTTCAGTTTAACCCCAAGCTGTTTACGTTTTGTCACTATATGTTTTTGCCATTGCCATCGAAATGCATTCCCAAATATTTAACGTTGTCTATTTGCTGAAGTTTATGATTATTCAATTTTACTGAGGGACATGTTCTTCTACAAAGGGTGAATGGCACATGGGTAGATTTTGTCTCATTTGCTTTGATACGCCACGTTGTCAACCGCAATTCGACTTTGTTAAGATGAAGTTGGGGGTTTCTTGTTGCTGATATTGGATCCTCGTTTGATGATAATACCGCTGTATCATCAGCATATGTTGCAACAGTAGTGTCTCTTGAGGCCGGTATGTCAGCTGTATACAATAGATATAACAATGGGCCAAGAACACTGCCCTGCGGAACATCGGAATATATTGGGTGTAGGTCACTGTATTCGTCACCCTGTTTGACAATAAAATATCTGTCTGTGAGGTACGATTTCAGTAGATTAAGCATGCAGTCCAGTGTGCCACACGTTGTCGAAGACCTGAGAAATATCGAGAAATGCAACGGAGCAATATTTTTTATCGTTTAAGTTTTTGTTCATTTGGTTGACTAATCTATGTATTTGTTCTATCGTTCCGTGTTTATTACGGAAGCCAAATTGATGGTTTGGAATAATATTTCTCTCCTCTGGGATTGTTTTGCCTGTTAATGTATAGATTTTCGAATAGTTTAGAGATTGCAGGTAACAGGCTTATAGGACGATTAAAGGAGACGTCTTCTGATTTTTTCCCAGGTTTAAGAATCATAATGATTTGTGCCACTGTCCAAGTGCTAGGAAAATAATTAAGTCTTAGCATGGCATTAAATATGAATGTTATTAATTTGATGCATCTTCCTGACAGCTCTTTTAAGATTCTTCCAGTTATTAGGTCAAATTACAGTTTCTAAAACAAAATGTCTATATATTTAGACTTTAACACGTGGGTCAAAAGGTCACAGGCTTAACAAAGAAAAATCTTTTTTTTTTGTTCAAAATTGGCTTTTTACATCAATGTAATCTCCATCAAGAACCACACAATTATTCCAGCACTGCTCTAATATTTCAATACCACTTTTGTAGTTCGATTTATCTTTTGTCTCAAAATAGGCTGTTGTCACCAGTTGCTGTTCACTCAGATGACGATCGTTTTGATTCCGGAGTAAAGTTATGGATCCATGTTTCAACCATTGTCACATATCGACGCAAAAATTTGGATTTGTTATGTAAAGTAACTCACGAAACTTTATTTTTCCACCATTCAAAATTACTTTGTGGATTTTTTTATGTTTTCTGGTGTTACCATCTCATATGGACATCCGCTGCGTTCTGCATCAGCGGTGTCTCTACGACCACGTTTGAAGTCAACAAACTAACGTTTTACTGTTGTTTCTGAAGTAGCAGAATACTTATAACACTTTTCAAGCCATTGGTTCGACTGAAAAGTGTTTTTTTCCTATTAAGAAGCAGTCTAAATTAAAACACGAAATTGTCTTTGATCCATTGTTTCGAAAATGACAAAAGTAGTGTCACTCTTAGCACAATAACTCACAAACTTATGAGTAGAATATGATGAATTTTGAACAGCTACTTTTGAAATTTAGTACTAACTGAGAAAGTGGTGAACGCAACAAAACTAGCGCCATCTATGTGTTAGGCCCTGGACTTTTCAGACAATGTGTGTTAGGCCCTGGACTTTTCAGACAATGTGTTAATATTTCAATATATCACTAAATAAATCTCCTCTCTAAGTAACAAAAACAATTATCTTTTAAAATCCCAAATCAATCAAATGATCCCAATCAAAGTAAAAGAAAATCGGAATATCTCCTATCGATCTAGAAGTTTACTACCCGTGAACTCAAAAGTTTTTGAGAAACTATACATCAAGAAGCTTAATACAATATTTCAAAATAGAAATATTACTTCGGAACATCAATTTGGACTTCGTAATAAGCCCGAAAATATAGAACAAATACAAATAGTGGTAAACCCAATAGAAATACGGACCCAAATTAAGTATTTTAAGTTTATTAGTTAATCTAAGAGTTTTGATAAATTTAGGCCCATTTGGACCTACGTTATCCAATCATGGGGTACTTGTAGCAAAGTACTCTATAACCTATAACATTTAAAACTGAAAGTGTTAAGTATGAACTATGAACTATGGGGGACTGCACTCTAATGTACTCGTCAATCAGCTAAATGTGTATACCAAAACCTTTACTACCACTCGATCTGATTAATAGACCTATACAGATTTTTGAGCAAAAAATATATTTTACATAAAGGATCATTACTGAAGTGATCTTCTACAAGTCATGTATATAATAATTATCATAAAGAATACCCATTGAGCAAATTCTTGAACCAGTAAATATAATAATTTAAAAAATTATCTATGATAAATATTTATTACAAAAGTATCTTTTTGAGAATCATTAGCTATCTCATTTAATTATACTTTATGATTTCCCAAAACCGTTTTGAAATCTTTCAAACCATTATTTGGCTTCAAAGTCCCAATCCCAACCAAGAAACCGTTACTCAACATGCGAAATACTTTGTTCTTCATTTTTTAAGCAATAACAAATATTTCACTAACCTACAACAAATTGTAAATGATTTCTTGAAGTGACATGTATTTTTGATACTAGACATCAATTTAGTACCATCCAGGATTCCAGAAATGGGTTGTCTAAACTAATTGTCTTTTGATCAACACCAACATTCCATAAAAATTTCCTTAAATGAGTTCCATGAAAATATATTAATTTCAATAAACACCCAAAACTAAACTCAAATCACAACAATTTTAAGAAGAGAAGTCATTTGCAATTAAGTTTTTTTTTGGTTTTTACTACATTATAGTCAATACTTCAGTTTTCAGTTTCATTCAAAGATTTCATTCCGTTTTCGTTCAAAAATTAATCAACAACATTATTTGTTATTTATGATTTTATTATCAACATATCTAGAACAAAATGAAGATATAGAGTTCATAAATAAAACGCCACATTTTTAAAGACAGGCTTATCGCCTTGTTATAATTGAATTTATACAACTGGCGCCTACTGTAGATTAACTAGCAATTTGTTTTTAACAACTAGCTTAGTACTAGACGATAGTGTAAATTTAGTTAGTTTAGATGGAAATATTGAACATTTATTTAAAAAAAATAAAACTATTTTTTTAATTAAAGGTCAACAGTATTGGCTGAGAGTTAGTATTACATATTTTTTACCCTGTTAATTAACTTTCTGTGACTATGTTTCAAAACGAAAGCATTTCTTGAAGCTTTTAATTTTCAAAGGCAGGTCGTCTGCGTTTGTGGATTTTTAAACTTTGTCAACTTCTTCTCTTAAACGTTGTGCTATTCTTATTTTATATAACTGAAATTGTTTTATTTTTCTTGCATACTGTACATACTTTGTAATTGTGTACTTTTTCGTTAATAATGGGCATTGTTTGTTGCTTTCTGCATAGATCTGAGTAATATTTACAAGCATTCCTTCTCTGCTTTAAACAGTTTTAGTATGTTCAAGCTGTTACCCAATACAGTTATTCTTCTTATTATAACAGTTATTACAACAATTCTTGTTATTACAACCGAGAGTCAGTAAGACAGAAGAAGAGAGTGGTGTATACTGCTAAAGTAATAGGTCGAATAGGTCGAGCCGTTGCCAATCCTTCTGTATGGATACGAGACTTGGACACTGTTAGAGTTTGATTAAGACACTAAACTTGGGGTCTTTCAACTGCGATGTTGATGGTAAATTCTGTATGTTTCATTCCCAGATCCTATTAGAAATGAAGTCTTTCATTTATTATGCAAGAATCAGGACATAGTTCAAGCAACCCAGAGACGTAGATTACAGCAAGCAGCTCCATCAAGATGGCAAGAAATTATCTGAAAAATAGGAGACTAAACTGTTACGAGCAGAAGCGTATTGGTTGAAAAGTACACACTATTCCAGAGTACCGGCTCTATTCCTAAACAGTTATTGCAAAGTTTCCTCGTTCACATACAAATTAATGCTTTTTTTTATAGAATAATTGTAAATAATTTTCCGAAAATTATCTCATGACAGTTTCATTTTTTTATAGCAGGCGGCTTATTAAATTTGTTATTTCTTAAATATGGTCATCCGAAGTCATAATTGTAAATTTTTTTGCTCTCTTGAGTAATATATCTTGACTTGTACGGAATGTACTATATTAGATTGTGTAACATATTTTACGCTATAATTAACAGTTCATTATCATGCATAAAAACATAGATAATATTTCTCAACGAACAATAACGACGTAATAAAAAGAAATATACAAAAAATTAACGGTAGTCTTTACGGGATAGTGTTACCATTGTTCCCAGAAAGACGGGTGGTATTGTGTTGTATCGCACTTATCTCGATCTTCTGGAATGTTAGTAATTATGCGCTCAACCGACTTGCGTTTTCGTGTTTAGGGAAGTCTCGCAGTCTCAGTGAAAAATTTTGTCCGAAAGGATTGGCCTACATTTCAAGACGATTAAATTTTTGAATGCGAGATAACGCGTACGTACGCGAGCATTCTTCACTCTCTAATTGACGTATATTACCTGATTGTATTGATGGTAAAATTCCACTTGTCTGCAATGCTGAACAATTCTCATATTATTTAAAGTTGTTTTTGTCAACTGGTTCAACGTTCAATGAAATAATTGTAGTAATATCAAGATTGTTTTTTTCTAAAATATGTTGTTTAATTTTATTTATTTTCCTAATTAAATCCCTTTAATGATATTTTTTAATTGAAAATAAACTTAGATATATACGCAACAGGTAGGGCAAAAGTCCCGCTATCGTTTTGATTGCTCGCCATCTTGGTTATGTAACTTTAGCTCAGTTTCTCTTTAACCATTGTGTTGTGTAGACGTCCAAATTTTATTATGGATAAATATACGCCACAAGAACGAGCAGAAATAGTGACAATATTTATTGAAAATCCATTATTGCCACTCAGTGGAAATTGCGTCAAAAATATCCTAACCGTCCAGTGACTCACAAAACCACAATTTATCGTTAACATGCGAATTTTCGACAGTACGGTACGACAGTAGACAAGTCTCCTTCCGGAAGATGACGGACGTCTCGTAATGCTGAAAATGTGGTGCGCAATTAATAGACGCCGTTCCCAGTTACATATTTCTGCACGCAGTTTAAGGCGAATTTTGAAAACTGATTTGAAAATGTCCCCGTACAAAATTCACTTTGTCCAAAAATTGTTACCAAGAGATCTTGATCAACGAGCTGAGTACAGTAATACAATCCTAAGTCTGTCTGGTGAAATTGAAGATTTTTGGTCTAAATTGATATTGAGCTATGAAGCCTATTTTCTTTTCAGTGGCCACGTCAATAAACAAAGCAGTCAGATTTGGGGAACACAGAATCCTCAATTTATTCATGAAACATCATTGCATCTACTAACAACAACTGTATGGCGATGTATTCATGCATACAATTTTCTTGTGCCTGAAATGGAAGAGCAAGGACTAGAGGAAATGTGATATCAGCAAGATGGGCCGACAGCACACACAGCTCGTTCACCAATTCAATTATTGAATGACGTTTTTCCACGTCTAATTTCGCGAAGTGACGATTTAGCATGGCCAGCCAAATCTCCGGATTTAACAGCACCATACTTTTTCTTATGGGTTTTTTTCCAATTTCCAAATTAATCTACAATCCAGATGAATGCCGGTTTTTGCCTTTTCGCCGCAACGTAAAATTTACATGAGCAAATTTCGAGCTATTTTCCAGCAGTATTTTCCAGATACCAGTCCATTTGTGGATCCTGTTCACTGCAACTTCTATTTTTATATAGCTCTAGGTAGAGACATGTCCTTGCCATAATGCCCGTGTCGTTAGAGATGTTCCAAATACTGTTTGTTTTATTTTTGGAAAATCAGCAGTGCAAATGTAACTACCATGATTAATTATATTCGTCTAATCTCTAAGTAATCTCGTTTCAGTTAAAATTTATTTACTAATATGACTTCATTATCCTATATAAGATATAATATCAGAGCTCTTATAATTTCGATCACTGAGTAATAAAACAAAATAAAATATTTTAAAAAATAGCCTTAAAATGACATCTACAACTAACACACTATACGTTTTTATTAAGCAACTTTTAATTCCTAGAACAGTCTTCTAAGATATACGAAGAATTTGTTTATTGTTATGTTACCACGATATAACGGATATATTTTATTATATCTATAAATTGAGGCCAAATACAAAAATAATTTTCAATTTCACCATTCATTTGTTGAACAGTATAGGAAAAAAAATCAGCTACTCTAATGCCTGATTTATGATTGTAAAATGCCAGTGTCAACACTAACAACATCTGCTAATGGCATTCTAAGTTTTTAAATATAGAACGATAAGAATGTTATAAACAAGATATAACTGCCTTTAAGTCGACCGATTCACAAAGCAAACTGATAACGAGAGGAACGAACATAAAATGTAGTCATATCACCGATATAGACTTACAATAATTACTAATTTTACATCTTTCTATTTAAAAAAATATATGTCATATTATATAAAATATAATATATTACATTTTATTGTAAGATTTTTATTGTTCTGGATAAGATGCTTTGAATTATATTTCCTCGAGTTTAAACAAAAATTATTCACTTTGCAAATGTTAAGTACCAATAATAGACAGTATTTTTAATGCTTGTGATGTGACAAATTAGAGAAAGCTTAGTAATATTAGACAGGTAGAAAATTTATTAACCTTTTTTAAGTTTAATTATATCAGATTTTATAAAAGAACTTTTATTTTCTGTATGTAAATGTTCTAAATGTTTTTCAACTTTTTTAAAATTATTTAATTATTTCGTTATTACTAGTCGTTACCGCCTAGCCTATAATTTATGTATCTAGAAGGACCCAATGGTCCTCTGCTACCCTCTGGTATTATAATGTCTTTGTATTAATACTTCTATTTTTCTATTACCTGCACCTCACTACACTGCACAAGATCAAAAGATTTTACTCTTTTGAGTCTGTGTCTTGTTCTAGTGTCCATCCAAGAGTGCAATAATTCGATATTGACATGACAATGGAGTCTTTCGTCATATCTCGTTGATTAAGTGACAGTCGATATGTGAAGGTCTCTATCTAAGTAATGAGTCCTGCAGTATCTGGGTGCACTTAAAATACTTTGTTGTTAGAACGTTGTTAAAGACTTCTGTTCTGGAAAACTTCTATTGTATCTATATTACTTTTCTTGGAACATCCCCATAATTGAATTCCGTATGTCCAAATAGGTTTCAAGACGTGTATAATAGCAATTTATTATGTACTGATAATTTTGATATTCTTTTAATTAATCAATACATTTTCCTATATTTGAACTTGAATCCTTGAATCTTTCTTTTAATATCGTCCTTCAAGCGAAGTTTTGCATTAAATTTCATTCCAAGGTACTTAGCGTTGTTGTTACATAAAATTATAATATGATTTACTGTTATTGGTGCTTGTGTGGTTTATATACATGAACTGTACATGCACAGATTTACTTTCGTTAATTTTTATTTTTCAGATTTGGGTTTAATTATTTATATTGCCATTTACCTGTTCTAATTTTCGTGTGGCTTCTTCGCTATTGTCTCCGACAGCAAGAATCTGTATTATCAGCAAATGTAGCCATCGTGATATTTTCCCGTTGGGGTAACATCACATGTGTAGAGTAGATAAAGAATTGCTCCTAATACACTTCCTTGTGGTTTCGGTAATATTTTCTATAGCTTATAAAGAAGAAATGCCATACCTTGTCGAGGGCTTGTGTTACATCTAAGAATACAGCTAACATACTTCATACCCTCATATGATTTTTTCCTTCATATGGTTCTTCAATTACATCTGTGAATCTGCGCACCTGGTCAATTATTGAATGCTAGTTAATAAACCCGAATTGGTGTATAGTTATTAGGCTTTTCCTCTCTATTACATATATAAAAGTGAGATAGGTCTATAGACATTGTTTAGTGATATTCGAGTTTTTGATCATGATAATTTCAGTCATATTCCAAACGTCTGGAACATACTATTTTTGTATTTTTTGTAGCAATTGTCCTGTTTTCAACAAAATAATCGTTTTTATAAACCAGTAACTCCTTGTCGATATTTTGATTAGCGATATGTATTGATAAAAGTACGAAGTAAGAATATAAACAACTGTTAAACAATCTAGCATTCTCTACATAAAATAACAGCTACAAATGGACGAATGATTGGAAAAGTCAACTTAATAACTCCAAATCTGTTCATGTTAATTTTGCATTGCTCTGAAATAATAAAAACTTAATTATATCACTCAATGGATTCCCGATTCCTCAAGCAGAATCAACTAAATACCTCGGTATCCATCTTGACGGTAGATTAAATTGTAAACACCATGTTAGGCAAAGAGCAAAACACATTTGAGCCAAAATAAAACAACAAAGATTGATTTATCAGACTATCATAAAGCCAGTTTAGACCTACGTGGTCGAAATATGGGGTTGTACTAAAAATTCAAATCAACTAGTTATCCAACACTGTCAAAACAAAATTCTTCGATTAATTACCAATGCCTATCGCTACGTAACCAAAAAAGATAAGCACGATGACCTGGAAATCAAACAGATTTGTGAAGTTATCCAAAATCTCGCCTTAAAATACGAGGTCATCATGCAGTTCTTCGTTGGTTATGTAGCGATAAGCATTGGTAATTAATTGAAGAATTTTGTTTTAACAGAAAAAGTCAAGTTTATTCTTCAAGATGTTCAATTTAAAAGTGATAAAAGTCAGCATAGTGCTCCTATAATTGTTCTATATCTAGAATGATTTGTCTCTATTTTACCTAAAATAGACTTCGAGTTCGGTAACCATTTATTGATATCAGCCAAACCCACTACCCTGGAGTATTTTATGTGCTACCCTATTGAATTATACGATGGCTATGCAACTTTTTCAGTTTGATCTGTGATATGGTGGATAGTCTTTTGACAAAAGTTGTTTTTCTAAAACTACAGTAACTTTTAAATTAAATGCCAAATTGTCATGAAATTTTGACACACATCATTTGAAAACTAGGTTATGTTTAAATTTAAGTGGCGTCATTCATAGAAAAAATAGAAATTTCACGGTATAGGCGACCTTGGGGAAATGTTTTGTTTAGTTCAATCAACTGTGTTCAGTTCCAACCTTCGTAGGGTGAAGACGTATTTTCAATACGGTCCAAGCTATAAAAAGATACCTTTCTTTAAAAAAACCCAGTATTTTATTACGGTTATTTAATTGAGTGTTAAAAACGCATAACAGATGCGGCTATCCGTCTCTCAGTGGACCTAAAGTGTAGTGAATACGTGTTTACGTGACCAGACAAAAGGACTGCATCTCATTTTTATTAGTGTTTAAAATTATTTCATCTTATTTTACAACAGTCCTTTTGAAATTCATTTATAGTATTTATAGTAAAAAACTAGTGCTAAAATAACGTAAGTGAAAAATGAAGTGCGTGAAATAAACAATGTATTTATTTTATTTTTTTTATCCTCTGGAAGTAAATTAAATAAAATATTAAAAATTAAAAAATGGCAAACAATAGCGATTCAACCAAATCACCTGCACACTTTGATATAAGATTAGAACAAACAGCAATAACGCAAACTCCACCATCAGAATGGACTACAGTCGTTAACAAAAAACGATTGAGAAGTCCAGAAGAAGAAATCGCGAGGAAACAAACAAGAATCAGTGACTATTGGTTGCAGAAACCGATAGAGACAAAAAACAGTTTTAGCAACCTGTCGGAAGAAATTGAAGAGAACATACAACCAAGCCCTGAAAAAGTTGTTCCCAAACCACCACCAATAACAGTCTATAAGGTAGGAATAATAAAAAACATCCATGATTTATTAAAAACCATTACTACGAACTACACAATTAAAACAGTGAGCTATGAAACAATTAAAATCCAATTGTTCGAAGCGGATCACTTTAAAGTTCTTATAAAAGAATTAGATGAAAGAAACACCCAATACCATACATTCAGGCCAAAATCCGAGAGAACATTTAAATTCGTACTAAAAGGATTACATCACGGGACGGACTTTAACACCATCAAGGTAGCACTAGCTGAAAAAGGCCACGAGGTCGTAAATATTCACAATATACGACATCACACGACAAAAAAACCTCTGCCTATGTTTTATATAGACATAAAACCTAATGGAAACAATAAGGCGGTGTATGAAATCACCAAATTGGAAAATAATATTATTAAATGCGAACCACCACATATAAAAAGAATTATACCACAATGCACAAGGTGTCAAGCGCACGGGCACACAAAGACTTACTGTCGCAAATCATATAGATGCGTAAAATGTGCAGGAGAACATAAGACAGGAGATTGTACTCGTAAAGTTCGCGATGAAAAAGTGAAATGGGTCAACTGTAACGGAAATCATCCAGCGAACTACAAGGGTTGCGCAGTTCACAAGCAACTACAGCAGAAACTCTATCCTGCCTTAAGGGAAAAAAGGCATCAACAAAAACAATCCACTACTACCAATCTACCACTACCCACCAGAACAAGTCAACCAGACATAACTTATGCCCAAATAGTTGAAAATGGTTCAGCACAAAAACGAGAGACAATATCTCAATCTACTGAAACTAGCAACATCTCAAGATTAGAAAATATGATGGCCAAACTAATGGATCAAATGAGTACGATGCTTGGTCTACTCACAACCGTCGTAAGCAAACTTGCCTAATGCCTGAAACCAATAGCTACAAAATCGCCGTCTGGAATGCCAATGGGCTCCAACAACATGCCAGGGAACTAAAAATGTTCGTAATTGAACAAAATATTGACGTTATGATGGTTTCCGAAACACACTTTACAGACAAAAATTATTTGAAAGTTCCTAAATATAAGCTTTATCATACAAATCACCCTGATGATAAAGCACATGGAGGTACAGCCATAATAATTCGAGATGATATAAAGCATTTCGAAAAAGAAAAATTCCGCAAAGACTACCTGCAAGCCACCAGTATAACCATAGAGGAAGCCCATGGACCATTAACAATTTCTGCGATTTATTGCCCACCCAAACATAACAACAAGGCAGAACAATTTCAAGAATTCTTCCGTACGCTAGGTAATAGATTTATAGCAGGAGGAGATTATAATGCAAAACATTTAATGTGGGGTTCAAGAATAATAACCTCAAAAGGTAGAGAACTGCTCAAAGCCATAAGGATAGATAACTTACAACATATCTCTACTGGTGAACCAACATATTGGCCTTCAGACAGAAATAAAAAACCAGATACAATAGATTTCTGTATTACAAAAAATATTGATCCAAAAAAGTGTCAAGCAGAATCATGTTTCGACCTGTCTTCTGATCATTCACCAATAATAGTAACAATTTCTTCAAAAATTACCATCAAAGATAAACCCCCTTCTCTGTGCAATAATAGAACTAACTGGCCCTCATTTAGAGAAAACTTAGACCAAAATATCTCTCTAAACTTACCGTTACAAACTGAAATGGATATAGAAATAGCAGCAATAAATCTTACAAAAAATATACAGGAGGCAGCATATTCCGCGACTCCCAACATTGAAACATTTCCAAAAAAAAATACACATATATCATGTACAATACAGAAAAAGATAGCAGAAAAAAGAAAGTTACGACGAAATTGGCAACAGCAAAAGACTGAAGAGAATAAAAGAAAATTTAATAGGGCCATAAAAGAGCTGAGAGATCTAATCCAAATCGAACAGAACCAAGGCATTCAAGAATACCTAGAAAACTTGACATCAACTGAGGCTACAGACTATTCGTTGTGGAAAGCAACAAAAAAGCTTAGGAGATCCCAGCAGCATAACCCACCTATTAAAACAAGCGAAAATAATTGGGCGAGAAGCAATAAAGAGAAGGCCGACATTTTCTCAAAACACTTAAAAAATGTTTTTAAACCTTTCCAGTCTCAGCTACATAAAGATGACGAAAATAAAATTACTAGCTTTCTAGATTCGCCATTTCAAATGGATTTACCGCACGAGAAATTAACGGTCAAAAAAGTTAAACAAACAATAATGAGAGAGATTAATATTAAAAAAGCTCCTGGTTATGACTTAATTACTGGCAAAATTTTAAAAGAACTATCAGAAAAGGCTATAAAACTATTAACATATATATTTAATGCTATGCTACGAATTAATTACTTCCCTAGTATCTGGAAAGTAGCTAAAATATTAATGATACTTAAACCAGGAAAAATACCAGAAGATGTGACCTCCTACCGACCTATAAGTTTATTACCAATAATCTCGAAAGTTTTCGAGAAATTATACATAAAAAAACTAAACTATATAATAGAAAAAAGAAAAATTATTCCAGAACATCAGTTTGGCTTTCGCAATAAGCATGGGACTATAGAACAAGTGCATAGACTTGTAAACCAAATAAACGCTGACCTAAATGCCAAAAGATATTGTTCGGCTGCTTTCCTAGACATATCTCAGGCTTTTGACAAAGTATGGCATACGGGCTTGCAGGTTAAACTAAAGAAACTTCTCCCTCATCCGGACTATCAGCTACTAAAATCGTATCTCACTGACAGACATTTTATTGTAAATCAAGGCGATGAACATACCGAATTAAATCCCATATATTCAGGAGTTCCGCAAGGTAGTGTACTGGGTCCAGTACTGTATCTTCTGTATACGGCTGATCTGCCCACCACAAAAATAACTACTGTGGCAACATATGCAGACGATACAGCAATCTTAGCATCCCATGAAGATTCAGTCACAGAATCAATAATCCTACAAACCCACTTGGAGCAAATACAATTATGGTTGAAGACATGGCGCATTAAAGCCAATGAATCAAAATCCACGCATATAACGTTTACCCTGCGTAGAAGAACATGTCCACCAGTAAATATCAATCATCGCCAACTCCCCCAAGCAGACCATGTTAAATATCTTGGTATGCATTTAGATCGACGCCTAACCTGGAAGAAGCACATACTCTCTAAACGGAAACAACTAGGACTAAAATTATATCAAATGTATTGGCTCATTGGGCGCAAATCCAAGTTATCATTAGATAACAAGGTATTGCTGTATGAGTCTATACTCAAGCCCATTTGGACATATGGAACTCAACTATGGGGTACCGCTAGCAAATCCAATATATCCATCATTCAACGGTTCCAAAATAAGGTGTTGCGTGCCATTGTTGATGCTCCGTACTATATTTCAAATAAAGTGATACAACGCGATATTCCTCTAGAACCTATAACGAGTGTAATCCAACGTGTTTGTGTGAAGTACTTCGAAAGAGTGTCAGTGCATCCCAATGTACTCGCTAATCAGCTAAATATGCGACGTGATAGTGAAGTGCGTAGACTAAAACGTTTAACACCATCTGATCTGATTACTGGACATATGTAGAGTTTAGAATAAGCATTAGAATAAGACTAATTAATTAAGATAATATTTTATACAGAAGATTGCTTAATGAAGTGATTTTCTACATGCCATGTATATATAATATAAACAGAAGAAATACTTATTGCCAATAGGGCAGATTGTGGACTCACGAAGAGTAATAATAAAAAAAAAAAAAAAATCAACTGTAGCGCTGCGATCGCAAATTGTGATTGGCTAGTTTAAATTCCTAGTGCCGCCACTAACATGAAATGTGATTGGTCGATCAAATTGTGTGAAATCAGCATTTTCTATGGGCGTCCATTTTTATGTTTGTTGTTTGTAGGTTATGGTTTTTATTTAGGTCACGAAATTTTCGTTTTACGTTGTGCATATTTTCTGTTTTACATTAATTATTATGGAGTAATAATATAAAAATTGATGACAATGCGTCAGTGTAGTAAAAGATGTAGTGTACCAGGGTTAAATTCTACTACGGAAATTAGACATCGTTTCCCAAAGAATGTTCTCGCTCCTCTCCAAAAATGGGTTGATCAAGTAAATAGATGGATAAAACACAATGCAAATATATCAACGTCATGGTGTTTGTTATGGGCATTTTAGTGAAAAATTTAGAATTATCCTTCCTTCACGAACAGGTATTAGGGTAAATGCATATCCATCATTGGTTTTATCAGGTACATATAAAATTATCTATCTACTACACGTCTGTTTATATATTGTTTGTTTACAGAAATTCAAAGCCTTATGAAGATGTTAGTAGTAATAAAATTAAATTAATCTACCAAGTTGTTCGTATGCTGTCAGTGTGATGTCTCTACATAAAGAAGTCTTGCAAGAAGGTAACAATTAATATAACTGGATAATTAGTAGTAATAAATACTACTTTTAATTGTAAAATATCCCTAAAATATTTGCAATACTTTAACTTTTTAGAACAATCAGTGTTCAATCATTTTATAGTAGAGGAATTATATATTTAAATTTGATTGCCTTGTTAAGAAAATATTTGTTATGGTGCTATCAATAAATTTAATTGCTACTTTTAGGGGATTTATTACCTTAAAGAAATCTATTTTGTCTAAATTTACAAATAACTACATTTGTTTAACAAATCTTAACCAAGATTGCTTAAAGAAATGTGTTGGATCTATTAGAGGTCATGGAGGTAGAAACAGCATCCTTCCCCTAGTATGTTCGAGAAATTTTTAAAAGAGCTCATCACTTCAATTTTTTCACATCATTCTCCCGGAAAATTGTGAAGAAGATGAACATGTTAGATAACTTATATTCTTTTTTAACGGGAGATCTAGTACCACTTGAGATTGTTAAATCACCAGTTGAGTCTATATTTTCAGTTCCAGAGAATTTTGCTCTGAGTAAAACGAGTCTAATATTGTATTTTAGTCTTATTTCAGGCTATTTAACAAAACCTCTGAAAAAGACACAACATGCAATATTTGTCTATATTCTATATTAAGTAGTTCCACAGATTAAATACTCTAAAATCTAAATATTTTTAAAAAACACATAAATTTTTAGTGTTTCAACTGTCCAATCCATAATGATTTTCAAGACCAAATTTTAAGTTATTATGAGGTGTGATTGTATTTTTGGTTTAATGAAGTTAATGCAATATCAACAGGGAAGGATTTAAAGTTTACCTTCAATATATCAAGATAAGTTAGAACTCTAATAGATCCCATAAAAATGATGGCACTAAATATATAAGGGAAGGCGTTATAGAAGAATTATAGATATTTTAATATTGCCTAGAATAGAGTTCATAATTATTTTTTTTTGCTTTTTGTTTTTATATATTTATATTATTTACACTTATGTATATTTGTTTAGGATTTTATTTCAATAAATTAATTTTAAAATTTAAATTTGATTTTTATTTAAATACTATTGGCCAATAAATGTGACGACACAAAATAATCAGGGGAAATGGCAGACCAATCAAAGCAAAGTATTTTCCTTACAGGTTTCTACATAACTATTTTAAACTAACCAATCAAATTCGCGTTGTCAGCGCCGCCAATGATTGGACTAAGCGAAACTTTGCCCCACTACTTAGCATTGCAGTTGCACACCCCTGGCGTCATTTATAGTTGTGTAATTTGTAATTTATATGTCATAAGAAAATTATAATAACGAAAACTTATTGTCATATATTACCAATATAAAAAAAAAAACAGAAAATTATTTAAAAGATACTGAATAATACAAACGAGTCATGCAATAAATAATAAATCGATACTCATGTCATATTTTTACTTAAAGTATAGAAGGTAATAATGTATGGATTCTTCTAGATAAACTCAATTAAATTCAATTTCTTTATTGTATTTTTTATCATTTATGCAATCTTATCAAATGTCATACATTCTTTCATTTTTTTTATATGATATACATTTAAGAACATATGGCAATATAATATATAAATAACTTACTTAAATATTTCGAAATATATGGAGATAAGGTTAAAACCAGTCAAAACGCTGTATATATCCTGTTGATTTTATCACTGTATTAAAAAAATCTGAACACAATATATTAATCAAAATATTTTTCCACGATTTTCTTCCTTTTGAATATTTCCCATGGCATATAAGCACCTGGAAATGATCGATTCTTCAACAGCTAATCTGTCTGGCAGTTCTTACAGAATTTGTGCTGGGTTTTCTTCCAATAAGTCTTCCAATTCAGAGTCATCAAATTTGTTTAGTTCTCCAGACTGTCCCTTGTAATTTACATCAAAATCATCATTTTTTACTCGTAGAAACCAAAGCATACAATTAGGATACGATGGAACAGCATTAAAATAAATTTCTACAGGTCCCAGATGGTTTTCGGCAACAGATATTGTCAAATTAAACTACAAAAGCAACGAATGCATAAAAAGATACAAGAACCTAATACAAACTTTTGACAATAATCCTAGGTGAAAAAGTGTTAAACTTACTCTAGGCTATCCAAAATGACAGTGAACCCACATCATATCAATTTACGATATCAAAACGGTGCAATGTTTTCACATTTAACGTTGATATTTTCCGTGTTTTAGTTTGTTTTACCTTTGAACCATAATAACATTCTAATTCTAATGTAAATAAAATAATGAAACAAAAATAAAATATTATTTACTTCAACAGTACAGTACATCTAATGTGACCAATCTACTGTCTAAACAATCACGGTAGTTTGTAGGTCAGAGTTATTTTATTATATTTACATTCAACTCTTTTCTAAACCACCTATGGTATCCCCTGGAGGTTTAATCCACCTAATTAATTATTGTACATCTAAGTAAAGTATTTTATTTTCATTAGAGAACATATTTTCTTGTAAAATCATTTTGATATAACTGTATTCCTCTCTAGTTTATTCTGTTGCTACCTGTGTACTTTTGTTGATACATTTGCCATATAACAAAAACAGTTAGTATTCTTTCTCTCCTCGCACATTTAAACCAAATACTCACAATACATCATCATAATACCACATCCAGAAAGTTTCATGCATTCACTGTCACATTCTAAGCTACTATTCAAGTCAATAATTAATCTTTTAATTTCCAATTTAACACTAGTTCACAATTCCGCCATTTATCAATTTCTTCCTCTGTATGTGATGAAGTTCATCCAAACCGAAAGGTGTTATTGTAGATAGTCCTTTCCACATATCTACACAGTTGTTGTCTGTATATCTTT
Source organism: Rhynchophorus ferrugineus (assembly GCF_030347505.1). Taxonomy (NCBI): domain Eukaryota; kingdom Metazoa; phylum Arthropoda; class Insecta; order Coleoptera; family Curculionidae; genus Rhynchophorus; species Rhynchophorus ferrugineus. The sequence goes on along the minus strand of NW_027472581.1, from coordinate 9,664,593 downwards.
CTCGACGTGCATACTACAGTTCAATTGAAAAGTCCCCGGCCTACCATAAGCCGTATATCGATTTGTCATTTGCTTCAAACTAGGACTCAGTTTCGGCGATCACCTCTTCATTCGACAAAAATTTCTTCCCAGCGAGCACTCCTTTGAGATCTGAGAACAGAAAATAGTCGCTGGGGGCCAGATCTGGGGAATACGGTGGATGAGGAAGCAATCCGAAGCCCAATTCACGGATTTTTGCCATCGTTTTCACTGACTTGTGACACGGTGCATTATCTTGGTGAAGCAGCACTTTCTTTTCAATAACGCTATATAATAGTCGCTGTTGATCTTGTCGGTCCTTCCTTTTTCAAGGTAGTCAATGAAAAACATTCCATGCGCATCCCAAAATACAGACGCCATTGCCTTGCCAGCCGACTGTTGCGTTTTTCCACGCTTTGGAGCGGGTTAATGGTGTGCAGTCCACTCGGACGACTGCCGATTGGACTTCGAAGTGAAATGATCGAGCCATGTTTCATCCATTGTTTCATATCGAAGCAAAAACTCGGGTTTATTACGCTGCTCAAACACTGCTCCGAATCATCAACTCGTCGTTGTTTTTGGTCAAAAGTGAGCTCACGCGACACCCACTTTGCACAGAGCTCATACGCAAATATTCGTGAATAATATGATGTACACGTTCAGTTGATATCTTTAGAGTGTCTGCTTTTCAATCAATTTCAATTTACGGTAATTCAAAATCATTTTGTCGATTTTTTTAATGTTTTCGTCGGTAATAACCTCTTTTGGGCGTCCACTGCGTTCCCCGTCTTCGGTGCTCATTTCACTACGTCTAAATTTAGCATACCAATCCTTGATGGTTGATTTTTCTGGGGTATTATCCGGAAACTCAACAACACGCGAAATTCCTTTTTTCTCACAATAACAAAAGTCGCTTCACTCAAAATGCTATAATTCACAAACTAATGATCCTACAGTTATCAAATTTATACACGCATCTTTTGAGGGTTATGGCTAACTAACAAACATATGGATTTAATTCTAGAATCGCCATCTACGTGTCAGGCCGGGGACTTTTGACTTGTTATATGATGACATTTGTCAGTCTTGTTACGTAACAATCACAACTCGTTTTCGTCCAAGAACTAATGGCCCGATAGCCAACAACATCTCCACAAACTCATATTTGCATAATCAACATCTGCAGGTTTGGACGTGTTTATTATTTTTAGAGACTTTTATTTTGATCGTGTATTTAATAAATTTTTAATGAATATAAGACGTGTATCGCATTCCAACGACAATCTAATAACTCATAACATATATATAAAAGCCTACATTAGAGAACCATGCTTTGTAGGCAGGTCACACCCCTCTAGACAACAACAATGTCATAATCAATGATTGTTTGTTGCAATTATTTCCTTTAGAGATACATTTACGACTTCCTATAACGGTTAAATAGAAAATTATAGTATATGATCCGCAGTAGACCATAATAACGTTTGATAATGTCGCTTGAAACTAGTTTCCAATTTATAAACACCGATATTTTTCAATGTGTGTATGTCGCGGGTATGTTTATTGTTGTAGGATATCAATATTTAATCAATATTTGTTTCTATATTGTGACAGTAATACTAGATATTACAACGCAATTGAATAGAGAATATACCACTTAGCCAAATTGTTAGGTCTACAAATCATTTTTAAAAATTCCACATTTTTTAAAAGAAATACGTCGTTATATATTTTTTACAAGCGTGTTTAACATATTTGACAGATGCGGCAATATATTTTCACATTTAATTTATATCAGCAATCACCATTCAATAAAAAAAGAAGTTATGATTGTCGTATGTCAAACCTCATAACGTAAGATCAAGGATATTTTAATTAATTACATCTTACATTAGATTTGTTCAGTACAACCTTAATTTACATATTAATTTATGAAAATACCGAATTAAATCACATATATTCAGTAGTTCCGCAAGGTCTAGTACTGTATCTTCTGTATACGGCCGATCCGCCCACCACAAAAATAACTACTATGGCAACATACGCAGACGGCACAGCAATCTTAGCATCCCATGAAGATGCAGTCACAGCTTCAATAAACCTACAAACCAACCTGGAGTAAATACAATTATGGTTGAAGACATAGCGTATTAAAGCCAATGAAACAAAATCCACGCGTGTAACGTTTACCCTGCGTAGAAGAACATGTCCACCAGTGAATATTAATCATCGTCAACTCCCCCAAGCAGAGCATGTTAAATATCTTGGTATGCACTTAGATCGACGCCTAACCTAGAAGAAGCACATACTCTCTAAACGAAAAGAACTTGGACTTAAATTATATTAAATGTATTGGCTCATCGGGCGCAAATCCAAGTTATCATTAGATAACAAGCTATTGCTATATGAGTCTATACTCATAAGCCTATTTGGTCATATGGAATTCAACTATGGGGTATTGCCAACAAATCTAATATATCCATTATTCAACGGTTCCAAAATAAAGTGTTGCATGCCATTGTTGATGCTCCGTACTATATTTCAAATAAGATGATACAAGAATTATATATATTAATATTCCTCTAGAACCTATAACGAGTGTAAATCAACGTGTTTGTGTGAAATGCTTCGAAAGAGTGTCAGTGCATACTTTAGAATAAGACTAATTAATTAAGATAATATTTTATATAGAAGATTGCTTAATGAAGTTATTTTGTACATGCCATGTATATATAATATAGACATAAGGCAATCTTATTTCATGTTTTAACACGAAATCTTGGATCACTTCGTAAATTCATTTAATTTCAGTCATCGGGTAGATCTTTGTTGATTACCTAGCGATAAGTATTGCTATTTAGTCGCAGAACTTGGTTCTGACAGCATTGGATTACTAGTTGGTTTGATGCTTAAGTTCCTATATTTGCACTTTGTAGGTCTTAAATGACTTTATGATTGACTGGTAAGGAAATTTATTTAAATTAATGAGATTTCAGTATTATTATTGAGTAAATATTATTAGATCGAACCTTTAGCGACTTTTTTAGTTTGAAAAGATTAACAGCTGAACATGAAGTATATAGTGAAGTTGAATTTAATAATAAATGTTATGGTTACAAGTTTCGGAAGAACAATACTTTTAAAACTGAAGATAATTCTTGATTTTGAAATCATTGGGAAGCAATAACATTTAGTGCAGATTCAACAAACAATTTTACATAATTTAAAATTATTGAGAATTATTTCGAACCAAAGAAATTTAGTTCCATATGAACTGAAGGCAAAAACCTGAGCACCATCTTTTTTTATATCATGTAAAATGTCAATCAGGGCGTTAACATTTTTTGACTAGATTTTACTACTTTTATCTATTTGAAAAAGTGGACAATTTAATATATTTATCCATTATTTCCTACAGAAATAATATTTTATTAAGAAACAGTAGATACATTACGATATAATGGAATGGTTTTTCAAAATTAGTCATGTCATCATCTCAATTCTGACCGTTTCAGGCAAGTAGCTTCATGTAAGTAACGCATAACTCTTAAATATTATTTATCATTAAAAGCTTGGCCTGGTGGAATAAACTCATAATAGACATCACCATTTTTACGTCAAAGCAATAATTTAAAAATATACCATTTTTATATTTCTGTTTTTAATAAAAATAAAAACTAACTAGAATAATATTGATAAGCATCAAAAGCTACTTTCTAAAAATCTATAAAATATATTTAACGGAAAAACTATAAAATCAACCGATTTTTTGGTGTCTTGACACATTCACAATCACAATCACTAAAAGGTCAAAGACTCTCGAAGGTCCCGCATTATCTTATTGTTTAGTTCGTGGTTTCCATATTTTATTACTACTAATGACAATAACGTTTTTTATTGGCTTATATAATCGACGATATTTTTCAAACGAACTTCTTAATTTACAGTTTCGGGACATCGTTTTTGATACGAGACGGACGCGCACTTGCTTTCAAGTGGCACTAAACAGAAGTGAAATTCACTTTTATTAATTAAGATGCAAAATCACTTTTGAGACAATTATAATTACGGCATTTACATCGACTTTCACCGCATTAACTTAAGCGCATTATTGTAAAGTGATTATAAAACTTGTATATGGTATAAGGTCCATAAAGATATAAAAAGAAACTTTTAACATTTTTCATCGGCTTATTTTTCTTGTTGGAGCACCTTTTTACTAATACGAGGGTTACTATTTATATTTATGGCTCTGGCAACATCAGATGTTGTCATTGGGAAAGTAATATTCTTGAACATAACCTCCTTTTTATGTGTTTACAATAGTTTGATAAATTTAAATATCTCAACAGACAAATGTGAAGACAAATATTATACAGGGAATGAGTGTTTCAAAGTACTTTTTAATGAATTACATCTTAAATTATACATCTATAAATTATATTAAAAAAACCTGGTGCTGTTAAAACCGGAGATCTGCTGGGCATACTAAATCGCCACTTCGCAAAATTAGTCTTCGTGGAAAAACGTCATTAAATAATTGAATTATTGAACGAGCTGTGTGTACTGTGACCCCATCTTGCTGAAACTATATGTCCTCTAGTCCTAGCTTTTCCATTTCAGGCATAAGAAAATTTTTAGTCACGTATTGGTACCGTTTAGCAGTAACAGTAACTGTGTAACACCTTGGTCATTTTCAAAAAAACAGGGGCTAATGAGGCTATTTCCAGCATGAATACCACACCATACAGTTGTTTTTAGTGCATACAATGATGCAATGTGCAATTTCATGAATTAATTGAGGTTTCTGTGTACCCCAAAACCGACTGTTCTGTTTATTGGCGTGGCAACTGAGAAGAAAATGTCACTATTTCTGCTCGTTCTTGTGGCGTATATTTATCCATAATAAAATTTGGAAGTCTACACAACACAATAGTTAAAACGAAACTGAGCTAAACGTCACAAAATAGTAGCGGGACGTTTGCCACACCTGTTATAATCTTAAATTATAAATTAATTTATTACTGCCATTCTGTTGTGATTAATACATCAATATGTATTTCCCAAATTATAATAAAACTAACGAATATAAAATAAAATAAAACACTACTTCAGCTAAAATTAAGAGTAACACTTAGACACTATTAAAGCTCGTGTGTTCCTTGCTCCGCTTCAACCTTCTATTTCTCTACCGATAGTTCAGTAGCTGTATTGTTTCCACCTTGCAGTGAACTAACAACATTATTTCATGTTTTAAGGTGAAATCTTGGATAACTTAGTAAATCCATATTATATCGAGATCACAACGCAGCTCTTCGTTGGTTCCATAAAGATAAGCATTCGTAATTAATCGTCTTCTAATCGATAATTAATCGTAATTATCTGCCGAACTTTGTTTCGTCAGCGTTGGATTACTAGTTGATGTTCTAGTACAACCCCATAAATGCACCCCAGAGGCCCCAATTGGCTTTATGATCGACTGATATATCAATCTTTTGATTTTAGGTCAAGTTAAGAATATATTTCGACTAACCAGTACAATTTGTTTGCTTGATTTTGAGCCTGAACTGCTTTGCTTTTTATCTAACATGATCTTTCCAATTTAACCTACCATTAAGATGGATGCCGAGGTATTTAGCTGTTTCTGCTTGAGGAATCGGGCCTTCAACAATCCTCAACACAAAATTAACATGAACAGATTTGATCAAAGCAAATGGCTATCTGTTTCTCCAGCTTTAGGGGTGACATATTAACAAGGGCCTTAAAATAACATAGAACGATCAATTCTGAATGATATACCACAATTTGTTTGTCAATATTCCGTTACAATAATGCATACCGATATGCAAGATATCGAATTAATAGGTCATTCGTCGTGCAATCCTGATTTGCCACTTATTGACTACTTTTTATTCCTGTACATTAAAATCAACTTACGTGTCAATGACTTATTAAACCCTAACAAGCGATTGATGCATTTAAGACGCATAGTTTGGGTCCAAACGTTTCCATTTGTTGGAAAATTGGTCCCATAATTTAATGATTCCATCACCAATCTTTGTTAATTTTATTATTACACCTGAAATATGAGTAGCAAGCCCCGTATAATATGAGGTATGAGTGAAAAATGTTATGCAGGAGTCACAAGACGCAGTTAAAGAACAAATTTAGTGAAACAATGGCAGATTACAATGACGTGAATATATATTTAGAAAGACATGTTAACTAATACTTAATACTTTTGAATGGAAGAAGCAGAAATCTGGTTTTGGTTGGGAAGTAGATATTCTCTTTGGACGCTATCTATAGGTTGATGATAATGATAATGATGAAATTCCCATTGATAAATGTCACTAAAAACTCCAAAGGTTGGCATAACTTGGACTAAAATCGATATATATATATATATATATATATATATATATATATATATATATATATATATATATATATATATATATATATATATATATGATTTCCGTTTTTGTGAAATCTAGTAAAAACTGTGCTTGATTATTGTATAACAAGATACCTTTTACCTCATTCATCAATTTTAGTTTTTAGTGAAGTAATAAATTTGCTGCATGGTAAAAAGGCTCTAACCACTGCCAGTAAATCAACTGATATTACTTACTCTTTTCTAAGGGATTTTCAGACTTAATATACGTCAGACCTTCAATGATAATATCATCAATACACTAATTAATTTCATTTTTATTAATTAAAACATTTGCATTTATTTCGGCTTTCTTCAGCAGAATTTATGTGTAACCCTTTTTAAAGCCAAGTTTCAAGTCCCTCTTGTTGGACAAATATTGTCCATCAATTATCTTTACAGCTGACAATTACACAATACGCCAAAAAAATTCAGATCGTGGCATTTCTGAAGTAATACAACGCCAAAGATGACTTTATTGGAAGTGATAGTCATGAATAACATGAAATGAATATGAGTATCATCGATTACCGTCAAGACGACAAGACAATTTATTGTGAAAACATTGTCAACTTACTGGATATTCTATCAGACCTATAAAGATTTATTATATCATGGCCTAACAGATGGTGTTACTGTCTATTAAGTCGCATCCGGTACATTTGTAACCAACATCATGTTAAAGTCTCACTGGCAGGTTTCACTTTTCAGCATCTAGTGTGAACTAATTTTTTTCAGTGCGTTGAAAATGTCTAAATTTGTACCGAGTAAATCGCATTTGCGGAAAGTTTTACTTTTTATATCAATTTGAAGAAAAAATAGGTTAAAGCTAATGGAATACGGGTTTCGACGTTTTAAAAGTGGTGATTTTGATTATTAAATGTGAAGGCTAACAAATTTATAATGTGAAATAATCCAAAACCTTAAATATTTTGAACCGTATGAATAGAAGCCAAGGGACACTGAAAGACGTTTGGACTCGTATTGTTATTAATGATGGATCCATTCCATAATCCAACGTGAAGAAATTGAATATCCATGCCTGCAAACTAATGCTCGATATTTCGTGGGGATAAGCTTGGTGTGGTACGGAGGTCACTATTTATATTTCGGGAATTGGCAACACTGTTGTCATTAGAGTCCATCTGATAGTTTGACCATCGTAAAGTTTGACATTTTTGACGATATACTCAGAACATTTTGTCGCGCGGACGCTATTTTTTATTTTATATTTAGTTGAAAATTTCGTCTCGGCAAAAAATGGAACTGAATCGTAAACATTTTCGTGTGATGATTTCTTACGATTTTCGACGTGAATTATCACAGCAAGAGTGCATCGATCAAAAACCAGCGTGTAATCAGATGATTTAGTGAATCGTGGCCGTACTTCGCTGTCCGACGAGGTTTCGTGAAGGTCATCCAAAATCGGCTGTTGTGCCAGAAAACATCGATGCTGTGTGCGAAATGATTAAGCAAGATCGTCATGTCACCTATCGTGAAATTGAGACATCCCTGAAAGTTATGTTCTCGTTGGATCCCACAAAATTTGACAATCGCTCAAAAAAAGGCTCGTGTCGATTTATGCTAAGAAATTCAATCATGGTGCTTCGAAAGACGTTTATAAAATCATGATAGATGACGAATCATCATGGATATACTCGTATGAGCCCGAAAGTAAGCAGCAGTCGACTGTATGGGTGTTCCAAGATGAACCAAATCCAACAAAAGTCGTTCGCGCACGAAAAATTTCAAAGAAAGTGGTGACCTGTTTTTTCGGGAAAGCTGGTCATATTGCAACAGTGCCTCTACAGGATCGTAAAACTGTAAATTATTATTGGTACACAACCATTTGTTTGTCAGAAGTCTTCGGTGAAATAAGGGAAACAAACAGGGACGCCGGATTGTTCTTCATCATGACAATGCGAGCTCTCACATATCGCGTCAAACAAGAGACTATTTGAGCACTCAAAATCGAATTGATGGATCATCCGCCGTACAGTCCTGATTTGGCACCCAATGACTATTTTTTGTTCTCATCCGTGAAGAATAAACTGCGTGGTCAACTATTTTCATCGCCCGAAGAAGCTATTAAAGCGTTCAAAAATCATGTTTTGAAGATACCTCATTCGGAATGGAATAAATGCTTTGAAAATTGGTTTAGACGTATGCAAAAGTGTATCGATCATCGTGGCGAGTACTTTGAAAAACAATAAAAATATATTCACAGCTTAACTATTTGTTTTTTTTTCCTATTCCCGAAATATAAAAAGTGAACGTCGTATACTGGGAGCTAACCTAATAAAACCATCAGTGAGAATATGCTATGGACTACAATTGATCATTGTCTCAATTAAAATACTTATATATCTAATAAAGAGCTGCAAGTATTCCAAATATGATGTTGAGGATAATTATGAATGCCACTTGACATGTCAGAAACAACCAAATATATCGACAAATGGACATTGGCCTCTAAATTGACAAATACAATCACCGAATATTTCAAAAAAAGAATTTTCCACATCGAAAACAAATTAATTCGATTAATTCCAACTGTGCCACTGTAATTATCTTACACAATGTGCAACAGTATATCAATTTGTAAATAAGGAAGCTCTTCATACTATTCTCAGACAAAAAAAACAGACCTACTGAAAATATGCTGATATACTTGAGCTTAAAAACTAGACGAAATGTTACGAATACAATGGATTATTGCCCTAAAAGGAGGAATTGTCACAGTAGCAGACCTCCAACCAGATGACCTATATCATATATCAAATAATTGAGCGAGTGGAACGAACGTTGATAATTATTTCGTCCTTGAGAAATAGAACAGGTAAAATTGGTAAAAATTATTAGGTGCCACAAGGGTTACTGTGGTTCGGGTGGTCTAAATAATTCAACAATTTAGAAATTAACCTATTAAAACCGTGAAATCGTAACCATTCACAATATTCCTCTTTGTTAACACAATATTGATATTCATCCGAAACAGAACTTAAAAAAAATACAAAGTAGGCGTTTATTTAATGGCGTTAATAATAACGCCATGAAAAAAATAGACCGTAAATGTCAGACAACACAGACCACCCTTAAGATAGTTCTGTTAAGTTGTTAGTAACGGCGGGGGTTAAAACACTCCGAAAAGTTTAAGAATGTGCCGACATGTGAGTCATAATTTTAAGAAATGGCTTTAGAATGGGAGAAAAACGCTGAGTGTTGTTTGGAGAATTACCATGAATATTACTCAGATGACAGTTTCAAGTAAATGACCATATAGTAATTATATATTCATTCGTTAAGTCGCAATAACAACTATCAATAACAGATTAACAGATATGAAAATTTTGACATTAGGAAATAATAACGTCAACTTAAATAATATGCGTTGATATTAGTTTTGTATCATTAATTTTAATTATATTAGAATTATTTAAAGAGATTTCAATCCGATTTAATTAGAGAACCATAAAATCCAGTAAAATAAAATCAACAATTTTATCAGTTATGAATTACAATAGGCCAATATATTTAACATTTTTTATATATAAAAAAATCACAAATGAAATAATTATTTCAAATTAAAAAACGTGTCTCCGTTGATGGTGACAGTTCACTAATTAAGTCCATAGAGTAATAGAGATGCAGCTCAATAGGGGACTCTGGCGCGAAGTTTTGTTTTGCCCAACATCCAGAGGGCGCCATAATGGGCCATTCAAATAATTTGATTGGCCAGTTTAAATCCCCAATATAGGCACCTGCAAGAAAAATATATTACTGTAAAGACATTTGATTGGCTCATTCGTAATGTCAGGCACGTGACAGACTTGACGTCATGTTTAATTGTCCAATGAAATTTAAATAACAAAAACAATTTTTTTCTGAAATAAATTTATTAAATAAAATTCAATTAAATATAAATATAATCTATAACAATAAATATAAATATATAATGTAAATTTATGTACAAAATGTACATAAGTGTATGTACACAAGTGTAGAGTAGATAAAACATTGGCCCCAGTACATTTATTTGTGGTACACCTGCTGTAGCTTCTTTTATTGTAGAGTAAGCTTCTTCTTGTTTGACTCAAACATTCTGGTTGTAATGTACGATTTTAATAGTTCGGTGGGTTGTTTTGGTAACATTTTCTGTAGTTTATGAACAAGGCCTTCATGCCAAAACTTATCGAAGGCTTCTGCTACATCTAAGAATATAGCTGAGCATACTTTTTTAATTTCGTAAGCTTTTTCAATAACATCTATTATTCTGGCGTCCATTGTTGAATGCTTGTTAATAAACCCAAACTGGTGTGTTTGTGTTAGGTTTTTTCTCTCTATAATAATTATGTATAACAAAAAAACCTCTAGAATGTATTTTTCCATTCAATATTAACTAACGTTAAAAACAATTAAAACCATCCTATATAACATTAGTAATAATTTATTATTATTTATACTCATTTATCTCAAGAGCAAATAACAATAAAATTTTAATATATTGTAGGAACAATGTATTATATAACGCACTAATTTAAGTAATTTCAACATTAGACATACGTAGTTAAACCGTTAATAAATATAATAAGACGGTTTATTGACATTTCGAAATAAAAAAGTAAAATATTACAAACGTATTAACTCCAATTAAAAATTCACTGGAATAATTATTACTTCTTATAGTATATATATAAAAAAAACCTTGAATAACGTTCTGAGATGTATTTGCACTTCAAATTTAATATAATATAATGTTTTTAATTCATTTAATAAATAAAATATATGGGATTGAACGATTGGAATCGGAGAGGTACCTAATTTTTTACCTGTGAATAGTTCAGACCCTTACACATTTCTATTATCATTAATTGAACTACAAACTAAAGCTTGTTATAGACGTAACCTAATACTTTTTAAAAAATAATGCCTTATTTTTATTTCACAGGTTTTTTGCTAGTGTCAACTTTGGAAGAAAAAATTCTAAAATACACATTTGAAAAAGACAAATAAAGACAGACAAAGAAAAATAAAGTTAGGTACCAAAATGATAAATTATTATTCCTTCCTGTTTTATATTGTTTAAATGTATTGATTGAAGACTAAAAAATCTTAAAATTTGGACGTAGTTCATGTTCTTCATGCGTTCACATTCTATTAGCACTAGGTTTTTATGTATAATTAATTTTATTTAGTTTTGTTCTTTTTTTATTCTCTAATAGTCTTCTTATTAACAACTCATTAGCAGAGTATTAATTTTTATTCAATATGAAGTAGCATATGTCTCAGGAATCAATTTAAATTGTTAAAAATTAATTTGACGATCTAATATTTTTTAATAAACTGGGAATTAAAAGATTTTGTCTATATTTACTCTATAGCCTCAAACCAAGAGTACTATTTTATATTTTTTATTGCAAAAAGCAATCTCATCCATGTTTCTAAGAAGACAGCGTTTCAGGATTATTTCGGAACAGAAGTCGCAAGGAGCAATGTCCGGCGAATATAGAGGCTAATAACAGTACTATTTACAGTACCAAATATTTAGGAACAAAAATTCTTATTCCATTTTTCCATTCTTATTCATTCTTTTTCATTCTTAACCATATCATTTTTATTCTGTTTTCCTCTTGTTTATTCAATTCTTTTTCAATTTACATCAAATTTTTATTATACGTTATTTCTGATTCTGTGTTTCGGATTCGTTGTGCTTCGGCAGTAGATTTTTTTCAAATCAAACAACAAAGTAATGAATATCGAACATTCCAAGATTAGCGTCCGCATATACTAAGTAACTCGATAATACTAATTGAAAAAATATTATTTTATATAGAAAAATGTCAAAACCAACAAATTTAACAATTAGGTTAGTTTGTTTATAGACACTTATATAGACAATTTGTATATAGACACAAAAGTCTAATTCTAGTAAGGCCTGGTTGAGTGATGTTGCCTGTTTTTGTAAATTATACGTATATCAGAAGAATATAAAATAAAATAAATTATCTTGAATTTACAAATTAGCATAACATTTCTAATGAAACTCAAGATTTTTTGGTACAATTTTTACCTGAAATAATTTTGAAAGAAAAAAACTGAAAATAAAACAATATGTAAGATAACAAATATAATTTATTGATCAGTATATAAACATTACAATAAGAAACCAAAGTTATAGTTATATTAGCAAATTTACTAAATTGTTAGTAGCGTTGGGAACTATCGACTGTTTAGTAATTGACTACTTTTGACTATCTACTGTTTCAGTCGCTATTTTTGGTTGCGCTGGTTTTACTGCTTTTTACCAGTAACTGTTTCAGTCAACTGTTTTCAGTCCGACTGATTTTCTCACTACTTACTATCGTCTGTTTCAGTCGTGTACTTGTAGTTACTATTTTTGTGTTCTACTAGTTTCATTCAACTGATTTTTAACATTCTGGCTTTGTCGTCCTAGCCGTGACCTTGACAAAAATGTACCCATTTTATGCTTACATTGATTTATATATAATATATATAGTTTTATGATTTTTTTGGTAGTTTAATTGTAAATAAAAATATATTGTATGTTAATATGGCAGCATTTTGGAACGATATTTTTCAAGATTGTGAATGTAAAAGGGTAAAAAGATTAAAATTGTGAATGGCAAATAGTAAAATACTTTTGACTATTTTTATGGCAATAATAGGTAATATTTCGATTACTCTCTCAATTTTTGTTAAAAAATATTTCCCTTATATATTAAATAAAGCATTTGCTTTATTTAAAAAAGCTCTAATAGTTATTGTGCAATCATTTTTAACAGTCATGATTTTTTTTCTTCTATGATTAGGTATATATTTCATTTTTATTTAGTATTTATGTTTATTGTACATCTTTAGTTTTTAGGTTTTGTTTAAGTTCTATTGCATTGTCTATATTTATTATAGTATATTATTTAAAACTAGCAATTAACATACGATAAAACATTTGTGGGGTATTATTCCATTTCATAGATCAATTCCATTCCTTTTTACAGATCCATAGAAGATTCAAATATAATAGTAATTATACTTCGTTTAAAATGAATTTATTAATTGCATGTTAATTATACTTTTCGTTTAATTTTTAGTATTAGTACGTGAAGGAATATGTACATCTCCATCTCGCTTATACTACCGTTGGAAGATATAAATAAACATATAAAATAAACTGCTCCAAGCAATTATCTCTATCATTTCCTCTCTCACAATTTATACAGGAAAGGGTTCGTACATCTTCGTCTAACAGCACGAATTGAAAAAAACAGTCGAACCGTGCATTTGAGTCGCTAGTTTTTTAACTATCGACTGTTTCGACTGTTTGGCGACTATCGACTATCTTTCACGGTCTTAAAAAAATACCTTCATTGTTTTCTCATTCAATCTCTTCGATATGAAAAACAGCATGCAAAACCCCTATGTCAATTCATTCAATAAATGCAAGGAATGCAATTTAAATTAATAAACACTAATCCTGTCTCTATCTCCTATGCCTCATCTTTTGATACACTTTTATAAATTCCTGATAGCACTTAAATTTAGACGTAGTAATATTTCATCAAAACAGGAACTTTAAAATTTTTCGAGCAAGCGAAACCTCAGTTTTTCTCGTTCAATTTTACTACTATTGGACTATATGATCAATGAGCTGTAATTTTGATGAGATGTGCTCACATAAAGGATATCGAGTCGTATTTATCTGTAGTTTTACTTCAATCTGAACTTTGAATCCAATTTGCGAATTAAAATAAATAAATGGATTCGCACCTGGATTGAATGTCCTCATATGTATGCTCTGTATTACTGCCTACCATTTATAATTGAAATATGAGCAATACAAGAACAACAAAATTCGTTACAAAACAGAGCTCCCACCAGTACCAGGATGAAACCCAAAATGGCTATCGTAGTTCTTTGGATTCTACCTCTCGATTGTTTATAAATAGCAACGTCGCTAACTCTGACGGAAACTAGCGAAGTTTATCGAATACCGAATATAATTCACTTATAAATGGCATCGTGGTAAATTAATAAGACCGTATAGATATTGCCACTACTAGTATTTTCACTAATAAATATCGCTGGCCAAAATACGTGCAACGACCTAGCACTTCAGCAAAACACAATTAAAAACATGGATAACTGTTCGACCTGTGTAAATTTTCTTTCATTCTACCCAAAATATTTAACAATTCTGCTTATATAAAAATCTTAATTTAATCCAACAAAAAAACAGACGTACTTTATTAGCATAAAAAACGAACAACATAACCACTAATTAATTTATTTTAAATTCAAAAATGGAACAAAACATATCAAAATACAGAATAAATCATACGGTTTGTGTATTACCTACGAATTACCGCCAGTTCAATCCATTCGCCATCTGTTTACTCCTCATTTTCCTTTGTGTAAAGACAAGCGAACGGTACGCCGGTGTCCGCTATCGAAAGGATACCATTCTGGTTTGTGTTACACGAGTCCGGACAGGAGAAAACATGAAATAAAAGCGTTCGTACCTGTTTGCAATTAAGCGTTTCGACATATCGAACAAAAGATTTTTATGAATACGTCAGTCCCAAAGGCTACTCCGATACCCCAATATTTAGTTTTCGAATAAATGCAATTGTGATTGAAAGTTATTGAGAAAAATATATTTTATAACCATATAAAAATATAAAATAGACATCTTCCATAAAATAAACAATAATAATGTGCGTACCTATTTGTATTTATAACGTTTCACCTGTCAATGGGTCTGTCGAAAGGCTACTTGGATAGGCGAATATTTAATTTTTATTACTAAGGGAAATATATTTGATATCCAAAATAATGTGTTTTTCTTGAAACTTGCCACATAAAATTTTTATTGACATTCTAAATAATCTCATAGATTTATATAGTCAATTCAAAATTCAATGGCAGTGACACGGGAAACGTCGCAATGTTGCCGCAGCTACTCGGAGTTTTAGTACATTTAGGCATATAACAAAATTTCAATATAAATAAAATAATTGAACAAATATTCTATTAAATATAATTTATTTTAACATTATAGTACATCAAATGCATTTATTATCGAAGAATTTAAAACTACAATTAATTTTACAGCCACAATAATTTATAGGTTAGAATTGTTTTATTATATATACTTTGAGCTTTTTTCCACACTAGTACCGGTAGGGTTCTAAACGCGTTTTTGTATGTAGTGGTATCCCCCCAAGGCCTAATCCTAATTAACAATTGTATATCTGAGTAATGTATTTTACTTTCATTAGAGAGCATATTTATGTTTTACGCCTAGTTCTTTTTTCTTTCGACATATATATTATATATATATATATATATATATATATGTATATATATAAGTATATATATGTATATGTATATGGTTAAATCTGTTCCCAGAAACCATAAAATCATCAAATGTTAGATAAACGTTGCAGGGTGTTTAAACAAATATTTTAAGTTTCATTTCGCGTAATTTTGGCATCGAAACTAACTATCGGGATTTTCGTACCGAAAGAGCATTTATTTATTAAAACAAGCATACTTTGAAATATTTTTTAATAACGTACTTAAACTTAAAAACCGTGGATTATTTTTTCACTCGCTTAACATCGTTTTAACCGGAGAATCCTAACCGGTATTCGGTAAACTTCGGTAGTTTCCGCCTGATTTTGCGATGTTGCAATTTACAAACAATCGAGAGGTAGAATCCGACGAACCAAAACAGCCATTTTGGATTTAACCCTGGTACTAGTGGGTGTTCTTTTTTGTGAGGTTAAGAATTTTGTTGTTTATAGATTATTTGTTCTTATACTGTTCATAATTTGATTATAATTGGTAGTCAGTAATGGATAAATCATCGATTTGGGAATATTATCAAAAAAAACATTCTATACAGTTGCGTATACATTCAATTTTTACTTTATTTTCGCAAAATTTATTCATTTATATATCAAATTCATTATATATTTATATCTCATCAAAATTACAGCTCGTTGGTCATCCACAGCATTAAAATTGAGAAAAACCAAGAAAAAAGAAACATTGAAGTTTGACTCGCTTGAACATTTTTAAGGTTGGGGTTTCCTATTTTGGTAAAAATGTTACTACTTAAATTTGAGGGTAATTGAACACGAATTCAAAAGATCATATCAAATAGTGAAAGGTGAGAATTACTAAAATTAGATAAAAATATGATTGCAGTAAAACTAGCTGGTAAAATTTCAATGGATTGGTTGAAACCCAAGCTATCTAAGCAGTGGCAATACTAGATTTATTGACTCATAGACATAGATGATTCAGCAGCAAACTTAGTTAAATTTGAACTTGCGGTTTAAGCGAGATTTTAGGTTAATTTGTGAATTTCAGAATATATATTATACTCTTCAACTGTACGAACAGTTTGCAAAAGCTATAATTTCGGTTTGTTATTGTGGTGTTTATATATTGATAAATAATTTCATGTTGTTTTACTTTCTCATTTTAAAAAATTGTTTTAAAAAGAAAGCTGTTTATAAAAGATTCTCCATATAACATTTTTCATATTATACGGGGCAAAAAATATACCAAAACATTTTAACTTGGGTCTTAACAAAAAAAAATTAGGTTACCTTGTTCAAGATACTTTATTCTCTTTATATTATATTCTTCAAATATACGTATATTTTTCAACAACTGGCAACGTTGCAAATTCAAGTCGTCGTGCTCATGCCAGGATTCTCCAGAACTGGACTCTTATGTTGTATACTACTTAATATATTTTAAAATAACTAAGGACATAACCTGGAAAAAGCAAAAAAACATAAATTTCATTAAAAAAGTGATAATAAAACAGTTTTTTCAGAACAATTTATTTTATCTCATCTTGTATATTGTGCCTTCTGTGGGTTAAATGACCCCAGAAAGGGCACTGGAGCTGAGCATTGCTTTGTACTAAAAATGGAAAACCCATATCATATTTTAATTGTTGAAAAATATTTTTATTAAATCAAAGATATCGAATACATTTCTATGTTTTTATATTACCTCTATTAGGGTAATATCTAAAACTAGTAATCTATCCACACATATAGAAGAAAATAGCGGCCACACGCTTTGAACGCTTCTCAGTAGCACAAAGACCCAACGATGCTATTTAAAAGGTAATATAGTAAGACCATACCAAGCGATGCACTAAAAAATTTACCTAAATAAATATAATACAAATTTATATTTACTATAAATTTTAACTTTTATTTATAATGCGATAATATTTTTTATGAATTTTATCAGAGGACAAACATACAGTACAACGTGACCTATTGTCGATATATTTAACGCCGTCTGGTGAATCATATCATGTATCATCATATCTACTGTATATATCTGAATATCATTCATCATTTCCTGTGATCAACTTTCATAATAAAATAAGTAAATATTGTATACAAAATTATTATTGTTGCAAAATTACTCAAGCATGTAAACAATAAACTGAAAAATACAGTTTATCTAATTTTGTTATAAAAATGAAAATATTACCTTGAATTTCCTAGATAAATATTTTACCGCATTACTTTGTAAATAAATATATATTTTAAAACAGAAATGGAAGAAAATATGTCTACGAACTAAAAGGTTACAATTAATTTCGACCCCTTTCCAAACCACTGTCCGCATACTTCTTTGTATACATAAAAATCCCATATGTTTATGCCTTCTTCCATGACGGCTTTGAAGGTTACGAAAAACCGTTACGTTTCACACCGCAAACTTAATTAACAACTTAAATGTCTTGCACGGGTTCGAATCTTTGATAATGTAGGAAATTTAGTCGGAAATAACCATAATAATGATGCGCCAGTAATTGCAGTTTATTGAGAGAATATTGCGAAGATTTACTTTTAATTATTACTCATCAACCATCATAAATATCAACTACGGTTGTAATTGTTTTGTTTATACACTGACACTAGAAATATCAGTAATATTAATCGGAAATATATTTCTAATTTACAAATAAATTATAAACTGACATAACAAGGAAAAATATCCCGGTTTTTATTCCAAATCTACAAATTTCTAATAAATTTATTATCGCAGATTATCATAATTTTACTCACTAAAAATGTAGTATAAATAAATTTGTATCCACCGGTCTTGATGGTATCATATTTTAAACAATACTGTATATATAATAATCATTCATTAAATTTTATATTATTACAAAATTAAAATATTTCTTTCAAGAAAATTCATATACTTCACAATATATTATTCTAAATAAGGCTAATTCTATTTAGTCATAGGGATTAATCTTAATTTTATTATACCTGATAACTGAGATAATATAAATAAAAATTTTTCTAAGTTTTCTAAAATATATTAATATACGGTTATCCATAATTTAGATCGTTCAGATTTCAAAACTCCAATTATATACGTCTGACAGTCCCGTTATTAATTATTCAAAAAAATTTCTAAATATTACTGCCTTTTATATTAGTATAAAACTAAAATATTTCTTTTTAAAAAATTCATATACGTCTCAATATATGTATCTCAGTCGATATATATAAATTGTGCTATAAAAATGTATAACATTATTCTAAATAAGGCTTAAGGATTTAATCTTTTGAATTTATTACATCTGATAACTAAAATAATATAAATAAAATTATGGAATTACCAAATTTTCTTTCCAAATTACCACCAAGTTTTCCAAAATAAATTTACGTCCAGCCATCTATAATTTGGACCATTCAAATTACAAAAGTCAATTTATATGTGTGACAGTGGCACGCTACTGTTTTCTGGAGATGCGTTAATGTTTTGACAGCCTTGCACTCCAGAATCAGCTGTTACATTTTGTTTACATGTGATGATGACCGTTCTTGTTTGTTTTTGTTCGTTTTGTTATTTATTTGCTTTAAACAAACTGATTGTGACCCCAATACCTCAATTTGTTGATGATGGAAACATGCTAAAACGAAAACTCGATGATTTGTCGTTATTATTGACAACAACCAAAAAGAAAATGTATAAAAAAGAAAATATTTTAAGCATCCAAGCAGCAAAGCTGAAGAAAATGTGTTTGAAAAATATTATACTTGTGTTTCATGAAGAAATGATATTCCAAAAAGGTTTACATATTCCGAACGTTGAATCACTCAATAAATTCTTGTTCAATATAATAAATGAATATTGATAATTTTCTTATGATATATCGTATTAATCCTCACATTGTAGGCATGTTCGAGTGCCCAGGAAGTACAAAAAGAAACCAGTAATTCATTCAAGGAAGTTCTGAGTAAAATTCTCTACATCAAGTGATTAATTGGTAACATAACATTCAACTAAGGTGACAATGTTTTGTGGCAGTGAACCAGAAATCATGAATATTTGGTTAATTATAAGTAACCATATTAAAGAAACTTAAATGATATGAAACAAAAGGTTAATACATTATATTTTTAAATTGCAAAGAAGTAAAAATGAATTATAGCAACACTTACACTCTATAATATGTTATTATGTCTCGACTAACCACTTTTGTTTTCTATGTTACTGCAAGTTACTATTTATTGTATATCATTATTAAGGTAATCCAAATATAATATCTTTATAAAAGATTGGCATAGATGTAGAGCATGCAGAAAAGGAATTTCAAATAATCATTGTTTGTTTTTTATATTGTCTGTGTCTGTGGTATTAAACACCTTACCAGAAGTTAAGGCATATAGAAGAGGTTCGGATTATTCAGGACTGTGTAATAACTATTTCATTATATTCTGGATATATTTTTATACAGTAAACTTGTTAGACCATTGGAATATTTCATTGCTCTTCAAATCACCCGAATGTTTCAAATATAACAAGGCATTTATTCGATGTTCAAAGCGTTTTTAATCAAATTAACTTCTAAATTATGACCATAGAGTATGATTCTTCCCTGAGGTTCTCTATGACTATGAGACGGCTCCCCATCTCACAAGTTCAAGATCTCTGCATAGCATTCTATGGTAAAAAATATTAATATATATTTATCAAACTTCAAACATTAGCCGATCGAATAATAACAGGAAACATAAAAACTGAAAAAAAGATGGTTAGAAGATAATCGTTCGGCGTCTATACGCCCAACGTTCCCCCCGACTGCGCTAACATATCGCCCCACTCCCCCCTGCGCAATAACATGCCGATTACTTGCACATCGTTCACAGCGGCTCGCCGAGAACAGCTGTTTCTGAATGGGATCTGAGAGCCGTAGTGGGGGAAAGGCCATCGAAAGGCCGAATGGGTAGCGAGGAATTCAAAACAGTACCAAGTCGGCATTCCGTACAGATCGGTAGTGTATATTTCGTTGTCCGCTAATCTTTCTCCGTGGGGTGCGTCCCAGTTTTACGTTCCAAATATTCAGTGACAGTAAAGTTAGTGGTTGTAATCATGGTGCGTAGTTTGGCCCAGTGGACCAAGACTCTCAGTTTCCCAGCGAGGATATCGCCCAACAAAAGCTCGAAAGAGAGCGTCAACATTCACCAAGTGAGCCCTACGGTCACTCCTACACCGAGCAACAGCTCGTTATCACCTCCGGTCATCAAGAACAACGAAATTAACAACATGATGAACAACAACAATTGCTCATCTTTAACCGAAGTTAATCAAGTGAGTTCTGCAAGTGAATTATTAGTTCCTAGTTGGTTTTATTGACTGTACAAGATATTTTTATTTTAAGAAACTACATCTACTGTGTAGAAAAACCCCTTACAAAAAAAATATTTTTAGTATATACAGCACAGTATATTTAGGTATATATAACAGCTGATATATTGACCTAATATTTTAACGCAAATCTTAATCTCTTTCATTATATTTAAATATTGTCGATGATGACATTGACAAATATTGACAACGAATAAAACTATTGTGTTTAACTAACCTGAATAGTCCAGATAAAAAGTTAGCTTCGCTGCCGTGTAGTTTAATCTGTTGAGCCCATTAACTTATCGAGTATTAGTTATAAATGTAATAAGTAAATTAATATTAATTTTAATGACATAACAGGTAAAAGTGGTAATTTTTTGTTTTCAACGCCTACTGTAACTCGCCCGGTTTTACAGAGGGCAGCTGATTTAGCAATCGGTTCAGATTACTCAAGATAATTACGTAAAAAAATTAATTTTACGGTTATTAAACGCCAATTAAGTAAACATAGTTAAAATAAAAAAGGACCAATGAAATTTAAATCAAAGTGAAGTTTTTTTTCTGTTTAGAATTTATAATTATCGTTATTTTTATTAGAAATTGCACATCTCCTTGGCTTAGATTATTTTTGTTGATAAATAAGTGGTTTGATTTTTTTTGTTTGACGGCAATATTTTATGGGTTTAATAATGAATCTTTTTAAAAATAAAATGTTAGTAATGATGTTAAAAATAAGAATGTGTCCTAGGACATGAATAAAACATTTTATTTAGAATAAAATGACAATCCCTCCATGACAAACGCCAACAATTGAGTTCGTCTTCTAAATATAGCGAACTGCACACCAACAAAGAATCACCGACAGGTGAGGTTGGCGATGCGTATTGAGAACAGTCCAATCGAGATTTACACGAAAGAAAAGGTCAGAAATTCTGGTGTTAAAGGTGTTCTCGTCCATCTGCCCACACTTGAAACAGCTGGTCGTTCTGTTTGTTGCCACGGAAATTTAAGAATTCTGTAATTGCCGCCTCACATTTGGTATCTTTGAGAATTTTAGTGTTACGTTAGGTGTAGTTCGGAAAGCTCGTAATTTCTAAAGATTAATTCCGTTAAATTAATGAGACAATTCTAAAATTATTTTGACAATGAAATTTTAAAACTTTCTGTGTAATATTAATAAAATAACATATAACAATCTTATACTAGATTTATTTTTTGATATACTTGTAAGGCATTTCACGAATTCTCTAGAGGTTTTCAGACAACGTGGCAATTTAGCAAAACAATGTGTATATATATATATTTCTAACAGACACTGAAAATCTTAGGTTCACTTGAAACTTTTCTAAACTGACGAATTCTAAAACGTTTTTAGCTTAAATTTAAAACATTTGAAAAAACGTTCAAATCTATTCTGCTGTGGGCAATTATATGTGAACTCACTTTATTTAACCGCATTTAACTTTGACAGTTTACCCTTTTTAGTTTATTTTAGCTTTAATATACAACAATATTATCGAAGGTCTTAAACTACAGTTATAATGTGTTTTAATCCTTTAATTTAATTCTAATTTCATTAGAGAACATATTTACATTTCTATGTTTAGTTCTTGTTTCCTTCGTTGCTGTCTTCAAATAATTCTAACATCACTGTATTTCTTCTTAGTTTCTTCTGTTACTACTAATGTTACTATGTACATCTTTCTTGATAAATTTAGGTTTAATCGCTGCATTTTCTCTAATGCATTTGCCATATCTACAAAACAGTTAGAATAATTATCTCTTTGTACATTTTAAGCAAATGTTCATATATGTTCTGAACATCACACACATATCTATGTACATAAACCTTTCATAGTCTACAATGTGATTTTCTACAGTTATCCTATATTAATTTTATAGTCACCTTTAGTTGTTTCCATATCCAGACAGCATCATTCATTCAGTGTCACATTCTGAGCCAATATTCAAGTCAATAGTCAATTGTCATTAATGTTTTGAAGAATTTTACAGACATTTGACAACTGAACGACTTTTGCAGGCTGATTCTGTTACATGTTCGAACACATCAGACAGCATTATATCTCTTTAACTAGAATAAAATGAGAAAGAAAGTATTGTCTGGTATTAAAACGAATTTACAGGCTGCAATAGGCAATACATTATACAAATTCACTGCTATTTTAGATAGATTATATGTCTAATTAGTAGAGGAAATATTGTCTAGATAGGATCTGTAGTAAAAAGTATCTAAAGAATTTAATCTATTATTACATTAATATAGTAACATTTAACAAATAATTCTAATTTTAATTCTATTTTCTGTCTTGTTTTGACGTTTTTGTTCATTTGTCCATTGCCAAGTTATTTATAAAATTATTATTATTACAACAATTATTTCCAAAATAAGTGTACTGTTGGCTGTTTTTTGGCTTCTTTGACAGATTACGTAATTAATTAGAATTATGGGTATATACTGTGATATTCAAGCGGACGTAGGTTATGTATACTATCATATTTGACAGTAACAGTTACCAGAGAGAATATTTTTAAGAATACGTAACCTAAGATACGAATCCTAGATATTTTTAAGGATGAAATAATGTCCAGTAGTAGTGTTAGCTTATAGGAAAATAACAACTAACGGAACTAGAATAAATTTGAATAACCATATAGTTTCTTACACCAAAATGGAAACGTACAAAATATTTTATTCGCCTACTATCCTATAAATCGAAGCAGGTGTGTAGTGGTTCATTGGTGGTTTACGTATTTGAAATAAATTTATTTCGTCGTCCTACACCGTACAGGAAAAATATTTGAAAAATGTCGATCGTACGCTCACACACTTACGAGCCTCAGTGATATATTTTTTTTAAATTTGCTTTAGTATTTCAGATCGAAGTAGATAAAAAACGAACAGAATGCCGCATATATTTATAATATAACATAACATATATATAATATAATTATAACGTGCGTCCACGAAACAGGATATAACTGAATCGACCTTAACGTTTTTCAATAATTATTTAAAGAAATATGTTCTCGAGTCCCCCGATAATTGTTATGTTGCAATGGAGACGGTGTTGCCAGATCTAATGTTTTTGTGGTTGGGCTACTATTTAGGAATTATTCTATCGTTCTCTATAGTCGTATGAATTTTTAAGTAAGAAAAAAACAATAGGCAACTAAAGAATACAACGAACAAAAACAATAATCGATTGTCTATAAGTTTAATTATATTGATATATTAATTAAAGATTCTCAAAAGATTTTCCTTTAGATACATGTCAACAGAGTTTCTCCAATGTCGAAAAGAAATGCCAAAAGAATAGGTAAAATAAATTTGTATTGGTCGGAATCAATTTATACATATTTCTACAGTTTTCGATAAGGTAATTTGTCAAATGGCCAATTAGCCCCTTTAGAAAATTATATCACACCAAAAAACCCCTATAAATATTTGACAAATGTCAGGCTAGGCAACAAACATATTCGAAATAGTTTTCAATCAATATTTAAATCAAACAATTGTAATCTGACGTCAGTAAAGGTTTGCATATATTTTAATAGGATCAAAAGCTATTAGATGTAGTAATAATATTTAATTAATGAAATAATATTAATCTGAATAAAAAAAGTATACTATCTTTAACCTAACGTAGTTGTTGAAGAGTGTGTCTTAATAAGATATTAAATTTTATATATTTATATATTTTAACATTTTACAAAAAGGTTTTCTAACCTAAGAACCTGTTTGCAATAAATTTATTCATTAAAACACTTATAGTTCTTTGATATTTGTATTCATATAACTAATTATTAGCTAGATCACGAATTTCTTCGGCTGTTTTCTGATTATCCCGCGTTTTGACCAGCCACGACAAGTCTGTGCGAAGAATAGACTTGAACAACGGACACCACCTTGAAATGCCACAGCTATGAGCCAGCAACTTGTTCGATCCTGTCGAGATTTCTTAGCGGCCGGTATTTTATTACGGTATTGAGATCTAAAAGTATAACGTATTCGCATACCTTCGTTTCCATTAATTTATTCCATAATTCAAGAGACGGATTCCTGAAATCGGATTGTTATATCCGTAACAGTTAAACACATATCCCGACGGTATATCATATGCACTTCTCTGCTGCAAATATAGTTAATGAGTGTTGAGTAATCAGTGTGAGATAGTTTACATTGAATTGTCACACAACAGATGTCAAACAGATGTGATTAAGTCTTTATTTCTGCACATTATGTAATAATTATTTAACTTACATTTATATAATTATTGATTTAACAGTTTTCTTTACGCAAAAAATATTACACAAAAAATTCTGACGTATATTTCTTGACCATTTCTATAACCTTTAATTGTGCAAAAACGAAATTAATATAACTTTGTAAAAGAATAAATACTATCTCAATATTGTAAAGGAGCCTCATTAAATATATATAACGGCGAAAAAAACTCGCCTTGGAAGTCAGAGATGATGATATTTGCCCCCAATGACATCATCCAAATTTGTGCAAAAAAATATTGTGAATAATTTATCCTGGTTTTTTTTTGGAAAGATTCATGTATAATCACGAACGTATATCTCTTTCATTTTATTGGTCTGTTTGTTCGGAATAACAAATTAGATTTGACGGAATTCGGATGAAGTTTTACGTTTTTAAAATTAGGCCATATCTTTATTATTATAATTTATATATTTTATTATTTATTATAATTATTATTATTATTATAAGGCCTATTTTGGAAGGAGTTTTAACGTTTAGCAATGTTTCGTTCTTTTTCTTGTTATTTTATGTAAAAGACGGTATTATGTGAATGAATTCATTATATCTGTAAGGTAACGCTTTCTTGGTCTCTAGAATCTTGATATACACTATTTTAAGAGCAATTTTATTTTTCTTAATACTAACGTGGCGCATTCACCTTTTCCGCAACATCCTTAGAAACGATTTAAAAATTAAATATATTCATCATTAATTTTTTTGCAACCTATTTCTTAACAAATACATAGACAAATGTCATTAAAAAATATAAATTAAATTTTATTGTCTGATACTAAATTACCAAATAAAAAGGCTAGATGACTAAATAGAGATCATGGATTTTTATAAACTTTTAGCAATATGACATTTTAGCGTTTGATTTTCTTAAATTTTTAGCAGCTCTGTTGATTGAAAAAGTGTATCCGTTATTGTATCAATTACCTTGTAATATTTGGTTAAATAAACTGCAAACTGTTGTAGAAGGCTTGAATTTAGTTAATATTTTTCTTTGTACTGTGAGAAAATATGGACGTTCAGTGGTGAACAACAGTGAATGAGTCAGTTCATTGAGTTCAGTTAGAGGGCCATTTTCTACTGTCTAGTTGACATTCGAATCTTGTATAAAATTATACCGAATATACCGAATGCACACTTGTACGACCAAACCTATCATGATATATATATATATGCTATGGAAAGTTGGTGTGAACATACGCCATCTCAATTTATGACATTAAAACGGTGCAATGTTGCCGCATCAACTCTAAAATTTATTTTGTCTTTGATCTATAAAAAAATTCTAATCTAAATAAAATAATAAAACAAAAATGTTATCAAATATAATTTATTTTGACATTATAGTACATCTAAAAACTACAGTTAATTATACAGCCACAATAGTTTATTTGTTAGGGTTATAACCTCTTTTCACTATTGTTTGCAGGATTTTTGCATACGTTTGACAACCAGACGACTTTGATAGGCTCATTTTGATAAGTTTTCGAACTTATCACAATACAATAAAAGATTTTGTTGACGTATGTTAACAACAAGTTTGGATAGACTATAAGTAGAATTGCCATAAAATAGTTTTTTCAAAAATAGCAATCTAGCCTTTTAAGAAACAGTCTTAGTCCCTTACTAAGAGAAAATGATGATTCATAATGTTTGAAGTAGTAAACAATATAGTAGGAGAGAGAAATTTGAGGTATAATAATAAATATAATTTCAGACATCATGTCAACCATATTAGAAGAACAAATTCTCTGCAAACATTTGAACTGTTATTATTATTGGATAAAATAGCTATAGCACTATAAATTATTGAAATTTCTAAGTTTTCATAAAGTTGAAAAAAACATATACAAGAGATATGTTCTAGGCCAGAATATTGCCTTAAGACTAACTAAATTTTGAGCCAGAACCTGTAAATAATATAAAACATAAATCTAAACTAAAACATAGAAAATCTGAATCTTATTACATTTTCTAGTCATCTAAAATTCGTGTCAGAAGCTGTAAATAATATTTAAAAAAAATTAAATTAAAGGATAGAAAATCTGAATCTTATTACATTTTCTAGAGCGCATGTTCCGTATTTAATATAACCGGTATTATATCATTTTTCCATTACTTAATTATATTTACCGAGGAAACCAGAACGGCACTTAATAACACTGAACGGCTAACGTGATTTTCCTATTCTACTTCGCCGTTTCGAATCTCGCCAAATCCACTCTTCTTTTTTCTATTATTGCTATTTGCATTAATATGTGGAACGTCCCGCGTACGGATAGAATATTTCGGTACATTTTCTTGCGCGCCTAACGGTATTTCGGACTTATTCTGTTGCCGTTTCGACATTCCGTCTTTTTCCTGTCTCAACGGGCGACCAGTCTCCTACGGTATTTGCCGTTTAATAGGAAAACACGTCCATGCAGGTAGAGTTATGCATTAAACCCGTGGATATTAACTTGTTTCCTGTCTGCCGTCGGTATGCAGACTCGAACGTCGACTAGACCGTATTTTTCTCGGCGTTTCTACGCCAGGAATTAGAAAATAATGTCGACCCGATGCGGAGGAATTAACTGACCAGCGAACGTTTCATAAATTTTCTTTATTCTTTGTTTTACGTAATTTTTCTTCCTATATATGTATAGCGTATGTAGAGAACAGTGCTGCCATATGTACGAAAAAATTGGCAAATCGACCGATTTCGCTCCCAATCTACTTATTACTATTTTGGTCTTTGTAGATCAACTTTTTCATAACCATGACAGTTATGTTTGTTTACACAACTTCCAATACAAAAGTGAACTTCCAAAATGATTTTACAGCTAGAAATATTCAATTTGCCAATATTATTCAGAAGCAAAACGGTTTTTTCTTATCTGGTGGGTTTAACGCAAACACTGTCAATGTCTATATAAAAAGTTGGGACTAAATTATGCGTTTCAAAACCACAGAGAGCGCTACAAGCGGGAATATTTTTAGAGCGAAATTTAAAATATATATTTTAATTTAAATAAATAAATATTTTAAAATTGAATACTAAATAAAATAAAAACCAAAAAAAAAAACAGTATGTAATCTTATTATTGACGTTTAACAATAGTAAAAAAAATTTCGTTGATATGGGGTATTGCAAAGAATTATTACAATAGATATTCAGATCGAGGAGGATAGCCAAACCAGAACTGTCTGGATTTATGGAAAGAAGCATTGTCGAAAATAACACCTCCAGTTTGTATGAGCTCGATCAGATACATTGAAGAAGAAGTTGACAAATGGTAGAATTTTGAGCAAGTTTTTAATAGATTGGAAATAAACAGCTTGGTTATTAATTTAACTAGTATTTCTGAAAGTGACTGTGATTGAATAAAACTTTATGAATGTTGGTTTATGATTCAATGCTGACGATTACCAAGGTTGATGATAGAGGAAACCACTATAGATCAGTATACAATTAAAATACTTTAATTGTAAGGAATTGTATTATAGAGTGTGAAAGCTTTGTGAGCATGTGTGTTATTGTTCAGAATATACATGAACGTTTGGTTAAAATGTATGAGGAGAGAAATAACACTAACTGTTTTGCAGATATGACAAATGCATTGAGAAGGATGTAGTGATTAAATGTAGTTTTATCAAGAAAAATGTATATAGATAGTAACAGGACATGTAGTAATATCATAATAACTTTACAAGGATATATCGCGTCGAAATAAACAAGAACTAAGCGTAAAACATAATGCTCTCTAATGAAAGTAAAATACATTACTCATATATACAATTGTTAATTAGGTGGATAAGGCCCTCGGGGGATACCACTACATACAAAAACGCGTCTAGAACCCTACCGATACTAGTGTGGAAAAAAGCTCAATGTATATATAATAAAACAACTCTTACCTATAAATTATTGTGGCTGTTAAATTAATTGTAGTTTTAAGTTCTTCGATAATAAATGCAATTGATATACTATAATGTTAAAATTTAATATAATATTCAATTATTTTATTTATATTAAAATTTTGTTATATTTCAGAACCTAAATGTACTAAAACTCAGAGTAGCTTCGGCAACATTGCGACGTTTCCCGTGTCACTGCTATTTTCAATTGACTAAGTATAATCTTTCTAGACCATTAAATAAACATTGATTATTAATAAATATAGATGAAACGAATTGGTTGGTGATTTAAAAATTCTACATTCTCGCGATTCTGAAAACGTTTACTATAATTCAAATGAATATTAAGTGGTGATTCCTGTCTATTTTTAAATAAAGAAATTTTATTTTATGTTGTATAAAATCTATGAGTCATTGTAATGTAACAGATAAATTAAGGCAACAAAAAAACATTTTAAATAAATATTTATATTTATTTTGTCATACAGTAAATGAATATAAATTTGGAAGTTTTACATAGATTTGAATATGATTATATTTTTAAGAATATGCATTCTCTAAAGTACTATATATTGGTACCAATTGTCACTAAAGTTTTGATATCATTTTTGTTTGCTTTTTATGTTAATTATACTTTTGCTAAATAAATATCTTGTTTATTTGCCTAATCTTGTTTAACTTTCCTTGTTTGGGTATTTCAACTACGAAAAACAAAAACATGAACAAAATCAAGTGTTTGAAAATCTAATTTTTCAAAAAAAATTATCAGTTTGACCTTGCTCCCAAAACTCTTAATTAAATCAATTTAAATGGAGCCTTACTCCAAAAGAAAACTTATACCCAAATGACTCTAGTAGGAGCGTTAAAAATATCTAAAATTTAATTAATTTATATTAAAAATCATTATATAATATTTAATCAATATAAACTAATAATTAAATACCATTGTATATAAAACTGCTGTTGTAATTTATAAAATATAACATAACCTCAACTTACATCATATGTTATGCAATTTACGCAACAGAATACATAAATAATGTTAATCTAAATAAAAAAAAAAAACGGGTGCAATGCTGATACTAAAATAAATACACTACAGAAAAAATATGAACGTTGTATATAAAAACATAGCGGCCCGCTCCGACTTTGCACGGGCATAAAATATATATGCCTATGTCACTCAATGAAAACATGATTAAAATCGATCCAGTATTTTTGGTTCATTCATTACTGCCCTTGGCCTGCACGCATTAAATTTGGAGTAAAACAATTCCTCTTCCCCTATACTTACTATGAAGATTTCCTGCTATCTTTGGAATATCTAAATTCATACAATTTTTATTACATTACACATTTTTAAACGCAAATTTTAAATTTGTAATATCTCCGAAAATATTTGTTTAATTTACATGCTGTAAGGAACCATAATGATCTATATTAATTGCACACTGTATTTAAGGTACTTAATTCGATAAGGATTAATGCCGTATTGCTTAAAATAGCTTCGCAAATAAGCCATTTTATCACGTAAAAAGTAAACAATAAAAATGGTTAATGTGGGTTATCCCTAAAAGATAAACATATACCATCGACCTTTTTATGGTGTACAATACTGTAGTACATTAATTTGATCTAACTCGTAGGGTTAGGCAGCGTTTTTGCTAATTGCTAAATAAGCCTAAAAAATAGGTTAATTTACGACATCACGTTAGAAACCTCTAAAATTAGCAATGTTGCCTTAGTATATTATGCATGTATTATACATATAAACCTTCCTCTTGAATCACTCTATCTATTGAAAAAAACCGCATTAAAATCCGTTGCGTAGTTTTAAAAATTTAAGCGCACATAGGGATATAGGGACAGAAAAGGCGACATTGTTTTATACTATGTAGTGATGATGTAACAACGTATGAACTGGAAGAACTGTATGTAAGAATTCCTTATTATTAATGTAAAACAATACAAACAACACGATTACAAACCGTTCGACTTTCTAAATACCAACATTTAAAAAACACCCAAAACCCAAACAAGATAAACCAAAAATTCGTTTTGTCCTCTGATTATAGACGCTTGTCTACGTGAAGTTTTTTGACACAATGAGGGAGAGAGAGAGAGACTCAAAAAAATGGGTTAAAAAACGGGAACAATCAACATTAACTACGTGCCGAGAGACAGTCAAAAGCCGTCACTTAACTGGTTCAGATATATAGGCAGTCGTACGATTTTCGACGTTATTGTTACCCTGGAAAATACCTATTTTATCTCGACATTATCGTAATGTCAATATGAAAGGCCCTACGCTATGTTTACGGCTTAATTTGAAGCAGGCCTGGTTGCAATACAAAAATCCGATTGTGTGCAAATTCTCGGAATTTAAACGAAGAGGTCATATTCAAATTCTTTATAATATAGAGCTCTTTATATGAAACCCTACGTTTTTTATATGTCATAAAAATTTGTTGCCTATCAGTGTTGTACATAATTAATTTATAACTCTTTCAACTAATTGATACTTGAATAATAATTGATTTAATGGAACGATCATTCTATTCATGTTTACGTATAGTGTTGCATAAAATTCCAACCCTAACCTTATCTAATAGACTTAGCCTTCAAGTGACACGTTAACATTTTACTGATTTTAATGAAACCAGTTTTATTTCTTTTGTCTTTCTTTAACAATGGATGTAGAATAATTTAATGTAAATTAAATATTAAACGTCTAACGCAGGAAAAGAGGTTTGGCTGAAATGAAGAAGTTGTTGTCTAAGATGGAGTCTCTTTTGAAAGCAAAAACAAATTGTTCTACGAAAAATGTATAAAAAATTATATATATATATATATATATATATATATATATATATATAATATTTGTTTTAAACTGTTCGTTATTGTATATGAATTAAGAAACATTTAATGTTATAAATATATGATAATCATCACAAAGCGAGTTTTATAGAGATAGATTCTGTTACATGTTACGACGCATCGGACAGCATTCTCTCTCTTTCTAACTAGAGTAAATGCTTATTAGTAAAATGAGAAAGAAATTGCTCCAAGTTTAAAAGGGTTATAAGTGATAAATATGGACTTTTCTCCGTCGTTTTTTTATAATTCTAAGCTCTATGATTACATATTCAGGATTGAAAGTATTTTCAAACGCTAGCCACTACTGCCTTTTCAACGCCACCTTCAAAAGACAAGATATCTTTCGAAGCAGTTACGAATAGAAAGTGGTCAGCCAGATCGTCAATCTATGTAATGCGTTGATACTAATTGAATAAGTATTTCAGTGTGCTAAATGGGTCTTAACCACGTTTTTTCCACATTAAACCTCCCTCCCACACATAATGAAAATTGGATTAATTAAATCTGCTGAAGCTAACAGACGCAACAGACAATTTCAACCGGCCAGATTACAGTCCAGACGTGTTATTGCGTACATATTCTCGGAATTTAATCGAAGAGGTCATATTCAAATTGTGGTTGATAATAAAGCCTCTTTATATGGGATACTTCGTTTTTTATGCCACAAAAGGAAATTGTATAGCACACGCTCGGTAGTATATACCGTGTTTATGAATACTAATGTTGGCCTCTACTTCAGCCTCGTGTAAGATTAACTACTTCCACATATCGATGCGATGTAATGAATATAATTTGGATGTGTTTGCTTTCGATTCGAATGGAGTTTTTCATTTTTTTTACAGTTGGATTTCTGGGTATCAGCCACTTCCAAGCCACGAGTCAGTGTGACAGAAATATTAACGAAATTATAATTTAATTTCTTCGACTAAACCGTTTTCGTCTTCAGTGGAACTTATGTAATTTTTCTCGCGGTATTTATAAATTAACAAGACAAAAGCGTACGCGATTCGTTACTAGCTGAATACTAAATCTATTGTTAACGTATTTTTTTTAACGGATATTAAATTGACAATTATTGTTGAGATGTCAAGTGTTAATAAATGAGGAAGATTTATATATTATTCTGTAATATTATCATATATATGGCGTATATTAATATAAAAAATGTCCGGCTTGGTGGCGCAGTGGTAAAGGCAATGGGACGGTCCTCCTACTGTTGCGATAGCCGCGGGTTCGAATCCTGCTGTGGCGTGGTCGTAAATTTATGTTTGTGATTGTTTAAAATTTGTGAATATTTTTATAAACAGTATTTGATAAACTAGATAAACAGATATGTTTAACTAGATATGTTTTTGATAAACTAGATATCTGATATCCCTCACAATTAATTCACATTCCTGTTATTTTGGTATAATTGGAACGGTGACTTATTTTTCCTCGCTGTTTCAAATAAAATATTCATATATATCAAAAGAAGTATCGTTATTTTTCTCCAGGGTCGACATCCCTAACTAAATCTCTCTTCCTGTATTATATGACGTCTGTATACAAACAGTAAACAATTAAGTTGGAAACTTAAACATTAAAATCATTTATTTTGCGTGTTCATTTTGAATTCTAAAATGTGTGGTGTGTACAAACACATAAAATAATCAAAGGATTAAAGAAAAATAAATTAGAGATGTTGGCACAGGACAAAATGACTTGCCATCCTAGTCTTGTTGAAAAATTATGGATATATCGGTAAAATCGATAAAAATATTACTGCAATTTCTCTGAATATGATAGAAAACGTATCATAAACGATAATATTTCAACAAATAATATATTTTTTGGAACCACAAAAAATAACTTAAATACTGACGTAATATAATGTATGTACCTTTCAATAAAACAGTCAACACACGTCATCAAAATGTATATTGCAACATTGCCGCACCAAATTTAAGTTTTCGTTTATTTTGGCTCTGACCACAAAACACCAATGTAAATAACATAATGAAACAAAATAAATCTATAAAATATAATTTATTGTAGCATTATATCACATCTAATGCATATTTATTGGAGGTTTTAAATTACAGTTAATTAAACAGCCACCGTAGTTTGTAGGTTAGAATTTTATTATAGAATGTGGTACCACTGAATTATTTGGTTAATGCTATCGCCTTATGGTTATCACCCTTTCACAGTCTGATTTATAACCTCACTTTTATGTCCTTTTAAAATGTAACAACTTATCACTTCTATTGAGATCGTTTTCTGGTCAAGTAATCCTAAAAGCAGCGCTACCTGTCGTTTAATTTCACAGTTTTTTCTCCATATCGGACAACACCGATACACGAAAGTAATCCGTTGTCATTTTAAATGAACCCGTCACGCATTTAACCATTTCTATAGCTGATAATTTGGAACTGCATCGTACCCAGTAGGTACGCTCACAATACGAATTACACGCTCCCAGTCCGATTTAATTAATTTGGGCCGCTACGATTTTTCGCGATCTTAATTACTTTTTGTCGTTACGCGTTTTTGCTATCACGATTCTATTTTTATTATTTTACTAGTGGGATTAAATCAAGGTCGGCTAAGTACGACTGCATCGTTTTGTTTACGTCTACTTTATTTGTTGGTTTTTTTGTCACAGGAGTTTACTATTAAAGAGGTATAGAATTTGTTGTTTGTTTTGTTTGAATCTAAAGGCCCTGTTTTAGATTCAAGTATATAGCTCATCCATTTAGCAATCTAGTAAATTATCACTAACTAATAAGCTATTTGTTTTTATCCTAATTTGCTACAGTTTTAAAATTACAAAGTACTTATTTTTAAGTCTGTTATTTACTGAAGAACTTCAACATTAGAGTGCTGATGGAGTTTCTGTTCATGTCTTTGAACAAAATCCTTTATAACTTTAATAGACTTACTTAGAATATAGCAGACCCATGAACGCTTGTTAAAGGGAAGAGACCCTCCACTGTGTGATCAGTGTCAAGTACAACAGAGTGTGAAACACTTCCTTCTGGATTGTACAAAGCTAGAATTACTTAGACAGCAACTCGGGATTCCTAGGTCATTAGAGCAACTACTTCAACCCAAGTACACGCTTATCAACTTTTTGTAATTGGCAATTATGTTCCCTTGCAAACTGTATAACTTATTATATTAATTTAAACGTCTTTATTTTGTTACTTTGTCCTATATTTTATACATATTATCTTTTGATAATTTACTATTATCTACCGTATGTTATGTAATTACTAAATGTTATTATATATTTTATTTAATTATCACATTGTAACTCGACCCTAAATAGCCCAAGAGACTGATGGGCTTTTAAAATTTAAATAATAAATAAAAATAACATCAGGGGTCATGCCAAGATATTTAGCTTTATTTACATACGGAACTACTTGCTGATTTATATATACTTACTCTTGTTGGTGTAATCAATATGCACTGATTTATTCAAATTTATTTTGATACACCATTTTTATGTCCGGCATATTTCGGATACAGTGTTATCTCCAATGATTAGAATTGCAAGTTTTAAGTGTACAGCAAATAAAGAACAGGTCAAAAGGTAAACAGGTAGCGTGAGCAACATGTAAATATGCCGCTGTTTCATGAAGTGGTTTTCCTGGTTTAGGAATCACAGTTACTTCAGCCACCGTCCACAGTACACACATATTGTACAGTGGTACATAGTAGTCTGAATGAAGCATTTATTAGATTAGAGCTCTTGTTGAAAGTTCCTTTAACTTATTTTCCCGGTAGTAAGGTCAAAACCAAGTGCCTTTTTTACTCTAATGCCAGTTTTATTTCCTTCTTTTTTTTCCTTACCTTAGTCAAGATGACAAATGAGATTTTCATCTCACCTCATAGATGACGTCGTATATAATGGGGATTACAGTTTGTAAAAAATTAAAATTAGTTTTAATCTTGGAGCAGATTTTTTCCATCTCATTTTATCCCAGTTAAAAGGAGATAAAATACTGTCTGAATCGCCTATAAAATTCGTTTTGGATTGACGCTGGTGAACATTGTTGCCAAATGTCTGGAAAATTCTTCGAGACATTTCTTATAATAATTCGAGGTTATAAACCGTCAAATGTTCCAAACCAAAAGTCATATTTGTTGGATGACGTAAATCGGGTATTTTATTGTATGGACTATAGTTACAATAACAATGTTGTTGGTGAGACATTGAATTATATAATTTAAACATCGGTTATGGGCAAATATATCAAACATTGGCTATAATAGGCGAGACATTTTTAATTAACAATCTTGTGGTGTCGCAATGGAAAAGAAAATTATAAGTATAAGATTGGAAATACGCACAAATGTAAACAAAAATGCCAAAAATAGAAAACAAAATAAAAGAGTATACAAGACTTGCTTTTTGGAATCATAAAATTTAGATGTTGATTTCCATATGTATCATTTATTTATTTAAAAGTTCATCCATGACTACAAAATCTTATTTGAGGCAAAAATGATGTGAAAACGGTACGAATTGTCGAAATACGATAATTATGACAATATTATTTATTTTGATTAGTAATTTATTAATCTAACCATATTATGTATTACTTGTTGCATATATTTTAGTCATTTGATTATTAAAAATGATTATTGATACAAATAAGAACAATTTAACGTTCTAAAATAAGTAAATATATAGACAGTAATGGAAGAATATATATTTATTATTCCATTTCGTTTTTTAATTTTCAATTTTGCATGGCATTACAAGAAAATCCTTTGTCATATAATTTCAATAATCCATATAATTGATTATTTTATGTATAGGCAACCCACAATGCGTAATTAATAAAATTTATTGTATTATATGTTATATATTTTGCATTCACAATTATCAAGGGCCAATAATATTTTTAATTCAGTAAAAAATCTTATTGGCAATTATGTACCTAACGTATTAATATAAATACAATTTATCTGCAAATCGTTTGGTTGCAATTTTATTTTCACTAAGTTTTAATTGTCTAAATTAATACTAACGATTATGTATTATTTTCTTTTCCATTGTGACAATGAAGTAGTAAGATATACGTAATAATTGTCATAATAATAAATGATGCAATATTATATTTTATTTTAATTTCACTTGTTTTTTTAGCACACTACGTGACTGAAAAATATGTGGAAACATCTTATCCTCCGGGAGGAGTTTTGCGGCTTCCCAACTGGGTTAACAACCTAGCTAATGGCAACAAACAAATAGTTGAATAGATGTCGTGCATCAACGACGACCTGTTGAGCGAAAACGAGCAAACATATAAAGCCGGTTGTGTATGTAGGCACACAAATGATAGAAAGCGGTTTGTTTCTCGGTTATTTAATAACCGATAGGATTTCTTTTATATTATTAATACGTTAGATTAGATCCGCTCTAATAAGTCGTGGAGTTGAAATGTTCTGTTCGTTTTCCTTATTTAATTAAAGAGAAAATGCAAGATACTTTAATTACGTGTAAATTATTGGAAAATAAACTTGTGTATGTCAGTATCGGGAGTTAGGTAACTATTTAGAGCAAGATACGAGGGAAATTCTAAAAGTACCTGATTATAAAAAGAAAACACAGTTTTCGCAAACATGTTCTACAGCTTAGAATTCCTGTATGGGTGCGAATAGGATGCGTGAGGAAACAATTTGAATTTTGGGTCAGTGATTTTGATCACATGAAATTTCATTCCCATAACGAACCAGCACTATCCTACTTGAAAGATATAGTTGGTCAGTACAAGCAATCATCTTTATAAACGAGTCTTAAAAAGCATGTCATCTGTTACTGTAAATCTCAAGGAAACCCATTTAGAGTATATACAGTAATAATGATTAAGTATTTATAATCATTAATGTATTTTGAATTTCTCACATGTATAAGGCCAGATCCAAGTGCTACTCGGCAAGCGCGTATACCATCGATGCAAACAGGTGGTAGCCGGAAGGGGCTAGGTTTGGAGGGTACGTAGGGTGTGTTAAAACCCACCAAGTTATGTCAACATTTCTTTAATTGATTTTGCTGTATGAGACGTACATTATCAAGCTTTTGAGCATATCGTGAACTTTTTCGATCACTGTACAGTTCAAATTGATTATTTGTTGTCCGTAGCGATCAGTATTTAACTGTTTATTTAGGTTTTATCAGTTCATAATATGTAGTCGATGGGCTGACTTCGCAGGATGATAACCATGATTCTCTTGGGATTTTGGACATAAATCAGTTTTTCATCACACTCATCCTGAGAACTATCAACTGAAAGCGACTACCGACTGTTT
Organism: Rhynchophorus ferrugineus; assembly: GCF_030347505.1. NCBI lineage: Eukaryota > Metazoa > Arthropoda > Insecta > Coleoptera > Curculionidae > Rhynchophorus > Rhynchophorus ferrugineus. The sequence continues at coordinate 9,626,050 of NW_027472581.1, read as the reverse complement.
AATAATTGACTATTTTTTTACTATCGACTTTTGTCCACTAGTTTCAGTCGACTTAAACAGTCCTTACTAGTTTTCTACTGACCAGCTTAACCTTGAAAGAGGCGTGCCGAATTTCGGATGATGCGTAAATATATCGTTTTATATTTGGTATATAATACGATTGCTAAAAACAAAAAAAAACTTGACAATAATCTTGCCATGAGCGACCGTTGGTTATATTGGTCCCATTGTGAAATATCCATGTCTCATCAAAATACATAAATTGAAATAATAAGTCTTCCTTCATTTTATTATATACTATTAAATATTTTATTCTTTTAAAAGCAATATCCGAAAGTTCCATTTGACCTCTTCGATACTTTTTAGACTAACAGTTTCCTTTAAAATAATAGTATTAAACTATGTTTGTATTGAAAACCTACTCATTCTCTCCTCTACATCTCTTATCACTATAGTTTTGAAGAATTTTGCATCCGTTTGACTACCAGACGACTTTGACAAGATAGTTACACATTCGAACACATCAGACATTAGGCCTCTTTTTAACTAGAATATAAAGAGAAGGAAAATATTGTCTGATTCTAAAACGAATTTACAAATTGCGGCAGGTAATACATTAAACATCTTGATGTATGTACAAAAAAACTTTGGATAGATTATACTCTTATATTTTCGATATTTTCCAAAAATTATAAATATATAACGCTATTATTTTGGCAGAACGTAACTTTTGTAGTTTTGAGTACAATAATACTAGATCAAGAATACTTTTGAAATCACCCAATAAAATATACCGGCAGATAAATTAAGAGATAACAATGGCACATCGTCATCGCATCGGAATCGATTCGCACGATGGCCGACGACGATGCTCAAGATTGCTAATGTCCCCAACACTTCTCGTCTCGGCCATAACACGTAATAAATTTGCATGCATCAAGCGTTTGGCTCGTCTGACTCTTCTTTTCTGGTATGATTCAATAAGTATTAAAAATAGATGCGTGTGAGTTAGTAATATTCCCGGTAGAGTCTGAGTAATATGTGGGAACGTATCTCGTATTTATCAATAAGTGTTGTTGACCGATATATTAGGCCTATGAGTTAGTTTTAAGGGATTCAGAAATGTTTTTGCTCTTTGTCTTTGATGTCAAAATAACCACTATTAGAATGTCGAAAGCAGTAATCACATTTTGAAATAGATAAAGCTTCGCGGAGCATTCGATTACTCTCTTACTTACAGAAAATTACTCTTCCTCAATATGTCATTATGAGAATAACGATAAATTCAGAAGGAGCTAAATATGGCCCATAAGATGGGTACCGCTACAATTCAAACACCGTTGAAATATGAACGTTTGGATTTTTCTCAGTAAGCTTTTTAATTTAAAAAAAAATGTAATTGAACCAAGACCAAAGATACGGAGCCTACGTTAAGCAATAAATCGAGTTACAAAGCAGTCCCGGAAATTGACGCGATTAAAATCAATAAACAACAAAACTATTTCCCAGTGAACTTATTTTACCACAAGATACAATCACGAACTAAATCAATCTAAAACTAAAAGTTACTAATTTCGACTTGTCTTTGTTTCAGATCTACTCTGATCCAGAATCAGAAAAAGCTATTATGAGTTCAGTGGTTTACTGCATCCACCACAAGGAAGGTTGCAAATGGTCCGACGAACTCAGGAAATTAAAGGTAATTAGGAGCTTAATTGATTAAGTTCATGTTATCCTTAAGATTTTTTGATCGGTCATCAGCTCAATGTCGCAAAGGTAATTAACAGCTTCGGTAATTAATTTTTACTGCTCATTTTTATTAACTCATTTCGTTATAGCGTAAAGTTGATAGGCGCAAAATTAACTATAATCTATTTTCAGGGCCACCTGAATACCTGTAAACACGATGCCATTCCATGTACCAGCAAATGCGGTGCGCAAATTCCAAGAGTACTGATGGAGGATCATTTAAAGTATACATGCCCTCAACGGAGGACAAGATGTGACTTTTGCAATAAAGAGTTCACAGGACATACGTTAGAGGTATTTTTTCTTTAATCAGTTCAGTTTCCTATAAAACTAAATAAATCAATTTGTGTTTTTAAAATTCCAACAGATTTTTAAACTCATAAAACAAACTTGACAGAATTATAATAATAAATATGGCTTTTGTATTAGAAGCTAGGCGGCGGTGCTTACTCCTTTTTTGTTTTACTGCCAACCAAACGGTCGATATTATTTTTCGCATTGTTTTAAAAAATAACTGTGTAAACCCAATGTAGTGTATTTTTGTTTAATATTTAAAATTCATTTGGAATTATTTCAAAAAATAAAACAAATTAATTGTATAAATACTGCATTAAATATTTTTTTTAATGGAAAATGTAATCATTTTATATTTTGACTTCTTAATATTTGACATATTTGAAAACAAATGAGTGAAAATAGTAATGGAAAATTATCATGCATATATATGATAGAACTTGATTTTTAATTCGACTTAATTTTTTGTAATCATTCAAATCATTTTAAATACTTTTCATCATGGATATTGAACATCAGAAATCATTTTAATCATTTCTTAACTTCCCATAATGCTTTAAATATGCCATTCAAATCGACTACATTATCAAGTCATCCATAACAAAATAAAGTGAATTACCATGGCAACGGAACTATAAGAGATAATAAGTCAACTTAAATACTACAGAATTTTCCGATTTTATTTTTCCGAAGTACGTGGCGAATATTTTCTGCTAAAAATAATGTTGTTTATAGTTCGAATATTTCAAGTCATTTTATTAAATACTATTTGAGATTTGATGATACAAATAGACGATACGGAAGCTGAATAATTGTTTTTCTTGTCATATCAATGAAAAAAGCTTCTTGTTAGTTTTCATTGCATATAATTGTTTTTAAATTGGGCATTAATATTAAATGTATTTTACAGAATCACATGGGAAATTGCGGCTATGAACCCCTGTACTGCGAGAATAAGTGCGGTGTCAAAATCCACAGACGCCACCTAAGCCAACACAAGGCATCCGACTGTTCCAAAAGACTCCTGCCCTGCAGATATTGTACCAAAGAATTCGTCGCGGATACATTACCGGCGCACCACTTGAAATGCGGAAGGGTCCCGCTTCAGTGCCCCAACAGGTGCGACGTCAACGTGTTAGCCAGAGAGGAATTAGAAAGTCACCTCAAAGACGAATGCACCATCTCCGTTCACAGCTGTTCCTTCAAGGAGGCCGGATGTCGATTCAAGGGACCGCGTTTCGCGATGGAGAAGCACTTGGAAGAAAACTGCCAGCAGCACCTACAGTTAATGTGCAGCGTCGTGTCCAAACAGCAGCATCAAATCACCTCGTTGAAAAGTGCCTTGTCCCGATTATCGCTCAACTATTCCGGAACGCTCATTTGGAAAATCAGCGACTTTTCCGCGAAAATCGCTGAAGCTAAGACCAAAGAAGGAATGGAATTAGTTTCGCCTCCTTTTTATACTAGTCAATATGGATATAAATTACAGGTAAGCAGTTATGGTAATTTAAAAGATCTCTAGCTAAATCTCCATATATGTGTGTTAAAAAAAAAGCTTTATTATAAGTTATTCAAAGTTATTTTATAATATTATAACCAGGCTTTAGTTCTTATTAGGGCTACCTATTTATCATTACTTTTCCTATTTCATTTTAAGAAATCACTGTCTAGATTTATTAAAATCTTATGGTAGCTTATGCTATTACTTCTTTAGTTTGGTTTCAATGCTTTAAAAATTATTTTAAAATCAATGACAAAAATGTATCAAACAAAAAATCATAAATGTTTACATTTTAAAAATATGTGCTATGAAATGGTAAATTCAACACTTTGAAGAGGTTGAAATTGCTTATAGGAAACCACCATTGCTTGCTAGACAAAAAAAAATGTTTCTGTCCAAGAAAAATAGATCTATAACAGATCAGAGTCAATTATTTACAGTCACTCATGTTATGCAAATCAGGTTTAGTGTCACTTATTCAAATTGATTAAAATGCTTAATTGTTAAAATTCGTCATTAAAATCAATATTGTTCTATTGACACAACCAGAAAGATGGGAAAAATGTGCAGAAAATGGCGAAATGAATTTCATTTTAATATATTTATCACTGGAATTCTATTCTTTTTTAACCTCTTCAGCATTTGCTCCATTGAGATCAATTATATGCAGATGTTGTTCAGTCTGTCACTCCAAAATCTCTTATATCTAATATTACCATATTTAACTCTCCTTTCTTTGGTGCCTATCTGTCTCTTTCCCCCTTCTCCTTCTACTAACACTTTCTTGCTATGTCTGTACTCTGAAATTCTACTGCATATCCCAACCATCTTACATTAGAAACTATTGTATAGTAAGCTATGGTTCTATATCTATATACTTCATTTATTTCTTGCTTTATTGCCCACGTTCCTCGCTTAATAACCATGCCTGACTATTATACACTACCGCTTTGATTATTTTCTTTTTAAGATCCTATTCTTTATTATCCCTCTTTAACAATTGATAAAGCAATTTTTACGCTCTTTGTTACCAGTAAATTATGCTCATGTATTCACCCTTTTCAAAACAATTCTACCTTATATATGTCGTATCTATCACCACTTGATGTTTCTTTGCTTCATAACTAAACATTTTGTTTACCTTCATTTATGCTACATTCACTAGCTCTTAGTATTTAATATATAATATGTCATTGATCTATTACTATATGAAAAATTAAAGCCCGTTCAAATGAGAAATGATAAGAACCAATTCCTAGTTTTAATGCATACAAATTTTGTTATACAATTTTTCTTAGTAACATTTGAATGAAAAATGTAACGGTTTTTTTTGTTCTTATTCTAGGCATCACTGTTTCCAAACGGCAATGGAGCAGGCGAAGATAGCCACATATCCGTCTATATTAAAATCCTACCTGGTGAATATGATGGACTATTGAGATGGCCGTTTGCTCATTCGGTATCCTTCACCCTGTTCGACCAATCTACTTGTCCGGAGAAAGCTTGCAACATCGTCGAGAGTTTTATTCCCGACCCTACATGGAAGAATTTCCAGCGGCCCAGCAAGGAGCCGGATTCCTTGGGTTTCGGTTTTCCGAAATTCGTATCACACGAGATGCTGAAGAAACGACATTTTATGAAAGACGACATTGTATTCATTAGGGTGAAAATTGATCCCAGTAAAATTGTAGCGGTGTAAAGTAGTCTCTAGTTTTAGTTGATCTCTCCACGATACTGTAAATATTGTATATACATGGTATGTAAATTTATGTACAGACATGTTTTGAAACACATGTAGTTGTTGTTAAAGTAGCCATTATATGGCTTTTAATTTGCGGTAGTACTTCAATATGTTTTCATTATAATATTGTTTTTAATTGATAGAAATAATATATAATATAATAACTTTATACTACTTGCATATTTTCTTTTAAATACAGCATTCTATGTTATTTTCTTTATATATTTGTGATAGCTGGAGAACACCAAAGTAATTATGTTGTATTCACTGTACATGTAATGAATACACACTTGTCAGTCATAATATGTTATTAAACACTTAGCTTTATACATTTTTACAACTAATATATGTTGTGTGAATTTCATATTTGGAAATAAATTATAATAAACAGCCAACGATATTTTATTGCCAATATAAAACCCCTATGACAAATTAAATAAGAATCAGCTGAAATAAACCCTCTATTACTAATTTGTAAATGATCTGCCTGCATATTATATTTTCACACTGTATTTTCTAGGTACAACATATCAAAAATGTTAAGTCAATACTGACATCAAAAAAATTGGATATTTGACATACACAAAAAACAATAGGAATATGTGTCAAAATTGTAATTGTATCTCCTAGTATGTTGTTTTTATTTTCATACGCGTCTATTTCTATACGCGCTTATTTCTATACGCTTATCAGTATTAATACACCTTGAGAAAACAAAACAGGGTTTAGTATGTATTTCTCGCGATAAAAACTTTCAACTGTTCAAAATATTCTAAATAATCTTCTTGTAATAGCAAGTTAGCAAAAATATAACTAGAAAATCAGCTTAGAAAATGTATAAACTTATAACGTGTTATAAACCTTGTATTTATTAGGTACATATGAATTTTATCATTTTATATTGTGTTTGGTTAATTTGGCCATACTTTAATATTCTTGTAAACTTACTTATTTCAGGTTTTATTTTTTTCAAGTTTTGTTGAGTTTTTGAATTTGACTAGTAGAAAATATACTAAAAACAGAACTATTGCATATATTTAAATAATTTAAAATACTTACATATTTTACAATGTAATTATTATTGTAAAAATTAGATACCTTATATTATTACAATATTTTATGATAATAAAGGGTTAATAAAATAGAGTAATATTTTAAATTAAATCCTAATATAAAAGATATTAAATTAAATTAAATCAAATCAAATTTTTAATCAAATGGTAATTCGATTTTAATTTACTTAACTGTCACCAATATTTTTTTTCAATTTACTAAATTGGATACATTTTAAGTTTATTTTAACTTAACTAATTTAATGTTTGGGTTTAGTTAACTGTCACTACCACTTTCACTGTCGGAATATGCACCTAATAATGACAATCCATTGCTGCTTGATGGTTTGTTTTCAGTACTTTTATCACTAACCTCACATTCAGTGGAAGGTTTTACACTAGTAGAACTCTGAGAATCTTTTAGTTTTATTAAGCCAGATAAAGTTTTCTTTTTAGTAGTTGCTAACTTATTTGTGTTCACTGACCAGCTATTAGTTGAACTACTGCTGGATACTACAACATTTTTGCTTTCTTCTGTCAGTTTTGTAACTTTTGTCTCAGGCTCATCAGTTTCCTCAATGACCTCCTCCACAACCACCTTTCGCTTGCCCGAATTTTGAAATTTAATGCCTTTTATATACTCTTCATCAAGCTGCTTCAGTTTCTCCTCTCTTTCTCTTTCACTCATTGTTGTATCATATGCAGACAACATTGTATCAAAATCAATAACTTCCTGTCTTTTATTTAAATCTTTCAATTCTTCCAATGATTCCAACAATTCAATTTCATTTTTTGATTGTTTTGTTCTGTTTTCAAGTAATTTCATTGGATTATTGGCTTCCTCCTCTTTGGCCTCTTCTTCTTCTCTTATCGCTTGTTCTTCGGCTAATTTTAAGGCCATAAAGTTTCTAGTTGCTCCCGCTTCCATTTCATAATCAGTATTTCTAGGATCAGTTTTAAAAGATATTTCCTGAAGGCATCGGGTACATTTGATATAGAATCTATAAATCCGAATACCCAAATAATCTTCATTTTCAACATCCTCTTTACGGGCATTGAATTTTTTTCCTTTATAAATATATTCTCCACAAGTTTTACATCTCATATTAAACGGGGCCATAAGACGAACTGTATATTGTCGATTTTTCGGCAATTTCATCCGAGGGATTTTGGACGGGTCAAAATCTGGTGGATAGTATTTGTTTAAAACTTTTCTTTCAGACATTTTGCTGGGTGAACAAACACAAAATTATTTGATTTCAGCTTAATTATATTCTGTTTACTACTTTTTACTATAGGTTATGTAATGAAATATCTTCTTTAATTATGACTTTTGGTAGCACTTCAATTATATTAGCAAGATAAATTAGAAAATATATAAGAAGAACTTGGCTGACAAAGAAGTAGAAACCAATAATAACCTAAGTTTGCACGTGTGTTTTGTTTTGGATTGGTAACGAGTTCTTATAAATTGTTAAAAATGGTTGCAAAACGAAAGAAGAAGGTATTTTATTTAAATTTATAAAAGTATTTTGTTAAATCAATTAATATTATTTTATTTATAGTATACAGTGGGTGAAGGCGCCCAATTTATGACTAGAAAGGCAGCTTTGAAAAAATTGCAACTTTCTTTAAACGATTTTCGACGTCTGTGTATTCTAAAAGGTATTTATCCCCGTGAACCAAGGAATCGGAAAAGGGCACAAAAAGGCCAAACAGGAATAAAAACGTTATATTATGTTAAAGATATTCAGTTTTTACTACATGAACCTATTATATGGAAACTACGTGACTATAAGATATTTAACAGAAAAGTAGGACGAGCAAAAGCATTAAAGGATTTTGAAAATTTAAGAAGATATTTAAATAACCACCCAACACTCAAATTGGATAATATAGTTAAAGAACGATACCCAACCTTTGTAGATGCGCTAAGAGATTTGGATGACTGTTTAACATTATGTTTTTTATTCAGCACATTTCCATCTCTTCCACATATACCTAGAGATCAATCTGCTCTATGTAGAAGGTTAACAATGGAATTTTTACATGCAGTTATAGAGGCAAAAGCTTTGAGGAAAGTTTTTATATCAATTAAGGGTTATTATTATCAGGCTGAAATAAAAGGTGAAATGGTAACTTGGATTGTTCCACACCATTTTTCATTTGAACCACAACAGAAATCTGAAGTGGATTTCAAAATTATGTCCACTTTTGTTGAATTCTATATAGTAATGTTAGGTTTTATTAATTTCCGTCTGTATCATGGTTTGAACTTGTACTATCCACCTAAGTTCTCATCTGTTTCTATATCTGAAACTGAAAAATCTTTAGTAGATGAGGAAATATTTGTTTCTGAAAGAGTATGCGCTTTAAATTTTCCACTGTCAAAAACATCTGAAGTAGCTGAGGAAGAAGAAATTGAAATTGATAACTTTAATTCTGAAGAGAATCCTGAGAAAATTGAGGAAGCCAAAAGAGAAGCTGAAAAAATCAAAAAGTTGAAGACTCTATTTAAAGGACTTAAGTTTTATTTAAATAGGGAGGTACCAAGGGAACCCCTTGTTTTTATTATAAGGTGTTTTGGTGGAGAGGTATCATGGGATAAAACTCTTTTTGTTGGTAAGTTAAATTAGTTTTCTTTTGATTTTGAAATTTAACAATATTATCATACTATATAGGTGCAACTTTTGATGAAAACGATGAATCTATTACTCACCACATTGTTGATAGACCATCGATGCCTAAACAATACATTTCCAGATACTACATACAACCCCAATGGGTATTTGATTGTGTTAATGCGAGAGATCTCCTTCCAGTTAGTAAATATTTCATGGGAGAAGTTTTACCTCCACATTTATCACCATTCATAGATAAAGGTAAGTTTATTTAATTTGTAATATAAATAAAAAGTTTGTAAATTATTTATATTTATAGAAAGGGATCAACAGTACATACCACCAGAAGAAAGAGCCCTGTATGATCCATCGATATTGGAGCAACAATATAATAAAGATGCAGAAATGGAAGAGGAAGGAAAGGAGGATGATAGTGAAGATGATAATGGTGAGGAAGAGGATGAAGATGTGGAAGAAGATAAGCAAGACAGTACTATGGAAGAAGTTGAGGCAGAAGTGATTGAAGACGATACAAATAAAAAGGTTTTTATAATGGGAAATAATGCTTATAATTATATTAACTGATGAATTTGTAGAAACCAAAATTATCAGTAACCACGGGGGAAGTGTATAAAGAGGTTCCATGGAAGAAAGACCAACAGGAGAGACAAGCATTCAAATTGAGGGAAAAACTAGTTAAGAACAAACATAAAAAATTATACAAGAGTATGATGGAGGGTCGTAAAGAAAGAGCCAAGGAAATATGGTTATTGAGAAAGAAGAGAAGATTACATGATGAAAAGCAAGCTGAAGAGAAAAAAACTAAAAAGAAACAGAAATAATTTATTTCCTAAAATAAGTGATTATATTTTTGTATATAATTTCATTATTTTATAAAAGGAATAAAGGAAAATATAGTTTTACTTAACCAACTCAGCTTTTCTGATGCGCTCGATCTGCTGTTAATAATAGGGAAAGCAGATAAAATTATATAGCTTTGTCGATTATGAAATTATTTAAAAGAGAGAACAAATTATTTGTATTTAAGTGTTATATCTTGATCGAAAAGGAATTCTATTCATAAGTACCTTCAAACTGGTAAAATAATAAACTCTGATTATTTTAGTTTCATAAGAAAAAATTGCTGCACAGATGAAAAATCATTTCCGTCCGCCTTGTTCCGTCCAATTAATTTTAGGTTGTTCTCAAGTATGCAAAATTCAAAATGTTTATTACGGTCTGCAGTAAGACCGTCTGCATTGACATGTATAATAATGGATATTAATAAAAATGATTTAGATTTGAATTCTAATCGGAAAAAAGACTTTAGGTCCTTAGATCAGAATAGTGAGTAAATTACGTATCTCCCACAGATATATTAAAAAAATATAAAAGAAATTTGATTATGGAAAAATAAGTGAAAAGAGCTACAAAATCAACTTTAAAATCAAATCAGCTGTGAAGTTGATATTGCCACAATATTTGACATTAAAAAAACTAATTCCAAAATGCTTTATCGAATAAATGAACTTATATATAAGTTTACTTCTTCGTTGGATAAAAAATAACAATTTTATAAAAATTAGAACTCTGCACTTCTCTGACCAATTTACAGCGTAGAATAGTCAGTATAATTCTTCTGTTTTATGTGACATTTAGACTTCAATTGTAATTAACATCCACAATTTTAAATACTCCGTTATGTTAAAAACGTCATTTATATTATGGGCTGAAGGGGCCTCATACATATTGTATTTCCTTTACATTATTGCAATAATTATTTCAACATTCTTGTCAAACTTTGGCATTAACGTTCTTGTAAGTATGTATGTAATTATAATCGATGGCGGTATTATTAATGATTTTTGTACTGAATACTATAAATAAAATATTAAGAAACAAGAATACATAAAATAACGTTTTCATACAATGCTTTCTGTTTAAATATTTTTATTTTAGTTTGTGTAAGTGAAAGTCCTGCAGGAGTTCCTGGTTAGAGTAAGAAAACAAAGATATATGTAACTTAAAGTGCTTTTAATATACAAAGTTAAAACAATAATAGACCATATACATATGTAAAAATTAATAATATACATAGTACACGTATTTTGTGGCAAAGATGAAAAGGAAAATTAGTTCTTTTATCGGCAATAATAATTCAATATTCTGACTAGAAATGTCCAATACCTCGAGGCTTTTATACAATCTTATAAACAAAATCTGTAATTTTTAAACTGAAATTGTTTGCAAAAACAATTCAATAAAAACGCTTTATTGTCCATATTGTCCAATTAGACTAAAAAACCTACATTCTTATAATGTTACATTGTGTATTTCTTTATAAAAAGGCAGTAGCCACAACAATGGCCATAATAATAATAATAATAATAATAAAACAATTAATACAACTCTGTAAAAATAAATAAGAAATTAAAATTTGATACCTCAATATTTGACCAATAAATTAATTATGTCATATATATTTTTCATCGATTACCGAGACTATATTTTATCTTAATTAACTTTCCTCTTCATCATCACTGTCTTCAAGTTCAGGCATAGGAAATCTTAAAATTGCCGCTATGCCAGTTAATTGTTCCAACTCTAAAAAAAAAGGTTTTGATCAAGATACCCATGATTAAAAATCACTAATAGCAAAATAATACTTACGTTCCCCTGATATGTGCATACTAGAAAAGATCTTAACATCACCTCCAGCTTCACGTACTGAGTCTACCAAACTAATATATTCTTTCCTTAATTTTACATCATTACATCTAGAATTACAAATATTTAATAATCATAATCAATTAATAATAATAAATGAACTAGTAATTTATAATACCTAAATAGCTTGTCGGATATTAACAAAGTCTCGATAGCTTGTGATTCATTAGCTGCTTCAACATGTTTCTTGCCATAAAATGCTTTAGCAGGTTCACACTGTAATGTTGTATAAAAGTTTTCTAAAGCTTTAACTTCTCCAGCTGCTTTAGTATCTGACATTTTGCTAATGACAGCTGGATCTTGCAGTACTTCTAAAATGCAAATTATTATAATTATTATTATATAATATAACAATATTACCTCTTAGAGAATGCTTAAACCCAGATGATGCATGTATCAACATGAATTTTGATTTATTATCTAGCAGAACTTTATTATCAGTTTTAACTGCCATTTGAAACATATATTCATAGAACTGGTCTCTTACAAAACCAGGTGATGCTATTAAAATACACTTTACTACTTCAAAATCAATATGTCTTAAGATAGCTTGCATAACCTGATCATAAAATTTAGATAAACCCTAAAATCCATAACACACTAATAATTGTACTTTTTAGTAAGAAAAACAATTATTCTTACTTTTTCATGCTGCTGTACAAACCCTTTCCTTTTCCTGGGTATGTTAACATCAATTTTAGCCCTAACAATAGTCATGCTAGATGTTATTAAGCAAACATTCGCCAACCCTTCTTGCATAATAACTGCTGCAACATCAGCAGATTTTGCTGGGTCACAAGCTAACTCAACTCTTTCTATAGACACTGAGTCCCATTCATGTTTTCTTAGACAAAATTTCCTATTAAGTTCTAGATCTAACGTGTGATATGCCCCCATCTATAAAAAATGACTCATGCAATATTGCCTTATTTTTAACATATAACTTACTTTAACATACTGGTTCTCCTCAATATTCCTACCCTTTAGTCTTAGCATACATGCTTGTGTATCAAAATCGATATTCTCCACTGTTATTGTGAGAGTTGTTCTCACCCTATTTGAAGTAGAGGATCCTGTTGATGATTCAGATTGAACTTTACGAATTGTAGAGCTTCTCACTGAATCTCCCTCTGATATCAAGTTATAGGCGTGCCACATATCTTCAGGTTCTTCGGGCATGAGGGTTATATTCCTAGAATTAAAGTTATACAAACATTTTGGCATTTAAAGATACTTTAGAGCAAAATAACAATATACGCTATTCATATATGAACGCATAATGTTCAAATAATAAGTTAAAAAATAACCTCTATTAAAATATATAGTGAATTGTATGGCTAACTTACCCCTCACCCCATTTATCTATATCTTTTTGAATCAGCTTCATTCTGAGGCTTTAACGACACTTCCCTGTGAAGATATGATAGAGATTGAGACAAAATTCATTATTTTGTTTTGGCAAAATTTGGAAGTATTGAACATGACATCTGCTTCTTTTGATCTATATGATGACGTAAAATGCCATTTGAATGACAAGGAAAAGGTTAGGTGGTTCGGAAATAAAATACGGATCAAAAATAATAAAAATTTAAGGGAACAGTGGTTAAGTATCCCATGGCATTTTAACGTTTTGATTATCAAGAATACACATTTCAGTGGTTTTACTCTATGACTTTCATTATTCTTCGTTTAATATCATACTTTAAAGCCTTTTATGTACTGTAATATTGTCATATTAGACAAAATTATTTTATGACAATTTAAGATAGTAATTATTTGATAAATATTTTAACACGATATATTACAAACAAAATAGATAAAAATTATTTAAAAAAATACGGTGTTTTTGTTTACTATTTCTTCTGTTTTTATTTATTTTTTTATATATTTTCTCTCATTTTAAGTCTCATTCTTACCAACGAGGGTTTGCACTCTTGCCTAGTACAATCACAAATATTAAACATTCACAAACATATATTTACTGTACCAATCCAATCCAGCAGGATTCGAACACGCGACTATCGCAACAGTAGGTGGATCGTCCTGTCGCCTTTACCACTGCGCCAATTAACCGGTTGTTTTTTACTTTATTTTATATAACTTGGTTAATTTAAAATTGTAAAATAAGAAAGAGCATTCTCGATATTATGTTAATTTGATGAATTTTATGGTTTTGTAGAGAAAAGATGTTTAAGTTAGATTTCTTCAACTAATAATTTGTTTTTGAATACGCATTGCTTTTTAATTAATTAAATTAAATAACTTTTTAGTCAGATTGTGAATACTATAGAAACATAAATATGGGTTTAATATTATATTTGTATTTACTTTTAATTAGCGCATTTGTTTAAATTTTATAAGATAAAGGTGTGTTAAAGATTATTTAATTACCTTTTTATTATCCGTAGTGGTTTAAAAAACTGCCCAGTCCACACTATTTATTTGTTATGATAATGTGTACAGAAAGTACAAAAATATGAAAATAGTTTGGTAGAAAAAACAGTAAGCTAAATGTTATGTGTAGGTTTTCTTTTGTAGGCTTCAATATTCTATTTTGCATATTGTTATCTTGTTTTATATTGAACTACTTGTAAGAACGATTTTTAGTAATTGAAAGTGCGGGTAACTGAGAGTTTAATATGAGTATGTAACGTCGCATTTTGTTCGTTTTTTATCAGCTAGCTGATTATTTTGTTGGGACTTTCTTCACTATTGTTTGCTGGCGATTTTTTCGTAACTTCAACTACAATTACAATTTTCTATTAAGTTGGAGTTACCATGCGAAGTTTTATACATTATATTTATTGTTTTCTTCTATATTTATTTCACTCATGAAAAGCAAATTTAGAGAAACTATTGAATCTAGCCTTTCTAGCCAGTTGACATATGCTTCTTATATGTTTCTATTTATCTTCATTCCTTTAACTAGTCTGTTCTTTGATGTTATTAATATTTAGTTCAACATTAAATGTTTAGTGTACTTCTGCAATAAATGTGTTAGCTAATTATTATTAGCTATTATTATTATTATTATTATTATTATATATAAAACTATTTGACTCTTGACTCACTTTTAATGTCATGCAAACTGCGTCATATGATTACATGTAAGGTTTGGTATGAAGGCTATGTTCATAAATTACAGAAAATGCTGTGGTGTACCACAAGGAAGTGTACTGGGACCAATGCTTTATCTACTCTACACTTGTGATATACCACAAATAGAGAATAATACGATGGCTACATTTGCTGATAGTACTGCGATTATAGCTGTCTGAGATAATAGTGAAGAAGCCTCACGAAAATCACAACACGCAAGTGACAATATAAATAATTGGACACAAGCTTGAAAAATAAGAATTAATGAAAGTAAAGGAATATGTGGAACATGTGCAGTTCATCTATAAACAGACCGTACAAGCACCAATAACATTAAATAATACTATCATTCCATATATCAACAAAGCTAAATATCTCGGAATAAATTTTGATGCTAAACCTCGCTGGAAGGAACATATAAATAAGAAAAGAAAAGAACTGGAATTCAAATATAGGAAAATGTACTGGCTTATTTGAAGGAAATCACAATTATCAGTACATAATAAATTGCTATTATATAAGCAAATACTGAAACCTATATGGACATACTGAGTTATGGGTATGTTCTGCAAAGAGTAACATAAATAAAATACAAATTTTTCAGTACAAAGTTCTTAGAGGTATTGTGGGTGCACCCAAATACTATAGTACTGATTACCTACATCGAGACCTTCAGATATCCACAGTCAGTCAAGAAATGAAAAGAATTGCAGGGGGGCATGAGGAAAGACTCCATTCTCATTAGAATATTGCTGCTTTTGGATACCACCAGAACAGTATACAGGCTCAAAAAAATCAAACCATCTGATCTTGTGTAGTGTTGTGTAGTGAGGTGCATGTAATAAAACTACAGCAGTGACATGTATAAACATTATTTCACCAGAGACTGAGACAGGGCCGATGGGTCCTCCTAGTTATATACCTTTATTTAAGATATCATTAAAACAAATTGTAGGTTAGGCGGAAACAACTAGTAGCAATGTATTATTTTTTTCAGAATATTGATGTTGCGGGCTAGTTTATTATGTGATGGTGGTATTTGCAATTTCGATTTGGCTCTTGTGAGTCATTTCTGATTGAATTGTTTTATTGGGTAAGCTAAAGTTGAATCACGCACATGATATTTGCAATTAGAAATTGACGACAATGCCAATGGTATATTGTTTAGTTTTTCATTATCAGTAAGATATAAAAAAATAGTGCATAATTATTTTTCCTTAATTGCTATTAAAATTATCAGTATGATATTTCGCTGTCGCTAATAACATTTCCTTGGTCGTTTAAAAGCACATCGAATACTTTTTAACTTAAGTGTAATTTTAGTACTAGCGCGAGGTCTAGTGCACAAAATTCGAAATGGCGATTATAAAATTTTCCTTATGTGTGTTGGCTTTTTTATATTTACTTAATATATCAGGTATTGTTTTATTCTTTTTGATAGGTGCAAAGGTAGATAATATATAATGTTTTTATTACAGAATGTTCAGCTGAAAGTGGTGTTCTCCGTGAGTATTCATTTGCCTTATTGCAAATTTACTGACAAAAATGGTTATGTTCTCGTTTCGTATTGATTTCAGGGGATGCTAAAGATGTTGTTGGAAAAGCGCGTGGCGTTGCTAAAGGCGTAATCGAGGATGTCGGGAAACTTTTTGTAACGGTGGTAACCCTCCCTGCCTGGAAAATAATATTCGCCCAAAAAATATTCAAAAAAATAGTTAAGGTCATCGAGAAAATGATAAAAGCAGTAATAGAAATGATTATCAAAATTAATACATTTAAAATAAACACGATAGCAAAATTTGTTAAGTGGGCTCATTTAGACATACCTTTGAAGTACTTTTATGATAGCGTGACGTCTCTCTACAAAGCGAAAAAGAAGTTTATCAAGAAAATACTTCATTCACTCTCAAATATTACTGGCCCGTATGAAAAAGCCCTCTTGCCTATAACCGATAAACTCTCGTCGAGAGTACTAATCACCCTGAATTGGCTGGAAGCGTTTATTACCGGTGATATTAGTCACTGTGCCGGTAATACTAACCTTGAAGTTGGCGCTACAAAGGCTCTGATGCAAACTAAGGCCGACAAAATTAAAGCCACCATCGATAGAATCATTCTATTGCTAGGATTTTCTGATGTCGTCAAGAAGATAAAAGGTAACTATTTTGCTAACTGTCGTAGCATTGATGGACATTTTGATGTATTAGATATTTGCAGATATTAACAGGCCAATTGCCGGCCTACCATAGTAATTACATTTTTACCATACAGTTTTTTGGGAAAATTAGTTTTTTTATTCAACATAATTCTCTTCAAGGGTGATAGACTGATTATAGCGACCCTCCAACTTTTCGATACCATTTTTAGTACGTACGATTTGTGTCCTTTGCTTCAAAATAGGCCTCAGTTTCGGCGATCACATCTTCATTCGACGAAAATTTCTTCCCAGCGAGCATTCTTTTGATATCTGAGAACAGGAAATAGTCGCTGGGGGCCAGATCTAGAGAATACGGTGGATGAGGAAGCGATTCGAAGCCCAATTCATGGATTTTTGACACGGTGCATTGTCTTGGTGAAGCAGAAATTTCTTTTTCTTCAAATACGGACGTTTTTGGGCGATTTCGACCTTCAAACGGTCCATTAATACTATGTAATAGTCGCTGTTGATGGTCCTTCCTTTTTCAAGGTAGTCAATGAAAATTATTCTATGTGAATCCCAAAATACAGATGCCATAAACTTGCCAGCCGACTGTTGTGTTTTCCAACGCTTTGGAGGGGGTTCATTGTGTGCAGTTCACTTGGATGACGGTCGATTGGACTTCGGAGTGAAATGTTGGAGTCATGTTTCATCCATTGTCACATATCGACGCAAAAATTAAGGTTTATTACGCTTGATTACCTCCAAACACTGCTCCGATCAACTCGTCGTTGTTTTTGGTCAAAAGTAAGCTCGCGCGGCAATTACTTTGCACAGAGCGTTCTCATACCCAAATATTCGTGAATGATATGATTTACACGTTCAGTTGATATCTTTAGAGTGTCTGATATTTCATTCAGTTTCAATTTACGGTCATTCAAAATCATTTTGTGGATATTTTAAATGTTTTCGTCGGTAACAACCTCTTTTTGGGCGTCCACTGCGTTCGCCGTCTTTGGTGCTCATTTCACCACGTCTAAACTTAGCATACCAATCCTTGATGGTTGATTTTCCTGGAGCAGTGTCCGGAAACTCGGCCTCAAGCCAAGTTTTTGCTTCAACCGTATGTTTTCCCTTCAAAAAGCAATATTTTATCAACAAGCGAAATTCCTTTTTATCGATTTTTTCATAATAACAAAAATTGCTTCACTCAAAATGTTATAATTCACAAACTAATGATCCGAAAGCTGTCAAATTTATACACGCATCTTTTGACGGTTAGGGCTAATTAAAAAACATATGGATTTAATTTTAGTAGCGCCATCTATGTATCAGGCCGGATACTTTTCAATTGAGCTATTAGTATCGCATTTTCAACCGTCTGGCTTACATTTTCATTTTAATTGCGTTTATTTTATTTGCTGATTTACTTCATACTTGGGTTAATCTTTTGTGATAACCGTCGAATAATTGTTTTGAATGCAACATGTCAGCTTGTGTAATCTAATGTCATCTAGTGTAAAACCAATAGGAATTTTACTATTTATTAAAGTCATCTATTGGAAACATAATGCTTTTAATTTTAGTAGACGCCATATATTGAAATATATGTAATAATAATAATTGCTTAAGATGAAAAGTACATTCTTGTATTCTTAGTATTTACAAATCACAAAATCAGTGATATCGCTTTGATTTTTAGGCGAAGATGTACAGTCAGTGGAAATGGCATTTGGAACATATAGTACGTTGTTGCCTTTTGTGTTTTTTTCTTAACGTGATTAATTAATTTGAATTTTAGAACGAAGTGTTCGGGCTGCGTCATCTACATTTTTTAAAAACCGTAAGTTTTTCTTTAATCTAAGTACAACAAGTTAAAAAATTAATAAATATTAGTGGTAGCATATATTAAGCCTATAAATTAGATTCTAACGTTTTTATTAAATATGCAGCTTTATGTTAAAAAATCAGTACAATGTATTTCAGCTGCTACTTTTTACTATCTTTCAAGCAATTTATGGATTTGATATCGATGACCCATTCTTTGCTATCTTAATAAGAAGTGAAGTGCTGCTCATACAGGTCGCAACTCATATGTCGGAACAAATTGTAATCACAAGGAGCAAAGTTTGGAGAATACGGCAGCTGGGGTCTCATTTACCATTTTAATGTATCTAAGTATGTTTTTACCGGTTTTGCAACAAGCGATTGAACGTTATCATGCTGATGAATAACATTGTTGTGTCTTTGCTTGTATTCTGGTCGTTTTTCGCGCGAGGTGCTCAGCACATATACTCGATAGCGATCCCCATTCGTGTATACCACACCAAGCTGACCTCGCCAAAGACTTATTATTAGCTTGGATCCATAGATATTTGGTTTTGTCGTTGATTTTGATGCTTTTTTTGAAAAATTTAGACTTTAACATAAACAATTGGTTATAAATGGTCTCGAGGCGGTTTAATGAACATTAATTAATAGCCTTGATATTTAATGCAGAAATATTTATATAAGGAAGTCGATGGTTTTGACATTCTTCTTTATGTAGGACAGCTTTACCCATAGCAATATTGAGTTATTCAGTGATAAAATAAGAGTCAATAGAAAATAAAATAAAATATTTTTAACAAAAATATTGAACCGACTTCAAAAATAAATAGGGAACTCACTAAAAATTTAAAAATAATCAAACTTATATTTTTAACACAAAAAAAGGCATTTTAAAATGAAATACGTACATAATAATCGTTGCAATAACTATATAAAAATCAACATAAACTTTATTTATTATATATATATATATATATATATATATATATATATATATATATATATATATATACATATATACATATATACGAAGAGCTCCTTCTCGTCTTCCCAATTATTCAAACGATACAGCCATCTTAATAAATAAAATATCAGTTAAACCAAACGGTGAACTTTAGAGGTTGGAGGTTCACCTTAAGAATTTCGTAGATGTTGATTGAAAAGCTACTATCCAGCTACCTTCTTTGATGGGTGATTCTCTCAGAGATCAGAGCAAAGTTAGATTGCAATCAACAAGGACTAAGACCTATTAAACAACTTCATCCTCTCTATAGAAATAGTAAATTAGCAACCTCATCAAATATATGTTGTACAAACTTTCGACAGTCCATCTAGTTATACGAATCAAATGTATATTGCTCGTCATCTTTCTCACATATCGGAAAATGCTCTCCAACAATATTCAAATCCATCCCCTGAGCCGTCTTTATTTCTTTATTAATATTACCGTCATATTAATAAATTACCCAGCCATAAACTTAATTATTAAAAATAATCTCTGCATTTTGTTTGAAAATATTTACTATCACTTGATGATAATATACACCGAAAAATATATCGATATTAAAAAAATCCTTTAAAAATTTAAAATTAAGTACCAATTTTAAATTAGTGATTTTAATTTATTAATTAATTTATTCTGAAAATATATCGAAAAATATCGGCTAAAAAAATATGGATATATCGATATATTGCAAAGTAAAAAAATCGCCTAAAAACGTTTTAAAATTAAGTACCAATTTTAAAGCTTTATTAAAATTATATTTAATTTATTCTGAAAAAAATATCGAAAAATATCGATATATCTAGAAAAATATCGATATATCGATATTTTTTCTGCATCCCTAACATACCTTACTGTCTAATAGCTGTTGAAGCTATTTAAGAGTTACACGTACTTATATTTTCTAACAAGACATTTTTTAAACACAGGTCAAGATAAAGTGGCATTCTTCAAGAGAGACTTAGGTAAGTTTTACTGTCCTATCAATTTTGAGTATTAATTTGTATATTTTCTGTCATCTTTGCTATAGATGATACATTTATTGCTAATGACAAAATTGTTAACCTAGGTGAGTATTATAATTATTATTTTTTGATGTTTTATCTTATACATTGTGGCCCTGGATGGAATTATATTTAAATTATTCGATTTTTTCCAATGGAATGTTAATAAAGTATAATTTTTTGTCAGTGTAAGATTACTTGACGCGCAAACAAAAGAGCCTGTCAAAATCGTCCGGTTGTCAGACGTATGCAAAATTCTTGAAAGCAGTAGTGATAAGAGATTATAACTCTAATTTATAAACTACTGTGGTCGTATAATTGATTACCATAAAGTTAAAATAAATTATATTTGATAATATTTTTGTTCAATTATTTTATTTAGATTAAAATTTTCTTATACGTCAAAGCCAAACTGAACAATAATTCAGAGTTGACGCGGCAACATTGACGTTTTGACGTCAAAAATTTAGATGACGTATATACAAAATAATTTTGAATGGTCTATATAATCCTTGATGCATTTGCGTCATTATTTTGTACCTTTTAAACTTAATTAACTATACATCTCTTTAATTAATTAATTAATTGATTAAGAATAGAGGAAGAGATTGAGTTTATCTCCCGCTGAACTGTAGTAAACTGACCACCAAAATTCTGTGTTTGAGGCCATTTTTCAACGGTTTCGAATATTTATTATACAGGATGTATATAGTATATAAATTTGAGATATTATTTAAAAATAATAACAACAGTGTTATTTTGTTTTTTAGGAAAATTGGATGCAAATTTAAAACCAAGAAGAGTTGCCCCTTGTAAGTAAAATATAATATTGGTTACATCGTGATTATAATATAAATATATAGGGCCTTTAATAAGTTCTCATGATTTTAAAGTTGAGAACGTTATCAACAACGTACACGCTTTACGATATTAACATCATCTGAATGAACTGAAAATGGCGTTCTGTAATGTTATAATTGTTTTGAACTGATTTGTTTGAGACCACTGACTAGTTCGAAAGTTTGATTTAACGCCTTTGGGTCATGTCTTATAGGAATATAATTGTAATTATTCAACTATATATAGTTAATACATTTAAGGAAGATATCTGTTGAACTTTTAGTGGAATGGAGTCTTCATCTGCTATATCATCGATGTGGATATGATATTTTATTAACGTTGGGAGTTTGGAACGAAGTATTCTTAGGATTTCACAAAATCGTTTAATTCTGAATGTTAGTCTCTGGCGGACTTTTCCAAAACATTTACAAGGTTGTAGCAAAATGTTGAGATTGCTGAAATCGGAAATGTTGTTGCACACTAGATTATATGTTGACCAATAGTAAATGAATATCAGAATATGTAGCATTTTATCGTCTTAAAGTTGAATTATCAGAAAAGTTAGTAAATGTTGAAACTAGCTAATGACAATGTTTCAGTGTGGAGGTTATTGATGCCCACCACAGATCTCCCTATCTCAGTGTATAAGAATGAAGAATGGGACTGAATATTTAGTTGTATGGGTGACGAATTATTCAAGGTTAACATTTTAATTAAGTTAGACATATTTTCGTAGTATTTGTAGCTTAGAAAGGGGAAGGCGCAATGTCTGACCCACAATGTAGTTTATATATGATGTTTTGTTCTACGAAAAGTGTCAAAATTTCAACCTTGAGTGAGCGCCTTGGACCATTTTGAAAGTTTGAAGATACAAATGCAAGATGAGTTTGCAGCTCAGTTAAGAATCACAGAAAAATATATTAATAGGTAACAATCAACTTGGAAGGTAGGTCCAACATATGATGATAAAATATGGGAAAGTGCTGCTGTATTAAGACCTCCTAAAACTCATCAGATGCTGTGTAACGTTAGAACTAAAAATTGAGCGAAGACTTTATTATAAAAAGTCATTTATTCGACAAGAAATCAGGCAAGCTATATTGCTGCATGAGAACGCTCTTGAAGTTGGGATAGGAAGTTCCCTATTCATCAGACTTAACCTTATCCGATTACTATCTATTTTGGTTAATGTAATACGCTTTAGTGGATGCAGGGTATTTAAACCAGTTAATAAATGTATCGTCTAAACGAGAGATGGCTCTGGCTTATAGAAAACATTGGACAGTGTTTAGAGGATTAGACCTTTAATTGTGAATTTTTTATATCTCATAATTTAGTTCAAATATTTGTATATATTAATTCTTAACAACAGTGATAACTTATTTAAGGCCCTCATATAAAATATCCCAATCAATTAAGTCGTTTAAAAAAGTTATTCTTTGTTGCAGAGTACCATACTTTAACAATATGTTTTAATAAAAATCACATTTAGGTAACTGTTTTTATTAATTTTTTATTTGCATACCCTTACTTTTCTTTTTTTTTAATTTTAGGAAATCCTACATCATTAAATCTAAAAATGTATTTTTTTCTCTGGTTCAATATAAAGTTTGGTCTAGTCTAGTTGTTTGTGTTGTGTTAAAGTTTTCATATAATTTGTTAAGCTAACGTTTGGTTAAGGTAATAAAAAATAATCAAGCAAGTATTTTAACGTTAGTCGTACTGATTAGGATTGAGGAAACATATTATATTAAATGCCAAAATGGTCATGGATATTATATATAATATTAATTATTATTTTAATTAAAAATATTTTATTTGATAGCATCTGCTTTTATTTGCCTAATATGTTAGCCATAGTTTTATGATCAAAAAGTAGTAAGACTTGTTTTGAAATAAATTAGATTATTTAATTTTAAATATTTGTTTCATCCCTCTCAAACATCCTTCTTGGGTTCGATGTCAATATTTTTCTTATTTATTTTATTTATTTTCTCCAATTTCTAGTTCAAATAGACCTTGAATCAGATCTCTAAAATCAGATAAACCCTAGTTGGTAAAAAGGAGACTTTAAAATATGATATAACAAAAAAAAATCAATATTAATGGCTACATTCCTATTTCAGAAAACTGTAAAGAAAATATTTTGTTAAGTCATTTAATTGCATTGAAAAAAAAAGAGAAAAACAAAATATTAAAAAAAAAATTGAACCGACTTCAATAAATAATTAAGGAACTCACTAAAAGATGTAAAACAATCCAACTTAGATTTTTAACATAAAAAAAACGTTTTATAATAAAATATGTACATTATAATTGTTGTAATGACTAAATAAAAATAAACAAAACCGCTATTTAATCTATATACTATACTTATTTTATTATCTACTATCTACAGACAATTTAGTTTAATACTTCCTAAACCTATTTGGTAAAAGCAATTAGATTTGTTTTATTTGTAATTTATTTTTGTATATATGTCATAAAATTACATTATTTTTGTATTGTTTGAACTTGGTACCGACTTCAAAATAATCATTTCGTAGTAGTTAAAATAACACTGTAAATATATAAATAAGTTGAGAGATAGAGATATCTATATAGTAGAAGAGTGTCTATATAGTAGAATCTAAAATACGTGTAGTATATAGGTTAAATAAGGTTTTTGTTAATTTTTATTTAGTTATTATAACGATTATAATGCATATATTTTATTTTAAAACTTTTTTTTTGGGTAAAAGATATAAGTTTGATTATATTTTAGTTTTTAGTTAGTTCCTTATTTTATTTTTTGAAGTCGTTTCAATTCTTTTGTTAAATATATTTTATTTTTCCCTATTTAGTGTTAGATATTTATTCAATAAATTATGCAGTTATTTTATTAAGTATTACAATGGGTAGGCCAAGTATAGGTAGGCCAAGTATAGGTGCGCCCCCTATGACAAGAAATAGGAATAAAGAAACCATAATTGAAAATAAGGAACGCTTCACGCCCCGGGGTCTCCTACCTAGCCTAAGTAAGTTTATTAATAAGTAAGTTTTAAAAAAATTAAATGCTTTAAAAAATTCAATCAATTTTGACTATCATAGAAGGCTATGAAAGAAAACAAGCTCCAAATATATTCACCTTTTATTTGATATATTCTTATTTACAATACAGAGGATACAAATTAATCGAGAATATGCTATTATCATATCTAGGGCTCAATATAGATATGTTAATAGAGAGAGATAATACCTCAGAGTATAGGAAGCACATGCTAATATTTACATTGATTTCACCTCATATGATTAGTTTATGACGCTAGCCTACTGACGTTAAGTTTATATTAGTGATCTGAGATTAATACCCGTTTTATTTTATATGACGTGAAATTATCTGTAACTATTTGTTTGGAAATAAAGTATCAGTTAAAATACATTTAGTTTTGATTTAGTCAACAGTTAAATTTTTTCATATACAGCTAATATATTATGAGAATTGGTTCGAATATTTAAGAAAAGAAAATACAGATAATGGATTATTGATTTCCCTGTATATGATTGTACATCACATTGTATTTTGGTTCACTAAGTTTACGTAACATTAGAAATAAACTTTTATATTACACAACATTTATTGCACACTTTTATGTATGTAACATATCACTCAATAAGTCATCGGTCTGACATACCATTTCTGTTTTATATTATTCCAACTATTAGTTTACTAATTATAGTTACAGTTTTCTTAAAGTAGATTAAAGTCTTTTTCTGTTTATTCGCAAAAAGAAAAAGAGATGCTTCACCAAGACAATCCATTTTGGTTTTAATTGCTTTCTTAATACTCTCTATCTCAAAATCACATTTCAGTTACACCTTGCGACTTATTGCGTGATCTGATATATAAAACAATATTGTTTAAAAGTTTTTAATTAAGCTTTGATTGATCATTAATAGTAATATATCACAGAAAATAGGTATTTGTTTTAAACAATACCGTTGTGGAGGATTATTTGATGGTCTGAGGTTTGTGAAGTTGATAAAGACGACGTTTATAATGAGCTGTCAATTAATACTGCACTAGGTCGACTATATAATCGGGTGATTGATGATTTTTTCTAGGCTAAGCGGTTTTGTTTAACGCGTGAAATCTTTTAAATTATCGGCATTGCGGTATTAATATGACGAAGCTGTTAATGACTGTTTATTCGGAATACTTATTAAGTTATGCAGGTTTTGAAATAGCATTACTAATTATGTTATGTTAATAGGCTTAATAGGAAAAAAGAAAAAAAAAAGGACTTGTGATGGAAGAATGTATATTATTTAGAATCGTATATGATATCTTGTTCTAACACATTATTATTTTTTTAACTATTTTAGATTCTGTATTATTTGAGATATTGGTAGCTAATTGGTGGCATTTGTTTACAAATGGAAAGGTGATGTTCGATAATATTGCGATAAATAAACTATATTTTGGTAATGAAGAAAGGAGCAAAGGTCTCCTACTATTGTAAATCTCAACGAACAAATCTCATGAAGGACAGTGTCTAAATAACAATATGTTCTAGGATAAGACTTTTCGAGAGCTAAATTTTTCTTTCAAATTTTCAAAATAGTTTTCTTTCATGCCCTGCATGAAGAAGGCCCTTTTTTGTCTAGGTATTCCCATTTATTAGGTTTTCCCTTCCTTCTTCTTCATCCACGATATCAGGGCAAACGTCCGGCTACTATTTTTATTGCGCGCCATCTTGTTTATATGATATTTAGCTCAGTTTCGCTTTAACTACTGTATTGTGTAGACGTCCAAATTTTATTAAAGAGACGAATTGAGTACAGTAATGCAATCCTAAGGTTGACTGGTAAAGTTGAAGATTTTTCGTCTAAATTGATAATAAACAGAACAGTCGGATTTAGGGAACACAGAATCCTCAATTAGTTCATGAAACATCATTGCATCCACTAAACACAACGGTATGGCATGGTATTCATGCTGCAAACATCATTGGTCCCTATTTTTTTTAAATGACGGTGTTGCTGTTACTATTCCTGCTGAATGGTACCAAGACATGATTCGAGATCTTCTTGTGCTTGAAATGGAAGAGCAACGATTAGAAGAAATGTGGTTTCAGCAAGATGGGACCAGAGCACACACAGCTCATTTAGCATGACCAGACAGATCTCCGGATTTAACAGCACTAGACTTTTTCTTATGGGGTTTTTTAAAATCAAAAGTTGTGAATGTCCCAAACGATTTAACAACTTAAAGACAATATTCGTCACGAAATTGAAGAAATTTTGCCTCAGATGTTGCAGGTTGTCATGAAAAATACCTTAAAAGGATCCGAAATTTACATAGCGAATCGCTGTCACCATTTAGCCGATATAATTTTTCAGTCATAACGGTTTCAATCGTAGTTGTAAAATAAGTATGTAGTAAAATTTGTAAGCTCTTTTATAATGCTCTGTTGTAAACTAATATGCGGAAAATAGTAAAAATATATAAGAGATATATGTAGAATATTATAGTACTACTATTTTTAATGTATATTTTAGTGGTTTTGTATAATATCAATTTATATTATAGTTTCGAAGTTTATTTTTTAATAGTCTATGTGCAATAAAGATTGCTATTATGATACATAAAAGAACTAACTGTTACTTTTAATATGACAAAATATATTTTTACTCATGGTTAAAACAGAAAGAAATGAAAACAATTTTGAACAGTTGAAATGTCGCAAAAACGGAGGAGGTGATAATTAATTAATTAGTTTATAAATTTCGTATATAATATTACAGAATCAGTATCGCTATTTTCTCGCTCAACAACAGAATCTTTTTACTTAATAAAACAGATAATTTTTATATGAGTGTGTGGCTAGAATATTGCATATATTTAACATGAATATTGAAAGAAAAGTTTTTATTGTTTTTATAAGAAAAATATTAGAACATCGCTTATTACTGTTTATAAATATATAAATCCAGATAAAAAAATATTATAAATTGTACAAAACCGTGCATACTTTACAATTTTTTTAATTGATAAAAAAGAAAAATAGATTAACAAAACTTGAAGAATAAAATAAGAACACCTGTCTGATCTCTCTGTCCATGAGCAAAGGATTTTCTCATCCATTTGTATTTCTACAAACGTTTCTTTTAGATTCATAGCATAAATATTAAGAACTTCAATTTGAATTTTACGATTTTTGATAAATATAAAGAAGACTGAAAATTTATTGGGATTAAGTTCATATTCATTTCAGGTTTTCTAAGAAAATGAACAAATCATCAATTACACGAACATTTATCTAAGAAAGAAAAAAAGCACAAAAGAATATTCCAAAGACAATTAACAACAAAATATTTTAGTAATAATAAGAAGAAACTCAAGATGACTTAATGAGAAAACATAATGGAGAGTGATAACCTGACAATGACATATACCTTTGGTTAAATATTATATCTCCTGAAATACTGAAGACTGGCCTAAATAAAGAAAAAACTATTTATTTACCATTTAGGAATATAGATAAAAAAGTTATTCGTTCGTTAAAAAAGGCTGATATATTGATACATTTTTATTGTGTATTTTAAATGGAAAATATGATACTAAAAATGAAGATTTTAAGATTAGTAGGTTATATGGCTAAAATAATGAAGAAAGTTTAAAGAAACTAACCGCTTTATATTAAAGGGCATCACCAATATAATATATAATTTAATAATTCTTTTAAGTTTACGTTAAGATTTAAGATATCTACTAATTGATGCAATAAAATATACAGTAATATGACCATTTAAACTTTTAATACTTTATTAATTATAATATGACCATTTAAACTTTTAATACTTTATTAATTATTAGTTTAGTTACTTTTTTAAAAACATGATGTCATTACAGAGTGTTTTGAATTTGTTAATATATTTTTTATTATATAAGAAGTTGAATATATTTTTATGCAATAATTAAGCGAGAGTTATTGCATTTTATTATTTAAAAGAGTAATATTTGGTCAAGGTTTTTGAATATTTGATAAATTATGTTAAAAGGTATACTTGTTATTTAATTGTGATGTAACGACTTAGTAAATTATTCCTCAATAAACAGTCGTACAACTCAATGTACTAAAATATGAATGTGTGTGAATATAATATTGTATATTTAATATAAATGCTACCAAACCTGACTGAAATACCTTTGTTTTCACAAGAAGTACATTAGTATCTCAATCGAGTAAGGATGTGACAAACTGTAGGGGGATTTAGTACATACTTTATCTGATTACTGAATACATGTCCACTAACAATATACTGTTAATATACAATTATTTTTTATTCATTAAAACAAACAATAATAGACATGCGAACTATTTTATAATGTACCTATTATCTAGCTTAAGGAACATTTGATTTAAAGTAATTTATGTTATGCCTTGTGGAGTTTATTTACATTTTATATAATCGAGACATCGAGGCACCTACGTTAGAAACAAAAAAACATCGTACGAAAACAAACGAACAGATAAAACACCTAAAATGACACATGGTGACTAACTATTTATAATTACACATAATTTACTTAATTGCTACAAATGTTGGTCGAATTTTACAAATATACAATACATGATATGAATTTATAATACATTGTAATTTTCTTCGTACACGTACACACATATATCGCTAATATACGGCTTCTATATTTAAATAAATCCTTATCAATAAAACATCGAGATTTGTTTTTTTTCTTTATTAAGAGCTGAATACATCTTATTTTGATTTTAGGGTTTCGTGCTTTTCTATATTTTTACATTTCGAGTCCCGTTTAACCCATTCTGTACATGTTTACCAATAGAAAGCCCATTCGGTTGAGATATATTTAGAATACACTATGTACAGTGATCACTATATTTATATAAATGACAGTTTAAATTGTTTGTGCTATAGAGATTTGTATTTTAGTTCTAGATAATATATTTTTTAATATCATTGTCTTTGTCATCACTAGAAAACAAGTACATGCAAATATATGTTTTTGTTGATAATACTGTGATATATGAGAAGCTTAATAAATAAACAAAATTAGTATAAAACACGTTATAACTGCAGTTAGTTGATGATGATGAGATGATTGTCATAGACTCTTTTATAATATTGGGTTTATGTTATATGTAGTTCCTTATTTTAGAATATTTTTGTTTAGTTTAGACATTAGATGTATTTTAATTATTTTTATTTGATAATATCTCCAGTGTAAGTAAAAATAAGTTGATTCGATTTGATTTAGCGTATATTCAACATTATATATATAGCTAGTAAAAAAAATGCGTAAAATCGCTATTTATATACTAATATACGTTTTGATTTTGATGGTTTTGTGAATAATTAGTTTTCAAAATACAAAACATTCAATTCAAACTTGCTAATTACTCAAACAAAGTTCTATACGTCGTAGTGTTTATTATGAATATTTAATCTGATGTTTCATTTATCCAGCCATAGTATCAATTAACCTACAAACACACCTAAATCAAATAAGAGTGTGGTTGAAAAGATGTATAAAAGCCAATGCTTTTACGCTCCGTAGAAGAACATGTCCACTAGTCTATATCAATAATTGTCAACACCCGCAAGCAGAGGATTGCGGATCTAGGTGCACGCCAAATATCTTGGTGTGCACTACCTACTAAGTTACCATTAGATAACAAGATAGTATTGTATAAATCTATTGTACTATCTATACTAATCATATGGAATCCAAATATGGAGAAACGCTAGGAGGTCTAATTATCCATCATACAACGGTTTCAAAATAAAGTGTTGCGAGCCATTATCAATGCAATTGTTGAGCAATAACGAGAGTAATTCAACGTTTTTGTGTGAAGTACTTCGAAAGAGTGTCAGTGCATCCCAATATACACGCTAATCAGCTAAATATGCGAAGTGTCAGTGAAGTGCGTAGACTAAAACATCTAACACCATCTGATATGATTATTGGACATATATAGACTTTAGAATAAGCTTTAAAGTAAGACTAATTAACTAAAATAGTATTTTGTACAGGAGATAACTTAATGAAGTGATATTCTACATGCCATGTATATATAATATAAATATAACAAATAGTTATTGCCCTTTGGGCAGATTGTTGAACTACCAAGAGTAATTTAAAAAATGTTTCATTTTGCTTTCGGCGATTTGCTGGAGTTAAAAAATAGTAATAATTACTGAGGGTAATATATTATATTTCATTCACAAGAACTGTTCAAGAAGTTGCTTTCAAGTGATTGATAATTTTGATAGCAGTTCAAGAACGGGCTGTTAAAAATCCAAATAATACATAAAAAAATTTAGAAAATTAAACAATTAAGTTGACTTCATTAATTTATTTTCGTTTGAAGGAAAGTGGTAAAGATGTTCTGAGTAAAGCTCCATTATTAAATGTGCAAATCGTTAAAAATGTCGTTTCTAAAGATGTAGATGTACATATTTTTGTACATATTTAAGTACTATGTCGATGGTTTAAGAGATTAACTAAAATGAACATTCAAATTCAACTTAGTTCAAGTTATATAATAGATATAGATAGTTATATAAAATGATTAGGTAATTTGGTTGATATCATTGTATAGGGTTCTGACTATAATATGACATGCTTTTGGTAGTGACAACTAATATATAGTAAAACTATTCTATGCTGTACTAGTAGGATATTGAATATAAACAAGAAGCATCAGATTTCATAGCAGAGTATATATTGAGACTTCAATATTACTTCAATATATGATATATCGTTTTTTCTTAATTAAAAATAATTAATCGTTGCTAGTTTAATTCATGATTTCCCCTATTAAAATATAACAAAACAACAAATAATTATTTTTCTGCTGTTCATTTTCCATTTATTGTCGAACACAGTAAAATAATTTGAAGGCATAGTATACACCAACTTTTTTTCACTAGCTGTATATAAAAGGTTGGGGAATTTGACTGGAAGTTATAAATTACCCTTGGTCAAAAACATATTATATTGAAAGGTGATATTTCAAAATTTCTATTCCATTAATAATATGATTAATATATTTTCTCGGTGTTTTCGATAGAATGTGCTGTAAGAATTATGTTATTTCCGGAAAAAGTTTTCTACTTAACGTTCCATATTAATTAATTATAATTCCGAAATCAAAATAACAGTGTTGCATATGTTCATCAAAAAAGTTTTCTAAATTATTGAAATTGAAATATTTTTAGTTAGAATCATAAAATAATAATAAAATGACTGTTGACGTGTTTTTATATTAGCTGTAATATTTTAACCTAATTATTACTTTATCTTCTTTTAATTTTAAATATTAATTTGTTGTCGTTTGTTGCACTAAATTTTTCACGAGTTATTGTGCCATGAGTGACACTACTTTTTTTATTTTCAAAACAATGGATCAAAAACAATTTTGTCCTGTAATTTTTCACTGATTCTTGATGGGAAAAATACCATTCAAGCGAAGCAATGGCTTAATAAGGACTCTGATCCATCAGAAATAACAATACGAAGCTGGTTTACTGACTTCAAACGTGATTGCGATCTTCTGCATCATGCAGAATGCACTGGACGTCCAAATGAGATGGTAACATAAGAAAACCTCAAAAAAAAATCCATAAAATCGTTTCGAATAATCGAAAATTGGAGTTGTATGAGTTAGCTAACATCGTGAAGTTATCAAAAGAACGTGTTGGTTTTATATTGCATAAGCATTTGCATACCTGTTTGTTGACCAGAAAGAAAAACGTGTTGATGATTCTGAGCAGTGTTTGGCCATGTTTTAACGCAACCAAACCGGAATTCTTGCGTCGATATGTAACAATAGAAGAAACATGGATCTATCACTTCACTCCGGAATCAAAACGATCGTCATCTCAGTGGACAGCAATTGGTGACAGGCTTATTTTGAGGCAAAAGGTAAATCATTCTACAAAAGAGGTATTCAAATGTAACAGTGGCGCTAGAAAGATAGCGTAAATCTTGGTGGATCTCTTCTTTAATGAATAAAGCCAATTTTGAACAAAAATAAAACGTGTTCTCTTTGTTACGCCCGGGACATTTCAGCCCGTGTATTTTTTGCTAGTAATTGTTGTAGAACATATTCTTACTGTGCTTATAGTTTAACAAAATCCAGCACACCAGATAACTGCTATTGCCGAAAAATTTCAAGTTTTGCTTATAATTGTTTGAAAAAAGGCAGATTCAGGTAGTTTAACAAATCCTGTTACTCTCCAGATTTATGAGTTGGAACTTAAGAACGAAGATGATATGGAAAAAGAATTTAACAAGCTCTCAATGTTTCATGACCCTGAGCTACAAAAAAGATGAAAATGGGTTGAGTGATTGCATCCGAGAATCTGATTTTTCACAGGAAAATGGATCTTCAGTGATGAAATAACATGAATTATGATAGGGTCCCTTACAAGAGAAAAGCGAAAAAAACTAATGCACCATCAATTGATTGAACCTTAAAGATAAACTAAACAGTTATTAATATTATTCTGCTAATTAAAGAAGCAGTAATTGGAAGAATATGTAGTTTTTTTAAATTAGAAAATCAAAACAATTAGGGTAATAGGCTAGTTAAAGAAAAAGTAATTGGAAGAATATGCAGTTTTTTTAATATTAGAAAATCGAAAAATTATGGTAATAGAATAGGGAAAAAGTAGTCCATGTATTCTTGCAAAATGCGAATGAGATGACCTTTAGAACTTTACTTTACTTTAGACTTTTACCAGTTGCTCTCATAAGGCAATGAAGACGGAAATTACAGCTACTGAAAACAAGCTGAAGATGTATAACTTGTAAGTTCTAGTTCTTTTTAATATGTTTTAGGCACGGTCTTCCCTCTAAAAAATATAATTTTCGCTATAATAAAATTGCGTTCCTTTCCATTAACTTCATTTTTAACTTTTAGTTTAAGGAAAATTCAGTTATTTGTATTAACGTTATTTTAAAACATATTGTGTGACACTACGTCTTATTTTTAGACATGAGTATTGCAATATGGGTAAGCGTTTATATTTTAAACCGATTTATTTATTTATAACGAGACTGAAAATCGTAATACTATAAAATAGATTTTTAGTCATTTGCTCAACTGTAAGAATATCTCATAGATCAAAGCTCTAACTTATAATTAAAGTAGGATATAAAACCCTGTAAATTAACAATTTTTAATATATAAATGTGTTTTACAGGAATTATCTTGGTTAGCATAAAAGGGACAATGGCTGTATTTTAAGTATTATCTCTACCCTTTTTTAAATTGTTTTATCTTTGAGTGATTTAATTAAAACCAGGCCATTAAGGACGATTATTTTAACGACATGTATTTTAAACGCAAAACGGCCTATATTTTTTTTGAATCAATTTTTGTAGAAAAAAGTCATCCGGAAATATTAGTAGCTTAGTACTTTTAAGAAAAGAAACAATTGAGGACACAACAAATATTGCAAAATTATATTATCACGAAGAAATATAATAAAATAGACTTTTTGTTTGAATCGTTTGACATGTAAATGTATTTTGCCAAGTTTGTCATGTTTTTGTTAAAATATGTTTTAAAAGTGCTGCGGTATGAATAAAAAGTGAGACAACCTTTATGATCATTATGTATGTATGTATGTATGTTAAAATTATTTTGTTTACTACTTAATTAGTATCCTACTCTCATCGCTCTTCTCAAAAGCAAAGTACTCATACTATATCAGATACACTGGACCATATTTAGTTTTCTGTGGTATTAAAAATTTGTTTTTGCATGATTTTCGAGCTTTAATTTCGAAGTTTTTGATGAACACGGACATTTTAATTATTCTGTAGTCGATTAAAATTAATTTTGATGAGTATTATAATTATAAGTGAGTTAATGTTCATAGAAATTATATATCAAATGAGAATATACACTGCGTCATCTTAAAAGACGAATTCTGATCTAGAATGCTGAATCAAGATTTCTTCATTGTATTTTCTTCAAATATTACACAGTTAGTGGTATAAATTCGAAAAATGGTTTAATTATGAACATTTCTTGTATGAACTAGCTTCAGTATTTATGTATGCACCAACTTATTATTATAAAAGTTGACTGGTTGGAGAGTGTATTCGTGTTAGGCATGCAGAAGAAATATCGATATATCGATATTTATTTTAGCCGATTTTTTTTCAAAATAAATTAAATATAATTTGTAATAAACTGAAAATAACAAATTGAAGGTCTGGTGAAATTTGGTACTTAATTTTAAATGTCATTAAAAAATATCACTACTCTTTAAAATATTTATTTTTTCTTGGTTAATATTTCACGATTTTTATTGTTTATTAAAAATATCGTTATATTTTTTGTAAAATATTGATATTTTTTATTTACTTGTTGCAAATAATATATCAATATTTTTTTTCGGTGGCTTCATACCCCTAATTCATGTAAATCATGTATCCTAAATACAAAAGTAGTGAAATTAATAGTGTTGATGTAAAAAAACTAGTGTAAGGAACTATCGACCGAAAACGACTATCGAATGTTTAGTAATTGTCTACTTTTAACCATCGAATATACTTTAATATAGTAGTATTTAGGAACTGGTTTTCAGTATTAATTATTGAAATAGGATTAAAAAACCAATATTATTTGATAAATATTTTGTCAACTATTAGGTTCTTGTGATTGACCTTTTCGATTTTCAAAGTGTTAAGCTTTTTGTTAAAACTTTTTTCATTGAAGTTTCAGCGATTTGACAATAATCTTAAAATATTCCTGTTAATGAAAAAAAAAAAAGGATGCGGTAGTTAAGTAGTTGATAATGATTGACCGAGAAGATACGATATAAATAGTAAGGAGTCATTATTCCATTCCTTCAATTCCAATCGTTTTTGATTTTGATTTTGAATCAAATGTATAAAAGACAAAAATAATTTTAAATCATTTACAATGAAACTGCTATTTTGACCATAATAAAATTCAGTAAATATATCTTTCCTTTTATTTCCCAAAGAAAGTTCTAGAAGGAATACGTTTCATTTATTTCATTTCAATTTATTTATTAGTTGATATGATCGTTACTTACAAATATTGAAATACGATGAAACATGTTTACTTTACTTTTCAGTTTACCTGTTACTCTAAGAAGGCGATGAAGCCGGAAATTACAGCTACCGAAGACACACTGAAGATTTACAACCTGGAAGTTCATTTTAATACGTTTTAGGTACGGCCCTCTAAAAAAATAAATTTTCGCTATAATAAAATTGTATTCCTTTCCATTAACTTCATTTTTAACTTTTAGTTTACGGAAGATGTAGGTGTTTCTATTAACGCTATTTTAAAACATATTATGTGATACTATATCTTATTTTTAGACATGAGTATTGTAACATGAGTAAGACTTTGTATTTTAACTATAAGAATACGTTTTAATTATATGACCGCTACTTTACAAATATTGAAATATGATGAAACATGGATTTATTGTTCCATTCCTTTTTTCACACTGTCAGTTGCCAATTAAAATTGTTTAAAATCATCAATTATCTCCGTCTATTCCTTTCTGAAAATTAATATGGGAAGGAATTCGTACACACTGATAACAGAAAGCATTAGGAATAAAAAAAAACAATCGAATAATGTATTAGTAATTACTATTCCAGTTGACAATATTTTTGATTATAGACTGTTTTGTCTGTTTCCAGTCGGTAGTTCTTTACGCTATAAAAACTTATTAGTTGTTAAATTACTGGTTCTAGGATACTTCTTCAACATGGTAAAAATAAAATCTGAAATTGTATTTAAGTGCTTTGCTTCAAATTTTGTACCAATCTTCATTGAACACATATATCATGAGATATATATCGTATATGTATATACAATCATTTTCAGTTTGTTCTATTTTGAAAAAAAAACACTAATTATAAAAAAGTTATAGAAATATCTTTTTAAATAGCTACTGCTTTGGCAATTAAATTGATGGTGTTACTAATTAAGATTTTTTTAAAGAGTTGTCAGAAGACTCTGTTTATCCTCAATTTTAGCGGTTTATACCTTGGTTAATTTTTATTTTTTGTGATACCTTTTTGAGAATATTATAAATGAGTTATTAAGAGAAAATGTATTCTAGATCAGAAAACCCCTTAAGTTTTTATTATTTCATAATGTATTTTAAGTTGATTCACTTTAAAAGTTTGATTTAAGTTAAGTTTTTTAAGTTGAGTTAAGTTTAAGTTTCTTTATTGATGTTGGAAGACAATCTTTTTTGATATTAAAGACTGATTTTATAGAACTCTAACAATCGTCGAGATATCATTAATCTTTAATTGCATGTCTAGATCTCATTTATGACCTTGAGTTCGAGTACCACGCGATTGTTGTCATTGCTACTGCTACTGTCAATGTCCATTATCGGCGACACCACATTACGTGGCCGTTTATCTTCATATCAGTCACATTTGAAGGTGACGTTTTTCGGGCCCGTGGTAACTGCTGGTGCAGCTACGATGGCGGCCAATCTGGCCGCCACCGGAGGCTCGTTATCCGAAGGTAAACGACCACTCTGCCGCCATCAAGCAAAGTGTCCCCGCACCCCGAACCTCCTGTTGCGTCGGGCGTAATTCCTTCCGCAGAGGATTTTTTTGAACGCGTGCCGAAACTCCGGACTGAATATCGTGTATATGATCGGATTCAGCGTCGAGTTGAAGTAACCCAACCAGAGGAATATCGAGACCATGTACTTCTCGAACAGGTTCGCGTCGATGGGCATTATCACAGCCATGATGAAGAACGGCAACCAGCAGAGCACGAAGGCTCCAGTTATGATGGCCAGCGTCTTGGCGGCTTTGCGTTCTCGCTTGGAGTCCACGCCGTCCCGGGTTTTTCGCTTCACCGGGTGGTACTGGGACTGGTAGGTGACGCAGGAGTCGGTGGTTGTCGGCAGATCGGGTTCCAGCCCGTTGGCCACCGAGGTCTTCTCTGGACTGGAGTTGTTCGACGAGACGTTGGTGAATGCCGTGGTGGTCGTGGTCGCTTCCGAGATGGTTGGGAGTGGTCGTCCGATTACTGTTACTACTGCGGCGGCTATGCCACCTGAAACAGAATAAATTATAATTAAATGTTATATTAGTTATACGTATAATGTATAATTAATGGTATAAATCTGGTAGCAAAGCTGACACTTTACTCTTTCTGCTTTCAGAAGGCTATTCTAAAAAATAAGAAGGCGTAGTGTACCTATGTTTATATTTGATAGAAATAATCAAAAAACTATGCTTCCTATAGAAACAATTTGATTTATATACAAGGAATTTCGGTTTAATTTTTTTCGACAAAGCTATTGTGGAAAGCATATTTATTGGAACATTTTTAACATGACTGATAAAGCAAACTTATAAAATAAACTTACGTGTTAAATATCCTTATTTTGTTAACTGTGTTTTTATTGTTCTTTTTTAGATAAAATGATTTGTTTAAATCTTAAGACATCTCAGATGTTGCGTCCCTGGATGTAGTAGCATCTCAAATAGAATACCCAGCTTTCCTAGGGATCCTGCTCTGTGTCAGAAATTATTTTTAGCAATAAATAATGAAAAACTGATGGGAATCTCTTATGAGGTCTTAAATTAGAGAAAAGGGTTTGTAATGTACATTTTACAGAGGATAACTACCTACTACTTAACAGGGATACGGTTTCCAGTAACTGATTGTTACTTATTAACATTAACTGTGTTTAATCTAACTGATTTGTAAAATATAACAAGCCTCTATTTTAGCTGTGGGATAGAAGAAGGAACAGTCCGGCAGTATGATAGATGTAATTTGACAAAGACAGAGACTTTTTTTACTTTGCTGGTAAAAATCTCTTGACTGTTCTATTTAATTCCCAGATTATGCACAAAACTTAACAAGCAGTCTGTCCAATATCTTAAATCACCAAATGCCTGTATTTTTCATAATTATAAACTGTTGTGAGCATTCTGAATGAGACATAATTAGAAAGATAATAGTTAGGTGTTGATTGTTTTGGTGGATGAGAAAAGTAAACAGAATAGCAAAAAGCAAAATATTTGGCAAAGAAAATATTTAAAAAAACATTTCAAAATCAATAGTCTTCAACATACATATTGTACTGTACTCTATATTTGGCTTGAGTTATATTTAGGATAATGTTCCATATTCTATAGTTTTTTAAATTTTGTATATATTGTATATGTAAATTTAAAAGTATAAGTTTTGTGTTAAATCTATTATATTACATTTTAATGTATTGTTAGTACATTGAACATAATTGCATAATGAATTGAGCATAATTTTGCTTTGACATAATTGTAATGTAAATTTTATATATATTTAAATTAAATGTATTTTTAAGCTTATATTGCATTTTTGTTTATAAAATATTTTAATTTTCCCGCTACTCATATTGTCAGTCGCGTCCCCTGGTGGCAAATAGATGCTAAACTTGTTCACAGGTAATATATGGGAGGTACACTTCTAATTCCTCTGTGTTTTGTGACCGGGAATCATATAGTTTCTTAGAGTCTTGTTGACGTAGTTGATAGCCGAATGTTGTTGTAATCACCGTTATAATACCTTGTATATTATCAAGATAGTGACCATTATAATGTTATGCTTAATATTGGTATTTTATTTACCAAAAAATAATAGTATTTCTTACAATGGTGTGTAAATTCGTTTTAATTGCAATATTTTCTTTTTCATTTTATTACAGTTAAAAAGGGATACAGTACGGCCTGATACGTACGGTAATACGGGGATACGGTACCCGCTGATCGCGCAGCCGTTATTGAGCACGAGGACCCGGCGATTCTATTAATGCGCGAACCTGAGTGAACACACAACTGGATACTGTTGTATGGGGGCAAAAGTTATGACTGTAGCGACGGATGAGGTAGTTTCAGCCTGGAAAAGGGGGGGAGTTTAGCGGTGACGCGGTGCTAAGCTCCCAGCATGTCGAACAGCTCGCGAACAAGCGCGTTTTCAGAAGAAGTTGAGCTGAGTTGTTGTTTGTGGAATGATTGAGATATGAAGTGCTTGATTATTTTTGACAAACCATGGAGCGTTTAATATTCTATTGAGGAGCTTATTTTGAAAAACTTGAAGCCGTTTGACCTAGTTGGGTGTAACAAACTTGAAGTATACATTAGATCCGTAGTGGAGTACGGACCGAATTAACATCTTGTAAAATAAGCATTTGATGGAGATGAGAAGTCTGCTAGAAGGGCAGATCAGAGAAGATAGCAGGTTTGCTATCCCTGAACCTTTCTGGATTGCTTTCTGGATTTGGGAATGCGAACCGAACCACTGATCGAAATGAAGACCTAGGTACGTGACGTTATCCAGCTATGGAATTATTGCGGTGTCGATGTTAAGTTGCGAGACGCGCAGTGCGTAACACTTCTTATGGAAAATGATGGCCTGGGTTTTCAAGTTGTTGATTTGCAATCTCCAGAATTTGAACCACTTGACGGCATGATCGAGCTGCTTCTGTAAACGTTCATTAATTGTAATTCCGAGAGACCGAGAGATAGGACTTGATGAGAGCGGTTAGGTCTTCTGGGAGGCCTAACCGCACGCACTTTGCGATCAAACCGTAGTGTCAGACTTTGTCGAAGGCTTTGGTTAGGTCCAGAAGGACTGCTTCAAGCTTTTTACGTTGGTCAAGAGCATGATGGATGTGTGCGACCAGACGGGTAGCCTGATGGACGGATGAGTGGTGAGTGCGAAAGCCGAATTGTTCATCAGGAATGATGTTGTTTTTCTTTGTGAAATAGTTGAGAGCGTAGAGTATTGCCCTCTTGGCAAGTTTCGAAATGGCTCTGGGAAGGCTGATAGGCCTGTAGTCAGATGGAGATGATTTTGCTCCTTTCTTGGGGATAACCGCTATAGGTGCGGGTTTCCAAGACTCCGGGAAATGTTGCAGCCTCATGATGGAGTTAATGATGTTTCCCAGTTCTATGAGTTGCTTATGCGGGAGCTTTTTTAACTGGGTAATCGATAGTCCATCGAAACTTGGAGATTTTTTGGTTTCAAGTTTGTCGATCAAAGTCTGTAGAGACGTTGGAGAGACGAAATGGTTGAGAAGAAAGGCTGGTGTTACTGGTCTTTTGATGGAGTTGGATTCGTTGATGACAGTGTCATTGTCTTTGGCTTTAGTGTTCTCTGATAGTGGACTCTGAGCAGGACGGCATCTGCAACCGGCGAAGTTTTCGAGGGGGGGGGGGAAGGGGATGGTGCTCGGCAATACGAGCTGGAATGAACGAAAAGCTGGCAGTTGAAGCACTGAACTGGCTAGCCGTTTTCCCTCTGGACGTCGACCTTCATTGTGATGACGCCGAGTTTGGTCATATATATGATCTGTCGCTCTTCGCGAGGAACAACTACCTGAACAATTGGTAGTTCTATCCCTGATTTTAATTTCCATCTTTGTACAAATTTGGGATGGAAGCCTTGATCACAGAGAAGTTCATGTACCTCGTCAATGCAGAGTGATTTTGGGATGTTTTTTTATTATTACCCGGAATGCTCTCTCCTCCGGATGACAGAAGGAATGGTAAGAGTAATTCCTTTCCTCGAGCAGGGTAGTGAGTTTCCGGTAATCGTCACTAGTGGCGATGAATAAGAAAATGCCCTCTTTTTTGTTTCAGGTTATAATATCAGTTGATTGTGCCTTAGTGATTCTAATGAGGTTCACTATAGGCGGATTTTTTTCCTTTGGAGGACTAAAATCCTAATGACTAATTCCTTATGAATAAAATCTCTCACAAGAGAAGATAACCAATGGAATTATTATAGCCATCGAAGAGAGAGTATATACATACTTTGATGTCGTTTCTATTCAAGATTAAAGTTACAAAATGCTTAAAAACGATGAATTTTTAATTTTTTTAAATAAGTGTCATTTAATACAATTACATCAGAGATAATTGTAGTCTAGAAAGTATCTTATCCGTAAGAAAACTTACGGATATGCAGCTCTTTGAGCGATATAAGTCATCATTTCAAAAACTGTTAGGAAACGTAGCATTAAAATAGAAGGACTCACGAAGAGGTCCAATGGAACTTTCAGAATAATAAAATTAAGTGATCGGCGAAGGTTGTAATAAGAAATTGCTTGCAAAATATAAATTAAGTTTAGAAGATACTTCATTATGTTTAAGAGTAAAGTGTTACTTAAAATTCAAGTCAGATTAGTCATAGTCAAATTGCTACTTAAATATAAATGAATTGTTTAATTATGTTTTATGTAATTTATTATTTTAGAAATAGGCCTGAAAGAGATAGATGGTAGATCAGAGGTCTGAAAGATATGAGTTTGGATGAACTCAGAAGACACAGACATACAGAAGAAAAAAATGACAAATGGTAGATTTGTGAACTGGTGTTAGATTAAAAATTTAAAAATTAACAGCTTAGTTATTGATTAGAATAGTCGCTCAGAATGTGGTAATGAATTAATGAAACTTTCTGCTGGCAATACCAAGGCAAGATGATGAGAGTGGGAACATGTGTGTAATTCTTCAGAATATATGAGTACTTGGTGAAAATGTATGAAGGGAGAAAGAGTTTATTGTAAGGATAATAAAACAACCCTAACCTTTAAACTATTGTGGCTTTTTAATTAAATAATCTACTTCCAATACCTGTATTTCTCTAAGTATTCTAGTTATATGGGCGAGAAAATGTTTATATACAAATTAAGCAAGAATATTTTTTATCGTGCTTTATAAAACGTCCAAAATTTAATCTTCTAGATTGAACCATCCTCTTAATATAGCAGCTTGTACGACAACCACTTAATTATGGTGTAATATATCTAACATTTATTATGAGGCTTTCTTGTTTTCTGAAACAATAAGTTTGTAGGTTTAACGGCGTCTGGAGTATTTATATTCACATTACTAATTTGGCGTTGTTGTATGTTTTATGTTCTGTTAATTGCTTTTACTTTAAGTCCTTGCACGCCGCCGCAAAGAGACACAGAACAATGTTAATTAATAGTACAAGTAAATTAAATTAAATTACACATACCATTTATGCTGTCGCCGAGTACAAACATTCACAAAAACTTGTTTTATGTTTCGTTTCTGTTATCCGAGTTTTCATTACGCTCACTTGCCTCGTACGAATATCTTCATAGGGCTACCTACGCCTACTTGGTTTTTTTTCGGACCTTTTTATTGTCGTGTAGTACCGGATTTAAATTTATCACTTTATTTGTAATAATATTGTTATTATGTAGAAAATGTTTGGTAGCTGACGTGAATATTTATCTTAATATTTTTTGCAGTTTTATTTTGATAATTTTGATGATGAAAATATAATTTCTTGGATATATAATGAAAAAAATATGAACACCATGTAATATAGTGCATCTTGTTGCATGTTACATGCCTTGCTAATTGTCAATTGTGCCGCCAACAAAAGAAACACTACTTGGAGCTTTTGCCGACGACACAATTCTTATGGCAAACGATATATCTTTGCCTAGGGCAGTAGAAAAAGTACAAGTAGCAGTCAACAAAATCTACAAATGGACGGAAAATTGGAAAATTCAACTTAATAGCTCCAAATCTGTTCATGTTAATTTTGCATTGCAGGGAAATAATAAAAACACAATTATATCACTCAATGGATTCCCAATTCCTCAAGCAGAATCAGCTAAATACCTCGGAATCCATTTTAACAGTAGATTAAATTGGAAACATCATGTTAGCCAAAAAGGAAAGCAAAGTAACAACTATACT
Organism: Rhynchophorus ferrugineus; assembly: GCF_030347505.1. Classification (NCBI taxonomy): domain Eukaryota; kingdom Metazoa; phylum Arthropoda; class Insecta; order Coleoptera; family Curculionidae; genus Rhynchophorus; species Rhynchophorus ferrugineus. The sequence continues at coordinate 9,582,665 of NW_027472581.1, read as the reverse complement.
GGTTAGTTGGAAGATCCTCTCAACTTGATCTAAAATCAAAGAGGTTGATTTATAAGATAATCATAAAGCTAATTTGGACTTATGGGATTTCAAATATGGGGTTGAACTAAAAATTCAAATTAACTAGTCATCCAACGCTGTCAAAACAATGTTCTTCGATTGATTACCAATGCCTATTGCTACGTAACCAACGAAGAACTGCACAATGATCTGGAAATCAAATGGATTTGCGAAGTTATCCAGGATTTCGCCTTGAAACACGACAGAAGATTACTAAATCATACTAACGTGGAAGCAATACAGCTGCTGGACAGCGCGCAGGTTGTCAGAAGATTGAAGCGAACCAAACCTTATGAACTTATATAAAGTGTATACTTTTAGTATAAAGCTTAAGTTATTATAATTTTATAATTGAGGACTATATATTGATGTATTTTCTCGCACTCGTCTTGCTTGTGAATTAATCCAAGTACAAATAAATTGTACTAATAAATTAATATATATATATATATATATATATATATATATATATATATATATATATATATATATATATATATATATATATATATATATATATATATATATATATATATATATATAGTTAAGATTGTACCGTAGCGACCTTGAGGCATGTCGAATTTTACATAGTGGAATAACGGCCTACAAAATACCCAGAAATATAATCTCAGATGTTGAACACGGGCGGAGTGCCAACTAGAACCCGATAACTAATAACTGGCAACCCCGAGATGTTGACCTGGGATGTTATTGAAGGGTATTTCCAGTCATTCAGTACCCAACCATCGTTTGGTCTAGACGTGCCATCATCGACTGCCCAAGCCTCGTCTCCAGGTAACACCGCTGCCATCCATTTTTATCTATTGTGTATTTTCTACATTTTTTATATTATCAATACATAAAGGTCCAATAATGTAAACACCACTGCTTCATTTCGTTTTACCTCCATTCACCGAGCCATATAAAATTTACTCTAAAGTACAAGTCCTGTTACATTTCAGTGACTCATAACTCTTGGTAACGATGTGCTAAAGTAAAATATAGGTAAAATGTGTGATCTTCAGATTTTTCAGACTTTTAGGACCTTTTTTGGGAGGGTTGCGATTGCGAAACCCTCTATAAGGGAAGCCAAAGGTAAGCTGTGAAAGAAGTGGTTCAACGATCATAAAGCCTGAACACTTGATGATTGGAAGAATGTTGTTTATATCATCGTTTATATTGTTTCTAAAAAATCTTCGGGTTTATATATGCAATACTCAAAAAGAAGCTTAGGACCTGGACTGCAATTTTCCTACAGTGAGCTATGGGGAGGTTAGCATAACAAAGTTCGGCGGTTAATTACCAATTCTTATAGCTATGTAACCAACGAAAAGCTGCACGATGACCTCGAAATCTAATAAATTTACGAAGTGATTCAAGAATTCGCCTATTCTTTGCTAAATCACAGCAACGCGGAAGCAATAAAGCCACTGGACAGTACACAGAAGATCAAAAGATTGAAGCGAACCAAAACACACGAACTTGTATAGTGTATTCTTAACTTTATGTTAAGTATAGTTTTATTTTAATTTGGGAAACATGTACTGATTTATTAATACTCCACTTGTCCACATACATTAATTTGTAAATTTAGATTGTACTAAGCATACCTAATGTAAGATGTAATTAATAAAAAAATCTTCTCCGTGTGTCATAATCCTTCATCAGGTAGAGCAATTATCATAAATTACAACGTCTTTGTCCGCTACATTCTCAAACATTTTCTCTATTCTTCAAAAATGTCTTTCCCCAAATTCGTAATACCCATCTCGTTTCATATTACTCTCGCTCCTTTTTTGTTGTCGCCCTTAATTAATGCATATAAAACACGTTTTTTGTGCATATTTCTCTTGGCGATTTTTCTTTGTCATAAAGACCAGCATGCCATTAAATTATTCTCTCCTTTTATAGTGCCCTATCCTCGCACATTTCACATTTTTTGTATCTACATAATATTTAATTATACTTGGAGTGGTTACTTTTTTTACGGTAGTATCATAAATTATCCGGATAGAAGAATAACCCTTGCCGTTGGATAAAAAATAAAAGTATTATGATAAAAAATGCTTTGAGCAACGAACCATTATGGTGTTTTGTAGAAAGACTGTAGTGTATTATTTTACTTGTTCTTTAATATGCATTATCGATCGAATATTTTATTTATAGTATTTTTAATAATGTATTGTGTCTAATAAAATATTGCGGGAGTAAGCATTTTTATAATTTTTTGCTTTCAATGCATTTGCTGAGAAAAATCTCTACCATTTTTAGTAAAAATATCTCTACCATTATTCACAAGTTTATCCGGTAATATAGCGACACTGTGTTGAGAGAAGATACAGACTGTATACAGAAGTGTGATGTGAGGCTCAAACTGCACCAAGTTTAGCAAGCAATGCAGCGAGTACGAGATATATTGCCCACATTTCTATAACTATATATTTTCATCATAATATAATTATATAATTTTTGAATAATCCTTATTTGTGGCTCTATTTCTTTGAAGAAACTTGCCTTAAAACAAAAATGCCTTTAAATTTTTTTTATTTTAGTGCTTAATTGAAGTAAATATTAGTAGTTATTGATATTTTATATTTATTTCTAGTTTTGACACAAACTTAAGGTTCATTCATGACATGATTTCTTTTTTCTTCACTTCGTTATATGAAGCAATAAAAAACAACCGTTTTTAGAGGAAATAGCTCGGAAAGAAAAAAAAGTGGTATATTACTATTAGAATTCTGAAAAAATGTACAAATTGATTAGTTAATTATTTTATTTTAAAATTTGCCTTTTAATTTTTTGGAAGGAATTGTATTTCACAGACTAATGCAATAAATACCATCAAAATATAATTTAAGGGATCGTCACTTTTTTAGTGATTTTATATTCGAAGAACTTTATGGTAAAATTAGGAAAAATGTAAAAAAAATATTTGTTTGTCATTTACTTCTAATCGTTGGATAGACCGGAGTTCTAATGCATCATTATTTAGCCTCACCGGTTATAGGATATAATAAAACTTTGATCGATCATCCATTAGATTGAATTGCGAGACCTTTGATGATCGTCACATGAGTGATTCTTTCATAAAAGTTCGATACAATGTTTATTGAATGGTATATTTCAAAACAACAGGCGTATTGTATTATTTAAAATGAAATCAACGTTCTTAAATGAATAGCTTGGATTGTACAGTCCGCAAGATGCAGAGCTTGTTATTCGAAATTATTTACAAACGAAAGAAAGCCTGAAAACTAAACACTAAACAAAAATGCAAGCCAATTTTTAATCAGAGTAATCGCTTAAAAACAGTCATAAAACATTTAAAATGCACTTGACCAATCGAATACCAATATATTAACTTTTTTTTATTATTTAATTAATACATTGTTACTAGTCGTTTCCGTCTAACCTACAATTTGTCTTTATGCTAACTTAAATCTAGATATATAACTAGGAGGACCCATCGGTCCTAACTTAGTCTATGATGAAATAATGTTTATACATGTCACTGCTGAATTTTTTAATATATGCACCTCACTACACAACATTACACAAGATCAGATGGTTTGATTCTTTTGAGTCTGTGTCCTGTTCTGGTGGTATCCAAAAGTTGCAATATTTCAATATTCGTTCTCATAATGGAGTCTTTCCTCATGCCCCTTGCAATTTTCTTGATTTCTTGACTGAATGTGGGTATCTGAAGGTCTCGATGTGGGTAATCAGTCTTACAGTATTTGGGTGCACCCACAATACCTCTCAGGACTTTGTTCTGAAAAGTTTTTATTTTATTAATGTTACTCTTTGCAGAACATCCCCATAATTGAACTCAGTATGTCCATATAGGTTTCAATATTTGCTTATATAATAGCAATTCATTATGTACTGATAATTGTGATTTTCTTCCAATTAGCAAGTACATGTTCCTATATTTCAATTACAGTTCTTTTCTTTTCTTCTTTATAGGTTCCTTCCAATGAAGTTTTGCATCGTGATTCATTCCGAGATATTTAGCATTGTTGCTATATGGAATGATAAGTGTTATTTAATGTTATTGGTGCTTGTACGGTCTGTTTATAGGTATAGATTTACTATCATTAATTCTTATTTTCCAAGCTTGTCTCCAATTATTTGTATTGTCACTTGCCTGTTGTAATTTTCGTGAGGCTTCTTCACTATTGTCTCCGACAGCTATAATCGCAGTATCATCAGCAAATGTAGCCATCATATATTAACATGATTTTTACATATTTGCTCCATTTTTAACGATAAAAGGCAATGATATTTGCTCAGTCTTGCCGGAGAAGGATAAAAATTCGTATAATGCTGGTTTGAGTTTCTGGAAACCTTATTTTTTTTTGTTTTTACTTCAACTGACTATCCTGACGCTGACTAAAAACTAAAATTTCTATTAAATTTTCTAGTTTTCAGGAGAAGTTCTTGTTCTTGTTCAGCCATATCTTTAGACACGTTATAAGCATACATTTTTGAAACCAGTGATCAAAGAAAATATTACAAAGTGAATTAGGAAACAGTAAGGTAATTAATACAAAACGGTAGTTATGATTATTATACGCAAAGCTTAATCAAACTAGAGTAACATTTATTTAAATATTTTTATAAAGAAAATTGGATACATTTTCATTCAATTAGGTTAGATTATTTTGTGCATTAAGAGTTAAAAGCTATATTGTAAAGAATATTAAAAATGATAAAATAGCTTCATAGAATTTTAATTCTTCCTTTGTTGTTGAGTTGTTAGTGTTAGTTGTTAATGGAAGCATAGAAGGTACATTTAAGATGAGCTACATGCAAGAGCGAGATTGTAGGATTACATAAAATAATATATTGAAATAAGTACATTTACTGACAGGAAAGGAGTTGCAGAAACTGTGTAAAATTTTATTTAAAACATTTAGGCAAAGAAATTATTACAATAAATTATTCATTTGTTACTATACAATTATTGTATTTAAATTAATATTAAAATGTTTATTATACATACTTCATCAAGATGTTTAACGTATTGCCTGTCGAAATTTCTAATTCGTTTCAGATCGAATTCGCTAATATTTTGTCTCTCATTTTATTCTAGTTAAAAAGAGACACAATCTTGTCTGACTAGTTCGCAAATGTAAACGAATGAGCCTGTCAAAGTCGCTCGGTTGTCAAACGTATGCAAAATTCTTAATATAAGATTCTTAAAATAAGAGGTTATAACTCTAATCTATAAACTATTGTGGCTGTATAATCCACTGTAATTTTTAGATGTACTATAATGTTAAAATATTTTATAATATTTCTGTTCAATTATTTTATTTAGATTAGAATTTCGTTGTATATCAAAGCCCAGCTGAACTAAGACTCAGAGTTGATGCGGCAACATTGTGACGTTTTGACATATATACAACAATAATATGTGTATATATAAATATATATATATATATATATATATATATATATATATATATATATATATATATATATATATATATATATATATATATATATATATCGATCCAGTATTTTTGGTTCATTCATTACTGCCCTTGGCCTGCACGCATTAAATTTGGAGTAAAACAATTCCTCTTCCCCTATACTTACTATGAAGATTTCCTGCTATCTTTGGAATATCTAAATTCATACAATTTTTATTACATTACACATTTTTAAACGCAAATTTTAAATTTGTAATATCTTCGAAAATATTTGTTTAATTTACATGCTGTAAGGAACCATATTGATCTATATTAATTGCACACTGTATTTAAGGTACTTAATTCGATAAGGATTAATGCCGTATTGATTAAAATAGCTTCGTAAATAAGCCATTTTCTCACGTAAAAAGTAAACAATAAAAATGGTTAATCTGGGTTTTCCCTAAAAGATAAACATATACCATCGGGGACTTTTTTGTAGACCTTTTTATGGTGTACAATACTGTAGTACATTAATTTGATCTAACTCGTAGGGTTAGGCAGCGTTTTTGCTAATTGCTAAATAAGCCTAAAAAAATAGGTTAATTTACGACATCACGTTAGAAACCTTTAAAATTAGCAATGTTGCCTTAGTATATTATGCATGTATTATACATATAAACCTTCCTCTTGAATCACTCTATCTATTGAAAAAAACCTCATCAAAATCCGTTGCGTAGTTTTAAAGATTTAAGCGCACATAGGGATATTGGGACACAAAAGGCGACTTTGTTTTATACTATGTAGTGATAAATAAAGTAAGAAATTATGCAGCAGTTAAATTGAAACTAACTACATAATTTGCATAAGTAGAAGTAGAATATGTAGGAAAATAGATGATATTATGAAGGTATTTAATGTTTAAGGCGATATGTTATGTAACTATATGACATTTTATTCTTTGAACCTTGCATTAATTATTTTTATTATTTACCTTATCTTCTGGCTATGACTTAATTACTGGTAAAATTTTAAAATAACTATCAGAAAAGGGTATAAAACTATTAACATTTGTGTTTAATTCTATACTACGAATTAATTACTTCCCTAGCATCTGGAAAGTAGCTAAAATATTAACGATTCTTAAGCCAGGAAAAATACCAGAACATGTGACCTCCTACTGGCCTATAAGTTTACTATAGAACAAGTGCATAGACTTGTAAACAAAATAAACACTGACTTAAATGCCAAAATATATTGTTCGGCTGCTATTCTAGATATATCGTCGGCTTTTGAGAAAGCATGGCATACGGGCTTGCAGGTTAAACTAAAGAAACTTCTCCCTCATCCGGACTAAATCAGTTACTAAAATCGTATTTCACTGATAGAAATTTTATTGTAAATCAAGGCGATGAACATACCGAATTACATCCCATATATTCAGGAGTTCCGCAACGTAGTATACTGGGTCCAGTACCGTATCTTTTGTATACGACCGATCTGCTCACCACAAATATAACTACTGTGGCAATATACGGAGACGACACAGCAAACTTAGCATCCCATGAAGATCCAGTCACAGCATCAATAAACCTACAAAGCCACCTGCACATTTGGTCCACAATTATGGTTGAAGACGTGGCGCATTAAAGACAATGAAACAAAATCCACCCACATAACGTTTACCCTTCGTAGAAGAACATGTCCACCAGTGAATATCAATCATCGTCAACTCCCCCAAGCAGAGCATATATCTAAGTATGCACTTAAACCGACGCCTAACCAGGAAAAAGTACATACTCTCTCAACAAAAACAACTTGGACTTAAATTATATCTAATGAATTATCTAATATATCCATCATTCAACGGTTCCTAAATAAAGTGTTGCGTGCCATGTTGATGCTCCGTACTATATTTCAAATATAGAGATACAACGCGATATTCCTTTTGAACCTATAACGAGTGTAATCCAACGTGTTTGTGTGAAGTACTTCGAAAGAGTGTCAGTGCATCCCAACATAATCGCTAATTAGCTAAATATGCGATGTGATAGTGAAGTGCGTAGTCTAAAACGTTTAACACCACTTGATCTGATTACTGGACATATATAGACTTTAGAATAAGCTTTACAATAAGACTAATTAATTAAGAAAATATTTTATACAAGAGATCGCTTAATGAAGTGATTTTCTACATGCCATGTATATATAATATAGATATAAGAAATACTTATTGCCCATAGGGCAGATATATTTTAATATACAAATATGTATTACTTTATTTATTATTAAATATTTATGTTTGTGCCATAAAAGTAGAACATATTTAATGCTCTGAAGCTGTTACTGTTTTGAAAATAATCTTACTTATAAAACTTTTGTTGTAATGTCCAGTTCGGTGGTTATTGAAACCTAATAGAAATTAGATCTAATTGAACGAAATTTAAAAAGGTTAGTGAACAAGTTTTAGTAGCATAGCATATTATATCTAAATTCTTATTTTCTTTTCTCTATTATTTGAACATGATTAATTTAATAAATCGTTGTCGAATTTCGGCCACTGGGTGATCGGTAGTCGCCATTAAACTTTTAGTTTGATACTAATACACCTACGCACAGTCACACATATGGTGCACTAATTGAATTCTCACCAACCAACTAACAAATTCAATTTTCTACAATTAATTCCGGAGCCTAAATGAAATTATCGGTTAACTTGTTGAATTCACGACGAATCTAACTTAAACCTCGCGGGATCCAAATACGATGCTCTCTCTAATATAATTCCGACAGTAGCTTCATAAAAAAAGTTTTACGTGGCTGTATAACGTATATATATGGTGTAATATATAACATTTTTTCCGAAGTTTTATTTTCGGATAAATTTGTTATATTTTTTTTTGTTGGCGAACTTGAACCTTTCTGTATTAAGAGAACACCACTTTCGAGTCGAGAAAAAAATGATATATGGGGCTCTGTTAAAATGTAATATTAAATGGGTTTAATACGTGTATAACTATGTTTAAGCTATAAAATTGAAATACTTAAGTCTTTTTATTGTAAATTATTTTTATGTACAGGTTAAAAGAAGAAAAAAAGCACCATAAAATAAATATAACACCGTATAGTACTTGATATCACTACATAGTATAAAACAAAGTCGCCTTTTCTGTCCCTATATCCCTATGTGCGCTTAAATCTTTAAAACTACGCAACGGATTTGATGCGGTTTTTTTCAATAGATAGAGTGATTCAAGAGGAAGGTTCATATGTATAATACATGCATAATATACTAAGGCAACATTGCTAATTTTAAAGGTTTCTAACGTGATGTCGTAAATTAACCTATTTTTTTAGGCTTATTTAGCAATTAGCGAAAACGCTGCCTAACCCTACGAGTTAGATCAAATTAATGTACTACAGTATTGTACACCATAAAAAGGTCTACAAAAAAGTCCCCGATGGTATATGTTTATCTTTTAGGGAAAACCCAGATTAACCATTTTTATTGTTTACTTTTTACGTGAGAAAATGGCTTATTTACGAAGCTATTTTAATCAATACGGCATTAATCCTTATCGAATTAAGTACCTTAAATACAGTGTGCAATTAATATAGATCAATATGGTTCCTTACAGCATGTAAATTAAACAAATATTTTCGGAGATATTACAAATTTAAAATTTGCGTTTAAAAATGTGTAATGTAATAAAAATTGTATGAATTTAGATATTCCAAAGATAGCAGGAAATCTTCATAGTAAGTATAGGGGAAGAGGAATTGTTTTACTCCAAATTTAATGCGTGCAGGCCAAGGGCAGTAATGAATGAACCAAAAATACTGGATCGATTTTAATCATGTTTTCATTGAGTGACATAGGCATATATATTTTATGCCCGTGCAAAGTCGGAGCGGGCCGCTATGTTTTTATATACAACGTTCATATTTTTTCTGTAGTGTATTTAATTTAGTATCAGCATTGCACCCGTGCGAAGCCGGGACGGGTCGCTAGTACTTTATATATAAAGTAGCTCTGTAAATCTGTCTATAATATACAGTAGGTGGCCAAACTATTAGGGACATTACTCGTATTTATGTAATTTAGTTTATAATATTTGCTTGAATAAATAACGTTGTTCTTAAACAGTTTTTTTTCTTAAATAGTTATTGATATTATTATTGTTTTTGTGAAGTATACACGCGTGATTTGTCAATTGTGTAACGTTTCTTCTTATTCAGTCACTACCAGTTAAAACGCGCGCTTTGCATTACTATTGTTGTCTAGATTTTATAGTCTTCCTTAGTTTCAACTTACTTTTGTGTCTAAAACTATCAAGAGTTAAGTAATGCCCCGTGGAATAATACTTTTGCTATGTTTTGTCTATTAATTTATATTTTATTGATGGTTCCACGCGATTTTTTGAACTTTTTGAAATTTTAAACTTTTCAGGATGGTTAAGGTTTTGACATATCTCTAAGAAAATGTAGAGAGATACAAACTTTGTTACCGCACTCTAAGCATTCCCAGTTGGATATAGCAGCTATTACTGGAGTTTCAGAGTCTGTCGTTTATCGAATTTAAATTAAAATTGATAGTAAGAAACCTTTTGAGGTAAATCGTATTGGTAAATGTGGCATAAAAAGAATCACCGCGATTCGTATGGATCGAAAAATTCATCATCCTGACGTCTTTTCTTCAGGAGGCAGGTGAACATATCGCGACTCAAAAGGCACTTGATATTCTTAAATATTTCTTAAAGCTTTTCTTAAAATATAATCATTCTCATTATAAACCTACTCTAAATGAATTTTATAAGGATGAAAATATCGACAACAAATTTTTCATATCATTCTGGCAGCACATAGATTAGATTCATATCTTGGTATATTCTGGTGCTACTTACATAAGCCATGGGTCATCACAAAAATTAGAAGAGAATAAAGTATAGTGACTGCGGTTAATGGGATCGTAGTTTAGATGAAGACCATCAAAAGACTTGCAGACCAATAGTTTAAATTAATTGGATTCAGCCTTCGTAAAAGTTCTGTTAGTTATGTGTGGTAACTAGTCAGAAAATAATATTAAAATTTGATTATTTGTATTATAATAAGATTATTCTTAAAGTATTTGTGTTATATTGTTGAAAAGTTCAGCTTCACACATAGATGGCGCTACTAGAATTAAATCCATATATTTTTAGTTAGCCCTAACCCTCAAAAGATGCGTGTATAAATTTGACAGCTGTCGGATCATTAGCTTGTGAATTATAACATTTTGAGTGAAGCCACTTTTATTATTGTGAAAAAATGGATAAAAAGGAATTTCGCGTGTTGATATAATATTGCTTTTTGAAGGGAAAAAATACAGTTGAAGCAAAAACTTGGCTTGATACCGAATTTGAATGACCGTAAATTAAAATTGAACGAAATAGCAGACGCTCTAGGGATATAAACTGAATGTGTACATCATATCATTCACGAATATTTGGGTATGAGAAAGCTCTGTGCAAAGTGGGTGTCGTGCGAGCTCACTTTGACCAAAAACAACGACGAGTTGATGATTCGGAGCAGTGTTTGAAGATGATCAAGCGTAATAAACCCGAGTTTTTGCATCGATATGTGACAACGGATGAAACTTGGCTCCATCATTCCCACTCCGAAGTCGAATCGACAGTCATCAGAGTGGAGTGCATTCGATGAATCCGCTCTAAAGCGTGGGAAAACGTAACAGTCGGCTGGCAAGGTTATGACATCTGTATTTTGGCATGCGCATGGAATAATCTTCATTGACTACCTGAAAAAAGGAAGGACCATCAATAGCGATTACTACATAGCGTTATTGAACCGTTTGAAGGACGAAGTCTTCGGAAAACGGCCGCATTTGAAGAAAAAGTGCTGACGAATGAAAGAACCGTATCACAAGTCAGTGAAAACGATGGCAAAAATCCATGAATTGGGCTTCCAGTTGCTTTCTCATCCACAGTATTCTATAGATCTGGCCCCCAGCGCCTATTTCCTGTTTTCATATCTCAAAAGAATGCTCTATGTGAAAAAATTTTCGTCGAATAAAGAGGTGATCGCCGAAACTGAGGCCTATTTTGAAGCAAAGGACAAATTGTACTACAAAAATGGTATCGAAAAGTTGGAGGGTCGCTATAATCAGTATATCAGCTTTGAAGGGAATTATGTTGAATAAAGAAAACTTATTTTGCCAAAAAATGTGTTTTACTATGGTATGACTTTTCAATTGACCTGTTACGTAGGATATAATTTCTAAAAATTATTAATAAAATTTTGTATAATATTATTTCCAATGCAAAATTGAAATTAATAAAATTATTAATATCATCTGAATATATATTATATATATAATATAATAATAATAATTAATGCATATTATATATTATGAAAATATATTTTTATAATTGTTTGGCTAAAATTTCTAATAACTCACTTCTTAGATTTATTATTAATATTTTTGTAAAAATAAGATATATACGTTAACAAGACTACTTATGAAATTTGCTTTAATGGGTTTTAGAATGACCTTAAAAACTAAAGCGGCTTTATAAATTATTTGTACCTTTTCCTTTTTTCCCTTTTACAGAGGCTTTCATATTTAATAGGAACACGGCTAGATGTCCTACCCATGTTATACTTTTTTTTTAGTCTAAAAGTCTACAATAATGTGAATTAAGTACGTTGCTTGGTTATCCACTTTTATTAAAACAACAAGAAGTGTTACATTTACAGTATAACTAATTGTTAAACTACATATTAGGTGTTTGCATATATTCTGGACATTTTCTACGTTAAGAAGTATTTATTGGAAAAATTGGTAAAGTATTTTCCATAATTTTTTTATAACTTTTTCTTACACTTTTGGCAACATGGCAATACCGTGTCGGATGAACGATGTTGGTTTGGCAGCGACATGACATTTCTACGTTATCCATTTCGATTCCATTGATACCGTTCAACTTCATTTTGCGTTTGATGCTTGTAAGTTTGACTTGCAGTATTGCGAGTTCTAGCACCGTTGGAACGTCCGGTTGGTGGTATCTTGAAGAACCGAATTCCAATGGAATTAAAAAATTGACCCTCTTAATGTTTCTATATAATCATGAATATCAGATGCCCAGTCAATCAAAACTTACTGAAAATCAATATTAAATTAAACTCTGAATATAACAAAACAGCGCGATTGTGATGAACAAACTGCGATGAATGAAAAATTCACTCAACAAACTTAAAACTGGATAAAGCTCAAATAGAATGCACTGTGTATTAATAAATTAATAAATACATTATTTGACCAATATATGCTGACCAATACAGCTGTTAAACGACATTTGTTAAACTGTCACTGCCAAACTATAAAAAACTCTAAGGGTAAGTACTTTTTAAGGCGTCCCAAATATCTTAATTTTGCTTTCCGTAAGAACATTCTACAGAGTAATAGAAAACTTCAAGAACTGGACAGGGAATCATTTTATATATATATATATATATATATATATATATATATATATATATATATATATATATATATATATTCATCGATCATCTGTTCTAAATACGTATAATATAATAATATAATTATAATGACATATTTTCATAATATATGATATATATTAATTATTATGTTTTTAATATATATTGAGATGATATTAATGATTTTATTAAAGGCATAAATACAAAACGATAGTTTTATTGGAAATAATTTTTAAAATTTTATTCATATTTTTGAGATATTGACCCTGCTGGTCTAAGAGCTACTTATTTGGAGCTACACAAGAGCAAATAACTAAATTTGGAAATCTGCTGTTCGATTGTGTAATCTGCCATGATGATTTGATGATATTAATGATAGCCAACAGGATAAACAGACTTCATATTCAAAAAAATGTATTATATGTTTAAAACAAAAAAAAAAGAATATAAAACAAAAAATTTCTCCATCAACATAATAAGAACGTTTCCTCTGATCCCGTATATAAAACAACTATTAAAACCTTATTTTAATTCGGTACGTTTTATATACATATTCATCGTTCCATTTTTATTTTGGGGAAAGATAAAAATTCTGGAAACTCTAGTTGGAATAATCATATGAGTGTGCATGTAAAAAAACTTTTAACATTTAAGTCTCGCATCGTATTTGAATTTCAAATTTCACGTAGTTGTTCAAATTGTTGGTAGTTGTCGCTGCCCCATTGTTCCAGCTACATTATACTAGTTGCGACATCCAAACGCTCTGGTTGTAGCCATACAGTTCTTTCGTAATATAACTCAGTATATTAAGTTTCTTTTAAAGTTTTTTCCATTCAACCACTGAACAGATTTATAACTTTACGATTTTGAGAGTTTGAAATTCTAAAAATCGATCTTCAAAGTGTGTTCTGTTGATGATGATTGTAAGTTAGTAAGTGAACGTCAGTATCAGGATTATTTGCACTGACTAGAAAGTTGTTGAAAAATGTTATCAAATTCTTAAAAATATTGTGTTAGAGATATATTTCATATCATGATATTACTGTGGAATAATATAAAGATGTTTCACATGTATTAATAGTGAAAAATTAAATAGTTTTCGTTTGCTAATTATTGTTGAAATGAAATGATATCGAGGCAATTTTTAAACGAATAAATAAAAATTGATTACGTGTGACAACAGTGTATGAAAAAGACAATTGGGGGGAGGGAAGGTATTTGGTGCTGGGTACCTTGTGGGAATTATTTATCAGGAGTTACTTGAAATTAATAGAAAAAGCATTGTCATGACAGTAATAGACCACGTACATCTGTAATGGCTTGAAAACAATTAAGAGAGCTTTTCTGGGAAGCATTGTAGTATATGGTGTATTCGCCATATATTGTCTGATTTCAGAAAAGATCTCTTAGTGCTGTAAAGGTACTGTAGACGAACAACTGTAGCAAGACGAACGACGTCCTGCTACAAATTCGATGGCAGCTGGTCCCGTACAACTCCTCGCTCAGGTTGAGATCCCCATCTCATAAGCAGTCCCTAGGTGATACATTGCGTAATTGTGGGTGAACTCCGAAACTTGTACCACATAGAGGTACGTTCCACGGCATCTCTACTACGAGGGAAGTGATGTAGCGACCTCCATGACCCTTTAGGCTACTACGCATTCACCTTCAGCAAATTCAAAGGTTGGCAACGCCGGTGGATTGGTACCATGCGGTTCCCGGCTATAAAAGGCCACCACGACGACGTCTCGTTCTCTTTTTTTTTTCTACCCCCTTGTAACAGTATCACTTCTATAGCGCTACCGTACTTCCTTTAACTAACCTAATGTCCTGTCCATCTCCGGTCGACCACATATGTCATTCAATATCGTATTGAACAACTTTTTATTCAACCAGTATTTTCAGTTCTCGTGCGAATTCTTTCCACCAAATAGTAGTGAGTGTTCCGATAAACGACCGCATCGGCAGCCACACATTCCGACCGACCGACCAGAAGAACATTCCTACACTGTCTTAAAAAGTGTCTTTTGCTTTTGAATCATTTGGTTAATTTTTGCGCCTCAAGATATCTTAGAGGATCTACAGTAACGGAATTACGTTTTACTGGAAAATTTGCAAAAGGTCATTGATCCCATTATTATTGCGCAAATGGGTTCGTACTCATGGTACAAAGCTGGACAAAATTTTCATCATTTATTTAATACATGATTTAGAAGGCGATAGTGGTTATAGGGGCGGGTGCTGAGACAAGAAGAAATTTTAGTTACACAAAATAGATAGAAGAATATAAAAAACAATTCCAAAGCCATTGTAACACCGTAGCCATGAACTATGCGAACCTATCCAATACCGTGTTGTGAGTATATTTAATCAATAATTTGATGACTTTTTGCACTTGTTATTTGGTTCGTCGAAATACACCTATTAATACGACACTATCCGACGAAAAATGTAATTACAGTCTATTCAGAAAGCTATAAACTCTTTTTAAATGGAGGTTGCAGGTCTTTTATTATGCATACTGAAAGCTATTTCGTATCGTTATCAGTATTAACGCTTCGCCGTTCAACTAATGGTTCTGGTTAATGGATCATTTGTTTATAAGGGACATTTTAAAAGTCGACCTACGTCAGGTATTAAAATTGGTTAAAATATTTGAAAGATATATACGATTTTAGAATATCTATTAACATTGTATTATTGTTTGGTTTTAATACATTGCTGTATGATTGTCTTTCTTTTATTCTCTCCGAAAATTAAATATTTATTATAATTAAGTATTATAATTAATGTGTTTCAGAATTAAGTTCTGAGAACTATTGTGGATGCAACCAGATACTATAGGAACAATTATTTATATCGAGGCCTTCGGAATCCAACTGTCATGGAGGAAATTAAGATGTTTGTAACAAAACATAAGGAAAGGCTCCACCTCCATGTTAACACTAAAGTGCCACTCTTGGATAACACTGAACTAGTACGCAGACTCAAGAGAATCAAGCCGTGTGATCTTATGTAGTGAAGTGTACTAAATGGTAAAAATACCGAAAAGTGCTACTAGCTTTTATTTTATTTTATTAAGAGTAAATAAAAGCCGATGGCTATTTCTAGATAAGTATATAGTATTAAGTCACTGTAGAGATACATTGAAAGTTAGTCGGTAACGGCTAGTTATAACATATAAAGAATAAAAAATGTATATTTTGGCAAAATTTATTTACAGTGAAAATTACACGGTTGAGACAAGGTACGCTTTTAGGAATAACCATCAAGCTTCGTTTTACGAGATCAATGAATATTAAAAGTATAATTTTACTGATTAAATTTGCAAATTATGTATAGATAAGGAATAATATTTAAAAGATATCGTATACTAATATTTAGGCCAAAAAATTGTTCAATCAATGTCTTTGATTTTAACTTTAAACCCTTCTCGATATTTCTCAGGCTTTTGACAAGGTGTGGAACACTGGACTGTATGTTAAATTGAAAATCTTTTGCCCCATACGCACTTTCAACTGCTGAAATCGTACCTCACTGACAGACATTTTATTATTAATCAGGGTGACGAATACACTGACCTGCACCTAATATATTCGGATGTTCCGCAGGCCAGTGTTCTTGGTCCATTATTATATCTATTCTATACAGCTGATCTATCGACCACAAGAAACATTACTGTTGCAACATATTCTGACGATACAGCGGTTTTATTATCACACGAGGATCTAATATCAGCTACAAGAAACCTCCAAGTTCATCTTAACAAAGTCGAATTGTGATTGAAAATGTGGCGTATCAAAGCAAATGAGACAAAATCTACCCATTCACCCTTTGTGAAAGAACTTGTCCCTCAGTAAAATTGAATAATCATGAACTTCTGCTAGCAGACAACGTTAAATATCTCGGAATGTATTTCGATCGACGTTTAACATAAAAAAACACATAGTGATAAAACGCAAACATCTTGGGGTTAAACTAAACCAAATGTATGGACTGATAAGGCGTAAATCTAAATAATCACGAGATAACAAGGTGTTGCTGTATAAGTCAATACTTAGACCCATTTGGACCTATGGTATTGAACGGTCGAGTACTACTACCAAATATAACATAGATATCCTCTAGAGGTTCCAGAATAATGTGTTGCTAGTCATCGTTGATGCCCCATATTACGTGTCCAGTAAACTAATTCAGCGCTATATCCCCATAGAATCCATTAGGAGTGTGATTCGGAGTGTTAGTGCGAAGTACTCTGAAAGAGTATTAGTGCGTCCCAATGCACTCGTCAAATAGTTAAAGGTGCGCGATGACAGTGAAGTGCGTAGGTTCAAACGCAAACTACCATACGAACTAATTAATAGACACATAGAGTGAGATTTAATAATATCTAGAATAAGCTACAATAGTTTTTAGAATAAGTTAGGATAAATCATAAAATAAGTTAAAATTGTATTTAGAATAAGATTTAGATTATAAATTGCACACTAGATCACTTAGTGAAGTGATCTTCTATATGTAAGAATAGTTATATTATATAACTGAAATCATATAATAATGCTTATTACCCAGGAGCAGATTGTTGACGTTCTAGGAGATTAATAAAAAGATACTTTAAACCTTTTTTTTATTTTAAAGTCTCCTTATACCAATGAGGGTTTTCTGGACTGGACCTACTGTTTAACGTGGGCTCCGAACCACGGCCCTCAGCATTAAGCATACCGACTGGCGAGTGACCAATTTTAGAAATCATCCTAGAAGACATCCGGTCTTTCCCAGCCTGGTTAATGGCGTGAATGGGATCATTTCCTTTGTCGGATTTTACACTCTTGCTTAGGACAATCACAAATTTTAAACAATCATAAACATAAATTTACGACCAAGCCCCAGCAGGATTCAAACTCGCAGCTATCGCAACAGTAGGAAAACCGTCCTATCGCCTTTACTACTGCGCCACCAACCGGGATACCTTTTTTCCTGTTTCCGGAATAACCAGAATTCAGACGAGGCTAAATTAGGCGAATGAGCCCGGTGCGGTGTTACGTTTGGTTCAATTTAAGTTAAATGATTCGGAAGATGTATTATCACTCAGGTAATATTTCTTTTTGACAGTTTGACTTGACGAAGGAATTTTATAATACAGGATATTACGATTGCTACGTCTTTTCTGGAAATGTATGAGATGATTCTGTTTATGATTGTAACACCAGTCAGTAAGTTTTCGGTAATCTTCTATCCTCTTTCTTTAATAAAACTAATTTCGTTAATGAGTGATATATATATTCCAAAGCTTACCTTATCCTTTCCCTTTTTGTAAAGCAATTTGATTTTGGTTGCTTTGAACGACTCTCTCTGGCTGCCACTAGATATATTATTAGTGAAAATGAAAATGTGTTTAACTCGATGGATTGGGCATTTCTCTACATAAAAGTAGAGTTTTTCATATACTAATGTTAAATTATTTAGTTTATGTATCCAGGTGGTAATTATAGAACGCACAAAATATGGTTTTAGACAGTTGATTTGACTGCATTTTAAGCTTGATTTAAGGGAATTTGTTCTCAAAGCCCATTTAAAATGTTTAGAAAATTACAGCAGTCAGGTTTTATTTTTTCGAAAATACTGAATTATAAGAATCACTGGACAAAAACTCAGCCCTCAAAACACCTTCAGACAGCTTAAGAGTTGATGAATTATCCGAAAGGGGGAAGGGAATGGCTAGCATACAAATGGACTGAAAATGTCGTATCGAATCGTTTCAATATTACTGTATCTGTGTAGTTGTGACTGGAAGTGAATCTGGAGGATCAACTATCAAAATTGCAAGCGCAAAAATCATGGCTTAGTCTGGGATAGCTCGAATATTCATGGTCATAAAGTCTTGCCATAAAACTGTTACTGCAGATACCCACCGATTATCAATTCACAAATTAATTGATATATGGTTGATGATGAACATTTTGTCGAAAAGGCGGGAAACAGTTGTAGTTGCAATGACGAAAAATATTTTTTGAGTGATACATTAAAGGGTACATGCTAACACCTATCATAATCTAATAGAAAACAAAGAACAAACTGTTTAAGTAATGATTCTGCTTTAGAAATAATTTCGAGAGTAAAGAATGATTTAATTTGATTTAAATGGTGACGACGAGAAAGGGAGATATGATTAATATGCAAGAAAAAAGTTAATGAAAGGAACGAAATAATAATATAAAAATAAAAATGGGGATTAATATTGATAGTTGAAAGTAGATGTAAAGTATGCAGTATATAATTTAGTGAGATGTTGAATGAGGCAGAGCAATACAACTGCTGATAAGGTGGGAGGTAGAAGCAGAACAGAAAATAATTTATAATAGACATATATATTTAAGAGTAGGTAAACAAAGGAAATACGAATTTTAGTTTATGTTAAAATAAACTGATATAGGGAAATAACTAGCATTATTGAAACAAAATCTAAGCCCAATACATGGTTATCATGGTTTATTAGTGTGACGATAACCAATTATGAGTGCTAAGCACCATTATCTCAGTTAAATTGTTGGAATTTGTTTCAAACTTTAAATGTGTTTTTTTCCTCGAACTTAACTGACATGACATTTCAAGCTCCACATAGTAAATAATTACGTAACATTTAGTGCAAATATTCTTATGTATATTTGGGAATATTATTTTGGAAAAAGATCCAAATATATATAAGATCCACTATAAAAAATGTCGAGAAACTCAAACAAACAGTGACACATAATTCTCAGACAATATAGACTTAAAGGAAACCAATAGTTAGGGCAATCGATTTCGGCTAAACCAGAAGTGGCAACTATTTAGTAAAATTGTTTTCCATAAATAATTAAAAACTGTGCTATTTTCAATGAAGCAACACTTACTTGAAAAATGTACAAATAACACTCCAACTGAAAAGTCCCCACCCTGACACATAGATGGCGCTACTAGAAATAAAATAATTAAATGTTTTTCAGTTAGACCTGACCCTCAAAAGATGCGTGTATAAATTTGACAGCTGTCGGTCTTAGTTTGTGAATTATAGCATTTTGAGTGAAGCAACTTTCGCTGTTGAAAAAAATGGATAAAATGGAATTTTGTGTGATGATAAAATATTGCTTTTTGAAGAGAAAATATACAATTGTAGCAAAAATATGGCCTGATTCCGAGTTTCTGGGCACTGCTTCAGGAAACTCAACCATCAAGGATTGGTATGCTAAGATGAAAAGAATGACGATGAAAACATTAAACAAATCCGCAAAATGATTTTGAATGACTGTAAATTCAACTGAACGTGCACATCATATTATTCACGAACGACGAGTTGATGATTCGGAGCAGTGCTTGAAGATGATCAAGCGTAATAAATCAAAGTTTTTGCGTCGATATGTGACAATGGATGAAACATGGCTCCTTCATTCAATCGACAGTCATCCGAGTGGACTGCACTCGATGAACCCGCTCCAAAGTGTGGGAAAATGCAACAGTCGGCTGCACGTTTATGGCGTGTGTATTTTGGGTTTCGCATGGAATAATTTCCATTGCCTACCTTGAAATAGGAAAGACCATCAACGGCAACTATTACATAGCGTTAATTGAAAGCAATGCACCGTGTCACAAGTCAGTGAAAACGATAGCAAAAATTCATGAATTGAGCTTCGAATTGCTTCCTCATCCACCGTATTCTCCATATCTGGACCCAGCGACTATTTCCTGTTCTCAGATCTCAAAAGAATGCTCGCTGGGAAGACATTTTCGTCGAATGAAGAGGTGATCGCCGAAAATGAAGCCTATTTTGAAGCAAAGGACAAATAGTGCTACAAAAATGGTATCGAAAATTTGGAGGGTCGCTATAATTAGTGTATCACCCTTGAAGGGAATTATGTTGAATAAAAAAATTATTTTGTCAAACAAATGTGTTTTCCGATGGTAGGCCGGGGACTTTTCAAATGACCTGTTATAGAATGATATAATATCGTGTCTCAATGTAGACAGTATAAATTAGATTTAGAATTATTTCAGATCATCAACAATAATAAAAAACCGGCGGAGAAAAGTTGAAAAAATATCTATTTATATTTGACGGAGGAAATTAAATAATAATCGTGTTGTCAGATAGCGACCATTTTTTTCTGATTTATTATTAAAATTAGCAGCGCGTTTTAAGCGGCATTATGCGAAGCTCTAATTGGAGAAATCTGTCTTGAACGCGAAACGCTTCGGGCACTTCGAGTTTTCGAGAACACTCTACAGTATAATTTATTTTCAGTTTTAACAAAACTTTGCAGTAGCAAATCTTCCGAAAAATAAAAGTTAATTATATCAGGCTTAATCATATTTAAAATCGGAATTTATTGCGCCTATACATCATCCTTCTTTCGAAAATTATTTGAAATGGAAATTTGAAATATATTACGAAACAGATAATATAAGGCATCACTCAATAAGTTTTTGATTAAGATAATAAAATATTTTTTAGAATTGTAGAAAAATTATATAGCCCTTCCAATGAAATAGCCAATGCACGTTATAGATGATGTCGATTTAACTGTTAAATTCAGTTTGTAAAGACTTAAAATTTATTTCAAACTCTAACCGGATTATCATTCTTTCACATTTTACTAATTGGCATTACTTTAGTATTACATCAGTTTTAGTTCGATTTGTGCAGGTAGTGGGCGACATTATTGCCATATATCTGCAAAATTATTCAAAAAAATAACGATAATAATTAGAGGTTACAAAATGGCAAACGTTTTGGTGCTTATTTTTAAGCGACTTCGAAAAAGGTGGAGTCTCTATGTTCGGCTGTATATTATATTTGATGTATGTTCGTTGATTTCTCGGTCAATTGTGGGCCGATTTTTAAAATTCTTTTTTTATTCGAAAGAGTACATTTCCGAGTCGGTCTCGTTGTAACCAAATCAGGATTTGTTGGAGGAAGGGGGGAAATTGAGGGAAATGCTCAAATTTCAAAGGCACGTACCAAGTCTTCACATATTTTTTATCTAAAATAATCACATATTTACATATAATGTTGATGCTGAGCTGATGTGACGGAAAATCGGAAGTTGTTCAGCGCAAAACCCATTCAGTTGGCTTTATAAGCACTAACTACAGCATATAAGAATATCCTCGTGGAAATATTATGGACGACTGCTTCTGTAGTGTAATGGTTAAAGCGTTTAGTCCCCAAATAGAGGTAGCAGGTTCGATTCCATGCGGGGACAATCATTTTTTGCTATTGTTAGAACATTTGACAAATCATCTAGGCTAGGTAGCGGATACCGGTGCCTGAAATCGTTGTTTCTTTATTTCTATTTTTCCTCATACAGGCTGCACTTTTACTTGGCCTACCCATTATAATATTAAATAAAATTACTGCGTAAATTAATGAGTAAATATTTAACGCTTATAAGAGAAAAATAAAATATTTTTAACAAAAAATTGAACCGACTTCAAAAATAAACAAGGAACTTAGTAAAAATTTAAAAAATAATCAAACTTGGATTTTTAATACAAATAAAAAAAATATGTACGTAATAATTGTCGTAATAACTAAATAAAAATAAACAAAAGCTTATTTAACCTGCCTACTATATGTTTTCTATATTCTACTATATACACAATTTAGCTTAATACCTACCTAAACCTATTTATCTGTTTACAATATTATTTTAACTACTACCAACTGATCAGTTTGAAGTCGGCACCAAAACAAAACAAAAGCAACAATACAATTTGGTCAATTAATATTACTGTGATGCTGAATATATAAAAATAGTAAGTAGTTTTTTCCATATAAACATAATTTAATAGAGCTGTTTCAGAGAAAACCATCAGTTTGGAAACTAGTATCTATAGGAAACTTAGACATCTGCAGCTTTTGAGGGAGATAAGTCATTATGATTATTCATACTGGTACAAAATATTTAGTTGGACATTAAAATAGTTTATAGCTTTCTAATGTAACATTTTAAGTTATAAAATAAAATTAAGAAAGATTTATTATTTTAATTTATGTTTTTAGATTAGTCCCTGATAAAAACTGTAGATGCAACATGGAGTTGCTTCAGAGATTAAAGTTGATGGAAAATTGTAAAAGTTAGAATAATGTTTTATTAGTTTTTATTGCCCATAATACTTTTTGATAATTCATTGTAGATATGTTATAATTCGTAGTGGAAACTGTCATGGCTTTATTGCTTGTTAGAAAGTTATTATCTTAAGATATGTGTCTTTTGTTATGGTCTATATGCATGAAATTGACATACACAGTCTGTTTATTCACATATACTTTATCAATCGCTAGACAAGGAAATAAATTGTTAAATTTTAATTCAAATGTTAATTGTCATTTTTTACCAGTAAATGGTGGCCGTTTTTTTAATACAATCAATTTGTAGACCATGCTTTATAGCCAACAGTCACAAGAAAAATAAAAATAAGGTGTTGCTTGTTTGGGGAATAAAGGGAGTAACATTAAAATTAGTATTCGAGATAGGAACAATATCTTAAATAATTGAAAATACAAGGAAACATTTATCACTTACTAGGAACAGTTATTATAGATAATACGGATCCCGAAATTGATAGGCATTGTACAGACAATCCGACAGTGAAGCGAATTATTGCCCAAAAAGGTACATTTACAGTTTCTTCATTAGAACAAAGATTTAGTAAAAATATTCACATTTGATATGATCTGACAGCCATAATAATGTGATTAAATCATGGTTACACGTGGTTACTAAACAAGAAGCTATTGTTATCAGTGGAGAAAACAGACGTAGGTGATATGAAGTTCACTAGGTCATACAGTAGATACCTAGATACCTATATAGATAAATAAAGCCTTAAATACAAGATATTTTTTATATTTATGAGATAATATTTAAAGAACTGAAAATATGATTAAATAAGTTTTAAATAAAAAAATATGGTTTAGTCAATTTACATAATTCCGATATTATCGCTATTTGATTTTCTTGTACTGATATAGCAATTTTAATTTCCTTCATTTCCCTATCATCGCGATATTAATGATAGAAATTCCTTCTAGGCGTCTAAGTATAATTTTAAAGCGTTTATTTAAGAGATATTTTACGTTTTCATTTTGCAAAGTGGGTTTTTACGTGGCAAATATAAATCAACTAGGAAATTCTGACGTTTTTATCTCTCCATTCCTATTTACATTAGTTTACAAATTGGCTACAATATCCAACTAAATTTCAGTTTTAAACTTTTACGGCAATAGTTCGTTGGAGAGACATCGGATATTTAATGGATGAAAAAGTTTTGCACAATTATATACGTTCTGTGGAATAACGAGTTTTATATCGTACATATTTTATAATGACATGAAATGAAATATTTAAAAATAGCAATTAACACATTAAAATACACTAAAACATTTGTGGGGTATTATTCCATTCCAAAGAAAAAATCCATTCCTTTTTACAGATCCACAGAACATTCAAATATAAAAGTAATTCTACTTCGTTTAAAATTAAATTATAAATTGCTTGTTATTTATTATTATTATTTTCGTTTTTAAAGTTAGTTCCTGAAGGAATTTATACATCTCCGTCTCGTTTATACTACCGTTGGAAAATATAACCACATATAAAATTAACAGCGCCAAGCAATTATCTCCGTCCTTTCTTCTATCACAATTTATACAGAAAACGATTCGTACATCTTCATCTGACATCACGAATTTAAAAAAATAGTCGAACCGTAAATCTGAGTAGTTTTTTTGACTATGTGCTGTGTCGACTGTTTTGCGACTATACACTGTTTCGACTGTTTTCAGTCTATAGTTCCCAACCCTAATTGTGATATTTATAAAATATATTATATATGTTATATTTAACAAATAACAATTTTTGATAAATATATAAATATAGTAAAATGAAAGTCATCGATGACTAGCTCTCCATGGCAGTCTTTTTACTCATCCACATGTCCATATAAAATCTAAACTAAATGATGTCTTTAGAACAATTTAATTTCAATCAAACCGTTTCGTCATATTTGAAGTCTTGTTTTAAATGCTTAGTATTCTTTAAGTATTTTGCAGCTAAACTTATTATTGTTATATGATTATATGTTTATATTATTATGTTATTGTTATGATAACTCTAGGAAACGTTATTGTGAAGTAAAAATTATGTGCACAGATATGCATGTAGTTGTTCAGAATATACAGTGCTAAAAAATAAAAAGGAATTTCGCTTTGAAAAATATTGTTTTGGCTTTAAATGCTGCCCCAGGAAAACTAACTATTAAATGATTTAGAACAATTTAATAATCAAACAGTTTCGTTTCATCATATTTGAAGCTTTAAATGCTTAGTATTCTTTAAGTATTTTGCAGCTAAAATTATTATTGTTATAATAAAAAAGTACCTGTACCGCTAGCCGCTGCTAATCCTCCTGCGATGCCACCTGCTGCAGGATTCTTTTCGGCTTGCTGCGTTTGATTCATCATCTGTCGTCGTCTGATACGCTTTCTTGCTGTTTGAAATATTCTCCAATATAAAATGAGTATAACCTGAAACAAGTGGTAAAAAGACATTTTTTTCAATCAATTTTTCACATTTAATTGATCAGTTAAATTTGCTTCGGAATAAGTTACTTATTCATTTTATGAAGAAAACATAATAATTTAATGTGAAGTAATATTCCTAAAATGACGCTATTTGAATAGCTATGGAAGGCTATTAGACTAGAATGTAGCTGTAATTCTAAAATATTAATAACCTGACCATTACAGTCTACTGCTGTGTAATAACTGTTATTTATTAGTAGGAATACCGTGTATATAGGTCGGTTAATCTTAGAAAAGGCTTTTGAACATCTATTAAGTATATTTTCCATTTTGAAAATTGGCAATTCAGTAACACCATTAAATTTAAATAGCAAAAAGTCTTTTAAAATTAATTTCGATACTTCATAGATATCTTATTGTTCATTGTTTTATTTAATTTCATTTCTCTTAGGGAGTAATAAAGGTCTTTATAAATGTTTTGTCTTGATTAGTTGATATTAATTACCAGATAATGTAACTAGAAAAATTACTGATTATTGTAATTCACAAAACTGACAGTTGTTGGTACAAAGGATTTAGAAATAGTGGTTTGGATTTTAATAGTAAAATTCCGGGACAGAATTTTATTGTTTTTTATTTATAGGGTCAGGGTAACACGCGACAAAACTATAACACAAGGGCAGTGTGTAGTTGTCCAGCAAACGATCAATATGTGTTGTTTATGTGAATGTTATTTGTATTTCTTAATTGTTATGATATTGTGTTTTTAAAATATCAGCATGTTTTTTATTATACCTTGTGGACAAATTCAGTACAGATAAAAAAATAAAAATTTAATGTGCCTTAAACAGCAAATATAATAAATATATCGAAAAGATAGATAGAAAAGGTATCTTGAATAATTAAAATAATGAAATGGCTTCTCTGGCTGGAGTAAAAGTGAAAAGTGAAAGTTGAGTGAAAAAAATAAGAAAGAACATATAATATTTAATAGAAAGTCATAGAATATTTACAGAAGAAAAAAATTTAATCAGGATGGCCCTGATGGATGAAGATTTAAGAGAAGATCAATTTATTTCTAGTTATAGATAGTTGGATGAAGGAACACTTAGCCAAATATGGCATAAATTGTCGATTAGAATAATATTTTTCAGCAAGAAAATGCTGCTGTTGATACTGCAAACTATTTGATGAACACAATATTCAATTAAAGAACTAGTGGCATACATTTGGTGTGAATATTATTGAAAATTCATAGGTTAATTGAACAACTAAACAATGATATACAAGATCAGCGGAAAAAGTTATATCAAGATTTTGTTAAAAACCTATATGGTCCGCTGTCGAACAGACTGATTGAGATTGTAGTATAGATTGAAGTCATGTAGGTAAGAGACTAGGATATATTTTTCAGGCCAGGAATATTTATTTTTGGTCGTCGGAGTGGTACATTAATGATCACACATTTACAAATATGCCTCAGTTGGATTTGAATTGAAATTTTGGAAAATTTGGGAGTTGTGAATAAAGTGTAAGGTGAATGATTTCACCAGGAAATTAAAGAGACGTGTGTCGATATCATTTTACTGCCTTACCCTTCAGAGGACCTACCAGATTATTCTTTTTTCCCTTCATGGCAAAGAACAACGCCATGGCAATCTGCTTCGTTCAATCGTCAACAATCTTCTAAATTGTTTATCATTGTGTTCTTTCTCAAAGGAGGATTTTAATTTTTGGGCAGAGATCCCTTCACTTGAATCTGTTGCTCAGGCTGAGGATATTGCATCTCCTGAGCATCGCGTGCTGCTGCCCACTCTTGTATGTTGCTTGTATGCTATGCTATAATGTATTATTTCCTGCCTTACAATTCTCCATTATTTCTATATTGGTTTTGCTTACTGTATCCCATAGTTGTATGCCGTATGTCCAGATTGGATTTACGGTGCTTTCACCGCTTAAATGGAAGAGTCAACCTGTTAACCCATTTACACTACCAAGCCTGTTGTCGAGTTGTTTACGCTTGGTCCAGATGTGCCATGTGGTAATGCTAAGTTAAACTACGATCCCTAGTAAATTAAATGCCCAAGTATATTGCATGGTCCTCTTGTGGCATGTTTCCTTATATAATTTTACTGACGTACAAGTTCCTTTTCTCCATTTTTTTCAAATGGTATTGGAGTTGGAACAAAACGATTTTTGGGTCAGAGTATACTAACAGGGAGGCAGTGACGCCAGCTTAGGTCGTAATCATTGTGTTCTCACTAGTTGGAAGATCCGCAGTGTAAATCAGGTGCCAAAATGGGTGACAAGGGATTATGTTGTTTATATGCTCCTTCACTCTGTTTAGAATAATTTTTTCTATTATTTTACCAATTCTTGGTACGCTTATATGTTTATACAACGTCTAGATTCCTCTCAAAAACGAAAATGTATAAAGAAGAGTCTCACTGAGAAATATAAAAAATGTTCTAGTGAATGTATAATAGGTAGAAAGTACGTGTCTTCAATTATTTTTAAATACAACAAAATAACATTTTTTCGGGACTATTTTCTTTTCAGTCATTTCGGATTCAGAACACCCAAATACATAAATATTTCGCCACAAAACCTAAACAGAATTGTTTTTTGCAGACCGTTTTTGTTTAAGAAACTATTTTATCATTATAAGTTTTAATTGCGCTAATATTTTGTAAATAAATTATGCATATATTTCAGAGTTACGGTATATAGCATATATGGAAATGTCTTTCTCTTAAAAAAATATAAACTTACCATTAGTGGTAGATAAAACGACGAAGCGGTGGCGAATATCTGATAATAGAGGTCCTGGCTTATCAGACACTTTTGATCTCGTATCCTGTCGTCCCATTGAGGATCCTTCCATCCCAGCAGCGGAGCGATGCAGACCAGAAAGGAAACGACCCAAATAATGAAAATCATCATGCCTATTCTTTTCGAGGTCCTGTGATGGATGTATTCCACGTTCGTTACTGCCCAATATCTGAAAGAGGGATGAGGGTTTGAGGTCGATGAAATATTGCGAGGGTTTCCCGGAAAAAGGAAACTTTTTCGGTCGGCACAGGCTCTGCCTTTAATAAATAAACCGTTATTAATTAGCGGTATTCGTAACGTAATTAAGACCGGTTCGAATCCTTTCCCCGTTCGATTCTGTTTCTTTTCAATAAATGTTGTTTGTTGTTCTGTTAATAGTAAGATCTCAATCATTTTAATTATTTTGAAACTAATTTGAAATAAAATGTATAGTGTTGCTTACACAATCGTATAACAAATCTATAGTCTATTCAAAGTTTTTTTGTACATACGTCATCAACATGTTTAACTGTAAAATTTTTTTAGAATCAGACAATATTTTCCTTCCCATTTTATTCTAGTTAAAAAAAGACACAATGCTGTCTGGTATGTCCGAACGTGTATCCGAGCCAGCCTGTCAAAGTTGTTCGGTTGTCAAATGTGAGCAAAATTCTTCAAAACATTGTTTTAATGTTTTGTTTATTTTAATAGATTTCCAATCGCTGCTTAGTAACAAACTCTGATTGAAAAAACGTGACAAATCAAGATCAGCTAGATGTCAGCTCTATCAGGGCTTAAATATATGAAATGTATAAAAACAGTGAGTAGTTTTTCAATACAAACCTTATTTAATAAAATTATTTCAGAGGAAATTGTTAGTCTGCAAAGGATCGAAGAGGTCAGATGAAACTTCCGGATATTGCTTTTAAAAATTACAATTTTTAAAAGCGTGTAATAAAATGAGGGAAGGCTTATTATTTGAATTTATGTATTTTGATGAGACGTGGATATTTCAGAATGGAACCAATATATCCAATGGTTACTCATGGCTAGATGATAATAAAAATAGTGTTATCACAAACAAAAGTTGATGGAAAAAAGCAAATGTTATATATGGAATAACAATTGGTTAGGTTTTATTAGTCATAACATTTATTAATAATTCATTGCAGATATATTATACTTCGTGCTGGAAACAGGAATGGTAATAACACCTTCGGTTTGGATGAACTCGATAAGACACATTGAAGTAGAAATTGATAAATGATGGAATTGTGAACAAATGTTAGATAGATTGGAAATTAACAGCTTGCTTATTCACTTGAATGAAACTTTCTGAATATGATATAATTCAATGCTGCCAATTTCTAAGACACAAACAAAAAAAGAAACAAATAAAGGTTTGTATATAATTAATATATGATAACTCTAGGAAACGTTATTGTGAAGTAAAAAATATTTATGTGCACAGATATGCATGTAGTTGTTCAGAATATACAGTGCGAAAAAATGGATAAAAAGAAATTTCGCGTGTTGATAAAATATTGTTTTTTGAAGTGAAAAAATACAGTTCAAGAAAAAATTTGGCTTGATGCCAAATTTTCCGGACACTGCCCCAGGAAAATTAACTATTAAGGATTTGTATGCTAAGTTTAGACGTGGTGAAATCAGCACTGAAGACGGTCAACGCAGTGGACCAAAAGAGGCTGCTAAAGAAGCAAACCACGAAAATCTACGAAATAATTTTGAAGGACCGTACATTGAAATTGAGTGAAATAGCAGACACTCTAAAGATATCAACTGAACGTGTAAATCATATTATTGACGATTACTTGGTCGTGAGAAAGCTCTGTGCAAAGCGGGTTCACTTTTAACCAAAAACAACGACGAGTTGATTATTGAACAGTGAACAATGAACAGCTTGAACAATGTTTGAAGATGATTAAGCGTAATAAACCCAGGTTTTTGCATCGGTATGTACAATGGATGAAACATGGCTCCATCATTTCACTCCGAAGTCCAATCGACAGACATCCAAGTGGAATGCACACGATGAACCCGCTCGAAAGCGTGGGAAAACGCAATAGTCAGCTGGCAAGGTTATGGCGTCTGAATTTTGGGATGCGCATGGAATAATTTTCATTGACTACCTTGCAAAAAAAAGGACCATCGCATTTGAACGGTCGTATTTGAAGAAAAAGAAAGTGGTGCTTCACCAAGGCAATGCACCGTGTAACAAGTCAGTGAAAACGATGGCAAAAATCCATAAATTGGGCTTGGAATTGTTTCCTCATCCATAATATTTTCCAGATCTGACCACCAGCGTCTATTTCCTGTTCTGAGATCTTAAAAGAATGCTCGCTGGGAAGTTTCGTCGAATGAAGAGGTGATCGCCAAAATTGAGGCCAATTTTGAAGCAATGAAGGACAAATCGTACTATAAAAATGGTATTGAAAAGTTGCAGAGTAGCTATAATCAATGTATCACCCTTGAAGGGAATTATGTTGAATAAAAAAAATCTAGTTTTGCAACAAAATGTGTTTTACTACGGTAGGCCGGGGACTTTTCAATTGACCTGTTATATAATATAGATTGCAGTTCGACAATGTTTTAAAAAGATGTTTTTATTTATGGCAAATTTTCTTGTCAGAAAAACTTCATAACAATTAATTGTCGTAATCATTAGTATCATCACTAAAACATTTTTATTGTATTTAACATTTTCGTAACACCTGGTCCCACAACAACGCTAGCTCGTGTATAGTATATACGGGATTGAAGTTTGTAAGACCAGTCGTAAATTTTATTTTTCTTTAAAATTTTTGGACAGGCTACGTTCTAACTTTTAATAGCAAGATTAATCATGATAAAGAAGTTATTTCTTTCAAAATGTTTTTACTATATTCTTAAATATTTACATATTTAGTCCATTTTGGTTTAATTAATATGCCAACCTGTAGTGTGTAGCATAGTATTTATTTATAACCAAGATAACTAACTTTGAAAAACGGTATATTAATACATATTTATATGTTATTCCAATATATTTCGATTGTTGGGGCTTCTCCAATGTGATCATAAGTTGGTAAATATTCCAAACAAGTTTAATGTTTTTATTTCAAAGCAGAATGAAGTTAGTGAAATGTGGTTAAATCTAGCAAGCCATGAGCCTAGCCAGTTTGAGCATCGGTAATTTATTACTGTGGAAACTATCCTGATGTAAAATTATGTATAAATATTATATATCATGATATCTAGGTAAATAACATTGTTGATAACATTTTAGATTATGTCTCATTTGTTTTGTTTATTATATATATTGTTCTCAATAATTTTGTTGTTTTTTCAGTTAACAGATAATATAGAAAATTATAAGTAATATCAAGTGATGGCTGAGTTTTACAAATATACGTGAAGTCAGCATGTAATCCTGCAAGATTCGTATGGCAACGAGACTGGGGAAAATTAACTTTCATCACTACTGAACTACCATATATTCTCAAAATACAAAGAATAATGCTAGCGTTTAGCAAGTGTTAAGTTCTAATATAAGAAGATTGTTGTGATTTTGTTTAGTACTCGATGAAACATTATATTGCGCTCTAATCAATTTGTAAGCTACTATTACAATAAACTTCAAAATTACAATTTGTGCTTTTCATTTACTCAAATATTAAAAGGTAATTTGATAAATCACTGATTCCACGTTTTCGTTCTGCAGAGTTGCTATAAGTTTAAGAAAATCAACATCCATCACCGAATGAATGTAAATTAAATGTTTTAGAGTTGTAGTTACTATCAACTATATAAAATTAATATTGTTGTAGCTCTGTGAAATATATTCGTATCTATACCTTAAAATTTTCATCATACAATTTTCAGTAGGTTTGTCAACGTTACACTTTATCTATCTATCTATCTATCTATGTATATACATATATATATATATATATATATATATATATATATATATATATATATATATATTCTGTGAATCTTAGTTCATAAATTTACCCTTATTTTTTCTTACTTCCTTTTTACCTTTTTCTCCTTTCGTTATTAGCACAAAATCGATTTCTGTGAATCGATATATTCTGTGAATCTTAGTTCATAAATTTACCTTTATTTTTTCCTACTTCCTTTTTACCTTTTTCTCCTTTCGTTATTAGCACAAAATCGATTTCTGTAAAACGATATATTCTGTGAATCTTAGTTCATAAATTTACCTTTATTTTTTCCTACTTCCTTTTTACCTTTTTCTCCTTTCGTTATTAGCACAAAATCGATTTCTGTAAACCGATATATTCTGTGAATCTTAGTTCATAAATTTACCTTTATTTTTTCCTACTTCCTTTTAACCTTTTTCTCCTTTCGTTATTAGCACAAAATCGATTTCTGTGAATAGATATATTCTGTGAATCTTAGTTCATAAATTTACCTTTATTTTTTCCTACTTCCTTTTTACCTTTTTCTCCTTTCGTTATTAGCACAAAATCGATTTCTGTTAATAGATATATTCTGTGAATCTTAGTTCATAAATTTACCTTTATTTTTTCCTACTTCCTTTTTACCTTTTTCTCCTTTCGATATTAGCATAAAATCGATTTCTGTGAATCGATATATTCTGTGAATCTTAGTTCATAAATTTACCTTTATTTTTTCCTACTTCCTTTTTACCTTTTTCTCCTTTCGATATTAGCATAAAATCGATTTCTGTGAATCGATATATTCTGTGAATCTTAGTTCATAAATTTACCTTTATTTTTTCCTACTTCCTATTAACCATTTTCTCCTTTCGTTATTAGCACAAAATCGATTTCTGTGAATCGATATATTCTGTGAATCTTAGTTCATAAATTTACCTTTATTTTTTCCTACTTCCTTTTTACCTTTTTCTCCTTTCGTTATTAGCACAAAATCGATTTCTGTGAATCGATATATTCTGTGAATCTTAGTTCATAAATTTACCTTTATTTTTTCCTACTTCCTTTTTACCTTTTTCTCCTTTCGATATTAGCATAAAATCGATTTCTGTGAATCGATATATTCTGTGAATCTTAGTTCATAAATTTACCTTTATTTTTTCCTACTTCCTATTAACCATTTTCTCCTTTCGTTATTAGCACAAAATCGATTTCTGTGAATCGATATATTCTGTGAATCTTAGTTCATAAATTTACCTTTATTTTTTCCTACTTCCTTTTTACCTTTTTCTCCTTTCGTTATTAGCACAAAATCGATTTCTGTGAATCGATATATTCTGTGAATCTTAGTTCATAAATTTACCTTTATTTTTTCCTACTTCCTTTTTACCTTTTTCTCCTTTCGTTATTAGCACAAAATCGATTTCTGTAAATCGATATATTCTGTGAATCTTAGTTCATAAATTTACCTTTATTTTTTCCTACTTCCTTTTTACCTTTTTCTCCTTTCGTTATTAGCACAAAATCGATTTCTGTGAATCGATATATTCTGTGAATCTTAGTTCATAAATTTACCTTTATTTTTTCCTACTTCCTTTTTACCTTTTTCTCCTTTCGTTATTAGCACAAAATCGATTTCTGTAAATCGATATATTCTGTGAATCTTAGTTCATAAATTTACCTTTATTTTTTCCTACTTCCTTTTTACCTTTTTCTCCTTTCGTTATTAGCACAAAATCGATTTCTGTGAATCGATATATTCTGTGAATCTTAGTTCATAAATTTACCTTTATTTTTTCCTACTTCCTTTTTACCTTTTTCTCCTTTCGTTATTAGCACAAAATCGATTTCTGTGAATCGATATATTCTGTGAATCTTAGTTCATAAATTTACCTTTATTTTTTCCTACTTCCTTTTTACCTTTTTCT
Source organism: Rhynchophorus ferrugineus (assembly GCF_030347505.1). Taxonomy (NCBI): domain Eukaryota; kingdom Metazoa; phylum Arthropoda; class Insecta; order Coleoptera; family Curculionidae; genus Rhynchophorus; species Rhynchophorus ferrugineus. Next base: position 9,548,468 of record NW_027472581.1, on the reverse strand, counting down.
CCTTTCGATATTAGCATAAAATCGATTTCTGTAAATCGATATATTCTGTGAATCTTAGTTCATAAATTTACCTTTATTTTTTCCTACTTCCTTTTTACCTTTTTCTCCTTTCGTTATTAGCACAAAATCGATTTCTGTAAATCGATATATTCTGTGAATCTTAGTTCATAAATTTACCTTTATTTTTTCCTACTTCCTTTTTACCTTTTTCTCCTTTCGATATTAGCATAAAATCGATTTCTGTGAATCGATATATTCTGTGAATCTTAGTTCATAAATTTACCTTTATTTTTTCCTACTTCCTTTTTACCATTTTCTCCTTTCGTTATTAGCACAAAATCGATTTCTGTGAATCGATATATTCTGTGAATCTTAGTTCATAAATTTACCTTTATTTTTTCCTACTTCCTTTTTACCTTTTTCTCCTTTCGATATTAGCATAAAATCGATTTCTGTGAATCGATATATTCTGTGAATCTTAGTTCATAAATTTACCTTTATTTTTTCCTACTTCCTATTAACCATTTTCTCCTTTCGTTATTAGCACAAAATCGATTTCTGTGAATCGATATATTCTGTGAATCTTAGTTCATAAATTTACCTTTATTTTTTCCTACTTCCTTTTTACCTTTTTCTCCTTTCGTTATTAGCACAAAATCGATTTCTGTGAATCGATATATTCTGTGAATCTTAGTTCATAAATTTACCTTTATTTTTTCCTACTTCCTTTTTACCTTTTTCTCCTTTCGTTATTAGCACAAAATCGATTTCTGTAAATCGATATATTCTGTGAATCTTAGTTCATAAATTTACCTTTATTTTTTCCTACTTCCTTTTTACCTTTTTCTCCTTTCGTTATTAGCACAAAATCGATTTCTGTGAATCGATATATTCTGTGAATCCTAGTTCATAAATTTACCTTTATTTTTTCCTGCTTCCTTTTTACCTTTTTCTCCTTTCGTTATTAGCACAAAATCGATTTCTGTGAATCGATATATTCTGTGAATCTTAGTTCATAAATTTACCTTTATTTTTTCCTACTTTCTTTTTACCTTTTTCTCCTTTCGTTATTAGCACAAAATCGATTTCTGTGAATAGATATATTCTGTGAATCTTAGTTCGTAAATTTACCTTTATTTTTTCCTACTTCCTTTTTACCTTTTTGTCCTTTCGTTATTAACACAAAATCGATTTCTCAACCATGATATATAAGATGAATAATCCAAATAAAATTGAAGCACGCAAAACTTTAGACGCTGGAATGCAGACATGATGGCTAGGAAATGTTAAGTAACGTCAGTGTTTCATAAAACTTATTACCAATGTATAATACTATATGTTCTGTATAGTTGTCACTAAAATTACGTATTAAAAGGTCACGACTTTTCAACAAAAACAAGGAGGCCTTTCGAGAATAACGATAAACTGACAGACGGATTAAGGAAAATCACCCAATAAACTTCAATCATGCAGATTTTAAGGCTTCGTTTAGGGTGCGGAAAATTTAATAGCCATGAAAGTATATGGCACGGCTTACTTACGCCGGATAGGGTCAGACATAAAGCTAAATATTGGTCTTATTCAATCAAGTAAACTTTAAAAGCGTTCTTTTAAGGCGAGGGAAAGTTTACGACTAGAGAAATTTATAGTCCAGCTTAGTAGATCCAGTGGCTGGGTCCACATGCTGGGTCTACTGTTAAACAAAGGCAAAATATTTACCCTAATTTTCATTTTTATTTATTACTAGTAGCTGACGTAATCATAAACGGTTTTTAATGTTCTAAGTAACGTTTCATTATCTGTTATTTGGCAACGTTATTAAATTTCAATGGAAATTGAATTATATTATATAAGAGAAAATTCAAAATGCGCGTAAGAGTCTTAGAAATTTATTTTTCAAAATTTCGTAAAAATATGAGGGGTTAAAATATAGAAATTTTTCGTCGAATGTTGAATGTCGTATGTAGGAAAGTAATAGAATTAAGGGAGTCTATGCAGAACAGTGCAAATTTCTTGTCAATTAAAAAAATATATTTAGCAAAATTATCAAATTTCAATGCGCCATATATCTGGAAATTAAAACAGATGATGTATAATGAAGAATGCAGCATTTATTACATTACACAATATGTTACATATAGCGTTCAATGATTTATAGAGTTCGGCGTTAGTTTGATATCAAACTCATTTTATTCTACAGAAAAATATCGAAAAGTTTCGTTGGAAATAATTAATTTCTTTGGAGGAAAGTAATGCTGATAAATAAAATCAAATATCTGAAAAAAAAAAACAATAGCTTTCTTAGTTAGACTGGAAACTCTTTGAATAATGTCTTAAAAAGCATTGGCGGTTTACTATGATTTAATTGAGTGAATTATATTCTGAATTATTACCCAAAATATCATACCTGCCAGATCCGCTACTCAATCTTGATATAAAATACTTTTAATTCTGCAAAAAGCACCGAGAAGTTGTTGAAATGAAGGAATCAATTTTGAAGGAAAGTATTCTGACGAATAAAATTAGGTATACCGGAAACTTATTGACTAACGTGATAAAACTACTACTTTTAAAACCACACTAGTAGTTGGTCCTATTTTTTACATAATTCTATATACAGCTACAACTAAATTGAATGAATTACCCTATGAATTGTTTCCAAACACACCAAGCTTGCTAGATCTGATACAAAGCGTTATAATGACTGAAAAAGAGAGTATGGGGCAATTTTGACTTCAAAACACATTTTATTCTATAAGAAATAAACCAAAAGTTGTTCTGAATAAAAGAATTGCTCTTGAAGGAAACTAAGCGGACGAATAGCATACAATTCTTCAAAAATTTTTTTTCTCTTAGTCAGACCGGAAATTTATGGGGTAACATATTAAAAAAACTACTAGAGGCTTTTAAATTCACGCTACTAGTAGTTCCTACTTTCCACTAATTAATTAATAGTAGTAGTAATTTTATATACAGTTACTAAATGGACTGAATTAGCCTTTGAATTGTTTTCCAACACATCATACTTGCCTGATCAGGCACACAAATAATCTCTCTTGAAAGGAAGTATGCTGTTGAACAAAATCCATTTTCTGAAACTAAATTATAGTTTTCGTGTAAGTACCTGTAAGTAACGTGTTAGAAAATTATTAGTTCTTACTCTTCATATGATTCTACATATAGTTAATTCATACATCATAATTGCCAGATCTAGCATCCAACGAGTAATGATTCAATGGAGAGTTCAGAGTTATTCTGATATCGAACACATTTTTTTTTCACAAAACAACATCGAAAGGTTCTTGGAATTAAATAATCTCACTTGAAGGGAAGTATGCTGTTGAACAAAATCCATTTTCTGAAATTAAATTATGGTTTTCTTAGATATACCGAAAAAATGTTGAGTAATGTGTTAGAAAATTATTAGTAGTTATTAAATCCAAACTAGCAGTGGTTCTTACTCTTCATATGATTCTAAATATAGTTATGAATAACTAGAATGAACTACCCTCCAAATTATTTACCAACACATCATAATTGCCAGATCTGGCATCCAACGAGTAATGACTCAATGGAGAGCTTAGAGTTATTCTGATATCAAACGCATTTTTTTCACAAAACACCATCGAAATGTTACAGGACTAAAGGAATCTCTCTTGAGGGGAAGTATGCTGTTAAATGAAATCCGATTTCTGAATGAAACTGTTATTTTTTATGATAAACCGGGAATATCGGAATATTGAATATCGTGTTAGAAAATTATTAGTAGTTATTAAATCCACACTAGGTGTGGTTCCTACTTATGATCCATGTGATCCTAAATATAGTTATGAATCAATCACATCATATTAGCTAGATCTAGCATTCAAAGACTAATGAGTCAAAAGAGAGTTCGGAGTTATGAATTATACCGTGAATTGTTTCTCAACACGTCATACTTGCCAGATCCGGAACCCAGCTACTAATATATAAGAAATACAGTTCGAAGTTATTTTGTCCACCGACATGTTTTTTCCACAAAAATGCATCGAACATTTGTTGGAATGAAGGAATTATTCTTGACGAAACACCTGTTGAATATAATCGAATTTCATTAAAATACTTTATTTCTTATTAGTTATATTTTTAATTTTTATTAGTTTTATTTATTAGACCTAGCAGAGTGTTAATAAACGACTAGTGGTTTTTAAATATACCCTACTAGTTGGTCCTATTTTCCATATAATTTTCTTTCTTCGGCTTAGTCGATAAATCATTCAGACGTTCTCTTCCAATATATATTTTTTCCCGTTCTATCGTTATGTCACCAGGCTTTCGATAATTTCCAATAACAAAATGTTTTTATCAGACCGTCTAGAAATACGTTTTCGTTAAATTTCCTCGACTATTCATCACAATCAATCAGAATCACGACCACAAAGACGTGTGCCATTTACGGGAAAAAAATCGCTTACATAGAGAGGTTCTTGTCGAAAATTAGTTGTAAAAAAGTTAAATTATCTTTTGATGCGACTTTAGTGATTCTTTTATTATACATTTAAAAAACAATTTTAATTCTTTTAAGATTTTGTTGTAACTTCCTGGCTCTTTCGTAAAATGTAAAATATTACGCGGCTAGATCATAAGTAAGGATTGCAGAGTATATATAGTCTATCCAAAGTAGCAGTTAATTCACGTTATCAAGATGAATAATATATTGCCTTTTGCAGTTTATAAATTGCTGTCTTATTGGTTCGAAAACATAACCGATTCTGCCTACGAAAGTCCTCCGGTTGTCAAACGTCTCCAAAATTCCTCAAAATATTAGTGATAAAAATTACAGGTTTAAACGTTGTTTTGATAAATTTCAAATCGTTGCTTATTATTACTGCGAATCTAAATGACGAAGATTTTATTGAACATATTTCTTAGCGTGTTGCAGCTACTCTGCGTAGAACTATGGGCACAGTAAATAAAATAAATCAAACCATGAAAAATATAATCTTAGATTCACCAATAAGAAAACGTCTTCGTACGAAGCGGGTTGATAGCTTGATGATAGCTCTATTAGAGATCAATTATATGAAATGTATACAATGAGTAGTTTTTTCAATATTAAAAATAATGAATAGAATAATTTCAGAGGGAAATGTTAGCTTGGAAAGTATTTATAGACATCTTGGAGATATGCCGCTTTTTAGTGGATGTAGAACATCCTTTCATCCCACTGTTGGTTAATATAGAATTTAAATAGAGGTAAGTAAAACCTACGAAGAAGTCTAATGGAACTTGCAGATACAGCTTTTAAAAAGAATACAAATTTTAAAGGCATATAATAAAATTAAGGAAGTCTTACTATTTCAATTTGTGTATTTAGTTGAAACAATGGGTCACTTTTGGCGAGATGATAATAACAATGGTGTTAAAACAACAAGTGGATGAAAAAAAGTAAACGTTGGAATAACAATTCATTAGGTTTTATTAGCAATAACATATATTAATAATTCATTGCAGATATATTGTTCTTCATTGTGGAAACAGGAATGTTTAATAACACCTTCAGTTTGGATAAACTCGATCAGACATACTGAAGAAGAAATTGGCAATTAATGGAATTGTGAACAAATGTTAGATAAATTGAAAATGAACAGACTAATTATTCGCTTGAATGAAACTTTCTGAATTCTGGTTGTGATTCAACGCTGATAATTTCCAAGACCGGGCGTTGGGAGTCGAGACAACTAATGGTGAATATATAATTAATATACTATAACTCTAGGAAATTGTATTGTAGAATGTGAAATATTTATGTGCTTAATTGTTCAGAATATACGTGAGCATTTGATTAGAATGCGTGAGAAGAGAAATATTAGTAACTGTTTTGCAGATATGCAAACTGCATTACGGATTATTCAGTGACGAAATTTAATTTTATTAAAGAAGATAAATAAACTAAGCATATAAACTGATTTCATAATGGTTTCACAAGGAAACATTGTACTGAAGAAAGCAACAACTAAGCGTAAAAGTTAAATACTCTCTAATGAAAGTTAAATACATTACTTAGATACGGCGGTGGTCCTAATTTCATCGAGACAAATACTCTGACACATTTATTTACTATTGAAAAAATTTATAAAAATGTACAGTTTTTATAGGTATTTCCCCTTAATAGTTACGCATTTTGTCCGGATCTTTTCGGAAGTTTTTGATGTCGGTATCGAAGAATTCCTTGGGTAACTCGGACCGATATGTGCTCACGAATTCCTCTACATCGTCGTCTGTGTTGAAACTTTGACTTCCTAGGGCTTCTTTCAGTTGTCTAAACATGAGGGCGCGCGTTATCCTAGAGAAGAATCGGATTTCGTGCTGGAATGCTCCTCAGTTTCGAGCGATAAGTATGTTTCACGTATGTTGTCAGGAGGTTACAGTAGTATGCAGCATTAATGGTACGTTGGGTGTGCAGGAAATCGACGACAGCACTCCCCGCCGGTTCCAGAACACTGTACACAGAACCTTACCCTGGTTGTCTTCGCTTAGATTGGCGCCCCTTCCTCCTTCTTCCTCCACTCTTTAGACGACATCTTGCTTTCGGGAGTGTTATAGTGTCTGTAGTGAAGATTCACGTTAAAAAGCCGTCACCCTCCGCCTAGTATCGCATCAGCAAGCCGTGACAAACTTTCAACCTCGTAAATTTTTGCTCGGACAACGGTTTAGGAACCCATCGCGCCGTTATTTTGTGATATTGAAGGTGTTCGTGGATGATGGACTCTACACTACCAATACTGATGCCGAGTTCAGCCGAAAAGTTTCGAACATTCATCATACAGTCCTCCAAAATGAATCGTTCTACGCTACGAATGTTGTCTGGTGTGATGCTGGTTCACGGCCGACGATCATGCGGCTCATTCTCGATAGTCTCACGGCCATCCTTGAATGCTCTGGCCCATTTAAACACGGCAGCCCTACTCAGGCACTCACTACTGAACTGATTTCGCAAAGGCAGAAAAATTTCCGTCTTGTTAACGCCTTCCTTAATGCTAACAACGAATGACAATACGTTGCGCTGCGGCGGTAGGTACATGACGGCCACTCATGGCTGTAGCACGCGCGTGAAACATGCGCTCCCGGCGAAGTCTATGCCACACGATTCGTAAGGGACCCAACTATCACATACTCAAGCCACAACCTTCAAAACAAACATGCGCGCCATCTACAGCGTTGGTCTCCATCATATTTGAACCACCCTCGTATATAGTTATTAGGATTAGTAGATTAGATCTCTTGCTACTTAAAAATAATTTTGCTTAGGACTCTATCTCATAGGTGATGTGTTTAAAGTAGATATAATAAAACTTCAATCAATAAATCATCATCAATTTAGATGACGTGAGTTCATTGGTAGTATAATAAATTCACTACGTAGAATTTTTTTCGTCGTCTGTTCCCTTTATCTGACCGTCAAATTATTATTTGCATTTAAACTTAATTTATTGAGGTTCAAAGTTATATCTCTCCTGTAAAGCACCCTTAAATCAGATATGTATAAAAACGATCCGGCTTTGTTTACACTTTATTGGTGACATTTACGGGATGGTTCCTTTTTGGATGGGCGGTCTTCTAACTTAGGCCGAGAACGTCGTAATTTCTGAGCCGACGTCGGCCATTCTACAAGAAGAATCCCGGGAGAACGAAAAATTCACCGGTCCCGATTAAAGTTTATTAGACAATTTCGGCTAATCTTGCGGCGGTTTTGTTCTATTTTCTGTGAAAAGCTCTTTGTTCGAGCTTGGAAAGTTAATGTTTAGCTACACGGGACGGTTTCCGGCCGTCTATTAGACCAGAATATTGTATAAAATCGGAATATGTAAGGAAAGCTTTTACATTACAAAGCTTTTACGAAGATAAATAAGGTTTCCTGCGGGTGTACGTCAACTATGGAAAGTATGGAGCGTCGAAATATAAAAGGAAATAGTTTAATAGATGTCACTTTTGGTGTCGACGTTGTTATGTGGCGGAGCCGATCTTTTTTATTTGTTTTTGCTGGGCTAACCGGCCCTGTAAACTGGTGACATGGTATATTGGAATAATTAATTGGCCCGACAGAATATCTTCCTTTATGTATAGTCTGGTTTTATATTTATAGACCGTAGAATATAACAGTAAACTCACGTCATCACGACGCCTAATTTATTGCCAATTGAAATTTGTAAATTCATCTTAAAATCAGACCGTATTAATCCTTCTCATTTTGTACTAATTACAAATAAAATATTTTTAAAAAATTGAACCTACTTCAAAAAATAAATAAGGAACTCACTAAAAATTAAAAAATAATCAAACGGTACGAGCAACAAATTAGATTTGTTTTATTCATAATTTAATTTAGTCTATATGACTCAAAATTATATATTTTTTATATTTTAAAATCTCCTTTTTATCAACGAGGATTTATTTAGACCGGACCTACTGTTTAACGTGAGCTCCGAACCATGGCTCTTGACATTAAGCATACCTACTGGCAAGTGACCAAGTTAGAAATCATTCCAGAAGACATCCGGTCTTACCAAGCAATGGTTACTGGCGTGACTGGGATCATTCTCCTTATCGGATTTTACATTCTTGCCTAAAAGAATCAGAAGTATTAAATAATCACGAACATGCTCAAACAAATTTATGACCATGCCCTAGCAGGATTCGAACTTGCGACTATAGCAACTGCAGTTGGACCGTCCTGTCGCTTCAAGCTGGCACAAAATTATATTATTACGGTACCAACTTCAAAATGATCAGTTGGTAGTAGTTAAAATAATATTGTAAAGAGATAAATATGTTTAGGTAGGTATTAAGCTAAACTGTGTGATTGTGTGTATATAGTAGAATATAAAATACGTGTAGTAGATAGGTTAATTACATAAAGGGTTTTGTTTATTATTATATAGTTATTACAATGATTATTATGTACATATTTTATTTTATGTAAATTTGATTATTTTTTGCATTTCAGTAAATTACTTTTTGTTAATTTATTGTTTGATGTCGATTAAATTTTTTTCAATGTTTTATTTTTTAAGTTATTTTATTAACCATTACAACGGGTAGGCAAAGTAAAGGTACAGCCCGTATGAGGATAAATAGGAATAAAGGAACAATTTTTTGTCATTGTAAGAAACGCTTCAGTTCCCGGGGCCCGCTACCTAGCCTAGGTTATTTCACAAATGTTCTAACCGAGCGAGGAACAACAACAAAAAACCGTTGCCCCCGTCAGGAATCAAACCCGCGATCTCCGTGCGTGGACAGAACACTCAAACCACTACACTATAGAGGCAGTTGCCTGTAATATTTCTACGGCATCTCATATGATATGGTTAGGGTTTAAAAAGCAACCTGAACGGCTTTCGCACTCGACAAATTTGGTAAGAAAACCTTTACTAAAAACTCCTCAAAAACCCCTGAATGGTATAGAGGGTCGATGCCTGCTTTCATCATAACCTTACATAAATAACTTCAAAATATACAATTGATCTGTACGTCCCCATAATATTTAAAAAAATATCCTGTAACTCCTAACCGCTAAGGAGTTGTGTCTTTCGTTACATCAACTCAGCAATAACATTATGCATAAATCTCTGATTAGTTTAGATAAAATTATATGTGAAAACATTGTACGTGCCTTTGCAATTTGAGGGTTTCCCTTGATTTCCCCGACCCATCGAGTGGACCAATCGGACCACTTCGGAAGGACACTCTTTCGAATAAAAAAGGAATTTTGAATATCAGTCCACAATTGACGGAGAATCCGGTGAACATACATTAAAAACATTGTACAGTCGAACATAGAACCTCCTCCTTTTTTGAAGCAGGTTAAAAATACTCGTAAGCAGTTCTGCAAAAATGTTGCCACCAGAAATAATTACACGCTGAGCGACTACTTTGTTTTCAATTTCTTGTGTTGTTTATAACCAAGGAGAATAATGTATTTTAATTCATTTGAATTACTATCTTGACTACAAAATGCTTTTCTTATTACTGTGCATTGAAAACGAATAGCTGCAACACTTCAACAAGTACGACAAAATTAATTTTCGCTATGATTGTGTTCGTCTGTATATATTAAAACTAGTTGAAAATTTGTAGATGGACAGGGGACTAAAATGGATTTGGCTAACATATTTTTTTAATTTTATTTTCAATATATTTTTTTGAATTACTTTAACCACGAAGACATATAAATTTGCAGTTAAAGCAGACATACATTAGCCTAAAAATTGCACTCTACATTTTTTCACTTATTTCATTCGAGTTATATGAAACCAGCCCTTTGTCTCGCTTAAATATTCTATATAGTATGAAATACGTTATTGATCAACCGTTAATTGATTCAATGTATAGACGTTTTAATAAATTTGTGACGAAACTATATTATTATGTGGTTTAGTTTATGCGCTGTGTCAATGTATATATTGATCTATTGTAAAATGTGTATATATTTTGTCAGTAATTAATCAGTTGCCCATGACGTAATACGATGTTATTCTAACATAATGTTTAACAAACAAATGTAATTTACATAATTTAGTTAATTGTCAGATTTATTGATAAGTTGCTAGTTGATTAATTATACAACTCTTATATATTAATATATGTAATTCTAATAGAAATCGGTATCCTCTTTGTATATTTTACATCCTTATACATTTTAATTAAAAGTATAATACAACAATATAATAATAATAATATAGTAAAATAAAATTTTTGATAATAAAAAAGTATATTTAATTGATTATATTGTAATAATTTATTTATATATATTTATATATTTTATAATATTATAATAATTGAACTAATATGACTAGTATCATTTCCTATAGTAAATTTTGATACTATCGGAATCCTAAATACGTTTTTCTTTCTTTTACAGGATGACCAGCTAGAACCAAATGGTCTTTTGCTCAAGTCGCTTCAGGTTCAAGATGATCCTAGGATACGACTGGAATTGTTTTATTTGATCAGATTGTTAAGGCGCCTAGGGAGAACCTCACGCTGATGCCTGATTCTAGATGGGTATTCGCGTTCCTCATAAACCATGGGGCATTGAGGTTTTTTTTGGAACACTTGGAGTAATGCAAGTTGTCTTTCGGAGACGTACCTGTAGCATACACAAGTGCTCCGTAGAGGCAGACTGGACATACCAGCTTTTTTTGTGAGAGTCGCTTTTTGGGGGATTGGGAATTTGCTTTTTCTGCAGAGGAGTGCAGAGGAATGGTGAATTTGGGCTGACTGTTGGCACCTGCGAATGAATTGAAGACCGAGGTATGATTCTATGAGGCTACCTTTTGGAGCCAGGGTATAGGGTCTTTTTTAATCTGGAGGCGGCATGCGCGAAACTCCTTCTTGCGATGGAGCCTGAGTTTTGCTCTGGTTTTGCAGTTGCCAGAATTTATATCACGCAATTATCTGGTTGTGTTGGACCCGGAGCCTATCGCGGATGGCGTCGGGATTGTAACCGGTGGTGAAGAAAGCTGTGTCGTCTGGATAAAATGCTGTATGTGATTGCTTGGGAAGTGGGAAGTCAGCCATGTACTAAGTACGTTTCCGTAGATTAGTCAGCAACTATTGACTGCTGACATTTTTGACAAACATAATATTTCCTCTTATCCCTGCTCCAAATATTGTTATTTTATTGTAATTGTTGTAATATTTTTTCCAGCACTCGTAAATTTATTTTTCTTATACTTCTTTTCCTTATGATTTATATCTGTTAATCTATCGGATCTTAGGCTATCTAGATATAATCAGAAGGTTGCCTTTCTGATTATATCTAGAGCGTATTTCCGTAGCTGGGCAGTTTTGATGTTTGAACACCTGATGATTAAAGAGCGCAACATCTGTCAGTATCGCACTGTTAGCGACTCAGGATTGGTTCTGTTACTTTGGCCGAATTGCCTACCCTTTGCATCCTTGTCGTGGATTTTAAAAGGACGCCTTTGGAATATTGCTTTGACTGTCCCGCCATCTGGTTTAAAACTGAACAAGTCGCCTCTTCTTTCCGAATATGTCACAATTTTTTTATGTAAAATAATACTTTTTTTGTTTAACACTCTGTCAAAAAATATAACATACAGTCTATCTAAAGAAGTTTTGTACATACGTTGTTAAGATGTTTAATTTATTTTCTACCGCTAAATGTAAATTCGTTTTAAAATCAGACAATATTTTCTTTCTCCTATTATTCTAGTTAAAGAGAGACATTCACACACACACACACACACAGAGGAAAATAAATTATATTTAATAACATTTTTGTTCAATTATTTTATTTAGATTAGAATATTTTTGTATGTTAAAACGTATCCTGACTTTTTGACTAAATATTGACGAAATAATATACCCAATAAAGCTTTGCTGGGTAAGCAATATTATTATTATTATACGTTTAATGAATTATGTGGTATCGACATGACCCGGGCCACAATTTTGTCTTTAGCGTAGGCGATTATTTCCCGTTATTGTCCCTCCGCGTAAACTTCCATCCTGTTTGTTTTGTAAATGAAACGAGTTCATTTTGCTTTTGTTTGAAAATAGGATTTCCCGTCGGTGAAAGATAGCGAGCGCGTACGTTCGCAACAACGCGATACAGGACAACTTACGGTTGCCGCTCGTAAAATACAAACTGAACTTTCCAGTTTATTTAGTTGCGCGACGGTTGTTCCGACGTCCAGCTGGATCTTTATGATATTCCTGGCGCGAAAATTATGTGTAACTGTTTCGCACAACCGACTAAACTGGCGCTTGTTTTATCCGCCACCACGGAATTGAATTTAATCCGCTATGTGCGGTATCGTCCGTCCACATATTTTTATTTCCTGACTCTTTTATAGTAATAGAACCATCAGCATAGTTAACTATCCGTAATTTAACTGATGATGGAAGCAACCTTGTTTTTATTTATTTTACTTTTGTATTCATTCAGGGACCTTATAGCGTCATCCTTATTGGTAGTGTTGGGAACTATCGACTGAAATAGTCTATCGACTATTTAGTAATTGACTACTTTTTACTATCGACTGTTTCGGTCACTATTTTTGGTCCGACTGATTTTTAGTACTTTTTAACAGTGTCTGTTTCAGTATATTATTTTCGGTCTAACTGATTTGGTTACTATCTACTATCGAATGTTTTAGTCGATTCGTATATATATATATATATATATATATATATATATATATATATATATATATATATATATATTATAATATTTTGAAGAATTTTTCAGACGTTATTCAAACGAATAATATTACAAATATATAAAGTAAAAGATTATTCTATGCTCAGATACTAATTATACGAAGCGACTAATAAGAACCTTACCGTTCGGTTTATGAGTTTATTGTATTAATGTTTTTTTTTGCACGGAGATTCTGTTGGTCCCTCACGAAAATCGCTAGTCTTCTTGGTTTGTTGTTAACTGATTCTTGATTCTAACAGTTTTTTAACTGATTCTTGTTTCTGTTCTTAATTCATTTTTGCTCTGTTCTTAGCTCTCTTTCGCACATGCTCTGAACATTGTGAATTGGCTGAAGCTACTTCTTGGTTCAAGAAACCCGTCCCTGCATCTCGATTCGTTCAAATTATTTTTTTGGGATAGCGGAGTGCTCTTCCAGCTAGGACTTTCTCACGTGGATAAAATACGTGCGTTACGTATTCTTAAAAACGCTCGAATATTAAACGGCCTCGTACATTCTTGAGTTTTAAGGTTATAGCCACAATAAGGTGTTCTCTATCAGGTCTAATGTCTCTATCAGGTCTTACACGCTTAGTCTAAACCTGATATCTGCACCATTATCTGGAGCAGTCGACAACGAGAGTATACTCGTCGGCGCAAGCCGAAATGTCAATGTCGATATTGCCACATTTACAGCTAAGCTATTTGCTTTGTGGATAGTCCTTCTGAAATAAATTTTTATATTTTGTTTTGAAACAAAAATTAATATAATTGTAATAATTGATTATAATTGTAAATAATTAGTAAATAGTGCGAGAAATATAAAGGAATGTATCTAAAAGGAAGTTGTTATAAAATTTTATTTACATATAATATATTTGTATAATTCAAATATGTGGAAGTTTAGTAAACGTTTATGGCATAGTTAAGGTTTGCTGTTTTATATTATTTAATTTATAATTAAAAATATAATATTATGCTGTATTTTTCTTTTCACCTTCTATAAAATGTGTTGTAAATTAATGTCATCTTACTGTTTTTTAAAGGTCATTTTTACTATATATATACCTGCATGGGATATATAGCTTAATATAAAACATGTGAACATTACCATTTAGTTTAAAAATAATAGAGATTATATGTCTTGAGGTCTAATATTATGTCGATATTAGAAGTTTGGTTATAATTAAGACACATACCTACTCACGGCGTCCCAAGCAACACTGAGAATATTCAATAAACAGTGGGGATGCACGCGCCAGCGCAGCATATTCAAACTACCGGACCACGATAATTTTTAATGTATATTGGCAACGAGCCGATGCGATATGCCTTTTGCTGACCGTGTGTTTTCTATTCAAAACACACACATTGACAGCTGTCGGATAATTAATTTGCGAATTATAGCATTTTGAGTGAAGCGACTTTTGTTATTGTGAAAAAAATGGATAAGAAGGAATTTCGCGTGTTGATAAAATATTGTTTTTTGAAGGGCAAAATACAGTTGAAGTAAAAACATATCTTGATGCCGAGTTTCTGGACACTCCAGGAAAATCAACCATTAAGGATTGGTATTTTAAGTTTAGACGTGGTGAAATGAGCACCCAAGACGGTGAACGCAGTGGACGCCCAAAAGAGGTCGTTACCGGCGAAAACATTAAATAATTCCACAAAATGATTTTGAATGACCGTAAAATGAAATTGAATAGAATAGCAGACCGTCTAAAGATATCAACTGAACGTACATCATATCACCAATGAATATTTGGGTATAAGAAAGCTCTGTTCAAAGTGGGTGCCACGTGAACTCACTTTTGACCAAAAACAACGACAAGTTCAAGATTCGGAGCAGTGTGTGAGTATGATCAAGCGTAATAAACCCGAGTTTTTGCGTCGATGTGTGACAATAGATGAAACACGGCCCCATAATTTCAGTCATCCGAGTGGGCTGCATACGATGAACCCGCTCCAAAGCGTGGAAAAACGCAACAGTCATTTGGCAAGTTAATGGCCTCTGTATTTTGGAATGCGCATGGAATAATTTTCATTGATTACATTGGAAAAGGAAGGACCATCAACAGCGGCTATTATATAACATTATTGGATGTTATTAGTGAAAAACGGCCGCATTTGAAGAAAAAGAATATGCTGTTTCACCAAGAAAATGCACCGTGTCACAGGTCAGTGAAAACGATGGTAAAAATCCATGAATTGTGTTTCGAGTTGCTTCTTCATCCACCGCATTCTCCGGATCTGGCTGAAATTTTCGTCGAATGAAGAGGTCATCGCCGAAACTGAGGCCTACTTTGAAGCATTGGACAAATCGTACAACAAAAATGGCATCGAAAAGTTGGAAGGTCGCTATAATGAGTGTATCACCATTGAAGGGAATTGTGTTGAATAAAAAAAACTAATTTTGCCAAAAATTGTGTTTTACTATGGTAGGTCGGGGACATTTCAATTAACCTGACCAAGATGTGTAAGATGTCTTCTGGGATGATCACTCCCTAGTCGGTAGGTTTAATGCCGAGGACTGTGGTTCACAGCCCACGTTAAACAGTTGGTGTAACCCAGATAAACTCTAGTTGGTAAAAAGGAGACTCTGAAATATATATAAAACAATGTTTTTGCCGAACAAACATTTATATCGGGTAAAAATATCGTGGAGCAGTTTTCTCGGAAACTAATACTATTGGCTTAATATATTATAATAGAGGTATAAATATGATTTCGTCTTTATTACAGCAAATATCTCCATTCCACATGAATTATCTTCACATCGCAGAAAAAGATCCCTTTGAAGAACCATAAAAACTGAAAATATTTTTTCCCCAGCGTATTATCAATTTTGGTAGTAATTTGCGTTTATAGCCTCAGTTAATTTTTTTATACAGTTACAATTGTACCCAATAGCAAACAACCCACCTAAGAAAACGCATGAATATGACTTACAATACGCGACAGTGAAGTTAAAAATATTCAAATTTTGTATATAAAACTTTTACGACCGCTCCTTAGATGTCGCCCAGAGAAAAATAAAAACACGACAACATTCACTATAAAATCCGCATTTACATTTCGAGATACGCGACAAAAACGTACTCTCTATTTTATGCTACGTTAAAATGCGCAACGACAAACAAAACATCGCCACAATTTCTTTCCGTCAACAGGAAAGCTGTTTTTTCACGCCATGAGACCGAGAAGCTTTCGTAAGTCAGATAAAAAAAAGACCGAGTAAAACATTAGAGAGATATCAAGATTGCCAGGGCTATAAAATAGCAATTTGTCACTTTGTTTCTTCCCCCAATGGTCTATAAACTGTGAAAAAGATTATTGATCCCTGATAAGAAATAATACGTATATTTTTTATGGGTTTCGTGGTAAATACGTGTTTGTTTAGGTGTTGTAGGTCTTTTATAGGGGAATTAATTTTAATACTAATGATAATAGAATAACACTGAACAACGAGCAAGTATAAAATTTTATGCAGAGACCTTTTGAAAACAAAAATCAGGATGAAAGTGGTTTTATAATAAGGTCTTATATAAGCTCAGTCAACTTTTTTAATAATATATTTTTAGAAGAAATACACATCAGCTCATATCACTATATATATAAATATATAAAACAAATCTATAGGCCCAATACAGACATTATGGAAAATGTCTGCGAAAAGAATAAAGTCTTCTTAGTTATATTCTTAGATGTGCGATCTGGCCTAAGGGATAAAAATTAAATAAAATATTACAGAAGCAATACGTTGAACACTTAAATTTTTACATCCCAGACAAAATGTTTAGAACTGAACAGGAAGAAACTTACTCAACAAAGAAAGTGACAAATACATGTGACGTACCACAAATAGAAAATCTTACTATGTAGTAAAACGTGGGGCAAAAAATCCGCTACCCTTTTGATTGCCTAAAACATTGCTCAAAAAAAATACAAGTAACTTTGGTATTCATAAAAATTTTATTTGGTCTTAATTTTTTTTAAATAGAGATCATATATCACAGATACATGTATATATATATATATATATATATATGTATATATATATATATATGACCTTTATTGGTAGACTTTTTGATATCTGATTAAGCTTAAAACAGTTTTAAAAGCTAATTTTATGCCTCATTACTCATGGTCAAAGGGACGTTTTTATTAAAGCACGTCACTTTGAATATAAACCAATGATCTATTGATTTTTAAGTGATCTTTAGAAGCAAAAATGAAATATGCTGAATTTTAACCGAAATTTTAAAAACATATTTTATTAAAAAAAAGTTGAACTAGAAAAAACGAAAACATTTAAATAGCATTTTTTTTTGCTAAGTTTGAGTTCAATCTAAGCAATTCCATTATTTTCGAAAATATTTCTTATATTTTTCTTATTAAACTATTCCTTTGAGTGTTGGGTTGGGTTTCAAACATTCCTATTGATAAATATTTCTTGTATTTTTTTGCCTTTAACCTATCTTATATTTATCAGAATGAATTATTGAATGAATATTAGCAATTTTTATCAATATGTAATATGTGCTAATCATCGTTGTTCTCTGGATAATATAATCGCTGCAATAACAAAAATAATGATCCACCTCTTATCGTGTCTTGGGGTTTTTCATAAGAAAATCCCTGCCTAATTTATCAGAATGTTGTACAAAAGTATTGATGTACCCCCAAAATATTCAGATACAGGTGGTAGGCAACAACATCCACAAATGTGTTACAGTCTAGAAAATACTAATAGCTAATATGAAAATATATAATATAGTTAATAGCTTTAGATATAGCCATGTCCAGTTTGAGTTGCTGCGAACATATAGATGCATAATTACTGGGATATCCAATTCCTGAGTGAAATTAGCAAAATAATTTTACATATAGCTTGACCACCTATGGATTGATTTATCAATAAATAATAAAGCTTATTTTTCTGTATATATACTGTGGCACTAAGTTATAAAATCGGTTTGTAAAATATAGTTGCTAAAAGAAAGTTCTTCGATCAATTACCAATGCTTATCACTACGTAGCCAACTAGAAATTTTACAACGAACTTCAATTGAAATGGTTAGTCACTCACTGGTCAATCACTAGGTCATCCAAAATGGTGTCTAAAAATGCGAAATCATAAGCTATATGTGAGCTAAATCACAGCAATGTGGAATCAATACAACCAATGACCAACAGGCTCAATGATCTCTTATGAAGTGCATAAGTGTTACACTAAGTTTTGGCTTAAATTAGCATAATTAAATCTTATTTGGAAAATTCATACTTATATGGTTATGTGAAAGTCATCTGGAAGTGATATTAATAATCCACACACACTCTTGAATACCTTGAGATGAAACTTAATGCAGATCTTCATTGGAAGGATCATCTCGAAAAGAAAAGAACTCGAATTAAAATACAAAAAAAATGTATTGGCTATTTGAAAGAAAATCTAAATTATCCGTAAATAATGGGTTGATGTTGTACAAGCAAATAGTAATATCTATATGAATAAGTTATCGGAATGTTCTGTAAGACAATATCAACGTATTTTAAAAATTTGAAAATTAACTTTCGAGAGAAGTTCTGTGAATATATCCAAATGCTGTAGGAATAATTATTTACACCGAGATCTTTGTTTTTCAACTGCAATAAAGAAAATTAAAATATTCGCGACATGAAATGAGAAAATATTCCACTATCATGTTAACACCGAAGTGTTGCAACTCTTGGGCAACACTGATTAAGATGTAGGACTTGAGAGTTTATTCGACACATTTATTTTACTTACACTTTTGGCTCTGCTTATTCCTTAAGAATATTCTAAGATAAATAACAATCTTTACTAAAAGAAGATACATCTATTACTTTAGTGGTACAATCTACAAATTGCAAAATTGTTGGAATAAGTGTATAGAAGTTTTAATAGTGAGTGAATAACGCATAGTTCTACTTAGGATTCTAAGGTTGGCAGCTCTAGAGGATAAGTACCATGCGGTTCCGTGTACTAAAGGCCGGCAAGACGATGTTTCTCTCCCTGGAAATGGGAATCATTTCTTCCAAGCCTAGGAAATTCCACTGCCCTTACGAACTGTGACGTACTGTCAAAAAGGTTGAAGGAAAACTTTGAAATCTATCACCCTCTAAAGAAAAACTTCACGTCAGAACATCTCCTAAAGAGTCTAGTCTCACCGAGAGACCAATTAAAGCAGCTCAATTAAAAGTCTTTCTTTAAAAAAATCCCTAGGCCCAAATAGTCTTTCAGACTCGAACTTTTCGAGCATGCGAATATCATAAATTCCATATTGAGGCCAAAGTATTTTCCTAAAGAATGGAAATATCCACACGTCACAATTATATTAAGGAAATATTCGGATCCGAAGTCTTCATCAATCTGCTCACGTCGCAGATAACATCCACCACGCTCATCGTGAAGGTCATAAGGTTTTTGTTTTCTTTCTAGATGTCTCCAAAGCTTTCGATCCAGTTTAGCACGACGGTCTAATTTTTAAAGCCAATGCAATAATTTTACCGTATAATCTAATACAACTAATTTACTCATATTTGGAAGAAAGGTCCTTTGAAATAAAGATTGGTGATGCAATTTCCGAATATCCGCAGGAGTTCCACAAGGCACTTTTCAATTTATACATGGTCGATTTTTCTCGTCCGAAGCTATCGAATACAACATTTTATGCAGACAATACCGCGTTTTTTACCACCGGATATTGCAAGTCCAACTCAACCAGGCGATATTGTGGTACAAATTCTGGTGAGATTAACCTGAGTAAATCTAAGACTATTCGGTTCCATCATCGGAGGGATCTCCGGATATACCGCCTATAAATCGAAAAAGTCTCCCTATACCTTGGCTCCAGAGCTTCATCTGCAAAGGCATGTGTACAGCATTTTATTCCTGCCCCTCTGCAGAAAAAGTAAACTCCCAATCCGACAGAAAGCAGCGCTGCAGAAAATGCTGATTCGGCCAGTCGGCCTCTATGGAGCATTGGTACGGTACGAATTCGTCTCTGAGAGACAACTCGCACTACTCCAAGTGTTTCAGTCCAAAAAAGTCTGCGCGTCACTCATGCCTGATGGTTTATGAGGAACATGAATACGCATCTCGAGTCAGATATCCCATTCAAGAAAAGTTTGACGAATATGTTCACTGTGAGCTTCTTTAGTGGTATTTTACAACATGCAAATCTTGCCATTCGCAATAAGTAGTTGTAATGCGGCAATCCCACTATACGACCCAGGGTCTCTGTTATCTACAAAATCTGAATTCTCCTAAATTGAAGGTAAATATTATTTGGTACTATCTGGACAATCTTGTTTAATAAAAAAAGTGTCTCTCCCTTTTCTCTTTATTATCTCATTTCTTAACACTTCCGTATAACCTTGATCTAACTTAAATATCCTGCCCATCCCCCCGTCGACTACATGTAGTCCCACATCGAAGTAAACCAGTTTATATCTATCAGTATTTTCTGGTCCCATGCAAATTCCTTCCGCAAAATAGTAGTGATTGCTCGAGCAAATAAACGAGTAAATCACAAACAACAAACGAATATTCCTAAAATTCTCTTTAGTTTCAAACATAATTAAACATAAAATAAGTTCCAATAAGAAAAATTTAGATGTATAATATTGTAGTGTAATATTCCAATATTTCTTTTTAGTAAAAATAATTCGTGAGCGAACAAACTTAACGATCAGAAATTTATGAAACAGTTTGGAACTGGAGTTATTTCAGTATGTTAAAGAAAGTTTAATAAAAACGATTTAATATGAACGAAATTAAATAGTTTATTTAACTTGTTTTTAAAAACTTCATCTCACTAGAGAGAACGAGGGAATTCGCGCGAAAAGCTACCGTTTTCCAAAGGTTTAAGTAAACTCCACCATCTGCTGCTACTACGATCTAACCGTTCCGTACTAATGAAAAATCAATACAATTATCAGCAAAAAAATACTCGAAATTAAATAGCACCGAGTGGAACGTATCCTAAACATTCGACAAATTAAAAAGACTTCAATCGAAACGATACCATCCAGGCTAGGGGTAATAAAGATGTCTTATTATATGGCGGTATTGGATTGGGTACAAATTAAGTTTCGAAACTTATAACGTTCTTATACTGTCGAACTTGAGACCGTAAAATTAAACTGTTCTTATGTTTATGGTAGTATTTGCGAAATATATTTTCGATGGCTTTATATTGGTAATATTTCTTGCAGACGTAGAGTTACGGAATTGAATTTATGCCACGCCCTTCTTGTATTCGACGGCGATCAAACAATAATAAAACTTTTTAATTTAAATCGCCCTGGCAATTCTAAATTGGATTTAGTCTGTTTGGTTGGTAGAGTTTTTTACTGTCACCTGTGTTAAATATGAATATCATAGCGTCAATAGTTTACAAAATTCTCTTAGATTTGTTCAAGTACAAAATAGTGAATATATTCAGCGAGAAGCTTCTTTTTAAAATAATTTTTTCAGTTTCATAAAAGTTCGAAATTCATTGACTTATCCATGGAGGGAGTTAAAAATTTCTACTGCTGTTTAGGCTACTAGGTTACTGTGCTTTAGGCAATATTAATCTCTTATTTTTCAAATCGTTTTGTATGGTCTTGAACCATGTCTTTTCGGAGCTATTAGCTGACCCAGAAAGTCGATTTTGCCACACAAGCCTGCATTTCCTTTTTCCTTTTTTCTGACATATTTATTTATTTTTCAGCAATGTACTGGCAATGTCGCATCTTAAATGAAAGACTATATTCTAAAACTACTATTTCTAAAACAATATCTGTGAGAAATACGTTAAACTCGTCTTAAACATCGCATTTGAAAGACCAAGACGGGCTGCAGATATCAGGCTATAACAGTGTTGACGTCCTGGAGCCATGGATAATGACTGGCAAGATTAGCATTCGAAAGAGATGAGTTATTGCCTTAATTATAATATTTACTCTCTTCCATCATCTTAGGAAAGTAAGTTCCCGCAGATTGGTCGAATCTGCTTATTACTTGACTAGTTGATGTCACTTTATTTTCGTACATTACTGATACCAAATACTTGAACTACTGCAATTGATCAACACTTGGGAACACTTGAGACTATCTATTCAGAGCTACTGGAAAGAGCTTCCATTACAACCATCAGGGGATTATTGTATTGTTAACTAAAAAAAAACTGTTTCCAGGTCGTTTAATTAAAAATAGTTGAATACAGGAATTATTTAAAAGCCTGAAATTAGAGTCAAAATGTTGTTAAATTTGCATTGGTAATAGGTCAGGAAAGAACCGTTCGTCATTTTTCTCTAGAAAACTGTGTTTATGATTATTTTTCTAGTTTTTTTCTTAAGTAGTGTCTGACTATAATACACACTAATCATATTATTAATTAATAATATCTATTTAGCCATTGACCATGAAGCTAATTCAGTGTCTGTACACCTAGGGCCTACAATAAATCTGCTGCTAGTAAAAGAATATGTTTTGAGTAGTAATCAAATGGTGATATCTATGTTAAGTACAAGAAAAAAATTGGAGGGCCGAAAATGTATCAGAGGTAAAAATGGACGCTAAAACTTGACGAAGATTAATTTATTAATTTTCAAGAATGCTTTTCTGGGATACCTTGTATAATGAAGTTCTTGTTGCAGATGTTTGATATCTTTTAACGTGTTTGATATATTTTAATATGGAGCTTATATTGTTTTTTATGGGCATATCCTTTATAAATGAACTCTAATGTTGACAAACATATTTTGGGAACTTTTTAATAATTAAAGAATAATTCCAACTTTTTTAAAAATAGTTTCTAGAAGGCATACAGTTTATCATTAAACAATGAAGAGAAAACATCCAAAATTATGTTAAAAATTTCTTGACCGATCTCATCGTTTACGGCTCGATATAGCGATGATATGATAGCAGTATAGATACGGCGGTGAAGCTTCTTGCATTTTTTATAATATAGTTCGCATTGCAGAGCCATATTAGTCGAGAATAGATCGAAAAAAAATCAAAAACGGATCTTGTCCTGCGAAAGATTTAAGATATGCAGTAAAATTATAGCAAGCGACTTGATGAATAGAAGTGTAATATTATTCGGGGCTAGAACGCTTTCTATTGATCACCAACATCGTTAATTGAAGATTAATAACGATGATGATGATGATGAATACTAAAAGAAAAATCTGAGAAGATGTGATTTGATTATATAATAAAGTCACTTCAGGTTTTGTTGAGTTTTTCCTTAATTTAGCTTTTAATACAAACACTTCTCTTACTTTACGAAAGTTGTGAGTGAAGAGCAAGGAGAATTACTTATCCAAAACATTAAAGAGATGGAAACATATCAAGGAATACAGAGTGTATCTATAATATCAGACAACTGTTGGATGTATTCCACAGTCGAAAATGTAAAATGAAGAGCCTGACTGGGGAATAGAAAGGGCTTTAGAGTATGCTAGTGGACGTATATTAAACGAGAAAACACGTAATGTTAATGGTTTGTGAATAAAAAAATGTTTTTGAAGTCTATTCTCTTTTATTTTAATGTAATAATTCCTTTAACATATTTACCCAAATTCTCAACAGACGTGTCGTCTTATGATAAAATCATTTTTGGGTCCAGGAGATCCTAACCGAGATCCGAACATAGAGATTACATCACAAAATCTATACAGGCCTTACAAATTTTCTTGCTGAACTATGAGAACTGTATTATCAGCCCATATTTCAAAACTTATTGGTAAACCCTATATAAAATGTGTACAAAATAAAATAGAGTTCTTATTATGGCTTTTATGCTACTAAAAATATATTTATTCGATCTTTAAGCCCCAATTTTTGGTTCCCCTGTCAGCCTTGATTTATAAAAGTTCACCATAAATTCATTGCCGCTATTTGAAAGCTTAGCAACACATTAACATATTCTATGATTAAACGGTTCGACGATTACCATTCTACGTTAGACATACTAGACATACTAGACAAGCACAAGAACTCACTCTCCTGGAAAAAAGTGACATCATATATTAGATAATTATTAGAAAATGATTCCAGTTCAATGAATAATAGTATAACATAAGTTATAATTTATCAAAATTTAACGACGTGATAATGGTTAGTGATGAAGCGCATATTTTGGGTGTAGGTAGTAAAAAATTATATAAATTGGGATTGGTAAGCCGTTTCAACATCCCTACAATAAGCGTGTACTTTAATTATTTATCTGTAACATACCTCTTGCTATCAAGCTCCTATTATTTTCCAATTGGGAGTATTGCCGCATTTCGATGATGTTTAAGGCATTTATAATTGTACAGATATATTAAAGCGTGATATACTTTGTAATGTAATGTATACATATTAACTAGCACATTATATTTATTATCTTACATAATGCTTTATTTTGTTTTCTTCCATTCAGAACTATTTTAAAATTAAATATGTTTATAAAAGGTTCTTCATATTATATTTTTTATATTATAGAAGATGATTATGCCCATATAAAAAACGTAAAATATTACAATAAATACAATTCTTATTATAGATTTTATGTTGCTACAAACATATTTATTCGATCTTTAAGCCTTAATTTTTTGTCCCCTGTCAGACTTGATCTATAAAAGTTCAACGTAAATTCCTCACCGCTATTTGAAAGCTTAGGATGACACCCGTAACAGCGTCATATGTTGCGAGAACGAGACAGATATATCTCGTCGTGGATTAGAGAGCAAACAAAGCCGCATGATATCCTCGCAAAACTGAAAGGATTGAAACGAACGCAGACAGTTCAAATAGCTTGGGGGCAGAGATTTTTTATCTTATGATTACGTTGTTGATCGATAACACTGCATCTAGCTTTGTGCGAATGTGATAGCAGCAGATCAGTTCAAGTACCCTTTGCGATGCCATTTTCCTTTGTGGTTATCTCAAACGATGTATCTCACTCTTTATACCGGTGGTCCCTTTTTAAAAAGCTACCCATAATTGTTCACATTTCTACGGCCCGGAGAGCTTTATATTTCATTTTTTTGCGTTTCTTTCCCCGACAATATTATTTAGCCGAGCGTAATGGTGGGGCTTTTAAATATGATCCATGAAAAACTGCGAGTTTCGTTAATTATATTTCGTTTTAAGGACCCTTTGTTGGGGTAGGTAATATAATGCAAACATTTTTTAAAAAACTTTTTAGTTAAAGATAATACAATCTTGACCTAATAACTTTATGGTACGTTACAATGTTATATTAATTTTTTAAATATTATTGGTAGTAATAGTTGTTAATATTATTTTAGATATAAATCACAATATTCTAATGTGTAATGTGATAAAGTTCTGTCGCGCAGTACAGATATATGATATTTAATTGAATAAGAAATGTAGGATTGAGCAAATCACGACTGCTTAAAAATGTTCATCCTACATCTCTGTTAACTATAACATTTTGTTATTGGCAGGGAAAGTATAAGATGTTTTAACTATTAAATAAGTTTTAACGTACTCGGAGTCTTTATCTATTATGGTATCTATGTTTCAAATAGTATACAGATATCGTTTTGAAAAAATATGACAGAAAAAAGTGATGTTCGAAAGGAACATTTCTGGTAAATGCGGTGACATGGGTATTGAGCTAGAAATATTTAAGCTTTTAACATGAATATTTTTGTTGTTACCGACAGTTTGTATTCAAAGTGTTTCATTAGACAATGTGTGACAATGTGCAGATTTTTTCAAAAATAATGAAAAAATATGCTGATACAAAATACAAAATCGTTAATATTTGAAAGTTGCTGACTTATGGTAATCTTATGGTTTGCCGTTTTCATTTGTGGATACATGGAGAAATATCTGAATTATATGATTTTTACTGATGAAGCGTATACTAAAGTGTTTAGACTAAAAAATGTTATGAATGGGGTTTTGTAAGCTCTATCTATACTCCTGCAATAAGCTTGTGACTTAATTGTTTATCTGTAATATACCACTTGTCATCGAACTCCTACATTTTCTTGGTTTAGGAGTTGTTAATTATATGTCCACACCTTTCAGAAAATTTTATCAATAAACGATACAATAAATCATTCAATGATTTGCTTTTAATAATTGTAGCAGATATCTAAAATAGTTCGAAGCAGATAATATTCACGCAGCTTAAGCTTATATATAACCTGAATTGGTCTTAATGAGCTAGAAGTTAGTAGACAGTCCTTCGTATGATACTGGTGGTGAAATATGAGCTTATTAAATGTTGAAATAAAAAATCTATAGTAAGAAGTTCATAATCTCTATTTGCTAGGATCAACAAAATATGGAGTATTGTAAGCTCTCAACGCAAATAAATCCTTGCCGAGATTTAATGAAAGATTGGGAGCTGGTTACACAATAACATATATTAGAACGATCGAAGAACAAATCGATAAAATCACAGTAGTATCAGTGGAAAAACGAGAAACGATTGAAAGAGTCAATTGTCAATTGTCTCAAAATAATGTGAATGTTGCAACTTTTATTGAAATCAAGTTGGAATTTGAAGAATTTTTAGAAATTCATAAATAAAATAATTTTCAAGAAACTAATATGAATTTATCTGACATTGAATGAATCTGACATGTTTTATTTTTTATGTAATTTCACGACATTGAAGTTCACATCACTACATAGTATAAAACAAAGTCGCCTTTTCTGTCCCTATATCCCTATGTGCGCTTAAGTCTTTAAAACTACGCAACGGATTTTGATGCGGTTTTTTTCAGTAGATAGAGTCATTCAGGAGGAAGGTTTATATGTATAATACATGCATAATATACTAAGGCAACATTGCTAATTTTAGAAGTTTCTAACGTGATGTCGTAAATTAACCTATTTTTTTAGGTTTATTTAGCAATTAGCAAAAACGCTGCCTAACCCTACGAGTTAGATCAAATTAATGTACTACAGTATTGTACACCATAAAAAGGTCTACAAAAAAGTCCGCGATGGTATATGTTTATCTTTTAGGGATAACCCACATTAACCATTTTTATTGTTTACTTTTTACGTGAGAAAATGGCTTATTTACGAAGCTATTTTAAGCAATACGGCATTAATCCTTATCGAATTAAGTACCTTAAATACAGTGTGCAATTAATATAGATCAATATGGTTCCTTACAGCATGTAAATTAAACAAATATTTTCGGAGATATTACAAATTTAAAATTTGCGTTTAAAAATGTGTAATGTAATAAAAATTGTATGAATTTAGATATTCCAAAAATAGCAGGAAATCTTCATAGTAAGTATAGGGGAAGAGGAATTGTTTTACTCCAAATTTAATGCGTGCAGGCCAAGGGCAGTAATGAATGAACCAAAAATACTGGATCGATTTTAATCATGTTTTCACTGAGTGACATAGGCATATATATTTTATGCCCGTGCAAAGTCGGAGCGGGCCGCTATGTTTTTATATACAACGTTCATATTTTTTCTGTAGTGTATTTAATTTAGTATCAGCATTGCACCCGTGCGAAGCCGGGGCGGGTCGCTAGTATTAAATATATGGTAATTCGTAATTCCTTCAACATTAGATATTATACAGTAAATATTTATAAACACGATGTCAATTTCATGTTTTAATGACCAAACTTAATTGAGGTGAAATGATGTGTTCATCATTATAATATATATTCAATAATTTGTTGTTGATATATGAACCAGATTAATAATTCTGGAATATGCTATAAACGAATCGAAAACTCAACACGCGGTAAATAGTTTGCTGCATCAATTTCGACGAAGATTTTTGAAATAATACAAGAACGAAATAGAGGCCAAATAGGCCGAAGTAGATTCAAGTTGTTGAAAGAACTTTATTTACAAGCATAAAAAATATTCTAAGAAACTTTTATAAGCTACCACTTCTACCAGGAATAGTGACAAGTCTTCATATTTTAAACATTCATTTAGTTTTGGAAACAATCAGATAGGCAGTATTGTTAAAGCCTCAGTAGATCCAACATGTCACTAACTCATATTCTTAAAATAAAATTGTTTTTCTGAAATAAAATTGTGATTTCATCACTTTACAACACGAAACTTCCAAATTATCAAAAAGAAGCGAATAGGTGGCCCACTCTATTCAAGGAAAAATATGTTAAGGACAATAAAAAGTGAAATATTGAATGCGGTTAAGGAACAGTTGGCTTGATTTCTCGAATTACGTTTTCCATAATTTCAATTGTAGTCTACAGTTAACGGTGTTAGCGGAGAATTCCTTCTGAATTTCAATTAGCCGGTTTGAAAGTTTCGATACAATATAGGTCAGGCATGACAGTATAATTATTTGTAGAGCACTCCTGGCACGGCTCGTGCGAAATAAATAATTGTTTAATATAGCTTCATTTAATTATGTTAATTTCTTTATAATTAATATGAGTTAATGTTTCTAGTGTAAGGTGATAATTCTAGTATAATACGTTTAAAATAAGTGGTTATTGGTGTTAAAATGTAACAAGTATTCTCACAATTTCGATCGCCTGGTTTGGATTTATAAAGTATACGATTTAATTTTTGAAAATACTATTTTTTAGCACATCGGATTTCACAATGGCTACGGCACTTTACGAGAATTACAAGGAAACATTATTTTGCATATAATAAAGTTGTAGTGTTCTTTATGTCAACGTTGCTGTTTGATAAATATATAATTAATTGTAAAAGTGTTTTATCAGTGGATTTTGATCTTAAAGGCCAGTTACTATTAGATAAACTACCAGTTATACCGTTGTTAGGATATATTAGACTTGTATATATCAATATTAGTGTCATTGATTCTAATGGTGATTAAAGAACATGTACATGTAACATGTAACATGTGTAAACATGTACGTATGGTAAGAATATAATAAGAATATATAAGGAATGAGTAATGACACTGTTGCAGACAACATCAAGAGAAGACAATATAAAAAGGTCATTGGGGGTATTAGAAATACAAGTGCAATGAAAATACAACAATAATTTGCAAATACCTCCTATTTTTAATCGACTTCGAAAAAGGAGAAGGTTCATCTGCATATATTTTTTAGGTAGGTATTAACCTAAATTGTGTGTATATAGTAGAATATAAAATGTAGTAAACATGTAGTAGATAGGTTAAATAAGGTTTTTGCTATTTTTATTTAGTTATTACAACGATTATTGTGGACATATTTTATATTAAAATGTTTTCTTTTGTTTTAAAAATCTTAGTTTGATTTTGATATAATTTTTAGTGAGATCCTTATTTATTTTTTGAAGTCGGATCAGTTTTTTTTATTAAAAATATCTTATAAGTTATATAGAGAAGAAGGAAAGTACATTAGCAACTTTTAGAAACACAATGTGTATTTATGGATGGAAGTATAATTTTATTTTCAGTTAAGTTTTTCATCATTCACTTCTATTAATTATCCTGAAATATTAATAAGTGTATTTGCATTGCGATGAAATGTTCAGTAGAAACAGTATTCATTACAATAAGACTAATTCTTTACAATAAACTAAATAAGAAAATGTTAACCTCAAAATAAATAATAACTCCAAATGATCTCCATGAAGTCTTGATCATGTTTTTTTGGAAATGTCGATTGAATCTAACAGTTAAAATAAGTGTTTAACGTTTATTAAATAATGTCTATTTCTTTCTAATTATGATATTGCGATTAAGTTGTATTATTAATGATAAGTAAGCTTCTGTTGTATGAAATTATTAGGAGAATTATTAGAACAATATTGAGGAATACTGAACAAGAACGAAAATGAGTAGGTAAATGAACTTCCATGGACATTCAATATTGAGTACTGAATAGAGGCGGTTGAAAATGACACAAAATATTTCGATTGAAGCAAACATGTAGCCTTTTTTAAAGTCATATTACTACTGCTTCGCTATAGCATTATCAGATTCGAATACTTTAACACGTGCAGCAACTTAACAAGTTAGCGATGTTTTGATTTAATTAGGATTTGATCTTTGCCGTAAGGTACCGTAACATATAAAATAAATATCTTTCAAATCGTGGGATTAGATGGGTCTTACGAAAATATTATTCTCAAAATTATTAACCATTGTTATTATACCTTTACCGTTAGGGGAACTAATCTGATTGAATATAATTCTCGTCCAGTCCAATCTCTTATTTCTGTCCCGTTTCAAATCCATAATCCTATTTGAAGAGTGGCTTTTCCGGAAACCTCCAGAACTATATTTCTAAAGTAATCATTTGCTTATTATACTTTTTCGTTCAGTAAAATCATGAATTCACCTGATTTTCCCAGCACCATGTGTTAATGAAAAAAATAGCTAGACTAATTAAAGTTTCTCTTCGTTTGCCATATCTTTGGTAGCTCTTTTAGTGGACTGCCGTTGGAGTTCTCTTATTTGTTCTTAATTCAGTTTGCGTCCTGGTTGCTCACAGCTAAATTTTCTTACGAATTAATGAAGCACTTTACTCTGCACTATTTAATTATTTTTGTTAATTACATTTATGTGAACCAAGGCTATCTTTCATTTGAGCCTTTACAACTAGGTTTCTCGACCCTGATCTCGCAAATTATCGCAAATTGTGAGTTTAATGTATTTAAGTAGAAGTGTGAAGAAGTGAAAGAGGATTAGAATACTTGTTTTCTTATTCCAGATTGACCAGCTAGAACCAAATGATCTATTCCTGATTTCGCTTCGGGTACGGGATAGAGAAGTGTTTTACGGGAGACAGAGATCCCGGGTTACAACTGGGATTGTCGTAGTTGGTTTAGCTATCGGGGTGTGTGAATGTGTAGGGACTTGATCAGATTATTATTGTGTTCTAAGGCACCTAAGGAGGACCTTACACTGACAATGTTCGTGAAGCTTTTCATGGGATGCATGATTCGGAGTGAGTGTTCACGTTCCTCATAAACCATGGGGCAGTGAGTAGCTAGCGGAATTTTTTGGATTGGAACACTTGGAGTAGTTCAAGATCTCTCAGAGACATACCGTAAAGGGAGACCCGATGGATTAACATTTTATACAGGATCGCTTTATGGAGGATTGCGAGGATTAGAACACCTTAGCTCGAACGATTTAAGGAGGCATTTATGCCACGCCTACTCCCAAAGTAACAGACATGGATGGCGCTACTAGAACCATATCCATATTTTTTTTTAGTTAGCCCTAACTCTCAAAAGATGCGTGTATAAATTTGACAGCTGTCGGATTATTACTTTGGAAAATGGATAAAAAGGAATTTCGCGAGTAGATAAAATATTACTTTTTGAATGGAAAAAATACAGTTGAAGCAAAAACTGAACTGAAGTTTTCGGACACATCCTCAGGAAAACCAACCATCAAGGAGTGGTATGCTAAGTTTAGACGTGGTGAAATGAGCACCAAATACGGTGAACATTTAAAAAATCCATGAAATGATTGTAAATTGAATGACTGTAAATTGAATTTGAATGAAACTGCAGACACTCTAACGATATCCACTGAACGTGTACATCATATAATTTACGAATATTTGGGCATGAGAAAGTTCCGTGTAAAGTAGGTGCCGCGCGAGCTCACCTTTAACCAAAGACAACGACGATTTGATGATTCGGAGCAGTGTTTGAAGATGATCGAGCACAATAAACCAGAGTTTTTGCATCGATATGTGACAAGGGATGAAACATGGCTCCAGCATTTGACTCCGAAGTCCAATCAACAGTTATCCGAGTAGACTGAACACGATGAATCCGCTCCAAAGTGTTAGAAAACGCAACAGTCGGCTGGCAAGCTCATGGAGTCTGTATTTTGGGATGCGCATCGAATAATTTTCATTGACTACCTTGGAAAAGGAAGGACCATCAACAGTGACTATTACATAGCGGTTTTGGATCGTTTGAATGGCGAAATCGCCGAAAAATAGTCGCATTTGAAGAAAAAGAAGGTGCTGCTTCACCAAGACATTGCACCGTGTCACTGAAAACGATGGCAAAAATCCATGAAATGGGCTTGGAATTGATTCCTCATCCACCGTAGTCTCCAGATCTGGCTTACAGTGACCATTTCTTGTTCTCAGATCTCAAAAGAATGTTCGCTGGGAAGACATTTTCGTCGAAGAGGTGATCGCCGAGACTGGGCCCTGTTCTGAAGCAAAGGACAAATCCTGCTACAAAAACGGTATCGAAAAGTTGGAGGGTCGCTATAATCAAAGTATCACCCTTGAAGGGTATTTTATTGAATAAAAAAACTAATTTTGCCAAAAAAACATATCTTTTACTATGGTAGGGCGGGGAGTTTTCAATTTACCTGTTAAATATAAATAATGTAATCTTGGATACCATTTCTCAAAAACTATTCAAAACTGCACAAATATTTTCCATCTTTATTAAGTTTAAATCGTATGTCTATGTGCATCGGGCTTTATACCGAACTAGGAGCAAATGAAAGGGCTTTTCCTATCTGCACACGAACTTATTGCCACCAATATCCGCACGAAACCGTCCTATTTCCATCGCATGGTTTCTCGTTTCCGTTCATGGACGCCTCAGATATTCTATTTCGCTCGCTTGGTATTTTAAGCAACAGACTCCGCATCAATATTTCAGTCTTTTATAACGTGGGTAATTCAAAACGTGTGTTTATTAGATCTCTTCGGTATCTACTTATATTAAATTTTCGTTTATTTATTCATATATCTTAGTAGTTTTATATAGAATATTGGAATATAAATTTGTATTATCAACTTTTGCCTGTTAATATTCGCACACTGTGGTTACTCTGTTTAAAAGCTATTTTTACTAAATTCAGATTTTCTTTAGTTGAACTTCTTGTCTACGTTATAACAGTGTATGTAAACTAACTTTTCTGTTTTGATAATTTCATCAGGTTATGGTTTTTCGTTTTTTACTTTCAATATCTATCAGATTTTAGTATTACTGTAGCGACTTTGAGGCATGTGGAATTTTACATCGTGGAATAACGGTCTACAAAATACCCAGAAATATAGACTAAACCAGATAACAAATAGCTGGCAACTCCGAGACGTTTATCTGGGATGTTATTGAAGGGTGTTTCCATTCATTCAGTACTCGACCATCGTTTGGTTTAAACGTGCCACCATCGCATGCCCAAGCCTCGTCTACAGGTAACACCGCTGCCAGGCTTTATTTATCATTTCTATTTTTACATTTTTATATTACTTCAATAAATAACGGTCACATAATGCAAACACCACTGTTTCAGTTCGTTGTACCTCCATTCACCGAGCCATCTAATTTACTATAAACTACAAAAAATTATGCTAGGAAGGAAGGAAGATTATGCTAAAAGTTTGGTGTAATAAAAACACAGTTGTTCTATTGAGTTCTTTTGATCTGGCCAAATATTTAATTCGTCTCTGTATTAACAACTAATGCGGTGAAGCGGCGATAACGAAAAACATTCAGTATTTATCAATGGGAAATTCATTCTACCACAACAATGTTAGATCATACACAATTTTGGTAAATCAGCCACAGTTGAGTGACGTTAAATATATAAAAAAGATATAAAGCTAGTTTCAAATGAGGCTTGTAAAAATAAATTGGCTCAGTTTTTGTTCAGAAATTCCAGAAACTTGGCAATGGTGGCATAATGGATTTACTAGACTATATCAAGGATTATTATTTGACGTTAGTTTCTTTACTTATGACTGTATAAATTGGTAAATTAGTTTTATTGGATAATACAAGGTAGATATACAAAAAGGATTTTTTCAATTAACCAGATTTTATATAGACAGGACCTACTGTTGAAGGTAGGCTTCGAACCATATGTTTCGACAATAAGTTTACCGACTGGCGAATGGCCAAATTAGAGATCGTCGCTGAAGAAGTCCGGTCTTACACAGCCTGTTTACTGGCGTTACTCGTATTATTGTCCTTGTCGTATTTTGCCCTTTTGCTTTAAAGTCAATCATAATTATAAACAATTACAAACGACCATGCCCTAGCAGGATTCGAACTATCACAACAGCAGGAGGACAGTCCTGTCGCCTGTGTTTTATATTTCGCTATCGCGCATGTGTTAATGCTTTAAAAACTGAGTAGTAATTAAAATAAAAGGTCCTGGCATTTTTCAACGAATTATCTATATTATAACGTGCTACAACGCATTGATATTTTAATTATCTATTAAGTTAAAAGGTAAAATAAACTTTTTCAAAGCATAGATATGTTAGTTTAGGTAGGTTTAGAAATCTAATTTTATAGGCCATTAAAAGGTAAATTGTAAACTTGTGACATGGGAAAATAATTATTACTCAAAGCAATATACATTGAATGTCTTGCGAACCCGGTTCATAGTAGGAAAGGCGCAAACTTATAGCTGATGGAAAACATTCTACTGTGACTATAGTCATAAGGCTTGAAGAGGGCATGCTGTCGTTATATATACAAGTATTCAAAGAATTTGCAACGCGAAAGTCATATTTAGAACCCGGAACCAGCTTTCTCAGACGCCACCAAAAGCTCAAGGGAGGAGTTTCAGGAAAAAACAAAATGAATCTATTGAATCAACGAGAATTTAAGTACATCAAGATAACGGACGATTTTTGTTAGTGACCAACTGGCAAAAAACAATTTTTTTTTAAGAAAACGTACATAATCAAGCTCACCGTTATCCAGACTTAGCCATCTTAATTTTATATATTTAAAAACGAACTCATCAATATAACTTTGAAGTTGCCTATATACCAATCAATTTGAAATAACACTTCGAATTTTAAATTATTTATTCCACGGGATATATTTATGAATATCGCTGCTAGTGGTGTTCACCTTGAATCTCTTGAAACCCGAAAACAAACGTAATCAAGCTCACCGTTATCAAGACTTAGACATAAAAAAATACATTCTCGCAGTCTCTTCACGTGAATCCTCAAACTAATTTCACAATTCTACTTCATCACAGGTACCAATTTATCATCTGTAATCCTTTTTCTTCTTTATACATTTTGTTCTTTGATTGTCATCTATTTGGTTAATTGTTTAAATAAAACAACTCGTATTTGTACATTAATTTATGCAAAGAAGTGAGAAAATAAATTGTATTTTATTACAACATTGTTTTGTCTCCTTAACATACAAAGAACATTTAATGTAGCTAGTTATATAATAGCATTATATATTGTTATTACTAAAAGGGCTGTGTCAGACAATATATTTTATTCAAAATTATGTGTATTTGTTTTAATGATATTGATATTTAATCAAAATTCCTAAATACCTTGACAGTAAAATATGTTAATTAGTTATCCAAAAGAGCTTTATATTAATTGATTTTCACATTAGTCCGTTAAAATATTGTAATAATTCATATTTGTTAAGTATTTTAATTGAAATACGGATAATTAAGCTCAAAGTTAAAAATAAAAATGAAGGTGGATTTTGCAGTAGTACACGACCTAGAGCATTATATATTATATGCCCTTCATTGATTTATTTTAATTTTATTTGAACATTGTATAATTTGTGCTTGAATTATGTACATGTTCTTGTTTGTCACAATATTGATGTACATGGTTCTTGGAGTTGATGTTAATTGTTTAACCATGGTGTTTTTTATAAGAATAGAAAGGCCGGACATATATTAATTATATTTTTATTCACTCATTTTAATCAATGATTTTTTTAACGAAGCTGTACATACGCATGCGGCATACTCGATATATTGTTTCCAAAATAAATGAAGCTCAATGTACGCATTCGCCAAATCCAAAATTATTTGCCAAATAATGTATACTGAATTTAGCACAGTGGTTCAGTTTAGTTTATTTTTATTATGTACAAGGACCAACCATTCGAACTAGGCTGGGTAAAACCGAATATATATACTGGATAAGTCTAATTGCTGAAGGCTGGAGTAAGTCTAATAAATTGTGGTTATTATGAAACTCCAAAATGTGACAAAATAATTTTGTAACAACATACAACATCTTTTATTTTCAACAGTGCTCTTGAATTTATATATCTGAAGACTAACTCATCAATATAACTTTGAAGTTGTCTATATATCAATCAATTAGAAATAACTTTGAGACTAATTTCCTTTTCAGCAGTTCTTCAGACTTAACATTCCCGACATTTCGAATTTCAAATCACTTATCCCACGGGATATTTTTATGAATATCGCTGCTAGTGGTGTTCACCTTCTCTTGGAACCCGAAATATTTCGCGAGTCCTTAATTAAGAGACCTTATTAGATGGATTTTTAATTGAAATTTATATCTCAGCTATAAGGTATGGCCGGATAATTAAAATAATCCAATTTTGAATTTACATTTTACAAATTTTAATATGATGCCCGTTTTAATTACTTCGCGCGGCCCCAGTTTTAGAATTTGCCTTTTAATGAGTCGTTTTTTTTCCGCCCTCCATTGCCATTGATGTTTCTTACTGGTCAGAATTAATTTGTATGAATTAATTTTTTTGTTATAGTAAACTGTACGGGTAATGTACTTATGTTAAGATAGTACTAATCTTATTTTTCCATAATGTCTTTCGGAGAAATCACGGGTTTAAGATATTAAATTACTTTTAAATAAGAAGTTTTATTTTTTGTGGGTTTTTTTTTGGTAAGTTAAATAAGAATTTTAGTTAAATTTTTAAACTTTTGAAATATTTTTAAAAATGTTGTTATTTAACAATTGAAAAGTTTTACAGTCATTGTTTTTTTATATGTTTGTAATAAATCCTAAAATTATAACTTAACATTTGTTGTAAATTTAGTTAAATTAGTGTAATTCAGTTAAAAATATGGCGTGGAGCATTTGTTATTTGAGAATTTGTATTTTGAACAGCGCTATCCATTGGTCAAAGGCCAAGTATTAATGTAAACAAGTGTTAACCTAACCCTTAACTCTTAACTAATCTTATAAACTTAAATTGTTATAATAATTTTATACATAAAGTAACAGTCCGTATAGTATTATTGATTTATTTAATGTATATAGATAACAAAATATAGAATTGGATGTTAAGTCATAACCATGTTCTCATTGTGTCAGAGTTACTAGAGGACGAGATGTTTAAATACAAGGACAACTCACATATTTCTTTCTCTGATTCTAAATTTTTTAGGTTAAGTTTGTTGTTATGAAGTTATTATTAAAAAAATTAAAGTCAAAAAGGTTGTTTAAATGCAAAAAACCAAATAGAAGCGATGCTTTCCATGATGTAAATATTCAAATACTTGCAAGAGTTTAAATTCAAGTCAAAATTATTCTGTTGTAGTACAGACATGGCTTTTGAAATAATGAAAGTATATAATAATAAGAAACTTTGTTCTTTGCATTTCAGACTAGAATATTTTAGACACAAATATGAAAGAACATTGTTTAACCAAAATCATATTTTATATCAAGTACCAGTATTTTAAAATTTAAATAACTTCCTCATCAACAGGAAATTGTAATAATAAAAGTAATAATTACGTGTTGATCATTTTGGTGAACTTATCGTAATTTCAACAGAATTTCAAAAGGCAATTTTTTCAGATTTTCATATTATCTGCTACAAAAATGGAGCAATATTCATTCATTTTAATTCAGAACATTAACGGAATTTACCTATATTCTATTTAATATCTAAAAATAATAAAATAAAATTAACATAAACTTTAGTATTTAATATTCTATTAGTATTTTAATATTCTGAAAAATACAAACATTTTCATATCCTTGAAAATATTTTAGTTTCGAAATTGATTTTGATAATGTTAAAAGCACAGTATAAATATCCCGACATATAATCAGTGTCAAAATTAGTTCCAATGGACAGTGATTATATATATATATATATATATATATATATATATATATATATATATATATATATGGATATTGCCAATTTGTCCAGGTACAACTGCAGAAAATGCCTTAAGTACTTCGTCATCCTTACCCGAGAGCAATGGAAGCGATTTCATTATGGAGTAAAATATTAATACAAAGTGATTAACGCCAGTTCAGAACTTTCTTGGTAACCGCAAATCACCGAGTTACAAGTATATAATTAAAGAGCACAGCAGATTAGAGCTCGAATATCTCTCAAAATTTGTTTTCCATCATCATTTTTTTTCTCATCATCATCGTCACTGATTTTTTCTGCGCAACACGAGCGACGAGCAAGAAAAGCTGCTAGACCATGATATAGCGAAAATCAAACCGAAGGCATCACTAATTTAGGACAAAAGCATCACGAACGACTACTCTTGGACCCCAGTAGGTGACATAGATGCCAAGTTGAATAAAACATTATATCAACCTCTTTCCAACTATACTTGTTAATTCAATAGAAGACTGTTAATTACGACAAACAGTAAAATTATGAATTTATTGAATATTTCAAAAACTAGAACCAAATAAAAAAACTGGGATGTTGATTTAGATTCAGCAATCCAATTTACCTTATAAATAGCCATTGTTTTCTCAGTCCCAAAACAGCATATATTTGTGTTATTGTTTAAATATTAACATTATA
The DNA here is from genome assembly GCF_030347505.1 of Rhynchophorus ferrugineus. NCBI lineage: Eukaryota > Metazoa > Arthropoda > Insecta > Coleoptera > Curculionidae > Rhynchophorus > Rhynchophorus ferrugineus. The sequence continues at coordinate 9,509,743 of NW_027472581.1, read as the reverse complement.
TTGTTTATAATTCCTAGAATAAATCATTTAGAATGCAATAATATTTATCCCTAGGATAATGTAAACTCTTGCATTATCCTAATTTCATCGTTTCCCCTTTTTAGCGAATTGACCGCAAACCCTTAGGATTATTAAACCTTTTTTTAATCCCCGGGCTGTGTAAGCAGGGATTGTAGTGGGTTTTTATAATCGCCCTTTAAAAAAGAACTCGGAGCATTGTTAATTAAAGGCGATTCTTTGATCTCACTTAATTTCATCTTAATTTGAATTAGAAGTAGAAGCCACTTGACATCCGTGTTTATCGACACTCGAAATTTATATTATTTTAAATTTTTAACATTTCAACACAATTAATTTTATTAGCTTGTTTCGAACATAATAATATTTGGGATCGTGAATTAATTTTCAAGCATACAAAAGATGTTAATGCTATGCTCATATTGTATCGGACCTCGCTGTAACTACACAAAGGATGGACAAAATAATATGACCATCTAACATATTTTACCATTATATATTTATTAATAAGATATCGAGTCACCATTTGCTTCTAATGGCATTTTGTCTGGCAATTGATGTGGTTAGGCATTAATGATATTCTTATCCTCCTCAAGACAACAGTTAATCTTCTTGACTGTGTGTATGGTTGTTTTATCGTCTAGGAATAGGACAGTGTTCGGCAGCAATGTACAAGTTATAGTAGAAACCTCATCAATGGAATTGTAGATATATTCATTCACACTAATCCAGCTAGTGTTGTGGATGGACTAATTGAATATCACGATATTTTCACCCAAAATGATAACGAAACTTCTTCCATACTTGACTGTAAGAAGCAGACAGTCTGCATCGTAGGCTTATATTGGAGTAGTATGTTGTGTGCTCTCTTTCCGCAATCCTTTCTATATTTCGCCCGGCTCTATCTGTTAACTTTAGATTTTACCCTCTATTTCTCTTCACCATGATAACATATTTTACAATACTCTATTCAAAACAGTAGTGACGCATGTCATCAATATGTGCCTGTCGAGAGTTGTAAATTCGTTTTACAGTCAGACAATTTTCATTCTATTTAATTTCTTTCATTTAATTCTATTTAAAAAGAGATAGAATGCTATTTGAGAAGTTCGAACATGTAACCGAAGGAGCCTGCAAAAGTTGCGCTTTTGTCAAACGTCTACAAAATTCTTCAAAATACGGGATAATTACGGGATATAAACCGGCAAACGTTGTATTAACGTTTTCTTTTAATAAATTTCAAGTCGCCGCGGTTTTTATTGAAAATATTTTTGCGCGTTGTAGCTGCACTGAATATTAGTACGGGCACGGTCACTAAAATATCTCAAAAAATAAAAAACAATATAACCTTAAATTCAATAAAAAGAAACCAATTTTATGCGAAACAGGTGACGAATCCAGATCAGCTCTATAAGAAATCAAAAATACGAAATGTATAAAAACAGTAAGAAATTTTTTCAATCGAAACATAATTTAATACAACTATATCAGAACAAATTGTTAGTCTGGAAAGTATCCATAAAAAGCCAAAAGATATGCAACTATTTGAGGGATGTAGAACATCCTTTCATACATTGTTGGGTAATATAGGATTTCAGTGGCGTAAAGATAATCCACGAAGGGGTTTAATGGAACCTCCAGACATTGCTTTCAAAATAATACAATTTTTAAAAACATATAACGAAATCAAGGAAGAATTATTATATCAAATTGTATATTTAGATGAGACATAAATATTTCAGAATGGTACATTGGGTCACTCATGGCAAAATGATAGTAAATATAGTGTAAAGGCTACAAAAGTTGATGGAAAAAGGTAAACGTTGGAATAACTATGGATTAGGTTTTGTTAGTCATAAAATTTATTAATAATTTTTTGCGGACATATAGTGCTTCATACTGGTAACAGGAATAGTTTTATTCCTGGTGCAGAATTAGTGTTTTCGGTTTGGGTGAGCTCGAAGAAGAACACATCGAAGAAGAAATTGGCCAATGGTAAAATCGTGAGCAAGTTTTTGATAGTTTGAAGAAAAACAGCTTAGTTATTCACTTGGTTAGTGTATCTGAGAGTGAAAGTGATGAATGAAACTTTATGAATGTTGTTTTATGATTCAATGCTTACAATTACGGGGGGAAAAGGCCGAAACACTCAAAGTAATTATAGAATTAATATAATTTGACTGCAGAAAAATGTATTATAGAGTATGAAATCTTTATGAGTATCTGTGTTGTTGTTCAGAATATACATGAATGCTTGGTTAAAATGTAAGAGGAAAGAAATGATACTAACTCTTTTGCAGATATGGTAAGTAGATTAAGGAGAATGCAGTGATTAAATGTAGTTTTATCAAGAAAAATGTATACAGGTAGTAACAGAACAAACTAAGGAGAAATATAGTAATATCAGAATTACTTTATAAGGAAACATCGCATCGAAGGAAAGGAGAACTAAGTGTAAAATGTAAATATGCTGTTTAATGAAAGTCAAATACATTACTCAGAAATAAGATTGTTAATTAGGTGGTTTAGACCTTCGGGGGATACCACTACATAAAAACGCGCCTAGAACTCTACCTATACTAGAGTGGAAATAAGTTCAATGTAAATATAATAAAACAACTCTAACCTATAAATTATTATGGCTGTATAATTAATTATAGTTTTATAAGCTCTTCGAGGATATATGTATTAGATGTAATATAATGTTAAAATAAATTAAAATACATAACCCTTTTGTTTCATTATTTTATTTAGATTAAAATTTTGTTATATATCAACGCCACAGCGTACTAAAACTCAGAGTTGCTGCGGCAACATTACGACGTTTTGACAGCTCACGTGAGTACACTGCTGTTTTGATTGACTGTATGTTTTGTGTATGTTGTCATTATTGTGTGTAGTGTCGCCCGAAATTTGAAGAAGACCAAGCCGTGTGGTCTTGTCTAGTTATGTAGTGAAGTTGAATAAATGACAAAAGCACTGGAAAGTGTTTTATTTTATTAACCGACTTCGAAAACGGAGATAAAATAACTAGGTACATATATGCGTATATATATATATATATATATATATATATATATATATATATATATATATATATATATTCATATACATTTTTTTGTTTTTTTAATCTATGTTATTTATCCGCTGATTTCTCCGTAAATTCTGACCCAATTTTTAAAATCCTTTTTTTATTCGAAAGAGTGCACTTTCGAGGTGGTCATTGAAATTGATTGAAACCATTGAAACCAAATCAGGATCTATCGGGGGAAACACTTAAATTTCAAGTGCACGACAAAGTTTTCACAAATTTGTTTATCTAACATAATCATATAATTGGGTATAATGTTATTACTGAGCTGAGGTGACCGAAAATCGGAAGATGTTCAGTGCAAAAGCCATTCAATTTGCTTTTTAAGAACTAACTATAGCATATAAGGTAGAAATATTGTAGACAACTATGTGTATAGTGTAATAGTTAAAGCGTTTAGCTTTCAAACGGAGGTCGCGGATTCGATTCCCCCGAGAATTACTTTTTGTTGTTGTTTAGTTAGAATATTTGTCAAATCACCTAGGCTAGGTAGCGAACCCCGAGGCCTGAAGCGCTTCTTATTTTCAATCATTGTTTCTTTATTCCTATTTTTCCCCATACGGGCTGTGTAATTTTACTTGCGCTATGCATTGTAATATTAAATAAAATAACTGCGTAATTTATTGTGTAAATATCTAACACTAAAAAAAGAAAAATAAGATATTGTTAACAGCAAATTGAACCGACTTCAAAAAATAATTAAGGAGCTTACAAAAAAATTAAAAATAAACAAACTTAAATCTTCAACAGAAAGAAAAGTTAAAAAAAAGTAAATAATAATTGTTGTAATAACTAAATAAAATTAAAAAAACGTTATTTAACATATCTACTACACGTATTTTATATTACTACTATATACACACAATTTAGATTAATACCTACCTAAACCTATTTATCTCTTCATGAGCCTTTTTTAATTCTGTTAGAGACTAAGTAAGGATCAATGGGACATCCTAAATAGTTCCTACTGATTTTATTGTTTTATGTTACTGTACAGAAACATTTAAGTTAGTTGGCAACGACTAGTAATAATATAATATAAAATTTAAAAAAATATTTCTACTATAAAATTTCTATTATGAGTAATATTTCAATAATCTAATGAAGATCGTCAAGAAAGATTGCTATGCATCAAAATTGTTATATGAAATTTAAATACTGCCAGAAGAATGTCATGTATAATTTTATCAAAATACCATTATCTATAAGATCAAAACATCAAAAATATCTCACCAATAATTGAAAATGTATATATTTAAAAATTTAGTTATTTCTATTTTATGTCTTTATGAAAAAAATAAATGTCGAGTTTTTTTATATCAAGATTTTACATATGTAAATTTGAGGATGCAAATAGTACATAGAAATAGATAGAGACAGAAAAAATACAAATTAGTTTACATTATTTCACCTTATCGAGAACTTACCATAATATAATTTGGTAACAATTAAATTTGTATCAGAAATAAGTGAACAAAATCTTGATACAATGATAAATGTACCACTTATTACTAGGAGTACTGAATTTATTTTATAGGAAATCTGGATGTTGAAATTGATAAGCGTTGTGCTCACAATCTACGAGAGGAGCGATATATTGTCCAAGAGCTACAAATGTTTCTTGATGAGTATAACGATTTGGATTGGGTATCAGCTGACAACCACCATATCATCATCCGACCAGACAAGCACCTGCCGATAACTAGACGAGGAAGTGTAACTCACGTAGAATCAACGAAGTGGCTATTATCATAGTCGGAGAAAAATTGAAAGATTGGCGAAATTTATCTAAACGTCTAGGTAGTAATTAAAAGTTGCCTATTTGATTGTATGCCGCTATTGAATTGGGTGTCTTCAGCTTTAAGTCTTGAACTTATGTTTGGAACAATTAAAACAATATCTGAACGGAAGTATTATTACTGATAAATAACCCGCGTCAATTAAGGAATTGAAGTTTTCCTGCACCCAGCATACTCACCAGGCGTAGCGTCCACTGAATTCCATTTGTCCAGATCGATGCAGCATGGCTTGACTGACTAACGGCTTAAAAATACCGAGGAAGAGCGAAAATTGATCGATGATTGGATTGCTGCCAATGCAGGATCGTGGCTTAATGTGAAGTTCCCAGAAAAGTTGTAAAAGATTGCAGAAAATTATGGGAAGATTTTCATTAATATATACTGTGCTAGTTTTTCTCAGGTAATATCGTTTTAAAGTCAGAGGAAAGAAAAATTGGTCAGACTAAATGTAAAATGTATTTAATATGAAAAAAGACGATAATTTGTTTAAGATAAGTGGAAGAGTCTTTAGCACTGGGTCATATATATCTTTAATAGAGAAAGTTGTCACGCGAAAAATATACTGTATATTGTTTTTGCCGCATCAGGTTTCCATTACATTTTCCAGTCGCCTAACGTACTCCTATATCGTTTTTTTTTGAAACAGTGGCAGCCTTAAAAGCTTTCTTTAATTATTTATGTCTCTTGTACATTTAGAGCTCAACCTGTTTTTTTTTTGTTAGATTCCTTCCGAGCGTAATGGGGGCTTTTAAACTAAATTCGACAGAAAAATCCGGAGTGTCATTAATTACGGGGACGAATTTCGCGTTATTTCAATTGGTTCCCAATTAACATTTAAATCCCGACGTACCTTACTCGACGTCGATTTAATATTGTTTAATTTTAATTTGAAATTATCATGAGAGCGATCCCAAAATATTCAATAATTTATCGGTTTTAATTAAATTGAATTACCATAAGATATTATTCGAAGCTTCTTACTTGTTGGGGTATACAATCATCAATATTTTGATTTTTAGTTAGTAATATTTGTATTACTGTTTGCATAATTTTTATTTATAACTTTTTGTGCGTGTGCCGTCGCAAAATATCGAAGATAACAGGTTAATTGAACAGTCCCCGGTCTGACACATATATGGCGCTACTCGAATTAAATCCATATGTTTTTTAGATAGCCCAAACCCTCAAAAGATGCGTGTACAAATTTGACATCGCCTCGGATTATTAGTTTGTGAATTATAGAATTTTGAGTGAAGCAACTTTTGTTAATGTGAAAAAAAATTAATAAATAGGAATATTGCGTGCTGATAAAATATTGCTTTTTGAAGGAAAAAAATGCAGTTAAAGTAAAAACTAGGCTTTATGCCGAGTTTTTGGCACTGCCCCAGGAAAATCAACCAACAAGGATCGGTATGCTAAGTTTAGACGTGGTGAAATGAGCACCGAAGTCGGTGAATGCAGTGGACGCCGAAAGGAGGTTGTTACCGACGAAAATATTAAATAAATCCACAAAATTATTTTGAATGACTGTAAATTGAAATTGAATGAAATAACAGACACTCTAAGGATATCAACTGCACGTTTACATCAAATCATTCACGAATCTTTGGGTATAAGAAAGCTCTGTGCAAAGTGCAAATTCGGAGCAGTATTTGAAGATGATCAAGCTTAATAAACCCGAGTTTTTGCGTCGATATGTGACAAAGGATGAAACATAACTCCATCATTTCACTCCGAAGTCCAATCGAGAGTCATCCGAGTGGACTGCACACGTTGAACCCGCTCCAAAGCGTGGGAAAATGCAACAGTCGGTTGGCAAAGTTATGGCGTCTGTAATTTGGGATGTGCATGGAATAATTTTCATTGACGACCTTGAAAAAGGAGGGACCATCAACAGCGACTATAACATAGCGTATTTGGACCGTTTGAATAACGAAATCGACGAAAACAGCCGCATTTGAAGAAAAAGAAAGTGCTGTTTCACCTACACAATGCACCATTTCACAAGTTAGTGGAATCGATAGCAAAAATCCATGAATTGGGTACCACTTATTTCTGCCATTTTGTTGTGATCTTTTAGTCTTGCTGTTAGTGTTACTACTACCGATTATATGCTTATGGGGTAATATATTTGATTTATTGAAACATGTACCTTGTACAACAAGAGCTGTTGATTTTTTTAAAAACTTATTTAATTTTTAACATAATGAATTTGAAGACTACTTAATTAGAGTATAAGTTTATTTTCATATCGTTGATTGAATTATTCTTCCTTTAATATTTATTTAATGTTGAACAATGCTTATTTAACTTTTAAATAATTAATCCATTCTAATTTTTACTCTTTTCTTTCAATTTATTTATGTTTACGGTTTCGTCGAAATAACCTTATCAAAAGTCAAGCTACCAGCGGAATATCATAAAAAATTACAGTTCTGCTGAATCAAAGACGTCGTCAAATATGATAAATTGAACTATAAACCTTTGATGTTCTCGTACATTTGAATAAACCACTCAATCTCCAAGAATAAAAGTAAAATAAGTTGCGTGCAAACTGTTATATTAAACAAATACGAGAACATAGGCTTCATTGCTTCTGGAGTCTCAATGTTTTCGCATTCAACTGAATGTTTAAGGTCTGTATATATTTTTATTGGAGAAATAAAATCCGAGAGGTTCGACTGTTCTACATTTGACATCAAGTGTTCCAGTAAAGCAGAATTTATTTATAAAATATTTTTATATTGATTTATAGGTGTTCTTTATTTGGGTTATGTTTAGTGGAAATAGACTATAAAATAATAATACCCAAATTATGGGTGTATTTGTAAATTGACATCCAAAAAATGATCCAATTTATTTAAGAAAACTGAATAATTTGTTTTAAATTGTATGAGTTGAATGTACATGGTCATAGTCATTGTAAAATTATGTTTGAATGTTGACTGCATCTTCGTCCGCCAGTTTATCTTTAAAGATGTATCGCTATTTCTACACAAATTTCCATTTTATCCCTCTATGGAATGGTTTTCCAGCCTTGGCGACTACAGATTCCAATAGTCTACGGTTAAGAAACTGATCTACTGCAATCGGCATTTTTCAATCACGCACTGCAAGCTTCCATTAAAATTCCAGTAAACTATGATATTTTCAGTAACTTCAGTTCGCGTTTATTGGCTTTACACTTTCAACTGTGATGCATATGCCAGGAATCTACGGAATAGGGTTGTTTTCAAACCTTTCAAGCAATATTTTGTGACCTTACAGCTTCTGCTGTGATACATTTGCTCCAACTCCACTTAACTACACCACGAAACGCTTCGAGAAACTGCGGAACGATTGCTAATTAAACGTGAACCTGTCTTCTTTTCTTGATAATGGATTCGGTTCCAAATGATTGAATGAATTCAAAACAGAACAGCCTTATCTACCCCGAATCCTAGCGACTGTGCCAGTTATAATGAGCGAAAGTGTTTAGAAAACAAAAACTAAACCAACCCCGTTGACTATTCAGATAGTGAAAAAAACAAATGACCGGATAGTCTGGGCGTATTATATAACATATAAGGAGGATCTTGGTAATGGGCAGGACTGCCTACCGCACAACTTATAGATTTAGCAGTTAAACACGCCTTGCAGCCAAATAATATTTTGACAGTCGTTATTCGTACACAGAAGCTCTTTGAAAGTTTTGTATGCTCCCATAACAGGTCAATTGAAAAGTCACCGGCCTGACACATAGATGGTGTTACTAGAATTAAATCCATATGTTTTTTAGTTAGCCCTAACCCTCAAAAGATGCCTGTATAAATGTGACAGCTGTCGGATCATTAATTTGTGAATTATAGCATTTTGAGTGAAACAACTTTTGTTATTGTGAAAAAAAAATGGATAAAAAGGAATTTCGCGTGTTAATAAATAATTGCTTTTTGAAGGAAAAAATACAGCTGAAGCAAATACTTGGTTTGATGTCGAGTTTCCGAACACTGCACTAAAATTAAACCATCAAGGATTGGTATGCTAAGTTTAGACGTGGTGATATGAGTACCGAAGACGGTGAATGCAGTGGACGCCTAAAAGAGGTTGTTACCGATGAAAACATTTAAAAAATCCACAAAATGATTTTGAATGACCGTAAATTCAAACTGAATAAAATAGCAGATAATCTAAGGATATCAACTGAATGCGTACGTCATATCATTCACGAATATTTGGGTATGAGCGAATCACTTTTGACCAAAAACAACGACCACTTGATGATTCGGAGCAATGTTTGAAGATGATGATCAAGTGTAATAAACCCAAGTTTTTGCGACGTATGTGACAACGGACGAAACATGGCTCCACCATTTCACTTCGAAGTCTGATCGTCATCCGAGTGGACTGTACACGATGAACCCGCTCCAAGGCATGGGAAAACGCAACAGTCGGCTGGCAAGGTTATGGAGTCTGTATTTTGGGATGCGCCAGGAATAATTTACATTGGCTACCTAGAAAAGGGAAGGACCATTAACAGCGACTATTACATAGCGTTATTGGACCGTTTGAGGGACGAAATCGCCGAAAAACTGCCGCATTTGAAGACAAAGAAAGTGCTGCTTCACCAAGACAACCGTGCACCGTGTCATAAGTCAGTGAAAACGATGACAAAAATGCATGAATTGAAATCTCATCCATCAAATTCTCCATATCTGGCCCTCAGCGACTATTTCCTGTTCTCAGATCTCAAGAGAATGCTCGCTGGGAAGAAATTTTCGCCTATTTTGAAGCAAAGGAAAAATCGTACTATAAAAATGGTATTTAATTTATCAATAAGGTTGAGTTGTTGATACTAATATTTATTTACCATTTTCACCATGACATTGCTGATCAAAATACATGCAATTACCCAATATTAACATTTATGTTATAGAATAAACAAGACTCTAGTCTACTAAATTATTGTTTAATAGAAAATAACGACAGCAAATTTCAAATCCATATCTAAATTACGTACAGTTTAAAGTCAACAATTAACCAAATGAGTAATAATTAACAAAATGCGTATCCATGCTCGCAAATTAATGAAATACTGAGTGCACTATTACCTCAATCAATTGTTTGGCCAAAAATTGATCAGATATCTAAATTAGTCAACGCATGTTTGGTTTGTCATATTAACTTTATCGGTAGACAATTAAAATCGAATTTTAATTATCGAATGTCATGTAATAACCGTACTGATACAAGGTACAGCGTTCAGCTGATTAAACCCTTTATTATAATCGAGGGTATCTGTTGCAGAATTTTGTTAAATACCAACACGTATATCGATATCATAAAATTAGAGCCATGCACCGAACCTGTCGTATTTCCCGAAGCACATGCTCTAAACAACCGGCTAAACAGGTCAATGATTTTATTTACTTTGAGGGAATCGTTATGAGCAAAGCGGCTACATACTGGTCCATATTGAAGAGAACTTTTATTAATCATAAAATTATTCGCCGATATTTGTTCGAGCGTGTTCAAAAATGCATTTGAAATATTTTCGATTGGTTTAAAGTATGTATATTATTCCATAATAACAGTATGCATGTTTAAATTAATTTTCATAGCAGGATATGAAATATGTACCAGATGTACTGGAAAGTCATTATCGGCTTTTTAACAGATGTCGGTTTAAGTATGCAATGTTATGATTTGGCACATATGTCGTTTTGTTCATAGAGAAATGGTGATTTAACTTTATAGGAAATTTTAGGGAGATGTTTCCCGACGTCCCACATCTAGATGTCGCTATTTTTAACTTATTCGGGATTTGATTGGCTCACTTCGTTTCTATGGTAAGTTTGCTGTTTATTTATTTTGAGCGCTATCAGTATGACTGACAAAGGAATAGTGCGTTTAGAGACATAGAAAAGAGAAATATAGAAGTGAAAATCATATGAAGCTATCGGGTTCCACATTTAAGTTTTTGGAATACTCGTTACTCGGCCAAATGTAAAGGAAAAATGCAATAGTTGTATGTGTGTATCTCTCTCGTTCGGCTTCGGTATTAATAATTCTAACCTAAGCAATTAATGGCCATTTTTGAGTGATATAATTTGTGGTGTTTATTTACTACAATTATTTCCGTATGTGTTTATATATATATATATATATATATATATATATATATATATATTTAACAATTATTTTAGGTTATTCTGTGTATTTTAGTTTATTAGTGTAATAAAAAGAAAACCTTAAGGGGATCTCTTACGATCTCCTATGTAGGTCCAGGAGAGTTTGTAATAATTTTAAAGATGAATACTATAGACCAAAATGTGGAAAGCCATGGCTGAAACAAGATGTAATTCCTACTAGTAATTTAAATAGTAAGTATTTTGTTAAATAATAATGATTTATTGCATTGAAATAATTAAGCCATATTTATTGAGATTCATTACCTTTACTACAAGACAAAGAAAATATGCCCCCAATGGCAATATTATAATCATATAAGTTTTTTGAGGCTGATAGATATATAGGAGATTCCTCTACCTCAACAAGACCCAGAAGTAAGTATACAATAAGAAGCTTATGTTTGTTGTTAGAGAATGGAGGTTCTAACTTGAAATGTATATGTTCATTTACAGATAATTGTCCCATAATGTTGTCCCATCAGCTTCGTTTCAGGTTGGATGAAAAACTAATGGCTTTATCTCTATTGAAATTCAGGCAGACGATATAGACTGTTAACGAAGATATTCTGCTTGCCTTCTAGAAGAACATTAATGCAGATACCGAATAAGGTTCCTTTTGTTGCTGCAGTAGTAACCTCTAATTTTGGTCGTTAGTTCAGAAACTTGACTGTATGGACCGAGCTGCAATTGTCATATTTGATAAAATGTACCTCAATTTAGGTAGGTCGTTAATTTAGCTGATTCTAAAAAATAACACAACAGAACCACTAATAATTATATTATCTTATTTTAATGTTTGTTTTAAATATTAGAGAGAATATAATATCAGTGGATTACGTGTTTTGGTTATCGAATGTCATGCAGTAACCGTACTGATACAAGGTACAGCGTTCAGCTGGTTAAACCCTTTATTATAATCGAGGGTATCTGTTGCAGTATGTTGTTAAATACCAACACGTATATCGATATCATAAAACTAGAGCCATGTACCGAACCTGCGGAAGACATGACATCATTAGCACTGACGAAGATAATGGTAGAATGTTGGTGGCTTATATTGCATTGGTAATACCTATTTAAGTGAAACTGTAATACCTGTAGTAATTTATAAAGCAGGATTACTGTTACTTTATACTAAAATAACGTTTTATTTTGAAGAATTACTTTATTATATGAATTTTGAAACAAATTCAGAAATTACAATGCTATTGTTAAATGTAAAAGTAACTTATAGATAATACTGTTGAGGAAAGTATAAGAATTATATTCCGGCTTGGTGGCGCAGTGGTAAAGGCAACAGGATGGTCCTCCTACTGTTGCGATAGCCGTGGGTTCGAATCCTGCTGGGACATGGTCGTAAATGTATGTTTGTGATTGTCCTAGGCAAGAGTGTAAAATCCGACAAGGAAAATGATCCTAGTCACGCCAGTAACAAGGCTGGGTAAGACCGGATGTCTTCTCTGATGATTTCTAAGATGGTCATTCGCCAGTCGGTAGGCTTAATGCCGAGGACCGTGGTTCGGAGCCCATGTTAAATAGTAGGTCCAGTTCAGATAAAGCCATAGTTGGTAAAAGGAGACTTTAAAATATGCAAAAAAAAGAATTATATGTATTCTTTTTAGAATTATAATAGTGATTTAGAATGAAGGAATGATGAAATGAAAGTTTTACATTATCTCATACATTGTGAAAGTTCTGATAATGTCAAAAGCCACAATCACACAGTTTTTAACTGTAAAGCTTGGTCATCCTACTAAATTGGTTACTAACGGCTAACCAATATACACAACATTTTTAGATTTAGTTATTTTCTAAAGATGTTTTAATAGCATAATTAATCTGTTTTATATTTATATCTGAACTAAATATTTCTACCTACTTATTTTAAATTAAAACTAACTTTCCAATTATGAACGATAGTTCTTCTACCAAACCAAACTAATTACTATATTTACTAATTTCATTTTACTTAGTAATAAAAATAATGCATATAAAATGATTGAACCAGTTAAAACGACTTTGCTCGATTTCGCTTAAACTTTTTAGTGCTAAAAATCGGAAATTCTCCGTCATTTGAACTTGTTCGCTGAAAATGTGATTTTATTATTCCGTAATCCTTTCGAGTTCATTCGCAAGATTTCTAAAATGTCCCTTTATAGTCGGAATCGCTTTTCAGCGCGCAAAAAGTGCTGACAGACAGAATAAAACTACAAGTTGGTGAACAGTTGGGTATCAAATTTTTAAATTAAAAAGTGCCATCGATAACTGACAGTTGTTAATTTGGTTATCTAATTTAACAGTTGTACGAAATTAATATTGTTTCTTATATTATACAAAATGTTTAGTATAACATTTAAAAGTTATTTATGGTCGATAAAGTGTTTTTAAATTATTCTTTTAATTTGAAGCTTTATTGTGGAAAATCGGTGCAATATATTTTATTCAAAGCATTTTTGGTAACTTCATAAGAAGTGAAGGGCTGATCGGATAGGCTCAAGGCAGATACGACTCCAGTTATACTCAGAATAAGAAGCAATCAGAAGGGACAAAGTCAGGAGAAAAAGGCTGGTGGCGTAGCAGTTCCCATTTGAATGTTTCCAAATATATTCTCAGCGGTTTTGTAATATGTAGTCGGACTTTATCCTTTAGTCCTTACGGGTAGAGCTTGCCTCAAATGCGCTGGTTGTAGTCTACAGCGATAACTATTGACAGTTTCATCGAGTACTTCCTTGAAATCCTGGCCTACATTTTTTTTGGCCGTCTGGAACGCCCTTCCTTATCAAAACCACTATTTTTAAATTGCCAAAGCCAATATTCATATGTTAAATTGGATGGGTCATGTTTGCTATACAATTTACACAGAATTCAACAATCTTCAGTCGCTTTTCTCATCACATTAAATACAAAATATATTCCGATCGAAACTAGCTCGGAGAGATTATTGCCAACAATATAAAAGCTCATTGTTACAATTTATATAAAAAAAGCAAATATTTAAAATATATCGAGGAATAAGTAACAGGTCAATAAGTAAGTTCCCGGTCTACCATAGTAAAACACATATATTTGGCAAAATTAGGTTTTTTTATTCAACGTGATTCCCTTCAAGGATGACACGTTGATTATAGCGGCCTTCCAACTGTTCGATATCATTTTTGTTGAACTATTTGTCCTTTGCTTCAAAATAGCAAATCCCCAGCGAGCATTATTTTAAGATCTGAGAACAGGAAAGTCGAAGTCGCTGGGGGAAAGTCCAATTCATGGATTTTTGCCATCGTTTTCACTGACTTGTGACACGGTGCATTGTCTTGATGAAGCGGTACTTTCTCCTTTTTTTCAAGTGCGGCCGTTTTTTGGCCATTTCATCTTTCAAACGGTCGAATAGCGCTATGTAATAATCGCTGTTGATGGTCCTTCCTTTTTCAAGGTAGCCGATGAAAATTATTCCATGCGCACTCCAAATTCAGATGCGAGTTCATCGTGTGCAGCCCACTCGGATTACTGTTGATTGGACTTCGGAGTGAAATGATGGAGCCATGTTTCATCCATTGTCACATATCGACGCAAAAATCGGGTTTATTACACTTGTTCATCCTCAAACAATGCTCTGAATCATCAACTCGTCGTTGTTTTTGGTTAAAAGTGAGTTCGCGCGGCACCCGCTTTGCACAGAGCTTTCTCATACGCAAATATCCGTGAATGATGTGATATACACGTTCAGTTAACATCTTTAGAGTATTTGCTATTTAATTCAATTTCAATTTACGGTCATTCAAAATCATTTTGTGGATTTTTAAAATGTTTTCGTCGGAAACAACCTCTTTTGGGCGTCCACTGCGTTCACAGCCTTCTGTGATCATTTCACCAAGTCTAAACTTAGCATGCCAATGCTTGATGGCTGATTTTCCTGGGGCAGTTTTCATAAACTCAGCATCAAGCTCAGTTTTTGCTTTAACTGTATTTTTTTCCTTCAAAAAGGAATATTTTATCAACACGCGAAATGCTATAATTCACAAAATAATGATCCGACAGCGCCATCTATATGTCAGGCCGGTGACTTTTCAATTGACCTGTAATATTCTCTTATCAATTATCGGACAAGTGATAATAAACGTTTGGGATGAAACTTCAAATTACTTCTAAATAAGCAAGTCGAGAAGAACAGGTATGATTTAAATAATGTCATTTGAATAACAATATGATAATCTGAAAATAATTTTCATTTAAATACAAATCCTGTACGAATACAAGCTTCTTTATATCATTGATGGATGAAAAAATTAAGTAACGTCAAGTAGAACAGGATTATATATAGGGTATCAAAATATGAAAATATATATGTCAGTATAATGCAGATGACGTAGTTATAACAACTTATAGACCAGACCACCTACAGAAAGCCTTAAATAGATAGAATATGATATTAAGGAAATACGGAATTATAATGGATAAATGCTAAATGAAAGCCATTATAATGGGGCCAATAGAATAACTAAATCCGTTTAAATGTCTGCTTATCAAAGTTAATAGAAGCTAGAAAAAGAAAATGAACGTCAGAATTGAAAAAACCATGAATATATAGTTCAGTACAAATAGAAAACTTGTTAAAACAAATACTAATATTGGATTGCGATACGTGGATACTGTCAAATAGGGATGAAAGCAAGAAAAAAGCAGTAGACATATGGAAATATCTGGAAGAGTTAGGGACATAACAGAGATGGATTATGAGAAGTAAAGAATTGAGAAAATACCTTAATTTTAAATCGCTGAAGAGCACATATAATGGATACAATTTAGATGATGGGGAAACTTACTTAAATAAAATGTAGGGAAATGTAAGCCTAAAAGCTGATAATTTATCGGTCGGAATCTGTGGCTGTCGACGCAATTGTTTATCGGAACACTCAGTGCTGTTTTTGTGTGTTGATAACGTCAACAATGTGATGGTGGTGGTTTCCTCGGACTATACTTCCATCAATGTCTCGAGTGGGTCTTGTTGAGCTGGTTTATCCGTTAGGCACTTTGATCACGTCGGGATTAACAATTGTAGGAATATTCGTCTTGTTAGTTATAACACTACATGTATTATGGGATGTCGATGGGATGACGGACAAGATATTTGGATAGGTTAAAGTAGTACGGAATCGTTATGGAAGTGGTACTGTTACAAGGGGGAGAGAAGGGAGAAGAGACGTCGTCTCGGTGGTCTTTTACAGCCTGGAATCAATCGCATGGTACCAATCCACCAGACTTGTCAACCTTTGAACTTGATGTATATATAATATTGGGGGCCCTGAAGAATACTATCTTGTATTACTTGTACCATCTCCTATAAAATAATAAAAATTGATTCCATACAAACACTTAAAGTTAATGTTAAAGGTGTTTGACATATCCTTGAAATACTAGTATAGCCATATTCAACATAATGACAGAATTATATTAATTATCAGGTTTAATTGATAATTGTGAGGATGCTAATTAATTCCTTGTTTAAGCCAAGGTGAAATTTATCAAAAGGTGAAAACGTTAATAAACAAATTTGAGAAAATCGCCTCCATAGTGGTTAGATACCTAATATAACTATATTAAAACTTTACGTAGCGTAATACACAAATTAATATGGAGGTTAACGTTTCCTTTGTGTTAGAGCATCCCCTTTATGCAGCAATTTTCCGGAACATTATGACACAAATACAAGAACAGCCATCGAAGGGTTTCTGCTTGATAAAACAACAGGCGTTGTAAATGACGTCACGAGACTCATTACTATATAATTGTATTATTACTAAACTTAGGTACAATTTTAGTTAAATATGAGCAATTGAATAGGTACTAATTGATATAGCGTATGTTAATAAATAATAATGTCATTGTGACTACACGTATGAAGCCGTAAATTGTCTTGATGATTGTATTTATATCTCTGGTGTTTTTTGATTGATAAATATGTCGAAACAGCACAAAAACTTGTTTGTATTCATTTTATGAATACCACCGGTTCATTTTATGGTCGTGTTTGAGTAATCTTAACATCCATTGTGCAGATAGATTTTTTTCATCTATATATTGATGTAACATGTAATGCAACCTCTCAAATGAGAATCTTAGAGCCTCAGCAACTTCACTCACTTTCATTATTCGATTATCCAATATCCTCAATGGATTTTATCGACGATTTCTGGTTTGACGATCTCTTTTTGAACTTGAATGTTCGACATTATTTGTGCTGGTACGACCACAAATACACTCATGAAACCACTTCTTCATAAATGAAATAGATGGTGCACAGCTCTCATATTATTTATCAAACCTTTTTTTAGTTTTTGGTGATGGTTTCCTTGCACAAAACATAATTCGTAATTAGCTCACGAAAATAACTTTTTCTCCATTTTTGTTAAAATTCGAAATTCTATCTGCTGTCAGTTGTTCTCATAAGCATACTAAATAACGCAGCTAAGTCAAAATGAGTCAAAACTTATTAAGTTCACTAACTTATTAAACTGTTTTAGTAATAGGTGGAAGTAAAAAAAAACAGTTTTACATAATAGTTGGCTTTTAAGTCGTATATCGCTAGTAACATTTATTTATTAAATAGTCTTCAAAGTCAAAAGTTATTGGAAGGTGTTCAATGTTTGGTACTAATTATAATTATTTACTTGGTGTTGTATTTAATCGTGAATTATTTCCTGTAGATCATGTGGAATATATTTCATATAAAATAAAAGTATTTATTATAGCTTTTGAATTGTAATTATAATTCCGGAAAAAAACTTTTTGTGCCATATAGCCGTGTTGGTGCGTACTTTTTGTTTTGTTTTTCTTTCTCATTTTTATTGTAGCATTTATCGTATAATTGCTATATTTATTGTTCGAGATTTCTCCTGCTGATAGAATCTTCTACCTCCAATTATTATTCACCAGTCTTCGTAAGATCCACGATCCAATCTTTAACTTTACCTCTTTTTTATATCCATCCAGACATTGTCTTGAAAAGAACTCATTAAATATATACAATAAATTAAAAGCATATCATTATATCACGGAACAAGAAAAGAAAAAAAAGTTGGTGGAAAAAGGTAAAAGAAAAAATAACACTTGACTAGATTTTGTTAGTCCTATTTTTTTGATAATTCGGTGCAGATAAATTTTTCTTCATATTGGAAATAGGAGCACTTTTATTCCCGGCACAGATTTGGTTTTTTCCTCTAAGTCTAAGGGCGACTATTGCGGAGATGGATTACTCTGGTTTGAAAATATGGTCATACTGTATTGCGCCTTATTTCCTATCACTACGTATTCAATCCAATCGACCTGATATGGTATGGGGAAAATAATTATTACAATGAAAATGCAGGTCAGGAAGGATATAAAGTAAGAACTGTCCGGATACGTGCGAACAGGTATTGTCTAAAATAAGAATTTCGGTTTGGTTGAACTCCATTAGACACACTGAAGAAGAAACTGACAAATAGTGGAATCGTGGAAGTGTTAGGTAGATTTGAATTTAACAGCTTTGTTATTAACATCAAAAGTGCTTCCAAATGTTATAGTGACTGAATGAAACTTTCTTTTTATAGGATTTCAAGAATTCTCAATATATTCAATTCTTATTTCAGATAATTACCAAGATAGAGTGATAAGAGTGGACATAACTAATAATTAGCAACGATTAATATATGATAACTGTAGAAAATGGTATTGCAGAGTGTGAAAGATGTAAGTGTATAAATATGTGTGTAATTGCTCAGAATATATATGAGCATTTGGTTAAAATGTAGGAGGAGAGAATGAGTACTAACTCATTTGCAGATATGGCAAATGCATTAGGGAGAATATAGTAGGTGTAGTAACATATATACATAGAACGTAGACAGAAAGAACTAATAAATACAGTGATATCGAAATAACTTGACAAGAAAATATTGCAACGAACGAAACAAAAACTAAATCGAATAAGATGAATATGATCTCTAATGAAAGTAAAATATATTTTTTGAATATACAATGATGAATTAGGTAGATCAGGTTTGCATTGAATATCACTACACAAAAAAGGCGCATAAAATCTCAGACGTGGCGTGGAAAAAATGTCAATGTAAATATTATAAAAGAACAATATTTTGGCTGTATAAGTGTAGTTTAATGTCGTCCAACATATATGTATTAGATTTATTATAATGTTAAAATGAATTATATTTTAAAATATTATTTTTGTATTATAATTTTACTTAGTTTATAATTTTGTTATATGTCAATATTAAAATGAACTGATACTCAAAGTTCATGCCGCAAAATTGCGACGTTTTGACCTCATACGTTTGAATTATTTTAATCGTTTTCTTGAATGAACTATATGTGTCATTAGTAGTATGGTTCATTTGAACAGTCATCATTATAGACACCGAACAATTTTCGATGAGCCTGAGATGGATTGTTACAAGTAAAAAAGCGAAAAGTAATCCTAGAATTTCTATTTTTGACGGCAGTATCGTCAGTATAAGTCGCAGACATTGTAACCTCACTCATTCACTCACAGTTGGAAGGTCTGCAGTGTAAATCAGGTCCTAGGACGCTATTCGGTAGGACAACCGAGTGTATTTCGTGCAGAATATTCATTATTACCCTTAATGATGAAGCAGCTTGGATTGAAATAGGTTGAGAGTATGTAGTAATATATAGGTGAAAGACCACCATGTGAGACCTTGTTAAAAGCATGACATATGTCCGAAAAGTACAGTTCACTTTCAAGGTATTTACTCATAATGTATACTTGTTCAAAATTTTTTCATATTACTGTCAGAATTGAAACTGGTAAGTGGGAATTATGGTGAATGGGTGTTCTTTCTTTCTGTTTAGAATCATTTTTTCTTTTATTTTGCCAATTACTGGAAGGTGGTTAATAGGTCCTAGGGAGGTCCTATACTATGGTACTTTGCCTAGTTTGGGCGCCATTGCAATTTGAAAAATTTTTCGTTGTCATGGGAAACATTCTGACTTACAGCAGGTATTGGATGGTTTGACAAGTATCATGATTTCATTATGTGGTAGATGTTCAAAACAGTTGCGTCGTAAATATATTTTTATGATACTTCTGTGTCAATGACATTCTGGTTTATATCTCAGTTTGTGTTTTTCTTTTGGTATATTGGCTCGTAAATAAACATATGATATTATAACAGGTGAATTGGAAAGTCCCCGACCTGACATGTAGATGGCGCCACTAGAATTGAATCCAACTTTTGTTATTGTGAAAAAATGGATAAAAAGGAATTTCGCGTGTGGAAGAAATACAGTTGAAGCAAAAATTTGGCTTGATGCCGAGTTTTCGGATACTGCCCATCAAGGGTTGGTATGTTAAGTTTAGACGTGGTGAAATGAGCCCCGAAGACGGTGAATGCAGTGGACGTTCAAAAGAGGTTGTCACCGACGAAAACATTAAAAAAATTCACAGAATGATTTTGAATGACCGTAAATTAAAATTAAATGAAATAGCAGACATTCCAAAGATATCAACTAAACGTGTACATCATATCAATCAAGAATATTTGGGTGTGAGAAAGTTCTGTGCAAAGTGGGTGCCATGCGAGCTCACATTTGACCAAAAACAAAGACTGGTTGATGATTCGTAGCAGTGTTTGAAGACGATCAAGCATAATAAATCCGAGTATTTGCGTCGATATGTGATAATGGATGAAATATGGCTCCATCATTTCACTCTGAAGTCCAATCGACAGTCATCCGACCGGACTGCATACGATGAACCTGCCCCAAAGCGTGGGGAAACGCCACAGTCGGCTGCATGATGGAAATAATCCATGAATTGGGCTTAGAACTGCTTCCCCATCCATTATATTCTCCAGATATGGCCCCAGAGACTATCTACTATTCTCAGATCTCAAAAGAATACTCGAATTTCGTACTACAAAAATGGTATCAAAAAGTTGGAGGGTCACTATAATTAGTGCATCACCCTTGAAGGAAATTATGTCGAATAAAAAAACTAATTTTGCTAAAAAGTGTTTTATTCTAGTAGGCCGGCGATTTTTCAATTGACATGTTATATATATTTAGACCGTTCTATTTACTGTTGCCTTCCTAACAACCATATCATCGGGCTTATTGACTCTAAGACTATTTATTACTGTAACCCGAGTTTTATATTATTTTTCTGATGATAAAATACGAAGAATATCTGGACTTTAAAAGTATCTTATAAATTTCTTCTTCTACTCTACATTTGTCCAGATGCGCAAGCATTCACGAAACTTAAATTACCGAATGCTCTACATTCTAACAGCAATTAAAGCGAAGAATGCGGGTCATATCGGAACTGTTATCTATTAAACCACGCCGGTCAGGACATTCGGAAGCGGCAGTCGCGTAAGCTCTGTTGCACTTTTATTAGATTTCTATACATTCGATCGATAATATTAAAGCATCGTAGGGCGACCCAATCCGGGGCATCTCTTTAAAACAGGCCAGCGGTTTTATTTAACCATCGTCGGGGGTGAGTGGTCGATGCATTGAACGAGAGGCCTTTAATCAGGGCAAAATTATTATCGAAAGTCAGCTCGACGTTATGAAAGGTTTATCGTAGACATAATGTTTCAAGGTAATGAACATGATTTTGTTGCAAAAATTTAATTACATTAACAATTTTGCAGATATTAAATTTCTTCACATTTTTAAGTTGATGTTAATCTACTATTGTCTATCCAATGTAGCAATTAAATCGCAATGAAGTGTGTCAAGTCGTTTTAGGATATTAGGTTCAGGAGGTAAATAAAAATGGGAAAATTTTGGAAATAACACATTTTATTTAAAAAAGTATTGAATAAAACTAAATAATGAAAATATAATTAATGTATTGTATGTCCAGTCATTCTATTTTTAAAAAAACACCATATTTCACATCATTATTTTTTTATAAATAAATATACACAAATTTGATGAATAAATGATTTAATTTTGAAACTATATATAAGGAAGGAAATAAATCTTGAACATTTTTTGATATAATACATTTTATTTAAAAATTATTGAATTAAATAAAATAATAAAAATAATTTCTATATCCCTTTCAATTTTTATAAAAGCACAATATTTCTATTAATTTACATATTTGAACAATTAACCAGGTCTACAAGAACAACATAATTAAACATTCCATAAAAAAGACACAAAGCGTTTAGGTCAAGCCCAACCAATATAGTTAAAACCAAATGAAAAATCCACCACTACATATGAAGGTCGTGAAATTCTCTTAAAAATCTTTAAATGATCAACTATGATCGCTATTGAGCTTTCGATTAACATATTGTACATTTACTAGCCTAAAATGAATGTATTGTCGTACTTTTGAGCTGAAAGAAATCTCAGTCAATACATCATTAATTTTACAAAACAATAATTTATTTACTTATACTCTTATATAATAATGCATTATATTTTCCTTGTCATTAGATCATTAAGATATCGTTGATAGTTTTATATTTTGTTTATTTGATCCTGGTCTACTTTTGTAAGTAAATTTAATTATTTCATAGTATGGACTGTACTCACTGTGCACTGTTCTTACATCTTAGCAAAATGCTCTCTTATCTTCTCTGAATTTCATATTCTTCGACTTCCACTCTCAACAAATTCTAGCTACATCTTATCTATAATATAAAATTTAAATCATCACTAAAATGTATTGTGTTTAAAATAAATGTCTAATTATGACCAGTTACTACAGTTTTTGCTGCTATTTTTATTATTTATTTATTATTTTTATTACTTTTGACGTCATAAATTGAGACAACGTAAGTTCACTGTTACTTTGGATAGACTGTTTAAAAACTGACGCATAAGAGCAGGCTCAAAATTACCTTTTGTACAATTTAGTGTTGCAGGTGTGTTACGTTTATTGTCTATTCCCTTCCTCTCCATATATAAATTCCTTTAGAGGAGGTAGGTTATATCCTATTGCATATTTATTACAGGTTCATTCTTGCTTCTCATTTTATCTTCACCTTCTTGTTTCGTCTATGAGTTGTAGGTGTTCCTTTCTATTGAATTGTATCCCTTCTATGTAGTTTTCATCTGATTCAATATCGAGGCCTTTTTCTTCACCTTTCAGATTATCCATCTTTTTATATTCCTAACTAGTGAGCTATTTGGTGTCTGCAGCTTGCTTCTTACTTTTATCTTTCTTTGCCTATATCCGCTAATTCGAAAATTAGGGTTGCTCTCTAAATTACTTTATACACTTTTATATTTTCTTGATAATTCCTTTTAATTAATGAATTTGTTATTTAATAGAGAATTACAAAGTCATGGCGTATCCAATTCTAGCATAAATTTCCATCTTCTGGCTTCCATTGATCTCGATTCCAATACTCAGATGATTAAATGTATTTACTTATTCTATTTTAACTTCTACAATTCTGTTTTGTATTACTTCTGGTTCCTTCATATGGTAATTTCATATTCCCATCATCATATTCCATATGTTTAAGATTTTTTTTTAGATATTCATCATGTTTCTACATCAATTCCAAAAGTTCCTATAGAATATTCTATTTCTCCATATTGTTATATCCTCAACATAATCATGTACTGTCTATTTAACATATCTTTATTATTTCATCTATTATAAACAGGGTGGAGCTTTAAAGATATATATATATATATATATATATATATATATATATATATATATATATATATATATATATATATATATATATATCAGGACAAGGAAAAAGAAAGTGAAAAAAAAAGACACATGTTAAAATTTCATTCCGACATATCTTCACAAAGTACGAGAATAATAAGAAAGGTCTGTCCTCTTTTATATAAGATGTATATCATTTCTAAATCAGATATTGATTTAATTAGATGATTGTTGAACAGATAACAGCTAAGAGAAATTGTTCTTGCTTAAGAACTGATAGTAATTGATATGGTTCTGGAGACTTAGTATGTAATAGTAGTTGAGGTAATTATTCTAATTCTAAAGATAATTAAGATTTTTCAGTAAATTTTAGTGGAATTCACTTCTGAGTCATTTCAGGCTACTCTAATATATATAAATATATTAGGTATATTTATTATAGCTAAACTATAATAAATATATCAATTTGTGCATTAAACGTGAATGTGAATGAATGATCTAAAGAATACTAGCAAGTAGAAAGTAGAAAGAAATAGGTAAATAAATAAATAAAAAAATTAAATAAGGTAAATTAAATATGAGCTATCGGCAAGGGTGATATTGAAAAGTCGAATAATAAATAGAACGATGTAATTTTATTTAAAAATTTTGATAAATAAATTTTTTTTTAGTCTGTTATTGTTGTCTGAGTTATTTTTCTTGCAACATATATATTTTAGGTGAGAAATATGATTAAAATATATAGACCATGTGAATTCGACTACATAAATGAAGTAATGAAGACATACAGCAACTAACTACATAACTTGCATAGATGGAATACGTAGAAAAATATAAGCAATTATGAATTATAAACAGTAAATTTGTAACATTTCAAAGTACTGATCAATATTAAGGTGTTTAAGCATTATGATTTTTATGATTATAATTAAGCCATATGACAATTTATTCTTTCAACCTGGTATTCATTATTTTGATTATTTATTTTACGTTTTGGAAAATCAATAGTTAATTTAATGAATTTAAAGATATTCGTTTAAAATACATTTCCAAATTGTAAAATATAAATTTTTTAGTTATTGTTTTAATATATATGCAAAAGTCAAATATCGATATCAAAATTTATTTGTATATTCTCTGCTTGAACATAAAAATATGTATTACTTCATTGATTATTTCATATTTATAATAATCTTACTTATGATACTTTGTTATAATATTTAGTGGCCTAGTAATTTACCCTTATTAATGTTTTTTTGATTATTTATCGTTGAGAGAAATTGGATATAATTAAATACAAAATTAAAATAATAACAATTACAATAAAAAATGTTAGTGAGTGATAGTTCTTACATTTTAATATATTTTATATATATATATATATATATATATATATATATAACTCTGGAGCTTATTTTGATATATAGTCTCATATAAGTAGTTCAAAACTGCTTTATAACCGATGTTTGGCTCCATAGGAATACAGAATCTGCTTATATATATATGAAATTTTATTGATAGTTGACCAATTAGCAATAAAGTCATCTAGGTATCATACTATATAAACAGCTGGTGCAAAGTTGTCCACGTGCGGCTATCGATTATTAATAAGTGATAAAATATTATACAAAATAATGTTAAAAAGAAGAAGAAAAACCGAAAGATCGTAGTAGAAACAAATTCCCATAGAATTTTCAGTAATAATAGTCCTCCGATCGGTTATGTGGTGTTTAATTTTCAATATTCATTGTGGTATTTGGTAGAATCAGCTTGGAGTGGTATACTACGTAACCGCTAAACCCAATAAAACCATCATTAGGGCTACCATTGACTAATATTAATGGATTCTAGCCGGGCACTGCTCTGGAATACGAACAAAAAGGCCAAAATACGAGACTCGAAGGCTCAAAAATATTATTCTTGAGCTTGATAAAATTCGCGTGTTACAAATCTAACAAAAACGTTAAACCCGCCGTATCCTCCAGATCTTTCTAATTCTGACTGGTACTTGTTCCAAAGAAACCAAAAATATGGGTCGATTCGTGGATATCCACAAGATACGTCGTTCTTTCGATATGGAATACTTAAATTGCCTGAAGGATGGTAAAAATTGGCGGCTATCGATGGCCAATCCTTTGAATAAAATATAATTGGACCTATTTTTTACAATAAAGCTTCAATTTTTTTTATTAATCTCTCAGCACTTCAACAATCTATTATATATATTATATAACTATTATTATATGGTTTCCGTTAAATAAATTGACTGTCTGGATATGTAGAAGATAGTTACAGTAAGTGATCTGTTGTACAACTTATAATCTAAATATTATTCTACATACTAATTTATTTTAGTGTATATATATATATATATATATATATATATATATATATATACATATATATATATATATATATATATATATATATATATATACATATATATATATATATATATATATATATATATACATATATATATATATATATATATATATATATATATATATATATATATATATATATATATATCTACATATATATACGTGATTGGAGTAATAAATCGTGGTCGAATTTCGACTACAGGGCGATCACTAGCAATAATAAATTCTTGAACTTAATACAAAATTTAACACGAAAATAATAACTTAGTATTTTTCGTCCCACCGACTGCCCGTAATAAATTTTAGATGTAATCCGGTGCCGTGGAGTGTTTATTTTCGAAATTGCCAACACCCTCAAAGTTACGGCGATATCAAAACAATTCCGCTAATAAACCTTTCCGGCGCTGAGCTGATGTGCAGCCGTAATTTTTTATGGCTAATAGCAGCTGGCTGAAGTGTAATTCATCAGTGCCTGCATACAATGTCCTGACTCCATAAAATTGTTGAACTGCTTAAACTTCACGTCCGGGTAATAATCCGGCTCAGGTATTTTATCCAGATGGTTGTCGGAATCTCGATAAAGTATGCAGTCAATTTCTTGGAAACTCGAGTTGTTGAACTAGTTACGTTTTAGTAGTGCCTTAATATATTGGCAGCGTGGGAAAGTAATCCATGTTTAAACGTTAAGAATTTATAAGTTTTTTTCAAGACAAACAATCGAAAAATAATAACATTCCCTGATAATAATGAACTAATGGTTTTATTGGGTTTAGCGGTTACGTAGTATACTACTCCAAGCTGATTCTATCAAATAGCACAATGAATATTGAAAATTCCACACTACATAACTGATCGGAGGACTATTATTACTGAAAATTCTATGGGAATTTGTTTCTGCTACGATCTTTCGGTTTTTCTTCTTCTTTTTAACATTATTTTGTATAATATTTTATCGCTTATTAATAATCAATAGCCGCACGTGCACAACTTTGCACCAGCTGTTATATATTATGATGTCTAGATGATTTTATTGCTAATTAGTCAACTATCAATGTAATTTCATATAAATATAACTAGATTCTGTATTCCTATGGAGCCAAACATCGTTTATAAAGCAGTTTTGTACCATTTATATAAGACTAAATATCAAAATAAGCTCCGGAGTTGGTTTCCACATGTATTAACACAAAAAAACTGAATGGGCCGAGTTTTCGTCTGAGAATTGTTGTTAAAAATAAACTAAATCGAGCTATATTGATGCGAATGACTACGAGAGATGAAAAGTATATTACATATGATGATAATGACTGAAAAAGATCACGATAGGATGTTTTAGAAATGGTTGAAAAGTCCGCAGTGACACCAAGGAAGTGTTTGGTAGAATTGTTAAAGAATTGGTGATCATGAGTTATCCAAAA
The DNA here is from genome assembly GCF_030347505.1 of Rhynchophorus ferrugineus. Lineage (NCBI taxonomy): Eukaryota > Metazoa > Arthropoda > Insecta > Coleoptera > Curculionidae > Rhynchophorus > Rhynchophorus ferrugineus. Next base: position 9,482,202 of record NW_027472581.1, on the reverse strand, counting down.
ACAAAGGAATAATTAAACATCCGCGAGAATTGATCAATAGGAAAGGCATTATCCTGCCATCTCCCTCTCCATACATTTTTAGCAATTTCGCAAAAATTGAGAGAGACTGAGTAGGATATTTAATACATCTCCTGAGTATATTAATGCTGTAAACATTTGTAAAAAACACTGAATTTATTTTTATACAGCAATCTCAGAGGATCCACAGAGACGGAAATAGGGTTTTACTAGAAAAGTTGAAATTTTTCCCAACCAATGGTGTGAGTTTGTGTGAGCATAAACATTTATTTAACAACATCCATGAAAACTTACATGAATATATTGATTATTCTCCAATTCTGAATATATGAGCAGCCGTTTATGAAGATATTATAATATGGGCAAATTTTCATTAAATGGGCATTAATCTTTTTTTAATAAATCATCGATTTTTATAAAAAAAAGCTACGGAAAGAATGTTGCGTGTCTATTAATAAAAACATTATATGTTAAAAGCATGACATATATGCACCTACATTTATTTTTCTGAACAGACATGAGATTCTCCATTTTAGTGTCCAATTCTGGACATGACAGAAAACAATTTTTGAAATCCACGTTATAAACGATTTGTTTTATCGTATACCATAGTTATATAGTTACGTGTTTACGATAGAAGACAAATATTTCTCTCGTTGCAATTCCAGCGAGATCTATTGAAATGTTAGTTCATATTTTCCCATTTATAGGATCTATACCGTAGATGTCCATAAAAATGTTTTGTTGTTTTAATTTTTTTTTGTATCCGGTCGGTTTGGCACGGAAATTGTCTTTTTGCAATTTCGCTGCAATTCTGGTTTTTATTTTTTTGTTACCGTAAATGTCAATATTCGTTTGGTTTAAAATGTCCCAGTGGAAAGAAATAAATAGTTGGTTTTGTTAATTAAATCAATAAATATACTTGGTATATTAAGTTTTAGTAAAACCATTTCAAGGTTGAATTATATTATACTTTTGGATTCTTTCTTGACCATATATATCATGTATTAATGTATTGTAGCGCAAAATGTGAATTTGTTATCAAGTTGTTTCGATATATGGTGATGAATTTTTATGTCGGTTTGGACGATTTTATCGTCATTTCGCACCATTTGTGTATGTGCTTTTGCGCTTAAATTAGAACGTTTCATACAAAGGACGTGGACAAACGCATATATAACATACGTATAAATAACATTAATATAATAAATTAAAGTAAAATATATGAAAAAAAATTGATTAGATAAAATTTGGCCATGAATAAAATGAACCAAAACAGCCAAATATCAACGATGAGGATGACAGGAAAAGGGGTAAAACAGTTCAAAGATACAAAGACACACGATAATTCTTGAGAGTAAAGGAAACTAGAAGAAATCCCAACAACTGGTGACTATTATCGCTGACTAAACTGTTCTTTTGATTATTCATCCCGAATCTTATTTTAACTGAAGAAAGGCGAATATTTTGCAGTCTCTCAAAAAATGAAACACAAAGACTGGGGATTGGTCGCAAAATTCACAGCTCGATGCAGCGTTTGAGGACAAGTAGCTGTGCGCGAAGTAACAGTGACCAGGAGTCATCGGAATGAATTTCACTGCATGGAAAAGGCAGAAGACTAAAAAAGTTACTATTGATTTCAAAGAGTTTGTTTGATCTATCTTCTAAAACGCAGGTCTATGTACTATGGCCATGTTAAAGGTTCTGATCATGGCATAGATCCATAGAGTACACATGTTATCGATATGAGTTACGAAGGAAAGACATACTTCACCGCTACATCTCTTTGTTCATTCCAAGTATCCCATGAAAGTATTCTATGACGGTAAATTAAAAAGTGGCATTAAGTTATAGCAAGAAAATGACTGGTTTGATTTGATTCAGCTGTACAAACAAAAGTAATCAAAATAATTACGATTTCAAGGTTTGCTAGCATGTTTAGTAAGTAGGTCTTTAGTATAGCATGCCTGTACCTCAGCAGACCCAAAATCTAATTTTACGTTAATTTAGTCACTATCTGCAGAAACAAGGAACTACGGATGTAGAAAATAATGAAATAGTACAAAATAAATGGACAGGAAGAAGAGAAGTTTAAACAAATTAAAACAGCAGGAAACAAGAAAAAGGGCGTGATACGTGACGTCACGAGGGCTGTCACGTGCCGGATCTAAGTGGCAAACTTTTTAAAGAACGAATTAAATGTCTTAACAGAAAAAATGTTTCCTATAATGACGATTTAAGCTGACCTATCAAATTACTCGAACGCGCGATTGTAGCACCGTATAGGTACTGGACGTAGCGAAATTTTTCTGTGGAGATTCCTATTGAATTTTCTCTCAATTTCTCTATAGGTCTGCTTGACCACCGCCAAGCACCAAAATCGTGATTCCCACTTCTTTGTGGCATTCTAGAATTTTATGTAATTAAAATTATGTCATGTATGATAAAAGAATTAGTTACATAGAGATTTCCATAAATTTTAAGACAGTCTCTTGTTAAAAGATATAGTCAGATCAAAGTTTATTTGTACAGACGTCATCAAGATGTTTAATTCATTGCCTGCTACAATTTGTAAATTCGTTTTAGAATCAGACAATATTTTCCTTCTCTTTTTATTCTAGTTAAAAAGAGACACAATGCTGTCTGATCAGTTCGAACGCGTAACTGATTAGGCTGTCGAAGTCGTCAGGTTGTCAAATGTATGCAAAATTCTTCAAAACAATAGTGATAAGAAGTAATAATGCTAATATGCGTTGCTTGTTTTGACATATTTCAAATAGCTACTTATTATTAATCTTATTGAATAATGGAGGCCCCCTCTTGCCAGTAAAATTCGTTAGAGAGGTAAACATTTTACCTGTTGGATATTTATTTGCTGGCGATTTTAATTGAACATATTTTCAGCGTATTGTAGCTGCACTGAATGTTAATTCTGTTCTGTTGAATTCACCGAAAAAAAACCGTCCTTATACAAACCGGGTGACAAATCAAGATCAGCTTGATGTTAGTTCTATGAGAGATTAAATATATGAAATGTATAAAAATAGTGAGTAGTTTTTAGTAGAAACATAATTTAGTACAATTATTTCAAAGAAAACTGTTAGTCTGAAAAGTATCGAAGAGATCAAACGGAACTTCCGGATATTAATTTTAAAAGAAAACAATATATAGAAGCATGTAATAAAATAGAAGGAAGCCTTATTATTTCAATTTATGTATTTAGACGAGAAATGGATATTTCAGAATGGAACTAATATACCCAACGGTCACTCATGGCAAGATGATAATAAATACAGTGTTATGATAACAAAGGTTGATGGAAAAAGGTAAATGTTGTAATAACAATTGATTAGGTTTTATTAGTCATAACGTTTATTAATAATTCATTGCAGATATATTGTACTTCGTGCTGGAAACAGGAATAGTTAATAGCACCTTCGGTTTGGAGGAACTTGAAAAAACAGTGTAAAAGAAATAAAAAAAATTATGGAATTGTGAACGAATATTAGGTAGGTTGTAAATTAACAGCCTACTTATTCATTTGAATGAAACTTTCTGAATATGATATGATTGGCTGAACTAAAACTCAGAGTTGCTACGACAACATTGCGACATTTTGACGTCACAAATTTAAATGACATATGTACAAAATAACTTTGGATAGACTATAGAATTACTTAGGTCCTATAAACAAAGAAAAAGTAATGTTTACTAAAAATTGTTTAATAAAAATTAATTTTTTAAAATACGAATAGCTCGCCTGGATTTTCGTAGAAATTGTCGCAGTATTTTGTCGAATCATAAATAAAATATATAGTAAAATATTACTCACCTGTCAAGGGCAATAGCTACAAGATGCAGAATTGACGCAGTACAGCATAGCACATCACTAGATGTCCACATGTCACAGAGTTCGGGACCAAGGGACCACTCTTGGCTCACCTCATACACTGCACCCAAAGGCATTACTAGGCAGGCCACTAGAAGGTCTGCCACTGCCAGTGATAGTATAAGATAATTGGCTACATTTTGGAGGTTTCTTTCTAGCAGTATAGCAGCGATCACAAACACGTTTCCTGTAATAAAAATAACTATGATAGTATTTATGCTAATTAACATATAAATTAATTTAGTAATAAATATATACCGTAGATCTAATATCTGAAATATTGTATATAATATCTAAAGACAGCTGGTTCATGAACTGCCAAGATGTCAGAAGCTTTTTGAGATATATAGCTTTGAAAAATTATATCGGCTAAATGGTGACCGCAAATCGCTAGGCAACTTTCGGTTCTCTTTAAGGTATTTTCCATGACATCCTGCAATATTTGAAGCTGAATTTCTTCAATTTCGTTGCGAATATTGTCTCCTTCTTCACATACACTTTTTTTTTAAATACCCCATAAGAAAAAGTCTTGTGCTGTTAAAACCGGATATCTGGCTGGTCATGCTAAATCGCCACTTCGCGAAATTAGACCTCGTTAAAAAACGTCATACAATAATTGAGATGTTGAAGGAGCTGTATATGCTGTGGGCTCATCTTGCTGAAACCACATGACCTCTAGTATTTGTTGTTCCATTTCTGGCACACGTAACTGTAACAACTAGGTCATTTAAAAACAATAGGGATTAATGATATTTCCAGTATGAATACCACAACATAAAGTTGTTTTTAGTGGATGTAATGACGTTCCATGAATTTATTAAGTATCTTGTTTTCCTCCAAATTGGCTGTTCTGTTTATTTACGTGGCCACTGAAAGGAAAATGGACTTCATCGCTCATTATCAATTTAGACGAAAAATCTTCATTTTTACTAGACAGCCTTAGAATTGGATTACTGTACTCAACTTGTTTATCAGGATCTTTCAGTACCAATTTTTGGATTACTGCGTGCCGAAATGTGTAATTGGGAACCACGTCTCCGAATTGATGTTTCTGGAGACACGGAAACCACATTTTCGACGTTACTAGGCGTCCGTTGCCTTCCAGAACGAGACCTCTTTACTGGCGTACCGTACTGTCGAAAATTCGCATGTAAACGATAAATTGTGGTTTTCTGAGGTACTGGACGAGGATATTGTTACATTACTACATAACACAATGGTTAAAGCGAAACTAAGCTAAACGTCACATAACCAAAATGCCCCACTTGTTACTTGCTGTAATGTATTAAATAATAATTAAGTCTATTTCTATCTATATATAAAACGTCGTTAAGAACGCTTCATAATCATTATATCAATTTAAAAGTCTGGCTATAAATACCCCTTATAGTTTAACAGTGGTTAGGAATATTAATTAAACATTTATAAAAGTGCAAACAATTTGAGGCAAATACCCTAGAACTTCTACAAATGAATGCAGAACAAACGACGATGCTAATAAAAATTTTAAGCTTTCTATTCCTCGAAACGGGGAACATCGTTGTTGGAATCTAAAATTAAAAGTAAATATTAAAGAGTTTTCTATTTACGTGAAACAAATAGACTAAAAGGTTGGATTGAATGAGCCAGATGCTCGCGGCATTTTGTGACAATGCGAACGGAAACTTCACAGAAAATTATTTGCACTCATTTCGTGTTGCGTCTATTTTTAACGATATCTTCATTGATCATTTAATTTACTCAAATAACCGGGTTGATTGAGTTTCCTAGCTGTTTATGTAATAATTCTCTTTATATAAAATACTGTAAAGAGAATGATTTTACGAATGAAATCGACTAGTGAATGCTTAGTAATATACTGTTTTTCTATTATATTTAATTTTATAAAATCAATTCAAAACAATAGTCACGCACGTCATCAAGTCTTTTTACAGTCAGACAATATTTTCGTTCTCATTTTATTCTATTTAAAAATATGTAGAAGTCTGTTTGAGAAGTTTGAACATATAACCGAATGAGTCTGCAAAAGTTGTCCGTTTGTCAAACGTCTGCAAAATTCTTCAAAATATTATAATTACTGGTTATAAACCAGCAAATGTCGTTTTAACGCTTTCTTTTAATAAATTGCAAATCGCCGCGGTTTTTATTGAAAATAATTTTGCGCGGGCCCGGTCACTAAAATATCTCAAAAAATTAAAAACAATATAACTTTAAATTCACCAAAAAAGAAACCGGCTTTATGCGAAACGCGAATGTGAATTAATATCAGCTATGTTAGCAGATGTTAGTTGTATCAGATATCAAATATACGATATGTGTAAAAGTAATAAGTAGTTTTTTCAACCGAAACGTAATTTAATACAATTAGTTCATAGAAAATTGTTAGTTTGGAAAGTATACATAAAAAGCTGAAACATATGCAGCTATTTGAGGGATGTAGGACGTCCCTGCATACACTGTCGGGTAATATAGGATTTAAGTGGTGTAAAGATAACCAACGAATTGTTTCAATTGAACTTCAAATATATTGCTTTTCAAATAGTATAATTTTCAAAAACATACAAGAAAATCAAGGAAGAATTATTATATCAATTTGTGTATTTAGATGTGACATGGATATTTCAGAATAGTACATAGGGTCATTCATGGCATGGATGATAATAAAAATAGTGTAAAGACAACAAAAGTTGATGGAAGAAGATAAACAGGAAGTAAGGTAACTTATTGCAGACATATAGTTATTCATGCAATAGTTTGCAATGCATTCGGGAATGGTTTAATTCCTGGTGCAGAATTTTTTTTTACTCTAAGCCCGAGGGTGACCACCATGACATTTGTTTGCATTAGTTTGAAAATCAGTTTTTAAAAAACTTGGAGGAACCATCAGTTATTGTTATGGACAATGCACTTTATCATAGTACACTGGTGAAGAAGATGCCGACAAGTGCATCAAGAAAGGCTGTAATTAAGGAATGGCTTAAAGTACATAAAATAGGTTTTGATGAAATCGTGTTAGAGAATTGTTACTCGGTAAATACAAATGAGATATTTAATTGCATTTTATGTAATTTACTTTTTTAGATATAAGGTTGAGAAAAAATACATTGTAGATCAGATTACTGAACGTTATGGCCACAAAGTATTACGTCTTCGTCCTTATCACTGCATATTTAATATAATTGGGTTGATATGGGGTATTGCAAAGAACTATTTCAATAGACATTCAGGTCGACGAGAATATTCAAACTAGAACTCTCTGGATTTATAGAAAGATGCATTGTCGAAAATAATATCTTCGGTTTGGATGAGCTAGATCAGACACATTGAAGAAGAAATCGAGAAATGGTAGAATATTGAGCAAGTTTTTAATAGATTCGAAATAAACAGCTTAGTTATTCAATTAATTAATGTTTCTGAAAGTGATTGAATAAAACTTTATGAATGTTGGTTTATGATTCAAGGCTGACTATTACTAAGACAGGCTGATGAAAGAGGAAGAATATTTGTATATTTCAGTATATAATTAATATACTTTAACTGTAGGAAAATGTATTATAGAGTGTGAAAGCTTTATGAGCATGTGTTATTGTTCAGAATATACATGAACGTTTCGTTAAAATGTATGAGGAGAGAAATAATACTAACGGATTTGCAGATATGGTAAATGCATTAGGGAGAATGCAGTGATTAAATCTTATTTTATCAAGAAAAATGTATAGTAGCAACAGAATAAATTAATTAGAAATACAGCAATATTAAAATGACTACAAGGACTACAAGGAAATAAAAACTACGGGTAAAATGTTTATATGCTCTCTAATGAAAATAAAATACATTACCCAGATATACAATTGCTTAGAATTTCGTGGAATACTATTACAGAAGAAAACGCGCCTAGAACTCTATCTATACTAGTGTGGAAAAAAGTTCAATGTAAATATAATACAACAATTCTAACCTATAAATTTTTGTGGCTGTATAATTAATTATAATTTTAAGCTCTTCCATAATATATGCATTAGGTGTACTATAATTTTAAAGTAATTTATAATACATAACATTTTTGTTTCATTACTTTATTTAGAATAGAAAACTGTTATATGTCAAAGTCAAAATGTACTAAAACTCAGAGTTGGTGATATAAAATAGCGACGTTTTGATAGATGACGTGGGTACACTGCTTTTTTAAATTGTCTATACGTTTTTGTGTTATAACAAATAATAATTGACACTATTATAGTGACTGTAAGTAATTCCGTTTTTAAGCATTATTTATTATATTAGCCATTTGTTATGTTTAGTGTATTAGCTAAACAGGAACGAATTATAATTGATAAATAGTAGAATAAAACATTTTAGACCGAAAAATGATTGAAATAAATTATTAATATATTTAATAAAATTAAAATAAAGATTGGGTGTGAATAATTGAACACTGACATTATTTTCAACAATTTAGTATAACTTTTGAGGCGTAGTTACATAGTTTTTATTAAATTATGAGAATAATTTCGTGAAATATATCGAGAGAAACATTGTTATTTTCAATGGGAATTGTTAGTGCGTATTTGCATTCGTTATGATTTTATATGTTGATATTATTTATGCATCCATTACAATTCAAATATGGAAATAAATGTGTTTGGTGCATATACATTCATCTAGATATATACGTCGATAATTTTTTCACGACGCGTTTTATTCCCATATTTTTTCTAGAATCGAATTTGATGCCCTCTTATTATTTTATGGATGAACCGATGAATGTTTGTGAGTCTAAATATTTGCGTGGCATAAAATACGTATCAAAATGATTGTTTTTATTTGGTTACAGAAAACGTTTCTTGATATGGGCTTTTAGCTATACTTCCTGGAATCTAGAGGTTGTATCCAAAACATACCTTTAAATAAAATAACACTTTGCTTTGATCTGAGAGAATGAAAGTTGGATAATTTAAAAAATCAATTGACTGTCAATTTGGTATCTGAGATATCATGTATCGGAGCCCATTTTAACTTTTTATATGTATTTTTGTAGGAATAACAGTTCTTAGATTTTTAATTATACCAAGGCTTTATGATAGATGATGAATTTAAGTGATCATGAGTACAATATTGCGGAAACTGAATAAATCTTTTGAAATTGAGGTAGTAGAAGTAACCGAAAAGGGTCGATGGTAGGATATATATTTGTTATGAGCTCCGGTAGCTTCAATAGTCTATTCAAAACAGTAGTGACGCACGTCATCAATATGTGCCTATCGAAAGTTGTATATTCGACTTAAGTCAAACAATATTTTCCTTTCTGAAGAATTCTGTATAATGTTATAATTACTGGTTATACACCAGCAAATATTGTTTTAATACATTTAATACATAAATCGCCGCGGTTTTTTTTGAAAATAAATTTTTGTGTTGCAGCTGCACTGAATATTAGTATATGAATGAAAAACAGTAAGCTTACCAATATATCTCAAAAAATAAGAAAAAACAATATAACCTTAAATTTACCAAAAAGAAACCTTCTTAATGTTAAACAGGTGATGAATCAAGATCAGCTGGTTGAATGCTGTACCACAGATAAAATATACGAAATTTATAAAAACAGTAAGTGGTTTTTTCAATCGAAACATAATTTAGAAAAATTATTTCAGAGAAAATCATTAGTGTGGAAATTATCCACAAAAATCCAAAAGGTTCCTAATCCATACACCATTGGGTAATATAGGATTTTAGTGGTGTAAAGATAACCCACGAAGAGGTTTAATGGAACTTCCAGAGGTTGCTTTAAAAAGAATACAATTTTTTAAAATGTACAACAAAATCAAGAATTATTGGCAAGATAATACATTATAATATATTATATAACATAACAAAATCAAGAATTATTGGCAAGATAATACATAATACATTATAATATATTATATAAAATTTTTGTTTCATTATTTTATTTAGGATAGAATTTTGTTCAAGTCAATATGCAATAGGCAAAGCCAATAGTATATACTATCTTCATCTTCTCCTGTGAGAAGAAATGTGCTTTCAACCCCATTAAAAGTAACTGAGTACATACTGGTAACCAGATCAGTTCTTCTTTGCCGAACTCAAACAAGGTTCAAGAATATTAGCAGTAGTACAATCAGGAGATTAGAAGGATACAATCTATCTATCTAATTACACCTTGTGACACAATTTTGATACATAATAAGATAACATAAATGAGATTAGGTGTTTTGTTATTCCATTGTTAAAACTATTGTCTATCGATATGGTTGTATAATACGTTACGTTCCTTAGTAATAATGTGAATGTTATTTACGCCTAAAAGCTGTATTACTCCACAATAATAGTCGACATCCTTCCATACATTAAAATCATATTAGACTTTTATTGGAAAATTTGTGCTCATTTAAAAGTTGTTGCTATATTGCTTGAACTATAGGGAAGTTTTACAAATTATTGTTGTTTTCTCTGTTTGTGGGACACTAGATGCACTAAAAACCACCATGAAGATAAAGATTGGCCAAAAAGATCTGAATTTGTTTGTCGTAAATGAAACCTTAAATATGAACCTCTGATTCCACAAGAAAATGTGACTCTTCCACCCTTGCATATCAAACTTGGTTTAATGAAATATTATGTCAAGGACATGGACAAAAATCGTAAAGGATTTTTGGATTTGAGAAAGGATAAATTAAAACAAGGCATTTTTGTAGGCTCACAAATAAGAAAACTTATAAAAAAACAATGAAACCTATGAGAATCTTACCGCGAAAAAGTCGGCAGCTTGGTTATCTTTAAAGAAAGTCGTAAAAAAGTAAAGGAATGACTCGTCATAAAAATGTAAAACGAGGGGATGCAAAATGTCTCTAAATATGCATTTCTGGCCGGCTTGGTGGCGCAGTGGTAAAGGCGATAGGACGGTCCCTCTACTGTTGCGATAACCGCGGGTTCGAATCCTGCAGGGACATGCTCGTAAATCTATGTTTGTGATTGTTCTAGGCAAGAGTGTAAAATCCGACAAGGAAAATGACTCCAGTCACGCCAGTAACCAGGCTGGGTAAGATCCGATGCCTTCTGGGATGATATCTAAATTTGGTTACTCCAGTCGGTAGGCTTAATGCTTAGGACCGTGGTTCGGAGCCCACGTTAAACTGTAGGTTCAGTCCAGATAAACCCACAGTTGGTAAAAGGACACTTTTTCTATTGGCCACCTAAACTGAGTTATTTTGATTCATTTGTCTATTTGTCTATTTGTTATATCAAAAATAACACTGTAAATTCAATCACTGCCGAGAGTTATAATTAAACATCATCTGTAACCACCTCAGATAAAATGGCAAATAATAGAAATATAATTCAATTTAAAGTCAATCTATTTATTAGTATATATTAAATGAGCTGAAGCATATAATTTTATTTCAAAAATATGTTGTTATCTTATGGAATTTTTGTCCCTGAACATCGTACCCAATATAAAATGCTACCTAAATAGATACGTTCCGAAGAATCAAATTTGAAACTGTATTATATTAGGCCCAATTCGAACGTGCATGCGTATAAATGCGTGGAAGGAATAAGAAATGAGCTCGCTTTTGTTTTGATCGGAAAAATTATTTCAGATCATTTTTTTCTGCTATTTGTAATATTTTATTAGAAAATTGAATACACAGTGTGGCAAAGTAAACCTTTAGTAGAAAATGTAGTGCGAATTATCAGCCTGTTATCTTTTAACCCGCGATATAAATTATGACTTGAAAATATTCAGCGCTAGCCGTTGTCAATTTTGAGCTGTACCAGCTAATCTTCAGTAGCACACAGTAAAAATCACCACTCTTATGTTGGCTTTGTCTTTACGTATGTTCCAATTTTCGAGACAGATGGCTGTTAATTTTGTTTTAAACCAATAACCAATAAACCAAAATGGGATGTTTCTGCTTAATTTTTTACATCAACATTACTCTTTAACGATTTTGCTGGCCAATTTGACAATTACTATTAATTATTGTTAGGTCTGTAAATTAATTTTAAATGATTTATAACAGATAGCCTAAATCGCATCGGGTACTTTTGTAACCAACTTCATGTGGAATTTGACAGGCTTCGCTTTTCACTATGTGTAATTTCATCCAAGCGTGAACAAAAACATTTTTCAGTGCTTTGAAAATGTCTGTGTTTCAAGGCATATTAATTTTTTTACTTAAGTTTGTTGAAAAAGGTGGTTGAAGGTCGAATGCTGTTTAAAGCTTATGGCCGCCATGTTCTATCGAGTTCAACATGTGAATACATTTTTGACGACTTAAAAGTGGTAATTTTGACACCGGAGACAAACTTTACAAGCTTTATGGATCACCATAAATTTTTTTTATTACTCTTCGTGAGTCCACAATCTGCCCTATTGGCAATAAGTATTTCTTATGTCTATATTATATATACATTGCACGTAGAAAATCACTTCAATAAGCAATCTTCTGTATAAAATATTATCTTAATTAATTAGTCTTATTCTAAAGCTTATTCTAAAGTCTACATATGTCCAGTAATCAGATCAGGTGGTGTTAAACATTTTAGTCTACGCAATTCACTATCACGTCGCATACTTAGCTGATTAGCAAGTATATTGGGATGCACTGACACTCTTTCGAAGTACTTCACACAAACACGTTGAATTACACTCGTTATAGGTTCTAGAGGAATATCGCGTTGTATCACTTCATTTGAAATATAGTACGGAGCATCAACAATGGCACGCAACACCTTATTTTGGAACCATTGAATGATGGATATATTTGCTAGCGGTACCCCATAGTTGGATTCCATATGCCCAAATGGGCTTGAGTATAGACTCATACAGCAATACCTTGTTATCTAATGATAACTTGGATTTGAGCCCGATGAGCCAATACATTTGATATAATTTTAGTCCCAGTTGTTTCCCGTTTAGAGAGTATGTGCTTCTTCCAGGTTAGGCGTCAATCTAAGTGGATACCAAGATATTCAACATGCTCTGCTTGGGGGAGTTAACAATGATTGATATTCACTGGTGGACATATTCTTCTACGCAGGGTAAACGTTATATGCGTGGATTTTGTTTCATTGGCTTTAATGCGCCATGTCTTCAACCATAATTGTATTTGCTACAGGTGGATTTGTAGGTTTATTGATGCTGTGACTGGATCTTCATGGGATGCTAAGATGGCTGTATCGTCTGCATATTTTGCCACAGTAGTTATTTTTGTGGTGGGCAGATCAGCCCTATACAGAATAAAAAACGCGAGATGGAATCGACAAATTATGAAAGAGAAATATTCGCTGCGTAACTATAGACAATACTTTGAACAAAACACATTGTACCGATTTCTCACAATAAAGTTTGCAATTAAAAACAAATCTTTAAATTTATAGGCCCAATATTTGTCATTAAAATTAGCAATAGACAAATGATAAGAGATCAGTACCCTGCTCGGTCATTAAACCCAGATGAGATATTTCAAGATCACCTAATCCTAATGTGATGAAATTAGTTTGATGTTAATTAAGTCAAATAGAAATATTATATAGTAGTGAATTACAAGAAGACTAAAATATCAAAATAATATTTAGCCTTTTATATTTTAAGTTATCAGTTTTCTTGTTTGTTAATTTTCTAACAGGGCTAATTTTTGTCAAGAGTATTTTATTTTATAATAAAACCTAGACATTTTAAATATGCTTGGAATACTTTGTTTCGTATTTAGTTAATTTTTTTCTTTTTTATATTATTTCATTTGTTTAATATTTATTGAACTGATTGACAATTTGTATTGGAATATTCTTTTGATATCTTCTCATTATATTTATGTTATGAACATCTATATAAACTACTTTACATATTCTCTTATAACTATCTTATCTTTACACTACTTTAAACTTTTATAGCCGTTGCAGAATTTTTCTACCATTTGTTGCTCTGTCGTATGTAGCATGACCAGTTTCCATTATTACCACTGCTTTATTATATCTTCAAACAAGTGAGTGTTACAAAATTATCACATTTTATTAAAATTTTGTATATCAAATACAAATTTGAATATTAACTACTGCCAATTATCTCTATTAGATGTTATTTTAACGAAGTGTACAATAGTGTAAACGTATAATTGAACAGCTAGAAATTTAAGCATAAGTCAATAATATAGAAGTGATTTATTCTGTATGCTACTGTTATATTTTGCATTAATAATTACCGCGTAATTCTGTTAAAATATAAAATAGGAATTTTCCCAGCTGATATCTTATACATAGATAAACTTTATTAGATGAAATCATAAATAAAATTAACTTTATATATCTACCACTTTGTGCAAATTTAAATATTTAAATAGCATTAAATATATACCTTAACAAATTACATTTCAATTTAATGGAATTAAATTAGTCCATTTATCTGATTACTTTTGGACCAGTTGCATTTACTTTGAAATAGGACATTAATTAAGGAATAACTTATTATGAATGAAAATTAAATAAAACTTTTTAAATCATGTTATAATTACCACCAATTTTACTTAGAAGCTTTAAGAACATTGAATTTAAAAGATTTTAGAGATATATCTTTTAAAGTATTCTTATTAGATTAAGTATTAATTTCAATATATAAGACTGGGACAGAAGTAATTTTGGATTTTCCTAATCGATGGCTACAAAGTCACATATCTGTAGTAATAATTATACAATGAGTTATAAAATTAAAAAAATAAAATATTAAAAATTTCCTGGAATTATTTTACATATAGGTTTAAATTTCTGTTTTTTTACATATAAAGTTAATATTATTTTGTTATTTTTTTATAGTATATTTTAGTTAATTACTAGGCAATAATGCATAAGCCATTTTATTGTGAATATTGTCAAACCATCAAAAAAACATTTGGGGTGATGTGAGTATCTTTTCTATTATTAATTTAGTTTTGTTAATTTGATCCAATTCTATAGTAAAATAGCCTATGAAAGCAAAACCTCAAAAAATATAACTCAATGTCCTTTGAATAAGTGAGGAAATTAAAGATGAATTTATTTTGAAAAGATTGAAGAGGTTTTAAAATGTTGAAAGGTAATATTGAGAAACTAGATTACGGATACCAAGTTGGTAGAAGTAGGGGCACATCTGGATTTGCCATTATCACTTTGATGTTGTTATCTGAATCCAAGAAAACCTATTCTATATATACTATTTTCTCGAAATATGCATATAATTTAGAAGAATTGGCAACGAGGTAGAGTAAAATTTTAGTGCGCATGCCTATGGAGCGTCCCATTGTGTAGACTTGCCTTAAACTAAGCTACGGATCATAGTTTTCCATATTAAGCCGTGTGTCCTCGAAACTATGGTCGAACAATTAGATAATACTACTCTATCCACAGACAGTCATAAATACAAATTAATATTTATGTGCGGATGTATTTTAACTTATCGATAACTTTATGTTTGAAATATAATTAGATGTTCAGTATTTTATCTCGTATTTTGATGGGCACTGAAACACATTCTTTATAAACGCGAAAATTAACAAACAATCATAAAATATTAATGAACCGAGACGCAAAATTCTAAATTTATTAATATTATTAACGCCACAGAGCGGATATAACAGGATTATGCAAATACGTGTGAATTAAATTAACCGATAAATTTAATAACATTTAATTACAAATTTAATTTAAATAACAATGTATCTAAATGTATATATTAGGTAAAATACTGGATGTTACGAATATTTTTAACGTATAATTGGCTAATATTTTCTAATATTATATAACGACGATTATACCGACGCTCTAACAAGTTGGTCTCTTATATAATAAATTGGACGCTATATTCGCTATTATACACTTTGTCCATTAGTTTGAAGAAATTGAAGAAACCATCAGCGATTTTTATGAACAATGTCGTTATATATTATTAATAATTAGTTATGTCCTATTCTTATTAGTAAGCACAATAATGGAAAAGATCCAATAAATTAATCGACAAAGGCTGTAATTTAGGTATGGCTTGTAAGACATAAATGATGTTTTATATATATATATATATATATATATATATATATATTTATATATATATAAAATAAAATAACTCTATCTTATGAATTATTGTGCCTGTATAATTAATTGTATTGTTTGTATTAATTGTAATGTATTGTTTTAAGTTCTTCGATAATATATGCATTAGTTGTACTATAATGTTAAAATAAATTATAATACATAAATTTTTTTTTGATTATTTCAATTAGATTAGAATTTTGTTATATGTATAGAAAAAATAGAAATTTCACGGTATATACATATATATATATATATATACATATATATACATATACATATATATATATATATATATATATATATATATATATATATATATATATATATATATATATATGTATATACCGTGAAATTTCTATTTTATATATATATATATACATATATATATATATATATATATATATATATATATATATATATATATATATATATATATATATATATATATATATTGAACTTTTTTCCACACTAGTATAGGTAGAGCTCTAGGTGCTTTTTTATGTAGTATCCTCCGAAGTCCTAATCCGCCTAATCAACAATTATATATCTTAGTAATGTAGTTTACTTTCATTAGAGAGCATATTTATGTTACGCTTAGTTCTTGTTTCCTTCGATGCAATATTTCCTTGTAAAGTTATTATGTTATTACTATATTTCTTCTTAGTTTGTTCTGTTACTACCTGTGTACATCTTTCTTAATAAAACTACATTTAATCTTTGTATTGTCCTTAATGCATTTGCAATATCTGCAAAACAGTTAATATTATTTTTCTCCTTATACATTTTAACAAAATGTTCATGTTTATTCTGAACAATGACACACATGCTCATCAAGATTTCACACTCTATAATATAATTTCCTACAATTAAAGTTTATTAATTGTATACTGATCTTAATTTGTTTCCTGTTTCATCACTTTGCCTTGGTAATTGTCAGCATTGAATCATAAATACATTCATAAAGTTTTGTTCAATCACTGTCACTTTCAGAAACACTAATGAACTGAATAACCAAGCTGCTAATTTCCAACCTATCAAAAATTTGCTCAAGTTTCTACCATTTGTCAATTTCTTCTTCAATGTGTCTGATCCAGCTCACACAAATCGAAGGTGTTATTTCCGACAATGCCTCTTTCCATAAA
The DNA here is from genome assembly GCF_030347505.1 of Rhynchophorus ferrugineus. NCBI lineage: Eukaryota > Metazoa > Arthropoda > Insecta > Coleoptera > Curculionidae > Rhynchophorus > Rhynchophorus ferrugineus. The sequence goes on along the minus strand of NW_027472581.1, from coordinate 9,465,069 downwards.
TCCAGATAGTTTGAATATCCTCCTCGAGCTGAATATCTATTGTAATAATTCTTAAATTCGCTTTAAAAGCAATCTCTGGAAGTTCCATTAAATCCCTTCGTGGGTTATCTCTACACCACTTAAATCCTATATTACTCAACAGTGTATGTTCTACATCCCTCAAATAGCTGTATATATTTTGGCTTTTTATTGGTACTTTCCAGACTACAAATTTTCTCTGAAATAATTGTATTAAATTATGTTTCGATTGAAAATACTACCTACTGTTTTTATGCATTTCGTATATTTGATGTCTGAAACATCAAGCTGATCTTGATTCGTCACCTGTTTCGCATAAACACGGTTTCGTTTTGTTGAATTTAAGGTTGTATTGTTTCTTATTTTTTGAGATATTTTAATGACCGTGTCCGTACTAATATTCAGTGCAGTTGCAATACGCAAAAAATATTTTCAATAAAAATGTCATCAAAATCGATTTCAAATTTATAAAAAACAAAGCGTAAAAAATGAGAAGGAAAATATTGTCTGACTGTAAAACGAATTTTCGACAGACACATATTGGTCATGTGTGTCATTACTGTTTTGAATTGGCTATAGATATGTATGTAATTGTTCAGCATATATATAAACATTTGGTTAAAATGTGTTAGGAGAAAAAGAATAGTAACTGTTTTGTAGATATTATAAATGAATTAGGGAGATTGCATTAAAAATAGTTAAATATAATAATTGCCCGATTAGATAAAGTTTTTTCTTGTGTTTTAAAAAGGTTTCAATCAATTTTCAACTAATATTTAAATAAAATTCTTTATTAAAATCCATTTCTTAATTTCTTAAAGTTTGGTTTACATTTTATTTGTTTTTATATTATGCTTTAAGTACATTTTCAAAAATATATGATACATTTAGATGTTATTTCAATGTACATATATTACTTCTTGCGATATAAATATTAATACATGCAAAATGAAAGTCTAACTGCTCTCCATTACAAACACAATTTCTTACTCAATTTATTAATATATTCAAATGTAACAATAATGGTTTCTATTAAAAGAAAAAGGCCGAGTTCATTCTAACGTTATGGGCATACGGTGAGGTATTTGCAAATTACTTCGAGTCCTGCTGTTTGGAAACATTAAGATTGCTAAATTAGGTCTTTTATTATGTCGTAGCTGTTATTTTAACAAAGAGACTAATTAACAACCCTAATCGCATGGAGGATAGAAACGTAGGGCGAAAGGAAATAAAAGTACAATTCCAAGACAAAGGTTAAGGGTAGGAAACGTGTCGAGATATGATAATGAGGTGCGATTATGTAGATTATGTTTGCTTTTAAGTTTATATAGAAAGTGTGTTTTTAAATATATACTTTGTTTTCAGATCGAAATATGTCCATTATAATTAATACACACAGCGTTATTTACTTTTATTTTCATGACAATGCAAACAACTACCCGGCTTTGTTTAGAATATATGATATTAATAACAAAAAACGTTTACAATTAAACCTATTTTACTGAATTTTAGTGATACTATAGGGAAAAGTAAGAGTTTCCGTTAACATTAAGAGTTAATAAAAAAAAAACAAAGAACTGTAATGGTATTCTGATAATGAGCTTGAAGATATTAAACGGTGAACTTAAAATAATGGTTCTTCTTCTGAATTACACATGAAATGATATATAGGGAGAATTATTATTATATATTTAGAAAATATTTTACTACAATGAGAAAAAATGGACAAACCATTATAGAAAAAATAATGAATTTTGTGTCTTTTTGAATGAGAGTATAATGTCTCTATAACAATGTTTACGGAAAGTTTCTAAAGGGACAATTGAATAAAGGTAGCTTGTCGTTACACTAAGAATATTTTATTTTATTTGGAAGGTTAGCCTCGTCTACGAAAAGTGGAGAATCGATATAAAGAATCGTGATGATCACAAACCTGTTGAAAAATTATAAATATGAGTTCTATAAGGGAATAAGTTTGCCATACATTTTCTATAGTACAAACATCTTTTTACCATAACTAATAAGTTTGTTATACATTTAGGGCAACTCTAAGCCTTTGTTTAGTCCCTATAATTTTAATATTGTGTACTAGAGATCGAATGGTTTGATTCCCTTGTCTATGGCTAGATATGTCTCGCTCGAGTTATGAAAGAGTTACAGATTTTCAGTATTAACATTAGAGGACTCTCCTTGCTTTTTTGGAGAGTCTTTTTAATAGCTGAGTCTGTCAACACCTCTCAGGATTTTGCTGTAAAATTGCCTCATTTTATTTATATTACTTTTCGCGAAATATTCACATAGTTGCATTCTATATAACCATATAAGTTCAATATTGATTTTACAATAACAATATATTCAGATAATTGATATTTCATTTCCAGTTTGTATCTTTTTTTTAAGGTGGTCCTTCCTTCCAACGAAGTTTTGCATCGAGATTCATTCTAACATACTTTGCGCTGTTGTTATATGTGATGGTAGTGATATTAATTACTATTGTTATAAATGCAGTTTAATTATATTCAAACTCAATATACTCCGACTTTATTTCGTTAAGTTTTATACTCCATATCTAGTCCAGTTATTTATATCGTTACACATGCTTGATGTAATTTTCTGGTTACTTTTTTGCTATTGTTTCAAATAGCAAATATTCCAATATTGTCAGGAAATTATATGCTGGTGTTATTTAGCTACAGGTAATAATGGTAGCAAACTTAATTAAGTAGCAAAATTCAGAGTGTTACTTTGGTGATACTGAAGTGTATGCTGAATGCTTGGGCTACGTTCAAGAAAATTTCAAATTTTTTCAAAGTTTCAAAAATTTTCAAATATTTTATTATTATTTTAATTTATTAATATTTATTTATTATAGGGGCTTCCTAATGATATTTATGATTCTAATTTCACCAATAGTGATGAGTATTTGTTTTTTATGTTAAATTTATATGCATGTATTAGATTGTTTCTTTCTATATAGTCTTTAGATTTTTCAATATGATTTTTTCAAGTATCTTAGCTAGATACTTAGAAGGTTTTGGAAACGCTGCTTTGGTTAGATTAGTAAAGTCTTATAATTCCTAAAAAGCATGTCAAAGAAGAATTTATGAATCACAGATAAGATACAAAGTTTTGCATACTTTGTAATAAACAGTAATAACCTTCAAAGTTTATATGCTGATGTTATGTAGATTCTAGCTGAACAGAAGTTATGATTTATATTTATTTCAAAAGAACATGACACGAATATTTCAAGTATCACCTCCATTAACTTTGGTAAGCATACAAAACTGTGCCACTCTGCATAAAATGTATAGAAAGCAAAAATCTTGTACAACAACGTTGATATTGTTCAGATACATGTATCATATTCAATGCTCTATCGATGTCCCATAAGAACTTGACGATGAGTGAACGTCAAATGCCAAATGCCGTAGCGCAACATATTGTCATTCGTTTTTAGGGAAACGTGGAAAGCGTTAAATAAAATTCTGCGTTTGCGAAATGAATTCGGTAGTGAGTGCCAGGGCTGCCGTGTGCATTTTAATTGTGCCAAAGCATTCAAGGATGGGCGAATGAGCCGCGTGATCGTCGACCGCAAACCAGCCTCACACCAGACAACATTCGCCGCGTAAAACAGCTCATTTTGGAGGACCGTAGGATGAATGTTCGAGACATTTTGGCTGAACTCGGCATCAGTATTGGTAGTGTAGAGTCTATCATCCACGAACACCTTCAATATCCCAAAATAACGGCGCAATGGGTTCCTAAACTGTTGAACTAAGTTTGTTGAAACGAGCAAAAAATTACGCGGTTGAAAGGTTTTTCGCCGCTTGTTGACGTGATACGAGGCGGAGGGGGACGGTTTTTTAACCCAAATCTTCACTACAGACGATACATGGGTACACTGTTATATTCCCGAAAGCAAGATGTCTAAAGAGTGGAGGAAGAAGGAGGAAGTGACGCCAGTCAAAGCGAACAGAACTAGGTCCGCGGGTAAGGTTCTGTGTATGGTGTTCTGGGACCAGCGGGGCGTGCTGGGCGTCGATTTCCTGCACACCCAATATACCATTAATTCTACATATTACTCGAAACTTTTGAAGACACACGTGAAACCCGCTTATCGCTCGAATCGTAGGAGAATTCTAGCACGAAGTGCGATTCTTCTCCAGGATAACGCGCGTCCCCTTACCGCGAGCCTCACGCTCTATGCAATACCAGAATTAGGGTAGGAGGTGCTGGAACACCTCCCCTTCAGTCCGGATTTATCACCCTGTGACTATCACATGTTTGAATCACTGAAAGAAGCCCTCGGATGTCAAAGATTCAACACCGACGACGAGTTAGAGGAGTTCATGCGCACATGGCTGTCGGAGTTGCCCAAGGAATTCTGCGATACCGGCATCAAAAAACTTCCAGAAAGATGGATATAGTGCGTAACTAGTGAGGGGAAATACCTAGAAAAACTTTTTCAGTAGTAAATAAACGTGTCAGTGTATTTGTCTCGATCATATTTGAACCACCCTCGTAATAGCTAAAAGTTATGTACAAGGCAAACACCAACTAGGTACAATAGATGAGACTAAATTTTATTCAATAAGCAATCTGTTACAGTTAATCTTATAAAAATGGATAAAAACTAAGAAATAATTAAAACAATTTAAATACTAATACTAAAATGAAATACTAAAATTTAGCAATAAGCCAGCTACCAAAACCAAGAAAACATATCAACTATTAGAATAGCTTCCTGGAATGTAAAGTTATGATTGTGATGGTTTTTAGAAACTAATTGAACCGTACTTATAAGAAGTATTACTCTGGAGATGTATATAGTTGTGGCCACACAATTACCTAACAATCTTTAATGCATTTACAGAATGGTAGCATGTTATATATTTTCTATATCTGCTAGATACATGATAAATTCACTATCACCTACATTATGAATTTAGGAGGAATTTGGAGACGAATAAGAAGTAAAATCGCAAGGTAATTAAAAGTTAATTGGTAGTAATCATCGCTATTATTTAATAAATCATGTTAAACGATTTACACGTTCGGAGTGTATCCTTCCTCATAAATTACCCTCATATATTAACAGTTAAAAAAGTAGAACAAAAATTAATAAGAACGTACAAATAAAGCAGACAATGGATTGGACCCTGATTACTTCTACTCTTCTAAGTATATCAACAATAATTATCATAAAATTGCTCATTATTTAAGTTAAGGAACTCTTTCGAGGCATTTTTAATACTACTTATTAAAATAGGTTAAATTTTAATAGCTTTAATTAATCTTTAGAAATACATAGTTAAGTTTTATTAACTATTACAATTCGCTAATTCCTTATATATCATTAATCTTTAATTAAATTAATAATAGCACATTAGAAATTATTTTATATACCCATTCGGAATGTTAAAATGTCTAAATTAGTCCATTCATTAAGTCGTAGTTACTACAACAACAAAGATGCTAAAATTAACCACCCTAATCGCATTTAAAAATGGGGAAATGGGGGGTGAAGCTAAATAACAATATTGTTTTAACTCAAATCGTTGTGAGAAGGAAACTGTAGATATATGATAATGAGGTATATTTAGGTTGAATGAAGATTTGCATTATTTATAACCGGATTTTTTGGTACAATTAAGATGAATTATAAAGTGCTTTGTAGTAGTATTATGCGTGTGTATGTTCGTTAATTGAGTTTTAGTAAAAACATTTTGTATGAGCTATTTTAGGAATAAACTATTATTTGGTTTATGTATCAAAATGTACAGTAACCTTTCGTGTTATTGTTATAAATCAGTTCAAGGCAATCGAAGTAATTAATTAAATAGAAGATATTATGTTATAGAGAATATATAGTGCGAAAGGGTTATAATGCGAAAACAGTTCAAGGTTAATACAAAAATTCATATCTTTACAAATATATCAAATATACTATTGTATTTTATGTTCTGAAAATGAAATAAGCTTTTTATAAAAGTTTAGTGTGTCAGTTTTTATAAAGTTAACGTAAGTTGAACAGAAAACTTTAGTTGATTGCTGGACAATATGTACGTTGATACACTTTAGATTGCAAAATTGAAACTAGACTATAAAAAAGTGCAGTATATTATATATATATATATATATGTATATATATATATATATATATATGTATATATATATATATATATGTATATATATATATATATATATGTATATATGTATATATATATATGTATATATGTATATATATATATGTATATATATATATATATATGTATATATGTATATATATATATGCATATATATATATGTATATATGTATATATATATTACAAAAAACTTCACAGGCAATAAAATTGTTAAATTGATATGGTTTGAAATAGCATTTTTAGTAAATTCGTGTAACATCTATTTTTATTCATTTTGAATATTTCTCATTACTATGTAGAGGCCAGGAAATAGTTGATTTATCAACTTCCCAGCTTTTTGAAGGTTATTTGAAAATAATACTCAATAATGCTAAATGAAACATTTAATTTTTATATAGAGATGTCAAGCCCATCGAATTTAACAGTTAGGTTAGATTTTTATTGTTATTTACATTGAAACTTTGCCTTTTCACTAATAGATATTGTTATCTAAGATATTTTATTACCAAATATATTGTAATTAATAGGAAACAGAAATGTTTCTACATTTATTAGAACATATTGGCGGAAATATTTGGGTGTAGTAAATAGGCCGACATATTCATATCAATAGAGGAATATTTTTGGAAGTGTTGCCCTTTAGCACTACATTAGCCTATATAAGCTCGATTGGATAAACGTTACACCATGCTTTTATTTACGTAATCAATACATAGTTATTTACGTAACCAATCCCTCAAACTTAATTAACAATCTGTTGTATAAAATCGTTAAAATATTAATTTTATTCAAAATGATTTTTCTTTCAGTTTTTTCTTAGATTTCTACAATTCGAATTTACATTCCACAATACACTGTTATTTTACAAGCAAAATCCTGACGTCAGTGTGGGTTTACGATGAACTATTTTGAGGCTGCCCAAAGAAATCTGATTTTAACTTTATTCAAACTTACCAAAACAAAGTCCTCTGCAGTATTGTTAATTGCACCGACTGTTAGCGTAGAAATTCAAAGTTTTGCGAAAAAAAAACCAAGCAAGATTGCATAATGAGAAAAAGTCGAAGTGCTACAACTACTTTGCGACGGTGGACTTACCGGCAGGTTGAAGAACCAAAAAACCCTTTGAATTAATATAGTTATGTGTGAAAATTATGTTATGTTATTTAAAGATTATGTGGAGTGTATCCATCAAATATTAATTAAAGTTAGGACTTAGTTCTGGATTTTGAAAATAATATGAAGGAAGAATTACTAGATAGTTGTAGATAATAACCATAGTCCTGCCAATAAAAGAGCCAACGCAGATCACCAATGCTGTGGAATGTAATACCAATGTCAGTTTGTAAAAACATAAAATTCGTTTTAAATCTGAGCTGATCTTTCCTTCTCATTTTATTAATTATCATTACTCTAGTTCAAAAGAGACAGAAGGACAGCTGCTGCGTCCGAGCATGTAACCGAATTCCGTGTATAAAATTCGAGTTATGTTAGTACCGGTTGACATCGTTGTCATATGTTCGCAAAATTATTTAAAACACTGATTAAAACAATCGGAGGTTATAAACCGACAAACGTTTTTTTGGGGGTTCTTTTGATAAATTTTTAACTGTTGTTTAAAATTTGTTATAACTCTGGTTAAAAATGTCAACGTAATTAAATCTTCAGAGTCAAGAATTAAACCTCTTATCAGAAAAATTAGTTACAAAGGCAAACTTTTACACTGTTAAATACCAAGTTGATGCAGTTTTCTTTTCTTTTAATGCTATTCAGGTTAAATTCATAATAGGTATAAAAACAGTGAGTAGTTTTTTCCATATAAATGTTATCTAAAACAATTAATTCAGAGAAAACTGTTCGTCTGGGAGGTATCTCTAGAAAACGTAGGGATAGTAGCTGTATCTAAGTCACCACTTTATACACATTTAGGAAACATATAATTTAAATGGTTTAAATATAACCCACGAAGAGGTTTAATGGAAGTTTAAGAATAATAATTTTAAAAAGAATACCATGTTTAAAAGCAATATTTATTATTTCAATTTATGAATCTAGACAAGACATGGATGTTTCAAAATGGAAGATTGGGCCACTCTTGGCAAAGCGCTAATAAAGAGTGTGAAGACAACAAAAATTTATGGAAAAACGTTAAGGTAGATTAACATAGGTTTTATTACTTATATGACTTTTTTGAAATTTCATTACATATATAAAATTGTTCATGGTGGAAATTAAATGTGTGTATTAAATTAGCTTGAAAAAAGAACTGTACTGTAGAAAGAAGCATTGTCTACAATTACACCTTCGCCTTGGATAAATTCCACCAGAGAGAGAAGAATAAATTGACAGATGGTCAATGGACAGATGGAGAGAGTGTTCAATAAATCAGAAATTAACCATAAATAATTGACTTGAATAGTGACTCTGATAAGAGAAAGAGACTGAATGAAAAACTTTTGTTTTGGAATTTTGGCCCGATGCTGATAATCATCAATACAAACTGATATGAGCAAAAACAACTAATGATCAGTATATAATTAATGCAGGATATTTAAAAAATCCTCTTCAATAGTATGGAGTATGTGCTTAGATATTGTGTAATTTTTTATAATATACATGAACATGAGGTTATTAAAATTATTATATGCAAAAGAATCAGCGAGAATCTTTTTATTAATTCTACTTTTATATATGAAAATATATACAGGAAATAACAGAAGAAACTCAGAAGAAATTGACACTCTTCAGCTTTTCTATCGTTTGTTGATGATTACGGTCGAATTTTAACCTATCTTAATTAGCTTTTCACGAAGAAACAAGAACCTGCGGTCAAGAATAAAGCTAAAAAAGGTTTATTTTATTTTGAGACACCCTGTAGATACTATTTAAATCAACAAATGCTTGTAGTATTTTAAAATATACAAATAAAAATACTTTTTTGAACCTAACTTGTAAGTAACTTAAAATTATATATCACCAGAAAATGTTGTTTTACATGATTCTTAGAACTGAAATTTATATGGTTAATGAAATAACTTAATTGCCTCTGCATATTTTAATTTATCAATAGAATATGGATTGTCGGTATAAATTATACTGTGAAGATATGCCTACAGCCAAGCACACACTAGAAATAAATAATTGGACTGAAGGGTTGTCAATGTTACCACTATTAGGCATCAATTTTTAATCGAATATACTCAAACATTATAAATTTTATTATAAAGTAAAAATTATAAAATACATTATAAAGTCGTACAATGAAAGTTATTGTATTTGGAGTTCCATATGCTACTACCGTCAGATCTACTGTAAAAAGTGCTTAGACAGTTTGTTGCCGGCATTGTGACAAATATATATATATATATATATATATATATATATATATATATATATATATATATATATATATATTACGTCTAGCGCAATAGAAAAACTATAAGTGGCTATTAGCAAGATCTACAAAGGTCTACAGACACAGACAACAGATATTATATTATAACAGATGCCCAATTCCTCAAAAAGAACCAGTAGAATAATTCGACATCCATTCTGATAGTAGATTTAATTGAAAATACCACGTTAGACAAAAAATAGAACAGAGCAGACTTAACAACAAGAAAACTGTACTGGTTAGTCGCAAGAAATACCCCCAACTTGACGTAATATCAAAAGGATTGCTTTATCAGTCAATTATAACGCATATTCGACTTTACGACATGCAAATATCGAATTTAACAAGTTAAAAAAATCAAATAGTTATACAATTGTGGCAAAATAAATTTATTTGATTAATAACCGATATTTTTCGCTACGTAACTAACGAAGAACTGCACGATAAGGCCAAAAGTAAAATGTAAAATTGTTAATGGTTTAACAAGGAAACACTAAAACGAGGGAAACAAGAATTAAATATATAAAAATATGCTCCCTAATGAAAGTAAAATATATTACTTGGCTATACAATAGTTAATTAGGTAGATTAGGCCACCAGAAGATAAAAAACGTGCCTAAAAGTTTTTAAGTCCTTCGGCATTATATGTGTTACAGTGTTAAAATAAATTATATATATAAAAATGTTATTTTTGAATAATTGCTTTATTTACTTTAGTATTTTGTTATGTTTAGTCAAAATTAACCGAAATTTAAACTGGATGCGGCAACGTAGCATTATAAATCTTGATGACGTGCATTAGCTGTTTTATTGGAAGGATTGTATAGTTGCAATATGTGTATCATGTGATTTTAAGTTTAAACTTTTTTCTTGATAAACTATGAATCAAATTTAACGCCAGTTATTTTTTCTATTCTACGTTATTTCGGACATATTTCTCCGAAGATAGTACCTGCATATTTTCTTTGACAACTGTAAACAAATTTCTCTCGAACTACCAGTAACCTACATGTAAATTATATCGCTCTGTCGAATCTCGCGAGGTAAATTGAATTATTCGCGCAATTAGAGGAAGCGACGGAATAACCACCTGGATATTTGCCGTTGGCGCAAACGGAATTCGTCGTTTTGGTCTTTTCTGTTTGATCGCCTCCAGTCTGTTAACTCAATTTACAACTAGCTACAACCAGTAGATGCTGTTATAACTTATTTAGTATAACCGCTGTTTTGCACGGTAATATTCAACAAGACGTTTGCTCTATCATAATTTCGCCGCCACGTTTAATGGTGAACGTGACTAGTTATCCATATAATAATATTTACATCGATGTGTGGATTTAATTCTTAAAGTGCTAAAACTGTTACGATCTAATAGTTTAACCCAATTTATGACGCTAGTGATATTTTATGAGTTTCTTGCATGATTTCTGATAATTTGTTCAGTTTAAAAAGAGATTTTGTAGCAATATGGCGACACAGTATCGAAAGATCAATATAGCTCTGACAGCGATCCAATCGTTGACCCATTATCGTATTCCTTCAACTTTTTGGAACCCTGTGTTTGCCAGGTCATGCTGCATCCATTTGAATAAGCTGATATAAGAAGGGGCTCTTTGTGGTGAGTGCGATGGGTGTATAATTTCCCATGAGAACTGCAATAGTATAAATCTCATAAATCTTGCACCATTTGGCCGCTAGTTGCACAAGACCTTATGCTCATGTGGTTTAATATGACGGCCTGCAACCAAAATAACCATATGTCGAATTATCGCGTTCATTTTTCATCGCCAGTCAAAAGATGCAACTTTTTTGTTAGACAAGTAATGAAACCGCGAATTTGAAACGGTTCTAAATGGCACTTTCAGTCAATTCGTGAGTCCTTTTGTATCTCTCTAGAAACAGTGGATTTAACAAATTCTAATTTATCTGTAGGTTGAGACTTTTAGTGTTGACCTTTTCATTATAATTTCACCGCTACGTTTAATGGCGAACGTGATAAATTATCCATATGACAATATTTACATATTTGTGTGGATTTAATTCTAAATGAAGTGTTTACTTGTCCTTCCGAACATTTTATTCGGTGCTGCTATATATTCTGTTCTATTGTTGCTTTACTATAATATTTTCTATCATTTTATGCAACTTTTTCCCTTTTTTTGGATAATATGGCAATACTTTATCCAAAGTTCGATGTTGGTTTGGCAGCGATACAACATTTAATCTATTTTAATTCTTCTTTAGTATTGCTTGGTAAGTTATGTTGCATCGATATAAATAAGAGGCATTTGCAACACTTTAATTTATATCATCTGGAGTTCCCCAGGGCAGTGTCTTGGTACCATTCCTGTATCTGATCTACACTGTTAATATCTCAAGAATAAGAGAAACAGAACCTGGAACATTTGCCGATGAAACAATTGGCATGGTGAAAGTCGGTCCATGTTAATTTTGCTTTGCAGCGAAATAACAAAAACCTAATTTTATCACCCCGCGAATGCACGATGCTCAAACAGAATCAACTAAATACCTCGGAATACTTTTCGACGGTAGGCAAAATTGAAAACATCAAGTCAAGCAACTGTACCGGTTAGTCGGTAGATACTCCCAACTCCCAATACTCCCAATCATAAAGCCAATTTGGATGTGTAAATATATCTACTAATCCAAAGCAAATAAATAATGTTCTACGATTAATTACCCATGCTAATCGCAACCAACGAAGAACTGCATGACGATCTCGAAATCAAATAAATACAGGAAGTGATCCAAGATTTGCCCTTAAAACATGAAATAAGGTAGTTTAATCACACACATTTTCATTTTTAGTAATGACAACATATAAAGTGCCCGCTCTCAAAGCTCCCCCTTATGTCATATTTCAATCTACCACCTTTTTCCACACGAAAAGTATTCTTTCAGGTATACAATTTCCACAAGCGTTCCGAAATTTCATAGTTCAAATTAAAATTCATAGTAGAAATCTTAACGAATCTAATTTAAAAATCTTTGATTGATTTGAATGAAATCTTGATGAATTTGATGACTTAGAAATAGAGAACAGAGAGTACTCTTACCGAGGAAATGATAATAAACGAAATGGTTTCAACTATTACTGCTGTTGCGACGTTTCTGTCAAATTTGTGCAATACGCAAAATGTCAAGTATCGCTGGCAGTAAATACACACAATACATATTGATTGAAAAATAATACAAAAATAATACAGACAAGAACTTATGTCAATAAAAAAGGTGCAAATAAGACCCACTAGTTGTACTTTTTTAAATGCTTCCTTGATCTTCTAGTTTAAAAGGTATTAAATAAGGCAAATAGCAGAAGCATTGATGCAGTAATATTGTTAAAAAATAAAGCTATTAAAAAATGTAAATTAAACTTATGAGATGTCCATAAGAGGAGAAAAGTCAGTGAAGAATTGGTATATTTTCTTAATCAACATCTAACGTTGGAATCTAAGGTAATAGAGCAAATTCAAAACAACAAGATATGTAATGCTTGCTAATATTATGGAATATATACATTATTAACTTAGATAGGTGGAATACGGTGAAATAATTTCAACCATTATGTGATCTCACATCTAATGTAGACAATCTAAACTGCAGATATTGGATCGCAGCTAAGCCCAAAGAAAAGATGAATTGTCATTTTTCTATTACATTTCATAGAACAGAGATAGTAAAAAAAGAAACAATTTTAAGTAATTGAATAACATTAGGCTGATATATATTCGGAAAGCTCTCGTTATACAACTGATAAACAGACAGAGATTAATAAGATTCTAGTATTATCCGAAACTTTTCTCGAAGAAAAGGAAAAAAGAAACCGTCAAAGTTTAAAATGCTTTTAGAAGGGCTATTCCGTGTCTATCTAATGAATTGATCTGTGAAAGAAGGGGGAATAAGAAATACCCTACTTAAAATGTATTTCTTCTTTATTTTTTCCATGGTTGCCTAACTCACCTTCGTTTTTATCTTTGGGAAGTTATTTCATGGCAAAATAAATGTTAAATTCAGAAATGAATTAGAACACATCGATGTTGTAATTAAAAAAATATTCATTTTACTTGTTTTATATCAGGACAAGCTTATTGTGGATATCTTCTCACGTAACAGGTTAATTGAAAAGTCCCCGGGGTATTATAGTGAAGCAAATTTTTTGGCAATTTTTTTTTATTCAACATAATTCCATTCAAGGGCGATACACTGATTATAGCGAGCCTCCTGCTTTTCGATGCCATTTTTGTAGTACGATTTGTCCTTTGCTTCAAAGTAGGCCTCAGTTTCGGTGATCGCCTCTTTATTCGACGACAATTTCTTCCTAACAAGCATTCTTTTGAGATATGAGAACAAGAAATAGTCGCTGGGGGTAGATCTGTAGAATACTGTGGATGAGGAAGCAATTCGAAACTGAATTTATGGATTTTAGCAATCGTCTTTACTAACTTGTGACACGGTGCATTTTCTTTGGTGAAGCAGCACTTTCTCTTTCTTCAAATGCGGCCGTTTTTCGGCGATTTGGTCCTTCAAACGGTCAAATAACGATATATAATAGTCGCTGTGGATGATCCTACCTTTTTCAAGGTTGACAATCAAAATTAATCCAAAATACATCCAAAAATACAAACGCCATAACCTTACCAGTCGACTGTTGCGTTTTCAACTGTTGCAGTTCAACGTGTGCAGTCCACTCGGATGACTGTCGATTGGACCTTGGAGTGAAATGATGGAGCCATGTCACATATTGACGCAAAAACTTGGTTTTGGTGTTTTTGGTTAAAAGGGAGCTCGCGCGGCACCCACTTTGCACAGAGCTTTCTCATACCCAAATATTCGTGAATGATATGATGTACATGTTCAGTTGTTTTTAGAGTGTCTGTTATTTCATTCAGTTTCAATTTACGGTCATTCAAAATCATTTTGTGGATATTTTTAATGTTTTCGTCGGTAACAACCTTTTTTGGGCGTCCACTGTGTTCATCGCCTTCGCTGCTCATTTCACCATATCTAAACTTAGCATACCAATCCTTAATGGTTGATTTTCCTGGAGCAGTGCCCGGAAACTCGTTTTTGATTCAACTGCATTTTGTCCTTTCAAAAAGCAATATTTTATCAACACGCGAAATTCCTTTTTATCCATTTTATTCACAATTTTAAAAGTTGATTCACTCAAACTATTATAATTCGCAAACTAATTATCCGACAGCTGCCAAAGTTATACGGGCATCTTTTGAGGGTTAGGGCTAACTAAAAACCATATGGACTTATTTCTAGTAGCGCCATTTATGTGTCAGGCCGGAGACTTTTCAATTGACCGCTTAGGTATACCGGGAAATGAGCGCGCGAATAGTACGTTTAAATCGACAGCCTCATCTCCTCTCCCCATCATGGATGTGTATGTCTCCATACCGACCTTATACTATTCGTTTCTTGTTTTACAAATAGCGAGGTACAACGTCGTTGGACATAGTAAGCCAACCACAACAGGAGGTTAGGACAGATTAGAACTAAGTATGGGCTGCAAAATTTTAAAAATGGCTTAACAGGAGGAAATAGGTTCCTCGAATTTTTATGAGATATTGATTTTTTCCACAAAATCCAGCCTGTGTTAAATTTAGAGTTACTGATTAAATAACCATTACTACTTCGGTATGGGTGCTGATACGTGATGGAGCCTCTACTTAGTTATGCTTGTGTTTGTAGTCCTGTGTTTGTGTTTATTTTAAAATTTTATATACACTATTTATTCTTTTAATCCCCTTGTTTATGTTATTAATTTCATTTATTTGTTAATTTATTATTTTATATATACACTTTATGTCTGTCCCCGTCCCCTGTAGATCATAACCGTACTATTGTATAGTAGCTAAATGACGATACCCTTCAGAGTGACAAAACATATTATGGCTGTCAAATGGCATTTTATCTAATCTTATATATAAAAATGAATCGCAAAATATGTTCCTAAGCGCATAACTCAACAACGCCTGGACCAATTTGGCCAAATCTTTTTTTAAAATGTTCGTTGAAGTTCAGGGATGGTTTTTACGGCGAGAAAAATTAGAATTATTGCTGGAAAAACCCTAAAAATAGCCCTTTTTGTTTGAATTTGTTTCGTGTATCAGTTGACAATTCATCTGTCATCTGTCAAAAGTCATCTGTAACAGACAACTTTTTTTTTTTAAATTTGATATGACTTGAACTCAAATCCTTTTAATCCGTACGAATTGTTTTATTTATTTAAAATTTTTTATTTGTTTAAAATTTAATTCAAATTTTAAATAAATAAAACAATTCGTACGGCTTAAAAGGATTTGAGTTCAAGTCATATCAAATTTTAAAAAAAAAGTTGTCTATTACAGATGACTTTTGACAGATGACAGATGAATTGTCAAGTGATACACGAAACAAATTCGTATATCGTGTTTTGTGCAGAGTGTTTAGTTAGTTAGTGTTTGTTTAGTTCGTGATTAGTGAAAAAATAATTTATATTTGATATGCCTCCTATAAGACGAAGCAATTTAGGTAGAAGAACCAGAAATGCTATAAACCAAGCTAATTACCGATCTAATCGTACTGCACAAGAACGTGACGACGGAAATGAACGTGAAAGAATTCGGATATCACAAACGCGTGAAGCGCGAGCGCGACATTCAACTAATAATCGCGCAAGTTTGAATCCAGCTGCTTTCAGTTACGATGTGTCAATTGACTACAGTAACTACCAATGTGTTGTTATTGGTTCTATGAACTTGGTTTGCTCACACTGTAAGGCATTAAAATACAAAAACGAAGCCAATGGATTGTGTTGCGCAAATGGTAAAGTGAAATTGATACAATTGGATCCACCACCAGAACCATTGTACTCATTGGTTTCAGGAATAGGAACAGATTCTATACACTTTTTGACACATATTCAACAATATAAAAATTGCTTTCAAATGACTTCATTTGGGGCAACAAATGCAGTTCGGGAAAATTTTATGCCAACTTTCAAGGTATGTATTATAGCAGTTACTCATAATTATTTTAGCGAACAAAATTTTCTGTCACCAAAGTTAAGATGTGTTACTAATCTTCAATTTCTTAATAATTACGAAATATATCACTTAGTCATCATATTATATGGTGATTCAGTTTCAGTGACACTTTTATTATATTTTATATTTGATAGATATTAGTTAAAACTAAATATATACTTTTTAAGATCAAATATTATTTAAGTTTGATCATTGACAATCCATTAATTTATACCACACCATAATATTTTTTTTATTTACAGATACAAGGGCAAATATATCACAGAGCAGGTTCACTGTTACCAGTGTCAGATAGCGACAACAAATTCCTGCAAATTTATTTTATGGGCAATTCACCACAAGAAATTGATCTGCGTTGTGCACATAACAATTTAGTAAAAAGGTCTATTGTAGAACAATTACAAACTTTATTTCATCAACACAATCAATTGATTATATTGTTTAAAACTGCCCTGGATCTGATGCCATCCGATAATCACAAAATTGTAATCAGAGCTGATAAAACACCTGCAGGTCAACATACAAGACGTTTTAATGCACCAACTATTGATGAAGTTGCTATCGTTGTAGTTGGAGAAAACTTGGAATCCCGTGATATTGTTTTACATCGTCGGAATTTTCAATTACAACCTATAAAGGAAACACACCGCTCATATGATGCACTGCAATATCCCATTATATTTTGGCAAGGTGAAGATGGCTACGATTTATCAATAAAAATGATAAATCCCATTACAGGTAACTAAAATATTAGTTTAGCTATGGCGATAATATCTCAGTCACTATATTATGTATTTTAATTTTATATTTGAATGTTATTAAAACAAAATCTGTTTACAGGTTCTGAAACCAACAAAAAAGTCAGTTCAATGAACTATTATTCATACCGCCTAATGATTCGGGAAAATGCAGATAATCACATATTGAAATGTCGGCGATTATATCACAAATATGTTGATGACATGTATGTTAAAATTGAAACGGAGAGATTAACATTCATCAGGTTGAATCAAACCAAACTCCGATCTGAAGAGTATATTCACCTTCGAGATGCGATTAATACTGATGGAAATGCACAGAATGTCGGTCGGATGACTATTCTTCCAGCAACATACATCGGAAGCCCTCGGCATATGCACGAATATGCTCAAGATGCCATGTCGTATGTTCGTCATTATGGTACAGCAGATTTGTTCATCACATTTACATGCAATCCGCAATGGATACAAATTAAGCAGGAGTTATTACCTGGGAAATCATCCATTGATCGTCATGATATTACAGCCAGAGTCTTTAGACAAAAGTTGAAATCTTTAATGAATTTCATTGTAAAACATAATGTGTTTGGTGAGACACGCTGCTGGATGTATTCTGTGGAGTGGCAGAAACGAGGATTGCCACATGCACACATTTTGATTTGGTTGGTTGAAAAGATAAGGCCAAATGAAGTTGATGCAGTGATATCAGCTGAAATCCCTAATGTACAAGTAGATCCTGGATTGCATGAGGTAGTTATCAAAAACATGATACATGGTCCCTGTGGAACTCTTAATCAAAATTCACCGTGTATGATGGATGGTAAATGTTCAAAACGATATCCACGGACATTAATATCGGAAACAATTACTGGTAATGACGGTTATCCATTGTATCGTCGCAGATCGACAGCAGACAATGGAAAATCAACAATTGTCAAATTAATTAACAAGATATTGAAATAGATAATCGTTGGATTGTTCCATATTCACCCATTTTATCAAAGACATTCAAAGCACACATCAACGTTGAATCTTGCCATTCAGTGAAATCGATTAAATACATTTGCAAATATGTAACCAAAGGGAGTGATATGGCTGTGATTGGAATTGGTGCAGAGAATTCTAATGATGAAGTTACCCAATACCAAATGGGCCGCTATGTCAGTAGTAATGAAGCAGTTTGGCGAATATTTTCTTTTCCTATTCATGAGAGACACCCTTCTGTTGTTCACTTAGCTGTGCATTTAGAAAATGGACAAAGAGTGTATTTTACAGCACAGAACGCAGTACAAAGAGCTGCTCAGCCACCATCTACTACATTAACCAGTTTTTTTGAGACATGCCAAAACGATGATTTCGCACAAACATTGCTATATTCTGAAATGCCAAAATATTATACCTGGAATCAATCCTCAAGGAGATTTATACGACGGAAACAAGGAAAACCAGTTCCAGGATATACAGATGTATATTCCACCGATGCGATTGGCCGGATTTATTCAGTACATCCAAGCAATGATGAATGTTTTTATTTACGACTGCTATTAGTCAATGTACGTGGCCCAACATCATTCCAACAGTTACGAACTGTTGATGGTGAATTGTGTGGATCCTACAGAGAAGCCTGTCAACGTTTGCAATTGCTTGAAAATGACGCTCATTGGGATCAAACTCTCAATGATGCTGTAATATCATCACACACTCATCAAATACGAACATTGTTTTCTATAATCATATCTACATGCTTCCCATCACACCCAATTGATTTGTGGATGAAGTACAAAGATTATATGTGTGATGATATTTTGTATCAAATACGGAATAGAATGGGAAATCCAAATATACAAATCAGTGAAGAAATTTACAATGAAGCATTGATTTCAATTGAGGACATGTGCTTGATAATGTCAAACAAACTATTAATTCAATTAGGCCTGACCGCGCCCAATCGTCCAATGCATGACGCTTTTAACCAAGAGTTGCATCGAGAAAGACTGTATGATCTCAACGCTTTGAAAGAATAAATTCAAACAAATCTTCCACTGTTAAATGAACAACAGAAGTATGTATTTGAAACTCTTATGAAAGTAACAAATGATGAAACTGGAGGGATTTATTTCTTAGATGCACCTGGTGGTACAGGAAAAACTTTTTTTATTTCATTAATATTAGCAACAATTCGCTCACAAAATAAAATTGCACTTGCACTCGCTTCGTCGGGAATCGCAGCAACTTTGCTTGAAGGTGGTCGAACAGCCCATTCAGCACTAAAATTGCCATTAAATATGCAAAGCAATGAAACTCCAACCTGCAACGTTTCGAAGAACTCTGCAATGGCAAAGGTTTTGCAGCAATGTAAATTGATTGTTTGGGATGAATGCACGATGGCACATAAAAAATCTTTGGAGGCTTTAGACAGAACCTTAAAAGATCTACGTAGCAATAATAACCGATTTGGTGGTGCAATGATTTTATTAGCAGGAGATTTTCGTCAAACATTGCCAGTGATTCCACGATCAACGCCAGCTGATGAACTCAATGCATGTCTAAAGTCCTCCAATTTGTGGAAACATGTTAAAGTACTTCATTTAAGCAAGAATATGCGTGTCGAGTTGCAAAATGACCAATCTGGAAACATATTCTCTAAACAACTCATTGACATTGGTAATGGCAAATTTCCTATAGACATGTTGACGGCTTGCTTTTGCTATGACTATAAACAAGTCCCAGGGGCAATCATTAAGTGTTCGTGGTATTAATCTAGAAAACCCATGTTTCTCACATGGTCAATTGTATGTTGCCTGTTCCCGTGTTGGAAAACCATCAGATTTGTTTATCTATGCGCCAGGTAATCAAACAAAAACCATCGTATACCACAAAGCAATATAATGATAATAATAATAATAATTATGATTCACATGATTAACAATAAAGCGATTACTTACTTTTCAATCCTTATATATGTTTTATTTAATTATTTTTTATTCACAACGCCCTATCACCAGGGTGATGGTTCTGTTCAGGAGAATTTTTTAAAATACGTAGGCACAAAAACTGCCACATTACAAATCTTTTTGACAGGACGAAGTCTGTCGGGTCAGCTAGTCATAGAATAAAGAAATTTAGAAGCGCGTCTCCTATGTTAAAATTGGTTTTAAGTTACGCTCGGAATCGCCGTGTGAGGGCGCTTACGCATGCGCCGTATGACAGTTGGTTACGGCGGGAAACTTAAAAATGTTTAGCGGGAATTTTAAAAATTTGAGCGGGAAATTTAAAAAAATATAGTAAAAAATTTTACCGAGGAAGTAAAAAAAAGTTTTAATTTTACTGGGAAAATAAAAAAAATAAATATATTTAAATATCTTCACTACATAGTATAAAACAAAGTCGCCTTTTCTGTCCCTATATCCCTATATGCGCTTAAATCTTTAAAACTACGCAACGGATTTTGATGCGGTTTTTTTCAATAGATAGAGTGATTCAAGAGGAAGGTTTATATGTATAACACATGCATAATATACTAAGGCAACATTGCTAATTTTAGAGGTTTCTAACGTGATGTAGTAAATTAACCTATTTTTTTAGGCTTATTTAGCAATTAGCAAAAACGCTGCCTAACCCTACGAGTTAGATCAAATTAATATACTACAGTATTGTACACCATAAAAAGGTCCACCAAAATGTCCGCGATGGTATATGTTTATCTTTTAGGGATAACCCACATTAACCGTTTTTATTGTTTACTTTTTACGTGAGAAAATGGCTTATTTACGAAGCTATTTTAAGCAATACGGCATTAATCCTTATCGAATTAAGTACCTTAAATACAGTGTGCAATTAATATAGATCAATATGGTTCCTTACAGCATATAAATTAAACAAATATTTTCGGAGATATTACAAATTTAAAATTTGCGTTTGAAAATGTGTAATGTAATAAAAATTGTATGAATTTAGATATTCCAAAGATAGCAGGAAATCTTCATAGTAAGTATAGGGGAAGAGGAATTGTTTTACTCCAAATTTAATGCGTGCAGGCCAAGGGCAGTAATGAATGAACCAAAAATACTGGATCGATTTTAATCATGTTTTCATTGAGTGACATAGGCATATATATTTTATGCCCGTGCAAAGTCGGAGCGGGCCGCTATGTTTTTATATACAACGTTCATATTTTTTCTGTAGTGTATTTAATTTAGTATCAGCATTGCACCCGTGCGAAGCCGGGGCGGGTCGCTAGTTTATTGATATATTACAATTACATTAATTTTCCTTGACCATAAAGACATTGATCTAATCACAAAGATATTTCAACTACCCAGAACACATAATCCACTGATATTACCTTCTCTCTGATATTTAAAACAAATATTAAAATAAGGTAATATAACTATTAATGGTTCTGTTGTTTTATTTTTTAGGATCAACTAAATTCACAACCTACCTAAATTGAGGAACATTTCATCAAATATGACAACTGCAGTTCAGTCTATACAGTCAAGTTTCTGAACTAACGACCAAAATTAGAGATTACTACTCGAGCAGCAAAAAGGAACTTTATTCAGTATCTGCATTAATGTTCCTCTAGAAGGCAAGCAGAATATCTTCGGTGACAGTTTATATCCTCTGCCTGAATTTCAATAGAAATAAAGCCATTAGTTTTTCATCCAACCTGAAACGAAGCTGATGGGACAGGCTGAGTTATGAGTAATGAACATACATATTTCAAGTTAGGACCTCCATTCTGTAATAATAAACATAAGTTTCTTATTATATACCTACTTGTGGGTCTTGTTCGGGTAGAAGAATCTCCTATATATCTATCTAAAGTCTCAAAAAACTTATGTGATTATAATATTGCCATTGGCGGCATATTTTCCTTGTCTCGTAGTAAAGGTAAAGAATCTCAATAAATATTTCTTAATTATTTCAATGCAATAAATCATTACTATTTAACAAAATACTTACTATTTAAATTACTAATATAGAATTACATCTTGTTTAGGCCATCGCTTTCCACATTTTGGTCAATAGTCTTCATCTTTAAAATGATTACAAACTTTCCTGGACCTACATAGGAGATCATAAGAGATCTACTTAAGGTTTTCTTTTTATTACACTAATAAATTAAAGTACACAGAATAATCTGAAGTAATTGTCATATATACATACATATATATATATATATATATATATATATATATATATATATATATATATATATAAAACATAAACACATAACATACAGAAAAACTTGAGGTAAATAAACAACACAAATTATATCAATTAAAAATGGCTGTTAACTGCTTAGGTTGGAATTATTAATACCGAGGCCGAATGAGAGAGAAACACACATACAGCTGTTGCATTTTTCACTTATATTTGGCCGCCTAACGGGGATTCCGAAACACTCAAACGTGGGACCCGATTATTCCACATAACTTTCGCTTCTAAATGTCTTTATTCTATGTATCTAATGCTGAACATTTCGACTAAAGCCTTATTCTGGTGAAAAAACGTTGGTAATGCCTGAACCATAGTTCGCTTCAATGTTTGTTTGTGAACACAATGCTTATTGTCCCTAAAACAAATTACATATATAGAAGATAAATCAAAGCAAATTTATAAAATAATCAAATAATTAACTATATTGTAATATAGTTAAAATTTAAGGCTAATTATATTTAAATTTACATAATTTTATAATTAATTTAAATTTATTTTATCCCAATAATGCGCTTAATAATATTCATATTTAAATATGATATTAACGTATTTAGCTCTTAAACCCGATGCTTCAATACATTCGACGATTTTCCATTTTTGGTGGGTCGGAATGGGTTTTAATGCAACTAAAATAAAAAGATTTCGACGAACATCGATGCGAAGTAAATTCAATTAAGGTTTCATTCCGATAAATTGATTATCGACGAATGAGTAAAATACATTTGCTTCAATCCAATTAGTTACTCTTTCGTTTCGAACATGCCCTTTTGTAACACGCATATTTGACAGACCGTTTTGAATAATTATATTACGGACGTTGAATAAACATTTTTGTGTTTTGGTTCCATGTTCGACTGTCGATCGAACGGGCAATTCATTTTTTTCACTATGCCACATTGTTAGTTAGATTTTGTGTATATTCGATGTAATATGCTACTAAATTTATTAGAATTATTAAATTTTTTATAAAATTTAAATTAATTTGAAATGTAGAAATAATGTAGAGACCAAAATATATACCAAATTTATAGTTTTGGCTCTGGCACTGTTGTGTTAGGCCAGTTGAATCATGAATGTCATTTAGTTTGGATTTAATATAAACGAATATACCTTTATGCGGCATATGTCTTAGTGTGGATAGTGAAAGCCTTGGCGGCCTTGGCCTAATTCCCTTCCATTACATTCCATTCCCTTCCATAGTGCGGTAAATTGGCACTATTGTATAAAACCTTCTTCGGAATATTTTGTGATTTGAGTGCAATTTGTATTGTTGACAATAGCTTGAAATAGACTCTTAAATATCTTCGTTAGCTTATTTTTTATCACCTTCTGCATAGATTATCAAGACCCAAATGTATGGTTCATTTATACAGCGATAAAGCGCTATCCTATAGTACTGTAAAAAAACAGGGAATCCCTTATTCGAAAATGAAGAAGAAGAAAACGAAGAAGGCCGTACTATAATGCTATAGGTAAGATTATAACAATATAACATCGAATAAGAAATGTTATGATTATTCGATCAAAAACACTAATTCAATAAAATTTGACAATTGCTCAAAATATGGTTCGTGCCTATTAGGAATGGAAATATATGCCTGTGAGTCCTAAAAACGAATCTACTCTATGGTGCCTAAAATTTTTTTATAACATCTTTATTAAATACTCTTAGTATAATCTTAATTATACATTAGTTTATTACTACTTTTCATTTGTAATTGGATTAATTCACAAGCAAGGTGAGTAAGAGAAAATACATCAATATGTATTCCTCAATTATAAAATTATAATAACTTATAGCTATAGTTAACACTAAAGGTGTAAACTTTATATAAGTTCGTATACGCATCGACATCCTGCATGCTGTCCAGGAGTTGTATTGCTTGCACGTTAGTATGATTTAGTAATCTTCTTTCGTGTTTCAAGGCGAAATCTTGGATAACTTCGCAAATCCATGTGATTTCCAGGCCATCGTGCAGTTCTTCGTTGGTTAGGTAGCGATAGGTGTTGGTAATCAATCGAAGAAACTTGTCTTGACTAGTCAATTTGTCCTAAAACTTGTCTGCGAAAAATGTTCATCAAAGTGAATTGTTTTAAGCTAATTTATTCAATATTACCGATCATGCAACGACATTAACATTATATCGATGTAGGACTGTCAGTTTTAAATGGTATACCTTTATTCGTTTGTTAGATAAACACGGATATATTTAGAAAAAGCCCTAAGAAATCCATCTCCTATCCATCACGGCATTGCATACGCCACACATATATGTAATGGAATTTGACTGGCAAAAATATATGTTAGTTAAAGGGTTACTATGGTGATTTATTTGCGACATCTGAAGAATCAACTGATGGGTTCAAAATGCGTATTTCAAAGTTATCTCAATAGGCGCGGAATAAGTACTACGAAAATGGGTTACATACATGAATATATAAATTTATATTCATATAGAATACTTGTAAAAACCACAAATTAAATTTTGACCATCATTTGTTTTTCAATGTTAGGTCAGAAATATAAATAGCAACCCTCTTTGACATCTCGACATATTTTTCTTCATATTTATTATTCTTACAGATTTAATTTCATTCGTATGGTTGAAGGTATAAAACTTCATTCATTTTTTCAATTCTATTCCATTCATTTTTTGCTTCTGATATTATGAATATTTACAGGGAAAAACACAGAAAAATTGATGGAGCACATTGTAATAAACTGCAAACAAAAGGATAACAGAATTAGCGGTGGGCATGCTTTGAAAAACAAATTGTGTGAAAATGAACCAACACCGTCAAAATCACCGTTGCATTTTAAAAATAAAAGGGTAAAAATCACATCACGTTGATATAATAGTGGTGCCTCATAAAGGAAACCATATTCGCCACAAATCGAACGCCTGAAACTATAATATCCTGTTGTATTACCACTTTACCCAAATTTGCAAATACATTCGAGAAATTCCGAAAATTCATAACTTTGTAGAAAAAATTGTGCATTCATAGTTATAATAATTATTATATTTATTATTTTCGGTAAAAATTGCCAAAATTACGAGGGTAATTTGTTTCAACACATTATTTTTTTACTACATATATTTTCAAGCGTTTGTCCGATATAATAATTTTTCATTTATAACGAGAATAATTACACTCAAATAGTTTATCAACATGTGAATACACTGAATGCCATGAACACGGTTCAGCCCGTTTTCTCTTTGTGACTATTCTCATCTTTTTAATAGTTTTGTGGTAGTATTACACGAACATACAGTTTTTTACCTACTGTAGTTTTGACAGAATATCATCTATCATTTATAAATACTGGTTTTGTCTTCCAATTCTCCCTACACGAGCTGAACTTAAGAAAATGAGCTAAAAATGAGAAAAGAAAAATAGTTCAATGATTAGTAGATTATAACTCAATAATACTATACAGAAAACTGTCATTTTATATCGGAAATGTCAAAATGGTAAATTCGCATGCTTATTTTCATTTTAACCAAGACATACTGTTGATCAAAATATATGAAAGCTCCTAATATATGAGAAAATGTTCATTGTACATACACAACTCTGATGATTCAGTTACTAAAGAAAAAAACTTTTTAGCAAGAGATAGAGTTGATGGTTGAGAACGATAAGAGATTTCGATAATGACTTTTGCGGTCCGCAAATTGGTAACATTTTTAAGCCCTAATGCTAATGTAAGAACTCAGTTTACTTTAATATCTCAAGTCGTCATAGTTTACTACAGAAATACAAACTTTTTGGAAGATTTACTTAGCCTGTATTTATACATTCTTAAAAATCTTGAAAATGGTCTCCTGTGGCCAAAAACTCATTGCGTTCTAAACCTATCCACATCATTCCCATTCTCGAAGGAATCGAATTGTGACACAGCAAAACATCTATTATCATTTTCAGTCTCTCACTGGAAATCAGAACGGATATGACCTCATCCTTTCTCGCATGATGATTTCGACGTTTAAATCATATTCAATGTTTAATACACTATATATGTTCTAGTCGCTGTTTGATAATAGTAACTGGCTGTTATAAATAGTATTTAAAATCTGTAGTTACAAAAAACAGTGACAATTTACATAGGAAAGCGGAATTGTTATTTTAACCATTTTCCTTGCAATTAGTCCATATTTTCTCACCTTATAAAAATTTCCTGCACTTCCACAAATATTTCAGAACCAAAATTGGTTAACTAGACAGAGAGACTAATTAACAGGAATTCATTTTTACAAATATAGATATAATTTTTACTTACCAAGCCCACTTGACCAAAGCTTGTAATAGTAGATGTAAGAGTCACTACTTATGAATCATGAAATTCCACATAGTTAGAAGAGTCCTTTGATAAGAAGGGCACTAAATTTTATCAAGATTTGAAAAATAAAACGATAGACTTATAAACAAAAACAAACGAATTAAAATGTAATTCAAACAGAAAAAGTTAACTTGCAATCCCACAAAAGCAACGCTGTATAAAATTCTGATTCGGCCTATCTGCCTTTATGGAGCACAAATGTGATACAAGTATGTCTCTTAGAGACAACTTGTACTACTCCTAGTGATTCAATCCAAAAAGTCCGCGCGTTACTCAGTGTCTCATCTGCCAATGCCCATTCGTAAAAACTTTATGAATATGTTCAGTCTGAAGTTCTTCCTTAGTGCCTTACAACTTGCAAATCCATTGATAAATGTGTTACAATCTCACCTACAACTTACATAGTAGATGTGACCTCCTTATAAAATTGCATATTATTTCTAATGGAAATCTATTTTTATCATCAACGCGGACGATCTAACAAATGATACGCGTAGCTACTATATCAACATCTGAAGTTTTAAAATAGTTCTGTTTTTAATTATAAAGTTTGTGGTGTTTGATTTGAAGATGCCACTGTCAAAGTATTAAACACTTTTAGGTGATGTTGCTCCATCATAGCCCAATTGTTGGTTTTTAGTTCAACGATATTAGTAACAGTGACACTTTGGATAGGGAAACCGAAATTGTTATTTTTACCATTTTCATCACAATTATTGCATATTTTCTCACTATATAAACATTTCCTGCTGTTCCACAAATATTTCAAAACCAAAATTGGCTAAATCTTTCAGCCGTTCTCGAGTTTTAGCGAGACTATCCAACAGCAATTCATTTTTACAAATATAGATGTAATATTTACTTACCAAGCCCACTTGACCAAAGCTTGTAGCCATAGATCTTAAGAGTCACTAGTTATGAATCATGAGATTCTACATTGTTAGAAGAGTCCTTTGACAAGAAGGGCACTAAAGTTTTAGCAAGATTTGGAAAATAAGACGATAAATTTATAAATAGAAACAAATGAATTAAAATCTAATTCAAATAGAAAAAGCTAACATGCAATCCCACGAAAACAACGCTGAATAAAATTCTGATTCGACCTGTCTGCTTTTATGTAGTACAAACATGATACAAGTATGTCTCTTAGAAACAACTTGCACTACTCCTAGTGATTCACTCCAAAAAAGTCCGCGCGTTATTCAGTGCTTCATCTGCCAATGCCCATTCGCAAAAACTTTACGAATATGTTCAGTCTGATGTTCTTTCTAGGTGCCTTATAACTTGCAAATCCATTGATAAATGTCCTACAATCACACCATTTGCGGTAAATGACTAAAATATCGCTAGGAATAAGTTGACGCCTAATCGTTATGCAATATGTGTCAAAAAATATCTAAACTTACATAGTAGATGTGACCTCCATATAAAATTGCACACTATTCCTTATGGAAATCTATTTTTACCAACGATGCGGACGATCTAACAAATAAAACGCGTAGCCGCTATATCAACATCTGACGTTTTAAAATAGTTCTGTATTTAATTATAAAGTTTGTGGTATGTGATTTGAAGATGCCACTGTCAAAGTTTCAAGCACTCTTAGGTGATGTTGCTTCATCATAGCCCAATTGTTGGTTTTTAATTCAACGATATTAGTAACAGTGACACTTCCTCGCAATTATTGCATATTTTCTCACTACATAAACATTTCCTGCTCTTCCACAAATATTTTAGAACCAAAATTGTCTAAATCTTTCAGCCGTTCTCGAGTTTTAGCGAGACCATCCAACAGCAATTCATTTTTACAAATATAGATGTAATTTTTACTTACCAAGCCCACTTGAGCAAAGCTTGTAGCCATTGAACTTAAGAGTCACTAGTTATGAATCATGGGGTTCTACATAAGAAAGGCACTAAAGTTTTATCGAAATTTTCAATCAAGGTTTGGAAAGTAAAATGATAAACTAAAATGAATTATAATGCAATTCAAACTGTTTTGTTTACTTAAAAAAAACAGAAGACTATAACGATGTTTCTCTAACAAGATGCATTAATCTTGAGCGAAATTGGCGACAATATGTCAAACAATTTCTCAAAAGTTGGTCCGAGAGGGAGACGTCTCCTAATTAAACGTCACGTTATTCTCCTATTGTACACCTTTGTCTCGCAATATTATCTATTAATATAATTTCCCACTAAATGGAGGAAATTTCGGAAATACGGCCGCCTCAATGCGCATTATACGGAATAAACGGAATGACGTGGAAGGAAGGCCGAAAGTGAAGATAACGAATTACAAAATCCCACCGCACATTTAATAACCTATCTTGGGGCGAAGTCGGAATGAGCCTCGAATAGAACGCCGAAAACAATATTCAATTTACGTTTTGTCAATTATAATTGTTTGGATGAATTTCATATAATTTCCAGACGTTGTATTTTGTCTTAATGGTATACAGAAGGAAGCCACTATTGTAATATATAATACAAGGTGAGATCCGAAATCGGAGCTCACGTTGTAATCCCCGTTTCTTTTAGTGGTTCGGATAATATACGGTCTAAAACGCGTAATGGCAATAAAATTTATAAACTTATAAACAGATTTAGGTTCGAGAGTTAACCGTAAGGGGGCCAACCAAAAATATATAAACACCATACTAGAGCTCCGATATATGCGGCAACATCGCGCGAGAATATTTCGGCTTGGTTATTAGTCGTAGCTTACATTTGAGTATTAATTTCAAAAAATAATATGAGAGCCTCATAGAAGCCGATAGTTTTGTATTATTAATTTGTATCATTCCGTACAGAAATAAATATTGGTAAAACCAATTAGGTTGAATTATATTTTATATTATTTTGAACTTTATTATAATGTGATTATATAATATTATATCTTATTAGTAGTGATCACTGAGTTTAAGTGGCATATAAAATAGAATTAATTAACATAGTTGGCATCCAGATTGCCTGCTTATAATAATAATTTCCATACTTGCAATTTTTGAATATAAAAGATTTTATGATATGGTGACTACAAAATGAATATAAAACAGAAACGAAAACGAATAATTCAGTATGTGAACCAATAAGTATAAAACTGTTACATCCAATTAGTAAATTAATTTTAGAGCATATTTGTTTGAGAAGAGAGTATTAATGTAGCATATAAAATGAGTTTTTAATTAAATAAATTATTAATTTGGTATCTGACAATGTTAATAAAGACCTTTATATATTATTTTGATTTAATTATATCATAATTAAAGATTAAGTATGCATTCATTCTTAACTATTTAACTGATTAAAATATTTTAACCCAAATATGTCAAGGTATTTCTTTTGCAATATTTAATAATTGATATAACATATTAATGAATTATGAATTTTACAGCTTAAAAACTATATTAAAGTAATTTCATTATTTGTTATATCATAATTATTTGTTATAACTCTTAACCGCTTTTATCTATTTTTGTTACTCATATATATCTAAATTTGTGGCCTATCTAAATTGTTGACTATCCCAATTTAAACTATTGGTTGCCAATATAAACCGCTCTAAATATAAACCGTTCTAAAATTAATATTTTATTTTTGTTTTAGAGTCAATTACATTATTGTTATTTACCAGGAATTATAACCCAAAACTATTCAGTAATTATATTTTGTTTCATTAATAGCTTGCCGACCTCTCTCAACAACCGAAATGTGTAGCGAGCCCTAGTTTAGTGTTAATCTGTCGGCGCTTCTACTATTTTTTAACTCCACATCATTGTAGGTCTGAAGTAAAATGTTCGAATTTAGAAGTGTATACAAAATTTGACCGCGGTCCTTTATATTTAAATAAGAATATATTTTAAACAATTTTTCATTAAATGCTTTTATTTATTTACTAATTTATATATTGTTACTAATTAAAATTCAGTAAAAGCTACGCAATATTTTAATCATCATCCATAACCGATGAGCTTTTTTTTTTTTCGTAAACATATATTTTAATTTAGGATGACGTGAAATGTCTTTGGCTTTATATAATAATTACAATTATGTATATTAGCACATTTCTCTATTAGGTTATTAACAAAAATTAAAAAGACAAGCAATTGACAAATAATTTGTTGATTCATTTCTTTTGACAACTAATTCTTTCAACGCATTTTAACTATATCGTTTTAGACAAAAAGTAGGTGCCTATAATGCATTTTTATTATGTTTTTTTCCTGTTTTTTCCTTCATTTTTCCTACATGTTGAAAATGTTTTTCCTACATGTAAAATGTCATATAATTTATTTTTAATTATAACCGAAATTTGAACTATACCTCATATAATGTATATAATGTATGTTATAATGTAAAACCTCTTAATTGTTGAACAAAGTTTTATAAAACTGTCAGTGGTAACTATTTAATCATGTAGCAAATTTAATTTAATAATTCAGAATGGGATTATTATAAAATAAGATTCTACAATATTATTTATTTGAAACAAGTATGCTAATGGAATTAACATTATTGGCAATTTTTAATAATAACAATAATACAAATTTTTATTAATAAAATATTACGCACAGTCTGCCGCAAAATTAACTCATTTAGGTTAACTATTACGGAAGGAAATTTGAAATTACTACATTATATATAGAATAAATGTTCATATCATTTACATCGTAATTAAGTCATTGCCCTTTTGAAGTATAGACAGAATGATGCATAAACCCGGCAACAGTACCGAATTTCGACTTGTCGCTAGAGTGTCTATAAATTTTAGAAAATAACTTACCCGTCGGTTTTCTCCTTAAAAGTTGTTCTATTTTTATTGCTAAAAAGCTAATTCAAATCAAATTATTGTTACCGGATCGAGTGGATCTCGGATTGTTATAGTTATGACATGGAGCTCATCTTGTATTGCATATATATATATATATATATATATGTATATATATATATATATATATGTATATATATATATATATATATATATATATGTATATATATATATATATATATATATATATATATATATATATATATATATGTATATATATATATATATATATATATATATATGTATATATATATATATATATATATATATATATATATATATATATATATATGTATATATATATATATATATATATATATATGTATATATATATATATATATATATATATATATATATATATATATATATAATGTTGTAGCAATATATAATGTAATGTATAATATAAGTACTTAGTCTGCGATAGATTTTGGGCTTAACACCTATGTCACTGTTTTTAATATGGACAGAGTTTTACTTATAGCCTAACTGAATTAAATGGAATGATTTTACTTACTTCAATCTCCTGTCTAAGCCATCATTATCTAAGGGCAGGAAAATGTCAACACTGATATGCTTATGAAGCCTTTGTTCATGTCTTTGGGCATAGAACTAAATATCCAAATGCTGTAGTCCTTATGCACTTTAGCAATCGGCTACATAGCCTGCCGAATATTACTAGCAATGCGAATTGGAACAAAATTGATAATTCATAAGACCATTTTACAATTTTGGCTTATATGGTAAAACAGAACCTAAAATTTAAAATTTCGATGACCTATATCTCGGAAACTATAAGAGATCATGTAATTTGGTAAACGGCTACTTAATTGGCACGCAGAATGTTACTTAGAATGAGAATTGGAACAAAATCTATAGTTCGTAAGACCATTTTACAATGTTGGCTCATATGGAAAAACAGCATAAAATGTAAAATTTCGATAGCCCATATCTCGGAAACTATAAGAGATAATTCAATTTGGTAAACTTCTACGTAATTGGTATACCGAGCGTTACATGGAATTGGTATTGGAACAAAATCTAAAATTCGTAAAACCATTTTACAATGTTGACTTATATCGAAAAACAGAGCATAAAATGTAAAATTTCGATAGCCCATATCTCGGAAACTATAAGAGATCATGTAATTTGGTAAACGGCTACTTAATTGGCACGCAGAATGTTACTTAGAATGAGAATTGGAACAAAATCTATAATTCGTAAGACCATTTTACAATGTTGGCTCATATGGAAAAACAGAGCATAAAATGTAAAATTTCGATAGCCCATATCTCGGAAACTATAAGAGATAATTCAATTTGGTAAACTTCTACGTAATTGGTATACCGAGCGTTACATGGAATGTGAATTGGAACAAAATCTATAATTGGTAAGACCATTTTACAATGTTGACTTATATCGAAAAACAGAGCATAAAATTTAAAATTTCGATAGCCCATATCTCGGAAACTATAAGAGATCATGCAATTTGGTAAACGGCTACTTAATTGGCATGCCGAATGTGATTTGGAATGAGAATTGGAACAAAATCTATAATTGGTAAGACCATTTTACATTGTTGACTTATATCGAAAAACAGAGCATAAAATGTAAAATTTCGATAGCCCATATCTCGGAAACTATAAGAGATCATGCAATTTGGTAAACGGCTACGTAATTAGCATGCCGAATATTACGTGGAATGTGAATTGGAACAAAATCCGTAATTCATAAGACTAGTATCAGTGATTAATTTATACATGTATAGTCTAGGTAATCAATCGTAGTCGACTACAAACCAATTGTCCAACATAATGTGGCTTCGCAGGCGGTCGGTTGATTGGAATTCAATTAACCGAAATCATCGGCCGTATCTATAAAAGAACTTTTCATTAGGAGGGTTTTAACTTTGGTCTCGTTCAAGAATTAGGTCGTCGCTCCAAGATAAACCTAATAAGAATCGGGCGTTTCGTTCTGCTTGCGGGTCCTGCTACCTCTTAAACGGGATCTAGTCCAGAAACAGTTGAAGGTTGTTAAGACAGAAAGGAAGGAAACGGCTTGAATAATTCAGCGTAATCTTTGTAAACAATTATTTTCATTTCCTTGGACATTTAGGACAACAATGATTTTAAATAACAGTTCAAATGACTTTAATAACATACCCTGAATGATTTTTTTATTTATAGCTATTGTGATATCTATTCAAAGTATTGTTAATCCATAGCCGTTATTTTTTACCATCCTTTAGGAAATTTGCGGATTCCATCTCGACAGAATGATGTTTCTTGATGCTATCCACGAATCAACACATTTTTTGATATATTCCTAAGAAATAAAGCGCAGCCTTTTCAAGTCATAACTCATTTGTTGGAACAAATAGCAATCAGAAGGAACAAGCTCTTGAGAATACGGCAGGTGGGGTAGCACATCCAATTTTAATGTTTTCAGGTAGGTTTTATCCAGTTTTATAAGATTTGTTTGAGTCATGGCATGCTGAAGATTCACTTCTTTATATATCTTTGCTGGCATTCTTTGCATGTATTATAGTCGATAGCAGTAGCAAATTCGCGGTTTCATTACTTGCCAGGTAAGACGAGCTAATATGATAATCCCAAGTTCAAAGGCTCTTGAATTAATTCAGGATAATCATCTTCCTTAACTCAAAAACGGAATATTCAAAACCATAAAGTATTTCTTTGCATATGGTGATGCCAGAAAAATGTAGTGGTACCAGTTAAACCGAATAAAACCGTTGTTATTAATGCCTGGTGAAGTCAGTTAAACAAATTGATCAACACATTGTTGCAAATAAGTCCAACTATAACGAATAATACATGGTAAAGTCATCTTTCATCTAACTATCACTTATTTATATCGATACAACAATAAAACATATCGATGAACATAATTCTCTTGATACAATATCACAATGTTGTCAGAAAGATGGTGAAAAGCTTTGGAAAATCATGATTTTTTAAATTAATCTCCTAGAACCTCAACAATCTGTCCGTAGACAATAACTATTATTATATGATTTCAGTAACATAATACAATCATCCTGGTATGTAGAATATCACCTCAGCAGGTGATCTGCTGTACAACTTATAATCTAAATCTTATTCTAGATACTATTATAACTTGTTTGAAAGTCTATCCTAACTTATTCCAAAAACTATTATAGTCTATTCTAGAGATTATTAAACTTCGCTCTATGTGTCTATTAATTAGTTCGAATGATAGTTTGCGTTTGAGTCTATGCACTACATTGTCATCGCGCACATTTAACTGTTTGGCGAGTGCATTGCGATGCACTAATATTCTTTCAGAGTACTTCGCATTAACACTCCGAATCGTACTCGTTATGGATTCTTTAAAAAAAATGATGATAAATATTTTGATTTATATATTGCACCAATTTTTTCAAATAAAAGCTTTTAAATAGTGATAAAATGATCATAATGGTAATAAACTAAATATGACATTAATTTCATATTCACACATATTACAAGCCCTTTTAAAATGTTCCAATTCATTAGACAGTAAATTGTATACTATACAATATGTTATAACGAAAGACAAACTAATTACTCCATACAATTAAAATTATAATTGCATTTCAATATTTTAATAAATAATAGTTATTTCAACTTTAATGAAATTGGAAACTATTATCAGATGATGCAGAACATACAAAACGGATATTAATCATTTATGTGGTAAATAGCGCCTGACCATTGCATATTCAACTCGATATTAGGTTTCGCTCTAAAGTGTAGCGGCCTACTGTTTTAATTTTGCATTATTTGCATTTTGTGTTATTTCTACACGAGTCATAGTAAATACCAAGCCTATAATACAAATAATACTGCAACTTTTAAAGCTCTGCAAAATGTGAACAGTTATATGACGTTAGGTCACTAAAAAGTTAAAAGAAAATGTACAACACTAAAAAGATTTAAAAATAACGATAAAGTTGAGAAAGTAAGCTTATACCTTCATTGAAGAAAGACTGTAAAATGCAGAGAAATATGCTATAGATATCCTCCGGAGGTTACCTAATAAAGAATTTTATTTCCAAGTAATACATTTTTATTTCAGTATAGAGCATACTGTCCTTTTTACGTTTAATTTTTGTTTCCGTCTCTCATTTCCTCGCCATTTGTCATTTTGATATGAATATATTTGTCCTTATTTTTTTCCCGGTACTACCTGTGTACATTTTTGTTGCAATCGACCGATTTCAATGTGGGCGAAAAGTTCCGCTACTATTTTGATTGCCTATAACTTTGCTCAAAGAAAAGATAAGTAAGTTTGGTTTTCATAAAAAGTTCACTTGGTCTTTACTGTTGTTTCTTCATTATGATTGGAAAATTATATCGGCTAAATGGTGACCGCGATTCGCTATGCAACTTTCGCCTCTTTTTAAGACATTTTTCATGGCATCCTGCAACATTTGAGGCTGAATTTCTTCAATTTCAATAATATGTATAATATAAATAACGGTCACATAATGTAAACACCACTGTTTCATGTCGTTTTACCTCCATTCACCGAGCCGTATCACATACCCTGTGCTATATCCCCATCTCGCTGAAAATACATATCTTCTAGTCCTTGCTCTTCCATCTCAGGAACAGGAAAATTTCGAATCATGTCTTGGTACCCTTCAGCAGTAACAGTAACTGCAAATAATTGGTCATTTAAGAAAAAGGACCAATGATGTTTCCGGCATGAATACCACACCATAGAGTTGTTTTCAGTGGATGCAATGATGTTTCATGAATTAATTAAGGATTCTGTGTTCCTCAAGACCGGCTGTTCTACTTATTGACGTGGCCACTGAGAACAAAATAATCCTCATCACTCATTATCAATTTAGATGAAAAACCTTAAATTTCACCAAACAGCCTTAGGATTGCTTTACTGTACTCAACTCTACTCAATTCCTTGATCAGGATTTCTCGGTAACAATTTTTGGACTAATTGAATTTTGTACGGGAACATTTCCGAATCAGTTTTCAAAATTCTACTTAAACTGCGTACATAAATGTGTAACTGGGAACTACGTCTCCGAATTGATGTTTTTGGAGACTCTGAAATACTATCGTGCACCAGAGTCACATTTTTAGCGTTACGAGACGACCGTTGTCATCCAGAACAAGGCCTGTCTGTTGTCGTACCGTTATGTCGAAAATTTGCATGTAAACGATAAATTGTTGTTTTGTGAGGCACCGGACGATTAGGATATTTTTGACGCAATGTCCGCTGAGGGCCAATAATGGAACGATTATTTTCAATAAATATTGTCACTATTTCTGCTCGTTCTTGTGGCGTATATTTATCCATAATAAAATATGGACGTCTACACAACACAATGGTTAAAGCGAAACCGAGCTAGATGTCACATAACCAAGATGGCACCCAATCAAATTGGTAGCTGAACTTTTGCCCCACTTGTTCCTTATAAAAAAATGACATAGTTTTGATACGTAACCATATTAGTTCAAAAGTGTTTTTCGCTCTTGGACTTTCGGGTATGTCCATTGCTGTAGTATTTCGACGTCCGATCTGATCATTGGTTGGTACTCAAATCTTGGTATGCCGCAAAGAACTTTTTTTTGGTTTAGATAATGGTAATGTTAAATGCCTTTGAGCAACCTAATATTTGCACATCAGTTAAAACCATTAATTATAACTTGATTATTTAATACTAATTAGTAACAAATATCGTATAACTACAACTTCATGATTCCATAGATACTTATAATAATATTGGCATTATTAAACAATGTAGATAAATTTCAAACCATTCGTATAATTAATTATGTTTCTATCTAGGTAGCTAATAGTTGATTAGTTGTTTCTTATTATAATTAACGACGTAATAATTAATTGTTCGTCTATTATAACTGACGCAGATATTTCTGATTACATTCGGTGACACTTTATTAACAGTGAATCGTTCAAATTGTAGGAATTGTTAGTTGGACTAAACTCGTAATTTAATTTAATATTACGTTATCATGTCTAATTCTCTCATGTTCGTATTACAACGGTCCATTTGGTTTGCACACAAAGCGATATCGAGTTGTAATACGTGACGTATCGAATTTCCTTATCATTTAGTGTAGTATACAAGATGGTTACAAAATATGTTAACCATATAAATTATAGTATAAATTATAACTTTAAAAACAATAACTTGAAATAGTAACTAAAAATAACTTTTTTTTATTAATATCCTAGTAGGTCCACAATCTGCCCGTGGGCAGTAAGTATTATTATATGATTTCAGTTATAAAATATAATTATCCTGACATGTAGTAGATCACTTCAGTTAGTGATCTACTGTACAACTTATAATCTAAATCTAATTCTAGATACTATTCTAACTTATTTTAAAGTCTATCCTAACTTATTCTAAAAACTATTCAAGCTTATTCTAGAGATTATTGAAACTTATTTTATGTGTGTATTAATCAGTTCGTATAGCAGTATTTAACTGTTTGGCGAGTACATTGGGATACAGTAACAGTATTTCAGAGTACTTCACACTTACACTCCGAATCTCACTTGTTATGGCATTAACTTATACAGCAAAACCTTATTATCTAATGATAATATAGAGTTACGCCCTATCAGCCAGTACATTTGGTTTAGCTTAAGCCCAAGATGTTTGCGTTTTGTAACTATATGTTTTTTTATGTCAGACATCGATTGAAATGCATTTCCACATATTTAACGTTGTCTGCTTGCGGAAGTTCATGATTATTCAATTTTACTGATGGACATGTTCTTCTACAAAGGGTGAATGTCACATTGTAGATTTTATCTCATTTGCTTTGATACGCTACGTTTTCAACCACAATTCAAATTTGTTAAAATGAAGTTGGAGGTTTCTTGTGGCTGATATTGGATACTCGTGTGATGATAAAACTGCTGTATTGTCAGCATATGTTGCAACAGTAGTCTTTCTTGAGGTCGGTAGGTCAACTGTATACAATACATATAAAAATGGTCCAAGAACACTGCCCTGCGGATCACCCGAATATATTGGGTGTAGGTCAGTGTATTCGTCACCCTATTTGACAATAAATCGCTGTCTGTGAGGTACGATTTCAGCAGTTGAAAGTGCGCATGGGGCAAAAGATTTTTCAATTTAACATGCAGTCTAGTGTGCCACACCTTGTCCAAGGCCTGAGAAATATCGACAAATGCAGCGGAGCAATATTTTTTATCGTTTAATTTTTTGTTAATTTGGTTGACTAATCTATGAATTTGTTCTATTGTTCCGTGTTTATTAAGAAAAGCCGAAAGCCAAATTGATTGTCTGGGATAATAATTCTCTCCTTTGGGATTATTTTGAATCTCTTAATGCACAATTTTTCTAATAGTTTAGAGATCACAGGTAACAACAGGTTTTCGCAGGGTTAAGAATCGTAATGATTTAAGCCACTTTCCAAGTGCTACGAAAGTAATTAAGTCTTATCATGGCATTGAATATGAATTAATATGATGCACTTTCCTGACAGCTCTTTTAAGATTCTTCCAGTTATTAGGTTAAAACCAGAAGCTTTACTTACTTAGCTTACTTATGTTCGCTAAGAGTACATTCTCATGTGGCAGATCCATTTGAAACGGGGTGTTAAGAAAGTCAACTATGTTATTTTCTTCTGTTGTGGATATTTCAGATGAGTATGTTGGATACTGATGAATGTCTTTTGATGTTTAGAGAAAACTTTCACTTTATCTCTATCATTCCTAACTCAGGTATTGTTAAAAATTATAACTTGAAGCAGCATATATTTAGAGTAATTTTTATTCAATGATACCATATAGTGTTTATGAAAGGCAACAGTTTATAGAATATTCATGGATGTAAATATCGAATTTAACCCTTCATGTTTTGTTTTTAATATCGAAAAGGAAAAAACCAATGCATGTTAGAATATGTTCCGAATATGAATATTCCGAAGTTATTGCTAAGCTAATGTGATGAAAGACACAGCTCCTCTCAATGGCTAGGAGTTTTGGGTTGTGACATATAGACAAAATAAATTACAAACGAAACAAATCTTGTAGCTCATACAGTGGTAGTAGTTAAAATAATATTTTAAATAGATAAATAGGTTGATGTAGGTATTAAGCTAAATTGCGTGTATATAGTAGAATATAAAGAATATACGTGTAGTGGATAGGTTAAATAAGGGTTTTGTGCTTGTTTATTGGTTTTGTATCCTATCCGTTTTTTCGCTGAAAAACACGTTATTTAGTGTTAGTTAAAATATTTAAAGCATTGGCTATTCAATTCTATAATTGTTGCCCATATCTCCGGTAATTTGGAACAATTTCTGTTTTGAGCTAACTGAAAACTATTCATCAAGCCATTTTTTTGAGTTGTTCAAAATATGAATAGGAGATATTTATTGACGTTTGAACTATCACTGTGGCAGTTAAAATAAGTTTCAATAATTTTAATGATAAAATGACAAGAATTAGAAAATGTGGATCGAACCCTCATTGAATATAATAAACAAAATAATAATACAAACAGACAAAACTTATTTGAATATCCTACATTAGCTGTAACTTAACAGGAAAAAGTATATATTTTAGCCTACAATCATATATACATAATTTTAATAATTTAATTTTGGATATATTTATGAAGTTATCTAAAATATAATTAGACTTTTTATAATCTAATTGACCAAATATATTGAATATATAAAATTATTTAAATTTATTTTTACCAGTCTCATTTTTGTTTCGTTTTTCTTTCAATACAAGTCAAGAATAACTTCACGGACGTATGCCTAAAACTGTTTGTGTTCAACTTTTATTTATTATTTAGAATATCCACGACAGGAAGTCAATATTTACTTTAAGATTTCAGATTCTGTTTTATTTTTCTTGTTTTTCGCGTTTATTTGTTCTTTCTCCTCTGAGTGTGAGTGTTGCCTAAGCATTTGAATATTTTAAAAAGTTATTTTATGCTAATTTATTTACATTTTGTGCGGTAGTTATTCGAAGGTTTTCCAAATATATAATTATATTTCTGTATTCTGGTTCAGAATTTTTTGAAGCCACTTTAGATATGTTTATTATGGCTCTAATCGTCAAGCATGCGAATAGGCTTTCATTTATAGTAAATAACATTTTGTTCCAATATATATAAATTTTTTCAAAACTATATTTTTCAGCAGCCAGTATTTTTGTTCAGAGCCGTTACTCCCATTACCAATATTTCAGTATCAATACCTTGTGATATTTTTAAGGGTTAATGTTTTAAAAAAATCCATATATCGAAAATTTTACCCTGATGAAATACAATAATGCTTTCATAGTGTTGCATTGTTTTTAAGTTATATCATTGTTTTTAAGTTATATAACTGGTACATAAGCTGAAGCTGTAAGATTATGAAAGGTGGAATAAAGTTATAAAAAGACCCTTAGCCATAAACTAATCAATTAGGGAACATCGATATTTGGAGAAACACCCCAGTCTGTGTATTCCTTGTCCAAGTATTGTAGTTCAGGGTGTAAGGGCAACTGTAAGTCGTAGACTATTAGAATGTGAAGTCAGAAAAACTACAACAATAAGGTATCGAGGCGGGATAACGACCATGTATATCGCTTTGATTCTTTCTTTAGGATGGAGGTGT
This sequence comes from Rhynchophorus ferrugineus, assembly GCF_030347505.1. Taxonomy (NCBI): domain Eukaryota; kingdom Metazoa; phylum Arthropoda; class Insecta; order Coleoptera; family Curculionidae; genus Rhynchophorus; species Rhynchophorus ferrugineus. Next base: position 9,423,630 of record NW_027472581.1, on the reverse strand, counting down.
TACATCGTGCAACTAATAAGTTCCAGGTTACGGAAACAAAATTTTTATGTTACTTTGAAACGGGCGATGAGTGAGACGTTTAAATATAGTTTGAATAAGAATAGACTTGAACAAGTAGTATTCTTTTGTAACGTCGTTCAGCAAGTCGGATTTTTTTTGCGCAAAATAATTTATTATTATTATAGTTATAAAGTAAAATTTCATGTTGTTTTAAATCATTTGCATTTCATAACTTTTTTACCACTATGATATATGATAGTAGGTATATCTTGTAAAAAAATAAAACGCCAATAATTATTATAATAAATAAGTTACGGATTGAAGATATTTATTGAATAATTTCCACATCTTTTATCACTTTCAGCTAAGTGTAATTTTTTTCACACATCTTTTATCTGTTGTTGAGTCCTTTAAGGCATATCGGTATTTTATTGCCTTTATTTGATTGTATTATGGACCTGTTATTTTAAGACCATTTTAGGTTGAAATTCGAGTCTTAGAACAAAAAAAAAAACGATAATTTTAAGTCATTACAATAACATATGAATAGAAAATTAAATTATACGTTATAAATTTAGATGGAACTTGTCGTATTATTGCCATCCATGTTAATAAGTATTATTTCTTTCTCATCACGGTCGATATCTGTAGAGATATTTATACCTACGTTAGCTAGTGGAACAAGTGGACCTAAGACCGCTTCGCTTATAAACTGAGTGTGAGACCATCCATAGGGAAATGAGTTTAGTTCTAGTCTCCTACATCTGAGCAACATGAGGTATATCATTCGTTTTCAAGGTAGTAGTAGTGTCTGTTTCAATGACTCGATACTCGGTTAATTTGAATTCAAGAGGTAAAATCCAATCAGTTGAATTCCGCCATATTTGTTTAGGTGTTGAAACTGGTGAGATATATGGTATTACTGGCATACTTATATTTGAGTGTAAGGTTATTATTTATATTCATTAGATTCTGCATTGTGGGTTACTAAATATATTGTATATATTTTTATACAATTACCATTCTATATGCGGTGTGTGAAAGACAAAATTAAACCAGAAGAAATCGATTAGAGATTTTGTGGAACTGAAAGATAAAATTGAAAAAAACAACAAGGTTGTGGTACATATGTTGGTAAAATGTTATCATCTCTTATATATAAAAATATATTTTTATAGAAAATAATTTTATTTATTGTTATTGTAATGTGTATTTGTAGAACAATAAGTTATATTTGTTATAGTATATATTGTTTTATTTTATCTTTTTTCTCTCTTTTTTTAATTAAGAATATTTTTAAATTAATTGGTTGTATTAAAAAATTCTTGAAATTCTTCGATTTTTGATCGAATTTAAGGGTATATTTTATATTAATTTTTATAAATATGGTTTATATTATAGTTAGGAAAATCCTATATATATATATATATATATATATATATATATATATATATATATATATATATATATATATATATATATATACATGATTTACAAAAACTGACAACATGGTAAAATCAAATGCTAGTGCTGATGCCAGGCGTCTCTATGAGTAGATTATTGGATTAACAAGATGAAGCCAATTACTAAAGTATGAGCTAAACTGAACAGAGGAGAAATAGATGTTTCTCGTATGCTGTATGAGGACAAGTGTATCCAGCTTTTGTTGTTCGAGTATATTTTCATAGTTTTAAATAAAAATATTTTTAACAAAAATACTACAGACTGGAGAAGTCCAGAAAGCGATATATGAAAGATATTTATATATATACATTCTCATAATTTTTAATTTAAAAATCAAATGCTTTTAACTTAGTGATATTAAAAGATCATATATTATATTATTAATATTTTTCAAAAGTATTTTTTGAGACAACATTCAATAAAGGAATTATTAACACGTATTCCTTGTAAACACGAGGTATAAAAATATTTCCTTTTATGCCGTGCATTCCCAAATATCGTTTCAAAGGCTTTTACGCTTCATTACCGATCAAAATACATTTAGATGCATCTATTCATACCTTTAACGTTTATAAATGTCTTTGGAAGCCATCGAAAATCGATCCGCGCATATTACGGTTCGAAGATAGCGGCGGCAATGTCGGCTTTTGAACTCGAAAGAAAACGACATGTAGTTCATTAACGATCTAAGTGCGAATGGCAATTGTTATGAAACCATATTCAAAGCCGTTAGCTTCCAGTAAACATCAAAGCATCATGGAGAAGGGATATGGAATTATAGGTAATGCGATAGTGGAAAAGTAATTCGCGGAATTTCGAGTAAAGTATTTCGTTGAGGGTCTTTTAGTACGATGAAGGTTGACGTTAAAGGCGCATATAATTCAAAATTGTATGTAAAGGATTTACTAACTAATATTTAGGGTGTGCATGGATGTGATATAGAGTTTGTTGATGATGAAAGTAATCTTGAATCAGTTCCCTTCCCAGGCTGACATAAGATCTTTTTTTTAAATTATTTATTATGGCAATCTATTAAATTAACACTAGTAAGTTATTTGTTTTTAAACTAATTTGCTGCGCTTTTAAGGATACAAAATACATAGACGTTAGACATTGGTTTTAACATCGCTGTGACTGTTCTAATGTGCATTGAATTTTACTTATAACTTCACTGAATTATATTTAATGGTCTTCCTCTCATTGATATGAGTTGGAGAACCTCAAAATTAATATGCTAATGGAGCTTTTGTCATTTGGAATAGTCCTTGCTAATATTATAGATAGTTTCTACGTTGGGGTCCTTATGCAGATTGTCGTTAAAAATGCACCATGGAAGATCAACGAAACATCTCAGTTTGGAATCTATGTTTCATGCCTGAAATATTATATTGCTTTTGCTGGTACAATTCTAGAGTTGAATACCTTAGGCTAGACTGGTTTTAAAACTTGTTGGTATAGTAATAGCTCATGATGTACTGCCAATCCGAATATCTACCCAAAAACCAGTTTAAAAAACATCACTACAAAAGAGTATTATTTGTGTACTACAGCTTGAGTTATGCGATATATATATATATATATATATATATATATATATATATATATATATATATATATATATATATATATATATATATATATATATAGCTGTATTTCCATATGGGACTACTTTCTGATTTTAATATACACTCTGTAGCAATGTTCGTCGTCTGGTCGGTCCGTCGGAATGTGTGGCTGTCGATGCGATTTTTTGTTCGAACACTCATTACTATTATGTGGAAGGAATTCACACCAGAACTGAAAAGACTGGTTAAATAAAAACTAGTTTATTGCAATATTAATTGATACATGTGGTCGACGGGAGAACGGACAGGATATTAGGTTATGTAAAGGAAGTACGATAGCGCTGTGGAAGTGTGCAGTTACAAGGGGGTAGAAAAAAGAAAAGAGCGAGACGTCGTCGTGGCGGTCTTTTATAGCCGAGAACCGCATGGTACCAATCCACCAGCGTGGCTAACCTTTAAACTTGCTGTAGGTGAATATGTGGTGGCCCAAAGGGTTGTAGCGGTCTCTACATTCAATATACACTGATTTATTTCAAACTATTTTGATGCGCCATTTCTCTGTACAGCATTGGATCATGGCAACAGCTGTTTGTAACTTTTCGGTTGATTAAGTGATGTTGTCTTTAATGACCAGGCTTGCAACGTCGTCTGCAAATGCAGTAACAATATTGTCACTGAAAGTAGGCAATTACCGAGTGTGCACACGCGTGGGGTTATACTCCAATTGCTTAATTTCATGTCTCAGCTAGAATATAAGGTTTTCTAATTTAGTTTTATCTTGTTGACCCCTATTCTGATATTAGTTTCTAGGATTTTCTTAGGATAGTTATTATGATTTAGTTTCCTTTTGATTTCCGAGGTATTTTGCCACGCTGAGTGCTGAATATTCTTATCAACATTTTCAGGTGAAAATCAAGTTCCTCCTCAGCCTATAGCCAGTCCTTAAAGTTTATTCTGTCTTCCAATGCCACTCCAAAACCTATCCAATTGGCTCTTCTATTAACCAGATAGATATTAATTTGCTTTGACGCCATGCTTAATCATTTAAGGGAATACGTAAAGTCAGCAAAATCGATGAATAGTCTGACTTTAGTTCGACATTATATACATTTTGTATATAATTGCCTAAAATGTTTCTAATGATGTATAAATCCAGTAGGACTGATCAAATTAATTTAATGGTTCTTGAGTTATAAACTTAATAAATGTGTTTGTGATTGTACATCTATATAAAAATTAAAGTTCAGAGGTATCAATGTGAACATAATATAGATAAATTAAATGAATATTTATCTGCATGAAATAACAGTTTTCCATTTAGCATTATCGCTAATTATAAAATGCTCAAAATTTAATTTCGGATATTCATTACTTTTGTTGCTTAATTTAGGAAAATGTTGCCTGTTCCTGAAGCGAATAATATACTTTCATACATTTATCATAATAATTGACGACTGAAAGCAGCCGAACTATTGGATAGTTAAAAAGTACTCGATTGAAAATAGTAATTACTATTTCGGTCAAATATGCTCTTTGACTATCTCCCTATTCATTATAATAGATGATGTACGAATTCCTTCTGGTATTAATTTTGCGAGATGAAAAGATGGAGAGCATTGCATTTATAGAAAAAAAGGTGTGGAAAAATAAAATGAAATTATAAATATAATTGGTTTATTTCTATTTCACTCGATTGTGTGCTTACTGCTATTTTTTCAAATTTCCCATAAATGAGATGCTTCTTTTTAAAAAGACAAAGAAGTAGGTAATTGATAGATTCTATTGTTTTTCCAAAGAATAGTTTCGTTTTGGACGATGTGAAATTGTTTTTATATGTTAATATGTTTGAGTTGATTATAAAGAAGAATGGAAACATTTTTAAATAAAATAATGATTTTATTTATTACTAATAAGAAATATTTTGATATTATTATTCATTGAAAGTTGAATGAAACAAGTTTTAACGTTCAAAAGGCATGAGCAAATACTGAGATACTTAGGATTAAAAGTAGCATTCAAAAACATTCCTAATAGTTGTCAAGATAATATAAATATAGTTAGAATATTTTCATTTTTATGAATCAAAATTTTGTTTCCTCCCTATTAGATCAATGACTATTATTGAAAGTACATTTCCAAACGCTGCTGTATGAAACTACATTGATTTTTGTAATCATATTGAAAACAAAACCTAAAACCTTATGTTTGCACAGAAGTATATCTTCTATGCATAACTCTCAAGGTTACGGCTAGGAAGATAAAACCAGAACGTTAAAAACTAGTGACTTTTGAGTCGAAATGAATTAGTCATCACTGAAATTAGTCGATCAAAAGTAGTCGAATGAAACTGTTAATTGTCGTTTTCAGTCGATGGTTCCCGACGCTGTTTATAACTTTACTACATTATATCCCGATTATCTATTTCGTTTCCAACAATGTAATAGAGGTGATTTTGGTGTCAATAAGAAAATACGGCTTAGAGGACCAAACAAGTTCAAGGGGAATTAATTGTAAGACTTATTGGATGAAAACTCAGTTCAAGCTCCCAGACAACAGAGGAATTGATGGAGTAAGGTACACGACGTATTAGACGTATTGAAGGTATTCGACGGGAAAGATCCAAAACGAGAAAAATTGTATCTAGATGAATTGACTGCTGTTCTATTGTTACCACTGTTGATGAAGTGCTGTTCTATTGTTTTTCAGGTAAAAAATCAATTGTTTCCTATGACGTATTTTGACTAGCAATGAAATATGTATTTATTTAAAGTTTAAAATACATTTTAATATCACAGTATATATAGTAAGGTGCAGTATATTATGAGTTGGTTATATCGAAGAAAACCGTTCCTATACATTTTTTTTAACAGGTCAATTGAACATTAAAAATATACTTGTAAAAGAACAGGCAATAGTGGGAAACAAACGCAAACTGTTTAGAAGGTTACACTGTTTCAGCACGAAAGAGAAATGCTGCCACATCCAACGTACTCACTATATATAGCGCAATTTTGTTACAATTCATTTATGACAATGCAGCATCGCTTAGCTTATCGAACTACCGAAAAACTACGGAAGTGGATCGATTATTTTATTCTCGCCACACCAATATATTTTTTCGACACACTAATGTCATGTTTTCAGAAACATAGGAAAAAATTATAGTAAATGATCGACATATATTGAAAAATATATATTGTATCAATTATGTCTCAATAAATTTCGTTTTCAAGCGAAAAAATGATCACAATACATGTAAAAGACTTAATACTAACTTTAATTTTATAATCAGATAAAAGAAATAAATAAAAGTCGGTTTGATGCCGACGCAGTGGTTAAGCCGACAGGACGGTACTCCTACCGCTGCGATTGTCGCGGGTATTAAACCTGCTGGAGCATGGGTGTATCTTATATTTGTGATTGTAATTGTAAATGTCTTTATAGGCAACATTGGAAAATCCTACAAGGAGTAACCCTCTTAGTTACGTCAGTAACCAGTATGTCTTCTGGTGTGGTCTCTAAGTTGTTTACTGGCCAGTCGGTAAGCTTAATGCCGAGGACGTGGTTCGGAGTCAATGGTAAACTGTAGGTCCAATCTATATAAACCCTGGTTAGTAAAAAGGAGACTAAAATATATCAAAACAATAAATCTGTTCTAACAATGCACAATTTTAGAATCTCTAAGAATACATCACGTAATAAGTTTTTTCTCATTCAAGCTGAATATTTAGGAATAATCCCAAACATTGAACGTAAACAATCGGTTATTTTCATATCATTAAATCAGTAAGATTTAAATGTTTTATAATTACCTATCACAGACATGTTATCAAATTATAATATGTAATCATCTCTTATAAAACTGTATTAAGATGTGCAATACATTAAACCCCGGCCCTGGATATAAACGTTAAGCCTATCGAGGAAATGGGATTTGTCTTCGGCAGCTTTGATGCGATTTTATAAAATTTAGCTCGATGGTAAAGAGCGAAAATGGATTTAGAGCTTTTAAACCTTCCAAAGACGCAGAATGTCTAATTTCGTTACCGACAGGAACTTCTAACCGGAACATCAATTTGAGCTCCGGGTCCAGGACAATTAAGATGATTTAATTTCTGCAAGACGACGTTACAAAACTTGTTTCTAGCGCACTAATTATCCGTGTATCTATTTAAGAGATTTTAATCAACGACAAAATGTAACTGTGGTTAAATATTAGGATATTATTAGACCTTTATATATAAAAATTTATTTATACTCTTATTTTGATATTTCTGTTTAATACATGTGGAATACATTATTTAAAACTTAAACGGCACTTTTTATTCAAGCCGACAATCTTCAGATCCAAATTTAATTAGCACTTGATGTTTTTATTCCCACTGCTAAACTAACACCCACATAATTATACAACTTCATCCAGTAATATCACCTTGTAATGAAATATAATAGGCTGTAAGTCCATGTAAACTTTTAATTTGATATTGCAAAAGTTGCTTTAAATATCTCATAAAAATTTGTGTCTTTTATGTCTAGAGTTAAAGCTTAGAAAAATGTTTTTTTTTACAAATGCCTCGCATCCTGATTTAAACGCTTAGGAAGATTGCTTCTTGAATTTATCGTATATATAATAGGAAATAAAATTCTTTACAACTATTGTTTCAAATTTTTTTTTATACATTCAACCGGTTTTTTACGTGACAGCATGCAAGGTGAACCGTTTGTCCTAATAAATAATACGTCGTGTAAATTATATAAATCAAGAGGTGAAATTTGGTACGGTTAAACATTATATGGAGGAAACATTTTTAGGCCTCAAATTCTTATGTAATATAAAGTATAAATAAATATATTCCAAATCAAGCAATCAGGAAAGGTCGTCAGATCGGTGACAAAACAGATAAACAAATGTTTTAGACGCTGCCTGCTCCAACTCTTGTAGGGTAGATTATTGGTCGTTTCTATTGTACGTGAATCAACAATGGACGCGTAATTTTTAGAATCAAAATGGTAGCCCTGTATCGAAAAATAAACAATATTAAAATGGAAAGTGAGTGTTAAAACATTATTAAATGAAGTTATTTGATTTTAAACAGTGTTATTTAAGATTTGGTGTTCCTTTCGGTTATTTCCGTATTGTTTGAACTATTATAGAGTTACATAACTTGGGATAAAAAGAATTAAGAATAGTAGGATGACGTAAAGTGATAATTTTCACTTTTTAGAGGGAACCAACTAATATGTCTGGTTAAAAGTTCGATATATTCCTTTATATACAGCAGTTAAAGGAAAACAGCATAGGTTAACAAAATTCGACATTGGCAATAATTGTCTGCCCTCTTTATTTAGCAGGTATAATGAGATTTAACAATCTGCTTCTGATTTAATTTGGTGTCGGGTGAACAGAGAAGAGCTGAGGAGAACTGATTGCTTAAGGCTTGATAGTAATTGATATGGTTCTTAAAATAATACATCATTGTACTAGAGGTTATTCTAAAGATTATTAAAATTGTTCTATAAATTTTAGTGGTGTTAACTTAGTTCCAACATAGCAAATAGGCTCAACAGAAATCAGTAGATAAATAAAAGCCATATAAGGCAAACTGAAAATGAGCTATCTGCAAGGGCGAGATTGAATAGTGGAATAAATAAAGCAAGGATGGTGTAATTTTATATAAAAATTTATTATTTTTTGCAATATTTTTAGATGAGAAGTATGGATAAAAGATAAAGACTGTGTAATTACATCAATGAAGTAATGAAAGTTTGATGCAATTAAAAGGAAACCAACTAACTATTAACTAAACTTTGTATCAATTACTTTGATTATTTACTTTATTCATCTAAGTTTTGAAAAATCGATAGTCCAATTGACGATTGCAAATATATTATCTTAATAAATATTTCTGAACTGTAAAAAATAATAATATTAATAATAATATTATCTAATTTTATTCGATATTGTTATGTTATACATCCTAAAGTCAAGTACCAATTTCATAATTCTTTTAATATATTCTCTATTTTAATATACAAGCATATATCACATCGTTTATTATTCCATATTTATATTTTTAACATAAAAGCAAAGAAAGATTATGTACTCTTATATATGATGCTTTGTAGCTAAGTTGTTATAGTTCTGAAAATAATCTTATTTATAATAATTTGTTATAAGGTTCAGCGGTGTCGTAATTTAAACTTATCAATACTTTGTTGATTATTGAAAATTAATGGAAACTAGATTTAATTAAATACCTTGTAAAGCCTACCTAATAAAAAATAAAAAATGTCAGTGAGTGTTAGTTATTTTAATATGTTTTTATATAAAACATTTATTATTTTTACTAACATTTTATAGTAAATATGCTTCTTATCTATATAGACAATTATCTCTATATCGAAATACTGTGAAATCAAGATTTAGTAACATATCATATATAGAGAAACGTGTTAAATAATAAATTGTAGTCGAATATCGCCCATTAGGTGATCACTGGTTTTATTTATTAATTTTTTCAAACTAATCTCTCAGAACTTCAACAATCTGCCCATGCTTAATAAGTAACATATTATTATATGATTTCGGTTTTACAATATAACTGTACTGACATGTAGAAGATCGCTTCATTAAGTGATTTGCTGTACAAACTTATAGTCTAAATCTTATTCTAGACACTATTCTAACTTATGCTAAAGTCTATCCTAATTTATTCTAAAGAATATTCAAACGTATTTCATTCTTAGATATTATTATATCTCATTCTATGGGTCTATTAATTAGTTCGTGTGGTTGTTTGCGTTTGAACATACACACTTCACTGTTAACTCGCACATGTAGCAGTTTCACGAGTATATTGGGATGCGCGATGACTATTGGTCTTTTAGGGTACTTCTCACTAACACTTCAAATTACACCCGTTATGGATTCTAAGGGGATATCGCGCTGAATTGTTGGAGACTTAATGGGAGATAACTCGTAACACTTTATTCTGGAACTTCTGAAGGATAACTATATTAGATTTTCTAGTAGTACCCCATAGTTCAAAATCAAAAGGGACTAATAATAAATAAAATTTAAATCTTATAAATAATTAATTAATTTGATTAATTTTAGTAATAATTTTATAAACAAAATCTGGTTACCTAAGGATTTATGCCTTATCAGCCAATATATTTGGTTTAGTTTAAGCCCAAGCTGTTTGTGTTTTGTCACTATAGATCTTTTTCATGTTTTTTTCATGCCATATGGGTATACATTGTCTCCTTTTCTTTGGAATACTATATTTTCAATTCGAGTTTGTTAAAATGAACTTGGAGGCTTTTTTGTAGTTGATATTGGATCCTTATGTGATGATAAAACCGCTGTATCGTCATCATATCTTGCAACAGTCGTGTTTATTGATGTCGGTAGGTCAGCTGTTTACAATAGATCTAACAGTGGAGCAAGAACACTATTATTTTTTGCTCTGTTTCACAATAAAATGTCTGTCTGTGAGGTATGATTTCAGTAGTTGAAAGTGTGTATGACACAAAACGCTTTTTCAACTGAACATGCAGTCTAGTGTGCCACTCGTTGTCGAAGGCTTGATATATATCGAGAAATACAGCGGAGCAATATTTCTTATCGTTTAAGTTTTTGTTAATTTGGTTCACTAATCTATGTATTTGTTCTGTTGTTTCGTGTATATTACGGAAGCCAAATTGATGATCTGGAATAATATTTCTCTCTTCTGATTTTATTATTTTGAGTCTCTTAATATATAGTTTTTCAAAAACTTTAGAGATTACAGGTAACAGCCTTATAGGATGATAAGTTAGTTTTATAAATAACTAAGTACATCTACTGAGAGATCACCAATAGATATCAATGATCAAAATACATACAAGATCCTAAAATTTGCGATTTATTACATCAAATCAAGCATACGTAATTGTATATCTACAAGTACTTACTAACAAAGCCAGAAAAACTGATAAAATATACTTTGTACTTTCATAAAATAAATGTATATCTTAGAATATTAACATAATTAATACCCGCAAGACAAAGGTTCGGATCGATGGCTGCGTAATCTTTGGCGGCTCGATATTATTTACCGGTTCATCAGATCACCGATATTGCCCGCCAGTCTCTAACATCACGATATAATGATTTATAACAGTGCCGAAATACGATTACATTATCTGGAAACCATCTGATGCTGAAAAGCTTTTCTTGTAAGGTATCGTTTTTTTAAAGCTTCGTCGAGGACGAAAATAAACTAAAGGCAATTTTTATCTATTGTATCCCGAATACATTTTAGGAGGATTATATTTCAATAAGTACAGAGATAGACAAAATAATACGAAGACCATGCGGTATAGGCCATCTTGGTTTCTATTTAGCAACAGTGTTTTTATATAAGTAATAGTGTAAGTTCTGCGACATTTGCCGGCTTGATATTATTTACCGGTTCATCAGATCACCGATATTGCCCGCCAGTCTATAACATCACGATATAATGATTTATAACAGCGCCGAAATACGATTGCATTATCTGGAAGCCATCTGATGCTGAAAAGCTTTTTTTGTAAGGTATCGTTTTTTTTAAAGCTTCGTCGAGGACGAAAAAAAGTAATTTTTATCTATTGTATTCCGAATACATTTTAATAATCAAGGCAACAACGAAACCAGGATCTTCGTGAAAAGCAGACTGCTGGAAGTCGCTGTGTTTAATTAAAAAGCTGGATAGAAGGATTATCTCATCAACATTTGAAAAATGTAAGATCGCAATGCTCTCTACGAGCTGTGAATGATTGGATTTAGAGCAATATCCGTTAACCTACTGATCACCGATGAAACGGTCACCATGTTTTACACCGGTGATTACCAGAGATCAACGTGATTGAGATTTATCACGATCACTATCCAAGGCACGGTGGGAACAAACCTTGTATGTACTGTGACATGCTTAGATGCGACTGAAATGAGTTCTTCTATAAGCCTACTAGAAAAAATACTTAATTCTACTCCAGCTACTTATTTATCTATCCTGTCTCTAGATTTTAGCGCATATACGATAAATGAGGAATGACTGAATTTGATACCAATCTCCTCCATTCCAGCATGATTCAAAGAAATACACTAAAATGTACCAGGTGGAATTCTATATTGGAGCAATAACAACCGTTGAGAGTGCACCACTAAAGTTTGTCTGCGGACCTGACACAAAATTCAGTCCCGGATATCCGTCGAATATGTGTAAGGAGTAGAAGAATGAAAACGAGCAGAGCCCATCAGCCTCGAGAAATATGCAAATATACGTCCATTGTGTATAAAAATATAAAGCTCGTTAACTTGACTAATGCAACATTCCTATTCAAATATGATAAGACCTGGAACTACTATGAGAATTAATACCAGGAAAGTGCAAAATATTAAAAAAAAACATATTAAAGAGGTTAAGACCATTCATTAATATGTACACATCAGTTTGGTTTTAAGTTCATCAAACATTTAAAAATATGCCAGGTACATAGAGTCACATACATTGATGAAAAAGCCTACGAAGAGAGAGAAATTGCGCAGCTATATTACAAGACGTGAGCTTCGATAAACATAAAGACTTGTGGTATAAAAGTTTATCTTATTAGATACTAAGTAAGCACTAATGGGTATTCCTAGATAAGTACCTAGTTTTAACTGACTGTAGGTAGAGATATATTGTAAATTATTCGTATCGAATAATAATAATATTGCTCTAATTTTTCATCAAAGTATTTCTTTGAAATACATTTGTCTAAGCCCAAGCGGGGCTGCGATGAAGACGTTAGTTGCCATGCCTTAGTAGTGTTTCTTGAGGTCGGTAGGTCAACTGTATTCAATAGATCTAACTGTGGAGCAAGAACACTGCCCTGTAGAACACCTGAATATATTGGATGTATTCATCAGTCTATTTTACAATAAACTGTCTGTCTGCCAGGTATGATTTTAGTAGTTGAAAGTCCGTATGGCGCAAAAGGTTTTTCAATTTAACATGCAGCCCATTTACGGGTAAACATTCAATAACTTGTCAAGTACATAGAGTCACAAACATTGATGAAAATGCCTACGAAGAGAGAGAAATTGCGCAGCTATATTATAAGACGTGAGCTTCGATAAATTCTAACATAAGGACTTATGTATAAACTCCGTAGAATATTGCCGATGCAATACGTTAGACTTTTAAACACCCACATCCAGTCAGGACTTTTAAAATAAACAAGAAGAAGCTTACCCAATAATGAAAGAAACTAAATCAGGATATATATCAACAGAGATTTTGGGTCATTTTCTTTGCTTACTCTACACATGTAACATACCACAAGTAGAAAATGTTAGTATGGCTACATTTCCTAATGACAATATAATACTTTCTGTTGGAAACAATAGCAAGGAAATCACTAGGGAACTGCAACACGTAAGTATTAATATAGAAAAGTGGATCCAGTCATGAAGTATAAAAGTTTATCTTATTAGATATCAAGCAAGGAACAATGGATATTTCTATATAATTACCTAGTTTTAACCGACTGTAACAGAGATATATATGTTGTAAGTTATTCGTATCGATTGGTAATAATATAGCTTAAAGTGTTAATTAAATTATTTCTTACACTCTATCAAATACTTTGTGTTTCTATAAAAACCCTTATAGTTAAGAGTTCGATTGGATTATCAATTAAAAAAACAGCGTCGTAACTTTTTGAGCAATCTATTACACAAAAAAAAAATTACTTATTGCTGTCAAAATGAATGTTAGGTTAATTGACCTGAGATCTCAGAATAACTCTAAAAATGCAAATTATAATAGAGCTCAGTCGGAAGTAGTTATTTGTCGTTCGCGGAGTTTAATTAAATAAGTTAGTTAATCAACCGAAATTGGTTGAAAGTTGCACAATTCTGAATACCTTTTACCCCCGGAGTCTGAGGTATTATGTCGGCCAGTTCCCGTTAAGCGGAATCAGAGTATAAGTCGGAAAATAAATGGATTACTGCGAAAACTTCTCACTGAGAAAACTAACTCTTGAATGGTCCAATATAAAACTTTATAATAACCATATTCAAAACTAAATAGATTTGTCTGAACCCAAGCGGGACTGCAACTAAGACGTTGGTTGCCATGGCGTAAAAGGTTTATTTCTCTTAGTTTAAAACTGCGCTCGAGTGAGTGCACCATGTAATGGCGCAGATGTAAATCATAATAAAGCAGGCAACAAATTTGGCAAGGATTCGGATAGAAACGCGTAAAATATGTTTAGAGAAAATGCATGTTCGTGTAAAGAGAATATATAGTCAATAATTAAAAGTATTATAGTGCGCTGGTGCTGCAATATATATTATATGCTTCGTTTAATCCACACAGTAATTAATGGTAGTTATGCTTATTGGTTTAAACGATATTAGTTAGCATTAGGATTGGTAATATTAATAAAATATACACTGTGAATATAAAAATGAAAATGGATGTTAATTGGATTTGGTTATATTAGGCCTATAAATTAGTTTTAAAGGATTTTGTTTTAATTTGAAACTGCATAGCGAAAAATCGGTATAATATATTTTATTTAAATTAAAGTATTGTCCATCGACAGCTGCTGCTTTTCCCCATATTTCAGGCAATTTACGGATTCTATCTGGAGAAAATGACGTGTCTATTGATGTTGTCCACGAATCGACTCATTTTTGGACATGTTCATAACAAGTGAATCATTGCTCAGATAGGTTGCAACTCATATATCCTCACTAGTAATAATCAGAAGGAGCAAAGTCTGGATAATATGGTGAGTAGGTTGCAATTTTTATGCAAAATGAGCACACTTTCAAAGCGTCGAAATCAGTTATACTAGCCGTCTCTTTCATAAACTGTTGTAAGTAAGAAGTAAATCTGCTCGAAAATGCGATTTACTTGATTCACAATTTCAGACATTTTGAACGTACTGAATAAATGTTTATTAACACTTGCGATTTAATAAACTGTAACAGCATCTATTGTAAATCCTTAAACATATATATGTATTGGGATATTGGGATATTGCTAAATAATTAACTTTATTGGTAATTATTGTCTTTAAAACTTTACTGAAACATATAATTTTTATTATGCAGTGATCTTTCATGATAATCCTATGGGTTTAAATTTTTAATGTTTCAGTTTTTAAATTTCAGTTTCATACAGTTTCGGCTTTCTGCTACATTTTTGTTTGCATTTACTCCCTATAAGGTTTTGAAATGTTTCCTAAGTTTTTTGATTTAAGACAGCATTTCCACGTTATTATTGTTCCAGAGTTATTATTGAATACTCTAAATGTGTACAGTATGTTCTGCATCAATATCAGTGCTCATTCTTTATATCATCTTTATGTATTCTTGTAAACATCATGTGAATAGTGACATTAATATTGATATATGCAATACAAATTTAACATACTATACCATACAGTGTTGGATAACTGGTTACATTTTACATTATCTGCTGTTACAATAGCTTAGACCCTATACTGGTAATTTTGTTGATGTAATCACATTGAATATAGTATTAGTATATTATATTATAATTTTTATTGTAATTTTTTAAATTTTACTTAAGTTTTACAATGAAATTTTTACTAGTAATATTAAATTACTATATTACTATTATATATTTCTATATTTTGTGTTCATACTATATGTAGTAAAAATGTAATATTTGTTAGAAATAAGTCAATATATATGCTTGCATTTAATCTGGTCATGTTTCACTTTGAAAAGGTATTTGTTGAGACCATATATTGATGAAAATATTTTTCATAATTTTCTATAACTTATTCCCATTTTTGTATATGACGAAATAATGATGAGAGTTTGGTTTGGTACAAGGGACGATGTTTGGTAGGTATGCTGGGTGCTGAAGAGCTTCTAATTTGAGCTGCAACAGAACATTTTCCACAACTTTGCAACGTGTGATCGGACGTTGTACTCCAAGAGAATGAATTAACAGCTGCAATAACAGTTTTTTTTTCAATATTAATTATTTACGTCCTGCTAATCTCACTATAAGCACATCAATATTTTATGGTGATGGATATTTTGCTTGGATTTCGAAGTCGTCTCTTCTGAAATAATATGACTAATTAATTTCATTAAGAGATCTCATAAGAAAAAGAAATAGTATTCTTGAATTTATTAATAAACTTTTTACACAATTTCCGTTTTCTTTTTAATTACCTTGTTGTTCAAAAGTTTAGCTAGGAAGTTTTCTTAACTATAGAAGTTAACTAATTATTAAATATTAGTTTTTAGATATAAATTAAAAGGACTTTCAGGATTTTGTTCTGAACAAATTGTATTTTGTTTACGTTAGTCTTTGCAGAACATCCCCATAATTGAACTCCATATAGGTTTCAGTATTTGCTTATATAATAGCAATTTATTATGTACTGATAATTGTGATTTTATTCCAATTAGTCTGTACATTTGCTTATATTTCAATTCCAGTTCTTTTCTTTTCTTCTTTATATGTTCCTTCCAGCGAAGTTTTGCAACAAGATTCATTTCGAGATAATTTAGCGTTGTTGCTGTATGGACTGGAAGTATTGAATGTTATTGGTGCTTTTACAATCTCTTTCTAAGTGAACTGCACATATAAAAATTTACTTTCATTAATTTTTATTTTCCAAGCTTGTGTCCAATTTTTATATTGTCACTTGGCTGTAGTAATGTTCGTAAGGTTTCATCACTATTGTCTCGTACAGCTATAATCTCAGTATTATCAGCAAACGCAGCCTGTGACTCTAAGCATTCTGGTTATAATGTACGATTTTTGTAGTTCGGTGTATTGTTTTAGTAACATTTTCTATAGTCTATGAACAAGGCCTTCATGCCAAACCTTATCGAAGGCTTGTGCTTCATCTAAGAATACAGCTGAGCATACTTTTTTATTTTCATAGGATCTTTCAATAATATCTGCTATTCTGTGGGCCTGGTCAATTGTTGAATGCTTGTTAATACACCAAAGCTGGTGTGTTGGTATTAGGTTTTTTCTCTCTATGATTATTAATAATTTAAACGCATTTGTTGAAATTATTATTGAAATTATCAGATTAGAGTTATGAAATTCGAATAAATCCAAAACTCGTTATAGAATGGAAATTAAATTGTATGGAAGCAATATAATTTAAAGTATATTTTATTCCGATGTGTGAGGAATTATGTCAACCCATTTCCGTTACATGGAATCGCAGCCTAAGTTTGAAAATAAACGGATTATCGGGAAAGCTTTTCATAATGGTTAAACCTCCAATAACCTGATATAATAAAACTTTATAACTTTATAATTCTGTTCTGTTCAAAACTAAATAGATTTGTTGAACTCGGGCCTATTAAGACTTAAGACCAAGCTGCGATAAAAGAGTTTATGATGTCTGGCTGAAAATCGATATTCACGCGTTTTTGTGTTTAAGAGTGGCTTATTGAGAGTTTTATTTTTGAAGTTTACATTATATCCGTAAAGTATCTGCTGCAAAAATAGTCTCTTATTTTTGGTCGGAGTGAATTTTTGCAAAGTCGATTTTGTTTAGAAAATATAACAGCTGTCATCAGTAAACATAAACTATTTTTATTTTATTAATTAAAATTTTACGTGATTGTATATACAGGGTATAAGCAAAATAATATGAATGTCATGCAATATAGTACATCTCATTGCATGCTGGTAAAGGCGCTTTGATGTCTGGTGAACAGGGAACCGCTAAGAACAATTTTTCTTGCTGAAGAAGTGGTAGCTGGTTAGTGGTTAGTTCCCATTTGGGACATAACATAAAATAGAAATCAGTATATAAAAGAAAACGATAAAAGGTAAATTAAAGGTGAGCTATCTGCAATAGCGAAATCGAAGAGTGGAATAAGTAAGCAAAAAACAATTAAATTTTGTTAAAAAAAAATAGGCAAAGAAAGTATTAATTTAATCAGTTTGGTGTATATATTGTTTTTGCAATATTTATTTAAGCTAACGAATGTGGATGAGAGATAAAAGGAAATAGAGAAAATGTGTCGCAGTTAAAATGAAACTAACTCCATAATTTGCATAAATGGGGTACAAAGAACAAATAAAAGAAATTTGGATTATTAACAGTATATTTATAAACATTTTAAAGCATTTATAATTAAAATGTTTAAGCATTAATGTATTAAGATATGTGTCTATATGACCTTTTATTGTTTGAACATTTTATCAATTATTATTCACTTTATAGAACTAAAATTGTAGCTTTAAACAGTAGTGATAAATTATACAAAATAAATTCCTAAATTGTATTCGTTATTGTTTTAATATATATTAAATAAAGTGAAATATCAGTTTCAAAATAGTTTTGTTTATATATTCTCAGTTTTCATACACAAACATACTGAACAATCCTATACAATTATTATTCCATATTTATTTTTATAATATAAAAGTGAAGAAAGCCATATATACTTATATTTGATGCTCTGAATTTCAAAGCTCTGAAAATAATCTTACTTATGATAATTTCTTATAATATTCACTGGCCTGGTAATTTACCAATACTTTGATGATTATTGAAAATTAATGGAAATTCGATTTATTTAAATGATAATTATTTTAATATACACGCATTTATTAATTTAGATAATGTTATATATCACTACATAGTATAAAACAAAGTCGCCTTTTCTGTCCCTATATCCCTATGTGCGCTTAAATCTTTAAAACTACGCAACGGATTTTGATGCGGTTTTTTTCAGTAGATAGAGTGATTCAAGAGGAAGGTTTATATGTATAATACATGCATAATATACTAAGGCAACATTGCTAATTTTAGAGGTTTCTAACGTGATGTCGTAAATTAACCTATTTTTTAGGCTTATTTAGCAATTAGCAAAAACGCTGCCTAACCCTACGAGTTAGATCAAATTAATGTACTACAGTATTGTACACCATAAAAAGGTCTACAAAAAAGTCCGCGATGGTATATGTTTATCTTTTAGGGATAACCCACATTAACCACTTTTATTGTTTACTTTTTACGTGAGAAAATGGCTTATTTACGAAGCTATTTTAAGTAATACGGCATTAATCCTTATCGAATTAAGTACCTTAAATACAGTGTGCAATTAATATAGATCAATATGGTTCCTTACAGCATGTAAATTAAACAAATATTTTCGGAGATATTACAAATTTAAAATTTGCGTTTAAAAGTGTGTAATGTAATAAAAATTGTATGAATTTAGATATTCCAAAGATAGCAGGAAATCTTCATAGTAAGTATAGGGGAAGAGGAATTGTTTTACTCCAAATTTAATGCGTGCAGGCCAAGGGCAGTAATGAATGAACCAAAAATACTGGATCGATTTTAATCATGTTTTCATTGAGTGACATAGGCATATATATTTTATGCCCGTGCAAAGTCGGAGCGGGCCGATATGTTTTTATATACAACGTTCATATTTTTTCTGTAGTGTATTTAATTTAGTATCAGCATTGCACCCGTGCGAAGCCGGGGCGGGTCGCTAGTTAAATATATTTCTGATTTTATATTGAAAAAGCTGTGAAAACAGGTTCTAGTAGCATATTATTTTTAAATTATTCACTTTACTATGTTATGTGGGGAACGTGATTAATTTAATACATTGTGGTAGAATTTCGTCCACAGGCTGATCACTAATTTGTTCTATTGTTGAAATATATTGGAACCATTTCCGAGTAGGATAACATCCGTTGGGTACTAGTATTAACATTTATTGTTATAACATACTGTTTGATTGAATTCTATATTTAAAAATAAGTTTTTTGGCGTTTTCCTCCTTGATAATACTGTATAAAGCCAGCAATCAAATATGCATAACATATTAGTAAAAGAACATAAAGACGTATTATTTATTAGGTTTAGACCTAAATTTTGATATATCAATAGCTAATTTAATGATTCTAAATACTGTGGTTCTGAGGTGTATAAAATTAATTTTTCTAATAGTGTTTGTTATATTATATATATATATATATATATATATATATATATATATATATATATATAAGTCAAACATCAATTTCAAAATAGCTTTATTCATATACTAGCGACCCGCCCCGGCTTCGCACGGGTGCAATGCTGATACTAAATTAAATACACTACAGAAAAAATATGAACGTTTTATATAAAAACATAGCGGTCCGCTCCGACTTTGCACGGGCATAAAATATATATGCCTATGTCACTCAATGAAAACATGATTAAAATCGATCCAGTATTTTTGGTTCATCCATTACTGCCCTTGGCCTGCACGCATTAAATTTGGAGTAAAACAATTCCTCTTTCCCTATACTTACTATGAAGATTTCCTGTTATCTTTGGAATATCTAAATTCATACAATTTTTATTACATTACACATTTTTAAACGCAAATTTTAAATTTGTAATATCTCCGAAAATATTTGTTTAATTTACATGCTGTAAGGAACCATATTGATCTATATTAATTGCACACTGTATTTAAGGTACTTAATTCGATAAGGATTAATGCCGTATTGCTTAAAATAGCTTCGTAAATAAGCCATTTTCTCACGTAAAAAGTAAACAATAAAAATGGTTAATGTGGGTTACCCCTAAAAGATGAACATATACCATCACGGACTTTTTTGTAGACCTTTTTATGGTGTACAATACTGTAGTACATTAATTTGATCTAACTCGTAGGGCTAGGCAGCGTTTTTGCTAATTGCTAAATAAGCCTAAAAAATAGGTTAATTTACGACATCACGTTAGAAACCTCTAAAATTAGCAATGTTGCCTTAGTATATTATGCATGTATTATACATATAAACTTTCCTCTTGAATCACTCTATATACTGAAAAAAACCGCATCAAAATCCGTTGCGCAGTTTTAAAGATTTAAGCGCACATAGGGATATAGGGACAGAAAAGGCGACTTTGTTTTATACTATGTAGTAATTCCAGTTTTCATATACAAACATACAGAACACTTGATGATTATTGAAAATTAATGGAAATTAGATTTATTTTAATGATAATTATTTTATTATACACGCATTTATTATTTTAGGTAATGTTATATATATTAAATACATTTCTGATTTTATATTGAAAATGCTGTGAAAACAGTTTTTAGTAGCGTATTATATTTAAATTATTCAGTTTACTCTGTTATGAAGGGAACACGATTAATTTAATAAAGTAAAGAAAGGCTTGTATATTTATACTTGATGCTCTGAAGTTCATAGATCAGAATTTTTTTAATAATATTCATTGGTTTAGTAATTTGAACGTACCAATACTTTGATGATTATTGAAAATTAATGGAAATTAGATTTATTTAAATGATAATTATTTTAATATACACGCATTGATTATTTTAGATAATGTTTACTAACAGTTTACCCTGTTATGAGGCGAACACGATTCATTTAATAAAGTGTCGTAGAATTTCGTCCGCACCTATTTTGATCACCCACTAGTTTGTTATAGTGTAAATAATTTTTTCCATACAAGCAGGTCTTTTGGGTACTAGTATTAACATATATTATTATAACATACGATTTAATTGAATTCTATACTTAAAAATAATATTTTTGACGTTTTTTCCTTGGGAATATAGCAACCAAATATGCATAAAATATCAGTCAAAGAGCATAAAGACGTAAATTTCACCGGGCCCCATTCTTCAAAGTACTTTGAGCATTATACGAATCGCCAAACTGGGACTAACGTTAATTCAGCGGTTCTTGTTCGGTGCTCGATCGAATTGGCATATCAATTGATCGTCTATTGCCACGAGACCGACCTACTCTAACTGTCTAAACCATACACGATCCGATGAATATCTAACAAGGTTGCGTTGCCCTTTTGTCGACGGAAAAGGAACCGAGAAGGGTGGAGGAGGTAAAAGGGGAGGAGTATTGATTCGTAAGTTAAATTTCAGATTTATTGATGAGGATTCGTACGGGGAATAATAAATTCGACGATCGTTTTGATTTCGACGGAATAAATTCGGGGATGTACGCACTTTTATGTCGTATTGATTCATCGTATAATTGGGGGGGTTTACATTTTTATCGCGACTTGATTGTTGGAGATAATTTTGGACTGTTCGATTTTATTATCATTATTTATGGGGTAGAATTACTAAATACTCTTTTTAGACTTTTGTTTTAGCTCTGACCATATTCAAAGTTCTTGATAGTGTGAGTGAACGGGACGCTCTTGACAATGAAGAATGTTACTAAGCTGCATATTGCTACAAGACGGAGATGACAATAGGCTAATGAATAGTTGTTAAAACATTTTGTAAAGGTATTCTTTAGAGCCGACTTAAGTTCCTTTCGCGGATATTCTTTTGTTTACCATCGAATGAAACCAAGTGCTTTGAATTCGTAGTTTCCGTCTTGGAAATATGTACGTGGGTTTTCACGTCAATCTCTTGGATTTTGTAGTAACTAGACTTATAGTTTAACGTTGGTTAAACAACTCGTCGTTGTTGTTGTGACAACGGGTCAATTGAAAATTCCTCGACCTACCATAGTAAAACACATCTATTTTTTACACATTTTATTCAACATAATTTTGATTATAGTGACCCTCCAACTTTTCGATACCATTTTTGTAGTACGATTTATCCTTTGCTCAAAATAGGCCTCAGTTTCGGCGATCACCTCTTCATTCGACGAAAAATTCTTCACAGCGAGCATTCTTTTGAGATCTGAGAACAGGAAATAGTCGCTGGGGGCCAGGTCTGGTGAATACGGTGAAGCAATTCAAAGCTCAATTCAAGGATTTTTACCATCGTTTTCACTTACTTGTGACATGGTTCATTGTTTTGGTGAAGCAGCATTTTGTTTTTCTTCAAATGTGGCAATTTTTGGGCGATTTCGTCCTTCAAGAGGTTCAATAATGCTATGTAATAGTCGCTATTGATGGTCCTTCTTTTTCAAGGTGGTCAATGTAAATTATTCCATGTCCATGCATATCTCAAAATACAGACGCCTTAACCTTGCCAGTCGACTGTTACGTTTTCCTACACTTTGGAGCGGGTTCATCGTGTGCAGTCCACTCGGATGTCTGTCGATTGGACTGGAGTAAAATTATGGAGCCATTTTTCATCCATTATCACATATCGACGTAAAAACTCGGGTTTACTATGCTTGACCATCTTCAAACACTGTTCCGAATCATCTAGTCGTCGTTGTTTTTTGGACAAAAGTGAGCTCGTGCGCCACCCACTTTGCACAGAGCTTTCTCATACCCAAATATTTGTAATATATTTAGACTGTCTGCTCTTGCATACAGTTTCAATTTGCGGTCATTCAAAATCATTTTGTGGATTTTTTAAATCTTTTCATCGGTAAGAACCACTTTTGGGTGTCCACTGCGTTCATGGTTTTCGGTGCTTATTTCACCACGTCTAAACTTAGAATACCAGTTATTGATGGTCGATTTTCCTGGGTCAGTGTCCGAGAACTGGGCATCAAACCAAGTTCTTCCTTCATCTGTATTTTTTTCCTTCAAAAAGCAATATTTTATCAACAAGCGAAATTCCTTTTTATCCATTTATTCACAATAACAAAAGTTGCTTTGCTCAAAATACTATAATTCACAAACTAAAGATCCGACAGCTATCAAATTTATACACGCATCTTTTGAAAGTTAGGGCTTACTAAAAAATATATGGATTTAATTCTAGTAGGGCTATCTATATGTGTCAGGTCGGGGCTTTTCAATTGATCTGTTGTATATTATATTGTTCAAAATATTATCATTCAATTTTTTCCCATATTTCAGGCAACGTGGCCATATTGTGTCGAATGAACGATATTTATATGGTAGCAATCCAATCATCAATTAATTTTCTTCAGAAAGCGTGTCTTTGCAAAGTCATGCTACATTGGTGTCAACAGATGGCGCTCTGGCTGGCGATCCTTTGCAACTCTTGCAATCTGTATCTGAGAGTTGTCATGCAAAGCGAAGATAGTTATGTCTCTGCGGTAATTGATATTGTTGTACTTTTTGGAACAATGAGTTGGTTAATGTATTCATTTGAGGTGGGTGTGTATTTGCATTAACAGTTTCATTCGATTTCAGCCGATTGTAATGAACAACAGAAACAGCAGTTGCTTTTTGACATGATATTGCACTTCGATGGCATTTCTGGACGTGGATGCTAGTCCTAGATTAACTCATAATTTCTTGCGGTTAGAACTTTTCTAAAAGACTGTAGTTGATTCCTGAACTACTAAGTTCTCGTATGCCAACAACTCCTGTAATTTATTGCCTGCGAACTTTATCTGGTTTTACAGGTCGGTCTTTTTCATTGACATCAAACTCGCCAAATTTTAATCCATCAAAACAAAACAGTTAATAGGAGTACAATGGAGTAGCATCGCCATAAGGTTTTAATGGACTTCAGTAGTAGATTTATTCAAATTAAGTAATAGAAGTAATAAATGTAATAGCTTTTATAATTACATGAAAGGTGTGCGCGTTATAGTGCTTCTATGAGCTGTTAAAATCTAAGGTAACAATAAATGGTGATCTCTGCTGATTACAATTGACGCCTTTGAGCTGGATACTGCATAAAAATGGCCGGAATACGAGCGGAGACATAACAATGTTGTTTCAGCATTACAACGCTCGATTACATGTTGAAAAACCTGTAAGAGAATACTAGGAAACATTTAAATGGGTGGTTAAGTTGTTAGTCTAAACCTGTAAGTATTCTTCAGATTTTGCTCCATCTAATTATTACATGTTGAGACATATGTGAGTAGTGGCCTGTCTATGGAGAGCTTATTTTTTTATAGAGATATTAAAAAATGGGTCGATTCATGGATAGCCTCAAAAGATAAATCATTATTTAGAGACGGAATATGTAAATTGCTTGAAAGATGGAAAAAAATATGGGCTATCGATGGACGATACTATGAATAATTTAAATTTTACCTAAATTCCACAATAAAGCTTAAAATTAAAAATAAAATACCTTAAGCTTATTTATAGGCCCTCATTTTCATCAACGGATATCACTAATCAAATAACTTTTAAGCATCTTATGATCCCAAAACCTGGAAAGTCACCAAACGAAATAAAAGCCTATAGACCTATATAATTGCTGCCAGTAATATCTAAAGATTTTGGAAAAAATCCTGTTGAAAATAATAAAACCGATCATAAAGAAAAAAAACCTAATAACAACACACCAATTTAGGTTTATTAACAAGCATTCAATAATTGAGCAGGTCCTCAACCATATTCCTAGATGTAGCACAAGCCTTCGATAAGGTTTGGCATGAAGGCCTTGTTCATGTACTACAGAAAATATTACCAAAATAACATACAGAACTACTAAAATTGTACATTACGGCCACAATGTTTAGAGTTAAACAAGAAGAAGCTTACTCTAGAATAAAAGAAGCTAAAGCAGGTATACCACAAGGAAGTGTACTGGGGACAATGTTTTATTTACTCTACACTTGTGATATACCACAGAAGGAGAATATTATGATGGCTACATTTGCTGATGATAGTGCGATTGTAACTATCAGAGATAATAGTGAAGAAATCACACGAAAATTACAACAAGCAAGTAACAAATAATTGGGCAAAATCTTGGAAAATAAAAACTAATGGAAGTAAATCTGTGCATGTGCAGTTCACGTACAATCAGACCGTACAAGCACCAATAACATTAAATAATACTATCATTCCAGATAGCAACATCGCTAAAGATCTCGAAATAAATCTTGATGCAAAACTTCGTTGGAAGGCACATATAAAGAAAAAAAGAATAGAACTGGAAATCAACTACATTAAAATGAATTGGCTAATTGGAAGAAAATCACAATTATCAATACATAATAAATTGTTATTATATTAGCAAATACTGAAACCTATATGGACATACGGAGTTCAATTATGGGGATGTTCTGCAAAGACTAACATAAACAAAATAAAAATTTTTCAGAACAAAGTCCTGAGAAGTATTGTGGGCGCACCCAAATACTACAGGGCTGACTACCTACATCGAGACCCTCAGATACCCACAGTCAGTCAATAAATCAAGAGAATTGCAAGGGGGCATGAGAAAAGACTCCATTCTCATGAGAATATTGAAGTATTGCAACTTTTGGGTACCACCAGAACAGTATACAGACTCAAAAGTATCAAACTATCTGATCTTGTAATAAATAGTACATAGTGTAGTGACGTGCATGTAATAAAAAATACAGCAGTGACATGTATAAAAATTATTTCACCAGAGACTGAGATAGTGCAGATGGGTCCTCCTAGTTATATACCTAGATTGAAGTATATATAACACAAATTGAAAGTAATAATTATATAATAAAAAAATGTAAGCATCTTATAACGCACTGGTGCCATATTTTTCATTGAACTATCGCTATTCCTAATATAAAAATGGGTAGAATTGTTTGTACGCTTAAAAAATAACAATACAGCTCAATACTAAAACACAATGTATATTGTTATTAGAAAGTTATTAGAATGTGGTTATTTCAACAGTAAAATATTACAGGTAGATAGGATAATGGAAGCAATACCTCAATATTAACGTCAATCGGTCGCTATCCCGACGGTGTCAGAAACCGATAAAAGAAAAAGAGCATTCGTCGAAAGGATCGCGATAATTTAATAAACAGAAATCGTCAGAGGAAACGATTTCTCTCGCAGGAACAACGTCTCGGGACGCCCCGAAAAATATACGAGTATATTTAGCAAGAGAAAAGTATTCCTCCCGCTAGAATAAGTCGTCGAACTTAAATCGTTTTTTTTCTCTTTCTTTCGTTCGCCCTTTTAAAAGTTAAAATTCGATTCGGTATCCTTTAGCGGCGAGATCCGTTAAAAAGGCACCCCCCGGCTCACTTCGTTAGGACTTTTCAGGCGAACCGAAGGTAATTATGGAATGAATGCAACACTTTTGCCCCGCTTACTTTACGAAAGTTTCTATTCCGGTTCGATCCGGAAGTAGAAGTTTCTCGATTAAAACATTTCCGTGTTTGTTTCTTTCGTAACGTTCGATAGTTAATTTTTGGCGTTTGTATGAGAAAAATGAACGGTCACGAATACTTTCGAAGTCGGCGCTTTAAATTTATTATTTTTAGATTAAATGTACACGTGCCATCTAACAGGTACGTTGAAAAGTCCCCGGCCTACCATAGTAAAACACATTTTTTTGGCAAAATTAAATTTATTTTATTCAATATAATTCTCTTTAGGGGTGATATACTGATTGTAGCGATCCTCCAACTTTTCGATACTATTTTTGTAGTACGATTTGTCCTTTGCTTGAAAATAGGCTTCAGTTTCGTCGATCATCTCTTCATTCAACGAAAATTTCTTACCAGCGAGCATTTTTTTGAGTTAGAAATTAGTCGCTCGATTTAGAAGCCAGATCTGGAGAATACGATGGATGAGGAAGCAATTCTAAGCCCAATTCATGGATTTTTGCCAACGTTTTCACTGACTTGTGACACGGTGTATTGTCTTGGTGAAGCAGCGCTTTCTTTTTCTTCAAATACCGCCGATTCTCGCCGGTTCCGTCTTTCAAACGGTCCAATAACGCTATGTAATAGTCGCTGTTGCTGGTCCTTCCTTTTTCAAGGTAGTAAATGAAAATTTATTCCATGCGTATCCCAAAATACAGATGCCATAACCTTGCCAGCCGACTGTTGCGTTTTCCCACGCTCTGGAGCGGGTTCATCGTGTGCAATTCACTCGGATGGCTGTCGATTGCAGGGAATGCCGACAATCCTTTTTCAGCCCTAGTGGAACTGTTCAAACAGATCAAAAATATCCCAACAAACCCATTCATTGGCCGGGTCAGTATGCAGAATAAGACGTGCATTGGCTGTTTCTTACAAAGAACTTTATAGTTGGGCCACCCTATAAAACAGGTCAATTTAAAAGTCCCAGGTCTGATGCATGGATGGCGCTACTAAAATTAAATCCACATGTTTTTTAGTTAAGCTCAAAACAATATTAACCCTAACCCTCAAAAGAGGCGTGTATAAATCAAGATGGTTCGCTTTCGCAAAAATGACGTGCCTTCACGACAAGTTTTCTCACCCACAACACTAAGGTAAGAACACTTATTATTTGAGTTGGTTTAAAATTTGCAATACATTTATATTTAATTAGAATATAAATATGGGAATAGAGTATGGGCACTTGGTATTTTATAAAGAAAAGGTATCAAACACTTTTAAATACATGAAAATATGTTAGGATGTATTTAAACAAATGCATGCGTAAAAACATAAAATTCTAAAACTAAACTAATAAAAAGGCGGACCAGCACGGAATTTCGTGCTAGGCCCTCCCACTCTACAATTACAGAACGGAAACGAAACCGAACAAGTTCGAACACGTTTCATGCTGCGTATAGATTGGGCCACCGAAGGACAACGAATGAGATTCGACGTCTCGTAATGCTGAAAATGTGGCTCTGGTGCGGGATAGTGTTGCAGAGTCTCCAGAGACGTGATTCCCAGATACACATTTCTGCATGCACTTTAAGGCGAATTTTGTAAACTGATTTGAAAGGCTGTCTGGTTTCATTGAAGATTTTTCGTCTAACAGTCGGTTTTGGTGATTACAGAATCCTCAATTAATTCATGAAACATCATTACAAAAATAACTGTATGGTGTGGTATTCATGCTTGAAAAATCACTGGTTCCTTTTGTTTTTAAATGACCAAGGTATAGCAGTTAATGTTACTGCTGAACAGTACTAAGACATGATTCGAAATTTCCTTGTGCCTGAAATAGAAGAGGAAAGAGGATATGTTGTTTAAGGAAATGGGGCCACAGTACACGCAGCTTGTTCACCAATTCAATTATTGACGCTTTTCCACGAAGACTAATTTTGCGAAGTTGCAATATAGCATGGCCAGCCAGATCTTCGGATTATGGGGTTTTTTCAAATCAAAAGTTTATGTGAATAAGCCTCAAACGATTCAACATCTTAAAGACAATATCTGTCACTATATTGAAGAAATTCGGCCTCAGATGTTGCAGGATGCTATGAAAGATGCCTTAAAAAGAGCCGAAATTTGCATAAATAATAGACATAATAAATATATAAAGACAATATAAACTTTTTATGAAAACCAAACTTACTTATCTTTTTTTTGAGCAAAGTTATAGGCAATCAAAAGGATAGCGGGACTTTTACCCCACGTTGTATCTTTTAATATACAGATATATTACTTTAATTAATATAATATATCAAATATATTTCTGATCTTATGTTGAAAGTAGTGTTAAGACAAATTTTAGTAGCCTAAGGTAATTTTAAATTATTCACCTTATTCGAATTTCGGCCACTGGGCAATCACTAGTTATATATTAAGTTGCTGCGGTTATATGTAAAATATATTTTAGTGTGTTGCAGCTATATTAATATTAGTCTAGAGGGAGTGACTAAAGTCTCTTAGAAAATGAAAACAGTATTATGTTGGATTCCTTAATAAGAAAACATCAACCTTCGAAAGAGCTGACGAATCAGGACCAACTTGATTTAGAGCTATTTTGGAGATCAAGTATAGCAAATATATAAAAACAGGGAGTAGTTCTTTTGAATACTAATTTAGTTTATTAGAATTACTTCAGAGAAAATTGTTAGTCTGGAAAATATTGATAGAGATGTTAGCGATATACAGCTTCTTGAGGGATGTAAGTCATTCCTTGATACATTGTTAGGAAATTTAGAATTTAAATACTATAAAGGTAACCCACGAGGAAGTTTAATGGAAGCTCCAGACATTGCTTTAAAATAATACAATTTTTAAAAGTATGTAGCAGTATTAAGGAAGGTATATTTAATATTTCAATTTATGTAACTAGACAAAATATGGATGTTAGTCACACTATTGTTTTAATAATTCTTATTTTTTAATAATGTTTGCGAATAGTGCATATAAAATATTGTAAGAGCAGATTCTGATGGACAAGGAGATAATTCAAAACTAAGGTAAAGGTATGGATTAATAATAGGAGCTTGACTGCCATTATAGCACATTTCTAAATGTCCTTCCATTTTACGTTATTCTTTTTAGATAGTCAACTTTTCTATGCATTTCATGATATTGGATGGTTTATTTTTAGCAATTGAATTAGTTTTTTTTAATGGTTTTTTTCACTCCTTCGTTTTTACTCTCGACTGAATATATAAATATTAATTATTATTAAGTTATTAGTTATTCATCACTATTTTGATTTAAACGAATTAGAAAAACACAATCTGTTACTGTATTATCAATTATCTAATCTCTCTTTAATTTCTTATCCAGGCAATAATGAACATAACAAAAAAATAATCATATTTAGTGAAATGGTTCTGGAGTTATACGCGTAAATATATTTCATCCATTTGGTTTTATCTCTGTTCAGTCTTCCTGTTTCGGTCGAGCTTTTCTCAGCTTCTCTAGGGTTGCCCTCTGGTGTTTATCTTCTTTACCCTTGCTTCATAGATTCGGTATGCTACTCATGTGT
Source organism: Rhynchophorus ferrugineus (assembly GCF_030347505.1). Lineage (NCBI taxonomy): Eukaryota > Metazoa > Arthropoda > Insecta > Coleoptera > Curculionidae > Rhynchophorus > Rhynchophorus ferrugineus. The sequence continues at coordinate 9,393,055 of NW_027472581.1, read as the reverse complement.
ACTCCATGCGTTGTAAGTGTCCTCACCAATTGAGTCTTCTTTCCACGTATTCTTCGGCTGATTCAATGTCGAGGTAGTATTTTAGGTCTCTATATTGTCTTACATACTTTTATTTTCGGTTTATCTAGTTGTTAATTTTTGTTAATGGAACTAATAATTATAGAGAAGCACAAATTCATGGCTTTTTTAGCTGCATTACGCTCAGTTTCTACATTTAGACATTTAAATGCTTTTACTTGTTATATTTTTATCTTATACTAAACAACCTTATACATAAATTAAAGTCACTATTCAAGATCTAGCGAAAATATATTGATAACATTAATTTTATACTTTCTGGAAACCAATTTTACGGAAGAACATTATGAAGATAAATCGATTCATAAATCATTTTCAATGTTTCGAAATAGAAGCTTAAAATAAGGCAATTTTAGTTAATATGATCAGTTAAAAAACTAATAAAAGCTGTTAGTTGATATCTATGTCTATTTTTATCTTATATGTATTGGCCTATGAGTTAATTTTAAAGGATTTTCATGTATTACTGCGCATTAAATCGTATGGGGTACATTTGTAACCAACTCCATGTTGAAGGCTTCACTTTTCAGAAAGTGTTATTTCGTCGAAGTGTGGAATTGTGAATTGGAGGAACAGAATTGGAAGAATTGTGGAGATTTTTTCAGTGCGTTCAAAATGGCTGAATTTGTACCGAGTAAATCTCAGCTGTGGTGGATTTACATTTTTACTTCTATTTGAAGGAAAAGACGGCTAAAGGTTATCTTCGGATGCTGTCTGAAGCTTACGCCATGCTATATCGATTTCAACACGTGAATACTGATTTCGGATCTTGACACCAAAGACAAGGAAAGTTCTGGACAGGCAATATAATCTTGAAATAGGAACTGCTACCTCCCCGCCGTATTCTCCAGACCTTGATCCTTTTAATTACCATTTGTTATACGAAAAAAAAAAATGTCGATTCGTGGATAGCCACAAAAGATAATTTTTTTTTGATATATAATCCGTAGCTTGACTGTAAGATGGAAAAACAGTGGCTATCAATGGGCAATAGTTTGAATAAATCAATTTATCGATATTTCACAATAAAGCTTCAAATTTAATAAGAAAAATTCTTCAGAACTAATTTAGAGGTCACAAATAATCCTAGATATCGTAATTTATTATTATTTTATTTGTTGTATGGCCTAGTTTTACTTTGTTTGCTTTATTACTGTACAATACAACTATTACTATAATAACATACAAATGTTGGTTATATAGAATCAGCCGGACCTTCCTTTAATTTGGGATAGTTGTATTATCATGTCATGGATGTTAAAGTATTTGACCCAAAACATTTTACGCTGTATTGTGGTTTCCAAAGGACTATTGTATTTTGTGAAATATTGTTATTGATTTCGTGTGTTATGGCGAATAGAGAACGAACAAACTTTTGTTTAACAAACATTATTGTATTATTATATTTAGTATATTTAGTAGAGTTAGTATATTTAGTATATATAGAGACAGGACTCATATATAGGTTATTTATATTTTATTATAAATTTTTTAATAAATCATGTTGTTCTTAAAGGGTTACTTTATATTTAAAAGGTTCTGGTGTCATTATTATTGTTTTTGTGAAATGTCTTTCTCTATATTCAGTCGTTAAAAAGCGCGCTTTGCAGTATAGTTGTTGTATTGTTTATATATTATAATGTTAACTATTATTGCAGTTAATTTTATTATTATTTTATTTTCTTCCTGTTTCGAAATAAAATCATAGAAAGAGCACGATAAGTAATTACCCAGTGGTAAGGGCATTATTTCATTGCTGATAAAATTAAGAACCGTGGAAGAAAATCAGGAACATAACCTTGTTTATATTTAAAACTTTGGCGTCGTTCAATATAATAGTAGCACTTCAATAACTTTTGCCAAGAAATTTTCACCTAAAGATCCCTCCGTAAATTTTATCGCATACTGAAACCTAATAGTTGAAACTTTGCCTGGGAAAACTTCAAGTAGCAGGATAAAAGTATTTACTGGATTTCTCTCCTGCGGCTTTCTAAACAAATTACTTTTTTGTTTTATTTGTCCACTGGTTGTTATATATACCATTTCTCGAAAAATTTACAGAGGAAATTAGAGTTAGTCAGATTTTTTTTATAGCAAATTTATGTTATATATAATATTTTAAAATATTTAATATTATATTATATAAAACACTATAATATATATATATATATATATATATATATATATATATATATATATATATATATATATATATATATGATACTTTCCAGGCTAACAATTTTCTCTGAAATAATTGTATTAAATGATGTTGTGATTGAAAAATTAGTGTTTTTATAAATTTCGTATGTTTGACCTCTGATGCAGCTAACATCAAGCTGATCTTGATTTGTCACCCATGTGAAACGGGAGATAAAGAGGGTTTCTTTTTGGTAAATTTAAGGTTATATTGTTTTTTGTTTTTTTTTTAGATATTTTAGTGTCTAATACTCAGTGTAGCTGCAACACGCTAAAATATATTCAATAAAAAATATGGCGGTTTGAAATTTATTAAACCAAACCGTTAAAACAACGTTTGCTGGTTTATAACCCGTAATTATAATATTTTGAATAATTTTTGAAACGGTTAACAAAAGGATGACTCTTGCAGGCTCATTTGGTTACATGTTCATACTTGTCAAACAGCATTTTATCTATTTTTATATAGAACAAAATAAGAAGGAGAATATAGTCTGACGATAAAACGAATTTGCAACTTTCGACAAGCACATATTGATGACTTGAGTTCTTTGAACTTAATACCTACTATCCATATTTTGATTAGTGATATCTATAGGTGGTAAAGCAAGGTATCAATGTAAAACACTGTTAAATTTGAGGGTTTCTACTTTTCTCTACAAAAATAATAATTTTCTATATAATATTATTACAACAGACATTTTGAACACTATGAATAGGACGATTTAACGAAAATGCAGTTGAAACTATCAAAATGCAAACCCACAGATACATGAATCAATTATTTATTGAAGGTTACATCGAAATTCTGAGCTCGTTGCTTGAAAATCAGAATAAGTACCTTTTTAAATTGAAAAAAATTATCAGAATTGAGAAAAGTAACTAACAAATTATCTATATTTTAATAGGTTTATCGAAGAAATGGAGAGACTTATATGTCTTGTCATTTCAACTCTCGTTTTGTTCTCAGATCTATCTCTATTGTTACAGACGTATACAATAATAGAAATTGATAGGTTTCAATTAAGTTTATTAGCAGAACTAGTTGTTGATTGTCTCGCTCAATAAAGGGGATTATTTTATGTTAGGTCTATATGTTGTTTGGTGCTAAAATACGTCGTTAGTTTAAGCAGAGCTATACTTGATCACAATATATTTAACACAATTTTTATTGTGCTTTTTTATTATCCATAAAATGTAATTTTTAAAGTTTTAATAAAATATTACAGATTTTATTGGGGATTTCAATTGATATCAATAATATTTAATGAATACTGGTATTTGGTATGCTACAATATTTTCAGTCACATTTGTAAAATTTTAAAGAATATTCTAGCATAATTTTCGTTTTATATTTTTAAACATTATTTTCTTCTATGAATGGTTCCACTAAATATGAGCGGATGTTATAGATTAAGTTTTTCACGTGAATCCATAGAAAATACCAGGGTAAATTGGAAGGTTCTCAATCTAACAATGGAATATTACTCATTTATATATTTATACATAATCTTTGTAGCGAAATTTCTTAACCTAGTACCTAGCCTATTTTACAGCGTTTTTCCAACATTTCTTTTGATCTATGGAAGTATTCTGCATTAGATCTAAAAGGTCCACGAACAGGACGTATAAATGTATACGTATAAAAGATCAGATGCTGATTGAATCGGGTCAAATATTGCAGAAGAAATTATTTCCGTATTTGCTTTTGATTTCTCCTCCTAAATTATTGGGACAAGGTATATACAGAGTTGCTGTAAACTTTCCTCAACTTCAGAAAAATCTCCTTGTGGATTAATCTATTCCAAAGGAAGAACGTTTTGACATGCAATACATATGATTTTTACCGTAAAAATACCTGTCAACAAACTGCATGACAGAACAAGTATAAACTTTCATAAATCATGATCGGTTTACGAATGTTAAAACTCAAATTTTGTACAACTCAAATGTAATACGATTAAAAATATTAATATATGATTTAACAAAAACACAGTTCAAACTCTCAAATGCCGATTTACAGATACATTAATCAACTATTTATTGACGGTTAGATCGGATCGTAGAGGTCCACTTGAAGGGACATCAAAATCGTGATTTCCATGTTAATCGCTAATTTTGAAACTAAATTGAAAATCACTAATTTTCACTACAAAATTCACTCACTAAATTTAACTCAATAAATTCAACCACTAAATTCATTAGAGCTATACTTGATCACAGTATGATTAGTACAATATTATTGTGCTTTTTATCATTTATAAAGTGTATCATAGAGATGAACTACAGCTAGATGATGAAATTTTAAAAGTTTTAATAAACTCTTATAGATTTTATTCAGAATTTAAATTGATATCAATAATTTTTAATAAAATTTAAATCTGAATACTGGTACTTGGAATGCTACGAGATTTTCAGAGTCACATTTGTACAATTTTAAAGAATATTGTTTATATATATATTATTCTAGAGATTGTTCCACTAAATATCAGTGGATGTTATAGATTAAGTTTCTCACGCGAATCCAAAGAAAGTACGAGGGTAAATGGGAAAGTTTTCGATCTAACAACGCAAGACTACTCACTTAAACTTTTTATATTTATACATAATTTTTCTAGAGAAATTTTCTAACCTAGTATCTAGTCTTTTTTTCAGCATTTTTCCTACATTTGTTTTGATCTATGGATGTATTCTGTATTCGATCCAAAAGGCTCACGAAACGCCCACGAAAAAGTGAACAAAATTAGGAAAATGTGCTTGAACCAACTTTCATAACCCTTTTTTCAATGTCATTAAGGTACCTACAAAACAAGTTTTTTGAATTCATCACTGGCTCCTTTAGGGACCGAAAAACGTCGGTTATGCCATTCATTCCTGATAGAGGGGAATAAAAAATATTTTGGTGCTCACTCATACAAAATGGGTGATTAACCATTAATTGGACCTTTCGGCCAGCCAAATAGGTGATTGTTGCAGCCGATATATGGGAGCTTGCATTGTAATGATGAAGAATAGTTTTTCAGTCAGGAATATTTCTTATTTATTGCAAATAAATGATTGTACTCTATTTAGATATTCCGAAGAAACAGACGATCATTTCTTGTTATGTTAAGAACAAGGACATGCAATACTCAAGAAGGAACATTTTTGGGTATATTAAAATGATGAGTTCATAGTTTTCTTGTAATAATAATATTTATCGTCATATTAACATATTTATTGTATTATTATGTTATACATTGTCTTCAAGTATCGATCGTAGCACAAAAAAAAATAAATATGACAAATAGGCGTAGAAAAGTTACTGTGGCTTCGGTTCTGTTACAAAACATAATCTCAGAAGGATATTGAATATGGAAAGAAAAATAACAACAGGAAAGTAAAAAATATAAAAAAGCCTAGAAAAAAGAAAACAAAAATATATAGTGAAGCGGTAGACAGTGAAGGTCAAGAAGAATTTGATTCAGACATTGAGTCAGATGCCAGAATAGAGAGAGGAGCCTCCGACTTCATAGATGCAAATTGTATGTCCTAACAACAATTTTTTGCAGAAAACACAAGTGGAAAACTCTGCGTTAAATGATTGTTGTTTCCTGGAATTTAACAATTAGATATTTAATTTTTGCATTTTTGCATATTATGTTTAGGACATAAGTATTGCTATAATATACATTCTAAGATATTTTATAAATAAAAGGAGGTAGTAGTTATGTCAAATCGTGTGCATGAATACTCATAATTGAAACTTACAATTGTTGCAGGACTACTGGCGGGCTGAGGATAATGAAGCTTTATTACACTTTTAAACTATATACAGGGCATGGAGAAAAAAATTTGAAAAATTTATTTATTAATAAGTTGTCGAGCCTTTAAAACAGATGCAATTATTTACAGAACAAAATCATAGAGTGAATAGTTTCCAACAGAATGTTGTTCCTTCTTTGTATTTGAACATCGGCCAATGGCTTCAGTCTCTTCTCCAAAACTCCCTTTAAGAGTTTAATTATCTTGTGGTCTGGTGAATGTGTTGCTCAAAAAAGATATTTGATGATGATTTGATGCTCCTCAAAGGAAGACTGAAACTTTTTGAGTGTGTATGGGAGTATTATTTACCAATGCTCGATTGTAGGAATCCGACAGTCTGGATTGATCTGGAAGCTTCTTCTGGGGTATCATATTGCATGGTGCTCACAATATTTTGTCTATCCCCTCTATGTTGTAACTTACACCATTCTGTTAGATCTAAATTCGACACAAATTATTTTAATTTAAATTTTCGTTAAAATATTTATTTTATATGGCACGTGTATATCATAACAATATTTCCTTTGATGCCTCTCGAAATAAATGAAGAGATATCCAAAGTAAGACTATATCTGTATAAAATAAAACGGATAATGTTTTAACTCTAAGAGACGTAAAAATCATAAATATAAATTAGAGGGTGTTTCTGCTCTTTGTCAGATTATCCTGAAGAAACGCTTGTTGCTCGGCATATCTCCGAATTTATTTTTGAAATATGTATTTCCTCAGTCGGGCTGATCTTAGGATCGGAGCTTTTGACTGTTTAAAATTTATAAAGGCTCAAGCTCAAAAACCAATATTACATTACTTTATATTTGTAAATATTTTATTAGAAATTGTTTTGTATTTTTAATTAAATAATATAAATAAATAATATTACAAATTATATTTAAATAATATATTATTTACAATTTTTATTATATTATTTTATTCGTATCTAATGATCTATAATTGATATTTGATCAAGCATATTGATATTTTTAAATTACGTTTATAAAGTCTATGGGCAAGAATGCCACTACCATTCCAATCAGGCTATTAACGAAGATGCACAAGACTGAACACCTTTTGGACAGTGTACTTGGCTGATATGTACCTATACCTGTAAAAAAAATTTCAAATTTATTCTTTTCCTAATACAAATTGGGTAATCTTGATGTTGGAGTAATTCTAGTCAAGTTTGGTAACACATGGATTAACGATGGTTCGTTGTAGTAACAACAGGGCTGTAAATGTCAATTTTATTAAAATCCTCAAAAACCAAAGTCAAATTCCCTAAATTAGGGAAAAATTTCATAGTTATCCACAATTTCCACTCAAAATTACTTTAAGAAAATAAGAGTCTCAACCGTTTAAATCAGCGTTGGGAACTATCGACTGACAACAGACGAAACAGTCGAGAGTCGCAAAACTGTCGAAACAGTCGATAGCCAAAAAACTAGCGACAGAAAATATTATTCTAATTACTGTTTTCAATCAAATGTAAAGTTAGACTGTTTTTTTTTATTATTTCGTGATGTCAGGCGAAGATGTACGAACCCTTTCCTCTATAAAGTGTGAGAGAGAATAGGACGAAATTATTTTCCAACAGTAGTATTAGCGAAACGGAGATGTACATATTCCTTCATGTATTAAGTTAAAAAAAAGGAAAAATATAATTACTGAATACTAATAACATGCAATTAATAATTTCATTTTAAACGAAGCAGAATTACATTTATATTTGAATGTCCTGTAGATCTGTAGAAAAGAATATAATTTTTCTATGGAATGGAATAATACCCCACAAATTTTTTATCGTATTTTAATATGTTAGTTGCTATTTTTAAATAATATACTATAATAAATATAGACAATATAATAAACCTAAAAAACCTAAAAATAAAAGATGTACATTAACCATAAATACTAAAAATAAAACATATACCTAATCATGGAAAAAAAAGACTAATCCATGACATAATTAAAAATGATCGCACTGTAACTACTAGATATTTGTTAAATAAAGTAAATGCTTTATTTATTATTGAAGGGAAATATTTTTTTAACAAAATTCCAGAGTGATCGAAATATTACCTATTATTGCCATAAAAACAATTAAAAGCATTTTACTCTTTATCATTAACCATTTTAATCTGTTTACTCTATTATATTAACAATCTTATATAAATATATATATATATATATATATATATATATATATATATAAATATATATGTACATATATATATACATTTCAGTCGATAGTTCCCAACGCTAGTTTAAATAATACTTATTTTTTAATTTTCCGCTGTATTTTTTTCAATGAGTTTACTATCCACCAGTATAATGTCATAAATTATAACCATTTACTTTTTCCATATTTTTTTTTGGGGCATTTTCCTTGGTGGGTAATGTTTGACACTGGCGGTTACTTTTTTTCTCTTGTTCTTTTTAAAAACACTGCATTATCTGTATTCAGTCGATTATGCCTTTCTGTTTTTAAATATTTAATTACACTTTTAACTCGACCGATGTATTCGAAAACTGCAGTATCCGCACTAAAGATATCAGAAATTTTATGTTTGGGAATAAATATTCTAACGCAGCTTTTTTTAAAACGAAACACTTTATCCCAGTAGCATTGACGAACAATGTTATATTCATGAAGTTCAAGCCCATGTTAATCATACAAAGTCCAACAGGAGCTACAAAAAAGATAATTTGATTTGCTGAAAAGGCTTAATATAAACATATATACCAAACTTAAGCACAGTAATAGCGCCAAAGCAAAAATAATAGGCTTCTTAAAATAGGGTAGTGTAAGGTGTGTAAAAATAGACATATTTTTTTAAAAAATGATTGCAAATTAAATGCCAAAAACAGATATGCTAATAAGAGAAATATTATTATTTTTAGAAAAAAATATATAAACGTTTCACGAGGTGGTAACATGTAGTGGGCACTTTTAATATTCACAAAACGTTCCTTAATGTGCATTCATTCTGCGCCATCCACACTTATATTCAAGTGTTTCGTAGTGCAATGTTTTGGGACCATTGATATTTATCCTGTATACAGTTGATAATCGATCTCAAAAATAACTAATGTGACACATCTGTGGACGATTCGACGATAGGATCATCTCACCAATCCGACATCAGCAACAAGAATACACCAACTTCGTCCCAGCAAAATCCGTTTGTAATGAAAACATGGCGTATCAAGGCGAATTAGATAATAACAGGTCAATTGAAAAGTCCCCGGCCTACCATAGTAAAACGTATATTTTGTTAAAATTTTTTTTAATTCAACATAATTCCCTTCAAGGGTGAAACAATATATGATTATAGCGACCCTCCACTTTTCGATACCATTTTGGTAGTACGATTTGTTTTTTTCTTCAAATGCGACCGTTTTTCGGCGGTTTCGTCCTTCAAACGGTCCAATAATGCTATGTAATAGACGCAGTTAATGGTACTTCCTTCTTCACGGTAGCCAATGAAAATTATTCCATGCGCATCCCAAAATACAGACGCCATATCCTTGCCAGCCAACTGTTGCGAATTCCTACGTTTTGGAGTGGGTTCATCGGGTATAGCCCACTCGGATGCCTGTCGACTGGACGAACGCAAAAACTCGGGTTTATTATGCTTGATCATCTTCAAACACTGCTCCGAATCATTAACTCGTTGTTTTTGGTCTCGCTCACTTTGCACAGAACTTTCTTATACCCAAATATTCGTGAATGACATGATATACACGTTAAGTTGATCTCGTTAGAGTGTTTGCTATTTTATTCAATTTCAATTTAAGGTCATTCAAAATTATTTTGTGGATTTTTTTATGTTTTCGTTGGTACAACCTCTTTTGGGCATCCACTATGTTCACCATCTTCGGTGCTCATTCACCACGTCTAAACTTACTACAAACATCAATCCTTGATGGTTGATTTTCCTGGAACAGTGTCCGGAAACTCGGTATTAAGCCAATTTTTTGCTTCAACTGTTTTTTTCCCTTCAAATAGCAATATTTTATCAAGACGCGAAATTAATTTTTAACCATTTTTTTTTCATAATGACAAAAATGGGTTTAGTCAAAATGCTATAATTCATAAATTAATGATTCGACAGCTGTAAAATTTATACACGCACCTTTTGAGGAATAGAGCTAATTGAAAAAACATATGGATTTAATTCTAGTAGCGCCGTCTTTGTGTCAGGCCGCAGATTTTTCAATTGAGCTGTTATCTACTTAGTGACGTTCGCTCTGCGTAGAAGAGCTTGTTCTTTGGTAAATATTAATATTCTTGAACTTTCGGAGGCACATTATGTTTAAATATCTGGGAATATGTCAGCTTAACTTTCAATAAACTTACGCTAATAAAACACTTGGGCTTAAACTGAATAAGATGTATTGACTAGTACAGCGGATATTCAAGGCTTCTTTAGATAATAAGGTGTTATACCATACCTATATGAGGTATGGTATAGATCTGTGAAGTACTATTAATAAATCCACCATAACCATCCTTCAGATATTCCAAAATATCATAGACTAGTATTTAAATTGAATATAAAACTAGTTTATTATTTGTACAGGAGATCATTTATTGAAGAGATTTTCTATATGTCATTGTATAAGAAATCTCATCAAGTACTTTTTGTTTTTTGGCCAACCAATCATATCAACCAGCAATGAATATACTACATTAAATCAGAACTAAAAATAATAAGCACCTTTTCCAAAATCAAAAAATGTACACTAATTTGTAGGAAGAAAAATCTACATATGCGCATAGTACATTATAGGTATTTAGTTATAAATAGCATTCTCTAAATAACCGGGTATAACAGATAATATATAAGAGCGAGAAAGAGACCGAAGTCGGAGATTATTCGGCACGATAATGTTTCAAGAATGAACAAAAAAGGACGATTAGATTTACCGTTCTTCTACCTGGACCGTGCTGCTGAAGTTAAACGTCTGAATTCTGTATGAGATCAATTAAATGTAAATTGAAATTTTACCCTAAAAAGCTTTTAGGAAATATTGGAAGGTAGAGTGTGTAACGGTGTAATGCGAAAGAAAATAAAATCGCAGAATGATATTATCTGGGTGAGTCGAAATAGTCTCTTTAATGGTGAACCGTATCTCTTTTTTAGAGAGTTTAGTATTACGGAGATATCTCTTTTTGGGATGTGCCATTATGTCCGAAGTCAAAGGCATTGAATGAAATTTATATATAGAATTCGGTTCAGTATTTTCCATTGAGGGCTTTTCGGCCATTATATGTTCCTGCGGTTATAATGAAATGGTGTAATTATGGAAATAAACAGCTTAGTTATTCACTTGAGTAGTCATTCTGAAAGTTACAGTGATTGAATAAAAATTTATAAATATTGGTTTATGATTCAATGCTGACACTTACTAAGACATGGTGATGAAAGGGGAAACAACTAAAGGTCAGTATATAATTATTATACTTTAGCTGTAGAAAATTGTATTATAGAGTATAAAAGCTTTGTTTGCATATGTTTAATTATTCAGAATATGCATGAATGTTTGAGATTGATAACAGTTTTGTCAAGAAAAATGTATACAGATAGTAACAGAATAAAATAAGGAAATACACAGTAATATCAGAATGAATTTACCAGGAAACATTGCATCAAAGGGAAAATGAACTAAGCATAAAAGGGAAATATGTTATCTAATAAAAGTAATATATATTACTCAGATAAACAATCGTTAATTAGGTGGATTAGACCTTCGGGGAACACATTAAAAAACGTGCCCTGAACTCCACATATACTAGCGTAGAAAAAAGTTAAATGTAAATATAATAAAACAACTCTAACCTATAAATTATTATGGGTATATAATTAATTGTAGTTTTAAATTCTTCGATAATATATGCACTACTAATATATGTACTATTGTTATTGTCATATATGACCAGTGACAATTATACAAATATGAGGTACTACAAATATCAAATACGGCAAATTTAAAATATGACATATTTCAAATATGACAACTGTTATATATGACAAATATTAAATGCTACATATGACAGCTGTCAAATATGACAAATGTATAATGCTACAAATTTCAAAGACGACAAATTTCAAATAAGACAAATGTGAAATATGAGTAATGTCAACTATCATAAATATCAAACATGACAAATACCAAGTACTACAAATGTTAAATACGACAAATGTAAAATGACAAATGTTGAACCTGTCAAATGAGTTATATTTTAATTTTTGTTAACTGCAAATAATAAAATGTATAATAAAGATGATAAATATACTTAATTATAAATTTTGGTGTTTTATAAAACTTCGAGAAGGGAATGAAAAATATTCGATGCTGTGAAATTTTTATTGTTGGAAGATATTCAATTTCATTTGACCATCTTCATTTGTTTCTGTTTTTATCGTGTTTTGTTTCCCTTTCAGGTACATCTCCAACATCAGGTACATCAGATACAATATTCACCACAGACATTAATTTGCTCACAAAAAATATTTTTCAAGATCCTAATAAATAATAAACAGTAACGTTTATGTATCATTCTTAATCGACGATTCAGTCATCAGACACAAAAAGACCGAGAAACAATCCTGCCGCATTCTTGAAGATCCAGATTCTCGGGTAAAATACGATCAACGAAAGGAAATGCTCGAAATGAGACTTCGTCATAAATCGTCATGCAATAATAACGGAACGGTTTATATGTTTAATAAATTTGTTTCTTTCGGCCATATCCAGAAGCCGAGTGTTTCATTTAAAGGGACCATTAATCTTATTTACAAAACGACCGTTGACATTCCAGGAATTTATGACCATTTAAGACCATAATGCTTTGTAACAATTTAATAGACTGCGAGGACAAAATGGGGGACTTTTTTTCTTTAACATATTTTATATACTGGCTTGTTCACAAAGTTTTACCGATTATAATACATTACAAAAGCATTGAAAATATAATCTTGAGTTTTAATTCGTATTTATATTCTAGCATTGACTGTTAACAAATAAACAACATTTAACAGTCTTACTTTTGCAATTATACTAATACCGTTAAGATTTAATAAAATAAAATAATAAATAGATAAAATTCAAACATAATCTTTAAGCTATTCTAGATGGAAGCAACGTTTTTACGCCAATTTTCGACCTTATCTCGTTCAATTCGGTTTCAGTCTGTTCAAAACTATGCTCTCGAAGTATCTTTTGATTCTCGTAATGGAAAGAAGACTTTTTATGGTTTTATGGTAATTTGTGTGAAATTAGATTTTGAAGGTGTTCAAATAAGTTTCCCCAACAGCTTCATTTATGCTGTTATCAGGTCCTAGATTTTTTGCTATTCTGAATTATTGTTTTTTTCTATGTTGGTTTTACTAAAAGGCATTGAGACGAGATCAGTTATGAAGGTGTTGCTTATACTAGAGGTTAGATTAGTGATTATAGAGCCGAATGAAGAACTTCTTGATTATTCGAGGGGCACTTGGTGTGATGACATAAATATTGCGTGTATTTAACTTTGTTGTTTTTAACCCTACCTCTCAGCCACTTGTTGAATTTATTGAGTTGTTGAATACAATGTTCGATGTTCTTGCTTCAATTTGTTCTAATTTCGATATTCACCTCAATTAAATTAAATAAAATGTTGAACAGAAATATGGCGTACCAAAGTGAATAAAAATAAAACAGTGCATATTGATTTCACCAACAAAAGAATCAAGCACAAGTCAGTATATATATAACACAAAGTAGTCCCGTATTGAAATACAGTCAAATATCTTGGCATGACCCTTGAAGTTAAACTCAGGTGGAAGCCACATGTTCAGAAAAAATATGATGAACCTAAGATGGGGTTCAAATAAATGTACTGATTATTGGATAGATATTCAGTTCTATTGGTATATAATAAGATTTTGTTTTACCAATAAGTCTTGAAACTAGTGTGGTTAGGTTTTGTTGGTCATAACATTTATTAATAATTTTTTTTCAGACATATAGTTCTTCATACTGGAAACAGGAATGGTTTTATTTCTGGTGCAGAATTAGGGCTTTCCTCTAAGTTTTTACAGTAGTTTGTATATGTGTTTTTAAAGAACTTCTATTTGGGAACAGTTATTGTTACGTATAATGCACCATATCTACCATAAATATCGCTTGAATGGCTTAAGTGTAAGAATGGCGTAGTACATAAAATATGTTTCGACGAAACCTTGTCAAAGAATGAACAATCTCACATTTTTAGTCGGTAAATATAAATTAGATATTTACTTTTTAGAAATAAGCCTGAGAAAAAATACATGGTAGATTAGATTACTGAACGTTATAGACACAGTATTACGTCTTCCTCCCTATCACTGCATTTTTAATCCAATTGAGTTATTGCAAAGAATTACTACTTTGGACATTCTGGTCGAGGAGTATATCCAAACCAGAACTGTCTGGATTTATGGAAAGAGGTATTGTCAAATATTAATACTTTCGATTTGTGCGAGCTCGATCAGACACATTGAAGAAGAAATTTATAAATGGTAGAATGTTGAGTAAGTTTTTGATAGATTAGAAATAAACAGCTTAGTTATTAACTTAATTAGTGTTTCTGAAAACGATAGTGATTGAATAAAACTTAATGAATGTTGGGTTATGATTCAGTGTTGACAGTTACCAAGACAGGGTGAAGAAAGAGAAAACAACTAAAGGTTAGTATAAAATTAATAGACTTTAATTGTAGGAAATGGTGTTATAGAGTGTGAAAGCTTTATGAGCATGTGTGTTATTGTCCAGAATATACATGAAAATTTGTTTAAAGTGTATGAGGAGAGAAATAATATTAACTGATTTGCAGATATAGCAAATGCATTAAGAAGAATGCAGTGACTAAATGTAGTTTTATTAAGAAAGATGCACATAGATAGTAACAGGACAAACTAAAGAGAAATGTAGTTATATCATAATGACTTTACCAGGAAACTGCATCGAAAGTAACAAGAACTTAGCGAAAAACATAAATATGCTTTCTAATAAAAGTAAAATATTCAATTTATATATAATAGAACAACTCTAACCTATAAAATATTGTGACTGTATAATTAATTGTAGTTTTAAGTTAAAATATTTCGTTATAATGTTAAAATAAATTATAATACATAACATTTTTGTTTCATTATTTTATTTAGATTAAAATTTTGTTTTATATCAGAGCCAAAATGTACTAAAACTCAGAGTTTCTGCGGCAAAATTGCGACATTTCGACAGGTCACGTGTGTCACTACTGTTTTGAGTAGACTGTCGATGTTAAGCCCAAGGTTCTATCATAAAATAGGTATTTTTAATTTTAAACCGTAGCAAATTGGGAAAGAAAAACGAATATCTTATTAGTGTTAATTTACTAAATTGCTATAATAAATTTTAAAAATATAAACTGGAGCAATGACGCAACGACGACAAGATTCGTATATTGCAGAGAGTAATAGAGAGGCAAGTCAATAGAGGACTCTGGCGCAAACTTTTGCTTTGCCCACATCCAGAAGTCGCATCATTCATTCAAGTATTTGATTGGTTGATGAGATTTAAATAAAATAAAAATTTTTTCTGAAAAAAATTTATTAAATAAAATTAAATTATATAAATATATGTAAAAGTAAATAAATACAAATATAATCGATAACAATAAATATATCTATAAAACATAAGTATTATATATATATATATATATGTATATATATATATATATATATATATATACATATATATATATATATAAATAGGTATATAGTATATATAGGTATATAGTATATATATATATATATATATATACATATATATATATATATATATATGTATATATATATATATATATATATATATATATGTATATATACATATATATATATATATATATGTATATATATATATATATATATATATATATATATATATATATATATATATATATATATATATATATATATATATATAATATAAGAGCCCTGGCTCGTCTATTCATATAGGAATATCTGGAAGATTTAAAGAGCCCTCATGTTCTTCCTCTTCACAATTGCCTAAAGGCCAATGAGATGAAAAAAATTAACCTATGTTAAACGATTCATTGACATTGACTTCTAAAACATACTAGCCGAGGATGTGTATTCCTGTATCCATTAGCTGGATCCAAAAAAAAACAATCTTGGTTAAATAGCCTTAAACCAATATATTTATATGGATAATTAAACGTTTTTCTTTAATGAAAAGAACCCCTCAAGGTAGTTATTAAATTGATGACACTTTAACAAATTTGCTCTTACTTGAGGAATACATTTTACAGCAATATTCCTCGCGAATTCAATATTGGTTCACCTACTCTTAATAGATTTGCATTCAGGAGCTACTATTTATTTTATTGGAGCTGCAACTATTGATACAAGAAGAAAAGAATATACATAGCATAGCCTCTTTCGGAAGGGGACTAATCTCTATAATTAAAAAAATTAATATTTGATGTTTGAATATATATGAATAAACTTACAACAACACAACATGATGTAACAATCATAAATTTATTTGATACTTAATTCATTCGGTTTGGGATTTTTAACATTATCAACCATTATTTAATGACATCCAAATACTTCTTAGAACGAAAACGATTCTGCATTTATTTACTATCTGTGCATCCGGATACACAACACTTCCTAGATCAATAATTCACTTTACGTTTTGTACTAACGACTTATATATACTAATAAACTAATAATTTAATCTCTAAATGCACTATTCCGGTCTATCAGATTCCTTCGCAGTTTATAGCGTAGCGGTTAAACATCTACATGTTGGACGTCGCGAAACATTTCTCCAAAATTTCTTATTAAGCTAAATCTCTATTTCTCTATGGCATATTGTCAAAAATGATGACTAGTGTTTATTTTAGCCGTCAGCGGCGCAACATATTTCAACCGCAAACGTTCCGACCGGAGAAGTTCGCCCCTTTAATTAGCAAATAGAAATTATTAAAGCCAAGACGTTCCGGCCCGAGTGAGAGAAATAAAGGCTCCGCTGACGTCAACGGTATAAATGTTTAGCATGCGTTTGACCTCCTGGCATCCTCTACCATCAATCATAATTAATGCCGAACGGCAAAACAATTTGCAAATCTGCAATTACAACACAATATCAATTTCGGTTCGTATCTGCGCGTAGTCTTGATTGTTTGCGGTAACAATGGCTTTCGGTTTATGTTTTCTAGGGAAAAAAGGGTATGATTAATTAAAATGGTGGGAATTGTCTCGTAAACGCTGGACTGTGAATGAGATAATAGAACAACGTTACCTAAATAGGACAGTTTGAGATTTGATGATGGTCAATGATGGTCAAAGATTTAATAAATAAACATGTATTTATTCCTAACGATCCAATAAGTTACATATAGTCTATTCAAAATAGCAGTGAACCCACGTGATCTAAATTGAAGTGACGCAATGTTGCCGCATCAACTCTGAGTTTTAGTGCATTTTTAACTTAGACATATAACAAAATTCTAATCTAAATAAAATAATTAAACAAAAATGTTATCAAATATATTTTATTTTAACGTTAGAGTATATTTAATGCATATATTTCGAAGAATTTGAAACTACAATTAATTATGCAGCCACAATAATCTTTAGGTCAGAATTGTTTTATTATATTTACATTGAACTTTCTTCCACACTACCATAGGTAGAGTTTTAGACGCGTTTTTTATGTGGTGGTGTTCCATGAAGGCCTAATCGACCTAATTAAAAATTGTATATCTGAGTAATGTATTTTACTATAATTAGATATATACCTTTTACGCTTAGCTCTTGGTATTTGTCAGCATTGTATCATAAACCAACACTGATAAGGTTTTATGCAATCACTGTTATTTTGAGAATCACTACTGAAGTAAATGACTTAGTTGTTTATTTTTAATCTAACAAAAACTTGCCCACGATTCCTCCATTACTCAATTTTTTCTTCAATGTGTCTGATTGAGGATGTTATTCTCGACAATGCTTCTTTCCATAAATCCAGACAGTTTTGGTTTGAATATCCTTCTTGACCTGAATGTCTACTACAATACCCCATATCAACTCAATTGGATTAAATATGCAGTGACAGGGAGGAAGACATAATACTATGTGGTCATTACGTTCAGTAATCTGATCTACCATGTATCTTTTCTCAAGCTTATTTCTAAAAAAATAAATTACATAAAATGCAATTAAATATTTCATTTATTTTAACCAAGTAAGAATTCTGTAGTTCGTTCTTTAACATGGTTTCTTCAATACTTATTTGATGTACTTTGAACCATTCCTTAATTGCATCCTTAACCACAGCAAAAACATGTTGCGGTTCATTTCTCCATAGTAATCACCCTCGGATTTAGAGGAAAACAGTGAAATTTTGCAGCAGGAATAAAGTTATTCCTATTTCCAGCATGAATAACCATATGTGTGAAATGAATTATTAATAAATGTTATGACTAACAAAACCTAATCGATAGTTATTTTAATGTTTAAATATTTCCATCAACTTTTGCTGTCTATACATTGTATTTATTATCATCTTGCCATGAGTGCATATTTCATCTAAATACACAATTTGATATAATAATGATTGTTGTTCCATGATGTTGTTATATATTTTTAAAAATTGTATTCTTTTAAAAGCAATGTTTGTGGATTATATTTATACCACTTAAATCCTATATTATCCAACAGTTTATGAAGGTTATTCTACATCCCTCAAATAGCTGCATATCTTTCAGCTTTTTATGGATACTTTCCAGGCTAACAATTTTTTCTGAAATAATTGTATTCAATTTTATATTGATTGATTAAACTACTTACTGTTTTTATACATTTCGTATATTTGATCTCTGATATAGCCAACATCAAGCTGATCTTGATTCGTCATCCGTTCCGCATAAAGGTGATTTCTTTTTGGTGAATTTAAGGTTATATTAATTTTAATTTTTTTAGATATTTGCAACGTGTAGTGATGCTATTATTTTTTAATATTATTTTGATTAAAATATGACGTTTCATGTATATGTACCGTCCAGATAATTAATATAAAGGACTAATAGTAGTTAATTTTACACATCGATAGGATAAATGATATCCGGATAAATAGAGATTACTCACATAAAAAACGGACATTATGTCTCTATAAAAGCGCTAATGACAATTTGACATGACGCAATCGATGGAGTAACATAATTGTCGTTTGATTGGCATGGATGAGATCATTAATGGAAAACAATTTGTACTCGTTTATTGATCGTATAGGCGCTTGCTGATGTGTCACTTACCTGATACTCAAAGATATTTGGTATTGTTCGTAATGGTTGCTCATGAATAATAAACATTTGACTAAACTATAGATTATGGATAGAGTAATACATACAATATTCATTGTAATATGAATTCTACAATATGCGATAAATGAATATGTATTATGTGAGTTTCATTGGGATTAACGAAAATTATAAAACCATAAAAACTAAACTTTAAATCTTTTATCCCACAACAACATTTGATTTTTACACCTTTACATATAAAACTGGTTTTAACGAACAATGTTTTGGATACGATGGAGAAACATGTTAAAGGATTTTTGTATCTGAAAACTGTTTTCTCTAAATTAAGTGACGATTAATTAAAAGAAGGCGTAGTTAACTTATAATGAGCTACAAATTCGATGAAAATTTTGCCGTTAAAGAATTAGGCTTGCTTATCTTTAAAAAAAGTATTTCATGAATGTTTAGGCGATCTTAAAGCTGAAAACGCTAAGTTTTGAGTGAATGACTTATATTAAAACAATGAGGTGCAGTAAATTTCATTTCATGCATTCTTATTTCGATTGTTTACCCCTAATCTTGGGATAGTGAGTAACGAAAAAGGTGAATGCTTTCACCAGGAAATAAAAATGATAGAAGAGCGTTATCAAAACGAAAATGAAATATTAAAATGCTAGAAGGTTACTTCTGGTTTTTAGTGAAAGAGGATTCTACTGTTCAAGTGAGGATAATATAATTTTTTGTCATTTCCTTTTAAAATATATGGCTCATTTTTTCTATAGACCACTTAAACTTGCTCTACTTTCATTCATTGTCTATTTGTTAATATATATTACTATTTCTTTATAATACAATTAACAAAATAATTAAATAAATCTTATTTAAAATTTTCAAGCTCTATTTATTTATAGTAATTTAATTTATCATAACTATAAATGGTACATGTTATAGAATGTCCATTTAAGTTTTGGGATTCAGCAAGTACATATTGACAATAAGAGCTTTTTGCTTAATATTATAGAACAAAGAAAAGTGTCAGACTTTTGAGGCAAGAAGATAATAATAAAAGATAAAAAGGTAATAAAAGTCTTTTTTCATAGTGTGAAATTTCATATAAACTTAATTAGTTACTAAACGATTCTGCAGTCTACTAATTCTGCAAGTAAACAATGATAATCAGGAAAGCTCTTTTAATATCCTACATCAAACTTCCGAACAGAAAGCTTTGTTCTTTGTGGAAAGACATATGAAAGATCATCGCATAACCAAGATGCAATAAAATAGTTAGTCTTTCATTTAAATCTATATCGATAATTAAATTGAAATACTTATGTGCATATTCACGGATCATTTCCATTTAACTTATTTAAATAAGCACATAACTTTAATTAATATAATAATTTAATTATTCGTATCATTATTTGTTCATCATAGATTAGAGTTTTCAAAAAAAGTTAAAGTCGAATAAGAGGTTTGAAATCTGGAAATTATAATACATATTTTTTGTATTTGCTTGCTTTTTAAACAGACCAATCTGCGTATCCATCATCATGCTATAAGAATTTGACAGTATAACAAAAAAATACCAATAGCTAAGTGCATATGTGGACATTTTGTAAAGAGGTATTGTTATGTTTTATATAATATAAAGCTTATTTAACGATACCAGGAAATTGTTTTAATTCGTTTTTCTGCGAAGCTATCTCTACACGTTTTGATTTATATTCAAAAGTGTCTGCAAAATCAAATTTAACGAAAATTCTCGTTCAGATTTTATGCCAGCAAATGGTGATCTTTCTCAAATTATTAATTGTGTAAAACATCTAGACCAAAGGCAATGTAGCAAGATAAATAATAATTAGGTATTTACTTGTTGTGCTGGTTAAAAAAAAAGAATTTCAAAGGGCAATACTCATAAATTTTGCATACCTACATATAATATGGAAATATATCCAATTAAGTACCTATAAAATATATGTAAAAAAGAAAAACAGATTTTGAATTCAAATTTGTACATTTGCAAACATATAATTTTTGTACATTTGGACAAATAATTTGTAAATTTATAGTTTTTTTACTTTATAATACTTAAGGCAATAATAATGTAAAATTAGAAAATCAGCTGTTAGATTAGATATTGTATTTTTATGTATTTAAAAAAATATTTTTCAAAAGTTTTCATACAAATGGTGTCTAGTATATAAATAATATGTTTTATTAAAATTAAAATCGTTTTCTTTAAATTCCCTATATAGTAATTAAACTCACTTGTAATTAACTCAGGTGGTAAGGTGGTTTAGACGAACCAAACTGACTATTTCACTACTTTCTATCTTCAAAAATTCATGACGTGGTGTGATTTTTACTGTGGATATACCAAGGAAATTATAATGGTAGTAAATATAAAGAGAGTATCATACTCTCCTGAATTATGAAGAAATACGTTATCTGTTCTGTTGAAAATACATTGTACAAAAATAGATTTAGTGTTACTTAATTAATAATGATATATCAATTATAAGCTAATATTAGGATGGGTAAAATCAATTTCGGTTTCCTCTAATATAATAGTACAAATGCTGAAAATGGACCAAGAAAGGGAATTATACAACCTGTCAATTTGTTTAATGTAGCATTACGACTATGAATGATTATGAAGTAGTTAAAATTGTTATGATTCCTAAGCTCTGAAAACCACCAAATGAAATAAAATTTTATCGACCAATTTTAGAGGTTACCGCAGTTTAGCTATATTCTTGGACGTAGCACAAGCCTTCTATAAATTCTGCCATAAGAGACTAATGAATAAGCTTCATAAAATATCACGAAGCAATACTTTGAACTCTTACTCACCCGTACTATTAGAGTACATTATACATAATACAGTTGCCGCTGTACAAGCAGATACTGAAATCTATATAGCCCTATAAAATTTAGTTATGTGTATGTTCTGCGAGAGGTAATACCGAGATAGTACAAGTATTTTAAAATAAAGTCCGGAGAAGTATTGTGGATGTACCCAGATACTATAGGAACAATTGATTATACCGACACCTTCTGATAACAATTGTCATAATAGAAAGACTTATGGGTACCATTTTTTCTTTTGCAAAAGTAAATAAGGCCGAAAATAAAAAGCTTGTACAAAATAAGGGCGCTATCTGAGTATTTTATTGATTATTGCCTTTCAAATGGGATGTGTTTTGAATATTACTGAAGATCTATTTTAAAAGCCTGAAATAAAATTTTGCTCATTCTATTATATTATGTGAATTACGATCTTTTCTCTATTGAAAAACAAACTAATCTATAATTATTACGGAAAATGTATTAAAGATATTTGGTAATTATTTTTATGGTTAGAAATAATCTAATACCCGATATAGATTTAAATACAAGTGTCGCGTTTTTGATTATGTATTTGGTGAGATAAAAGCATGTTTGCGTAAATATAATTGTCATACGATTGGCATGGATAAGTCCAATAAAGTGGGATATCTCGTAATTGTTTATTGATCACAATAACCTTTGACATTAATACATTCATGAAAATGTTTAGCTGATAACGCCTGTTCGTCTCTGGATTTTATAATAATGAAAAATTAATTAAAAGTAAATAAATAACAACTAGAATATTAGATTAATTTAGAATTTTGTTTCTATCTGGAATCAATTTACAGTTAACTGCAGAAAATATATACCTTTTATATTTCTGCATTCTAAAAAAAAAAACATATAAAAACAAGGAAGCAAATTGTTGCTTGTAAACACTTGCCAGTATTTTCTTTCAAATGTTTTATTTGCTAAATTTTTGGCATTTAAACTTAAACCAATATTATTAGAATTACTATTAATAATTCAAAACTTATAATTCATATAAAATATTAATGTTTTACAAATATATAAGAAAAATAAATCATGATTAAACTGTTCAACAATTCAATTGTTATTTCAATAAATATTTAATAAAATTCACTTACGTCATTAATTTTGCAAGTATATAAAATAACATTTATGTTTCAAAAGCTAAAAAATTCGCCTTCAGCTAATCATTCCTGTTAATATTTTTGTTAGTTGCATATTTTGAATTAATTTACTTTTAATTTATTAACTTTGGTCTTAGTCTTGGCATTATTGATCAATGAATAGTTTCAATAATTTAACTGTGAGTTGAATGTGATCGTAACGGGTCAATTGAAAAGTCCCCGGCCTACCACAGTAAAACGCATTTTTTTTGGCAAAATAATTTTTTTTATTCAACATAATTCTCTTCAAGGGTGATATACCGATTATAGCGACCCTCCAATCTCAGTTTCAGCGACCACCTCTTCTTTCAACGAAAATATCTTTACAGTGAGCATTATTTTGAGATCTGAGAACAGGAAGTAGTTGCTGGTGGCTATATCTGAAGAATACGGTGGTTGAGGAGGCAGTTCGAAGCCCGGATAACTATCTATTAGATTCTAAAAATTCCAGTTTATTACGCTTGATCATCTTCCAATACTGCTCCGAATCATCAACTCGTGGTTGTTTTGGTCAAAAGTGAACTGGCACGGCACCCACTTTGCACAGAGCTTTCTCATACACAAATATTCCTGAAATATATGATGTACAGGTTCAGTTGATATCTTTAGAAGGTCTGCTGTTTCATTCAGTTTCAATTTACGGTTATTCAAAATCAATTAGCCGATTTTTTAAATGTTTTCGTTGGTAACAACCTCTTTTGGTACTCCACTGCGTTCACCGTCTTCGATGCTCATTTCAAGACATTTAATCTTAGCATACCAATCTTGATGGTTGATTTTTCTGGGGCAGTGTCCGGAAACTCAGCACGAAACCAAGTTTTTGCTTCAACTGTATTTTTTCCCTTCAAAGAGCAATATTTTATCAACACGCGAAATTCCTTTTTATCAATTTTTTTCACAATAACAAAAATTGCTTCACTCAAAATGTTATAATTCATAAACTAATGATTCGACAGCTTTCAAATGTATACACGCACCTTTTGAGGGTTGGGGCTAACTAAAAACATATTGATTTAATTCTAGTAGCGCCATCTATGTGTTAGCCCGGGGACATTTCAATTGACCTGTTATGTAGTAATATACAAATTATTGTGTAATATTGTTCGTTGATTGGTGATTGGTATATATGCTTGGGATATGACAATTAACATGAACCCCCACTTATACATATATAACAAAAAAAAATTATTGTTTTCTTAATAATTGATTAGCATGAAGAAAAATTGACTAGTTGTAAACAATAGAGTTAATTATTTCGTATTCGTTTTATATTAGAATTTTAATCTCAATTCCACGGTATATATATAAAAAATAGCTTCGAAACAAATCAATTAATACTCATGGCATTATATACAAAGTTAATTCAATAAATCCTTACAGAACTAAGTAATGGTACTAGCAATTAGGGTAAAAGACTAGTATTGTTTTTAGAAAGCATGACTCATTATATAATTCAACTGATGTAGAACATGATGATATTGATAATAAAAATTACAACAGAAACTAAAATTATGGTGCTGAGTTATCAGGTCTGTCTCCAAACAGTTTTGTTTTGAGATTAACAAGAAATAAAATAGGACACGTAATATTCGGATAAATAGAACTGTAACATAGCTGCGTTTATTTATCATCTATAAATTGAGGACATACCTAAAACATATTAGCATTAACTGAACAGTTTAATTTTATTATTTGATTAAAAATAATGAATGTTAATGCAAATCTTACTAGTAGTTAATTATTGTACAGTTTACATTGTTCTGTATATATAAAACAAGTGATGTTTATCATTAATAGCGTGTAGTGTTGTTATATTTACCTGATATACAGGGATATTTTATATAGTTGGTAATGACAGTCCATGAATAACAAACATTTAATTAAAATTTCGATTATAGGGCTTGAAATTTTGCATAAGAGGATGTTATGTTAACAATAGGTTTAAACTTATTTACAAAATAGTATTAACGGTAAATAAATAGGGTTAATGATGCCATTCGTGGAATAATTTTATTAACAAGGTCTGACTATTTGTATGCTCTTTAAAATATATGTCTTGCTTTAATATAATATATAAGTTTTTTTCTACAAGGGCAGGTAGATATTAACCTATTATTAGGTATTAATAAATTTCTCTTTTTATTTGAAAGGCCCTTCATTCAAAATGGTCTTCAAAAATCACTGACAGATCTGCAAACAGCTATTTCTTATGGGAAACTATATTTAAGCTAACAGGTTATTTGAAAAGTCCCCGGCCTGACACATAGATGGCGCTATTAAAATTAAATCCATAGGTTTTTCGGTTAGTCCTAATACTCAAAAGATGCGTGTGTAATTTTGACAGCTCTCGGATCATTAGTTTGTGAATTATAGCATTGTGAGTGAAGTGTTGATAAGATATTGCTTTTTGAAGGGAACAAAATACAGTTGAAACAAAACCATGGCTTGATGCCGAGTTTCCGGACACTGGCCCAGGAAAATCAACCATCAAGGATTCGTATGCTAATTTTAGACGTGGCGAAATGAGCACCGAAGACGGTGAACGCAGTGGACGCCCAAAAGTGGTTGTTACCGATGAAAACATTTTAAAAATCCACAAAATGATTTTGAATTACCGTAAATTAGAATTGAATGAAATAGCAGACACTCTAAAGATATCAACTCTGAATGTGTACATCATATCATTCACAAATATTTGGGTATGAGAAAGCTCTGTGCAAAGTGGGTGCGGCGCGAGCTCACTTTTGACCAAAAACAACGACGAGTTGATGAATCGGAGTAGTGTTTGAAGATGATTAAGCATAATAAACCCTGTTTTTGCATGAACATGTGACAATGGATGAAACATGGCTCTATCATTTCACTCCGAAGTGTAATCGACAGTCATCCGAGTGGACTGCACACGATGGACCCGTTCTAAAGTGTGGGAAAACGTAACAGTCGGCTGGCACGGTTATGGCGTCTGTATTTTGGGGTGCGCATGGAATAATTTTCATTAACTACCTTAAAAAGGAAGGACGATTAAAGGACGAAATCGCCGAAAAACGTCCGCATTTGAAGAAATGAAAGTACTGCTTCACCAAGACAATACACCGTGTCACCAGTCAGTTAAAACGATGGCAAAAATTAATTAATTGGGCTTCGAGTTACTTTCTCATCCACCATATTCTCCAGATCTGACCCTCAGTAACTATTACCTGTTCTTAGATCTCAAAAAAGTGCTCACTAGGAAAAAATTTTCGTTCGAATGAAGAGGTGATCGCCGACACTGAGGTCTATTTTGAAGTAAAGGACAAATCGAACTACAGAGAAGATATCGAAAAATTGGAGGGTCGCAATAATCTGTGTATTACCCTTGAAGGGAATTATGTTGAAAAAAAATTTTGTCAAAAATATGTGTTTTACTTAGGTAGGCCGGGTTCTTTTCAATTGACCTGTTATGTAATCATCATTTGATAATCATTTTCATCTACTTTTGATACACTGCCACAAATAAGTTCTAATTTTAACTAAACGCCAGATTGCTATGAAATTTTGAGATGTGTTTTTAAATCTTCGTTCTACAAGGTTTATTTTCGGAGGTTTGGAGGGGACTTTATGCACGATATGTTAGATGTTCATGGTGTAAAAAGAACTAGATCAGGGAATGTTATATCTGTGTAGGTCTCGTTGATCTTCAAGAATACGTCATTAGGATAAGTCACACCATTATTTTCTAGCATACACACTACCAATGTTTACATAAATTGACTTTGGTAGACCAGCGAGAAATATTTTCTTTGAAAGATAAGCAATAAGCAATAAGCAACTTGCATGATTCCGTACAAGTATTAATTTAATCAATCAATCAATCAATAATTTAATTTCAATTTCGGGAAATGTTACTATTTAGAATAACCTAACTGTAGGTCATACGTCTATTAACGTTTTTAACGCAAATATTTCTATGTATTATTTTTACATACCAAATAATTTTTTTATTAAAAACGCTATCCCAAAATATAAAAGGCAACGCTGATATTACTATTGTTTATTGTTTTACGTTTTAAGTTCGCACTACTCAGAGAAATCCTCCAAATCCAGTGTAAAATAAATCCGTTCTCTACTAGTGAGTTTAATTATCTCTCTGAATCCAAACTTCAATTAATTAGAGCGATTAACTAACGCTGCACTTAATTTCGCAGAATAAACACATTCCTGGGAAGAAGGTTTTAGCTGTTTTGTGCAGTTTTTAATTAGATTTTTTCCGCATTTGTTTTTTTTTGAATTAAAATGCCGATGCATATGGTATTAATTTCTACCTAAGTACCATTATAAGTCGTAAAAAGGAGAATTTAATCCCAATATGGTCTTGAGATGGCTTGATATCTACAAAATTGTGAATATACTTGTTGATAAAATTATAAAATTGAATACTATGAATATAACGTCATATAAATGATCATGAATATTACTTTTGATAATTACTTTGGTTTAAGTTTTCAAGTTTACGCATGATGGTAGAGCTGTGCTCTTATGACGACTGTCCGCTGACAACGTTGCATTAAACACTAATTGGAAATTGCTAGTTTTTGTTCTCTTATTGGGCGTCGGAATGTGTGTAAATGCAGATAAAACGTTATAAAGTCGAATCAAAGTGTCTTTGCTGCGATTATAGATACTATATGCTCAATGATATATAGTATTCGTTAAACTGTAGACCCTGTGCGTTCGGGTAAAATGGGATTTTGCAATCGGGAATAATCCCCGAACGATCGCCATTTTTGACGCTGTCTGCGAGTGGTGTAGATGGCCGAGCATATTTTTAATAATAAAAGCCATAACAAATAGTTTTAGATCCAAAAATACGTATCCTTTGATTTTTTGATTGATTTTATTTAAATTATTTTGAATACATTTGTTAAAAAGTACTACAATTATAGAAAGAAATTAGCGTGTCAATTCTGCAAAAAACATTTTTGGGTATATTCCGTTATTTCAACTAACATTATGAAAACACATCTACAATACGACAGCCACTAGCTAGAGGTAGTGAATTCATAAACGGAGTTTGTCCGTCAAGAATAGTAACAAAAATTGCATTGACTGGTAACAATTAGAAGTATATTTTAGTCGTTATATGTTTTAGTAATAACATATATTTTAGGTGAAGTATCCCTTGAATATACTGAGACACATGCGGGACGTAAATATGAGATTTGTTACAAAAATGGACAAAAGCCAAAGAGAATAAACTCAAAGATCAACTGAGTGCAGGTCTAACTGTGAATAAGATTTTGGAGAATGCTAGAGTGGTCGAGAATAATACTCTAAGAATAAATGTGTTGACAAGTAGTTTTATAAAAACACAATATTAATTGTTAAAGATACCCTAATGTTCTAACAGCTACTACTCTAAAGGTAGAAAAGTTTAACAAAGAACCTTTCTATTTAAAATAAAATAGGTAATGAATTCATGTTTTGTACAATGATTACTTTTATATATTAGATACAACTAAAAGGATTCGTAGAGTCATTCTAACAAGCAAATTGTAAATGACTCTTCCATTTACATAATTTTTGGCAGATTACTATAAAACTTTTCATGAATATTTGTTAAATCCCAATAAAATCTTATAATTCAATATGTGACTTTATCGTTCTTATTCATTTACTTTTGTAATTCTATCCTCAATAACTACAAAAAGTGTATATATCATTATTTAGTTAAAATAACAATCAAGTCAACATACATGTTACTTTAATACACTTGCATTCATGTTTACAATTTGACAAATTCATTGGTCTTCATGTCAATGTCTAAATCAAAAACATTTTTAAATGAAATCAGATTAAGATGTTACTTTTGCCATCACATTCAAATTCACTGTTTTGATTTTATATTTCATATATTTACGTATATTTAATTTTAGTAATCTCATCAGTATCAATAAGTAATTTTTACAACTGAATTAGTTCATAACTTATATAATTACAAGGTTAACCTCAAATTTTGTAACAAAATTGTTCATCAACATTTTTCAATAAAATTATCACACTTTTTAATTAACAAACAACTAATCAAGTAGTTAATTTTAAAATATCCTTTTTTCCTTCTTCAAACATGATTAATATTCAATCACTAATCTAATACCCACAAGTAAACACGCAACATCTAATAATGTACATAGAAAGAAATTATGAAACATTAGAAAACTTATATTACCAGAAGTCTAACCTCAACGATCTACTCCTCTTGGATACTGCATCGAAAATGTCGACCATATGGCAAAAAAATGAGCACCACCAGCCATGAGTACACGATTACGATTTTACCCGAACGCACAGGGTCTGCAGACTAACGATTGCTATGATATATATTTACAGTACTTTGATTTTGCTGTCACATTGACAAGCTGTATAGTTTGTCATTATTATGTGAGAACGATGTCCGTCCCAATCGCACCCATTATGAGCCAGGACTATAAAAGTTGTCTTCTGTACTCGTAAACCTATAAGATGTTTCATTTCCATCTCATCGTTTCCTCAAATTAAAATTGGCCTTATAGAGAACTTTGTCAAAGCATTAAGTAGTGAAATATTGGCTTTCCAGCACTTAACTGAGTTGTCTTCATAACTGTCATACGCAAAAAATAACTAGAATTAATAGGAGATGGAAGAAATATTTGTTGGACCTGATATTCCAAAACTAGTGGTTGACCGAAATTTGTCAAAATATGTCTGATAAAGCAGCAGCATGGATATCGTTTCAAAATGTTGTTTACAACATTCCCGGTGACCACAACTCACAGGATTACAAGTACTATCGACAATTTGTTGCAAAATTACTGCACAAGTGGAGTTCTAATGTCTCTCAAAATATATTTAATTGAATCATATCTTGATTTTTCAAGAGGTCTGATCAAGGAGTGCAGCTACATCAAGATGTAGTAAAAATCGAAAGAAAATACCAACGATTTTGGAACGAAGGCATGATGAGCGATTTCTGCTCGACCATAATATGTAAAACAGACTTCAAGTAGTATGAAATACTTAATTCAACCTCTGTTCAGTACTAAAACAGATAGCCGTTAATAGTCAGATATAATAAAATAATCAATATATAGAACATTTTAAGAACAAGAAACAATTTTATAAAATGGGCTGTTGACTTGAATTCAGCCCCTCAATATATCCTATAAACAGTTCTTGGTTACTCAGGTCCAAAACCATGTATACTTATATTATTACAGATGAATACGACAAATATAAGAAGAAATAAATACCAGCGAGAAAACAACAAATAATTTAACAGTAATCATATGTATCATTTAAGTAAGCATATGTTTTTTTGTTGGACAATAGATGGCTTCAGTTGTAATAAATTGTTTAAAATATTAGGAATTTTTTTAATTGATAAGTAAGATTTTACTTGAGTTGAAACTGTCTTTTCCACAGCTTTTGCAACGTGTGACCGACCAGTGTCATGCAAGGGGATGATTTTACGCCTGTTACTTTCTATTGAACTACATGCCATATGCCTAGACTTTATGGTTGTTTGATGTATCTGATGCCAAAATAAAAACATTGAAATTGAACATTGAATTTAAATCATTGAAACAAAAACCAACAATTTCTATAGTTTTCTTTCTTAACCTAAGTTTGTAAGAGACTTTGATACTTTGTGTATTAAACTAAAATATTCCTTTAAATTTACTGGAGGCTCCGAGGGATTATATCAATTTTCCTTAAATAATATCTTAATTGAATATAATATAGTTTATAAAAAAAGTTGTTTGTATAAAGATTAATTTTTTGTGTAGAACATTCTCCCGAACTTTTAAAGAAGTACATAAAGTTGGCCGAAGGGTATTACGAAAATACTTGTTGTAAAAGGAATATTTCGAGCTGACTCATTCGCGAGGAAATTATTCTTGCACCAGACAATCGTCAGCGATGCTGTTGCCTTATTAGGTTTTTATGACATGGGGTCGACGATCTGTGAACGGATCGGCTCGAATCGTTGAACCCACGTGTAGGAAACTAGATTTGGAAATATTCGGCTCAGATCAAAACTTATATAAGTCGGTTCAGTAGAATTTGAGATATTACGGTTTCAAAAAATGAGAAAAAAGCATGTTTGGTTTTTAGATGCCGCGTTACCAAAACAGCTATATATCCTAAAATAATTTAACAAAATATTTTTAATTGAAGAGGTTAGATATGTATAGTTTGTAAAAAAAATACTGTTTGTATAAAGGTTTTTTTTTTGTTGAAGATTATCTAGAACATTTAAAAAATTAAAAAAAAAGCATAAGGAAACTACCAATGCATATTCAGTTTGCATAAAAAAATCGTTTTAAATTCGAAGTGAATTTTTCTTTCTCATTTTACTAATTGGCATTACTTTAGTTAAAAAGAGATAGAGTGCTGCCTGATGCGTCGGGTCATGTAACCGAATCATCCTATAAAATTCAATTTTTATTGGTAATGGTCGACGTAATCATCTGTCTGCAAAATAGTTCAAAACACTAGTGAAAATAACTAAAATCTGGTATCTGAACAATATTGTCACAGAACGCAATGTTTTCCTCTGTATCACTGCATATTAAATCAAATAGAATTGTTATAGAATGTGGCAAAGAATAACTAAAATATGTATGTAAGTCGAGAGAAATGTACATGTAAGAACTGTTTGGATATGTGGAGAGATTGTCTAAAAATACCCTTTGGGATTGGATGTCCACCAGACATACCAATGATGAAATTGTGAAGTAGTGTTAGGTTTTAAATTAACAGCTTAGTGGTTGACTTAATTAGTGGCTCAGAATGTGACAGTGAGTGTATGGTACTTGCGGAATGTGTGAATATGTTTCACTGCTGACAATATCAAGTCAAGGCAGTCACAGTGGAAACTACTGACGGTGAGTGTATAACTAAGGTAGTGTAACAGGTTAATTGAAAAGTCTCCGGCCCACCATAGTAAAACATATTTTTTTGGTAAAATTAATTTTTTTATTCAACGTAATTCTCTTCAAGGGTGATACACTGATTATAGCGACCCTTCAACTTTTCGATACCATTTTTGTAGTACGATTTGTCTTTTGCTTCAAAATAGGCCTCAGTTTCGGCAATTACCTCTTCAATCGACGAACATTTCTTCCCAGCGAGCATTCTCTTGAGATCTGAGAACAGAATGTAATCGCTGCGGATCAGATTTGCAGAATATGGTAGATGAGGAAGCAATTAGAAGCCTAATTCATGGATTCTAGCCATTGTTTTCATTGACTTGTGACACGGTGCTTTGTCTTGGTGAAGCAGCACTTTCTTTTTCTTCAAATGCGGTCATATTTCGGCAATTCCGTCCATAAAACGGTCCAATAAAGTTATGGAATTGTCGCTCTTGATGATTCTTAATTTTTCAAGGTAGTCAATTAAAATTATTCCATACCCATCTCAAAATACAGACGCCGTAAACTTGCCTGCCGACTGTTGCGTTTTCCCACGCTTTGGAGCGGGTTCATGGTGTGCAGTCCAGTCGGATGACTCTCTAGGGGACTTCAGAGTGAAATGATGGAGCCATGTTTCATCCATTGTCACATATGGACGTAAAAACTCAGGTTTATTGTGCTTGATCATCTTCAAACGCTGCTCCGAATCATCAACTCGTTGTTTTTGGTCAAAAGTGACCTCGCGCGGCACCCACTTTGCACAGAGCTTCCTCATTCCAAAATATTCGTGAATGATATGATGTACACGTTCAGTTGATATCTTGGAGTGTCTGCTATTTCACTCAGTTCCAATTTACGGTCATTCAAAATAAGTTTGTGGATTTTTAAAATGGTTTTGTCGGTAACAATCGCTTTTGGCTCTCACCACGTCTAAACTTACCATAATGTTAAAATATATTACATTTTATTTAGTTTTGCATACATTTCTGTTTCATCATTTATATTAGAATCTTGCTGTATATCAAAGCTTAGTTTATTATCTAAAATGCGTCATAAATATCCCACAGGATAATTAGTAGAAAATAGTATTTTAGAGTTTAAAAGATTAGTGTTAATTGAATTAATATAATATTGTTTATTTAAATGAGTATTTTATTACGTTTGGAGTAAAAGTTAAGGAAAGGTATTTCGAAAACACTTATTGTAAAATGGAAACTCTCGAGCTGACTCATTCGCGAGGAAATTATTCTTGCACCAGACGACAATCGTCAGAAATGCTGTTGTGTTATTAGGTTTTTATGATATCGGGTCGACGATCTGTGAACGGATCGAATCGGATCGTTGAACCCACGTGCAGGGAACCAGATTTTGGAATGTTCAGGCGAAGCGCGGCTAATTGAAATACGTGAAATTGCTCGGCCCTGGCCGGGAGAGAAAGAGAATCGCATTATTAGATTGCCGCGGATGCCACTAAGCGTTTCGGGTGGAATCGGCGGCGGCATTACTATTTGTCTAGCCAGAAGAAATCTGATCCGCCGTTCGGTTTGTTTGTTTTCGGTGTTGGAGCTTCGACTAGAATTTGTCGGATTATTTGAAAAATACCGTTCCATTTCTTGTCGCTAAATTGTCTTTAGTTATATTGTCTCATTGTCGTTCTTGCAAAGCAAAATTAAGCTTTCTTACTCTCAATTCCGTTATACAATTATTTGTTACAAAATGAAAAATATACAAAAAATGTATTAGTTAGTTAGAAGAAATTATAATTTAATAAAATTATTAAAAAAAAAATTCTCAGTCTTGAAAGTATTCGTAAAAATCTCAAAAGATATTCAGCTATTTGAGGAATGTTGAACATCCTTTCACACGGTGTTGGGTAATATAGGATATAAGTGGTCTGAAGGAAACCTACGAATTGGTTCAATGAAACTTGCACACATTCTTTTAAAATAATACAATTTTTAAAAACATAACAGAATCAAGGAAGCACTATTATGTTAATTTGTATATTTAGACGAGACGTGGATATTTCAGAATGGTGCATTGGACCACTTAAGGATGGAAAAAGGTTAACATGGGAATAATAATCATTTAGGCTTTGTTAGTCATAACATTTACTAATAATTGCAGGCATAACTATATGTTATGAAAAACTACTTCATGTTGAGAACACAATTATAAATGAAATATTTTTATTCCTAGTGTAGAATTAGTATTTTAAGTTATTTTTGCAGTGGTTTGAAAATCAGCTTCTAAAGGATTTGGAAAAACCATCAGTCATATTTATGGACAATTCTCCATATGATAGTATACTGGTGGAGAAGATCCCAACAAGTGCATGAACAAAGGCCGCAATTAAAGTACGGCTTAAAGTACATAAAATAATTTTTGAAGAAACCATGTTAAATAAGCCCGAAAAAGATTTAGAGTAGATCAGATGGCTGAACAATTTGGCCACATTATATTACAAATTTCTCCCTTCACTGTCTATTCAATCCAATCCACTTGGAATATATATGCATTAGATGTACTATAATGTAAAAATTAACTAAATATGTTTGATAACATTTCTGTTCGATTATTTTATTTTGATTAGTATTTTGTTATATGTCAAGGCCAAACTGAACTAAAGTTCAGAGTTAATCCGGCAACATTGCGATAGTTTTACAAATTTGGATGACGTATATATGTCCTATGAAATTTAGTACGGCAATGATCAGCGAAGGAAACAGAATTTAAATTGTGTAATATTTTTACCCACGAAGAGGTCCAATAGAACTTCCAGAAATTCATATAAAAAAAATTAAAGAAAATTTGTTATATCAAATGTGCATCTCCGCGGTACTTTTGCCGCAATTTTTTTTATTATTGCATCATTTATTTTTTTCACTCTGGAAACAGGAATCAACCAGACCGACTGTAATTAACGATTTGTAAAATAGAAATTTGAGATAACATACATTTTGAATATAGCATGTTAATGTGCGAAGTATTTCAAATTGTTACTCGCTAAATATAAATGAAATATTTAATCACACCTTTAGTTTGAATGAACTACATACCACACACAGAAAAAGAACTCGACAAATGTCTAAATCGTTTACAACTGATAAACTGTAAATAACCAGTTCATTCATTGACTTGAATAATGGCTCAGAAAGGGACAGCGGTTGAATGAAACTTTCGGGATGTGGAATTATTAGCCATTCCTGAAAATAACCAAGATAATTCAATGAAAATAAATCTCAGATATCATTGCAGAAATACATATAATTTTATGTTTTGAAATACGATAAAACCACGAGATTTCAATTTACTACAACCGTCATGTAAGCAACTCTGCTTTTTGTTTCATCAAATTCAAATTGCGAATCACTCAGTTTGTGAAAATTAAACTCGTTTCATTGCTTTTATCGCTCGCTGGTGATGAAAAAAATTCTTAAGGGATCTTTTACAAGTGTAAATTGTACAAATTGGCAATAGATCACAATGCGTACGTGGGTCTTCGACACCGATAATGTTTTTTTTTCAATTACTGAACAAAAGTAGCAATCATCTATATATATTCCTGTTCTCCGTATAACGTTGATACAGAAAATGAAAACTATAGAACTTTTCCAATTGAGATTTGCACTTTGCATGGATTTTCAAAGCTTACCAAACCAATAACCTCTACAAATGTAACAAAAACACTTTAAAGACGTGAAACTGCACAATAAAAGCACAAAAACCAGTTCCAGAAGATACTTAATTCAACGTCATTAATCTGACAGTCATTATATGAGCGCAGCGTTGTCACCATAAGCGAACTTGAAAACTAGAGGAGTTGACTAGAAATTGCATTGGTGATATGCTATATATAATGGAATAAAAGCTAATTAATACTGATGATTTATAATATAATTTCAATAGGTCAAAAATCTTCAGAAATGAAGTCCTTTTTATCTCATATACGACGATGGTATACGTGTAATGAAGAACGATTTATATTCATAACAAGATACTCGAGCACAACAACCTAATTTCATCATCCAATATAAATTAAGGCAAAAATGGTTAAAAAGTTCAGTGGTGTGTGTAAATGCACGAGCGGTAGCTGAAGCGTCAATAAATCTATGGCGAGCCGGGGTAACTGCGTACGGAGCCACACATGCGATCCCGCTTAATATTTCGGATGAGAGAGGCACCGAAGGACATAAAACATGATCCATATTAGATGGCAAGATTAATTTCGGCGCATTCCACATCCACCCCGGGGGTACTTTTTGAGGCCGGCGTCGGAATCGTGCCGTCGCGGGGGAAGGAGTAGGGGTCGGATAACGGGGAGAGTCATTAATTAAGAGGAAACTATGCAGAAAGATATTTACATTCGTTAAAAATGAAAAGTTGGGCGGTTCTGTAACTGGCGGTCGACCGAGCTGGCCGGACAGCCGTCGGGGGGCCTGTTTGAATAAAATTAACACCGCTTTTTGAATTTTAAATATAATTTATCGCCGACCGGGTAGCATGTTTATTCGTTATTTTGGGATGTATCACGGTCATGTTTTAACAAAGGTTAACTTATTGTTAACTTCCGCGGATATGAAACGAGGACTGGTCGGAACAATTAATCAAACGTATTTTATTTTTACGTTTCTGTTGTTTCCGGGATTATATTAGCCATATGACAGAAAATAAATTTCGAAACAGTGTGGATTCGACTAATTAATTACAGAAGTTAGCTATAGTACTTCACAGTAATTCATATAATTATTAAAATATTCTAGTGATATTCATCCTAAGCTCATCCATATTTCCTTGAAGCCCTGTCACTATGCACTAAAATAAAGGCATATTACTTTCCTACAAATTGTGACAGACAAAGCTTAATTTTTCGAAATATTATTCTCAATTGGATATTTTATTTTTCTGAACAATATTACATAAAAAGGTAACGTGACATTATTATAATGGATTTTAAAGTATTACGCAGACAAGAGTTTTTTTATATATAAATGTAACATACATAAAAAATTATGAATACGTTCTAGTGATATTCATTTTAAGTTCATCCGTATTTCTTTAAATCCATGTCACTATGTACTAAAATAAATGCATATCATGTTCTTACAAATTGTAACAGTCGAACATCTTTAATAATATTACATAAAAAGGTAACGTGATATTATTAATAAGGGTTTTAAAGTATTACAGAGCAAAAGTTTTATATCATACATAAATATAACATACATATAAAATGATTTATGTGTTCTAGTTATATTCAACCTAAGTTCATCCGTATTTCTTTAAAGCCCTGTCACTATGCACTAAAATAAATGCATATCATGTTCTTACAAATTGTAACAGTCGAACATCTTTAATAATATTACATAAAAAGGTAACGTGATATTATTAATAAGGGTTTTAAAGTATTACAGAGCAAAAGTTTTATATCATACATAAATATAACATACATATAAAATGATTTATGTGTTCTAGTTATATTCAACCTAAGTTCATCCGTATTTCTTTAAAGCCCTGTCACTATGCACTAAAATAAATGCATATCATGTTCTTACAAATTGT
Organism: Rhynchophorus ferrugineus; assembly: GCF_030347505.1. Lineage (NCBI taxonomy): Eukaryota > Metazoa > Arthropoda > Insecta > Coleoptera > Curculionidae > Rhynchophorus > Rhynchophorus ferrugineus. The sequence continues at coordinate 9,355,124 of NW_027472581.1, read as the reverse complement.
AACAGTCGAACATCTTTAATAATATTACATAAAAAGGTAACGTGATATTATTAATAAGGGTTTTAAAGTATTACACAGCAAGAGTTTTATATCATACATAAATATAACATACATATAAAATGATTTATGTGTTCTAGTTATATTCATCCTAAGTTCATCCGTATTTCTTTAAAGCCCTGTCACTATGCACTAAAATAAATGCATATCATGTTCTTACAAATTGTAACAGTCGAACATCTTTAATAATATTACATAAAAAGGTAACGTGATATTATTAATAAGGGTTTTAAAGTATTACAGAGCAAAAGTTTTATATCATACATAAATATAACATACATATAAAATGATTTATGTGTTCTAGTTATATTCATCCTAAGTTCATCCGTATTTCTTTAAAGCCCTGTCACTATGCACTAAAATAAATGCATATCATGTTCTTACAAATTGTAACAGTCGAACATCTTTAATAATATTACATAAAAAGGTAACGTGATATTATTAATAAGGGTTTTAAAGTATTACAGAGCAAAAGTTTTATAGCATACATAAATATAACATACATATAAAATGATTTATGTGTTCTAGTTATATTCATCCTAAGTTCATCCGTATTTCTTTAAAGCCCTGTCACTATGCACTAAAATAAATGCATATCATGTTCTTACAAATTGTAACAGTCGAACATCTTTAATAATATTACATAAAAAGGTAACGTGATATTATTAATAAGGGTTTTAAAGTATTACAGAGCAAAAGTTTTATATCATACATAAATATAACATACATATAAAATGATTTATGTGTTCTAGTTATATTCATCCTAAGTTCATCCGTATTTCTTTAAAGCCCTGTCACTATGCACTAAAATAAATGCATATCATGTTCTTACAAATTGTAACAGTCGAACATCTTTAATAATATTACATAAAAAGGTAACGTGATATTATTAATAAGGGTTTTAAAGTATTACAGAGCAAAAGTTTTATATCATACATAAATATAACATACATATAAAATGATTTATGTGTTCTAGTTATATTCATCCTAAGTTCATCCGTATTTCTTTAAAGCCCTGTCACTATGCACTAAAATAAATGCATATCATGTTCTTACAAATTGTAACAGTCGAACATCTTTAATAATATTACATAAAAAGGTAACGTGATATTATTAATAAGGGTTTTAAAGTATTACAGAGCAAAAGTTTTATATCATACATAAATATAACATACATATAAAATGATTTATGTGTTCTAGTTATATTCATCCTAAGTTCATCCGTATTTCTTTAAAGCCCTGTCACTATGCACTAAAATAAATGCATATCATGTTCTTACAAATTGTAACAGTCGAACATCTTTAATAATATTACATAAAAAGGTAACGTGATATTATTAATAAGGGTTTTAAAGTATTACAGAGCAAAAGTTTTATATCATACATAAATATAACATACATATAAAATGATTTATGTGTTCTAGTTATATTCATCCTAAGTTCATCCGTATTTCTTTAAAGCCCTGTCACTATGCACTAAAATAAATGCATATCATGTTCTTACAAATTGTAACAGTCGAACATCTTTAATAATATTACATAAAAAGGTAACGTGATATTATTAATAAGGGTTTTAAAGTATTACAGAGCAAAAGTTTTATATCATACATAAATATAACATACATATAAAATGATTTATGTGTTCTAGTTATATTCATCCTAAGTTCATCCGTATTTCTTTAAAGCCCTGTCACTATGCACTAAAATAAATGCATATCATGTTCTTACAAATTGTAACAGTCGAACATCTTTAATAATATTACATAAAAAGGTAACGTGATATTATTAATAAGGGTTTTAAAGTATTACAGAGCAAAAGTTTTATATCATACATAAATATAACATACATATAAAATGATTTATGTGTTCTAGTTATATTCATCCTAAGTTCATCCGTATTTCTTTAAAGCCCTGTCACTATGCACTAAAATAAATGCATATCATGTTCTTACAAATTGTAACAGTCGAACATCTTTAATAATATTACATAAAAAGGTAACGTGATATTATTAATAAGGGTTTTAAAGTATTACAGAGCAAAAGTTTTATATCATACATAAATATAACATACATATAAAATGATTTATGTGTTCTAGTTATATTCATCCTAAGTTCATCCGTATTTCTTTAAAGCCCTGTCACTATGCACTAAAATAAATGCATATCATGTTCTTACAAATTGTAACAGTCGAACATCTTTAATAATATTACATAAAAAGGTAACGTGATATTATTAATAAGGGTTTTAAAGTATTACAGAGCAAAAGTTTTATATCATACATAAATATAACATACATATAAAATGATTTATGTGTTCTAGTTATATTCATCCTAAGTTCATCCGTATTTCTTTAAAGCCCTGTCACTATGCACTAAAATAAATGCATATCATGTTCTTACAAATTCTAACAGTCGAACATCTTTAATAATATTACATAAAAAGGTAACGTGATATTATTAATAAGGGTTTTAAAGTATTACAGAGCAAAAGTTTTATATCATACATAAATATAACATACATATAAAATGATTTATGTGTTCTAGTTATATTCATCCTAAGTTCATCCGTATTTCTTTAAAGCCCTGTCACTATGCACTAAAATAAATGCATATCATGTTCTTACAAATTGTAACAGTCGAACATCTTTAATAATATTACATAAAAAGGTAACGTGATATTATTAATAAGGGTTTTAAAGTATTACAGAGCAAAAGTTTTATATCATACATAAATATAACATACATATAAAATGATTTATGTGTTCTAGTTATATTCATCCTAAGTTCATCCGTATTTCTTTAAAGCCCTGTCACTATGCACTAAAATAAATGCATATCATGTTCTTACAAATTGTAACAGTCGAACATCTTTAATAATATTACATAAAAAGGTAACGTGATATTATTAATAAGGGTTTTAAAGTATTACAGAGCAAAAGGTTTATATCATACATAAATTTAACATACATATAAAATGATTTATGTGTTCTAGTTATATTCAACCTAAGTTCATCCGTATTTCTTTAAAGCCCTGTCACTATGCACTAAAATAAATGCATATCATGTTCTTACAAATTGTAACAGTCGAACATCTTTAATAATATTACATAAAAAGGTAACGTGATATTATTAATAAGGGTTTTAAAGTATTACAGAGCAAAAGTTTTATATCATACATAAATATAACATACATATAAAATGATTTATGTGTTCTAGTTATATTCATCCTAAGTTCATCCGTATTTCTTTAAAGCCCTGTCACTATGCACTAAAATAAATGCATATCATGTTCTTACAAATTGTAACAGTCGAACATCTTTAATAATATTACATAAAAAGGTAACGTGATATTATTAATAAGGGTTTTAAAGTATTACAGAGCAAAAGTTTTATATCATACATAAATATAACATACATATAAAATGATTTATGTGTTCTAGTTATATTCATCCTAAGTTCATCCGTATTTCTTTAAAGCCCTGTCACTATGCACTAAAATAAATGCATATCATGTTCTTACAAATTGTAACAGTCGAACATCTTTAATAATATTACATAAAAAGGTAACGTGATATTATTAATAAGGGTTTTAAAGTATTACAGAGCAAAAGGTTTATATCATACATAAATTTAACATACATATAAAATGATTTATGTGTTCTAGTTATATTCAACCTAAGTTCATCCGTATTTCTTTAAAGCCCTGTCACTATGCACTAAAATAAATGCATATCATGTTCTTACAAATTGTAACAGTCGAACATCTTTAATAATATTACATAAAAAGGTAACGTGATATTATTAATAAGGGTTTTAAAGTATTACAGAGCAAAAGTTTTATATCATACATAAATATAACATACATATAAAATGATTTATGTGTTCTAGTTATATTCAACCTAAGTTCATCCGTATTTCTTTAAAGCCCTGTCACTATGCACTAAAATAAATGCATATCATGTTCTTACAAATTGTAACAGTCGAACATCTTTAATAATATTACATAAAAAGGTAACGTGATATTATTAATAAGGGTTTTAAAGTATTACAGAGCAAAAGTTTTATATCATACATAAATATAACATACATATAAAATGATTTATGTGTTCTAGTTATATTCAACCTAAGTTCATCCGTATTTCTTTAAAGCCCTGTCACTATGCACTAAAATAAATGCATATCATGTTCTTACAAATTGTAACAGTCGAACATCTTTAATAATATTACATAAAAAGGTAACGTGATATTATTAATAAGGGTTTTAAAGTATTACAGAGCAAAAGTTTTATATCATACATAAATATAACATACATATAAAATGATTTATGTGTTCTAGTTATATTCAACCTAAGTTCATCCGTATTTCTTTAAAGCCCTGTCACTATGCACTAAAATAAATGCATATCATGTTCTTACAAATTGTAACAGTCGAACATCTTTAATAATATTACATAAAAAGGTAACGTGATATTATTAATAAGGGTTTTAAAGTATTACAGAGCAAAAGTTTTATATCATACATAAATATAACATACATATAAAATGATTTATGTGTTCTAGTTATATTCATCCTAAGTTCATCCGTATTTCTTTAAAGCCCTGTCACTATGCACTAAAATAAATGCATATCATGTTCTTACAAATTGTAACAGTCGAACATCTTTAATAATATTACATAAAAAGGTAACGTGATATTATTAATAAGGGTTTTAAAGTATTACAGAGCAAAAGGTTTATATCATACATAAATTTAACATACATATAAAATGATTTATGTGTTCTAGTTATATTCAACCTAAGTTCATCCGTATTTCTTTAAAGCCCTGTCACTATGCACTAAAATAAATGCATATCATGTTCTTACAAATTGTAACAGTCGAACATCTTTAATAATATTACATAAAAAGGTAACGTGATATTATTAATAAGGGTTTTAAAGTATTACAGAGCAAAAGTTTTATATCATACATAAATATAACATACATATAAAATGATTTATGTGTTCTAGTTATATTCAACCTAAGTTCATCCGTATTTCTTTAAAGCCCTGTCACTATGCACTAAAATAAATGCATATCATGTTCTTACAAATTGTAACAGTCGAACATCTTTAATAATATTACATAAAAAGGTAACGTGATATTATTAATAAGGGTTTTAAAGTATTACAGAGCAAAAGTTTTATATCATACATAAATATAACATACATATAAAATGATTTATGTGTTCTAGTTATATTCAACCTAAGTTCATCCGTATTTCTTTAAAGCCCTGTCACTATGCACTAAAATAAATGCATATCATGTTCTTACAAATTGTAACAGTCGAACATCTTTAATAATATTACATAAAAAGGTAACGTGATATTATTAATAAGGGTTTTAAAGTATTACAGAGCAAAAGTTTTATATCATACATAAATATAACATACATATAAAATGATTTATGTGTTCTAGTTATATTCATCCTAAGTTCATCCGTATTTCTTTAAACCCTGTCACTATGCACTAAAATAAATGCATATCATGTTCTTACAAATTGTAACAGTCGAACATCTTTAATAATATTACATAAAAAGGTAACGTGATATTATTAATAAGGGTTTTAAAGTATTACAGAGCAAAAGGTTTATATCATACATAAATTTAACATACATATAAAATGATTTATGTGTTCTAGTTATATTCAACCTAAGTTCATCCGTATTTCTTTAAAGCCCTGTCACTATGCACTAAAATAAATGCATATCATGTTCTTACAAATTGTAACAGTCGAACATCTTTAATAATATTACATAAAAAGGTAACGTGATATTATTAATAAGGGTTTTAAAGTATTACAGAGCAAAAGTTTTATATCATACATAAATATAACATACATATAAAATGATTTATGTGTTCTAGTTATATTCAACCTAAGTTCATCCGTATTTCTTTAAAGCCCTGTCACTATGCACTAAAATAAATGCATATCATGTTCTTACAAATTGTAACAGTCGAACATCTTTAATAATATTACATAAAAAGGTAACGTGATATTATTAATAAGGGTTTTAAAGTATTACAGAGCAAAAGTTTTATATCATACATAAATATAACATACATATAAAATGATTTATGTGTTCTAGTTATATTCAACCTAAGTTCATCCGTATTTCTTTAAAGCCCTGTCACTATGCACTAAAATAAATGCATATCATGTTCTTACAAATTGTAACAGTCGAACATCTTTAATAATATTACATAAAAAGGTAACGTGATATTATTAATAAGGGTTTTAAAGTATTACACAGCAAAAGTTTTATATCATACATAAATATAACATACATATAAAAAGATTTATATGTTCTAGTTATATTTATTCTAAGTTCATCCGTATTTCCTTTCCTTTCCTTATATTCTTACAAATTGTGACAGACAAAGCATATTTTAAAAAGATAACGTGATATTATTAATAAGGGGTTAAGGAGATTAAGTTGGATTTCAAAGTATAACACAAGAAGAGTGTTATTTCATATATAAATGTAGCATACATATAAAATTATTAATGCCTTCTAGTGATATTTATCGTAAGTTCATCCGTATTTCCTTGAAGCCCTGTCACTATGCACTAAAATAATTGCTTATCGTGTTCCTACAAATTCTGACAGACAAAGCATATTTTTTCAAAATATTATTCTCAATTGGATATTTTATGTTTCTGAATAATACTACATAAAAAGTTCACGTGACATTATTAATAAGTGGTTAAGGGGATTAAGTTAGATTTTAAAGTATTACGCAACAAGAGTTTTATTTCATATAAAAATGTAACATACATATAAAATTATTTATGTGTTCTAGTGATATGCATCCTAAGTTCATCGGTATTTCTTTAAAGCCCTGTCACTATGTACCAAAGAAAAAATGCATATTATGTTCCTACAAATTAGAAAAGCATATTATTTCGAAATATTATATTCAATTATATTTTTTATTTTTCTGAATATTATATAAAAAGGCAACATGAAACCCTTAATAAGGGGCTAGGGAGATTCACTCAAAGATCATCAACACTTTTCAGAAGTTAAATAATAAAACATTTCTTACATAGTAATAAAGTAAACGGAAAATATGTTCCTGCAAATTGAGATTAAAAATGCATATTATTATGAAATATGTTTTTTCCAATTTTCTTATTTCTCATGAAAGATGGCATGAAAAATGGAAAATGAAATTACTAACAAAGAACTAGTCAGATTTGCTAGAAGTCTATCAACATTTCTTTAAAACCCAGTCACGTTTCATACATTAATTGTAAGTCATATTCCAACCATTATGGCTTACAAATTATTAATTACTTTTATTATAATTATATCTAATTATTCTAAAATATATTATACAAGATTTTTTTTATTTCTCTGAATAAGATAAGATAATGTGTATAGTTAAACTCGTTCTAAGTTCGTCAATACTTCCTAGAAGCTTTGCCATTATTTAAATGGTAAACGGAAATCATGTTCCTAAATTGAGACAAATAAAATATATTACATTGATGTATTATTTTCTATAAAATTTATTTATTCCTTAGAATAATGTTATATAGAAATACGTATATATAAAAAGATGATATGAAAATGTTAGTATGAAGCAAGTGAGATTCATCCGAACTTCATTAATGGAGCTTGGAGCTCTGTCATGTTTTAACAAGTAAACGTGAATCGTACTATTACAAATTGTGACTTACAAAATGTATCATTTTAAAAGATCTTACTGTATTGTTTTATTTCCTTCAAAGATATATGTTAAGTGGAAAGAGAACATGAAATGATTATTGAGTGGCTAGTGAGATACATTTTAACTTTGTATATATTTTCCTGAACCTTTATCATTATTTAAAATATAATCCGATATCATATTCCTAAAATTGATGACAAGTTTATTATTTCGAAATTTTATTTTCTAACAAATAAAGACTAATTACAAATAAATTACTTGTAAGGTTAATTTTAAGCTCATCAGAATTTTTTTGAGGTTCTGTCCCTATTTCGAATGTAAAGGACATAATATTACATAGAAAGATGACTCAAAACGTCTGTCATTAACTTTACCGAAAATGTACACGATATCATTACATAAGAAGATGGCATTAAATTATAAATTGAAGCCTAGTGAGATTCATTCAAGTTTCATAAATATTTCCTTGAAGATTTGTTATTATTTAAAAAGTAAACGTAAACCATGTTTTAGATTATTTTAAAATAGCATTTCCTAGACTAATTTTTATTTCTCTGTATATTACATGGGAAGGTGATGTCAAATTTTTATAAGGATCTACTGAGATTCATTAGTGCTTCAGCAATATATATTTGGAAGTCTGTCACTATTTCAAAAGTAACGGGATATCATGCTCCAACCAATTATGAAAAGTATATTATATTGAAATATACATTTCTAGACAAATTTTTTATTTCCGTTAGAAATATTACATAAGAAAGTTGCACGAAATTATAAAGAGAAGCTTATATTCAAGATTCATTCTGTGTTCATAAATATTTTCTTCAAGTTTTGTTCTTATTTAAAATGTAAACGGGAATCATATTCCTACAAATTGTGGCAAACTTAATTCATGGTTGATTGAAGGTCATTATGATTTTTTATGCAGAAAATAAATGATGATTCTGATGAACGAATGAGATAGCAAAATATTTCAACATTAAAAAAATATTCATTATTCGTTAAAGCGATCTATCAACTGCCATTAATTTTAGCATTTTAAATGTTCATTTTAAATGAGACAAATAAATTTATACTCTTTAATTGATCCTTATTTTGAGAAAATAAGATATTTATTTGGATGTATAATAACATGATTATAGCCATACATATAATTATGAATAGTGATATATTATTTGAGACGATTAAAAAAGATATATGCCAATTTTTTCTCTTCAAATTCAGGCAATAACTATATATTAAGGCGTCGAAAAGAATGTTTCGTTGAAGGTTAAGTTTATGAAATTAGCGCTTTAAATAATTAAGAACTAATTAAGCACACAGGGTAATTAAAATTGTATAAACCTATTTTACTTAATATAGTTTATATAAAAAGATCCTACAATATATTAATTACTTTGAGCTAACCCGTATAATACTCTATTTGTGGATGTGATATTCATTGAAGAACATTATATTGTTAGTTTAATTACCTTATTATCTTAAATGTGTCGAATGTTACGCCATCAGTCCTCCCACGTATTAGAGAAAAAAGATTCAAATGGGATCATATTGGCGAATGAAATCTGAATTAGTTTTAATTGGTTCGCTCTCAACGTCCCTACGTAAATACTATCTCTACCGTGAAAATGAAAAGTGACACTGAGACGACGTAAATACCGAAACCTTTTCAGAATTAATAAACACTTAACAAAAGTCTAAAAATAGGCGCCCATTTACGTAAGGGACGATGCAGATTTTCCTCTTCATTAATGGATGGCAAATTAACAGATTATTGAATCATACAGGAACGACACAGGGGGAGGGATGTTTACAAGGACTTTCAATCGATCAATTAGCAGGGTTTGAATGGAGCATGAGCTGATTCTATAATGCAACAATGGTCTCGTCACTGTAATCAATTAAATATAACTATAAAATATGGATATTTACTGGCCAGTGAATGATTTTTTAATGTGCTCCAACAATTTTGGTTATATAGTCGCAGCGGAATTATTAATTGTTTTATTTCGCAGACAGCTTCGATTGATTTGATTTTCTTCGAGCGTATCAGTGTTGATTTTATATAGTTATATTGACTGGATCTACAGTTTATCTTAAAATTGTTCGATGTGAAATATTTTATATCGAGATAGGGCAATAACACAAACTCCAACTACTAGAATGGTTTTGAATTACTTTAAGGGTCTATAAATTTGAAATTTAAATTTTTTTTAACCCTTTAAAAGGATTTTTCAAAATTTAATTTCTTTGACACAAAGCTTTTAAAAATTACTACAAATTAACAAATAAACTTTTATTAATATTTTATAAATTTTTGGGTTCAACAAATATCACTTGAGCATCTATTCTTCAGTTTGAAGAAATGTACGGTTTAAACACATCATCATTTCTATTAAAAACATACAGTAATAATGAAAGTTTTAGAGTAGGTAGCGAGTAGTCGATTTTAATTTCTAAAATTAATCTAGTAATTGGCGAATTTTGAATTAAATTAAAAAAATTAATAAAAAATTAAATAAATTAAAAATTTGACAATGTTCCGGTGGAAGCTATTCAGGATACTATTCCGCGAAAAAATTTCAGCTCTTTTAAAAACAAATTGTATTTTAAAATCTTATTAAAATATAAGTATTGTGTGTACGTTAGGTATTCATATTTTATAGTCCATCTTGTATATTATCATATAGATGGATCTCCTATTTATCATAATATTTATCGTTATTTTTAGCCTGCCAAACAATTCTTTAAAAGTATATTGAAATCTTTTTGGTTTTCGTGTCCAGGTACCCAAATTATGGATAAAAAATTATTATTAATTTAAGTAATATGGATGATCAGATGATCATTTTACTCTATTACATCCGAGATGAGAAAAATATTGCACAGGTTTATCAAAAATTATGTGATCTGTTTGGTAATGAGTACTAAAGATAATGCCTATATTAAAGTTGGTTTGTTCGTTTTGTTTCGGACATTACAATGTTAAAAATTAACTTTGTCATACAATCGTCATCCATTCGCCACATGTTGAAAAAGCCATTTAAATTTTTTGACATATTTCGTATGGCGACATTGCTACTGATTTAGATATTGATAAGTGGGCTGATTCTGAACTATGAGTGCAAAAGATTGGACCAAAAATCATAATAATTTGGGAAAGTTAGTGATGGAGGTCTGCAAAAGTTTTGAAGGGATTCTAAAGTTTCCATTGATTCCAAGTCACGTTATGCTAAGGGTGTTTGGGATTGGAAAGTGCTCGTTTATCACGAGTTGCGAAAATCTGTTCTAATCATTAATAGTCTACTGTCGATCCCATCCCCAAGCAGACGATTAAAAATGCTGAGAATTGTAAAATAGGAACGACATTGTCTTCCATTACGACAGTTCTAGTCTACAAATATTTTTACTGATTCTGGAAAAATTGAGAGAAATTGTTTGATACATTCACCGTATAACCAAGATCTTGCTCCGTTTGACTACTATTTGTTCCAGTCTGTGCCAAACTATTTTAATGGTATAAAGGAGGGTTTAAAATAAGGCTTGCGAAACAACACTTGGTTGAAGTATGATTTTACCAGTAGAGCATGAAAAAATCATAAACAGACAAAAGCAAAATACATACCTTGTTTTCATTAAAATACAAATTATAAAATACAATCTCACATGCATTTAAAATACGAAAATATATTTAAGTCCATTATTTGAAATATAAAAAACAAAATTTAGTATTTAACTATTCCTAGTAAAGATGCAATAACAGTAAAATGCCTCACATTATAATCTTGGAAATTTATCTGTTTTTTATAGACCTTTAAGTAGGCAGTTTGCATTGTATCTAATCTGAAGCTATAGCAATTGCTTTGAATACTTTAATGAATGTTTCCAGTATTCTATTTCTATTATCGAGAAAGTCTTAGTCTTAAACAGCTTAATAATTTTATTATTTTAATCGCATAAGTAATTTAATTTTGATTTACTTCTCATAAATTGATTCTACAATTTATAAGTTAAGCGTCTTTTATGGTAATATTTCTCTAACCTATTTTGTGTTCAAATTACCCTTTTATGTATAAAATATAGTTAGGAATTGCTAAATAAGTGGCTGTAGTGGCCAAAACACTTATCAGGTGGCTGGCACTAGGCTGAGGGGCCTAGACAAATATAAGTTTCCTCTCTGGTTTTATCTTCTGTTATTTACAGGTAACAATATCTCTTCGTAAAAACGTCAGAGGCAGATTGTGATTCCATTACGTATTCTACTTATACAACTACTAACTACCTCATAGTCAGGTATTTCAAATGTCAATTACAAATTACATTTTTAAGTAGTAATTGATTTACAAATCAAGACATCCCATATATTATGGATTAGTGAACATGAAAAACATGAAAAAAAAAAGAATTTAATTTTTCCTAGTTCATTAACTCAAAATCATATTCAAAGACGAGTTAAAATTTAATACTCATAAATGAAATTAACATAAGATTTAGTATTTTAGATTTTATATAAAAAGTTAGTTCCACTCAATAGATGATTCATATAAATAACAGTCAATTGAAAAATCCCCGGTCTACCATAGTAAAACAATTTTTTTTGGCAAAATTGCTTTTTTATTCAAAATACTTCCCTTCAAGGGTGATATACTGATAATAGCGACCCTCCAACTTTTGTCCTTTGCTTCAAAATAGGACTCAGTTTCGGCGATCACTTCTTCATTCGACGAAAATTTCTTCCCAGCAAGCATTCTTTTGAGAAATGAGTACAGGAAATAGTGGCTGGAGGTCAGGTCAGGAGAATATGGAGAATGAGGAAGCATTCGCAATTCATGGATTTTTGCCATCGTTTTCACTGGTTTGTCTAATAACGCTATATAATTGTCGCTGTTGATGGTCCTTCGTTTTTCAAGGGAGTCAATGAAAATTATTACATGTGCACCCCAAAACACAGACGCCATAACCTCGCCAGCCGACTGTTTCCCAAGCTTTGGAGCGAGTTTATCGTGTACTGTCCACTCTGGACTTCGGAGTGAAACGATGGAGCCATATTTCATCCATAGTCCACACTTTGCACAGAGCTTTACCATACCCAAATATTCGTGAATGATTTGATGTAAACGTTCAGTTGATATCTTTAGAGTGTCTGCTATTTCATTCGATTTCAATATACCGTTATTCAAAATCATTTTCTGAGTTTTTTAATGTTTTCCTCTGTAACAATCTCTTTTGGGTGCCTGCGTTCACCGTCTTCGATGCTCATTTCACCACGTCTAAAATTATCATACCAATCCTTGATATTTTCCTGGGGTAGTGTCCGGAAGCTCGGCATCAGGCCAGGTTTTTGCTTCAACTGCATATTCTCCGTTCAAAAAGCAATATTTTATCAACAATCGAAATTCCCTTTTATCCATTTTTTTCACAATAACAAAATTCCTCAAAACGCTATAATTCACAAACTAATAACCCGACAGCTGTCAAATTTATACACGCATCTTTTGAGGATTAGAGCTAAAAAAATATATAGATTTCATTCTAGGAGCGCAATCTATGTATCACGCCGGGGACTTTTCAAATGACCTGTTATTACATACTATGAATATATAAGGTATAAATAGAATATCTGCATAGATATACTTTTAAAATAAAAGTAAAATCTGGTTTAAAATACAGGCTAATGAAATGTTACTTTAAACGCTGTCGTTGGGACAGCGAGGGAATCTTGACGAAATTCCCCCAGCGCAAGTCCCCAACTTTGAAAAGCTATTTAGAGTGTCGATTGCCTGCAGCTCTTTACTTTGATGTCACAGTCAAATAGTATTTAGTCAATGGCCCAGCTTTCTAGGACGGCTACAATTTAAAATAGACAGGGGACAATGGGGTTGTTTATTTAGTTAAGTGTCCTCTGCTAAAAGTAATCTGAGCTCCACTCATCCCCCCATTGGCCAAGCGGACGCTATTCGCATCTCACACAATGGTGAAAAGAATCTATTGAAATTTGACTATTTGAATACTAGATCGACCTGCACTATATATTAAATAATTTAATCATTTTAAATCCAATTTATATTTATTTTAATTTAGTTAATAATTCGTGTTATATACTAAAATTCACAGCATTTAGATTGTTTATATTTAAAGTAATAATGTATTTATATATTAAAAATATACTTAAATTTTGTTTGATTTTGTTTAAAATTTTTATGATTTTAAAATTAATGTTTATTTTTAATGTCTCGGTTCTACCAACTTGGGCTTATTTGAGTTTTTACATACAGTTTAAGATGCGCTCGGAGCCATTGATCTTGATATTAAGCCTATAGACTGATATGAAGCCTGTTTCGTCCAGAATGGTTACTGTCGTGACATGGATGATCATTCATGTTATTTCTTTGTCTTATCTCCCACGAGAGAACTAACAACTGACCAAAAAAATAGGAATTACATTTCTATGAAACTGTTCAATAATTGATAGTATTCTTTGCAACATTCATTTTGCTTGATGCACAAATTAACGTATTTGCAACCTGAAATATTCGGTTAGTGCTTAGTTACGAGGTGCACTAATAAGTGTTTACTAAATAAACCTGAAATTAAGCAGAAGTTGAGACCACTAAAATTTTCCATGATATCTTCGGAACTATTTTAATTACTGTCAGCAAAACCAAATTTTCTTAGTTATTCTCTGTTCAACAGTTGATATCTGATCAAATGAAGCTGAATTCGAAATTCTGTTTATTTATTCCTTTAGTCAAATTCTGTATGTCAATCTAGATATTTGTTCATCAGCTGTAAATACCTTCCGATAAGCTAGACACATTAAAGTTGTCATAACTCTTTAATTGTTCCAACAACACGGCAAAAATAATGTTTCAGTACACTCGTTTCTCTTTCTATCAACAGTAAATCCATCAGAATTTCAACAGTTACAAACTAAATCACTGGTGCCATTACTGAAGCGATTCCTAGTGATTCATAAATCGGTAAGAGTACAAAAATTAAATGATTAGTTGTGAGATTATGCTATCAACACAAGCCTGAAAGATCACCATCAGCCTGAACTTCATGAAAATAATATCGATGTCCAGTGCTACTAGGGTAAAATGTTTCATCTTAAAAGAGCTGCTGGAAAATATTTCTTCCTGAATATAAAAATTGTGATGTCCTTACTGGTGATATTCGTATATTCATCGGTCTTGGGAATAGTTAGAGTAATTAAAAATTAAAAAATAGAGAACCACAATCGACTATATACAGATACTGTAATATGTTTAATGGCAACAAGGCATGGGATTTAGAAAGTAAAAGGCAATGTTATCTTGGAATTTAATATGGAAAATACGTATGGTTTAAATTTACACATATTTCCATAGTTATAGTAACATTACACTTCTTTCCATATTATTAAAAGATCAAAAATAAATATGATTTGAATGGCTGAGACTTGTTTCATTTCTTAAAATAATTTTGACGGGAATTTGTGGGGAACCAGGAAATTTTTCTTCCCCAATTTTGAAAACTTGACTTGAATTGTTGGGAGATTGGATAAATTGGCAAACACTGAGAAAACATTGGCAACCCTGTTCTGTATATATCTGGATAATTTTTTTTAGGAGTACTTTCAATAGAAAATAATATAAATGAATTTGAAAATATTAAAAATTGATGAGGATGCAAAACTGCAAGAGTTACTAGATAAAGACCCAACCCAAACTCAAAAACAATTGGCAGAAACGTTAAATGTGGCCCAAGAATTGACTAACAACCGAGAAAATCCAAAAAATAAGATGGATGCCAAATTAATTGAACGACAGGCAAATGGAAATCGAAAAATCTCCTGTGAAAAACTGTTCTAATAATATCATAAAAGCCTTTAGCGCTAAGCGCAAAAAATCATGGTTATTACCTTATCACCGGCCGATCAATTCCAAGGTCAAATAGTATTGGTCGCAAGATAATGCTCTGTGTTTGGTGGGACCAGAGTGGCGTAGTGTGCTACGAGCTATTTATTCCTGATAAAACAGCTAATAGTGATCGCTGCCGACAACAGTTGGTCAATTTCAAGAATGTATTGATGGAAAAACGCCCAGAATGAGCCCGAAGGCATGGTAAAATGAGTTTACAGCAAGATAAGATTTCATAAATTTCCGTTTCATAAAGCAAAACGGATCAACGAAGCGGTCAAAGTACTTGGATGGGACATATTATCACATCCGCCGAAATCTCCAGACTCTGTCTCGTCCAACTATCAATTTCGTATCAATGGAATACGCGCTTGGATATCAGAACTTTTAAAAAAGTTAGGAATTGGCTTTTTTTTGGACGGCATCCGTAAATAGCCTGAAAACTGGACAGTAACAGCAGTTGCTTTCTTTTTCGTTATGATTGAAAAATTATATCGGCTGAATGGTGACCTTTCGTTATGCAACTTTCGGATCTTTTCAAGACATTTTTCATGACATCCTTCAAAATCTGAGACTGAATTTCTTGAATTTCGTGGCGAATATTGTCTTTAAGATGTTGAATCGTTTGGGGCTTATTCACATAAACTTTTGATTAAAGAAAACCATACCAAAATGTCTGGTATTCTTAAATCCGGAGATCTAGCTGGCCATGCTAAATCACCACTTCGTGAACTTAGTCTTCGTAGAAAAACGCCATACAATAATTGAATAGTTGAACTAGCTGTGTGTGCTGGGCCCGATCTTGCTGAATCCGCATGTCCTCTAGTCCTTTTTCTTCCATTTCAGGCACAAGAAAATTCTGGACCATGTTTTGGTACCGTTCAGCAGTAACAGTATCTACAACAATTTGGATATTTAAAAACAAACGGGAACCAAAGATGTTTCCAGCATGAATACCACACCACACAGTTATTTTTAGTGGATAAAATGATGTTTCATACATTAATTGAGGATTCTGTGTTCCAAAATCGATTGTTCTGTTTATTGGTGTCACCACTGAGAACAAAATTGGCTTCATCACTCATCATCAAATTAGACCAAATATCTTCAGTTTTACCAGACAGTCTTAGGATTGCATTACTGCACTCAACTCGTGGATCAGGATTTCTCGGTAACAAGTGTTGGACTATTTGAACTAATAACTTCCCAAGGGAAAGCTTTCAAAACTCGCCTTAAATTGCCTGCAGAAATGTGTAACTAGGAAGCACGTCTCAGAATTGATGTTTCTGGAGAGGCTGCAATACTATCGCGCACGAGAGCCCCATTTTCAGCTTTACGAGAGGTCCGTTGTCTTCCAAAATGAGGCCTGTCTCTAGTATTATAGAAAATATATAAAATTTGGACGTCTACACAACACAATAGTCAAAGCGAAACTGAGCTAAATTGCACATACCCAAGATGGCGCGCAATTTAAATGCTAACGTGACTTTGCCCTTTCTGTTATATAATATAGATATCGTAGATATATCTAGTTACTGTAACAATGATTATTTACTCCGAAATCTTTGGTCACTAAGGAAACCACGAGAATCGCAACAAGTGAGAATTCTTGAAACAGGGTATATTAACGAATCAACCCGAAAATGTATTAAAAAAAGTTTTTCTTAGTTCTAACGGAGACCTATCGAGATATTTATTAGATCAGCGTATCAATTTCATTTGCAGTTAAAACATCCATTTAGATAACCTTCAGATAAAAACGTACAAGCAATTATTGCCAGTTTATTATACATCGGATTCCAACTCGAACGACAACGACGACGATAAAAAAGTGAAGTTGTAAACCACGGAGGATGATACTTAATTACTTCGACAGTCCAAAGTTGAAACAACTATAAATCAGACAACAAAAGGAGCTGAACATGAAATATAACCCGGACCCTAATCTATATCTGTTGCTGAACCCATTTTTTGCCTCGAAATTAATTAGCTCCGGTCTTATTTTAAAATCATCTCACACATTTCTCAGAGATAAATCTTGGAGATTCTCATTAATTCGTAATTCATTGCCACTTGTTCCCTTCCTCGAGAGGGATTGTTTTAATGTCTCGAATTTTCCTTAAGAATTATAACCGGGGAAAAGGGACAAGATAAATGTCTATAATCGTAATGGCGATATTGCAAAAGTCCATTAATGTTGATAGTCGATATCGGAAGCAAATCCAAATATAAATATAGAGAGAAAATGAGTTCGGGAGATGGATCCAAGTTGCGAATATTATCGGAATACTTTCACGGACTAATGCAATCTTTGGCGAATTTAGCAATTAATATAGTGGTTGAAGGTATGATTTTCCTGGTATTTTCCTATTGGAATGATCAGTTATTTTATCGTTATTAATATATTTGTTAATTATGATAATTCATTTTTTAATTTACTAACTATTTTAATAAGAAGCATCCTCTCAGTGATTCGCGTGCTTAATTGAATTAAATATTTTTCCACATTTGTCTACAGTTCTGTTGTTTTGTGTTATGTCTACATTTTGTTAACTAAGCACATACGTTCTCTGATTCGTTCTATTGGTGAATATTTTGGTTAATATTCCTCAATATCACTTTGTGAGAGGGTGAAACTAAGGTTCCTTTTTGGTTTGGTTTGGGCGATAGTATGATTGATTCCAATTGCTCTTTCGTTTGACTAAATCTACCAATTTCGAAATTATTTTCGATCTTCATGGTGAATAGGATATTTGGTTGTTGGCGTCAGAAAATGTTTAACCTTATCCTTTCTGTTTATATATCTATAAACCTAAATCAGGTAGAAGATTGTAGTGGTATTTTAGTTGGCTTTTTTTTAAATTGTTCCGTGAGGTTTTCTTATTGAATGTTTGTTCTTAGAATTTATCTTGGAATTGGAAATATATGAAGGAATGAGAGTGTATTGTGGGAGGCAAGTGGTCTCTTGATGTCATATTTTATTTTTTGATTATTTCTAAAGTTTCCTTAAAGCCGACTAGTAAAATGGCAGGCTATGTCAGTATTAGTAAGAATTATAACTGGGGAAAAGGGACAACTTAAATATCTATAATCGTAATGGCGATATTGCAAAAGTCCATTAATGTTGATAGTTCATATCGGAAGCAAATCTAAATATAAATATAGAGGGAAAA
Source organism: Rhynchophorus ferrugineus (assembly GCF_030347505.1). NCBI lineage: Eukaryota > Metazoa > Arthropoda > Insecta > Coleoptera > Curculionidae > Rhynchophorus > Rhynchophorus ferrugineus. The sequence goes on along the minus strand of NW_027472581.1, from coordinate 9,336,278 downwards.
TAAGTTCGGGAGATGGATCTAAGTTACGAATATTACCGGAATACTTTCACGGACTAATGCAATCTTGGGGGAATTCAGCAATTAATATAGTGATTGAAGGTATGATTTTCCTGGTATTTTCCTACTGGAATGATCAGTTATTTTATCGTTATTAATATATTTGTCAATTATGATAATTCGTTTTTTAATTTACTAACTATTTTAATAAGAAGCATCCTGTTAGTGATTCGCGTGCTTAATTTAATTAAATATTTTTCCACATTTGTCTGCAGTTCTGTTGTTTTGTTTTATATCTACGTTTTGTTAACTAATCACATGCGTTCTCTGATTCGTTATATTGGTGAATAATTTTGTTAATATTCCTCAATATTTCTTTGTGAGAGGGTGAAACTAAGGTTCCTTTTTGGTTTGGTTTGGGCGATAGTATGATTGATTCCAACTGCTCTTTCGTTTGACTAAATCTACCAATTTCGAAATTATTTTCGATCTTCATGGTGAATAGGATATTTGGTTGTTGGAGTTAGAAAATGGTTAACCTTATCCTTTCTTTATATATATATATATATATATATATATATATATATATATATATATATATATATAAACCTAAACCTGGTAGAAGATTGTAGTGGTATATTAGTTGGCTTTGTATTAAAATTGTTCCGTGATGATTTCTTAATGAATGTTTGTTCTTAAAGTTTATCTTGGAATTGGAAATATATGGATGATGAGAGTGTTTTGTGAGAGGGAAGTGGTTTCTTGATATTATATAGTATTTTTCGGTTATCTCTAAAGTTTCCTTAAAGTCGACTAATAAAATGGAGGGTTATGTTTAAATTAGTAAGAGCGTTTCCACAAAGAGGGATAAACGATTTATGAATTTTTGGAAGGACATATAACCCTGGTGTTATACTAGTTATTCTCGAGGAATTTTTTTAACTTCGAGACAAGCTTACAAATTTCAAGTTTTTCAAAAGAAAACTACATCGATATATTCGTAGTAAGTAACTTTGATTATTCATGTTTTTTTAGTTTCTGTTTCGATAAGTTGTAAGTACTACTATCAGCTAGGAGATATTGTATATTTTAAAAGTAGTCCCTTCTGTCCATTTTGATCAGTGAACTTCCTTTGTCAGTTGATGGAATTGATGTCATCGTGTGTGTGAAATATGGATATACGACACAGTTACCTTTAGATGAACACAAAAAGTATACTGACAACGACATTCAATTAGATAAAACCGTGCTTCTAGCTATTAGTCCTGGTTATTTTAAAATATATAATCGTGAAAGTCGCTGACTATAAAACTAATGCCATTTAACACGCTATAATACCGATTCCAATTGGTCATAAGCCTATGAAAAAGTGGGTTTCTAATAAGTTGATGACGTATTCATAACAGGAGCTCGATTACTACTAGAAGTCCACTACTAGAGCTTGCACCCTGCTTCTTCTAGGTATACTGAAATTAGTAATACACATTTTTACTATTATTTAATTAACAATAAACTCACTGACAATAGAAAACATTATTAAAGAAATTCATTAAGGTTTATCTACTTATTTTTTAAATTTTGGGAAAAAAGATCTAATAAATAATCAGAGTCAGAAAGGGATTGTGTTTCTAATCAGTTACTTCGAACAGGAATGAGAGAAAGTGGCCTCTTTGTAGTCAATAAAATGTGTTAGTGAGGTATGTATCAACACTATTAAATATTAATCTGTAGGATTTTTATTAAAATTGTTTTAAACGTCTTGTATCTGCACTGAATATTAGTATGGTCACTCTATCTAAAATCTCCCAAGATACAGAATATTTTAAAAGTAATCCCTTCTGTCCATTTTGATCAGTGAAATTCCATTCTCAGTTGATGAAATAGATGTCCTCGTGTGTATGATATATGGACCTACGACACAGTTAGCTTTAGATGAACACAAGATGGATACTGGCAACAACATTCAGTTAGCTGTCTGACTATTTTGCCTGGCCATTTTAAAATTTATAATCATTAAAATAATCAGCAAAGGGCCTGATTAGAAAATCAGCCCAATTTAACACACTATAAATCCGGTTCTTAAGTGGTCATAACACTATAAATATAGTGGGGTTCTAATCAGTTGATGATGGCGTCATATAGGAGCTCCCTGGCTACTAGAAGCTCACTGCTAGAGCTTGCAGCCTGCATTTTATTGGTTTTCGGAAATCAATAATTCATATTATTATGATTATTTAATTAACAATAAAATTACTGAGAAAAGGGAACATTGTTAAAACAATTCATTATATTTCATCTACTTATTTCTGATATTTTGGTAAAAAGCAGTTATGAAAAAATTCATTGAGCAAATGTCCGTTATTAAAAAAAATCAAATTTTTAATAAAATAAAGCGTAATTTAAAGAAAACAATGGACTTGTCTATGCTATAATCGTCTATGCTATAAAAATAAACGCTTAAACAGGTTATAGATATTGTCAGAATTTGCCGACAAAATTTAGATATATTAAAGTAGGTCATAAAGTTACTAGTGGAGTAGATTGTACCGGTTGAATTTATAGTAACGACGTCAAACACGGTCACATATATTCCACAGGAAATGCTTCCAATCAGAAAAATTAGGATATCTTGGTAGTTCCTTTAAAGGCACTTAGTATCTGTAGTTCCACGAAGGAGGCGTAAAAATATGTATTGGCTTTTAGAGCGTAAATGCTAATTATCTTTGAATAATAAAGTATTGTTTTATAAGTTAATTCTTATACTTATAGGGATATATGGTATTGAACTGTGGGGTATAACTAGCAAATCCGACGTAGCCATACTTCAGAGATTCATAAATAAAGTACTACGTGCCCCACATTACGGCAATAATAAATTAATTCCTGATTAATAGACATATACAATAGTTTTTAGAATAACATAGAATAGTAATTAGATTAAATGTAATACTAGTTTATAAGTTTTTACTGAAGATCTGCAAAATAGTTAGTTTTCTTTATCCCCTCACACATATTCTGCACAATTACACACATATCTGCGCGCATAAATATTTTACACTCTACAATTTCCTAGTTACCGTATATTAATTATATACTCATCTTTAGTTGTTTCCACTCCCATCACTCTGTCTTGGAGATTATCAGCATTAAATCATAATGCTATATTCATAAAGTTTTATTCAAATGAATAATTAAGCTGTTAATTTCCAATTTGTCTAACATTCGGTCACTATTTCATCCTTTGTCGTTTTCTAGTTCAATGAATCTAATGGAGTTCATCCAAACCGGAGGTATTATTAAACGTTCCTAAACATATTATATTAACAATAATAATATCTTATTTTAAATCTTTCTCTGGAAATATTTTAACGAAGTCAACAAAGAGAAAAATTCTATAGTCCAATGGGTTGATGAATTTATCGTGCATCTTATGTCGTGAATTGAAAGAATATTCATTAATAAGTATTTTATAGGTTTTATGTTATAAAATGACATTCCAAATTAGGGAGAAATATAGTGATATCAAAATTCCGGCTTTCCGGTGATACCCCTATATAAAAAGACGCGCCTGTAACTCTACTTCATAAGCTATGTGGAAAAAGGTTAAATGTAAATATAATAAAATACAAACCTAACCTACAAACTATTATGACTGTATAAGTCCTTAAGGAAATACATACATTAGAAGTAATATAATGTTAAAATAAATTATATTTGATAACATTGTTCTTCTATTATTTTGTTTAGGTTAGAATTTTGTTATGTCGGAACCAAAATTAACTAAAATTAAGAGTCAATTTAACTAAGTCGATTTAGGTAACGTCAGTTGTTCGTTATTGTCTACATGTCATTGCGTCCATTGAACAGATTGTGGAATGATAAGGCAACAATAACAATAAAATATATGACCGGAACTGGAAATAGCATTCATTATGTCTTTCAGCTTCTTTCAGCGGACAACATATGACGTTCGATAAATATGCATCAGGACCCTATTCATCAAAAAAACACCATCGGATTCCCCAATATAAGAAGCCCACTGGACCATAGAATTTTCCCATCTATTAAGTTCGTTAAAATAGCCCCAGAGAAATAATTATAATAAGATATTGGACGGGCACAAAAACGCCTGGATGTGAAAAATGGTCCTTTTAATAACTAGACGCGGCTGGTGCGATGATTCAAAATCAATACGATGCCTGTCCCTAAATTGTAACACGAACTCCGTGCCGGTTCTTGAAGTGGAAATGATTTAGTAAACGGCTGGATGATTGAAAAAACTCCGTTCAGATGAAATCCGCCTGGAAATAACCTAAAAACATTCTGTTGTTGGCGAAAATACCTCTGGCAAAAGTTGCGGACCGACCGTGCCTTTTTTTCCTCTCCCATTCTCTCTCACTACCCCTCTGTCGTATTTAGACACCCGTGATTGTTTTCTAAGCGCAAAAATAATACAATATATATTTCGTCGGTCGAAATAAACGAGAAATAAACTCATAATCTGTTATAATTAATTGTTTTTATTCCGCTTTGCTAATAATGGTCGGTGGTATTGCTTTTTTCGCTCGCTTGGTGATGTTAGAAATCATTCATATAATATTAAAGCAACATATGACGGTAAAACACATAGATTTCGTCCTAAATATCAAGGAAACCACGTCATCAAGACGTCTAGTGAATTTCTTATAGCTGTTTGTAAATTAGTTTTAAACTCAGACCGTATTTTTTATTCCAACAGGTCAATTGAAAAATTCCCGGCCTACCATAGTAAAACATATTTTTTGGAAATTTTTTTTATTCAGCATAATTCCCTTCAAGGATACACTGATTATAGCGACCCCCAAACTTTTCGATACTATTTTTGTAGTACGATTTGTCCTTTGCTTCAAAATAAGCCTCAGTTTCGGCGATCACCTATTCATTCGACGAAAATTACTTCCCAGTGAGCATTCATTGGAGATTTGAGAACAGGAAATAGTCGCTGGGGGGCAGATCTCGAGAATAAGGCGGATGAGGAACCAATTCGAAGCCCATTTCATGGATTTTTGCCATCGTTATCACTGACTTGTAGCACGGTGCATTTTCTTGGTGAAGCGGCTCTTTCTTTTTCTTCAAATGCGGCCGTTTTCCGACGATTTCGGCCTTCAAACGGTCCGATAATGCGATGTAATAGTCGCTGTTGATAGTTCTTTCTTTTTCAAGGTAGTCAATGAAAATGATTCAATGCGCATCCCAAAATACAGACGCCATAATCTTACCAGCCCACTGTTGCATTTTCACACGCTTTGGAGCTGGTTCATCGTATGCAGTCAACTCGGATGACTGTCGATTGGACTTCGGAGTGAAATGATAGAGACATGTTTCATTCGTTGTCACATATCGACGTAAACACTCGGGTTTATTACGCTTAATCGTCTTCAAACAATGCTCCGAATCATCAACTCGTTGTTGTTTTTGGTCAAAAGTGAGCCCGCGCGGCACCCACTTTACACAGAGCATTCTCATTCCCAAATATTCGTGAATAATATGACATTCAGTTGATATCTTTAGAGTGTCTTCTATTTCATTCAGTTTCAATTTATGGTCATTCAAAATTATTTTGTGGATTTTTTAAATTCTTTTTCTTCGGTGCTCATTTCACCACGTCTAAACTTACCATACCAATCCTTGATGGTTTATTGTCCTGGGATAATGTCCATAAATTCGGTACCAAGCCAAGTTTTTACTTCAACTGTATTTTTTCCCTTCAAAAAGCAAAAGTTCCCTTCACAACAACAAAAGTTGCTTCATTCAAAATACTATAATTCACAAACTAATGATCCGGCAGCTATCAAATTTATACACGCATCTTTTGAGTGTTAGGGCTAACTGAAAAACATATGGATTTAATGCCAGTAGCGCCACATATGTTACGCCGGGGACTTTTCAATTGACCTGTCTTCAGTGTCAGAAAATGATTGTGTCTCTAATCAGTTATTTCGAACAGCAATGAGATAATGTGGCAACTCTCTGGTCTTTAAAATGCATAAGGGGGGTAAGGTGTTAATAATAATAAATCCTAAGCTGCTGGTGTTCCTAATAATAATGATTTACACTGTTGTATCTACGTTGAATATTAGTATGGTCACTGTGACTAAAATATCTCAAAAAGTGAAGAACAATATAATATTAAATTCGCCAAAAAAATATCGTTGAGCTTAATTTTGGCTCTATTAAGAATTAAGTATATTAAAAAAAGTATATCAAAAAGTGAGTGGTATTTTAATACAGTTCTTGATATAATTATAACTAAATACAATTGTTTCAGAAGAAACTATTAATCTGGGAATTATTTTCAGAAAACTCAATAAGTTACAGGTCTTTGAGGCATAATTATTTCAAATTATCACTCGGTACATATAAATTAAATGTTTAAATGTATAAATTTATCTTCTAGAAAACAAGTTTAAAAATACTGTCGATCAGAAGGCAGAAAGATTATATAATTCTCCCTATCATTGCTGCTGGTCATGCTAATCAAGATGGATATAAAATTGAGAACTATTTAGTCTTGTGGAAAGACGCATTGTTTACAATTACCCCTTTGATTAGAATGAAACCCATCAGGCACATAGAAGAATAAATTAACAAATGGTGGAAGTACTTCTGATAGTGAGAGTGACAGTGACCCTATAAATTTTTTCTGATCTGCGTTTATGGCTGCAATGCCCATTGCTGACAATTTCCAAGAAAGAGTATATATTTTGTGAAACGTGTCAAGCGTATTACCGCGAAAAATAATTTGAAAAGTGAAAATATTTAAAAATATAGTTTTAAATAAATAATTGTCATCGGAATTTTCTACAATATGTAATAGCAAATATCAATTTTTTAATGGCTTTACACTGAAAGTAGTGATTTGCTTAGTGTTTGGTAAAGTTTATATATAATATGGCATTCTGTAAAGCTGTAAATGTGTCATCATTTGTTATATAAATATAAATGCAGCTCCAGTGGGAAGTTCTGCGAAACCTATCAAACTCACCAGATGGCGTGGCTGGCATAAGCTTCCGATATGCATAATATACAAAATGGATCGATAACTTGATCGCTGCCAAAGGCATACTTTCTTTGACGCGGTGTCGACTTGTTGCCAGTAAATGGTTTAAAAGTTTTAGAAAACGATGGACAATATTGTACTTACTATACTAGGTTGTCATTTTTCTCAAAAAATGCCTGTTCACAGTGAAAAAATAATCAAAATACAAACAAGAATCTAATTTTAAATACGGAATAATTATGGTTCAATTCTGACGAAGACCTAGTGATAAGAGTGAAAACAATTAAATAAGTGTGTAAAGATGTGTATAAAACTAATTAAAATAAAATCAAATTATGTGTGTATCAAAGTATGTACAATTTGTGTGCATACATATGTTGGTAATTGTTTAAAATATACATGAACATCTGGTTGGAATATATGAGGGGAAAATGGATAGTAACTCTCAGATGATATTGGATAGAGTTATAAAGGAAGCCGGTTAAATTTTATCAAGAAAAACATAGATAGCTAGTAACAGAAGTAAATTAAGAGAAGCATACACATATCAAAATGACTTGACATGAAGAGCGAGATGGAAATACAGCAACGAAGGAAACAAGGGAACACTCCATTGAAAATAAAATAGATTACTTGGATATAAACCGGCTAATTACAGCAGTACAAGTTCAATAAACTTTGCGCCTAGAACACTACTTGATAGGTAGTGTTGAAAGGAGACAAATTACGATATAATGAAACAGCCGTACACTAGAAAACTTCTATGTCTTTATAATTAACTGTCCTTTGGTAATATATGTATTAGACGCACTACACAAATTATACTCTATAACACTATTTTTATTTCGTTATTTTATTTAATTTAGAATTTTGTGTTATATCAAAATCAAAATAAATTAAAAGACATAGTTGATAAAACCTCATTATAATATCGTACATTTTAATAACGTGAGTTCAGTGATATTTTATACGAACAGACTTACTATTTGAAGTATCATAAATTGACTTTCCACTAAACAATTTTCAGTTGCTAAGAACTAAGAGTATTAACATACTAAGGACCTAAAAAGTCTAGTACAGAGCCACTTTGATATCGAAAATAATGTCCTATAATTATTTTCAAAGTTTGGTGCTATCAACAGGTGTCAGTTTATGCCCTTATTGCTTTTCAAGACATCTGTGTTTTTGACAGACATCTTTCTTTATGAATTCATAATATCTTGCCATTTATAGTACTAAGAACAAAATTTGGGTCCTAAAATTATCTTCAAGTTTAGATGCTGTCAACAGGAGTCAATTTGTAACATCCTTTTTACTCTCCAAGAAAACTATATTTTTGATGTTTCTCGGCAACATAGCTAGGTTTATAATAATATAATATATAATTTATAAGTAATTTCTCATCTTTTGTTTATATTGATAATTAAATTCATAATATATTATAATTGGTTGTTTTTATTCTACTTTGCTAGTAGAAGTGGTTTGTGTAGTTAAATTTTTCTTTATCATCTGTATTTATATCTATGAAAGTAGAAAATTTACGTATCATATGTAGTTAAAAGATTTTTGTCCGAAACTTTTCCACTCCAAATATTTCATACATGCATTAAAACACTATGTATCATCCTCATTTAATTTTTTAATTACTTTAATAATTAATTTATTAATTACGCTTTTATCTTAGAATAAACTGAGGATAAGAACTGTCAACAGGTGTTGGTTTGAATTACCGGTATTTTTTTCAAGAAAACTATTTCGTTACACCATCTACCAATGCCAGTACATAACAACTGGATATATAGTAAATTATAATTTTTGTGCATATATGACAGCCTATGTTTCGTTAACAATTTTATTGTATCCACTACGGTAAGTACAACGTTTATATGTTAGAGTACCATATACTTTGTATACTTTTGTTTGTCATATACTTTTATTTTTATTTATAAAATATTTTTGTATAAAAGGGTATACGAAAATTTAATAATGATGTATTAGTTGGTTTCGTTCAATGTAGCCACAATGTTTTGTCTTCGTGAAAGAGGTACAGAAATATCGACTAGTAATAGGAATAATGTAAATACTATTAAGTGAATTTTTCTTGGATTTACTTGGAGTTGTACGGTCTAAAATGTAATAACATTTCATAATTATAATTTTAGGTACGGTAGAAGTTATCCGCAAGCTAAATCGTATTTTATTGAATATTTTTTTTTGTTATTTTGTGTTACCTTTTGGAAAATCTTACTTATAATACATACATACAGTATAGTTTGGATGAAACATTTTTCAAGTTGCCAAATAAGGTTATGATTATTGTTCTGTTGTTCTTGTACGAATACTCAAGCAAAACGAGTACTAGAACAAGAACAACGATCGCTCAGGGCGTTTTAGTTCAGTAATTTGAAAAATAATTTTTTTTCATATTTTCAAAGCTCAACCTTTTAAGAACATGCCTTGAAGATTTTTTTAATTGAAATTATTTTTGGATATATAGCTGTTTAAATTTAGTGAACCCTCTATTTAACTGATTTACATGAAGTTAATTTACTGGTAAGCTTACATGTTCAGCGTTAATTATTCATTGATGAAAATGTTGAAAATGAAATATTTATTGGGAGTAGCGTCTCTAGAATGTCGAAAACTATAATGATAGCTAAAAAGAAACTGAATCCTAACAGAAGTTATGAATTTTGCATTTGGTCGACTATATGTGATATATTACATGTCGAATTGTTTTCAATATTGAATGAAACTATTACTGAACTTGTATAGTGTTGTCAAATGAAACCTTCAAAAGACTTCGTTTGCTGGTAGAGGCCAACCGTGAGGATGCTCAAATCTTCAAAAACATGTAAGGTTTGGTTTTGAAAATCTAAAGGTTGTAATTTCGACGTCGAAGACAAAGAACGCTCTGGTAGACCGACAAAATTTGAAGATGTTTAACTGAAATAATTATTGGATGAAGGCCCAACCTCAACTCAGAAATAGAAGGTAGAAGCTTTAAATGTGTCTCAAGAAACGATTAGCTACGAGTAATGAGGAAAATCTAAAAGATGGGAAGATGTGTGCCACATCAATTGAATGCCGGGCAAATGAATAATCGAGAAATCGTCTATGAAATCATTATTATCACCTGGTGAAGCGGGCAGATCGAATCAAAATCTAAAGCGTTTTGGTTAGAAAACAATGCTCTGTGTGGTGATACCAGAGTGGCGTGGTTTACTTCGAACTATTTAAAAATGCTGGAACAGTTTATAGTGATCGTTATCGGCAGCAAATGATCAATCTGAACCATACATTGCTTGCAGAGCAACACCTCGCCAATTTCGAAAAAGTTAAAAAATCGTTTGTTAAATAGTTTTGCCCAAAGGACAAATAGTTTCTTTGAGATGAGATCCATAAATCGCCTAAAAGATAGGCAAGGTGTGTAGTATGGCCGATACTTTGAATAAATACATTTTTATATTTTCTTAAAAATTATGTAGTCTTTTTGCGCAAAAAAACCATTACACCAAGTATATGCAAGAATTTATTAAAAATGCAAAATTTGTTTTGTATAAATTTCAAAGATACATTTTAAGAATACATTAAGTATTTACGATTTTCTCTATTGCTATTAAAATTAACATTTCTTTTCGGATCTATTCGCTATAAAAATCCTGCATAAAAGAGCACACTATCAATCACTTTCAAGGGTGTAATACATTATGCATACTTTTGTTCGAGAAAGTAAGACATTTCAAATTAAGGATAATTATATTCCCATGCCATTATGTTGGTTTAACCGGTCGGAAAAAAACAACACAAATTTGAAATATTGTACGGCTACAGGGTCACGGACCATAGCTGTCAATCGGATTATGAAAAATCGTTTTGGTTTCGGACTTATTTTAGAATTAACATTTTTGAATTGTGCCTGCTTATTTGTTGAAAGTTTTACGCTGAATTTCAGGTTAATGACATTTTATGGTAAATACGGCATCCCTTGATGATGAAATTATGAAATTTAATGGAAACTTCTGAGTATTGTTTGTAATTAATATAATAAAACCATAAAATAAACTTTCGACGCATTATTTTCAACAATGATGCAATCTTCTGGTTGAGATACTGAAACAAATTATTTCTACAGGTGTTTTTAGAAGCAACGTTAACATTAATTTAAGAATTGTATAAAAACTGGATCGAATGGTAGCATCAACACTTCCTAGTCAATCTATTTCAATTATTGCTAAATCGTTTAAAATGTATAGTAAATTCAAAATAGCAGTGATACGAGTGTCAATATATGTCTGTCTAAAATTGTAAATTCGTTTTACAGTCAACAATATTATCCTTGTCATATTATTCTATTTAAAAAGAGATAGAATGCTGTTAGAGAAGTTCGAACATGTAACCGAATGAGCCTGTAAAAGTTGTCCGTTTGCCAAATGTCTAAAAATTCTTCAAAATATTATAATTACGGGTTATAAACCGTCCAAACGTACATACAGACATACAGACATACAGTTCTTCATGCTGGAAACAAGAATGGTTTTATTCCTGGTGCAGAATTAGTGTTTCTCTGTTTAAGTCCAAAGGTGACTACCGTTAAGAAATGAACCATAACTTGTCTTTGCAGTAGTTTGAAAATCAGCTTTTAAAGAACTTGAAAGAACCGTCAGTTATTGTTATGTACAATGCACCATATCTACCATATATATATATAGTACACTGGTGGAGAAAATCCTAACAAGTTCATCAACAAAGGCTACAATTAAAGAATGGCTTAAAGTACATTAAATAAGTTTTGAGGAAATCATGTTAAAGAATGAGCTATTTCAAATTATTATCGAGTATATTTAATTGCATTTTATGTATTTTTTTTAGAATTAAGTCTGACAAAAAATACAAAGTAGATACATAGTTGAAGAAGAAATTGACAAATGGTAGAGTCTTGAGCAATTTTTTAATAGATTGGAAATAAACAACTTGGTTATTAACTTGACCAGAATTTTTGAAATTGGCTATGCTTGAATAAAACTTTATGAATGTTGGTTTATGATACAATGCTGACGATTACCAAGACAATGTCATTGAAAGAGGAAACCACTAAAGGTCAGTATATAATTAATATATTTAAATTTTAGGGAATTGTATTATAGAGTGTGAAAGCTTTTTGAGCATGTGTGTTATTATTCAGAATATATAGGAACGTTTGGTTAACATGTATGAGTAGAGAAATAACATTAACTGTTTTGCAGATATGGCAAATGCATTTAGGAGAAGGCAATGATTAAATGTAGTTTTATCAAGTCAGATGTATACAGATAGTAACAGGACAAACTAAGGAGAAATATAATAATATCATAATGACTTTACAAGGATACATTGCATAGAAAGAAACAAGAACTTAGCGTAAAACATAAATATACTCACTAATGAAGGAAAATACATTACTCAGATATGCAATTGTTAATTAAGTGGATTAGACCTTCGGGGGATACCACCACATACAAAAACGCACCTAGAACCCTACCGATATTAGTGTGAAAAAAAACTCAATATATATATAATAAAATAACTCTAACCTATAAATTATTGCGGCTGTAATATTAATTGTCGCTTTAAGTTCTTCGATAATATATGTATTAGATGTACTATAATGTTAAAAAAAATTATATTTAATAGAATATTTGTTCAATTATTTTATTTATATTAAAATTTTGTTATATGTTAGAGCCTAAATATACTAAAACTTAACATTGTGACGTTTTGACAAGTCTCCCATGTCGCTGCTATTTTGACTTGACTATATATGGTATAACGTTGTGACGTAACATAACGCCTTCTTTACCTATTTTTACTGATATTTTCAACTGATTGGTTCAGTGCTAGTTGTTCAGTAGCTCTTGGTTAAAACTCCTTTCCACTCTAACTAAACATTTGTTTATTATTGTAGTTAGAGCAATCTTTCCTGCATAATGTGTACTTTGCAACCCCTTATGAAGCATCTCCGAAATTGATCAGACTATTCTGCCACTGGCCTTTACTTAATCATCTTAAGCAACATTCAATTTCATTACGATGAGGATTATCACCTGAAATCTCTATTTTCACAGCGCAATAACTTTTGACTGAATAAACAATTGCGTGACATGATACTGTTCTGTTGGCGTAGGACTGGTCCATGAAGTCTTACCTTTCAAACATACTATAGTATGGCTACATTGAATGGGCATTGCTAGATATACGCCATTTTTGGCCAGTATATTAGGAAAACACGATTTTACTATTTCCTCAATTCAATACTAAATAAACCAATTTACAGGGCGAATCATCTCTTATTTACTTTCTGATTATTTCATTGAAATTGTACTAGGAAAATATCAAACATTACAGTATAACGAATAACCTTATTGATATATATATATATATATATATATATATATATATATATATATATATATTTATTATATGCATCAGTACATCAATCATCGATAAATCAGTGATAGCCTAATTGAATCAACTATCTGGTTAGGCTGGCTAATAAAATTCAAAAAAAAAACAACCAATAAAAAATAGATTAACTTTACTACGACTATATATAGTTATATAGAATATCAAATGAAATTGTCTGTTTGTTGACGTAGCGATCAAGATAAAAATGAGCTTCATTTTAATTTTACAAGAAAAGCCAACGCTTTAGTCCTACAAATATTTATTAAATGTTTCCCAAAGTCAAAATGTTTTAACAAGTACTCTAAAAGCCTGATGTTATAGCTGATTTTCGGGCTTCAGCCAAATATTTTGATACTTTCTCCAGCATGGATATAAAATGGTAGATTTTCCCCAGTAGTTCTGTTTCAGATTCTTTGATATTGACTGGATTGATATCCTTTTGACTAATACTTTTCAATACACCTTATAGTATTAATAATTAACATGGTAATTATATAAGATTATGTGCTAATATTTAAATATTAATTTATTAGTTACCTGTATTATTACTTACATATAATATTGCTTATAGAAAAACTTTGAGTAATAATTAATATAAAAATTGTGTTTACAATTTATAGGATGGTTAGTCAATTGCTAAAATAAAAGCTGCTGTTTAAGTTGAAATAAACATTATTTATATTATAGAATATATCTGTCGTTAAAATATTTTAATATTTTAGTATTTTTGTGAACATACCAATAGATGCTTGCATTTGTTTTAATGAGCGATATCTATTGCAGAAAATATATTATTACTGTAAAAAACTGTTAAGCAACCAAACCCTCTGTTTCATACGATGATATATAAATTATACATCAAATAATTTTGGAAACATTTGATGATACTGCTTTTCCATATCCTAATTTTCTATCTTTTTGTAGTATTTTTGATAAAGTGGGTGGCCTGAATTATTTAAAATATCCAAAAGCAACCAACTGTAAGACTCCTCCACAAAAACCCAGCTGAGCCTCTTACAAAGATCCCAGAAAGGTCAACAGTTGACCAATAATAGTAATCAACACTATGACAAAGCCAAGCGCAGGGATGAATGGGTTAGCCAAGGATCTATTCATAATCGCATCATTAGCACACTATTCATAACCATACAATTTTGTTGTGTATATGATGGGTTCAACAAGGGGTAAAGTGCTACAGGCTGTTAAAGTCTATCGACACACAATTAAATCATCTTCTTATATGATAATGCTAGGACACGAGCTGCAACAGACTCGAAGGGGATGTTTTATCATACCCAGTGAATTCACTGACCAAACGTTTGAAAGAAAGAAGAAGAAGTTCGAAAATTCCTTAATGATTGAATCACTGCCAACATTGTACTATCGACATAGTATCGCCATGTTACCATAAAGTTTTAATAATAAGAAGCAATATGACATGATGGAGAATAGTTTGGTTCATATATATTGTAGCAATATTGCTCAATAAATATATTTTCAAATTAGATAAATGACTAGAATACATACACGCACCTAATATATCATTATTTTTAATAATCCGGTTAAAACTTTTCACTTTTGTTTTGACTTTTGTTTCAGTATTTGTTTTTTCGGCGCTTCAATCAATTCAACGTTAATTTTAATATAATTCGAGTGCCATTAAATAATCAAAAAATAATTTTTGCCCGCCACATATCCAGCGTGACGGTCATGTCAGAGAGATTAATTGGAATTCGGAAAACTTGGTTTTATAATTTATGGTTTGGACGAGTTTTTTTGTGTATGTGAGACGAAAAAATGTAATTAAACAGTTGATTCTGATTCGTTAACCAGAGCGGGAGGTACATATTCTAAATTTAGACCGAAAATGTTTTAATTACTACACTAAAAACTTATATTGGTTTCGTATAGTAACTATGTAAAAATTAATTAAACATAGGCGAAGAGGAGTAAATAAATTAGAGAAAAATAAACCTGTATATTCAGTATTACAGAGTTTTTTCTTATTAATTGCCTTGGGGGAAAAATAAAGTGCGGGTTAGATACAGACTGGGTAAACAAAAATGAATACAATAAGGCTAAACTCTAAACTAACTAACTAGACTAAAA